>NC_143129.1:115075980-116325980 GCF_059928025.1 Delphinapterus leucas
GTTATGTAAAACAAATACACATTTTTGTTGCACTATAATTTATAGGTTAGGAAATAAATATTTCCTATTACTAAGTTCCTTATCAGAAAACACAGCAAAAATGAATTCTTTATCTATTTTGGCTTTAATAGCATTTCTTTCTTTTTCCTTTGGGCCAGGGTTTTCCAGGTGACTTTGGAGACAGAGGCCCTGCAGGTCCTGATGGCAGTCCTGTGAGTAAATTGTGATGGTCCACTCTTGCAGTCTAACATCACTCAAGACTTCATAGCAACTGTACTTGCCATTCTCATTATCACATTCCTGACAAGCACTCTTGGCCAGAGAGTTTTGATACCACTGAGCACATTCCACTTTGTGGTTTTACAGCATAGAAAATAAGACAAAAGCGTTATAAATTCTGTTTTGAGAGATAATCATTAAAATTAATTATTTTGACCATGTTAAACATGACTGATTATTTAAAATATTAGAAGTATGCAATCACGATACTGACTTGTATATTTGTGGGGAGGGGCATGGGGAAAAAAGCCTTTCATGTACATCAAGGTACTAACAAGCCTCATGTAAAAATTGTGCATTTGGTGATTGCTCTTTTGGACTCAAACCTGTCATTGATCTACCTTACTTTTCAGTATTTTATAGAGAAGTCTTTTGGGGGGATTGTTTAGATATCTATGTTCAGATTAGGGAGTTAAAATTCTAAAATTAGTTTAATTATATTATCAAAGGATGATGATGGAATGCTATTTTTTGACACTAGGCAGAAATGTCTTTACTTTTTACCCTCAAAAAATGGCTATCCCCCGATATATGGCATGTACACATTCTTTTCATAAGATTTTTAAGGTGAATTAGAATCAGCTACTAAATCCTTGGATCATAAATTAGGAATAGTTCCTATATTTAGACTATGTAAATTATTAGCATTTATGCTTAAAATAAAGTGTTTGAAAATAGTTTCTTTTTTTATTTTTTTCTAAATTATAACTGTATTTTATTCAGTGAATTTAGCAAAAGTTTTATTTGTTATAAGGCTTGGAAAATAAAATAAGACTAGAACTGATTTCCAAACAAATTGTTAAAAAGTTGAATCATGTCTTAAGTAGAATGTTTACCATCTTATTCTTGCCCATGATTCTGGGGAGCTTCCCATTTCAGGCATAATAAAGTAAAGCATTATTTACATTTTTTCTTTAATACCATCTATGTCCTTGCATACCTAGTGTGAAGCCATCTTATTTAATGTTTTGTCAGTTAAATATACATGAAGTTCGTTAGGGTTGGACTCCTAACAATATTTAAAAATTTTCTCTTTGAAGTCTGCTGCTTATATTTAAAATATAATACTTCTGGAAGAGCATTTGGAGTCTTCTTTAGAATGCAAGAATAAATTGGATATTTTCAGTTTATTGGTTTATTATTCTCTATATTTTATACTGTACTTTTGTTTCAAAACAGAATTTGAAATGCAAAAATAAAGGGAGGGTGTATTCTTACACTTTGTACCCTGTAAATGATGTAACTCTGACATGGAGTAGATTAGGAATTATCACAAAGACTGTAATGATGAGTCTAAGACTGTCACAAAGACCCATCATGAATCAACTGGAAAAATTAATATAGATAATTTAAAATCTCATACAAATAATTTAACAAGGTTGCTAATTTCTTACATTTGTATAGTACTTTAAGAAAATTTTCAAAAGCTCATATATATATATATTAGAGTTTTATTATTAACTGTAATAATATATATATTACAGTTTTAATTCTTTACAAAATGAAAACAAATATTACTATTTCAGTTTCATAAATGAGAAGTTTAGAGAATTTAAGTAATGTACTTCAAAAGAGCTGATAGTGTTTTAAATCATCTGAAAATGTTCTTCTCACCTGACATGCTGACCACTTGTCTTTTCATACTACATATAGGCTAATTATGTTCATAATGCTGATTATTAATGGGATTCACTTCCTTTATTAGATACATAGGAGACACAGAGAAATCTATATCCTAGGCTAGGTGGTAGTCGTAGTATCTAAAAGCATGAAGCCAGGGCCACTTTTAAAGAATATAAGCTGCCACCAGAGGTTTGCACTTCTTAGGAGGATGCATAAGAGTAGGGAAGTTGCAGAAGTTAGCTAAAAGAAGGTAAATTTTGATATATGTTTTCCCAGAAATTTTTGTCTTCATCTTTAGAAAATACCCTTAGTAGTTTGGAATCATATTTAACCAATTTTGCACATTTCTCTTACTTAGGGACTTGTAGGTAGCACTGGTCCTCCGGGATTTCCTGGGCTTAGAGTGAGTATCAGATATCATCCTTCTTATCAAATATTTTTGTGTGTATTTATATTTGTTAGATGTGTTTTTAAAACTTTACAAAAATGAACAGTTTTAGTGTCATTGTTGAATATCAACCTTGCTCACATGTATTTCTCCACCAGATATGCAAATTAGACCAGTAGTATGAATTTAAAAATTAATTATACTTTAGGATACACTGAAATAACAAATTTCTACAGGTTGATGTGTATGTGTATTTGTCTTAAGGATACTTAATCAAGAATCAGTTTCTCCAGAAGTGTAAGACATAGAATAGCCACTTCTTTCCTTTGAGACAGTCTTTCATACCATCTGGTCTAGAGAGGCAGGTAGGTCTAAACAAAAGCACATGATAACAGTAGGCTTTATGAAATAAAATTGAATAAATGGTTAGGAAAACCATCCTGGACAAAAGGTAGGAGCTGGACTTCACCAGTGCCATTAAACGTTTTAATACCTAACTTATTCATTGTACTTAAAAAAAGTGACTATATTATTTGTTCACTTAGTCAGTTTTTATACAGTGAATTCAACTCTTGAGTTTCACTGAAGTTTCTGATGTCAGCAAAGTACAGTTTAAAAGCGATTCTGTGGAGGCCAAAACAATGTAGTCCAGATATGTAGCTCTCTGATAAATTTTTGATTATTCATTGGAGTAAACAGACTGTTACTTTTGATATATCTTCATAAATATATTTCTCTCATCCAAGCTTCTGGTTCATGACAGGAAGTAAATTACAGATATTTTAGATAAATTTAGAGCCATATGCTTTAACATTGAGCTAGCTAAAGATAAGATTGACATACTTTTATGACATGTAAGGAGCCTAATGAAAATAGAATCTTTAAACTATTTCTATCCATCTAAAAGTAGGGCGTGACCATTGGCAGAGGTAGGATTTTCTTTAAAAATCAATTTAGGGCTTCCCTGGTGGCACACAGGTTAAGAACCCGCCTGCCAATGCAGGGGACATGGGTTCGAGCCCTGGTCCGGGAAGATTCCACGTGCCACGGAGCAACTAAGCCCGTGTGCCACAACTACTGAGCTTGCGCTCTAGAGCCCACAAGCCACAACTACTGATCCTGCGTGCCACAACTACAGAAGCCCACGCACCTAGAGCCTGTGCTCCACAACAAGAGGAGCCACCACAATGAGAGGCCCACGCACCGCAACGAAGAGTAGCCTCTGCTCACCGCAACTAGAGAAAGCCCGCGCGCAGCAACAAAGACCCAACGCAGCCAAAAAATTTTTTAAAAATTAATTGATTAATTAAAAAAATCAATTTAGAGCTTGCTCTATTATGTGAAGTAGGTAATTAAGACTCTAGAGTTTTGTGCCATAAATTATAGCTATGGTATTTTTAGCTTGAACTTGAACACAGGTCCTCTGACTCCAAATTTAATGTTGTTTCCCCACCTTAACTGCCCCAAGTCAGAAGGTGGCAGCTAGGCCAAAGGAGTAAGTCAGGAGTTCAGTTATTGGAACTGTGGTAAAAATCATCATGAACTGTGGTAAAAATGGTAAAAATCAACACGATTTAACTTGCCCATTTGAGATGGCAAGAATATAGAATAAAGAGTTAAGGAACCTGAGTAAGTCTAGGACATTTAAAGTTTTCTCTTTCATAATAATATTAGTATAGTAATTATAATAAAATCAGCAATAACAGCTCACTTTCATTTAGTATTTTCTATGTGCTAGTCACATGGGTTAGGTCATTTAATTCTCAGAACAACCTAAGACCGCTTAGCTTATAAACGTTGAGCCCGGATTTGAAGCCAGATGACATACATCCAGAGTCCAAAAGTCTCTCTATTGTGCTATACCACCTCCTTAAAACTTACAATACCTTAAAATATATACTATCTTAAGAGATTTCTTTAGACGTCATGAGAAGCTCTATGTGAAGGTGGAACCCAAAGAACCAACTTTTTTTCTCTGAACTTAGAATAGGGCTAAACCTGTAAGTGGTGGTCACTGGTCCTATCAGTGGGGAGAGACAGGAAGTAGGGGAAGAGAATTGGACTCCAAAGATACTCTTTGTGCATTCTTGATTTAACCTATTAGCATTCAATTGGTTAGCTCCAAAGTTCTGTTATTATGCTTAAGATCAAGACCAAAATTCTTAACATGGTGGTTCTTCTCTGCATCTTGAGAACATACTCTGTGCACTAGCAAAGCTGTTTGTTCTCAGATGTCATGCAGCCTCCCTACCACATGGCCTTTGCACCCGTTTGTCTACCTGAAACACTTTACCTTTACTTTTCTGACTAATATTTAACTCTTACTCATCTTTCAGTGCCAGGACTTAAAACAGTTTCTGACACATAATAATGCTCAGTAAAAATGGGCATTCTGTCCTTTCCCTTTCTCCACTCACTCTTCGGTAGGTGTGCAGAGATTCTACAGAAGTGAAAATGGCTAATGACGCTAACAGTCATTTTTGTAGTCATCATCTCTTCTGTAGTGACATAGATGGTACTTTATACTTTTCAAAGTACTTTCACATGTGTATCTCATTTGTAAAGTAGGTAGAGCAGGTATTATTACTTCCTCTATTCTATATTTATTAAAAATTTTAATCAAAATAATGTGAGCACCTACTGTGTATCAAATGCTGAATTAGATGCTAGACCTAAAATTACAAATTAAGATTTCTGTTTTGGGCAGCTTTATAATCTAATGGCAATATCATACAATATGATTACTGCTATAATGGACTAAAGTAAAGCCACTGAGAATGGAGCAATTTGTGTTATAGCAGAAAGTCAGAATACGCTTCACAAAGGAGATGTCTTTTAAGCTGTTCTGAAGATTATATCTGAGTGGTGGTGGACTGGAAAAGGGAAAAGGGCTCTTAGGCAGAAGAACGCTGTATTCAAATGCACAGAAGAGGGGGAAACTGGAATGTTTGGGAAATGAAAAGAGGAGTAGCAGCATGGCAGCCTAGGAAGTATGGGGTGATGGGAGCAGAATGGAAGGAGGTGAGGTTTTGTAGACAATTGAGAAAGATTATGTGAACTTTTGTGTTTCCTAGTAAACAGCTTATCTGTTTGCCCAGAACTACAGCCTCTGCTTTATCTCTCAGGTGTTCCCTTCCAGCAGGCATAGTTTCTGACAAGAGATGATACTGCTTTCTTTAAATTATTTTTTTCCATGCAGTTGATTCTTATTCTCATTTGGTTTCTTAATTAGTGACAGTGATTATCGCCTGTGAGTGGGTGGGAATGGTTGAAAAGCCCAATATGGAATTCAGTCTTTTCCACTATGTGTTCACTCATGCACTGTGATTGGCCAGTGGCTGCTGTTTTGCACAAAGAACCTCTCCTTGGGTCTCTCTGTTTCTTTGACTGACTTTGACTCAAAAGTTCTCTGTTAGTTGTCACTGTGTGGGAGGCTTTTTTGCCTCTGTTGCTATATCCCTGACACCCTCAGCTAAACTCTTACACATGAAATTATTCCTTCTGTCTATTCCATCTTCTTATGGAAGAGAAGTGTGGTAGGTAGGTAGTGCTGAAGGACTTTCAGGTTATCTTTGTGGAACTGAAAACAGCTATTAACCTATCATGGATCACTTTCAGAGGGCTATAGTTTTTTAGGAATAGGATTTTCCATGCAACTTGTGACATGCCACAAAATGTCTTATGTTGCTTGGAAGTTTCTATACCCATACCATTTTACTTTCTAATTCTTCATTTTTCTAAGTCTTTTATAATGAATAATTTTTTATTTAATAGATCTTTCTTGGAGTATAATTGCTTCACAATACTGTGTTAGTTCTGTTGGGGATATCCCCAACAGAATATGGGGATATCCCCGTATCCCCTCCCTCTTGAGTCTCCCTCCCACCCTCCCTATCCCACCCCTCTAGGTGATCACAAAGCACCGAGCTGATCTCCCTGTGCAATGCTGCTGCTTCCCACTAGCTAACTGTTTTACTTTTGGGAGTGTGTATATGTTGATGTTACACTCACTTCGCCCCAGCTTCTCCCTCCCTCTCCATGTCCTCAAGTCCATTCTCTATCTCTACGTCTTTATTCCTGCCCTGCCACTATGTTCATGAGTACCATTTTTTAATTTTTAGATTTCATATATATGCATTAGCATATGGTATTTGTTTTTCTCTTTCTGACTTAATCACTCTGTATGACAGACTCTAGGTCCATCTACCTCACTACAAATAACTCAATTTTGTTTCTTTTTATGGCTGAATAATATTCCATTGTATATATGTGCCACATCATTATCCATTCATCTGTTGATAGACATTTAGGTTGCTTCCATGTCCTGGCTATTGTAAATAGTGCTGCAGTGAACATTATGGTACATGTCTCTTTTTGACTTACGGATTTCTCAGGGTATGCCCAGTAGTGGGATTGCTGGGTCATATGGTAGTTCTATTTTTTGTTTTTTAAGGAACCTCCATACTGTTCTCCATAGTGGTTGTATCAATTTACATTCCCACCAACAGTGCAGGAGGGTTCCCCTTTCACCACACCCTCTCCAGCATTTACTGTTTCTAGATTTTTTAATAATGGCCATTCTGACCTGTATGAGGTGATACCTCATTGTAGTTTTGATTTGCATTTTTCTAATAATTAGGGATGTTGAGCATATTTTCATGTGCCTCTTGGCCATCTGTATGTCTTCTCTGGAGAAATGTCTGCTTAGATCTTCTGCCCATTTTTTACTTGGATTGTTTGTTTTTTTGATACTGAGCTCCACGAGCTGTTTGTATATTTTGGAGATTAATCCTTGGTCCGTTGTTTCATCTGCAAATATTTTCTCCCATTCTGAGGGTTGTCTTTTTCATCTTGTTTATGGTTTCCTTTGCTGTGCAAAAGCTTTGAAGTTTCATTAGGTCCCATTTGTTTATTTTTGTTTTTATTTCCATTAGTCTAGGAGGTGGGTCAAAAAGGATCTTGCTGTGTGGTTTATGTCAAAGAGTGTTTTTCCTATGTTTTCCTCTAAGAGTTTTATAGTGTCTGGTTTTACATTTAGGTCTTTAATCTATTTGGAGTTTATTTTTGTGTATGGTCTTAGGGAGTGTTCTAATTTCATTCTTTTACATGTAGCTGTCCAGTTTTCCCAGCACCACTAATTGAAGAGGCTGTCTTTTCTCTACTGTATATTCTTGCCTTCTTTATCAAAAATAAGGTGACCACATGTGCCTGGGTTTATTTCTGGGCTTTTTGTCCTGTAACATTGATCTATATTTCTGGTTTTGTGCCAGTACCATACTGTCTTGATTACTGCAGCTTTTTAGTATAGTTTGCGGTTGGGTAGCCTGATTCCTCCAGCTCTGTTTTTCTTTCTCAAGATTGTTTTGGCTATTTGGGATCTTTTGTGTTTCCATAAGAATTGTAAAATTTTTTGTTCTAGTTCTGTGAAGAATGCCATTGGTAGTTTCATAGGGATTGCATTGAATCTGTAGATTGCTTTGGGTGGTATAGTCATTTTCACAATATTGATTCTTCCAGTCTAAGAATGTGGTATATTTCTCCACCTGTTTATGTCATCTTTGATTTCTTTCATCAGTGTTTTATAGTTTTCTGAGTACAAGTCTTTTATCTCCTTAGGTAGGTTTATTCCTAGGTATTTTATTCTTTTTGTTGTGATGGTAAATGGGATTGTTTCCTTAATTTCTCTTTCTGATTTTTTCGTTGTTAGTGTATAGGAATGCCAGAGATTTCTGTGCATTAATTTTGTGTCTTGCAACCTTACCAAATTCATTGATTAGTTCTAGTAGTTTTATGGTGGCATCTTTAGGATTTTCTCTGTATAGTATTATGTCATTTGCAAACAGTGACAGTTTTACTTCTTCTTTTCCAATTTGTATTCCTTTTATTTCTTTTTCTTCTCTTATTGCCATGGCTACGGCTTCCAAAACTATGTTGAATAAGAGTGGTGAGAATAGACATCCTTGTCTTGTTTCTTATCTTACTGGAAATAGTTTTTCACTATTGAGTATGATGCTTGCTGTGGGTTTGTCATATATGGCCTTTATTATGTTGAGGTAGGTTCCCTCTATGCGCATTTTTTGGAGAGTTTTTATCGTAAATGGGTGTTGAATTTTGTCAGAAGCTTTTTCTGCATCTATTGAGATGATCATATCGTTTTTATCCTTCAATTTGTTAAGATGGTGTATCACATTGTTTGATTTGTGTATACTGAAGACTCCTTGCACCCCTGGGATAAATCCCACTTGATCATGGTATATGATCCTTTTAATATGTTGTAGGATTCGATTTGCTAGTATTTTGTTGAGGATTTTTGCATCTATGTTCATCAGTCATATTGGTCTATAATTTTCCTTTTTTGTGATACCTTTTTCTGGTTTTGGTATCAGGGTCATGGTGGCTTCGTAGAATGAATTTGCGAGTGTTTCTCCCTCTGCAATTTTTTGGAAGAGTTTGAGAAGGATCAGTGTTAGTTGTTCTCTAAATGTTTGATAGAATTTGCCTGTGAAGCCATCTGCTCCTGGACTTTTGTTTGTTGGAAGATTTTTAATTACAGTTTTAATTTAATTACTTGTGATAGGTCTTTTTGTGTTTTTTAATTCTTTGTGGTTCTGTCTTGGAAAATTGTACCTTTCCAAGTATTTGTCCATTTCTTCGTGGTTGTCCATTTTATTGGCATATAGTTGTTTATAGTAGTCTCTTATCATCCTTTGTATTTCTGTCGTGTCATTTGTGATTTCTCCTTTTTCATTTATAATTTTATTGATTTGCATCCTCTCTGTTTTTCTTGATGAGTTTGGCTAATGGTTTATCAATTTTGTTTATCTTCTCAAAGAACCAGCTTTTAGTTTTATTGATCGTTGCTATTGTTTTCTTCATTTCTATTGCATTTATTTCTGCTCTGAAGTTTATGATTTCTTTCCTTCTTCTGACTTTGGGTTTTCCTTGTTCTTCTTTCTCTAGTTGTTTTAAGTGTACAGTTAGATTGTTTATTTGAGATTTTTCTTGTTTCTTGAGGCGAGATTGAATTGCTATAAACTTCTCTCTTAGAGTTGCTTTTGCTGTGTCCCATAGGTTTTGGGTTGTTGTGTTTTCGTTATCATTTGTTTCTATGTATTTTTTTAATTTCTTCTTTGTTGTCTTCAGTGATCGCTTGGTTATTTAGTAGCACACTGTTTAGCCTCCATGTATTTGTGTTTTTTACAGGGTTTTTTTCCTGTAATTGATTTCCAGTCTCATAGCATTGTGGTCAGAAAAGATCCTTGATATGATTTCACTTTTTTAAAATTTTCTGAGGCTTGATTTGTGACCAGCGTGTGGTCTATCCTGGAGAATGTTCTTTGTGCGCTTGAGAAGAAAGTGCATTCTGCCACTTTTGGGTGGAATGTTCTATAAATATCAGTTAAATCTATCTGGTCTATTGTGTCATTTAAAGCTTGTGTTTCCTTATTTATCTTCTGTCTGGATGATCTGTCCATTGGTGAAAGTGGGATGTTGTTAAAGTCCCCTACCATTATTGTGTTACTGTCAATTTCTCTTTTCATGGTTGTTAGCATTTTCCTTATGTATTGAGGTGCTCCTATGCTGGGTGCATAAACATTTATAATTGTTACATCTTCTTCTTGGATTGATGCTTTGATCATTATGTAGTATCCCTCATCTCTTGTAACAGTCTTTATTTTAAAGTCTATTTTATCTTATAGGATTATCACTACTCCAGCTTTCTTTTGATTTCCATTTGCATGGAATATCTTTCTCTATCCCCTCACTTTCAGTCTGTATGTGTCCCTAGGTCTGAAGTGGGTCTCCTGTAGACAGCATATATATGGGTCTTGTTTTTGTATCTGTTCAGCCAGTCTGTGTCTTTTGGTTAGAGCGTTTAATCCATTTACATTCAAGGTTATTATCAATATGTATGTTCCTATTACCATTTTCTTAATTTTGGGGGTTTGTTTTTATGGGTCTTTTTCTTCTGTTGTGTTTCCCTCCTAGAGAAGTTTCTTTAGCATTTGTTGTAAAACTGGTTTGATGGTGCTGAATTCTCTTAGCTTTTGCTTGTTTGAAAAGCTACTGATTTCTCTGTCAAATCTGAATGAGATCCTTGCTGGGTAGTGTAATCTTGGTTGTAGGTTTTTCTCTTTCATCATTTTAAGTATGTCCTGCCACTCCCTTCTGGCCTGCAGAGTTTCTGCTGAAAAATCAGCTGATAACCTTATGGGGTTTCCTTTGTATGTTATTTTTTGTTTTCCCCTTGCTACTTTTAATATTTTTTCTTTGAATGTAATTTTTGGTAGTTTGATTAATATGTGTCTTGGTGTGTTTCTCCTAGGGTTTATCCTGTATGGGACTCCGCATTTCCTAGACTTGGCTATTTGCTTTCCCATGTTAGGGAAGTTTTCGACTATACTCTCTTCAAATATTTTCTCAGACCCTTTCTTTTACTCTTCTTCTTCTGCGACCCCTATAATTTGAATGTTTATGCCTTTAGTGTTGTTCCAGAGGTCTCTGAGATTGTCTTCAATTATTTTCCTTCTTTTTTCTTTGTTCTGCTCGTAAGCAGTTATTTCCACGATTTCGTCTTCTAGCTCAGTTATTCGTTCTTCTGCCTCAGTTATTCTGTTATTGATTCCTTCTAGTGTATTTTTCATTTCAGTTATTGTTCATTTCAGTTTGTTCTTTTAGGTCTTGTGGTCTTTGTTAAACATTTCTTGTATTTTCTCGGTACATGAGTCCATTCTATTTCTGAGAGTCTGGATCATCTTTAGTACCATTATTCTGAATTCCTTTTCGGTTAGATTGCCTATTTCCTCTTCATTTATTTGGCCTTGTAGGTTTTTACTTTGCTCCTTCATCTGTGACATATTTTTTTGCCATCTCATTTTTTTTTTTCTTTTGGTGAGTTAGATTGTGTTCCTGTCTTACTGGTTGTTTGCCCTGAGTCTTCCAACACTGATGTTTGTGAGCTGTTGGGTAAAACTGGGTATTGGGGCTGTGATGAGGACCTCTGGCAGACCTCACTCTGATGAATATTCCCTGGGGTCTGAGGTTCTCTGTTAGTCCAATGGTTCACACTCGGAGCTCCCATCCCAGGAGCTTCAGCCCAAACCCAGGCTCATGAACCAAGGTCCCACAAGCTGCGAAGGGCAGAAAAAACAAAGTGGGGGAACAATAACAAAGTAAAAAGTAAAATTAGAGTAGGATACTAACAGATATGTTAGAAAGAATATAAAAATAAAAATATACTTGAAACAACAACCAGAAGGTAAAACAGAACCAGAGTAGTAAAAAAAAAAAAAAAAAGAGGAAAAACAAAGAAAAAAATAAAAAGGTGGAAAAGACATTGGCTATGGATGTTGGAGGACAGGGCCTATGCTTGGGATCCACAGGGCTTGAAAAGGTCCTGTGGGGGGGTGGGGGTGGGGCTTAGGCTCTACAGAACAGAAGGGGCCCAGGCGTGCCTCCTGCCTCTGGTGTCAGAGGGCAGGGGACCCCACCTGCAATCCCAGCAGGCTTCCTGGGTTCCAGTGGGTGGGGTGCTCTCCCTCTGCTCCTCTCCTGCTCTTCTGGTCCTGGAGGGCACCTCCTGCTTGCCTTTCCTGCTCTCCCTCCTGCTCCCCGAGGACCCACGTGGCCTGGACCTCCTGTTCTCCCTGGCCTCCCTCCTATGCCCCCAGGAGCAATGAGGCCCACAGGGGGCCTCTGAGGGGATAGGACCTGGCCTTTGAGAGCTGGTCAGACTTCCCCAGCCGATTGGGAAGGGGAAACGCTGTGCATGCTCCCTCCTGATCTGAGCCCCCAAGGGTCCCTCCAGGCATGGGAACCCCTCCCCACTCTCAGCCAACCCTAGAGGCACTGGTCCTTTCCAGCCTCCACTTCTACTGCCCCCTCAGTCCCGCCACATCCTACTGGTTCGCTTGGGGGTTCCACCAATCTCCTTGGACGTCAGGGTCCACCACCAGCGTCCGGCAGGTGCCGTACTTGTGGGGAGACACAACCTCTCTGACTTCCCACACCACCATCTTGACTCCGCCCTGAATATGTTTTTTGATACCTTCTGAAACTTACTATTTTGTGGTTTTTCTTTCAGAGTCACTAAAAAGTAAAATAGCATATTGTGCATACAAAGTACATTCATCTGAACATGCCAGACTATGCACAGTAATATATTTACTGAAACAAAAATTTAGGATATTGTGTATAGAAAAAACAACAGGACAATAAAGAAACATTTGTTTGTTTTTATGATATTCCTTTCCATTCCTTACATGAATTGTTGCTGTATAATTTCCACACAGAGATGTTTACTGTATTTTTTTAACATCTTTATTGGAGTATAATTGGTTTACAATGTTATGTTAGTTTCTGCTGTATAACAAAGTGAATCAGCTATATGCATACATATATCCGCATATCCCATCTCTCCCACCCTCCCTATGCAACCCCTCTAGGTGGTCAGAGAGCACCTAGCTGATCTCCCTGTGCTATGCGGCTGCTTCCCACTAGGTATCTGATTTACATTTGGTAATATGTATATGTCAGTGCCACTCTCACTTTGTCGCAGCTTACCCTTCCCCATCCCTGTGTCCTCAAGTCCATTCTCTACATCTGCATCTTTATTTCTGTCCTGGCCCGAGGTCCGTCAGAACTAATTTTTTTTTACATTCCATATATATGTGTTAGCATACTGTATTCGTTTTTCTCTTTCTGACTTACTTCACTCTGTATGACAGATTCTAGGTCCATCCACATCTCTACAGATGACGTAATTTCGTTCCTTTTTATGGCTGAGTAATATTCCATTGTATGCATGTACCACATCTTTATCCATTCATCTGTCGCTGGACATTTAGGTTGTTTCCATGTCCTGGCTATTGTAAATAGTGCTGCAGTGAACATTGCGGTGCATTTGTCCTTTTGAATTATGGTTTTTTCAGGGTATAGGCCCAGTAGTGGAATTGCTGGGTCATATGGTAGTTCTAGTTTCAGTTTTTTAAGGAACCTTCATACTGTTCTCCATAGAGGCTGTATCAATTTACATTCCCACCAACAGTGCAAGAGGGTTCCCTTTTCTCCACACCCTCTCCAGCATTTACTGTTCATAGATTTTTTGATGATGGCCATTCTGACCAGTGTGAGGTGATACCTCATTGTGGTTTATATTTGCATTTCTCTAATGGTTAGTGATGTTGAGCATCCTTCATGTGTTTTTTGGCCATCTCTATGTCTTCTTTGAAGAAATGTCTATTTAGGTCTTACGACCATATTTGGATTGGTTTGTTTGTTTTTTGATATTGGTCTGTATGAGCTGCTTGTATATTTTGGAGATTAATCCTTTTCAGTTGCTTCATTTGAAAATATTTTCTCCCATTCTGAGGGTTGTCTTTTGGTCTGGTTTATGATTTCCTTTGCTGGCAAAAACTTTTAAGTTTCATTAGGTCCCATTTGTTTATTTTTGTTTTTATTTCCATTTCTCTAGGAGGTGGGTCAGAAAGGATCTTGTTGTGATTTATGTCATAGAGTGCTCTGCCTATGTTTTCCTCTAAGAGTTTTATAGTTTCTGGCCTTACATTTAGGTCTTTAATCCATTTTGAGTTTATTTTTGTGTATGGTGTTAGGAAGTGTTCTAATTTCATTCTTTTGCATGTAGCTGTCCAGTTTTCCCAGCACCACTTATTGAAGAGGCTGTCTTTTCTCCATTGTATATTCTTGCCTCCTTTATCAAAGATAAAGTGACAGTATGTGCATGGGTTTATCTCTGGGCTTTCTATCCTGTTCCATTGATCTATATTTGTTTTTGTGCCAATACCATACTGTCTTGATTACTGTAAATTTGTAATATAGTCTGAAGTTTGGGAGCCTGATTCCTCCAGCTCCGTTTTTCTTTCTCAAGGTTACTTTGGCTCTTCAGGATCTTGTGTGTTTCCATACAAATTGTGAAATTTTTGGTTCTAGCTCTGTGAAAAATGCCACTGGTAGTTTGATAGGGATTGCATTGAATCTGTAGATTGCTTTAGATAGTATAGTCATTTTCCCAATATTGATTCTTCCAATCCAAGAACGTGGTATATCTCTCCATCTGTTTGTCTCGTCTTTAATTTCTTTCATCAGCGTTTTATAGTTTTCTGCATATAGGTCTTCTGTCTCCTTATGTAGGTTTATTCCTAGGTATTTTATTCTTTTTCTTGCAATGGCAAATGGGAGTGTTTCCTTATTTTCTCTTTCAGATTTTTTATCATTACTGTATAGGGATTCAAGAGATTTCTGTGCATTAATTTTGTATCCTGCTACTTTACCAAATTCATTGATTAGCTCTAGTAGTCTTCTGGTAGCATCTCTAGGATTTTCTATGTACAGTATCATGTCATCTGCAAAAAAGTGACAGTTTTACTTCTTATTTTCCATTATGGATTCTTTTTATTTCATTTTCTTCTCCGATTGCTGTGGCTAAAACTTCCAAAACTATGTTGAATAATAGTGGTGAGAGTGGGAAACCTCGTCTTGTTCCTGATTTTAGAGGAAATGGTTTCAGTTTTTCACCATTGAGAATGATGTTGGCTGTGGGTTTGTCATATATGGCCTTTATTATGTTCAGGTAACTTCCCTCTGTGCTTACTTTCTGGAGAGTTTTTATCATAAATGGGTGTTGAATTTTGTCAGAAGCTTTTTCTGCATCTATTGAGATGATCTTATGGTTTTTCTCCTTCAACTTGTTAATTTTCTCCTTCAATTTGTTAATTAATGGTGTATCACATTGATTGATTAGCATATACTGAAGAATCCTTGCATTCCTGGGATAAACCCCACTTGATCATGGTGTATGATCCTTTTAATGTGCTGTTGGATTATGTTTGCTAGTATTTTGTTGAGGATTTTTGCATCTATGTTCATCAGTGGTATTAGCCTGTAGTTTTCTTTTCTTGTGACATCTTTATCTGATTTTGGTATCAGGGTGCTAGTGGCCTCGTAGAATGAGTTTGGGAGTGTTCCTTACTCTGCTATATTTTAGAATACTTTGAGAATGATAGGTGATAACTCTTCTCTGAGTGTTTGATAGAATTCCCCTGTGAATCTATCTTGTCCTGGGCTTTTGTTTGTTGGAAGATTTTTAGTCATAGTCTCAATTACAGTGGTTGAGATTGATCTGTTTATATTTTCTATTTCTTCCTGGTTCAGTCTTGGAAGGGTGTGCTTTTCTAAGAATTTGTGCATTTCTTCCAGGTTGTCCATTTTATTGGCATACAGTTGATTGTAGTAATCTTTCATGATCCTTTGTATTTCTGCAGAGTCAGTTCTTACTTCTTTTTCATTTCTAATTCTATTGCTTTGAGTGTTCTCCCTTTTCTGGCTAGTGGCTTATCAATTTTGTTTATCTTCCCAGATATCCAGCTTTTAGTTTTATTGACTTTGCTATTGTTTCCTTCATTTCTTTTTCATTTATTTCTGCTCTTTATGATTTCTTTCCTTCTATTGACTTTGGGTTTTCTTTGTTCTTCTTTCTCTAGTTGCTTTAGGTGTAAGGTGAGGTTGTTTATTTGAGATGTTTCTTGTTTCCTGGGGTAGGACTGTATAGCTCTAAACTTCCCTCTTAGAACTGCTTTTGCTGCATCCCATAGGTTTTGGGTCATCATGTTTTCATTGCCATTTGTCTCTAGGTATTTTTTGATTTCCTCTTTGATTTCTTCAGTGATCTCTTGGCTATTTAGTAGTGTATTGTTTAGCCTCGATGGGTTTGTATTATTTACAGTTTTTTTCCTGTAATTGTGTTGTTGTAGGAAAAGATACTTGATACAATTTCAATTTTCTTAAATGTACCAAGGCTCATTTGGTGACCCAACATATGATCTATCCTGGAGAATGTTCCTTGAGCACTTGAGAAGAAAGTGTATTCTGTTGTTTTTGGTGGAATGTCCTATAAATATCAGTTAAGTCCATCTGGTCTACTGTATCATTTAAAGCTTGTGTTTCCTTATTTATTTTCATTTTGGATGATCTGTCCATTTGTGGAAGTGGGGTGTTAAAGTCCCCTTCTATTACAGTGTTACTGTCGATTTCCCCTTTTAGGGCTGTTAGCATTTGCCTTATGTATTGAGGTGCTCCTATGTTGGGTACATAAGTATTCAAAATTGATACACCTTCTTCTTGGACTGATTCCTTGATAATTATGTCATATCCTTCTTTGTTCTTTATAACAGCCTTTATTTTAAAGTCTATTTTTTCTGATATGAGTATTGCTACTCCAGCTTTCTTTTGATTTCCATTTGCATGGAATATCTTTTTCCATCCCCTCACTTTTAATCTGTATGTGTCCCTAGGTCTCAAGTCGGTCTCTTGTAGACAGCATATATACGGATCTTGTTTTTGTATCCATTTAGCCAGTCAGTGTGTTTTGTTGGAGCAATTAAACCATTTACATTTAAGGTAATTATCGATATGTATGTTTTTATTACCATTTTCTTAATTGTTTTGGGTTTGTTTTTGTTTGTCTTTTCCTTCTCTTGTGTTTACCACCTAGAGAAGTTCCTTTAGCATTTGTTGTAAAACTGGTTTGGTGGTGCTCTTAACTTTTGCTTGTTTGTAAAGGTTTTAATTTCTCCATCGAATCAGAATGAGATCCTTGCTGGGTAGAGTAACCTTGGTTGTAGGTTTTTCCCTTTCGTCACTTTAAATATGTCCTGCCACTCCCTGCTGGCTTGCAGAGTCTCTGCTGAAAGTTCAGCTGTTAACCTTATGGGAATTCCCTTGTATATTTTTTTTTTGGCTTGTCCCTTGTTGCTTTTAATATCTTTTCTTTGTATTTAATTTTTGATAGTTTGATTAATGTGTGTGTTGGCATGTTTCTCCTTGGATTTCTCATGTATGTGACTCTCTGCGCTTCCTGGACTTGATCGACTATTTCCTTTCTCCTGTTAAGGAGGTTTGCAAGTATACTCTCCTCAAATATTTTCTCAGACCTTTCTTTTTCTCTTCTTCTTCTGTGACCCCTATAATTTGAATGTTGGTGCATATAATGTTGTCCCAAAGGTCTCTGAGACTGTCCTCAATTCTTTTCATTCTTTTTTCTTTATTCTGCTCTGCGGTAGTTATGTCCACAATTTTATCTTCCAGGTCACTTATCTGGTCTTCTGCCTCAGTTATTCTGCTATTGATTCCTTCTAGAGAATTTTTAATTTCATTTATTTTGTTGTTCATCATTCTTTGTTTGCTCTTTAATTCTTCTAAGTCCTTGTTAAACGCTTTTTGTATTTTCTCCATTCTACTTCCAAGATTTTGGATCATCTTTACTTTTATTACTCTGAATTCTTTTTCCGGTAGACTGCCTATTTCCTCTTCATTTGTTTGGTCTGGTGGGTTTTTACTTTGCTCCTTCATCTGCTGCATATGTCTCTTCTCATTTTGTTCAACTTACTGTATTGGGCATCTCCTTTTCACAGGCTGCAGGTTCTAGTTCCTGTTGTTTTTGGTGTCTGACCCCTAGTTGTGAGGTTGGTTCAGTGGTTTGTGTAGGCTTCCTGGCGGAGGGGACTGGTCCCTGTGTTCTGGTGGGTGGGGCTGGATCTTGTTCTTCTGGTGGGCAGGGCCGCATCCAGTGGTGAATTTTGGGGTATCTGTGGACTTAGTATGACTTTAGGTGGCCTCTCTGCTAGTAGGTGGGGTTGTGTTCCAGTCCTGCTGGTTGTTTGGCATGGTGCATTCAACACTGGAGCTTGCTGGCTGTTGGTTGGAGCTGAGTCTTAGTGTTTAGACAGAGATCTCTGGGAGAGCTCTCACCAAATGATATTACTTGGGGCCAGGAGGTCTCTGGTGGTCCGGTGTCCTGGACTCAGTTCTCCCACCGTGGAGGCTCAGACCTGACACCTGGCTGGAGCACCAAGACCCTGCCACCCACATGGGTCAGAAGAAAAGGAAGAAAAAAGAAGGAAAAAAGAAGAAAAATGCACGAACAATAGAACCCCAAACCAAATGGTAAAAGCAAAACTAAACAGACAAAATCACACAAATAAACATATACACACACTCATAAGAAGAAAACAAACAACAACAACAAAAAAACGAACAGTCAGAACCCTAGGACAAATGGTAAAAGCAAATCTAAATAGACAAAATCATACAAAGAAACATACCACACTATAGACCAGGGCTTCAGAATATTTGGTCGTTTTCCAAACTACTCTCTGGTCCTCTGCGAAAGGACTTCAAGGTCATTTTGCTTAGACTTTGATTCTCAGCCTGCAATGGAATCACGTGGGAATCTTGAACCGATGCTGGGCCTCACTGGGGAGGAATCAAATCAGAAAATCTGGGGTAAGGCCCGGCATGAAACTGCTTTAAAGCTTCCTGCCCGACTCCACCAGTCTCCGCGGGCGAGAACCCTGTGTGTTTTAAACTACATAAGTTTTAAAGCTATGAACTTTGAATAAACTAGCCACTGTAATTATAAGAATAATTATTTCCTATTGATAGAATTTGTCAATGATGTATTAATACTGCATATCTGTTCATTAAGTTGGAAAGTATTACTCTGCCTCTAGCAGTCTCATGTATTTCAGGCTTACACATGTTGGAAATATATAGTAGTTATATTTTACAGACTTTAAGACTCACCCCAAAGTAAAGATGTCATATTTTCTGTTCTGAAATTTGTAGTTATATAAATGTGGACTATTAGAAATGGGCCATTATGTCAGGATGTAGACCTCTGGAAATCACTGTTTTAAATTTATTTTTGAAGTTGATTACTTCCTCCAGTGTTCATTCCATAGTTTATTTCAAAACTATTATGTGCCAGTTATTATGTTGGGTCAGAGATATAAAAAAATGAATAAAACATGCTTCTGCTCTCACATAATGCACAGATTAGGAAAACAGAAAAAAGAAAACAAAAAAACAAAAACAGGGCAGTATTCTCAGTACTGTAAGAAGAAGGACATTCCAGCAGTGGTAACTGTATCTTCAAAGGGTTGGAGCATGTGGTAAGGGAGAGCATGTTCAGAGGCTAGAACACAGCCCATTGTGTCTAGAATGTTGGGTTTGGAGGAGGAAGAAGTCAAAGGAGAGTAGGGACGAATGGAAGGACATGAGACTGAAAGGGTTGATGGAAAACTAGTAGTAAGGGCCTGGGATGCTATCCTAAAAAGTTTGGATTACAACTAAAAAGGGCAACATTTTCATCATTGCTGCAAATACACCTTTCAAAGTTCCTTAACATTTGGAAAGCAAGAAATGGAGGTTTAAAGCAACTCAGTATTTGAAGATGAAGGATGATACGTTAGCCAGGCACAGAGAGGTTGCAAGAGAAAGAAGGAAAGTGAAGGCATCAATAACACAAAAATTTAGTGGGCTCCAAACAATCAAGAGATTTCCACTATTTTTTAAAATTTTACTTTCAAAAACCCTTATAAATTGTCCTTTACATTCTAAGATGACATATTAAAGAAGTTTTTCTAGGTCTGTTGCTTGCAGGAGATGATAGTGGTAGTTAATGTTTTTGAGTAATCTTGCTTTGGAGCATTAAATTGAAAACCTTGACTTTGGTGTCTATGTCTCTTTCATGTTTGTTTCCTCAACACTACCATACAACACTACAATGTTTGATACATATTATGCTCAATAAATATTAAATGATGAATGAATGAGAGAAACCCAGAAGAGCAGAGCCTTTTGTTTACTACTCATTTCCCTAAAATTATGGTAATTTTTGTTGTCTGCAAGTTGTAAATCATGAAATAAAATCATTGGAATGCCTGACACATAGTAACTGCCCAATAAATGTTTGCTGAATAAACGGGTGAAAGAAAAATCTAAGACAAGCAAATGAAGTATTTATTGAATACTTCCTGGGAACATGGCACTAAAGTATTTCCCCTATCATCAAGATATTATCTCTCTGGAGAAATACTTCAAAATGAATGCTGTGGGTAGTAAGTATTATAGGAGCTCAAGGAAGGCAAGGAGGCTCATGGACAAGATCCGTATGAGTAGGCTTCAGGAAACAGGATAGACCTCATTAAAATTTGAATGATTGGTATGATTTATAAATGTGAGAAGGAAAAGAAGTAGTTGAAGAATAAGGCATGTGTGGGAGCTTAGTCAGATGAACCATTCAGGGTTAATTAAGTTTACCATGTTCTCTTTTAAATTCTAGTTGGGTGCTCAAGGATGACTTTCTTTCTTATTGCTTTTCAGGGCAGTGTTGGCCCTATGGGACCAGTTGGACTTTCTGGAATCCCTGGCCCAATGGTATGTTTCTATTTTTATAATGGATATTTCGCTTTGATTTTTCTATGGTGTCACAAAGTATCACTTTCTTTTTTAGGGTCTTTCGGGGAATAAGGGCCTACCTGGAATCAAAGGTGATAAGGTGATTTAAATACTTACATTGTCATAGAGATGATTTCTTATCACATTTTCTTTTGAATCCACACAACTTATAAAATACTTGTTTTAAAAAATATGGGATCTAATCTCTACTATCAAGTATATAATTTTTCTCAGAAGTAGGAAAAATAGAGAAATTACTCTTGTATAACTAGTATTTGCCTTCTTATAATATTGCCACATTTGCATTGCTTAAGTGTCTTCACGTGAAATTGTGCTCTCCAGGGTGAACAAGGCATTGTGGGAGAGCCAGGAGAACCAGGGTATCCTGGAGACAAGGTAATGTTTTTACCGTTAATTTTATATAAATACAACAAAAGCCAGTGAAAATGTATAAATTCTTTAAAAAGAAAGGAGTACTCATTATTTTAATCATTGATTATATGTTTTTTAGGATATGGTATCAATATGGTTTTACAAGTCTTGTTTAAAACAGTTTTCTCAATTATTTTAGAATAATTCCATGAATTTTTTTAGTAATTTGTAAATAGAGGTGTATCTGCCTTCTGTCGTATAATAGTTTTTCTCTTCACTGTACTGTTCTTTTCTTTTAGGGCGCTAGGGGTTTTCCTGGACCACCAGGGATGAGAGGAAAGCCAGGACCTTCAGTAGGTTTGAACTTTTGGTTTGCTCTTTCTGGTTCATGGAGTACACACACTATGGCATGAGTCTGGATACCTGTTGTTGTTTGTGGAATGTAAGAAGTAGGATGTAAGACTACCAGTATGGCGTTTTCTCTCCACTTTTAGAATATAGCTAATCCTTGAAGTTTTTAGCTCACATTGCATAGATTATTGGATCTCACCCTCCTCACCCCACCCCATCCCAAGCCAAAGCCAAATTTCTGTGAGCCTTAAAGATCTTGGTTGATCTATTATAGACAGTATTTAAACTAAGCAGTAGATTTTAAGTCAGAAAATATAAGGCACCTTAAATAATATTTTAATTTATCCAGATGTCTGTTTCATTAAGGAAACATTCGGAAGAAAAAATAGCATTGTCACACTCTTATGGGCCCAAATATTCTAGTTCCTTGTCTTTTTTTAACCTTTGACCATCAATTAATTGAAATAAAAGGATACCATGTATTGTAGTTAACTTGAAGCCTAAGAAGCTATAAAACTAAAGTTACTGGATAATTAAAAACATTTAAATGAAAAATGGTTAAAACATGAGTTAAAGGTATTTACCTGCATATTAAAAATCGTAATAATTATTATAGCTAACATTTACTGAGTGCTTACAAAGAGCCAAGTGCTCTTCTAAGGTCTATACGTCTAATTTAATCCTTAAAACAATCATATGAAGTTGGGACTATTATTATTCCTATTTTACCAATTAGGGAAACTGAGACACAGAGAGTTAAATAACTTGCCCAAGGTCCCATAGTTAGTTAGTTAGCCACCTGGGAAAACCTAGGAAATCACATATGTCAGAGCCCATGCACTTAGCCACTGTGCCATAGTGTTCTGGGCTTTAATGTTTTAAGATTGTTTTAGGGTTTTTTTTTTGTTTTTTTTTTTTGCGGTACGCAAGCCTCTCACTGTTGTGGCCTCTCCCGTTGCGGAGCACAGGCTCCGGACGCGCAGGCTCAGCAGCCATGGCTCACGGGCCCAGCCGCTCCGCGACATGTGGGATCCTCCCGGACCGGGGCATGAACCCGTGTCCCCCGCATTGGCAGGCGGTCTCTCAACCACTGCGCCACCAGGGAAGCCCTGTTTTAGGGTTTTAATATTGATTACAACTCTGTGAAGGTGATTGTAGATACAAAAACTTAGATATAATATCATAATTTATTAATATAACATTATAAAAGAGTGTTGTTTTCCCAAGCATTTCATCATGTTCCCTCTAACTCCACCCTCTCATCTTTGGATTGTTTATTTTTGCATCAACGGAAGCAGCATTAAGTTACGTAACTTTACATACACCATTCTTTATGACTTCTAACAGTGACAGCATTTCATATACATTTCCCAGGAATTATTTAATCCAAAGAACAATTTTTGGCATCTATTTATCTAATGACATGTTGGTGGTGAGTTTTGCCTTAACTAGTTTTCACTCAGTCAGCTATCTACCCAGACTTGTGCCGTGGTGTTGAATCTCAGAAGGGGCACGAGTATAGGTCAAGCTAACAAAAAGCTTCTGTTTTTCAAGGATGATTCTAAACCACGTAAAAGGGGCTTTCAATATCTGCAGTGATTGACCCTCTTCTTATATCTTATATCTTCATTGTTTTCTAATGTGAGGGTTTTCTAACTTTTGATAACAATAAAAGGAAGTGGCATGACACATTTTCTCAGGTCAATACTAAGTAATAAATAATTGATATTATTCTCTTACACTTTGTAATTAATTACTTGAGAAAACCAGAGTCAAATATCATGCTTATATAAGGTAAACCTTTTTAATGTCTTCCTTACTCTTTGATTCAGTTTATATTGATAACATGTTTATTGGGGTGGGAGAGGGAGAATTGCTGGTCTGAATAACATGTAGATTTTAGTTCCAGCCCTGACACTGACCTGCTGTGACCTTGGACATTTAACCACCATGGTATCCAATTTCTCGTGTTTAAAATGAGAGTCAGGCTATATCATATGTAAGGTTCCTTGCAGCTCTGTGACTCTTTAATCCTCTCTTAGTAATAATGCTTACCAACGTTGCTCTAGTCTAAGCTAAAGCAAAGACAGCCTGTTTTACCTTTAGCACATTGTCTTAAAACCTTAAATTTTTGTTTTTCCTGGAATCACCAGAAACTCTAATGTGGTTCTTTAAGGCAGTGATGCAGGGAACCTGAAATGGTGAGCGTGAGGCTTTTGCTTGCTCGTGTTATACCTTTTTTGTACTATTCTAATAAAAATATTTTAATGTCAGCAGGGATTAGTTTGGTAGGAAACAGTTGGCTATTTTTTGTTTCTTTCAATCAAATCTTCAAAATATACATACTTTGGACTGAAGATAGGATAGAGACTTATGAATTAATATTTATGAGATGGCCTTGCCTTTAGACTTTCACTTTATTTATCACTTGTTTCTATCTATTGTTAGAAAAAATTGTAGTTTGACTTTCCTCGTTATGGAAGGAGACACCTGTTTCATGAAAAATTACGTACACAGTATCAGCAATCATGTTAAAAATAGATTATACAAGTTAGTGCCTATCTAAATCATTTGTTTACTATCATGCAAAGAATGCCAGAGTCATGAGAATGTCTTTCTTATTTTATATCTCCTACTTTTGGTTTTCTGTTACATAAAATGTTGGTGTCACTGATACTGTTTCCAAATGGATCTAAGTTATAACATAAAAGAATGTTTTCAAGATAAGAGAATGTCCTGATCCAGAAGGATTTTAACATTCTGGAATAGGGAAGCTTTTACCCTGCAAGTATTTAAAAACTAAAGGAAACTACCAATCTGAAGTTGTTAAGAAATATTATTTTTTTAAAAAGAGAAAATAAATACAATTATGTCCTTTCCATTTTTTTTTAGCTAGAAGTTGCTGTCATTTGTAGAAGTTTACTTTTAATCATTATTCAATTCTCTAAAAGTTACTTGAAAACTCAGTTTTTCTAAAGGAGAATTGACATTCAAGGAAACTTGCCATTGAAGTTTTTCAAAATGAAAATTTTTTCTGAAGGATGAATAAAATTATTCCACAATTTATATTTTTAAATATCAGGTTGTCAATCAACTTTTCTGAAAACAAAGGCCTAGTGTATGCTGATTTTTCCTCAAGCTTGTAAATTTAGTGTCTTGTTTAGATTTTGCCACTAGAGGGCCTCAGTGAGAACTTCATCTCTATCTCTTGGAGGTAATACTCATTTTAAGAATTTGACTCCCTTAGATACTGATTATGATGGAGTATGATGGATTATAATTTTGTTTATTTAGGGGAACTTCAGTGAACTTCTGCATAATACTTTATTACTTTTCACTAGATTTGATTGCAGTAGTTGTATTGTGTACTGTTTAAGTCCAGATACTCTAGCACTCTACGAGACTGAATTTAGTACATATGGAAAACTGTGCTTTACTTCTTGGAAAGTGGATAAACCCATATTATACATAAAATTTTATGTATAAGAAATGCAAGCAATTTTATGTATTCTGAGACCTATTTAAGTCAAATTTAAAGCTCACATAGAAATTTAATATGACAAATAATGAATTCAATATTTTTTATGAAAACAAGGGTATCAGACTACCGGCCTTCCCTGTTCTGTAGTTTCCTCTCTTAAGAGCATCACCAGCCCTCTCTAGTAGCAGGCTTTTACCCACTTCTCTTTCCTCGGACCTTCTTCTGCATCCCTGATTTCACATTGTTAGCCTGAATGTCAGAAAATGGCTGCAGAGTTATTGAAACTGAATCCTCAGAAGTTTAGTGAAAGGATTAAAGCAATCTAGGAATTCTAGGTATCATCCAGGAGAGGAGAGAGGATGTGAAGGGAAGGATTAATGGTTATAAAATTGATTAACATTTAATGAGTACTTTCTATGTGCTAGGCATTGTGCTTAACACTTATACATTTATTGTCTCATTTAATCCTTACAATGACTCTGTAAGAATGTTACTACTGTTGTTATTATTCGTGTTTTATTGGTGAGACAACTGAGGCTGAGAGAGATTAAGCAACAAGGATTTAAATCCAGGTGATTCTTAATTACAAAATCAGCCCCCTTATAGTTATGAAAGGAGAAAGGAATTTTCAGAGACAATCAGAGGACCCTGGCTATTTATGGAAACAGTTCTTCATCTAGAGTTCCCTACTTTGTTAAGTCAAAGTTTACTGTCTTATCTCTGGGTAACACATACCCACACACACAATTTTTTTCCTTGATTTGATTTCCATTAATTTGTTTGTAGCCCTAACATTTAGGAGTAAATATAAATATATATATATATATATATATATGGACACCTGTCTCTATATAATAAGTTTTCTACAATGACGATGGTTATAAATTAAGTCTTTCTGAATAGTCATTAAAACTTTGGCATATTATCATATATTGAGTGTTGTTTGCCAGAAAGTCATTACAACTTTGTGTGGCATAATATATTTAGTGCTTTTTGCTTACCATATGTTTCCTTTTTAAATCATATTTATTAAATTAATGTTTATACTTTGATTTCTCCCACCCACCCCCACGTTTTAGGGCCAAACAGGTAACCCAGGACCCCAAGGACCATCTGGCTCTCGAGGACCAGAGGTAAAATGTTGGTGGGAATATAATTAATTTAAATAAATATAGAAATTAAACTTGACTAGTAAAACATGCTTTTACATAATAGGTTTAAGAAAGATTGTCTTTAAAGTTGATATCTTTGAAAATAGTTTGGACTAAATTTTTTCTGTTATGTCAGGAGGTAGGCAACAGTGATCTCTAGAAAATAGAAAAGGTATTAGCTGCATTATAGTCCTGGTTAGGTCACAGCTGATTTATTTGTTCTGCACAACGACTACTAATAACACATGCTTGGAGCTTGAAATCAAATTTCAGGACCTAAACGCCATTGAATTTTTAATGCAGAATGCTTCCAATTTTTTAATATGCATATATCATTTGGATCTCATATTCTAGGATAAATTCAATTAAGTCTGTAGCACATATATCAGATTTGCTTGTATATTTGAAATTCTTACTTTGGCTTAATGCTTGATGTAGAGGTGCTTTTTCTTAAGACTACATAGGACATGAGCTTCTGAGATGAAACATTTAAGTTTTTTTTTTAAAAAAATCATTTTATGAGTCGACGATATACTACATAGAGATAAAGCTTCTGAAGCTCACCGTAGTTCAAAAATATAAACCAAAACATATGCATACATAAACATATAAATACACATTCACATTTGATCCAGAGTCATAGATGCAGCATTAACAGTGAGAAAGTGAATTTGGCTTCACAATAAATAAATCAGAGCAATAAAGTCCCCATAGTGTCAAAGCAGTAGGCATAGTTTCTAGGAATAGTACAGTCCTGATGCTTTCTCCCTCTCTTTGTAAACTGTAAGGTCTATTTCTTATTCCACAGCTGTCTTTCAGGGTTGGTTGATTTCTTTAGCAGATACCTATTCTTACTTATTGTCTAATTTAAAAACGTATTGGATGTTGATAGTTCAAAAATCTAAAAAACTACATTGTATCTACTTTTAATAATAGAGAGGTAATAGGAGGTAAAATACAGCAATGTATTGATGTCATCATTCTGGGAAGAAGGAAATTGTTTTGAGTAATAAAAATGATTATTAACAGACAAAGTAGTAATTAACAGATTAATATAAGTTTATCTTTTATGAGCCTACATTCATTTAATCATTTGTCATGAAAACCTTCCTGGAACGAATCATATTTACCTGTGTTCTCATACTGAGGATGCAGAACCTAATTTATCTTTTATTATCTTTAAAGGTTAATTTTATGAACATGGATTATTCTCTTGTAATTTTAGTTACAGATGGTATGTGTCCTAGGAAGGACTGTGTCACCTCCTTGTTATCAGTATGGCTTTGGACCGTTTTCTTCTTTTATATAAAGCCAGGTTAAAGGATGCATGGGCCATGTTTTTACTTATTACTTAATTTTCCAAAAATTTTTTTTCCTCTGTTGCCTTTGGGATTTTATGATTTGCAGTCATGATTCAAAACATTGCCTCATTGTCTTTGACTCCTGCAAGGTAGTAAGCCCTAACCTATGCCCATTCTTCCTCCTTACCTATTTTAAATTTTTTGATGGGGCTAAAGATGTAACCTGTATTCTCTCAATAATTGGTGCCAGGTTGTTTGGGAAATGGGGCCTAATCCAAAGATCATAACTTCTTCTTGATCATAAGAATATAGGATGTAGGATATCGTATATGAGGCAACAGCTCTATTTAAATACTTCTTGACATTAGGCTTTTAATAGACTTGTATGTCTAAGAATTTAAAATAGCATGTTTAACAGTATATCAAGCCTGAAAAGTTTCTACTTGCACAGTAGATGAATTTTCTCAGGTAAAGGATCTTATATGTTGTGCTGTATTTTGACTTTATCCTGTAGACAGTGATCAAAGATTTTTAATCAAAGGAATGAACTTATCAGACATGCATTTCAACATAATTGTGGTAGAAGGAGTAAAGATAAAAGAGAACGAGAGAGGGAGAGATGACAGAACTAAGGCTGCTTGGGAGTATAATGCAAGGTCAGGGGATTAATGATGAGGGCCTGTAATAATAGAGAGGAAAGGGTGGCTTCAAGAAATAATTAGGAAATATAATTCACAGCAGTTGAATCACTCAGTTCAGTTCATTCAGCTTGTGTGAGAGAGGAATAAAAGACAAATTTAATAATTTTTGCTTGAACAGTTATGTAGAATGTAGATCACCATTCTAAAAATAGAGAATAAAAAAGGAGGAGGATACTCAGGGTGGGTGGAGATAATGCTTTGGTTTTGATTTTGTTAGGGCTGAAGTGCCTATAGGACATACAGGAAATTAGTCTCATAAGTGTATAGAAAATTGTAGACCTGACACTCAAAAGAGTGAACTAGAGATACATGTTTGTATAGTCATCCACATAAAGGTATTAGATGATGCAGTTGTAACAGATGAAATAATTTAGGCTTTATAAAACAAGGTTTGAAAATACTACACCTGGACCCTCAACTCCAGAAGGCTATATTCTCCGTTTACAGTGCAATTAAGTTTTAAATTGACAGTATTAAGAGCAGTAAAATAAACTTTGGTAACTTAAAAACATCATGAGAAGAAAAAAATCACAATGGAAATTAGAAAATATTTAGAATTAAGTAACAAATCACTATAAAATCTAGTGTTGTACGTAAAGAAGCACCTAGAGGGAAATTCACAGACGTCAGTGCATTTCTCTAAAAAGCAAGGAAGATCAAGAATAAATAAGTTATGCATAGCACAAGTGCAGGGATTTGTTTTAAAAGGAAAAAGATGTTGAAAAAGGTCAAATAGGATAGAGTCTGTGTTCTCTGTAAGTAGGATACTAAATCCCAGGAGTGGGAGAAAGGTGTGCATGCAGAAGGAGGGCGCTTGAAGAGTTATGTGAGGACTAAGCAGGGAAGGGAACCAGGGACTAGTAACAACTTCTGACTTGTGTTAAAAACTCAGCTGAGACTGAAAAACCTTTTCCCCAAAATACAGCCACAAAGTTCAGTACAGTTCACTAGAACCGAATTGCAAACTTGAGTCTCAACTTTCTACTGGGCAAAACAATGAAACATGGTCAGTTATATGCTTTTCTTCTCCCTTGGACAAAAACATATCACTTGTACAAAGGAAGGGCAACAATTCATGGTATTGTGTGATTTCCATATTTGAGTACAGATTGCTATCATAATGTCAAAGTACAATCCAGTAAAAGTAATCCTATTAGAGGTCAAAATGATGGTCCTAGGTATATACTTCTGTGATAGCTTTTGTTAATAATTGGGTGATGAAAGGCTTAAGTTAATATCTGGAAAGTACAGTGCTTTTGAGATATCTTCTGAATGAGAATTGAGGAGTTAGCCTGAGTACCTTGAGCAAATTACTTGGAGTTTTTTTATTGTGATATATATATTTAATTTTATCTTTTCCTAAATGGCTTATCCATTGTCCCAGAACCATTTGTTAAGCAATTTGTCTTTGCTTCAGTGATTTTAAGATGCCACCCCTATCATATAGTACATTTCCATGGTTATTGGGTCTATGTCTGGACTTTGTTTTCTATTTCACTTGAATGGTTGTCTATTCCTGTGCAATTGTCACATTATTTTAATGATAGAAGCTTTATGGTATTTTTAACTTTATTGAGAAATAACTGGGAATAATTGACCAATATAATTGCGTATATAGAAGTGTACAATGTGATGATTTGATATACATTGTGGAATTATTACCAAGATCAAGATAACACATCCATCACCTCACTTAGTTAATTCTTTTAAATTAAAAAAAAATCTTATTGGGGTATAGTTGATTTACAATGTTCCATTAGTTTCAGGTGTACAGCAAAGTGAATCAGTTTTATATATATATATATTTATATATATATATATATATATATATATATATATATATATATATCTCCACTGTTTTTCCCTGTGCTATACAGTAGGTCCTTATTAGTTATCTGTTTTACATATAGTAATGTGTATATGTCAATCCCAATCTCCCAGTTTATGCCTCCCCACTTTTCCCCCAGGTAACCATAAGATTGTTTTCTACACCTGTGACTCTATTTCTGTTTTGTAAATAACTTCATTTGTACCATTTTTTTAGATTCCACATATAAGCGATATCATACGATATTTGTCCTTCTCTGACTTATTGCCCTCAGTATGACAGTCTCTAGGTCCATCCCTGTCACTTCAACTGGCATTATTTTGTTCTTTTTAATGACTGAGTAATATTCCATTGTATATCTGTACCACATCTTTATCCATTCATCCATATGTAGATGGACATTTAGGTTGCTTCCATGTCCTGGCTATTGTAAATAGTGCTGCAGTGAACATTGGGGTGCATGTATGTTTTCGAATCATGGTTTTCTCCAGGTATGTGCCCAGAAGTGGGATTGCTGGATCATATGGTAGCTCTATTTTTAGTTTTTTAAGGAACCTCCATACTGTTCTCCATAGTGGTTGTATCAATTTACATTCCAGCCAACAGTGTAGAAGGGTTCCCTTTTCTCTACACCCTCTCCAGCATTTGTTGTTAATAGATTTTTTGATGATGGCCATTCTGACTGGTGTGAGGTGATACCTCATTGTAGTTTTGATTTGCGTTTCTCTAATAACTAGTTATATTGAGCATCTTTTCATATGCTTTTTGGCCATCTGTATGTCTTCTTTGGAGAAATGTCTATTTAGATCTTCCATCCATTTTTTGATTGGGCTGGGGTTTTTTTTTTGTTATTGAGCTGCATGAGCTGTTTGTGTATTTTGGAGATTAATCCCTTCTCAGTTGCTTCATTTGCAAATATTTTCTCCCATTCTGAGGGTTGTCTTTTTGTTTTGTTTATGGTTTCCTTTGCTGTGCAATAAATTTTTGTGGTGAGAATGCTTAAGATCTACTCTTAGCAACCTTCAAGTATATAATGCATATATTTTTTAACTATAGTAATGATGCTGTACATTAGATCCTCAGAACTTACTCTTCTTATAACTGAACATTTGTATCCTTTGACCTCCATCACCCCATTTCCTCACCCCACAGCCCCTGGCAACCACCATTCTATTATCTGTTTCTATAAAATTGACTTTTTTTAGATTCCATATATAAGTAATAACATACAATATTAGTCTTTCTCTGTCTGGCTTATTGCACTTAGCTTAATGCCCTCCGGATTCGTTCATGTTGTTGCAAATGACAAGATTTCATTCCTTTTTATAACTGAATAATATTTCACTGTGTTTGTGTGTATTTATCACATTTGTGAGATATATATATGATATATATAGATATGATATAATGATATTCACATTTTCTTTATACATTCATCTGTCGAAGAACATTTGTTTCCATACCTTGGCTATTGTGAATAATGCTGAATGAACATGGGGGTGCGTATATCTTAAAGAGTTAGTGTTTTCATTTTCTTTGGATAAATACCAAGAATTGGAATTTCTGGATCATATGGTAGTTCTATTTTTAATTTTGGGGGGAACCTTCTTACTGTTTTCCTTAGTGGCTGTACCAATTTATATTACCACCAACAGTGCACACGACTGTTCCCTTTTCCACATTCTTGCCAACACTTGCTATTTCTTGTCTTTTTGATAATAGCTATTTTAACAGATATAAGGTGGTATCTCATTGTGGTTTCGATTTGCATTTCCCTGATGATTAGGGTTGCTGAGCATCTTTTCATGTACCTGTTGGCCATCTGTATGTCTTCTTCGGAAATATGTCTATTCAGATCCTGCCCAATTTTTAACCCGATTGTATTTTTTTGATGTTGAGTTGTATGAGTTCTTTATATATTTTGGATATTAACCCTTTATTAGATATATGGTTTGCAAATATTTTATTAGGTTTGACTTACATCTATGAATTAATTTAGGGAGCAGTGACATTTTTATGATATTGAGTCATCCTCTTAAAGAACAATGGATGTCTTTCATTTGTTCAAATCTGCTTTTGTATTTTTCAGGAATGTTTTAAAGTTTTCCTCATAAAGGTTTTTGTACATGTCTCATTAAATTTGTTCCTATTTTTTTGTTGCTATTATAAATGGGATTTTTCTCTACCATTGTATTCTCTAACAGGTTTTTGTATGTATATGAAGATTATTGATTTCTGAATGTTAATTTTACATCCTGCTGCTTTAATGGTTTATTGTCTTTGAGTTATTTTTACCATTGATTTTCTAAAGTTTTCTAGATGTACTTTCATGTAATTTTCAAACTTTTTTTTATCAGTTCCCATACCTCTAATTCAGTTCTCTTGTCTAGTGGCATTGTAATACCTCTAGTACAATGCTGAAGAGTTGGAAGTAGTGTGCATCCTTGTCTTGTTCCTCATTTCAGTGGAAATGCTATAATGATTTCTCATGAAGTAAATGCTAAATTAAAATTAAAATATGCACATATTTTATCATGTTAAGAAATATCATCAATTCCTATTTCCTGAGTTTTTTAAATCAGGAATCATTTTTATAGTTTGTCAAATATATATAGAGAGTCAGATATTTGCTATATTTTCAACGTGTATAGAGATAATTATATATGTCTTTTTAGATATATTTATTGGTATATTATAGTAATGGATTTTCTATTAACTATTTTGTATATAATAACTATTTCTATATAATTTCTGTACATTGACTATTTCTATATGACTTTTCTATTGCATTCTTGAAAATATTCTACTTTATCATGGCACATTACTTTCCTAATGTAATACTAATTATACTAATATTCATTAGTACTTCTGCATCAGTATTTCTAAGTGATATTGGTCTGTAATATTCTTTCTTTTTTTGGTACTTCGTCAGGTTTAGATATCAGTGTTATATTTATTTCATCAAAATAAATAGAAAGTCTTCTTAGTTTTTAGTGCTCTGGAATAATTTATGGAATACTGGGATTATCTTACCTGTGAGGCTTTGGTGGAATTTTCCTGTGAAACCATCTGGAATTGATGCTTTTTTGTGGAGTAGTTTCTTGGTACCTTTCTGTGTTGCTTCTGTGAAAATTAGCCTGCTTAGAATTAAGCTTTTTATCTCTAAAGGGGTTAGCTTTGTTAAATTGTTATTTTCTTAGGAAATTAGCTGTTTCACCTAGGTTTTAAAATTTACTTCCATATAAATCTGCAAAATAGTCTCATAATTTTTAAACTTTGTTTTAAGAATTCTCTCTTGTGTGCTATTTAAAATTTGTTAAATTTTTTATATTTGTGTTTTCTCATTTTTTCTCTTGAATCAGCTCAATTCAGTTTGTCTAGTATGTCAATTTTTTTCTCAAAAAAACCCTGACATTTTTATTTATTGTCTTCTCTTTTTCTTTTCTTTACATAATTAGTTTCTCTTTGTATCTCCATTATTTTCTTGAGATTCTTTTGGTTTATGTTGTTCTTTTTCTTTTTGAGTTGGGAATTTAATTTATTCTTTTATTTTTATTCCTAAAACTATTAAGGGCCATGCCTTTCCCTCTGATCATTGCTTTAAATGTATCCCATGTATTCTGGTATTGAGTATTTTTATTACCATTATTTTTTAGATATTTTGTAATTTCAGCTTGTATCTCCCTCTTAACCCAAGAGTTATTTAAGAAGGCTTTTTAAAATTTCCAAGTGGGAGAGCCTGTTGGTTTTGATTTTGTTAATAATTCCTTGTTTCATTACACTGTTACCATAAACTGTTCTGTTTTATGGAACTTAGCAGTCTGATTTTTTCTTTGTGACCTAATGTATGATCCCTTTTTGTGACTGTTCAATATGAACTTGACAAAAAGGTATATTTTTATTATCAGATGTGAAGTTCAGTATATAGTGACTTGCTCTTCCTTATTGATTATGTTCTTTACTTTTTGGCTGTATCTTCACTTATTTTTGGTCTGATTGATCTGTTTTAATGGGATGGACTGTGGCTGTTGTCTACCCAGCTGCTTTAGGGCCACAAATGGTACTTATTTCTCCCTCCTTCACTATCCATTTTAAATTCCCCTCACCCTCAGCTGCCTCCTCAGTAGGTCTTGGTGACTTATCTGGTAGTATAACCTAAACCTTCAAGACTGTAGGGCAGTTCCAAGATGCGTTGATTGTATCACCTGTGTTTCATTTGTATTCCTTCCTGCCTTTTTTGTATAAAGCAGTCTTTCTTCCTTTTGTTTTTCAGAGTCAGTTAACCATGCCAGTTTGGTGACTCCTCTTTTTGTTTGCTCATATCTTGTCATAAAAAGTCTAAAGTGTCCTGGTAGCAGCTGTAACTTTTAGTTTGTTAGGACCTTTGATGTACCTCCTGTCAAGAGAGAGCCCCTTTGGGTATCAGGATCTCCAACCCTGAAGAGTCCAAGGTTGTGGAGACAGAACGCACAAAATGTACTGTTATTGGAAGTGATAGCAGATAGGACCACACCTGCTTCTACTTCTTGGTTTGGGACTCATATATCCTTCCTATTAGGGACAAAGCATCATATGGAGGTCTCTGATTTAATAAATACACTGTATCCCAAAGGGTGGTACTCCATCCTTTCATATTGTTTCCTCTGAGCTGGTTCTTCAGTTATATCTTTAGAAGGCAGTTCCAGTGTTCTGTGAGACTGGCTACCTCTAGATGGTGCAAGGTGGATTAAGACCAGTGGATCATATGATGGCTCACTCTTATACCTCCTTCAATGTAGGGATACTACGCTTTATGAGGTTCCATGCCTGTGGATCAGGCATTCTGTAATTCCCTAGATAGTGGTGCTAGTTAAACCTCTAAAGAGAGGAAAGGCACACTTTAAACTAAAATATGTATCTAACTCTGTAAAGATGAACTGCTGATACTGCCAGATTGAAAGGGGCCCACATGAATGTAAATTTTTTAAGTCTCTTTTTTAAAACATAAATTAAAAGGATGCATTTGCCAAATCAGTGACTACACACCATGTAAGGGAAGGCCTTAGTCATCTGCTTTGGTGATAATACTACACCTGACACAGCAGCTGCATTTGGGGCTGTGGTAGTCTACAGTTATCTCCAGAATAAAACTGATTTCTGTATTGGCCAGTCTGACAAATTAAACAGTGCTATGATAGAGACTGCCACCCGTACATATTTTAGATCTTAAATGGTGGCACTAATCTCTGATATGCTCTCCACACACAATGTGATTGGCCGTCATGTAATTGTGAGTGATTGGCTGATCCTTAGAACCAAAGGTCCACCAAACGATAGGAGTATCCCTGCCTTTTTGGCTCCTTTATAGAAAATCCAGTTCTAATTATTCATTTTCAGGAGGTCTTTTAGAGATACCTATTTTATGTTAATCACCAAAAACACAAAACGATGGTGAGTTAGATTAAGTCCTGACTTTAAGGAGTTTATATTCAAGAAATTAATACTAAATTCAGACTATGTCAAAGCCTCCACTGTCTGTCTTTTTCCCAGACATCAAGATTAATTAGGTTTGATAAAATTAAAAGTAAAAAATCAGGTCATTCTTTAATAGTCTAGAATCAGTGTAGTTCTCAGAGAAAATTATAAAACAGCCAAAGAATTTCTTTCCTGAGGTCTCTGGTCTTTCCTTTCTATATTCTCTCCCTGTTGGGTATGAGTTCTTTTCTATTTCAAACAACCAGTGTCTCTTTTTCTTTCCATAATTTACCCTTCTTATCAAAGCCTGTTTTTAGAGAAAGACCTGATAAATATATTTCACTCCCATCAGTAACTGGTTAACAGCTAACTGCAATATAATTCCCTCTCAAGGATATTTACATTTCAACACTAAACAGAAACCTGAAAGTAATGCAGTGAGTCTTGAGTATCTTTTAGTGAGCAGGGAAAAATTTGTGGTTGATTAGAAACTTTGATACCCCTCAAATTAATCATATCATACAAGTGGTCACCTACACTACCAATAAGACAGGACAAGACTGGCCAATATTTCTTGCTAGTGCTTTCTAGTTTGGAAATTCAAATCTTCATAAGAGTTAGTAAAAGCAAAGCACTCTGAAGTTTTTGTTGTAAATGCTAAGTTGTTTGCCATTAGCATTGAAGAGAATTGTTCATCATTAAAGGCCATCTGAACAAATGTCACTTCAAAGTTATTTTCTTGCTTATTCTAGGTGAATTATTAAATTGCTGTAACAAAGCAGTAAATATACCTGTGCATTTAGCTCTTCACAGAACTGTAAATATTAGAGGTGTCTCAAGGTAAAACATTATGTACTTTAAAACATAAGATTAAAAATTTTTCCATAATCGTTCTTTGTTTTTAAGAAAAACATATGGAGAATGCTGTACAGGACTCTTTTCTATTCCTTTAAGCATGGTAGTATCCATTTTAGCACTAATCACATGCTTCCTCCCAGTTCTGGCAGCAAACCACCTTCAAATGTGGTAGCAGGATAGTTACAATGTTTGTTGATTCAGCCGTTAACCTCCCTGGGCTACAGAGATTGCCAAATAGTTGAATTTTGGATGATGTTCTTGGTAAATGGGACCAGTTGTTTACTGTAAAAATGAGCTGAGACCACTAATCACAGAGATACCAGAAGTGGCCAAGCAGTAGGTCCTCTTTTTCCACCGTGGTGGTCTTCATTAGAGACAAAGACCAAAGTTTATTTGGAGAGTCTGCTCATTAGTGAAGGCGTGCTTCTAAATGTCCATTTTAGCACTTAAGTGAACTTAACTGGAATGAGGCTGCCTGTGGCCAGCTACATTAGTTGAGTAGATCTTAGTGCTAATGGATTCCCTTCACTTAAACCAGTTACATCTTTGGTATCTTTTATCAACTGAGTTTGGTTGAGTAATTTGGTGTTTTTAGTTGTTACTCAAAAAGTAGTGCTGAAAGAAAACATGTGATTAAATCAGTCAATAAAAAATTGTTTCTTGAGTTCCTACAGTGTGCAAGGCTGTGCCTAGTGAACACTGTGGGATATATACAAAAAGAATGTGTTATCCATAATTGGGGGAAATTTACAGCCTGCTTGAGAAAGACAAGATATATGCATATACTGTTAATAATGGTAACAGCATCATGTGAGAATTAAATAAATAGTTATTATAGTTCAGTGTTAGTACAGAGAGTTAACATAAGATAAAAGGATTAGGGAAAGGGTCTTGGAAAAGATGGATCTTGAATTAGACTGTTGATGAATAAAGGGCAGGAAAAGGGGAAAGCAATCCATGCAGGGTAAATCACATGAGCAGAGCTAGACATCTAGGTAATATGCTTGGTGGATTTACAGACAGTGAATAAAACTGGCTAGCTGATGCAGATTTCTTGTGTTGGTTTAGAGTGACAGATAAGGTTATAAAAGTAGATTGGTGCCAAATTGCATAAGGCCTTTGATTCTAAGCTATATCAGAGGCACAGTATTCAGTAGCTAGGTAGTCAGGCCTAATACCACAGTCGTATTGTGGAAAAAAATATGGAATCTTCCCCTTCATCTCCCAAGTAAACCAGCCAAAGTCTTATTGATTTGCCTGGTTTCTGTCCATAACAGTCACAAATTTCTATCCTTTCATACTCAGTATAAGTGGCAGTCTCTATAACTGTTATCTGAAAGGGGATGGAATCTTCTGCCAACCTAGGATGAATCTTAGTACTATTAGTTACTGTTAATAATAGTACTTAGTACTTTTGTTACAATGAGGTAGACCTGAAGCTGCTCACCAGATTTAGGAGGAAATCTTTCCATCCAGAGGAGAGTTAGCAACAACTAGGGCAACTGTCTTTGAAGATGCTTCCCGTTCCCAGTACTTGGTCTACAGCCATCTTTCCCAGTTCCTCCTTTTAGCAGGCAATAAAGTGCGGGACGATTTATTGCCTGGTTGACTGCACAATTTGGTCAAATTCACTGCCAATTCCCATTAACTCTCCTCATATCCTGTTATCATCTGGTGAAGCCCTCATACTTCCTCTTACAGAAAGCTATGTCTCCATCAGCATCCCATCCTCATGACCTGAACCGTCAGGGACTGTGAAGGATCTGAGATTTTATCCTGTTTGCAAGCCAACAAGTTAGCCTGACAGTTTCAAAGATTCTGGTAGAAGACACAAGATTCCTGGGATAGAGACAAATGATAGTTTATTACTCTCAGCAATAGTAGTTTCTGGAGTATCAACATTTCTGCACTGACTCACTGAGCTTCAGTTTCCAGAGGGTGATATGAAGAGACCTGGATGACCTTTGCATATACAGTGGGTTGCATTTCATAAGAAGAACTTGGAGCTTAGGGAAGCTGAATCTTTTATAATGGACAGCTATAAAAAATAATGGGTTCCAGAAAAAGACATTATTATATGGACAGTAAGTGTTCCTGACTTTTCCTATAGGGGGAGACACTATCTCTATGTTTACTATACAAAATTCCCTGAAAAGAGACTGGTATGAGAAATGGTAAGTACCTCATTTACATAATGTGCAGAAATTCAAGAGACTATGGAGAATTGTCTCCAGCAACATGTTAAGGTAAATGTTGGAGGTATAAAGATGAGTAAGATACATTCATTTTCCTCCATGAGCTCACATTATATTGGAATAAACACGTCCATAATTATAATATAGTGCAATAAGTACTAAACAGCCATGTTAACAGAGCTCTGTAGGAATATAAAGGAACAGCTACTGATTTTGACTAAGAGGAACTATGAAAGGCTTCACAGATCATGATACATTTGAGTTAGTAACAAATTGTATGATGAAGGAACCTCAGGGGTGGAGGGAGTTAAGAAAGACTTCTGAGAAGCATGGTTGCTTGACCAAAGATGAAGACGTAGTAGGGACTTACCAAATGCAAGCAGAGGGCAAGGGCATTCCAGAACAGATATATGAGGAAGCTGGGTGTATTTAGAAAACTGCAGACAGTTCAGTGTTTTAGTCAAGTCTGTTTCCATTAAAAATGACAGAAACCTAATTCAAACAGTTTTCAGCCAAAAAATCAGGACTGGCTAATGTAGTCAGGAAGTCCAGCAGTGCATGTGCCTAGAGGTTTGGCTAGATACAGGAGCTGGATGAATATAATCAAATTACTCTCATCTTCTAGCCTTATCTCTGTTGGCTTCATTTACAAACATTGTGGAACAGGTGGCTCTTGGCAACTCTAGGCTTATATTGCTCTAAGAGTTAGCAATCTTAGCAAAAAGAAAGCACTCTTCTTTCTCTGTAGCTCCAGCAGAAATTCTAAGGTAGGCTCCAGACAATCTGACTGGGATTACACGGTCATCTTTAAGTCAATCACAATAGCCATGAAACAGGAATACTGTAATTGGCAGGATTTGGATCACCTAGGGGTATAGGTGATCCTATACCCCTAAAAACTGGGATGGGGACCAGAAGCACATACACTGCAAACTGGGGAAGAGAGTAGTTCCCCAAACAGATGGTGAGCAGATAAAAAGAAATGCCGTCTACATTTCACATTTTTGGTGCCCAATATCTGTATATACCCTTCTTCCCACTTACACAGGTTTTAAAATGCCTTTGGTAACATAGTGCATGTGGCTACCCACACAGCTGAAAATACACTCTCCCTTCTCCAAAGAAAGATAACCCAATGTATTGGTCAGTTATTGGTTACAGCTCCAAGGCCAGGTTCTTTGGGTAAGGAGCATTCTCAGTGAGACCCAGATACAGGTCTACATCTCAACTAATCAGTATATGATTTTAGAAAGAAAACAAAATAGCCACACTATTCATTCCATTTGGAAAACGAGAGAATGAGAAACAACATAAGAGTGGCCCAGGCCCATAGTTGTGTATTTAAACCAAACGTAGGCAATGAATACATGACAGTTCCTCATAACAATATAAATCAGCTTTTTAAATCACCCAACTTCCCACTCCCTGCCACAAACTTACACACACTGAAATGAGAATCTGAGGTAAAGAGTCTCTGGAATATATCATACATTCTATGAAATAAGGGAATATCTTCATTCTCTAGTATATGTTCAGTACCAAGAACAATGCCTGACACATGGCAACTACGTGTTGAAGGAATGACTATATATTCTTAAAGATGCTCATAAGAATTCTAAATGAGTCATGTATATAGACAATGAGTACCTAAAATGATATTTATCTAAAGGTAAGTATCAAATCACAGTCATGTTATTATCTCCAAAACATTTTGAAATATGAGTTTCACTGATTTTTATCTGGGGACAGGTTTTCTAAGGTTGTTTCCGTGGTTGCAAGCTATTGTCTACCAAAAAGCAAGTGGTTATCTAAAACATCCAATGCCAACTACCTTTTTGCTTTACAGTTTTATTGAAGTATAATTTACATATAACAAAACTACCTATATTTAAATTGTACAATTTGATAATTTTTAGACATATGTTTAACTTGTGAAACAATCACTGAAATCAAAATAGTGAACTCATCCATCAAACCCCAAAATTTCTTTGTTTACCTTTGTAACCTTTCCTTTCTGTCCTTCATGTTCCTCCTTTCCTCAGTCTACTACTGATCTGCTTTTTGTTACTATAGGTTATCCAAACTTAAGTATCAAATAATGGTCGAAATAAATTATTTTAAAATTATAAGTTTAGTAGTAGTTTTCTGTAGATTTCAGTAGAATGAAAGTAGCCTTTGCAATTGACTTTGTAGGTTTTTTTGAGTGACTTCACATATACTGTGAATACTATTTAAGCAAAGTTTTATTTAGAAGAGAGAGTGTATGCTATGTCATAAAGGATTTTATTGTCTTTGTGGATTTTCTCTGAGCTTTTAGAATGTTACATATAAATGGAATTTAGAGTTCAGCTGTGCTATATTTATTGCTTAAATATATAGAATTACAAAAGGGGAAATATATAAATAGCAATAATCATTTGCAAAGATTTTTAACAGTATCATAATGAAAAAACTCTGGTTTTGATGGCTTTTTAGACCTAAAACAGCAAAAGAAAATGAAAGTGAGCCAGATACTTAGATGAATTCTTTATTCTGCATTTATTTTTCCAGAAACTCATATTTTCTATTTGTGGTTTTTTCAGAAGACAGAACAGTTCCTTAATTTGCAGTTGCACACTGCCCTGTGCTCAAGTTTAGTTTCTATAGTTTACTGGGAAAGTGAATTTATTATTTTAGTCCTTTCAAATATTTTTTTGGCATTAACTTTTGGATAGATTATTCTCACTCAGAAAAGGTCATTTAAATCTTCTTTTATTACTTTCCTACTTGGACTCAGTATATTCCCGACATGGCATGTACTTCCACAAATGCTAAAGAACAAAATCTTATGATTGTTTTTTGGATCCATGTCTCAAACTAAATTCTCTCCTTACAGAACCCCTCTCCCTCTGGATGCATTCATTCTTGTTTGCATATGAAAAATTTCAATCCTATCTATAGAAGCTATACTAGTTGGTTATTTTTTGTTGGGGTGGAGTTGTTTGCTTTTTCAGACAAAGGGTAACTTTTGAAATTGCATAATTGAAAATATAATTATTCAAATAGAATTTGTTTTTAATTTGTTCATCAATTCAGGCCATCAAATTTTTGTTGAATGTACTTTGAATGTACTGTATGCCCAGCACCAGACAAGGCTTTGCATAACTTTGCCCTTTAGGAATTCATAATTTTTATGTTGCCCTATCTTAAATGGTTTCTTAATTTTATCTTTTCTCAATATGACTATTTTCAAAGGAATATATTCATCTCTACTTTGTTCAGACTTATAAACTACTCAGAAGATAAATTTAAGTCAAATCATATTGTGTTCTTGTGTATTTAATGCGTAGTGTATATAAAAATCAATGAAAAAACTTGAAATTTTTCATGATAGTTAAATGACCTAAATGTCACTCTTATCTATAATAAGAGTATTTAAAGCTGTATTATAAAATATCAGAAAAATTTAAATTTCCCCAAATATGTACTTTACTTTTAACCTATTATAATTGAACGTGTTATTACCTCCAAAATAATACAAATTCTGAACTTCACTGATTTCATCTGGGGCCAAGTTCAATGAATAAATTCTACTTTCTCTCTAATGGTCTTCAAATCATTACAAACTGTTACCTACCAAAAAACAAATGATTATCTAAAACACCCAATACCAATTAACTTATTTTTGTATAGTTTTGTACAGGTATAATTGAGGTATATTATAATATAATAAGCTGTATATTTTAAATTGTATAATTTCATAATTTTTCATGTACGTATAACCTGTGAAACCATCACCAAGATCAAGATATAAAAGGTATTTGTCAAACTCAACACTTGTTCATTTTTTGTAATCCCTCATTTTGTTTTTCTGCCCCCACCCTTCCCAGATTACCACCGATCTGCTTTTTGTCACTTTAGATTAATTTGCATTTTTCTAAAGTTTTATGTAAATGAACTCATATAGTATATACTCTTTTTTGGTCTGGCTTCTTTTACTTAGCATAATGCATTTGAGATTCATCCAGGGTTGCCACATCCAGGTTGTTTCATCTTACCAATATACCATAATTAGTTTATTCATTGGATTTATTTATTTGTGGATTATTTATCAGTTTACCATTTTTAACTATTTTTTTAACTGAAAGGACTATATATTTCAAAATAAAACAGACTTACCACTCTTATTAAAGAATTACTAATGTGCTTAATTTATACCATAGAGCATCACATATTTATTCTGTTAGGAGCCTCTAGCTTCCAGACTTCTGACAGCTGCCAGAATAAGAATGACAATATTTTAGTTTTATGATTTCTTAGGAAACTAATGGAATCTGCTAGTGCTTTGGTTCCCAGGTTTTGTTTTAAAAATGCATGTGAACTAGACTCAGCCTTTAGTGATTAGAGAATAATAAAATGTTTTTACTGGAAAGGATACTGAATCACTCTTTTCAGTGCAGTAAACAAATGTTAGCAGTCCAAAAACAGAAGACACATTTTTATTATTTTTAAAGCTACTTGAGTTTCCTGCTTCTTAATAAAAATTGGTGATTAAACTATTTCTATTAAGAAGGCACCACATGCAAGATACAAAATCAATATACAAAAAGTATCAGCTGTTTCTATACACTAATAATGAACTATCAGAGAACTTAAGAAAACAACCCCATTTATAATTGCATCAAAACAAACAAACAAACAGAAAAAACCCCTAGGAATAAATTTAACCAAGGGGGTGAAAAACCTGTATGTTGAGAACTGTAAGACATTGATGAAAGAAATTGAAGGAGACACAAATTAATGGAAAGATATTCCATGTTCGTGGATTAGAAGAATTAATATTGTTAAAATGTCCATACTACCCAAAGCAACCTACAGATTCAGTGCAATCCCTACCACAACTCCAATGGCATTTTTCACAAAAATGGAACAAAGGATCCTAAAATTCATATGGAACCACAAAAGACCCCAAATAGCTGAAGCAACCTTGAGAAAGAACAAAGCTGGAGGCATCACACTTCCTAGTTTCAAACTATATTACAAAGCTATAGTAATCAAAACAGTATGATATTGCCATAAAAACAGACACATAGATTACTGGAACAGAAGAGAAAGGAAAAAATGACCAGAAATAAATCCATCCACATGTGGTCAGTTGATCTGTGACAGAGGAGCCAAGAATATACAGTGATGGAAAGGTCAGTCTCTTCAATAATGGTTTGGGAATATTGGACAGCCACATGCAAAAATATGAAACTTGACCCCCTATATTACACTATACACAAAAAATAAAATGGATTAAAAACTTGAATGTAATACCTGAAACCATAAAACTCATAGAAGACAACATAGGCAGAAAGCTGCTTGACATCGGTCTTGGTGATGATTTTTTTGGATTTGACACAAAAACACAGGCAACAAAAGCTAAAATAAGCAAGTAGGACTACATCAAACTAAAAAGGTCCTGCACAGCAAAAGAAACCATCAACAAAGTGAAAAATCAGACTATCAAATGGGAGAAAATATTTGCAAATTAAATATCTGATAAGGGGTTAATATACAGAATATATAAAGAACTCATATAACTCAATAGCAAAAAAAAATCTGATTAAGTATTATTCAGCCTTAAATTATTTGTAATAACCTGGATGCACCATGAAGCCATTATGCTAAGTGAAATAAGTCATACAGAGAAAGACAAATGCTACATGATCTCACTTTAATGTAGAATCTAAACTAAAACAAACACAAAAAATCCTCATAGATACAGAGAACAGATTGGTGGTTGCAGGAGGCAGGGGTCAGGTGGGGAAGGTGGGTGAAGTGGGTAAAAGGGTGCAGACTTCCAGTTACAAATAATTCATGGGGAGGTAATGCACAGTATGGTAACATAGTTAATAACACTGTATTGTACATTTGAAAGTTTCTAAGAGCAGATCTTAAAAGTTATCATCACACACACACAAAATTACAACTAAGCATGGTGATGGATGTTAACTAGATTTACTGTGGTGATCATTTCTTTCTCTCTATATTTATATACAGGTGTTTTACACCTGAAACTAATATGCTTTATGTCAATTATATCTCAATTTTTAAAACAAGCACCGCAAGTCAGACTGCTCATCCTTTTCCTCACTAAGGTGTTATATTTTCAATTGTGATGTGACAACTTAGATAGTGAAGCACATTGTGGGAGAAACCATTTTGACTTTTCAGTGTTTACTAAAGTATTTTAGATGAAAAAAAATAAAGCATTTTATCAGATTTTTGTTTTTAATTTTTTTCTGCATAGTTTCATGCCAATGTAGTTTTCTAATGAAAGTTATAGACTCTGAATGGTGTATTTTTAAATCTTTCAATCTCTGAGCTCTCTGAAATTTTGCTACTTGGCAAGGATGGCCACGTCCTGTCATTTGATTTACATTTTCAACAATGAATTAGTTAAAAAAAACTTTATTTTGTAGACATAGGTTATCATTAAAATTCAGTTGACCCAGTTAACTCTGATTTTTATATTTTAAATTTATTATTTAAAAGGTAAGATCTTTACTTGGTGGTAAACCAGGTACGGAATTTTTTTTTAAGGGCTTCAAATGCTTGGCTTTCTTATTTATTTATTTATTTATTAATTTATGGCTGTGTTGGGTCTTCATTTCTGTGCGAGGGCTTTCTCTAGTTGTGGCAAGCGCGGGCCACTCTTCATCGTGGTGCGAGGGCCTCTCACTCTCATGGCCTCTCTTGTTGCAGAGCACAGGCTCCAGACGCGCAGGCTCAGTAGTTGTGGCTCACAGGCCTAGTTGCTCCGCGTCATGTGGGATCTTCCCAGACCAGGGCTCGAACCCGTGTCCCCTGCATTATCAGGCAGATTCTCAACCACTGCGCCACCAGGGAAGCCCTGGAATTTTTTAAATAATAAAAATATTCCCATTAGCTCTCTGTTTTATGCATGGCAGTGCACATACATCAATCCCAGTCTCCCAATTCATCCCACCCCACACTGTGTCCACACGTCCGTTCTCTACATCTGGGTCTCTATTCCTGCCCTGCAAATAGGTTCATCTGTACCATTTTTCTAAATTCCACATATCTGTGTTAATATACGATATTTGTTTTTCTGACTTACTTCACATTTTATGACAGACTCTAGGTCCACTGCCATGTGTAAAACGGATAGCTAGTGGGAACCTGCTGTATAACGCAGGGAGCTCAGCTTGGTGCTCTGTGGTGACCTCGAGGGGTGGGATTGTGGGTGGGGGTTGGGAGGGAGGTCCAAGAGGGAGGGGATATATGTATACATGTAGCTGATGCACTTCGTTGTGAAGCAGAAACTAACACAACATTGTAAAGCAACTATACCCCAATTTTAAAAAAACAGTTTATTTAAAAAAATATATTCTTTGGCCAAGTTTCAAAGGTATCTTATTTGAGGAGATTTTTTTCCTCCTTTTAATAACTATACTGATGTGCTTCTGAACTTTTAAATGAAGTTTTAATTTTAAAATATTCAACTTACATGGCTATAATATAAGAACAGGTTTGCTGACATCTTTTGTCTCTTATCCCCTGGTCTTTGGTACTTTTTGTCTTTTAAATATTCCTTTACTATAATTTTAATGATTAAGAAGGAGCAGATATTCATGCATATATACTCAATAGTTCATATTTATCCAGAAGCCACCTCATAACGTTTTTCTTACTGTTTATTGAAAGTAAAGCACAGACACTAAAAACTATAAAACAAATGTATATCACAAACAGTTATAAGACAAACACTCTTATAACTACCACACAGGTCAGGAATAGAACTGCCAGTTATCCCCAGAAACTTTTATGGATCCCAACCCAGCCACAAGCCTATCTCTCCTGCAGTAAGTAAGCAGTTCCTCTTTTTTCTTTTATGGTTTATCACTCGGGTGTACATCTTTTAAAACTGTAGTTTAGTCTTGTTTGTTTTACTCTTGTGTCTTTCAGTCTACAAGTTCTCCTTCCATTGCCTTTTCCCCACTTTATAATTTAATTGTTGAAGATCCCGAGCCATTTAACCTGTAGAGATTCCCACAGCCTGGATTTTGCTGATTATAGTCTCATGGTGTAGTTAAGCATGTTTCTCCCTCTGTATTTCCTGCAAATTGGTAGCCACATATAGAGGCCTAGCCAAGGTCAGTTTTGCTTGTTTGTTTTTGGCAAGACTATGGGTGATATTGTGTTCTTTCATTAGGAAGCACAAAATATCTATCATCATTCTGTGATGTTAGTTAACAGTTGTGATTCCTCAACTCCCTACATACATTAGATCATTTAGGGGATTGCAAAATGGAGATATTCTTGTTCTTTCACTTCTTTTTCATTTATTGGCTGGAATACATCCCCTAATCTACTATTTGGTTAGTTGTGTTATTGTATGTATAGAAAAGGTGGAATAAATGCTTGATTCTTCACCTTTGTTTACCAGTTTTGGAAATAATGAGTTGGCTTTCTTTCATCTGCTAAATGTGAATAATTTTTTTTTGTATCATTTTGAACTTCTGAATTGAATCATATTTGACCTGTTGCAATCCATTGCAATTTTTTTCCTTACTGAAGTTCATATTGTCCCATTTCTGGCTGGTGAGATCCTCTTCAAGCTCGCAGAGTTCTTTTAACGTGACTCCAGGTTTGATACCTTTTACAGCTTGGTTTCTAGTATGACAAGGTGTTCCAGGCTCAGCTGGAGAATGGACAGGAATTATGAATTTATCTATGAGCATGCTGTGAACCAGTGGTTGTAAACTGGTATTGAGGGGCCAAAAGTAGCCACCAGCCATGTAGTCCCTTTTTATTGTCAAAAGAAACAAATCATTATTCAAGAGCAAAAAAAATCAATTTTTTTAGCATTTACTATGTGCCAGGTGTTGTACTAGTTTCTGGGAATATGGTGGTTAATAAGAGATAAAGCTGCCCTCAGGGAATTTACAATCTGATGAGGAAAACAATACAAGCCAAAACACTATCAAGTAAACTTGTAGGACCCTACGATGGTGTGAGTCTTAGAAGGGTCCTAACTCAGGGTATTGGAGGTCAAAGAAAGATTTGCAGGTGATATATTATTTAATCTCCTATTTAAAACTTAAGTGTTCCAGGTAAAGAAAGATAAGGGAAAATTACTCAAGGCAGAGAAAGTATAGATGAACCTGATTTCCTTTAGTTAGAAAAGCCATCAGCATGTCTGTATTAAACATATTCTGTTCCAAAACTTCCAGAAATCTGATCCTGTGTCCAGTCTTTCTGTTACCACTGCCTTTTCTCTTGCCAGAAACGACCACAAGTAATATTTTTCTCCACAGAATCCAAGTTTTAAATTGGAGTCATTTCTGTCCTAATCCAGACTGGATAAGTTGGTATCACTTACTGTTGATTTTTTCTTTTTTTCCAAGATGAGTTTTCCAGAATCAACCTTGCTATTCCATCTTACTTGTTGGCATTTTAATTACCATAATATTTACCCCTCCAATGAACTGTCTTTTCTAGCTGACATTCATACTTAATTGCAGCCTTCTTTACTTTTAAAGATATGATTCTTGTACTTATCCTACTTTTTATTCCTTTGTCCATGTCAGAAGGAAACACTGAAACAGCTTATCTGTGACAAAATACAAGGAAAACTATAATTATTAGCTTATTATCAATATTGAAACTGATCATGATGAAGTTCATTCTAATGTATTATTTCAGTAAGAATATCTACCTAACCATTTTGGAGCAACACTGTTGGCCTTTTCTCAGCACAGATTTTTCTGACACTTTGGTCCATTTCTATTTCTTGAGAAAACTGTTTTAGACTGCTAAAGTATAATTTCTGAAAAGGTAAAATTATGATTTTCAGGCAAATATGAAGTAAACATGGGTCAAAGATTTTATTCAATTTGTTAATTAATGATGGAACCAGTAAGATGTTAATACAAATTCAAAGAACATTGAGCTATTTACAGACAATTGAATATGGGAATGTTAGAATAAGATAGTTGAGTTCGATACAAAACTGATTAGTATCCTGTATGTTAAGCTATATAACCTTTGGGGTTATTGTTTTTTTCACCAAACAGAAGAATTAGCATATAGTTAGTAAACAGTGAGTCTAACAAAGTACATTTCCCTAATCCTTGGGTGGCTCTGTGTCCCATATGACACTGAAAAGACCTGTTACTTTTTTTTTTTTTTGCCTTTTTTTCAAGTTGTGAATGATTAGAGAATTTTCTTTGGGTCTGAGGATTGTTCATGAATAACTGATGAAGTAAGCTCTGTTTTAGTATACTTAGTAAGTTTTGTATTCCAATGTCAGACAACTGCCTAACGATTAATCTTTAATATTGAAGTTTTGAGGAGAATAAATCATTTTTATTGGACATCAAAGAAAGGCAAAGGGAATTTCTATATGCTTAATAGATTTAAAGTAATTTGCTATGGAATAAACTCTCTATATTTTTATGTTCCCTAGGGTTTTCCTGGAGATATTGGGATTCCTGGACAAAATGGCCCTGAAGGATCAAAGGTAAGGAAAAAAAAAAGAAAAAGAAAAACAGAAGAAGAAAAAAGTATGGTATCTGTAGTTTTCTAATGTCAACTCTCAATGAATGGGTAAAAAAATATTTTAGAAATATCAGAACATTTCTGGATATTTTTGAGCTGACTCGGTGCATTTAAAAAACCTTGTACAGCTTGTTTTGAGATAATCAGGAAGTAGTTTGCGTGTCTGGTTGTTCTTTTGGTATCATTTGTTTAGTAGGAGTATGTTTATACAGCCTCTTGGGTTCAGGTCATTGAAAATGATTTTCCTGGTTTGGTCTAGACTTAGATTAGGGTGACGATATTTGCAAAGCACGTAAATAACTGAAAAAAACGATTTCTTATAAGAGGTGAAAAAAATTTAAAAACCCAAAAACCTATAGCCTACACTGAATAGATGAGAGTTTTCTGACCACTAAAACCCTTTAGGGCCTATTAAATATCCACTGATTAAAATAAAAGAAAGCCTATGGTGTTCTGGAATTTATACATAGTACAAACTACCTGCAGAAACCTAATCATTTCTAACTTCCTTTACTGTTGTTGTGTATGTATACCAGAAATTATCCATAGAAAACCTTTAAATACCAAGCTTTGCCAAGCAGGCTGACATAGAATGAGCATCGTAAACAAATAAAGTATTGTGAATAGACACAGGACAATGAAATAGCCTGAAGTTTGGAGAACTGGCAGGTTATGAAGTGTAGCTGCTGTGGAAGGTTGTTAGTGTGAGTAGAGAGGAAGTGTTAGGGGATGAAGCTGGAAAGGATATTAATATAGCTATATTTGTTAGTGTACTATAGTGTCAAGTACTACGGTACTGTAGTAAATGTTTTACAGATACCTCATTTAATCTTCACAACATCTTTATGAGGTGGATTTTATCCCCATTTTATAGATAGTGAAGTTATTCCCTCAGTCACATAACTAACAGGTGACTTAGGATTCTCACCCAGACATGATTTCAAAGTCTGAGCTCTTAACCACTTAGTTTGGGGATTAAATTGTGGGGAAGGTTTAAGACCATGTTGAAGAGTTCCTACTTCTACCATGGGCATCATGGAGTAATCAAAGATTTTTAAATAGTAAAGTAATCTAGGTGATTTATGTTTTAAAAAAGATACCTCTTATGTCAGCATGGAGGATGGTTTAACAAGACAAAGAGATGAGGTAGAAAAAGCTAGAAAAGAAGTTATAAAGATCTGAAGTGAAATAGAACATTCATTTAATCAACAAATATTTACTGGCTGCCTCTTATGTGACAGCCACTGTGCTAGACCCTAGGGCTACAAAGATGAAAAGTCCTGCTTCCTACTTTCAAGAAACTTACAATCTAGAGAAATATATGCAGGAAATCCTTTATAATAACCATGTGAATAACATATAATATGTGATACTGTGTGAGTATATGGTTAGGGGACTTGGATTACACTTTGTAGAGAAGGTAGCACTTGAGCTGACATGATGAATGAGTCAGAATTTGTAGACAGACAAGTAAGATATATGGCATTCAGGAAAAGGAAACCTGTGAGAGGATGAAGGTGCAGTATTTGGAACACATTTGTACTAAAAGTTGTTCATTCTTTATGTGAAATTCAAATCTAACTGGGCATCCTGTGTGTTATTTGAAAACACTACTGGCCACCTAACAACTCTCCCTGTACATATTCAGCCATATTTCCCCCTCCCTTTCTGTCTCCACAGAAAAATTATTCCTCCCCCTCCCCAGTATTCAAATTTCACATATGTTTTGTATCAAACCCTCTCCTCACCCCTGAATGACCTCATGCCATCAATTATCACCTTTATCCTGATCTCTCCTTTGACTCAAAATTTCCTATCTTTGCCCTTGAAACCATTTTCACTGCCAATGTTTTAGTTTAGGCCCTATTTACTCTTCACCAGGATTAGTGCAATAGCCCTCTAATTGTTCTTGCCACCATTCTGGCATTTCTTCAAATCTACATCCAAACTACTGATGTAATAATGTTTGTAAAGTATAGATTTCATCATGTCATTCTTGTACTTAAATTCTTCAGTATCTCCATAGCTTCCAGGTTAAGGATTATAATTCTTTACTTTTTACACAAGGTTCTTTATGACCTACTCTCCCTCTCTAACTCTGTTGTCATCTAGTCACATCTCCCATTGCTCTTTCAAAAGCGTTACTCCAGGTAGACTATTTAGAGTACCAAACCATGCCATACTTGTTCAAATCTCACAGCTTCCTGCATGCTGTTTTTTAATCTGGATCTGTGCCCTACTTATCTAGCTAACACCTACACATCCCATGCCACATTGTCCAGGAAGCTTTTCCTGTTCCTCTCAAATCTAATTGAGATGTCTCTTCTCTGTATTTCTAAAAAAAATCTATCAAGCACTTATCTTCATATAACTGCTGATTTGCTTATCTCTCTATTAGACTATAAGCTTTTTGAGAAAGACACTAATTGGTTTTATACATATCACAATAACCATGATAATATTCATAGCACATAATAGGAACATAATAGATATTGGCTGAGTGGATGATTGATTGAATGACTATTTAAAAGCTAATTCAGAAATAGAAACAATACAACTTGGCAACTGATTAAATGAAGGTGATGGGAGAAAGAGAAGTCAAAGATAAAACCGGGACTATGACTTGGGTTACTGATGTCATTGACTTAACTAAGGAACTCAGAAGGAGGAGCAGGTTTAGAAGATGGGGAAGACAAGAAATTTGATGCTGGGTATATTCAGCCTGTGGTATCTGGTTGACGTCGAGACAGAAATAATCAATATCTAGTAGTAAACCAAATCCCAAAGTAGAAATAGTAGCATGAATGGACATTGAGAGAGAGAGGTAATATAGAGAACTGAGTTGAGAATATCTCATATGTAATTTAGCCCCTTACCTGCTGTATACTTAGGAACTTGAACTTGATGCATATATAAACACATTCCTTTTTCCATTCATTCAGAAATTCATTCGTTTAACATTTATTGAGTTTCTTTTATGTTTTAACCCAAGTACTAAATATGGGTTGATAACGATTTCTGAACTATGGTCCCTCCCCTTGATGAGATTACAGTTCAGAGAGAGGTTGGAAAAAAAAAAATCACAAAGTATTGTAAGACGTGCTATATAAAAGAGTTGGTGAAGGGCTATGAGAGCCTAGATAATTGAGCAACAGATTCTGCCTTAGGAAATTGGGAATTACTTCAAGAGGAAGTAATAATTGAACTTAATTTTTTTTTCTTCTGTAGGGTTTCCTAACTTTAAAAAAATGTTATTGAAGTATAGCTAATATACAATATTATATAAGTTACAGGTGTACAACACAGTGATTCACAATTTTCTAAAAATTAAAAAAATTAATTTTATATTGGAGTATAGATGATTAACAATGTTGTGTTAGTTTCAGGTGTACAGCAAAGTGATTCAGTTATACGTATACATGTGTATATTCTTTTTCAAATTCTTTTCCCATTTAGGTTGTTACAGAATATCGATCAGCATTCCCTGTGCTATACAGTAGGTCCTTGTTGGTTATCTATTTTAAATATAGCAGTGTGTACATATCAATCCCAAACTCCCAATCTATCCTTCCCCCCCACTTTGCCCCCCTGGTAACCATAAGTTCATTGTCTAAGTCTGTGAGTCTTTCTGTTTTGTAAATAAGTACATTTGTATCCTTTTTTTTTAAAGATTCCACATATAAGCGATATCATGTGATAGTTTTCTTTCTCTGTCTGACTTACTTCACTTAGTATGATAATCTCCAGGTCCATCCATGTTGCTGCAAATGGCGTTATTTCATTCTTTTTAATGGCTGAGTAATATTCCACTGTATATATGTATGACATCTTCTTTATCCATTCATCTTTTGATGGACATTTAGGATGCTTCCATGTCTTGGCTATTGTGAACAGTGCTGCAGTGCACACTAGGGTGCAGCTATCCTTTCAAACCATGTTTTTCTCTGGATATATGCCCGAGGGTGGGATTGCTGGATCATAGGGCAACTCTATTTTTAAGTTCTTAAGGAACCTCCATACTGTTCTCCACAGTGGCTGTACCAATGTACATTCCCACCAGCAGTGTAGCAGGGTTCCCTTTTCTCCACACCCTCTCCAGCATTTATTGTTTGTAGACTTTTTGATGATGGCCATTCTGACTGGTATGAGGTAATATCTCATTGTAGTTTTGATTTGCATTTCTCAAATAATTAGTGATGTTGAGCATCTTTTCATGCACCTCTTGGCCATCTGTATGTCTTCTTTGGAGAAACGTCTATTCAGATTTTTTGCGCATTTTTTGATTCAGTTGTTTGCTTTTTAAATATTGTGCTTCATGAGCTGTTTGTAAATTTTGGAGATTAATCTCTTGTCAGTCACATCATTTGCAAATATTTTCTCCGTTCTGTGGGTTGTCTTTGGTTTTGTTTATGGTTTGCTTTGCTGTGCAAAAGCTTTTGAGTTTAATTATGTCCCATTTGTTTATTTTTGCTTTTATTTCCATTACCCTAGGATATGGATCAAAAAGATATTGCTGTGATTAATGTCAAAGAGTATTCTGCCCATGTTTTCCTCTAAGAGTTTTATAGTATCCAAACTTACATTTAGGTCTTTAATCCACTTTGAGTTTATTTTTGCGTATAGTGTTAGAGAATGTTCTAATTTCATTTTTTTTTTTAACACGTATCTGTCCATTTTCTCCAGCACCGCTTATTGAAGAGACTGTCTTTTCCCCATTGTGTAGTCTTCCTTCCTTTGTCATAGATTAATTTACCATAGGTGCATGGGTTTATTTCTGGGCTTCCTATCCTGTTCCATTGATCTATATTTCTGTTTTTGTGCCAGTGCCACACGTTTTGGTGATTGTATCTTTTCTTTTTTTTTTTCAAAGAAGATGTTGGGGATAGGGGTTTATTAATTTATTTATTTTTGCTGTGTTGGGTCTTCGTTTCTGTGCGAGGGCTTTCTCTAGTTGTGACAAGCGGGGGCCACTCTTCATCGCGGTGCAGGGGCCTCTCACTATCGCGGCCTCGCTTGTTGAGGAGCACAGGCTCCAGATGCGCAGGCTCAGTAGTTGTGGCTCATGGACCTAGTTGCTCCGCGGCATGTGGGATCCTCCCAGACCAGTGCTCGAACCTGTGTCCCCTGCATTAACAGGCAGATTCTCAACCACTGCGCCACCAGGGAAGCCCTGGTGATTGTATCTTTGTAGAATAGTCTGAAGTCAAGGAGTGTGATTCCTCCACCTCCGTTTTTCTTTCTCAAGACTGCTTTGGCTATTCAGTGTCTTTTGTGTCTCCCTGTAAATTTTAAGATATTTGCTCTAGTTCTGTGAAAACTGCCATGTGTAATTTGATAGGGATTGCACTGAATCTGTATATTGCCTTGGGTAGTTTAGTCATTTTGACAATGTCGATGCTTCCAATCCAAGAACAGGGTATATCTTTCCAAATGTTTGTGTCGTCTTCGGTTTCCTTCATCAGTGTCTTATAGTTTTCAGAGTACAGGTCTTTTGCGTCCTTAGGTAGGTATATTCCTAGGTATTTTATTCTTTTTCATGCGATGGTAAATGGGATTGTTTCTTTCATTTCTCCTTCTGATGTTTCATTGTTACTATATAGAAATGCAACAGATTGCTGTGTATTAATTTTGTGTCCTGCAACTTTACCAAATTCATTGATGAGCTCTAGTAGTTTTCTGGTAGCATCTTTAGGATTTTCTATGTGTAATATCATGTCATCTACAAACAGTGACAGTTTTACTTCTTTTCCAATTTGGTTTCCCTTTATTTCTTCTTCTTCTCTGATTTCCATGGCTAGGACTTCCAAAACTATGTTGAATAAAAGTGGCAAGAGTGGATATCCTTGTCTTGTTCCTGATCTTAGAGGAAATGCTTTCAGTTTTTCATCATTGAGTATGATGTTAGCTGTAGGTTTGTCGTATATGGCCTTTATTATGTTGTTGGTGTGTTCCCTCTATGCCCACTTTCTGGAGAGTTTTTAATCATAAATGCGTGTTGAATTTTGTCAAAAGCTTTTTCTGCATCTATTGAGATGATCATTTGGGTTTTCAATTTGTTGATGTGTTGTATCACACTGATTGATTTGCAGATATGGAAAAATCCTTGCATCCCTGGGACAAATCCCCCTTGATCATGGTGTATGATCCTTTTAATGTAGCACTTTTTTATTTTATACATAATAGTTTGTACCTCTTAATCCCTACCCCATCTTGCACTCCACCCCCTAACTTTATGTTTTAAAGTATGCATATCATACTAGGTGAAGAACACAAGATGGCTTTGTAAATCCTCTTCAGTTTGTAAATTTTGTTTCTATTAAATTTTTGTTAAGAACAGTGTCAGAGAACTGAAGAAAGGCAGTTGACCTTTTGAATAGTATTATAATAGTGATCTTTAATACTTCTCATTACTTCCTTTTGTCTTAAAATTACAATATAAAAGTGGGACAAAAGATCTGAAAGCCAGACATTTTAATGAATATTAATGGTTGAATTTCCAGTGGGTAGTAGTTACTTTTTAGATTGCTTTATCTAAATTTTTTCAACAAACATGAGCTTTTAGCCTCATCAGCACCAACATTATGAGACTAATTGTTTTTCTACACATGACTGAATTTTAATATAATATCATAGATGATTTAATCAAAATAACCAGAGAATTTTAAAGGAAGAGGAATATTATTTTACATTTTATAGGTTGGGAAGGGTCTGTTTTTGTCTCTCTTTTTCGTCCTTCCTATTTGCCTCAAAATTGTTTCTAGAAACAGAAGGGAAAAGTAGAGGCAAACATAGTGACCCTATTTGCCTGATGTGTTTTTTTAGTTGTGTACACTATGTCATGGAAGCATCTTAAAACTTCCTTTATTTTCGTATATATGTCTTCTTTAGAAAGTGGGGACAATATAAATTATTCAAGTTATGTTTCAGTTATACAAGATGGCCATCAAAAAAATCATGCACACTCTGTTTGAAATACGTGGTTACGCTATTTGCAAACTTTTCCAGAGCAATTTGGCACAGCTCTAAAGTAGCCTTTTATTTTCTCCTCATTTTCTGCCAGTTGACTAAAAACCTCAAACTAACATTGGAAACTTGTGTTAACTATGGTTCTGTTGATTGTGGGACTGTGTGTGTACGTATATGTGTATATAGATACAAAGCATACTTCAACAAGCCTTCTTGAGAGCTACCCAGTTTGGCAATCTGCTTTCAAGCATCCCATAACATTAGCAAAACCACATCCCTTGCTGCTTACTGCAGAAAGTGAGTACCCAATAAATATTCTCTGTTCTCCAGTAAACAGAGGAGTAACTTATTTGTTGCCATAATGGTTTATGTTGTTACTGTGGTTATGGAATTAAGGATGGTAAAGCAGGCTGTTCTTGTTTGTTGTATAACATCCCTGGTAAGTTTTTTGAAAAAGCCTATTCGTGAGGTTATGTTACAGAATATATGGAAATAATTTTTACACTGAGTTATTAAAATATGTTATGTGTTTATCTATATAGCTAACAGATTAGTTATATTAGTTATAATAGATCTGGTGAACTAACTTAATAAGAGGAAAATGCATTCCTAAATAGTTCTCTGAGATCACCTCAAGCCAGCCCTGAAGATTCACATTCCAAAATCAAGATTTTGTTCGCAGATTTCTTATTTTAACCATTTTATATTCCAGGCAGCATTTAGTTAGCTGAGAAATATTTATTGAGTTATACAATGGGCAATGGACTTTGTTAAGCAATTACTTGGAAATAAGATTCAAACATGCTTTTCTGTCTACTAGGAACTTGTAATCCACTGGAAACATGAGATTTCCACGTGTGAAAAGTTAAAAAGTAAACTAGGCAGCACATAATAAATGGATAAGGAGCTCAGAGAAGAGAATAATTTGTGTGGCCATTTTTCTGAGAGTCTTCATAGAGAAATCAGGATTTGAGTTGGATGAGTTGGATTTGGCCAAGTAGAAGGAAGGAATGAGAGATTTTATGCAACAGGTACAAAACCAACACAATGATGGAGGTGTGGAAATAAGCCTACCTGACTTAAACAAAAAAAGTTAGTAGGTAGATTGTGACTGATCTTAAATATAAAGTTGAGGAGCTTGAATGCTAATAAGCCCATGGAAGTTTTTTTGTTTTAATTGTGGTAAAAAGCATATAACATAAAATCTACTCTCAAAAAATTTTTAAGTGTACAGTACAGTACTGTTAATATATGCATATTTTTGCACAGCAGATCTCTAGAATGTTTTTATCTTGCATGACTCAAACTCTATACCCATTTAACAGCAACTCCAATTTCTACCTCCCCCAACCACTGGCAACCATCACTCTCTTTCTGCTTCTATGAGTCTGACTACTTTAGATACCTCATACAAGTAGAATCATGCAATATTTGTCTTTCTGGGACTGGCTTATTTCACTTAGCATAAGGACTTAAGGGTTCGTCCATATTATAGCCTATGTCAAAATTTCGTTCTTTTTATTTTTAAAAACACAACATGTTTATATTTTAATACACAACCAAAATACAAAACACTATAGTAAATTGATGGCAATAAAATATGGTATTTCATTTGCATTGCATGACATACGGTTAACATCCTTAGTCGTAAATGAGTTCTTAGAAACCAGTAACGAAGATGTCGATATACCAAGAGGAATGGGAAAAAAAAAAAAAGAAAATGAAATAATACAAGTAACTAGGAAGGATTAAGCATATATGAAGATGACTGAGCTGAACAATAACAGAAGAAAAGCAATTGTTTTGTAATATCATATTACCAAAGATTAGAAATTTAACATTTATACAGTTTTAGGAAACATACCCACGTAAACACAGGGGGACAAGATTGATGAGGTCCTGTCTATATAGTAAGGGAAAATCTAGTTTGGACTCAAAAGTATAAATTTGGGATATCCTTAGTCCTAACAGTTCCGATTCATTGGAATTATTTCAACAAATTAGTTGGATAAATTTACAGTTTATATATAAACCATGTTTACTGCATAGAAAATTTGTAGCTAGTATTTGGACCCCCCCCCAAAATGACTTGCATATTAATTTGTTTATCAATACACCCAAAAGGATGTGCACAAAATTTACACAGTGAAACAAAATAGAATTTTGTTCATTTTAAAGGCTGCATAATAATAGTCCATTATCCAATAGTCCAAAACCCCACATTTTCTTTATTCACTCATCTGTCAATGAACATTAAGGTTGTTTCCACCTATGGGCATACCTTGGAGATTTTGCAGTTTCAGTTCCAGACCACTGCAACAAAGTAAATACCACAACAAATCCAGTCACACAAATTTTTTGGTTTCCCATGCATACAGAAGTTATGTTTATACTATACTGTCATCTATTAAGTATGCAATAGCATTATGTCTAAAAAATGTACATACCTCAATTAAAAAATACTTTATTAGTAAAAAATGCTAACCATCATCTGACAATGCAGGGTTGCCAAAAAGTTTCAATTTGTAAAAAATGCAGTATCTGTGAAGTGCAATAAGGTGAAGCTTAATAAAATAAGGAATGCCTGTGTGAACATGGTAGTGCAGATATCTCTTGAAATCCTGTTTTTTATTCTTCTGTATAATACCCAGAAGTGGGATGGCTGGATCATATGGTAGTTCTATTTTAATTTTTGGAGGAACTGTTTTCACAGTGGCTGTACCATTTTACATTCTCATCAACAGTACACAAGGTTTCAAATTTCTCTACATCTTTGACAATACTTGTTATTTTCTGTTTGTTTGTTTTATAATGGCCATCCTAACAGGTGTGAGGTGGTCTCTCATTATGGCTTTGATTTTCATTTCCCTGATGATTAGTGATGTTGAACAATTTTTCATGTGCCTCTTGGCCATTTGTACATCTTATTTCCAGAAATATGTGTTCAAGTACTTTGCCCATTAGTTTAATTGTGTTATTTGATTTTTGCTATTGGGTAGTGGGAGTTCCTTATATATTTCAGATATTAAACCCTGTCAGGTATTTGGTTTGCAAATATTTTCTCCCATTCTTTAGGTTGTCTTTTCACTTGGTTGATTGTTTTCTCTACTGTGCAGAAGCATTTAGTTTGATGTAGTCCCAGTAGTCTCTTTTTGCTTTTGTTGCCTTTGCATTTGGTGCCAAATCCAAAAATCATCACCAAGACTGATGTCAAGGAGATTTCTGCCTATATTTTCTTCTAGGAGTTTTATGGTTCAGGGATTACTAGTCTTTAATCCATTTGCTCATTGATGTAAGTGTATTTTAAGTTGATTTATGTGTATCGTGTAAGATGAGGTTCAATTTCATTCTTCTGCATGTGGATATCCAGTTTTCCTAACACCATTTGTAGAAGAAACTACCTTTTCTCCATTGTTTAGTCTTGGCACCCTTATCAAAGACCATTTGATGGTATAAGCATCAGTTTATTTCTGGGCTTTCTATTGTGTTCCATTGGTCTATATCTCTGTCTTTTTGCTGGTACAAAACTGTTTTGATGATTGTAGCTTTGTAATATGTTTTGAAGTCAAGAAGTGTTATTCTTTCTCAAAGTTGTTTTGGTCAGGGTCCTTTTTGTTTCCATATGAATTGTAGAATTCTTTTTTTATCTCTATCTGCAAAAAATTCCATTGGAATCTTGCTAAGGATTGCAATGAATCTGTAGATTGCTTTGGGCAGTATGGACATTTTAAGAATATTAAGTCTTCCAGTTCATGAATATGGGATGTCTTTCCATTGTTTGTGTCTTCTTTAATTTCTGTCAGTAATGTTTTATAGTGCAGGGGTCCCCAACCCCCAGGCCATGGACAGGTACCCTTTGGGGCCTGTTAGGAACTGGGCCCCACAGCAGGAGGTGAGGGGCGGGCAAGTGAGCAAAGGTTCATCTGCTGCTCCCATCACTCCGCATCGTTTGCATTACTGCCTGAACCATACCCTGCCCCCACTATCCGTGGAAAAATTATCTTCCACGAAACTGGTCCCTGGTGCCAAAAAGGTTGGGGACCACTGTTGTAGTGGACTATCTTTCCATTTATTTGTGTACTTTTTAATTTCTTGCGTCAATGTCTCATAGTTTTCAGTGTACAGGTCTTTCATCTCCTTGGTTACATTTACTCCCATGTGCTTTATTCTTTTGGGTGCAATTGTAAATGGGATTGTTTTCTTAATTTCACTTTTTGATGGTTATGAATGTGTAGAAATGCAGCAGTGTATTGATTTTGTATCCTGCAACTCTACTCAATCCATCTATTACTTCTAACAGTTTTTTGGTGGACTCTTTATGGTTTTATATATATGGTGTCGTGTCATCTGCAAATAGTGACCGTTTTACTTCTTTCTAATTTGGATGCCCTTCCTTCCTTCCTTCCTTCCTTCCTTCCTTCCTTCCTTCCTTCCTTCCTTCCTTCCTTCCTCCCTCCCTCCCTCCCTCCCTCCCTCCCTCCCTCCCTCCCTTCCTCCCTTCCTCCCTTCCTCCCTTCCTTCCTTCCTTCCCCTAATTGCTGTGGCTCAGACTTTCAATTCTATGTTGATTAAAAGTGGCAAAAGTGGACATCTTTTTATTGTTTCTGATCTTTGAAAAAAAAGCTTTCAACTTTTCATTGTTGAATATGATATACGCTGTGGATTTGTCATATATAGACTTTATTATGTGGAGGTACATTCCCTCTATACCCACTTTGTTGAGGGGTTCTTTTTAATCATAAGTAGATGTTTAATTTTGTCAAATGCTTTTTTTTACATCTATTGAGATGGTCATATGATTTTTATCTTTTATTTTGTTAGTGTGTTGTATCACCTTGATTTGATGCAGAGATTTTGAATCATCTTTGCATCCCTGGGATAAATCCCACTTGATTTTGGTGTATGATACTTTTAATGTACTCTTTTTTATTGAAGTATAGTTGACTTACAATACTGTGCTTTAGGGAGGCTGTGTCTCTGTGCACCCACTTGTGCTAGCAAGGTATAGGGAGAATGCAAAAATGGTGTTCACCAGAACCTCCATCTGCAAAGTCCCAACTCATACCTGCCCCTCCAGCAGTCACTTTAAGATTAATAAATTAATCTCCTTCACATATAGTCCAGGCACTTCTCTAACTACTGCCTTTACACTGAGTCTCAGGAAGTGTGAGACCATGTGTGAGTCACTCAAAAGGAGTATCTCAGATTTCACAGCCCCCCAGTTCCTCTGGATTGAGTCCCATTGGGTTTCCAAAGCCAGATGTTTTGGGGGACTCATTTTTTCAGTGCCAGTATCAAGGTTTGACACAAGCCCCTTGCATCTCAGGAAGTAGCTCCAGACCCATGAGAGCCCTCCCTATTGTGGGTTGCTTAATGGAGGTGGGTTTTTTGGTGAAACTACATGTCTACCTCTCCTACCTATTTAAATGTGCCTCTTTTATCCTTTGTCTTGGAGGAGCTATTTAGCTAGTTCTTTTTCAGTGGTAATTGTTTTGTATGTAGCAGTAGATTTGGTGTGTCCATGGGAGGAGATGCCATCTTGGACTGCCCCCCAATTGCTAGTTTTTCCAAGGACTTTTGCGTATATATTCATCAGAGATATTGGCCAGTGATTTTATTTTCTTGTAGTGTCTTTATTTGGCTTTGGTATCAGGGTAATGCTGGCCTCATAAAATGAGTTTGGAAGTATTCCCTTCTCCTCAGTTTTTTGGAAGAGTTTCAGAAGGATTTACATTAATTCTTTTTATAATGTTTGGTAGACTTATCCAGTGAAGTCATCTGGTCCTAGACTTTTATTTACTAGGAGTTTTTTGATTACTGATTTAATCTCCTTATTAGTTATAGATCTGTTCAGATTTTCTATTTCTTCATGATTCAGTTTTGGTAGGTTGTATGTTTCTAGGAATTTTATCTATTTCTTCTAGGTTATCCAGTTTGTTGCTGGTATTAGTCTCTTGTGATCATTTTTATTTCTGTGGCATTAGTTCTAATTTGCCTTGTTTCATTCTGATTTTATTTGAACCTTATCTTATTTTTCTTTAGTCTAGCTAAAGACATCAATTTTATTGATCTTTTCAAAGAATCAACTTCTAGTTTTGTTGATTTTTTTTCTATTGTTTTTCTACTCTTCATTCACTTATTTCTGTTCTAATCTTCATTATTTTATTTCTTATGTTAACTTCGGACTTAATTTGTTCTCCTTTCTCTAGTTCCTTGAGGTGTCAGGTTAGGTAATTTATTTGAGATCTTTCTCCTTTTATAATGTAGATGTTTACCACCATAAAATTCCCTGTTAGTATTGCTTTTGCTGCATCCCATAAATTTTGGTATGTTGTGTTTTCATTTTTATTTGTCTCAAGGTATTTTCTAATTTCCATTTTGATTTTGTCTTTGGTTCTTCAGAAGTGTGTTGTTTAATTTTCACCTAGTTGTGAATTTTTCACTTTTCCTTCTACTATTGATTTCTAGTTTGATTCCATTGTGGTTAGAAAAGATAGTTGGTATGATTTCAATCTTATATTTGTTAAAAACTCGCTTTGTGACCTAATATGTGAGCTATGCTGGAGAATGTTTTGTGTGTGCTTGAAAAGAATGTGTATTCTGCTACTTTGTTCTGTATATGTCTGTTAGGTCAATTTGGTCAATGCCATTGTTCAGATCCTCTGTTCCCTTATTGATCTTCTATCTGGTTGTTGTATCAATGATTGAAAGTAGGGTATTGAAATCTCTTGCATTTATTGTGTTGCTCTCTCTTTGTTCTATTCTGTCAGTTTTTGCTTAACATATTTGGGTACTCTGATATTGTGTGCATATTTATGAATAATAGTTATATTTTCTGGCAAATTAATGAAGAAAGTTATCATTGTTCAATGTCCTTATTTGTTTCTTGAGATAGTTTTGACTTAGTCTGTTTTATCTGATGTAAGTATGACACCCCTGCTCTCTTTTGGTTATCATTTGCATGGAGTATCTTTTCCATCCTTTCGCTTTCATCCTATGTATGTCCTTAAATCTAAATTTAGTCTCTCATAGATACAACTATGGATTTTTTTTTTTATTCAGCCACTTTAAATCTTGATTGCAGACTTTAATCCATTTACATTTAAAGTAATTACTGATCAGGAAGGACTTACTATAGTCATTTTGTTACTTGTTATTGCTTTCTGTCTTGTAACTTCTTTGTCCCTCTTACATTTCTTGCTATTTTCCTTTATGTTTCATTGTTTTTTTTTTTTTGTAGTGACATGCTTTGATTCCTTCCTGATTTCCTTTTGTGTATCTTTTATAGGTATTTTCTTTGTGATTACCATGGAGCTTACATAAAACAGCCTATGGTTACAATGCTCTATTTTAAGCTGATAACAACTTAACTTCAATTGCATACAAGAGCTCTACTCTTTTTCTCTGTGGAAGATATTGAGAGGAGTGAGATGATGAAAGAGATGTTTTAGGAAGAATAATAATAGTAAATTATTGTTAATGAATTTGGGGAATGCATAGGGAAGAAAAGCAAAATACCAGTTCAGAAACTGTTGCAAACACTAATCAATGTGCAGTGAATAAGAAGAAGGAAATAATATTTATTGAGTCTCTGTTATATTCCAGGTACCATTTTATTTGTTGTAACAAATAAAATTTATTACCTTATAATGCTTATGATAACATGATTCTACAGATAAGGATACTAAGGTCATGCCCCTAGTAAGCTTCAGAGCTGGAATTCAAACTCAATTTCAGATTTTATATATTTTACATTAAAAATTTTTATGTGTTTCCATTGTATATATCATACAGGGTGAAGTAAGTCAGAAAGAGAAAAACAAATATCATATATTAACGCATATATGTGGAATCTAGAAATATGGTAGAGATGAACCTGTTTGCAAGGCAGAAATAAAGACACAGATGTAGAGAACAAACATACGGACACCACACTAATACATATAAAATAGATAACTATTGAGAACCTGCTGTATAGCACAGGGAACTTAATGTTCTGTGGTGACCTAAATGGGAAGGAAATCCAAAAACGAAGGGATATATGTATACATATAGCTGATTCACTTCGCTGTACAGCAGAAACTAACACAACATTGTAAAGCAACTATACCCCAATAAAAAAAGACGAAAACCTTTAAAAACTCAAAAAAAATTTTTTTGTGTTTAACATGATAAATATAAAACATGTACACAGTTTTAAAAATAATAATGAAACAAACCCTATTATTGGTAAGAAATAGATCATTGGAATCCCCTTGTGCATCCCTTACTAATCATATCTGTCTCTTCCCTTCTGGCATTAACAGTTAACCATTCTCTTGTTTTCGTCATACTTTTACCATGTATATACTGATAATATTTGTTATTTTGCTTGTTTTTGAGATTCATATAAATAAAATCATACTACAGTAAGTCCCCTACATATGAACCTTCAAGTTGCAAACTTTCAAAGATGAGAAATGTGTATTTGCATGTCCAATCACGTAAGTTAGTTCATGTGTCTGGTGTACATTGTCACGTGCGTGTGTCCTCTACAAGTGGTTGTGCTTTTGTATACTGTACAGTACTGTACAGAGTACAGTAGTCCAGTATCTTTATTTCAAGCCCAGGATGTCCAGAAGCAAGCATAAAAGCAGCAGTGATATATATAGCCGATTATATTAGCTGGGTATCTAGGCTAACTTCGTTGGACTTAGGAATAAATTGGACTCACGAACGTGCTCTCGGAACAGAACTCATTCGTATATAGGGGACTTACTGTATATACATTCTTCAGTTACTTTCTTCTTTCACTCAATCTTATCTTTTCATCTCATTCTAGGTTGATCCATATTATTACAGCATGTTCATTTTCACTATATAGTAACACACTGTATAGATATACTACACTTTTTTAATTGATAGAACTGTTGATAGATATCCTTTCTTGTGGGTATCTTTTAGTTTTCATAAATCTTTCATGTATGCTTGTAAAGACTGTGTAAACTCCAATTTGGGGATTCAGTTTTCTATATATGGCCATTAGATCAAGTTCATTAATTTTGCTATTTAAGTTTTTTCTGTTCCTACTGATTTTTATCTGCTTGACCTACTAATTTCTGGCAGAGATGTGTTAAAATTTCCTCTCTAATAGTGGATTTATCAATTTATCCTTATCAGTTTTTAATGTATATATTTAGAAGTTGTGTTACTAAATGCATAAAAATTGTCTTTTCTCTTCCTAGTGAACATAGCCTTTTATCATTATTGAGTGACCCTCTTAATGCTAATAATCTGTTTTACCTTAAAACCTATTAGATCTAATGTTAATATAATTACTCCAGCTATTTTGGGGCTGGTAAATCACTTGCATATCTCTTCCCATTCTTTGAAATTTAACTTTCCTCATTTTTATGTTTTGGATGCGTTTCATGTAAACAGCATATAACTAGTTTTTTTCCCCCTTAATACAGCTTTTATTCTTTTAAGATTATAAAGTAGTCTTGGAAGAGAAAGGAAAAAGGAACCTGGGCTTATTTGCCTCCCTGAAAGGGTTATTTTTGGTTTTTAGTCAGGGTACCACTTCCCTAGGGTAAATAGCTGCAGTGAGGGAATAGCAGAATCTAGTTCTCTTAGATAACTCACCCCTCTTCTGGTTACACCCTGGGTATGGAGCTAAGCCAGTTTCTTAAACATATGCTCCAAACTAAAACTGTACCTTTATCAATGGCTTTTGAGACCTTGCAATTGTTGATAAGTTTTTGGTGTGTTCTTATTTTTAACTACATGTTTTATTAACCTATCATAATTCAATACAAAATTATTTTCACATGTTACAAAATTTCTGATCCTCCCAGAAAAGATTTTGCTTCTTCATCTAAGTCCCCCTTTTCACTTTGCTTATACTTCTATTTCTGTTACAACTCGTATTCTGATTTTTATTTTAAATTGCCTTCTCCCATAATAAATTATGAATTCATTGAGAACAGGGACTGTGTCTTATTTATATTTGTATACTCCAGGCCTCATGTTGTACTTTTTACTGGGCCTTACACATAGTAGAAAATTAATAAAATGTCAGATAAAAAAATGAATGAACACATGAATTAAATAACTAAACATTAGCTATCCTGTGGTGGAATTTAAATATCACAGCATTCTGATTCTGACCTTCAGTCTAAACATTTAAAAACCTATTACTTAGAGTTCTACAAGAGCATTTTGGATATTAAGATTTAGAAGTCATTGTATCCATTAGGATTCTTTCAGTTGTAAGTAATGGAAACTCAACTAAAATATGATTGTATAAATATGTGAGAAGTTTAGGAATTCAAACACAACTATACTCAGGACCCCCAAAAATATCGTAAGAACCCAATCACTCCATTTGTTAATTCATTGATTTCATTCTCAGGTTCTCTCCCCTTCATAGTTCCCTTCTGTTTAGGTTTACATCATCCTTAATGCTATTCTGTCTTCCCAGTTGTTCCACTGTAGTCCAAAATTTTCTTTAGTTGGACTAACTTGGGTTTCTGGCTCATTACTGAACCAACCACTGCTTCTAGGGATGTAGAATATGCTGACTTAGGTCCCTGTCACATGTCCACCCTTAAATTTAGTCAGGGGTAGAGTCATCTCCCCTCAAACCACATGGGGAAAGACTGTTTCCTTAAGGAAAATTAGGATGCTTTTGCCTGAAAAAAGATGAATATATGTTGGACTTGCATAGAACAGTATACGCTCATTTCAATAATCCATCTCTTCCTATTAAAAGTAAGAAACTGTGCAAAACTTCTAGGTTATTGCCTAAACTGTTGCAGTTTCTTGAATGGTGCTTATGTACAGAATAAGCCTGTGATAATATATTACAGACTTTTAAACCGATGACGTTTTTCATTTTTTGATTGTGTTAGAACACAGCAATGATAGACCAAGATATATCATGAAGGAAAGATTCTCATGCAGTTTTGTCACTCTGCTCCATTCCAAACTAAAGATCAGTCACCTGGGTAGAACTGCTACTTGGCATAGTTATTTGTTACAGTTAAAAATGAGATAAAACCATTTAATGGTTATAGACTTACTAAAAGCAATAATGCAAAGGTAGTTTTTAAAAGAGATTTACTTAAAACTTTGACACATTGCATAGTTAGGGGAACAGAACAAAATGAAAAATGTTGCCATGTTGAAGAGATGATATACAGTGTTTTCTGAAATAGGAAGATTTTTGTTTTAGTTACTTGGATGAATTGTTATTCAAAGAGCATTTGAGGACTTCCCTGGCGGTCTAGTGGTTAGGACACTGCACTTCCACTGTAGGGGGTGCAGGTTCGATCCCTAGTCAGGGAACTAAGGTCCCACATGCTGCGTGGCACAGCCAAAAAAAAGTAAATTAAAAAAATAGAGTATTTGATTTTTAACAACATGCATTTAGATTAACAAAAGTTTTCTTTTAATCTTGAAATTCCTAATCATGTTCAGATTGTTACTTTCTTCTGCAAATTTTCCTCTCTTTTCACTAGCCTGCATCAAGAAAGGAAGTAAGTTGAACATTTCATATGAATAATGTGTTCCAGACTTTGCTAGTCTCTTAACAGATATTAAAACACTATATATCTTCTCCATCTGTTTTCAGACTTTGTGGACACTCTATTATCTTTTTATTGTACTAGTATCAGATTAACAATTGGGCCTATTGCTTTAAATTTAGGAGTACTTTTTATGAAAAGGTGTCTCCATACAGAGCAGATTATGTGAACATTAACATACTGTTTAAAAGTAAGTTTATCATATATTTTCCAACTTTTTGGATGGCAGGCAGTTTTCTGCTTATCTATCCTCCCATCCCATTTTGATAACTTCCTAATGGGAAATGAGTGGTACCAAATAGTATTGCACATCTGAGATTAATGCCTATTGAAAATGTATTAATTGAGCTAAAAATTTTATTGTGTGTCCTTATATTGCTTTACAGGGACTCATTGGAAATAGAGGGCCTCCTGGACCTCCTGGTCTCAAAGGAACTCAGGTATGAAGTTCCTTTAAGCAACTTTTTAATTCAGATTTTCCTTTTTTATTTTTTGTGGGACTTCAGTTTTTGCTCAAAGAAAACTTTGCATTAGTATGGACAATTTTTGCCATCGAGGATTTCAAGTTACCATTTTATATTCACAGTTATGGAATGGAATTTGGAATCATTTTAATGTTCTGAATTCATTAAGTGATTTATGTAGTGGTGTCCATGGAATGTCCGAAGAATCTGAGCCTAGAATCTCACTTATATGTACCAGAATTTATATTTAACATTTGTGTCTATATTTCTAACCCATATATTATATTTTAATTGAATTATGGACTGAGCAAAATGTTTTAAAATAAATAAAATAGAATATATGATTTCTAAAGAGGTCTGTAAATGTTCAGATGTGGTAAATATGAACTATTTATTTAAAGGTAAAAAATCAGTATGTTTAGAAAATATGTCAATAAATAGAATAAACACATTTATTACTTTTTAATTCTCTTAGAGAAAAAGTATAAAAATTATTTAAGTTTTTCTATTCTCTATCCACCCATACAGCATTTAATCCTTAGAAGAATGCACAAAATTTTATATTTTATGACATTATAACTGATTTGATCCCGAAAATATTGGATCTGTAAATTAGACAAAAAGAAACTCTAAAAAAAAAAAAAAAAGAAAGAAAAAAAAAAGAAACTCTAGATATTAAGCTCCATTTGAGTAAGATCTGATATACCTTTATCTCTAAGGCTTAAGACAGAACTGAGACTCAAAAACATATTTGCTGAATGAATTAAGTATCAGAATGTGCCAAGAGCAAACATGTTCTGTACCAATAATTTTTTAATATACCAATGTGTATTGATTTCCATCTATTAAGAACTTGAGTTTCTCTCTATGTCAGAGATATTGAGACCAAGAAGGTAAAGGCTGTCCATAATTCACAATCTCAGTGATTCCTAATCCTGATTTTTGTGATACCCTAATCACTTTCACTCTTAGCTGCCCTCAATTTTCTATATTTAACTTATATCATCTACCAATTGAAAAATAACCCAGTAGTACGATACATATCCCCCTTAATGTAGATATGAGGTTGTCACACAAAAAATTTAAACATTATGGGGTGATATAGTTCTAAAATACAAGAAAATCACAGTATTATTTTCATTATATCTCAGAAAGAGCTTCAGATTTCAGGATAAATGGAATAAGGTTTACATCTTTAAATACTTATTATCAGGCCATGACATGTTCTGATCTTCTTTTTTAAGGGAGAAGAAGGACTAATTGGATCCTTTGGAGAACTGGGGCCAAGAGTAGGTATCATATAAATAATTTTCGAAGCATGCTTCTCTTAAAGCAACTGTTTTGTAAATGTTTTTTAATGGCACCAAATTTTAAGTTATAGCAAAGAGCCAAGATTATAACAAACTATAGCCATACAATCCCCCCAAATATAATAGACCTATAACTAAAATTTTCCAGGGATATTTTAAACGATATTATGCCTGTTACATATTTACTTATTCCTTCAGTTCCTTCAGTCTTACGGTCTTAGTAATTTGTACAATTTATTTATAAAGTTTCTCAAAATGTAATATGAAGCTAAATACATTAACCATTTTAGTAATATTTTGGAAATTTCTGTTTTCTGAGTTTGTCAGTAAAATTATGGAAAGCAAATAAGACGTATTTTCTGTCCAACTTTTTTTTTCCGATAATATTCTGTGGTAATACATGAATTTCATATTTTCAAGTTCTGAAAATGAATTTTTTAAGAATTTGGGACCTACTGGAGAACGGACTTGAGGATATGGGGAGGGGGAAGGGTAAGCTGTGACAGGGCGAGAGAGAGTCATGGGCATATACACACTAACAAACGTAGTAAGGTAGATAGCTAGTGGGAAGCAGCCGCATGGCACAGGGATATCGGCTCGGTGCTTTGTGACCGCCTGGAGGGGTGGGATAGGGAGGGTGGGAGGGAGGGAGACGCAAGAGGAAAGAGATATGGGAACATATGTATATGTATAACTGATTCACTTTGTTATAAAGCAGAAACTAACACACCATTGTAAAGCAATTATACCCCAATAAAGATGTTAAAAAAAAAAAAGAATTTGGGGATGCATGACAAAAGTTTACAATATCATGAAGTAATTAAGTTGTGTGCAACACATTTTAAGAGGCATTATTAGACTCACATGAAATACGTCTCACTCTTTACTTGAGAACATCATATTGTACAGGTTCTTACAGTATTTTTACATTTAAAGAGACAGTAATTCTTTCTTTTGCACCTTTACCTAACTAGCACATATACTGCCACTCTCTTATTGAAAGAAAAAGAAGAGTTGTTTTTGTTATTTTTTTTTCATTTTTTGTGAGGTGAGTTATATAATGGAAAGACCATTGTTATTTGTGCTCCAGCATAATTGGCCTTATTTAAAATTTACTTCCCTAGAAAACAGGAAAACCATGTTCACCTCTTGCCTACTCGGTCATAATATTTGTTATTAATTGTTGCTACTATTGGTTGAATATTAATTTAGGCCTAGTGTTGCTCTAAGTTTGTCACAGGAATCATCCCTAATCTGAAACCAACCCTGCAAGAAATTGACTGCATTTTTAGATTTAAAAAAATAAGGCTTTAATATTATATGCTTAAGCATAACATGCTCAAGATAACCATAATATGACAGAACTTAAACAGGACCAAAAGCGATGGCTCCAATACTGATGCTCTGAATCGCTTGATTTCAAAGAGATTATAAATATGCCAATGCCTGATACCAGTGAGATTCTTTCCATAATGTAGATAATGATGTATAACTATTTCTTAATATACTGCAGTGCCTGAGTATTACATTATTAAAGATGAAAGAAATATTCCTGCTAAGGCTTTTTCCAGACAGTGTGAATAAAATGTATTATTAATTATTTTGTAAATATCAAAGTCCTGTAATGATTTAGACTCTTAACTACATTTCTTCTTTTATATCTGCAAATTGATTAGAGAGCAATTGATATTTAACAATAATAGGATAATTTTTTTTATCCTGTGCTCTATTTTGTGCTTGGTAGGGAACCACTAGACAATTTCAAGCAAGGCAGAGACCAAAATTAGAACAACTTTTTTGGGTGGAAGTCCTAAATATAATTTTAAGTTGCTGAAGTTTTTGTAAGTAGTCAAAACAGAATGAGAGCCAGAGGGTTGTTTTGTTTTGCTTTATTTTATTTTAAGAAAGAAAAATATGTGAGTACTTGTTAATGAATAGGAGTAATAAAATCCAAATATATAATGCCTAGTAGATATTATAAATTAGTATTCTTTTTAGCAATCTCCCCACACACTTTTTCTACTCCTAGAACACATTGGTTGAGGTATAGTGATCTCCTTAATCAAATCTTGCATAATCAGACATCAATTGTTTGATATTAGAAACCACCTCCTGTAGATTACTCCAGGATATTGGCTTTCTCTCCTTCAGGGAACTTATCCTCTACTCTCTTCAGCTACTTACTGCTATGGTGAAACCCTTGACCTTGTCATTACCAGTAAGAGCAACCTCTTCATTTTCAAATTTAAACTTCTCATTCCCCAACCATCATCCCCTTTCTTTCTGGTGCCTTCTTTCTTGTAACCCAATCCAACCGTCCCAAGAGAAATTTCAATTCATTGATTCTAATGCCATTCCATTACTCCTTATCTCTCTCATCACCACATATCCCTACTCATCATGCTTAAAACATTGTAATTATCCCTTTGATAACATTCTGAATTCTATTTCTATAGCCATTTACTTTCACATTTTTAAATCATTATTTTATACTTCTCCTCAACTCCATTTACCTCTATTAGCCCTTTACCTCACATCTTAGTTCCCTGAGAAGATTGAAGTAATCAGAAGGGAACTTTCACAAGTTTCTACCGTCACTTCAATCCCACCTCCCTGTATCTATGCCATTTACTGTGCCTTCTCTCTTGTTAGTGGATGAACAGGCCATTTTTCTAGGTAAGGTCAAAACTTCCACTCATTCACTACATACTACATCATCTTGCCTACTGAAGAACATTGATCCAGCAATTTCCCCCACTCTCTCCTACATCTTAATTTTGTTCTCTTTAATGGATCAATCCTATCAGCATATAAACATACTATTATTTCTTCTGGCTTAAAAACAAAAACAAAATTTGTATTGACTCCAGTTTTCTTTCCAGGTTTTACTTTTCTCTCCTTCCCTTTTCAGGAAAACTTCTCAAAAGAATTGGATTTACATGCTTTTTCCAATTTTTCTCCTCACCCCATCTACTGAAACCATTCTTGTCCCCACCACTCTGAAACAGTTGATCTTATGAAGGTCATTAATGACCTCCATGTTGCTGAATTCAGTGATCATTTCTCAGTCTTCATATTACTCAATATTTATATCCCTCAGATTCGACAAGATCACTCTCCTCCTGGAAAGGCTTTCTTCACTTGTATTATCTTCCTTCTAGTTCTCTGGCAGCAGATTTGCATATTTTCCTCATTTCTTCAACTTCTAAATTTTAGAGTACCCCAGGGCTTGGTTTGCGGACTGCTCTTTGCTATCTACACTCACTGCCTAGATGAGCTGGTCCATTCTTATGGCTTTAAATGCCATCAAAATGCTGGTGATTTCCAAAACTGTATGTTCAGTTCAGAACCTTCTACCCCTAAGCTCTGCTGTTGTATTAACTACCACAAGATCTCTCCACTTAGATGTCTAATAAGATTATCAAACTGAAATGTCCAAAGCTAAGCTTTCAATTTACCCTTCAAACCTGTTCTCCCACAGTCTACCTCATTTCATTTGGCCCTTTAGTCAGGTTAAAGCTGAATGAACTCATTCTTTAGTTCATTCTTGACTCTTCTCTTTCTTTCACATTCCACACATGACCCATCAACAATTCCTGGAAGCTCTGCTTTCAAACTATATACAGAATCTTACCACTTCTCACAGCCGCCTCTGTTCCCACCCTGATAATGCCACTATCGTCTCTCACTTGGATTATTGCAGTAGACTCCTCTTTGGACTCCCTGCTTCTGCTCTTACATCAGAGTGATCCTGTTAAAACACAGATCCTGGTGCTTCTCTTCTCAAAGCCTGCTAAGAGTTAAAGCCACTGAGAGTTAAAACCAAAGCCCTTACTGTAACCTGCCAGGCCTTTCATGACCTGGCTTCATATCCCCCATTCCCTTCTTATCCCTCACCTTCTTACTCATCTCCTCTCTTACTGTCTCCAGCTGCATTGACTCTTCATCGTTTCTCCAACACACAGGCACATTCTTGCCTCAGGGCCTTTACACATGCTGTTCACCTCTGCTTGGAATGCTCTTCCTTCAAATATCCATGTAACTTGTGCCTTTTTAAAAGTCTTTACTCAATTGCCACCCTCTCAGTGAGGTCTTTTTTGGCAGTCTTACCAAAAATTTTAACAAAACTACCACAACAGTTTATATCTCCCTTCCTGCTTAATTTGATGTTCTTCAAATTTACCACTACCTAACATACTAAGTATTTTACTTATTTTTTTTAATTATCTTATCCTAGAGCTGTGCATGGCAAGTAGACAGTCAAACATAGTAGAATGAATGGCTAATGAGTTTGATGAAATGCATTTATCTAATAATTTTGAAGTGTTTCATCTCGTAGGATAGTCTGAATTTCATAAATTAGGAAACTTTCAAAAATGAGAATGATTAAACATATCTTTTTTTTTTTCCTGTTCTCTTCTAGGGAAAACCAGGTCCAAAGGGGTATGCAGGTGAATCAGGACCAGAAGGCCTGAAGGTAAAGCAACTGACTTTATTACCAGTTACAAAGTATAATTTTCAAAAAGATAAAGTTATGACTTTCGTAACAATATAAAATAAACACATGACAAAGATTTTATTCAACTCATTAATTGAAGGAACCAAGTGTTAAAACTTGTTCAAATATTGAATAGCATTTGAAATGCTATATGTCTTTATATCTGTATCTGTATATATGTCTATAAGTATCTATGACTATAACTATGTCTATGTAATTGGATATGCATTTTAGTAAAGGAATGTTCAGATGTGTAGTCAGATACAGGACAATAAACCATAACTTTGAGGGCTGTCTATTCCACTGGATAGAAATCTACAAGTTACTATAACTTCACTTAAAAAATTTATGTGTGTGTGTGTACTTCCACTAAGTCTGGGCCCTTTAATCAATAATATACAGTAAGTCTAAGTAAGCACATACCCTGCATAATCATTGGGTGTTCTTCATACTTGTATGACATTGAAAAAATGTGTTACCTACTTTCTTGCTTTGTTTTCAAGTACTGTATGATTTTTTTTGTAACACCAACAAATATAAAGTAAGGCAGTGGCTTTGTATGTACAGCATTAAGGTCTGAAAGAAAGTAACTTATAAGAATTGGTGATTTGTACAAATTTAAAATTCAATGAAAAATTGAATTGCATCACAGATTTATTGCTAAATTTCCTAAAGCTAGAGTTCATTATTTATTTTAAACTCTTCGTTTTTGTGATATAGAAACTAAGGAAAAAAACAAACAACACTTTTTGAGGTCAATTAATAAAGAAATATGAGCTAAAATATTTTTTATTGTGTCAGCATGTCTGTTGCTGAAATTATCTTGGGAGAGTATGTGTACCTGACTCTCAAGTTACATAGAAAAACTCCCAGAAAATAGAAGCACGATATTTATAAATAGAAGGCTTAATTCTCCTTTACTGTATTTAATCCCTGTACAGCCAAATAGCTCTAAGAAATCCACCTGTGAGCTACCATCCAGTCAAACTGGCAGGAGACCAATCTCAGTCATTATTGACATCCTGCCTTCTCCCTAGAATTACACCAGCATCTAGGTGGCATCTGTGTTACCTAGGAAGTGAAGGAAGTTCTTTAATGTTCAGTCCTCATACTTGTCTCTGAAATTTCTTCCTTGGTGTATTACATAGCTGTTCACTAGGACCTGGCACTTCCTTAGGGGAACCTGGCACTCTGGGGGAGCACTTGGGGGTTGGTTAAGGATCACTGCCTTTCACAGAACTCTAGGATCTCTATTCTCTCCCTAGGCCTGGGGAATTATTCCTCTCTGTATCTTTTTGCCCTCAAAGACAACTCACCTCCTACATTCAGGCTCTTTGAAAACTAAAGCATGAATGTGGGTAATCTGCAAGCAACTTTTGTTTTCTGCCTGTTAACACAGACCTCCCTTAAGACTACGTATCACAAAGGGTCCATCTCCCTAGTTGGAATTTGAGAGGGGCGTTGGGTAAGGAGGAGAAAATAAAAGAAAATTAATTATATATATGTATATATACACATACATATTATGTATATATTTGTATGTATATACGTAAAATCCTGCCACATTATTTTCTACAAAAGCTGTCTAATGAACTATCAGTCAAAAACTAGGATTTCCAACCTACTACTACAATGTTTTATTCTTTACTATTTATCTAAATGCGTACAGAAATAGAAAAGAAAATTTTTAGTCTTTGAAAGTTTATTTCAAACTGATTAGCTATATGAATATTAGGTTTCAGTGCTTAAAATCAGCACCATCCAATAGAGTATGTAATACGAATCACAGATGTGAGCCACAGTAAAAAAAAAAAAAAAAAAAAGTGAAAAATAGGAGAGATTAATTTCATTTTATATATATATTTTTTATTTATTTTATTTTTTTATTTTTCTGTGGTACACGGGCCTCTCACTGTTGTGGCCTCTCCTGTTGCGGAGCACAGGCTCCGGACGCGCAGGCTCAGCGGCCATGGCTCACGAGCCCAGCCGCTCTGCGGCATATGGGATCTTCCCGGACCGGGGCACGAACCCGTGTCCCCTGCATCGGCAGGCGGACTCTCAACCACTGCGCCACCAGGGAAGCCCTTCAGTAATATATTTTATGTAACCCAAGATATAAGAATATTATCATTTCAACATGTAATCAATATTAAAATTACTAATGAGATTTTTTATACAAAGTTTTTGAAATATAGTGTGTATATTATTCTTACACCACATTTCAGTTCAGACCAGTTAATTTCAAATGCTGAGTAGCTACATATCATGAGTGGCTACAGTATTGTTCAGTGAGTTTAACTACCCCACACTGCAATATAATAATTTTTAAGCAGCAGTTGATGGTTTAATTTCCTATCTCTGGTATAAATAAAATGTACATTCCTGTCAGATTAACTATATGTGGTACCCTGAACTTAATCTTCTACTTTCATTAATCTGTACTTTTGTTCAGCCTTTGCTCATGCCATTCCTCACCACTAAAAATGGCTCTTTCTCATCACCAGTGTAAAAATCACCTATTCTTCAGGGCCCAACTCAAATACAGTTTCATAATTTATTATTTGAAACCATTAATGTTTGGATTTTAAAAAGGTAATATATATATATATATACACACACATACATACTGTATTTTACTTAACACTGCCAGCAGGCTATGGGACAGCACAACCATAATTAGACACATTGATATTTCTATGGTGAAACGTAAGGATGTTCAGATTAATCAATCTATATCAAGACTATAAGTAGCCCCACTCAGATCAGGTAAAAGCATTATTATCAAATAAACACAAGTTAGGTTAAGTTTGCCACTAAATGTGTTGTGAAAAACTTTGGGTTTTCAGAGCTTTAGGGACGGCAGAACTGCAGTTAAGATTATGAACATGCATTTACTTCTCCAGTGAAGCCAGCTCTAGCTGCACGCGCACACAGGGTGCCTGCGCCTAGGAACTCCTTTACTACTTACCTGTAGTGTGTGTTCTGTTCTACTTGTTCTGCTCAGCATTGTGAGATACCTTATCTAATGAAGCAAAGAGAGTGTTCCTGCGCACAAGGGCTTTATTTTCATTCTTCTTAGTATCTTCTACAGTGGCAGCCTACCACTCTGCCATTTATAGAGTATACCTCAGTAGATATTTCATTTTTTTAATTTTATTTGTAAAAGTGTTTTAAAAGTGATTAAAAGTCATAAATAGAAGAATGTAATTTAAGAAAACAAGTTAATAGTATTTGAATGAAAATACAGGAAAGACTACGTTCCATACAAATACTGTAACAAGAGTTTTGAATAACTGAAAGTTTCTTTGTGATTTTCTAGGTTATAACTAGATAATTACATTAAAATGAAAACAGGAGCAATATTGAGAGTAATCTTGTTTGAAAAATAATCATTTTTGCAACTTTATATTCTTTATTAACAGGGAGAAGTAGGAGACCAAGGAAACATTGGGAAGATTGGTGAAACAGTAAGCTTATTTTATGCTCTTATCTTCAACTTTTAAATCATCTTGTGAGCATTTTTAGGAATCATGTTAGCATGATCTTTGCTTATAAAATTCAGAATACAAAATACTTATCCACTACAAATTTAAATTCATTGGTGATGTGACAAATAAAACCTACTCTACAAAAGAGAAATGAGGGAAAACACAGATACTGATAGTTTTATCCAATATAAATTACATTTGTGATCTCAGGAACATTCTTGTATCTAATATTTGGTCTTTACATTTAGTTCTGATCATCTCAAACTAAATTTGACCGTAATGTTTTTCATGATTAAAATGCTACAAATTATCAAACCATAAAATATTATAATAGGTGGAAGATATTTTTCCTTGTATTTGAAAGATTGGAGTAAACCATGAGGTAAGTCATTGGGAAACATAATTTCTTTCCTCGAAAGTTTGGCTTGTTTAAATTTACATTATTGAGGAAGTAGGAGGCTTCATGTTGTATTTGAATCAGGTATGTTAGGGGTAATTTTCTTTTTTTCTATGGGACAAGTCAGCTACAATATTCTCTAACAAATGAACCTACATAACACATAAAGTGGTGAATTAAATTAATGAAAGGCAAGTGACTTTATCTACAGAGTGTGCTGGGTTGTCACAAAGAAAGTCATACTGTTTAATAACAATATTTATTTAATAGGTTAAATGAGCAAATATAATTTTCTATAACCTATCTTACAACTTAAATAAAAATAAATTTTCTTAAAAATTGTTTTGTGAGCTTAAATAATTGAATATATTTTCTAGCCTGGTAGTAAAACAGCAATACATTTCTGATACTCTTAATTTTTGTCACTAATTATCAATAAAAATAGGGAGATGATCCATTTAGTCTTAAAAGATTATTGCCATACCATTTAATCCTGAGTCACTAGAAGATGAATATTTTTTTCCTTTTTTTTAACCAAAAGGGAAATTTCAATGGAGTATTTATATCAATTCAGTTATTCAAGGTTTCTCATCAAGCATGAATGTAATCTGTATTTCTCTGTCATTCAAATTTTTAAAAATTTAAAGAAATGAAATTCTGCCATTTCTGAGTGACAAATTGCTTAAAAATATATATAAACTAAAATTTATAGCCAAACTTAAAATAACAATGAAGAACATCTTTTCTTAAAATAACACATATCAAACTTCTACGTTTTATTTGCTTAATAATGTTGGACTGGTTCCACATAGTATAGGAGCCCATCACTGGTGCTGTCCAAAGAGGAAATGGACTATTTTGGCAGGTAGCAGATTTCTGTTATTGGAGGGAAATTAACAATTATGGACCATTCGCTGTGTGCCAGGCATAATGCTATGTGATATTTTATATTGCGGAATTTCGTTTAATTCTCAAACAATTTTAAAAGACACATTTTGTTATTCCAGTTTTTGAAATGAGGAAACTGAAGCACAGTAAGTAACCTGTTCAGAGTTACATAGCTGATCAATAGCTGAACTAAGATTTAAACCCATAGCTCCAAACTCAGAATCCAGATCTCAAAATCCAAAGCATTATACCATGCTGGGGATTTTTTTTCCAGCTTTATTGAGGTATAATTGACAAATAAAATTTAAGATATTTAAAATGTATGTGATGATTTGATACACACATATATATATAGATAGATAGATATACTGTGAAAGGATCCCCCCACTTCCATCAAGTTAATTAGCATAGCTGGGGATATTTTAATATTAGCTGAAAGCCACTTGGCCGAGATTTTATAGAGAGGTTCAGATAAGTTATGAAACAAAAGGACCTTTCCAACTTTGAGGTTCTATCTTCCTCATTAAGGATGGGAGATAAAGGCTTTTAAAAAACTCTAGTGGTTATATTGAATTAATTAAGATATATAAAATGCCTGAAGAATATTTTTGACTCTTGATAATTCCCAACTTCTATTTTATCGTGTTAATTTCAGAAACTTAGAAATATAGTTCATCTAATCCAGAGTTCTGTTAAAACTCTCAAGAGATATGGGAAAATATGATTGCACTTCATGATGTCAGTCTTGTAATTTGGGGATATCTAAGGTTAGTTGTAATTGCATAGCTAGTTTTTATTTTTCCCAAACTTTTTGTATGGTCATTTAATTCCCTTTTAATAGCCTCCTCCAGTTTTGTTCCTTTCTAGATTCATACAAATTAGAACCCGATTTGTGATAGAGAGTTCCAAACACAGTGGTCCCATCTCATGTCTATATACCTCTTGCATTTACTTACTATAGGCAAAGAATTAATTTCTATAAATGTGCCCTAAATCTCTAATTTCAAAGAAATTATCCTCTACGTTCTAGCATTCTTTTATGAATAAACCTGGAATTATCCCAACTTAATTGCCAGCCCTCTCTGTCTTTAATTCTCTAGGCTGAAAGCATTTGAAGAGCTGTAAAAGGGAAGAGAATATACTCTTTCAGTATTGGTCAAGAGACCAGAATTAAAATCAGTATATAGGCCTTATAAGGGAACAGACATTATAAGGGATAGACTTTATAAGGGAACAGAATTTTTTGTAGGCAAGAATATTTTAATAGAATTCCTAACACTCAGACTCTTCCATAGAGTGATTCAACACCTCACCCTTAGATTTGGATGACTTTCTGCAATCATTTGTTCAGCAGGTATTTATATTCAGGCACATTCATTGAACATTTGATCCCTGCCTTCATGAACTTTGTAGTCTATCAGAGGTTTGACAGACATTAAATAAATAATCACATAAAATATATAATTATAAACTGTAATACATTCTCTAGATGAAAATTTTAAGAGACTGTGACAAAGTTGCCAAATTTAGATCAGGAGATGAGAGAAGACTGTTTTGAAATGCCGTATGAGCTGTGACCGTAAAGAATGGTATGAGTTAGCTTGGGAAGAGTGGGGGGGAAAAAACTCCTCCTGGAATATGCAGTATAACATACTTCCCACCTGTGCCGCTTGCCTTGCTTTAGACAAGTCACTTAATTTCTCTAAATATTTGTTTTCTCAACAGTAAAAGTATGAAAATAATAACTACCTCATAGAGTTTCTTATGAGGATTAAACATGATAATGCACTTAAAGCACTTAGCACAGAGCTGGTCACATAGTGAAAACTTGATAAATGTTAGCTGTAATGGCCGTGGTGGTGGTTATTCTTATATGTGATGGTTCTAAATGGGAAAGCATTTAACTGTTTTGAGGAACTGAAAGAAAGCCAGTGTGGATAGACCTTGGTGAACCAAGGGAAAAGCAGTATTAGGTGGTATTAGTGAAGGAGGCAGGAGCCAAATTATTCAGGACCATGTTTATTATTTTGGACTTGGTCCTAAAGTAGATGGAGAATCATTGAAGTATTCTAAGTAAGCCAATGGCATGATTTAATTTGTGTTTTAAGATCACTCTGTAGCAGTGGATTGGGAACTTTGAACATGGTTGTGAGCAGCAGAAGTAGAAGAGGGTAACCAGTTAGGATGCTACTGCAGTAGACTAAACGAGGGAGAAAAATGACGGGCCAGATGATGGCAGTGGAGATAAGTGGATGTATTTGAGATCTGTTTAAGGTGACAGTTTGGACAAAGGCTGCAATAAAAGGGAATGATTCTAGTCAGTCCCCAGCATATAATAGACCTTTGATTACTATTTATGATTATCAGGAGAATTCTGGAAGCGTAAGGAATTGGTATTTATGATGTTTAAGGATAATTCCAATTCTAAGAATCTATGACTCTTTTCTAAGAATTGTAATGTTTTCTAGTCTTCCTCTCATCTGCCAATTTGGCTTCTTTTCTCTGGCTGTCTTTCTGGAGTTGGAACAAACAGAGCTAGAATAAATATTTTAGGGGCAGTGGATCCACAGCCTTCTTCATGAGTGGGATAACTTTATGTTTTCTTTATTTTTGATGATACTCAAAACTATGCAGCCTTTTTTCAATAGAAGGAAACTGGGCTGTCTTTGGAAAATGATCAGCAGTCACTCCCAGGATCCTTTTCTAGTCTGTTATTTTAAAGCTAAAATTTGGAATTTTTTTTTCATTAAGTGACCTTGATTACATTAAATTCAGATGCCATTTTTCTGCCCACTTGAAGAGCTCCTCATGATTCTCCTATACTCTGACCAGACTCTCTTTATATCTCTTAAAATATAATCCAACTATTTGATTTCACCTCATTTACTCCTTAATTTATCCATTTAGCAGATTTCATAAGTGATCTACCATGTCCTCTCTGTTATTCTGCCTGCCCCCTGGTGTGCTAGTGTATAGCAAATGACTGATGAACAGAAAGGAAGAGGAAGAGGAAAGGCCATGCATAATCCTCAAAATCAGGTAATCCAGTTCTCATTATAAAACTTTAGAATCAGAGAACTTCTGTTGGCTGATTCTAAACTGGATTATAACCAATTCATTCAAGACCAAGTAGAGGTGGAGTCAGAGGAGTAAATTAAAAGAAGTCTATTTTTTGAAGACCTATTATCTCATTTAATCTTGAAGCAACCCTTGTAACATAAATCTTACTGCCATTCTATAAGTGAGGAAACTGAGATTTATTGAAGTTATGTGATATGTTCAAATTCACAGCTAGTAAGCAAATGTGAATTCTCTAATTCCAGCTCTAAGGTTCTTTTCTCTGCATCAGGAAATCATCAGTTTGTCCTGTTTTTAAATGGAACCTTGAAGTGCATCTTTGTGAATCAATGGTTAGAAAGATTTAAAAGATTTTGAAGGATCTGGAAGAAAATATTTTAGAAGTGCTCAACACAAAATCTCATTTGATACAGTGGTTAGTTGTGCTGCTTTCTCGTAGCATTACTGTGAAATTATTATCAAACTTGATACAAGCTGATTTTATTTAACAAGTTTCATTCTTTCTTTCATTAAGAAGAGAATGGTGGCTTTATGTGGACATACCTAAATCATAAAAAGCGACTCATATTTCCTTGAGGAAAAGTCCCAGACTTGATGGCACCATTTAGCCAAACAGAAAGAACAAAGTAAAATTCTATCAATTGCCCCTCTGTAGGGCCTCTGTAGTGCCTTTATCTTTAAAAATGTCATCTACTCCCTTCTGTTTTCAAGCTGCACATACCTGTAGCACACTGCAAAGCTGTGTATATCTCCTACCTGGCAGGGTGTGGTAATTTTTCTCAGAGAATGGAAAGCTATATGAAATGTATATCCACGATGCATTCCATCACAAGAAGGATGTATACCTGAATATGATTAAAAAAATAGCTACAATTTATTGAAAATCTGTGATCTGCCAGATACTTTGCATATATTGTATCTTTTAATCCTTACAAAAGACACTGGGAAATATTCCTTTTTTATACAAAAGAAAACTTATGTTTCAGAGAAGTTAAACTTGTCTGAGGTCAGATAATAAAGTAGCAGAGCTGGGATTGAAAAGGAGTTATGACTAACTTCTCCATATCCCCATGCTTCCTCTTAACAGTGAAGTGAAGATTTCTAATTGTCTTTTAATGAATACATATCGTCCTGTTATTACTGTATGAAGCTGAAAATTATGGGGCCCCAATCACCACATGGTGGTTTGACAAGTGTCTCAAAAACATGTTTGGGTTAAATTGTTATGTTTTAGGATCATGTATTTGACATTTATCATCTTTGAAATGTTTTAATAGCATCATTTAGTCAATTAAGTGAATTAATTTCACTATACTATTAAGTCTGTGAAAGTGTAGAATGTTAAAAAAAGAATCAGTGAAATCAAAAGGGAAGATACAGAAAGTGTGTGGACATATTAGTGGATATGAACAGAGAAGATATATAATATTATAATTCCAGGTAAATTGAAGGGAAGTGAAGTAAACAATTCTAAAAACCCTACCATTCTCTAAAACCAGGTCCAAGGTGAACTATTACTTTAGAAATGAGATGCCAATAGTTTTTAAATCTCAAACACAAGAGATTTATCCAAGAAAATGGAGTCAGCAAATTTCTAGGAACAGTTGAGGTGCTTACAAAGGTAGAAGGATTTTTGAGTCTTTTGGACTATAAGATACACTATTTTCCTGACATTTATGACATCGTTTTGTAAAAAGCAAAATAAGTTACTAAGAAAATAGCAAATACTATATTAGATGTGGTCCTATAGAACTTTTTTCTACAGCTACGAAAATTAAAGAGTATGGGAAAAATGATGACTACGGAAAATCGTTCATATCACAAAACCAAATGTGATAAGAGGTAGACCAAGAATAAATCACATGTAAGTGGTTATTAAGGAAAAAGCAACAAAACTTTTTTTTTTAAATTCACATGATTATAATATAAAAGCTAAAAGGCAAAATTTATATCTATGGGGAAATGAGTGATACACATGATCCTGTGCAACAAGCTAAAAACACAGAAGTTATTGAAAGCCAGGCATATAAAGGCTTATATACTTTACTTTTTATTATTATTTTTTAAATGTTTATTTATTTATTTTCTTATTAGTCATCCATTTTATACACATCAGTGTATACATGTCAATACCAATCTCCCAATTCATCACACCACCACCACCACCCCCCCGCCACTTTCCCCCCTTGGTGTCCATGTTTGTTCTCTACATCTGTGTCTCAATTTCTGCCCTGCAAACCAGTTCATCTGTACCATTTTTCTAGGTTCTGCATATATGCGTTAATATGCGATATTTCTTTTTCTCTTTCTGACTTACTTCACTCTGTATGACAGTCTCTAGATCCATCCACATCTCTACAAATGACCCAATTTCATTCTTTTTTATGGCTGAATAATATTCCCTTGTATATATGTACCATATCTTCTTTATCCATTCGTCTGTCGATGGGCATTTAGGTTGCTTCCAAGACCTGGCTGTTGTAAATAGTGCTGCAATGAACGTTGGGGTGCATGTGTCTTTTTGAATTATGGTTTTCTCTGGGTATGTGCCCGGTGGTGGGATTGCTGGGTCATATGGTAATTCTATTTTTAGTTCTTTAAGGAACATTCATACTGTTCTCCATAGTGGCTGTATTAATTTACATTCCCACCAACAGTGCAAGAGGGTTCCCTTTTCTCCACACCCTCTCCAGCATTTGTTGTTTGTAGATTTTCTGATGATGCCCATTCTAACTGGTGTGAGGTGATACCTCATTGTAGTTTTTATTTGCATTTCTCTAATAATTTCATGTGCTTTTCACATGAAGCTTTTCATGTGCTTCATGGCCATCTGTATGTCTTCTTTGGAGAAATGTCTGTTTAGGTCTTCTGCCCATTTTTGGATTGGGTTGTTTGTTTTTTTCATATTGAGCTCCATGAGCTGTTTATATATTTTGGAGATTAAGCCTTTGTCCAATCATTCATTTGCAAATATTTTCTCCCATTCTAAGTGTTGTCTTTTCATCTTGTTTATGGTTTCCTTTGTTGTGCAAAAGCTTTTAAGTTTCATTAGGTCCCATTTTTTTTATTTTTGTTTTTATTTCCATTACTCTAGGAGGTGGATCAAAAAATATTTTGCTGTGATATATGTCAAAGAGTGTTCTTCCTATGTTTTCCTCTAAGAGTTTTATAGTGTCCAGTCTTTCATTTAAGTCTCTAATCCATTTTGAGTTTATTTTTGTGTATGGTGTTAGGGAGTGTTCTAATTTCATTCTTTTACATGTAGCTGTCCAGTTTTCTCAACACCACTTATTGAAGAGACTGTCTTTCCTCCATTGTACATCCTTGCCTCCTTTGTCATAGATAAGTTGACCATAGGTGTGTAGGTTTATCTCTGGGCTTTCTATCCTGTTCCATTGATCTATATTTCTGTTTTCGTGCCAGTACCATATTGTCTTGATTACTGTAGTTTTCTAGTATAGTCTGAAGTCAGGGAGTCTTATTTCTCCAGCTCCATTTTTTTCCCTCAAGACTGCTTTGGCTATTCGGGATCTTTTGTGTCTCCATACAAATTTTAAGATTTTTTGTTCTAGTTCTGTAAAAACTGCCATTGGTAATTTGATAGGGATTGCATTAAATCTGTAGATTGCTTTGGGTAGTATGGTCATTTTCACAATATTGATTCTTCCAATCCAAGAACATGGTATATCTCTCCATCTGTTGGTATCATCTTGAATTTCTTTCACCAGTGTCTTATAGTTTTCTGCGTACAGGTTTTTTGTCTCCCTAGATAGGTTTATTCCTAGGTATTTTATTCTTTTTGTTGCAGTGGTAAATGGGAGTGTTTCCTTAATTTCTCTTTCAGATTTTTCATCATTAGTGTATAGGAATGCAAGAGATTTCTGTGCATTAATTTTGTATCCTGCAACTTTACCAAATTCATTGATTAGCTCTAATAGTTTTCTGGTGTCATCTTTAGGATTCTCTATGTATAGTATCATGTCATCTGCAAACAGTGACAGTTTTACTTCTTCTTTTCCAATTTGTATTCCTTTTTGTTCTCTGATTGCCATGGCTAGGACTTCCAAAACTATGTTGAATAAAAGTGGCAAGAGTGGATATCCTTATCTTGTTCCTGATCTTAGAGGAAATGCTTTCAGTTTTTCATCATTGAGTATGATGCTAGCTGTAGGTTTGTCGTATATGGCCTTTATTATGTTGAGGTAGGTTCCCTCTATGCCCACTTTCTGAATTATCATAAATAGGTGTTGCATTTTGTCAAAAGCTTTTTCTGCATCTATTGAGATGATCATATGGATTTTATTCTTCAGTTTGTTAATATGGTGTATCACATTGATTGATTTGCATATATTGAAGAATCCTTGCATGTCTGGGATAAACCCCCCTCGATCGTGGTGTGTGATCCTTTTAATGTGTTGTTGGATTCTGTTTGCTAGTATTTTTTTGAGGATTTTTGCATCTATATTCATCAGTGATATTGTTGTGTAATTTTCTTTTTCTGTAGTATCTTTGTCTGGTTTTGGCATCAGGGTGATGGTGGCCTCATTGAATGAGTTTGGGAGTGTTCCTTCCTCTGCAAATTTTTGTAAGAGTTTGAGAAGGATGGGTGTTAGCTCTTCTCTAAACGTTTGATAGAATTCACCTGTGAAGCCATCTGGTCCTGGACTTTTGTTTGTTGGAAGATTCTTAACCATAGTTTCAATTTCATTACTTGTGATTGGTCTGTTCATATTTTCTGTTTCTTCCTGGTTCAGTCTTGGGAGGTTATACCTTTCTAAGAATTTGTTCATATCTTCCAGGTTGTCCATTTTATTGTCATAGAGTTGACTGTAGTAGTCTCTTAGGATGCTTTGCATTTCTGTGGTGTCTGTTGTAACTTCTCCTTTTTCATTTCTGATTTTATTGACTTGAGTCCTCCCCCCTCTTTTTCTTGATGAGTCTCGCTAATGGTTTATCAATTTTGTTTACCTTCTCAAAGAACCAGCTTTTAGTTTTAGTGATCTTTGCTATTGTTTTCTTTGTTTCGATTTCATTTATTTCTGCTCTGACCTTTATGATATCTTTCCTTCTGCTAACTTTGGATTTAGTTTGTTCTTCTTTCTCTAGTTCCTTTAGGTGTAAGGTTAGATTGTTTATTTGAGATTTTTCTTGTTTTTTGAGGTAGGCTTGTATAGCTATAAACTTCCCTCTTAGAACTGCTTTTGCTTCATCCCCTAGGTTTTGGATCATCGTGTTTTCATTGTCATTTGTGTCTAGGTATTTTTTGATTTCCTCTTTGATTTCTTTAGTGATCTCTTGGTTATTTAGTAACATATTGTTTAGCCTCCATGTGTTTGTCTTTTTTACATTTTTTCCCCTGTAATTGATTTCTCATCTCATATGGTTGTGGTCAGAAGTGATGCTTGATATGATTTCAGTTTTCTTAAATTTACTGAGGCTTCATTTGTGACCCAAGATGTGATCTGTCCTGGAGAATGTTCTGTGCACACTTGAGAAGAAAGTATAATCTGCTGTTTTTCAATGGAATGTCCTATAAATATCAATTAAATCTATCTGGTCTATTGTGTCATTTATTGTGTTTCCTTATTAATTTTCTGTTTGCATGATCTGTCCATTGGTGTAAGTGAGGTGTTACAGTCCCCCACCATTATTGTATTACTGTCGATTTCCTCTTCTATAGCTGTTAGCAGTTGCCTTATGTATTGAGGTGCTCCTATGTTGGGTGCATAAATATTTATAATTGTTATATATTCTTCTTGGATTGATCCCTTGATCATTATGTAGTGTCCTTCCTTGTCTCTTGTAACATTCTTTATTTTAAAGTCTATTTTATCTGTTATGAGAATTGCTACTCCAGGTTTCTTTTGATTGCTATTTGCATGGAATATCTTTTTCCATCCCCTCACTTCCAGTCTGTATGTGTCCCTGGGTCTGAAGTGGGTCTCTTGTAGACAGCATATAGATGGGTCTTGTTTGTGTATCCATTCAGCAAGCCTGTGTCTTTTGGTTGGAGCATTTAATCCATTCACATTTAAGGTAATTATCAATACGTATGTTCCTGTTACCATTTTCTTAATTGTTTTGGGTTTGTTTTTGTAGGTCCTTTTCTTCTCTTGTGTTTCCCACTTAGACAAGTTCCTTTAGCATTTGTTGTAGAGCTGGTTTGGTGGTGCTGAATTCTCTTAACTTCTGCTTGTCTGTAAAGCTTTTGATTTCTCCATCAAATCTGAATGAGATCCTTGCTGGGTAGTGTAATCTTGGTTGTAGGTTCTTCCCTTTCATCACTTTAAGTGTATCATGCCACTCCCCTCTGGCTTGTAGTGTTTCTGCTGAGAAATCAGCTGTTAACCTTATGGGAGTTCCCTTGTATGTTATTTGTCATTTTTTCCATTGCTGCTTTCAGCAGTTTTTCTTTGTGTTTAATTTTTGCCAATTTGATTACTATGTGTCTCGGCATGTTTCTCCTTGGGGTTTTCTTGTATGGGACTCTCTGTGCTTCCTGGACTTGAGTGACTATTTCCTTTCCCATGTTAGGGAAGTTTTCGACTATAATCTCTTCATATATTTTCTCGGGTCCTTTCTCTCTCTCTTCTCCTTCTGGGACCCCTATAATGCGAATGTTGTTGTGTTTAATGTTGTCCCAGAGGTCTCTTAGGCTGTCTTCATTTCTTTTCATTCTTTTTTCTGTATTCAGCTCTGCAGCAGTGAATTCCACCATTCTGTCTTCCAGGTCACTTATCTCTTCTTTTGCCTCAGTTATTCCGCTATTGATTCCTTCTAGTGTATTTTTCATTTCATTCATTGTATTGTTCATCTCTGTTTGTTTGTTCTTTAATTCTTCTAGACCTTGTTAAGCATCTCTTGCATCTTCTCAATCTTTGCCTCCATTCTTTTTCCGAGGTCCTGGATCATCTGCACTATCACTATTCTGAATTCTTTTTCTGGAAGAATGCTGATCTCCACTTCATTTAGTTGTTTTTCTGGGGTTTTATCTTGTTCCTTCATCTGGTACATAGCCTTCTGCCTTATCATCTTCTCTATCTTTCTGTGAATGTGGTTTTTGTACCACAGGCTGCAGGATTGTAATTCTTTTTGCTTCTGCTGTCTGCCCTCTCTATACTTTATTTTATATTAAGTATATTTTTCTTTATCCTTATTAAATATAAATCAAGTTACTATTAAAAAGTAAAATATTCTAGGAAAAGGAATGAGATCCAACATATATGGAGTTATATAGGGAACAAGGTATTTATCATACATGTCATGTTAAAGAGTAATAAGCAAAAGTACTCTTCTTAGTCTAATAAAGTCTCTCAGATTGCCCAAATTAGAATAAACTACTTCAAAGGAATCAAATAAAAGAGAAATTTAAATGGAACTTTGTGCCTCCAAAGTCACAATAACATCACTCATTTTAAGATGTAAACATTCAGTTTGTACACTGCCTAGGGCACTAAGCCTGTTAGCCTTCTGACTATGAAAATATAAACTTGATCACTTTACCTATTTTAGAATTGATTAAAAAAATAAGCATTTTTTAGTTCCCTTTGGTTTTAAAGGATTTGCTCCTAAGGATTATTTTTTAAAATCCTTAAAATATAATTCTGTATTTGAACCTGGGACTGAAGATTCAGAATCCTAATAGGTTTAAAAATTATTATCCTACAATTTGAAGTAAATTAGTTGTCTACACATATGTGTATCTCACATGTTCTTCATCATGTACTGTGTTCTGGAAGGATATTGTGATTTCTTACAGCCAACAAAAATGAAAGACACTAGTAAACTTCTTTTGTTTATTCTATCATTAGAAGGTACTTATTGAAAACTTACTGTGTGCTAGATATACAGCTAAATAAGGCTTGATCCTTAAGTGATTTAACTTCTTGAAACTGAGTAAAGATTTCTACACATAATTTTGCCCCAACACTAATCATGTTATATAAGATACTCTAAGACAAGGAAGTAAAAATTGTTTTGACAGTCATCATAAAGATATATATGTTGATAGAGAAACTATACCTTTGTTTGGCTAAAAATGTGTTACTATTTTTTTAGGTAGGGATACTACAAAGCAGTAATCCTTTAGAGCTAGATTTCTATATAGAAGAGCTCTGGAGGTGGTACTTTGGTTGGAAGGGGAACTTCCCTTGAATCGCTGTTTGCCTAGAAACTACACTATTTTCTTTTATTAGTGCACTATCCTATTTTTATTTAGATATTAACACATCAATTAAAATAGCAAAAATATCTAGTGGTGTTTTTATGCTTAGAATTTATATGATAGATAATACCTCATTTGTTTATATCAAAGAATAGGAGGGACTGATGGAAATAATGGTAGGGAATAGAGTTAAGGTTGCCTTGGGCCTCCCATTGGTGCTACCGCTTGAGAAGGTGAATGCAGAATTAAAATCTGAGAGTAAGGCTACTAAAAAATCTTGTGGCTCTGACTTAAAAAAAAAAAAAGTAAGATCTACGTAACCAATGTAACTACATTTTGAAATTTAAGGTTTACATTCATCCTAAACAAGAATCAGGAAATTTTTCTATAAAGAGCCAAATATTATATATAATTAGGCTTTGGGGCCATACAGTCTCTGTCACAACGTTTCAACTCTGCTATTGGAGTGCAAAAGCAGTCATAGACAGTAAGTAAATGAATGGGTCTGGCTATGTTCCCAATAAAACTTTATTTAGAAAAACAGACAGTGGACAGGATTTGGCCGACAGGCTTTAGTTTGCCCTTTCCTTTTCTAGAAGGTCATACTTTACTTGGAAGACACCAGTTTTATTAAATCAATCTGCCATATGAAGTTCTGCTTTATTATTAGTCATTTATTATTAACAGAAAAAAAAATCACTGAACACAAATGTGATTTTTTTCAAACCAGAAAACAGATTCAAACTAGCAGACAGATTGTGTTGCAATCAGGCATTGATTTTGTATGTTAAGTGTGAACATAGTGAATTAATTTGCATTTATATAGACCACATGTATATGCAGAGTAACCTACTAGAATTTATTGTTCGTTTTCCTTAACAGATACTTAAGAATCTCACCAGGAAATATTTTCCAAGAACAAGGAAATTTGCTCTTTATGTGCACATGTTCACTAGAACCATTTTTCTGAACATTGTACATGTTTTTTGAAGTTCTGTTTTAAGGGTCAAAGGATTTCCACATACTAAGTTTTAGTGAGTTTTTCTGTCATTACTTTGGACAAAGTTCTAAGGGAATGTCATTAGACCTGTATTCCCCTGTATACAGGAGGATATAGGTATTCCCCTGTATACCTATTCCTGCATTAGGCTGAGATATTTTGCATTAGCACTCTATCTTCTGTTTTTGAAACGTCTCTTTTTTCATCAATTCAACAAAGCAGCCTGATGGAGAGCATCACAGCATTTTTGCTCATAAATATGTATGGAACATTTAATGCTCTTTCTTTTTACTATAGGAAGAATAATTAAATGAAATCTGGATTTTCTACTAATGATAAATACAGCCAGCTTTGTGTTTTATAGAAAACTTTATGTAAGAATGTAACCTTTTCATTTCTTCAGTTCCAGGTAGAAAGATAGTAGCTGCTGAGATACAGAGCTTATATGTTCAGTTTTGTTTTTTGTTTTTTTGTTTTTTTTTTTCTGATTACTGGGTTTTGGAAAAACTATGTGACAAAATCTATGTTTTTCTGGTATGTTGATAATACCATTAGAAATTTTATAATCACTAAAATCAGGAAAGACCTAGATAATACAAGCTTCTCCAAAAATGCTAGGGGGATGGGACATAGTAGATTATAAGGGGGGGAAATCAGTCTATATAGGCCTTAAGAATATGGGTTGTAAGAATTTCTCACCCTGACTTTTAAGACCTCCCACAATGTATACCTCACCTATCTTTATAGTTGTTATTTCTCACACTTCCCAACTTACTAGGCCAAACCAGGTCATTCAACATACCTTCAGTGTAACCCACTTATTTATGCCATTGTTTCTATCACCTCTAAAGACCTTCACTTTCGCACTCCTATTGTCTGCCTAGCATCAACTTTCAAGGCGCATTTTAAATCATCTGCTCAACCTTGAGGTCTTTCCTGATCTCCTTGCCAAATTAGATTCAGTCTCTTCCTCCATTAAGCCTTTATCTACATTATTGTGGTCCTTAACTTATTTTGCTTTGTACCACAGTTACTTTTTTAATTTGAACTATCTCTACAGAAAACTGTCTCCCATGGCAATGAGCATATGCCTTAAATATTATACATTTGCAGTAAGTATAAGGTTATATGATGAACTGAGATAAATTAAGAAGTAAAAGGTGATTTTTCTAATTTATTTGCCATCTGTATCCTAAGAGGACTTTAGTGTACTTAAGCTAAGTCTGAAAATATGATGTATTCTTGTGAGACAGTCAGAATATGGAAGAACATTTCTTTGGGAACAACAGCATAAGAACAAAACATATGAAAGATCTGGAATGTTTGCAGAACTGTATTGTAAACAGCTCAGAATGGCTGGAGGGAGGTAAGACACAATATGTCACAGCTCACCTGGCTCTTGTTACTTACCTATAATGTCCTTTCTATCTTTTCTGGATTACAAATACCTACTCTTCTTCCACGAGTCAGCCCAAGTGTCACTTCCTTTAAAACTTGATTGCTTTATCCTCTACGACTTATACATGCTTCTGTCATCATTTATTGACCTTAATTATTTACATGTCTTTCTCATACTAGACTGAGTTCTTTAAGGACCAGGGTTTGTTAAGCAAAACCTAAATCATGAAGTGTAACTTCTGTTTAGGAAAACTAATAATGAATGAAGGTAAATCCAAAAGCTTCCTCTGACCTGTAACCTTCCCTAAAGTTGAAAATTGCATCTCAAACTTACTGGGTTCAAATCTGTATTCATCACCTCTCCTCCAAAAGCCATTCTAACCCCTCCTCTAAGCATTTTTTCTTTTTCTTTGTGAGGTCCTCCACTTCTTTACATTATTAAAGATCATTCAGAATGCCCAGTAATAAAATTTTTCATTATATCAGTTTATTTTTTCAGCTTTATTAAGGTGTAATTGACAAATAAAATTGTAAGATATTTAACGTATAAAATGTGATGATTTGATATACCTATACATTGTGAAAAGATTCTTTCCATTCAATTAATTAAGACACCCATCTCCTCACATATTTACCTTTTCTGTTTGTGTATGAGAAAATTCCAATTATACAATACACTGTTATCAACTATAGCCACTATGATATACATTAGGACCACATTAGAAGTATATGTTGTATACCTTATTTATTCTACAACCTTAATCCACTGACTTTTTGAGGCTCTCACTATTCCACAGGCATTGATTGTATACCAATTATTTGTCAAATATTCTGTTAGATACTACAGATATAAAGTAAAAATAATTGTTCTTGCTTTTGATATGTTAGTGGGAAATGTGTAAAAAAAACAGTTAAAATACAGTAATTGTATTTCTATAAGAAAAGATCACTGCATTCTGTATGTAAGATCAAGGAGAAGGCTTTGGAGAGGAATCCACAGTTGATCAGGACCTTGATAAATGTTGAGAGTTTTACTATAAATAGAGTAGGGCCTTAGGCAGCACTCCAGATAGGAGGCCAGACCTGTACAAAGGCTAAAAATCATGAAAGAACCCAGCATATACTGAATTGCTATTAGTGTATTTATTTATTTATTAAAATTTATTTTATCTGTTTATTTTTGGCTGAATTGGGCCTTCGTTGCTGTGCGTGGGCTTTCTCTAGTCACGGCGAGCGGGGGCTACTCTTCCTTGCAGTGCGTGGGCTTCTCACTGCTGTGGCTTCTCTTGTTGCGGAGCACGGGCTCTAGAGCGCAGGCTCAGTAGTTGTGGTGCATAGTTGCTCCGTAGCATGTGGGATCTTGCCAGACCAGGGCTTGAACCCATGTCCCCTGCATTGGCAGGCAGATTCTTAACAACTGCACCACCAGGGAAGCCCGCTATTAGTTTAGTACTACTGGATTGTACAGTGAAAAGCAAAGAGAGGGAAGAAAGAGTCTGAACAGGTAGACAATGATCAAATAATGAAGAGTTTTATGTATATGTATATGTCATCCACATTTTATCCTGTGGGTAGGACATGCTGACTTTATACTAATATTGTAAAATAATCATATTAGCCAATTAGAAATACCATGCTAGCTGCAAGGTGGAGGATAAATCATAGATAAAAGGACACAATGAAGAAGCAATTGTAGTAGTATTAGGGAGAGATGATAACCAGTACTTTAACTAGGGCAGTGGCAAAGGGGAAAGTTACGAAAAGATATTTAGGAGATAGAGTAAAAGCTCAATAAACTCAGGGACTATATCTTATGTACAGTGCATGCTCTATAATATGTATTATTAAATAAATATTTGTTCAAAGGTTAGTGATTGAGATAGGTTCTTAGTTCCCTTTTAAATGCCCTGCCCTTCCATCTCTGTACATCCAAATCTTATCTCTCCTTTAAAGACCCAACTCAAACACTGCCTGTAGGGAATTTTTCCTAAATAATTCAGTTGAAAATAAACTATACCTCCTGGTACATTTTATGAAATATAGTCTATTGTCATATTTAACACTTTAGTCTTTGTGTGTTAGATATTAATATATGTCCCTTGGCTCTCTGTTTTTATTATATATGTCTTGAGGGAAAAGTTCACATTTATATTCCTATTTATATCCCTCATACTGTCTAACACAAGAAGCTTTCACTTGCTGGGTGTTCTGTAAACATCTGTTGAATGAAATCATGAAGATCATATCTAGCTATAACTATGGAAACAAGATACCCTAGATCAGTATAATAAAGTGGTAAGAGTGAGTAAGGACTCTGAAACCAGACAGCTTTTTCAGTCTAGTAAAAGATACTGATATCAAATAAAAATCCAAATAGAAGTGAAGATGCTAAAAAGATTAAAAATTGTCAAAGTTGTGTCATGAAAGAATGTTAAGCAAAAGTTTCAAAAAACCCCATAAAGATGAAATAATTGACAATTCTTTGTATTTTTAATGCTGTATGGCTCATTCAACAAGATATCTTTTGAGTCCTTAGTGTTGCTGTGTAGTGTGGAATACAGAAAGACATGATTACATCCCTCTCCTTAAGGATTATAGAGTCTCAAAAAGTAACAAATTTATAATGGGAGATAATAGTGAATGGTTTATACCATACCAAAAAATGTATGATTATTTACTATAGAGGAGCAGAGCTTAGGTGCTTTAAAATAGTCAAGAAGTCTTCCTGAAAAAAGTGAAGAACAGATTGGTTATCCTCATCAGGGTACATGTTACTTCATGGAGTAATTGATATATTTTTTAATCTTCATGAATTATTTATTTTATAGCTAAAATTTGTACCTTTTGACTCCCTTCACCCATGTCACTCATTCCCCCACCCGCCATCACTGCCAACCACCAATCTATTCTCTGTATCTATGAGCTTGTTTTATTGTTGTTGTTTGTCTTCTTTTTTTAAAATTCTACCTGTAGTTGAAATCATAAAGTGTTTGTCTTTCCCTGTCTCATTTATTTCACTTAGCATAATGCCTTCAGGATCCATCCATGTTGTCACAAATGGCAAGATTTTATTCTCCTTTATGGCCAAATAGTGTTCTATTTTATGTAGATATCGATATGTTTCCCTCTGTCCCTCTCTCTCTCTATATATATATCTAGCTAGCTAGCTCTCTATATAGATAGATATCACGTAAATATGATATCTGTATATCTTGTGATATCTAGTGATATATAGATATCACATTTGTGTGATATCTGTATATCGTATTTTCTTCATCTGTTTATCCATCAACAGACATTTAGGTTGTTTCTATATCTTGGCTGTTGTAAACAATGCATCAATGAACATGAGAGTGTCATATATCTTTTCAAATTAGTGTCTTTGTTTTCTTCAGATAAATACCTAGAAGTGAAATTGCTGAATCATATGGTAGTTCTGTTTTCAGTGTTTTGAGGAGCCACCATACTGGTTTCCACAGTGGCTGTACCAATTTACATTCCCACCAACAGTGCACAGGGTTCCCTTTCCTCCACTTCCTTACCAGCACTTCCTATTGTTGTCTTTTCATTAACAGCCATTCTGACAGGTGTGGGGTGATAGCTCATTGTGGTTTGATTTGTATTTCCTTGATGATTAGTGATGTTGGGCATCTTTTCATGTGCCTGTTGGCCACCTGTATGTCTTCTTTGGAAAATTGCCTCTTCAGATCCTCTGCTTGTTTTTGAATCGGATTGTTTGAGGTTTCTCTTGCTACTGAGTTGTGAGTTTTTTGCATATTTTGGATATTAACCCCCTATCAGATATATGATTTGCAAATATTTTCTCCCATTTTATAGGTTGTTTTTCATTTTGTTGATAGTTTCCTTCACTGTGCAGAAGCTTTTTAGTTTGATATAGTCGTGCTTGTTTATTTTTGCTTTTGTTGCCTTGCTTTTGGAGTCAGATCCAAAAATCATAGTCAAGACAGATGTCGAGTGATATTTTAACAGCACAAAAAGTGATTGAGCAGAAAAATATAAACTACTTCAAAAACATCAATTTACAAAGAAATACAATTGGGGAAACACAGTGCTGACATAGATTTGCTTTCTCCATGTAACCTATACTGTTTCCCACTTCTTTCACTCTGTTGGGCACTAGATTGTAAACAGGGGGTTCCATGTTAGTTTCCTAATTATCTAGCACATATGCCTGGCATATGGCAGAAATTCAGTAAATGAGTTCTGGAAGAAATGTTTGCCAACCTGCTGGCAGCTGGAGTCAGTTCAGTTCCACATGTGTATCCTGAGACTACTGTGTGCTCATCTAGTTATGGTAGGCAAATCTAAAACACTTCAGTGTCACATAAGAGTAGGGACAAAGATGACAAGCAGTTGATCCAATCACCAAGGTGATTCCTTACCCATGAGAAAGTAGGAGCTAATACTTACTGAAGCATCTGTTGATGCCATGTGCTAACTAGTTTACATTTAATGTCTCACTTAATTCTAAGGTTTGGGAACCCAGGATTATCCCTTTTGCCCTGTGGAAAGAGCATGAAGTACACAGTGGATTTCTTTCTTTCTGTAGTCATTGTTTTACCATATTGGCTAGTCAGTACACATATATTACAGAGAAAAATAGGAATTTCAACTAAATAGTAATTCCCTTTCAGTTTGACTATTAAAAAGTAAACAAACTACCATACAAAAATGTGGTTCTTTAAATAATTGTTACATATGAAGGAGAATGAATGGGTGTGATATCTTAGATCAGGGGTTTTGAAGTAATATAGGTTTGAATCCTAATCGTGGATTTCTTCTTTCTCATTTGTAAAACTTAGGTGAAATATCTTTTTATGTTTATTGTCAGGGTTGGAAAAATAACTGTCTAAGATAAAGTATGCTTACAGGAGGTGTTTAATAAATGGCAATTGTTGTGTTAGTTGTTATTGCTGTTGCATAAAGAGAGGATAACAAGGAAGTTGTGTTTCATGTTTGTTGTTGTTCACGTTTCTCATGGAAATAATATTAACACAAGTACTCAAGGACATTATTTTGGAAAGTCCACTCCCAGGTTTGATGATTCATTAGAAGGACTCACAGAATTCAGCATAGAGTTGTACTCATGACTAAGGTTTATTACAGTGAAAGGGTACAAAGAAAAGTCAGCAGTGTGAAAAGGTGCATGGAGTTAAGTCTGTAAGAAACCAGTGCAGCTTCCCAGAACCTTCTCCCAGTGGGATTACGCAGGACTCAGTACTCCCAGCAGTGAGTTGTGACGTGTGTGAAGTATTGTCTATTAGGAAAGCTCATTAGAGACTCAGTGCCCATGGTTTTCATTAGAGGCTGGTCACATAGGTATCTCTGCCTAGCGCATACCAAAATTCCAAACTCCCAGAAGGAAAGCAGGTGTTCAGCATAAACCATACTGTTTGACCAAACAGGTTAGGCACTCTGACAAGAGGCATTCTTATCAGTGCCAGAAATGGTGGGAACCCCCCACAATCCAAGTCCCCAGACACCAGTGAAGAGCCATTGTTAGGAGAGTAATCCTTGCAAGCAGGCCATTGTGAGGATAATAATCTCACACCTGCTATGTTAACTCTTTTGTGCACAGACATGCAGATGCATTGCTCACAAGAGGCAGTAGTTGAACATGTTGTAATATCTTCTAGGTAACCAATGATTTACCAAACAAGTCATGAAAAACTATATTAATATCCCTCTAGAGAATATTTCAGAGACTTAAAGATGTAGGTAGTCACTCAAACTGCCTATAGGAAGTCTGAAAGTGGGTCTATTCACTTCATTCTTAAAATTCACAACCACCCAAATTTGGAACTGCCCTCTACCCTCCCTCTCTCCAAAATCTAGCTTAGAATATATCTGATTGCCATAATTAGACCAACCTATGTGGCATCTGTAGCAGTGGTTGGCAGATCAGTTGGTGATGGTCTCGAGGTTCCCATCATTAAAGGTGCCCTGGAATGAAAGCGTCATGGTACTCTCTCTAAGGAGAATCTACTTGTATTTGTACAGGGCTGCCACATTTCCACGTGCCCCAAGTTAAGTAACAGGGAAGATTCTATTACCAGCATTATGGTATACAGGGCCACTTTGCTAACATCTTTAGAGAAAGTCAGCAGTATGAGGAACCCTAGAACTCAAATGGAATTTTTGTGAAATTACTGCATCTTCTCAAATGGGCAAGTAGGGCATCATTAAGCTTCAGTATTTTCAGCACAGTGTTATTATGATTATCCTCAGCGCAGTAAATGTTCAGGGACCTGTTCTCTACCCAGAGGGAGTCTTCTATCTGTAAAGTACTAGTGAGATTATTACCTTAACCAGTGTATTCTACAGTGTAGCAAAACCAAAACCCAAGATCTAAAAATCAATAGGAGAGAATTAGTGAGCAACATCATACACAGTCTGGAAGGCACAGAATAAAGCCAAGAATAGGCCAGTTGCTTAGGGAGGTCAAACTATATAGGATTGATACTTAGAACTAGCAAGAATGAATGATACAAGAGGAGATCACAATGCAAGAAAGAAATGAGAAACTGTGACCCAGTATGATTTCATTCTGGCAAGTGATATCTTCACCTTTCAGAAAAACCTTCCAGGTTTTTCTGTAGCATATCTGAAAGATGCTCTCCTAAACCTGAGCCCTAAAACTGTCATATGTGTCAATCAAATGGTCTTGCAGACAACCATAGTCCAACCAGTTGGCAGAGAAATTCAAAGTATTTGTCATTGCCTAAAGTGAGAAGAAGGACAGTCTCTGAGGACACCCTTCTTTCTCTCTGGTCTCCACTTTTCCTTCCTTATTTTCTTGGTAACTTAAACCAGAGAGGTAAAGATCATCACATTTCTATGTGTAATTAACTATAGGAACTTCCTCAATTTCCATATTTTAATTAAGAAATCAGTACCCAATTTCTACTATGCATTCAGTCTACAGATATTTACTGAGCATTTGCTATGTGCAAAGTAAGGTGCTGGGCAATGAGAGGAGCATTGAGATGAACAAAACACAGGCTCTACCCTCAAAGAGCTCACATATATTTAGAAGATAAGCTTTTAAAAAATAAACAATGAGGGGCTTCCCTGGTGGCGCAGTGGTTGAGAGTCCGCCTGCCGATGCAGGGGACACGGGTGCGTGTCCCGGTCTGGGAAGATCCCACATGCCGCAGAGCGGCTGGGCCCGTGAGCCATGGCCGCTGAGCCTGCGCATCCGGAGCCTGTGCTCCTCAACGGGAGAGGCCACAACAGTGAGAGGCCCGCGTACCGCAAAAAAAATAAATAAATAAACAATGAGATTTTTAAAAATAAAGTAAGATGTATGAGAAGTCACAAAGTCTACCTCCTATAGATGTTGTCAGTAAATAGTTTCTTTAGTAATACTGAAGCTCCAGAATGCTAGACACACCTTCGTCACTATGAAATAAAAGTATTCCAGTTCTTTTTTATAATATAAATTTATTTATTTATTAATTTTTGGCTGTGTTGAGACTTTGTTGCTGCACGCAGTCTTTCTCTAGTTGCAGCGGGGGAGCTACTCTTCCTTGCAGTGCGCGGGCCTCTTGTTGCGGTGGCTTCTCTCATTGTGGAGCACAGGCTCTAGGTGTGCAGGCTTCAGTAGCTGTGACACGCAGGCTCAGTAGTTGTGGTTTGCAGTCTCTAGAGTGCAGGCTCAGTAGTTGTGGCACACGGGCTTAGTTGCTCCGTGGCACGTGGGATCCTCCCGGACCAGGGCTCGAACCAACGTCCCCTGCATTAGCAGGCAGATTCTTAACCACTGTGCCACCAAGGAAGTCCCCCAGTTTTTTTAAATTACATCTTTTCTCACCTGTTCAAAGATTTTCAATACCTTAAAATGCTGTAGGGATTTTCCTCTTCCTTATGTTTAAATTATAGAATTTTAGGACTGGAAAGTGTGCGAGAGATTATCTAGTTAATCCTTTGTCTTTTTAGAATTGGGAGAATGAGACCCAAACTGGTCCCATGACTTGCTTCAGAATCGAAGATCTAATCTGGAACTCAGGTCTTTATAGACTAGTACTTAGCAGTACCATCCTGTTATTTTCCTCATTTTTAGTTTATAGACATTGATGGGAGGCATCAGACAATAGATTTTCTGACTCTAATTTTATCTTCAGATAGAGTCCACAAAAAAACTCAATACCTATGAGGTCTGCATCAAAAAAACACAGAACTAATTAAATGCTTTGTATGTGAAAAAAAAAAAGTGCTGTGATTATAAGCACATATTCTTCCCTGTGAATGACCCTGCTAGTTATTAGAGTCCTAGGAAGAGCTTGCAATTCAAGTGTTTTGCCACACAAATGTCATAGTAGGAGAATTTCTCTTTTTTCTCATCCAACTTACATTTTTAAAAAAACTAATAATATAAGAATTTCATGGTAGCCCTGTGCTGATATTCACTTTATCACCTTTGGTTTATTGCCAAGAGACTCATTAAAAAGAGTGGAATATGTGAACAACATTACTAGGTGATTTAGTGCAGGGAGGACAGGACCAGTTGCCTTTCTATTCTCAAGCTAACCCGTAACATAAGTGTGAGTAAAAGCATCTGTTGAGTAGACATTCCAGGCATATTCTTTTAATCATTGCCAGACCTTCTCTAGGCAAAACTTCATTCTGAGCTTCTATTTCATGGCTACATGTATGATCCAAGGGAATACGGGTCAAATAGTTGTCAGGGAAATTTCAGAGGCTGAAATCCCTATTTGGGTACTGAGCAGACCATTTAGTTCTATCTTTTAGAAAACCTATATATCCAAATGTCAAGAGTCTGAAGTGGAGGAACTGTGATACCAAAATAAACTGTTTGTCCAATCAAGAATCTCTAAAATAATGAAGTGCTTGTCTATATTCTACATTTAACTGACTGTGTAAAATATTCCACATTATTCATTAATGTCTGACATGTATTATATCCTCAAACAATGTTTGTTGCCTAATAAATGAATGAATTTATTTTATGACACTTCTATACTTTTTAAAGTGTGAATGAATGCAGACTTTCTATATAAGTTTTAGTCACCAGTGTTTATAGATTATCTTCAATTTTCAGAAAAGTTAAATTAATAGAGCTAATTAGGCACATTCTTAGTTTCAAAGACTCAGTAGATAGCACAGGTGAGTAATCATTTTTTTTTTATTTACTTACACTCTTACCTCATTCTAGAAAACATTAAAATTAAGAGAGCTATATATCATCTGTGTGCAATTAACAGGTATGATTTAGCATAATCTCTGTGCTACATCATTTCCTCATTTGGTATATTTGAATACCTTAGGCACAAGGTATCAGTATAAGAAAATTGTCTACATATAGGTGCACTTCATTTGAAAGAATTTTTTACAAAGTAAGTCAAATATGCTGGAAAACAAATTACAATAAGCTATAATTTTTGCTGCCAAAGTGTGCTCAGTCTTTGGTGAGCTCCAGAAACTTCATCCTCAGCCTATCAAGAAAAGATTTATCACTGGGTACAAAGGGAAAGGGATGAATATCTCACTTCAGATGTTATCTCAAAGTCTCCCTCAGGTTCGCTTTGGAATATATCCCAAATGCTTTAGGCTTGGGACCCAAACCCCAAAAACATGTATGCAAGGTACAGTTTCCTCCCTTTTAGTAAAATAGGATAAAACATTCTGTTTATCCTAAGGATGGTAACAGTCATTACTCAAGCATTGAAAATAGGTTTACAGTATGTGCTTTAGTAGCCACACTATTAAATATGACAGTAGCACCTTGTGTTCATTAGACATAAGAAAGCACTGAATACAGGTAGAAATTACACATATTTTTCCAGAATCTCAGGTTTTGGTTAAAAAAGGTAATCTGCCTTTGTTTATTAATTTACACCTACTCTACCTTAGTGATTTCCAGTCTTTTCAAGAATGAGATTGTTTTTACAGACCAACAAGTAGCAGTTGTGTGTTTATGTATTTACTATACTCTCAGTACCTATATACAGACACACTGAGACTTTGCAGTAATCCCATGGCCCTCAGTGGATTGAGACCCACAGGTAGTGAAAAGCCGCGAGCACGAGTTGGAAATTCCAGAAGCAGACTGCTGAGATTGCATTTTGCTACAGGCTATTTATTAGGAAGCAACACTTGTGCAAGGAGGAAGAGGGAGCAGGATTGTGTAGAAGGAGAAGTCAAACTGATACTGAGTCTCAAGCATCCTTACAGAAAGCTGGGAATGCTTTGTAACTCATCATGCTGGGATGAATGGTTGGGCTTTTATACTCTAAATCAAGCAGTCATTGTACATAGGCCACCCTGGGAAGTGTGTGTCTTTGGTCAAGAAGGCACTCTAATGCTGAGGCAAACCATGAAGCTGACGACAGCTTGGACAATACGTTCTTCCTTGAAGGAGGACGGGCCATCTTAGTGTTCACTGCAGTTTATTCCTTGTATCACTTGGACCCATTTCTTCATATCCTTTCAGGGAGATGCTCCTCTAGGATTCTGGTGGATTCTCTTCCTGAGGTAAAACTTAAAAGAGGAGTTGGTAGTACAAATTAGTTCCTCTAATGCTGCAGCTACTTTTAGGACCACAAATGATATCATTCTTCTCCCTCTTCCTAATGATCAGGGTGAACTAACTGTACCAAGATGGTGACACTTTTCCTTGCCTGCTGGTGCCTGGATACAGGGAATTTGTAATGCTCAGGGAGCAGCCATAGCTTATAGTTCAAGAGGACTCTTACTTTGTCACCAGCTAAACATGTGTCCTCTTTAGGGACCAGCACCACCATTCCTACAGAACTTACATTTTGTGGAAATGTAAAGTACAGGGACCTCTTTGGAGACATTGGGAGTGATACTAAGTAGGGTGAATTCTGTTTCTGCCCCTTGGTTCTAAGACCAATGAATATATCCTGATGGAGACACAGTACCATATAAATATCTCTGATTCAGTATGTATATTTTTTTATCCTGTGGGATGGCGCTTTATCCTCATAAACTATCACCTCCTAGCTCGCACTTTAATGGCACCTTTAGCAGGCCATTCTGTCAGGCTGGAAGTTTCTTGTTGTCATGTGATATAACTATTAGACCCCATGTACATAGGCCCACTTCCATACCTTATTGGCTATAAAATGGGTCCCTTGGTCTGACACAACGTTTTGGGGATCCTGTATGGTAGATTACTTTGTAAGCCCTCAGATACTTCTAATAGTTGAGGCCTGAGTGTAGGAAAGCAACCCATTCCCAGAGTATGTGTCATTTCTGTTAGAATAAATCGTTGGCCCTTCCAGAGTGAACTTGCCCCCAAGTGGCTGGTTGGTCTCCTCAAAGTGTGGCAGCATATCACGGGCTCAACATTGTTCTCGGTTGTTGGCAGCCTGGATGTTCAGTGTCAGCAGTAGTTAATTTAGTCTTGCCAAATTGGAACTTGTGATGTCAGCCCCGTGTATACCTTCCATCTCTCCCACCATGCCTATTCATTCGTATACCTATCATCCAGCACTGAGGTGACTGATGACCAAGACTTGCTGATGTCAACTTTCTGAGTCATTCTATCTCTTTCCAAGTACGCTTCCACATTTGCCTTTCTCTGGTAGGCATTCATAGTTGATTCAAAGATTTTTGCACTTTGTGTCTAATGTACCCATCCAAAAGCTTTCTTCTCAAACCTTGTTCCCAGTCTTAGAGTCTTCTTCCATTCAGGCATCTTACCAAACAGCCAGGTCACTCACAAATGCCACTTAGTCTGTACATATTCTAACCTCAAGCCACTTCTCTTTCCCACAAAGTGGATGGTCTGGTACACTGCCAGAAACTCTGCCCAGTAGAAAGATGTCCTCTTGCCACTGCCTTTTAAGGCACTCCTGAGTGAAACTATAGTGCAGCTTCCATCCATTTTCAGTTTGTACCTACATACCAAGTGTCTTAGTCAGTTTGGGCTGCTATAATGAAATACCATAGTTTGGGTGGCTTAAACAAACTTATTTCTCACACTTCTGGAGGCTGGGCAATGTGAGATCAAGGCAGCAACAAATTCAGTGCCTGGTAACGGCCCTCTTCCTGGTTTGCAGATGGCTGCCTTCTCTCTGTACCTTACATGGTGACAAGAGAAAGGGTCAGATATTTTCTTCTTCTTATAAGAGACTAATTTAATCATGGGAGCCCCACTCTTATGACTAATTACCTCCCAAAGGCCCTACCTTCAAATACCATAACATTAAGGCTTTAATATATGAATTTTGAGGGAATACAAATATTCAGTGCATAGCACTAAGCCTGCCCATCTATAAATCAAGTTTATAGTGCTAAGCCTGCCCATCTATAAATCAAGTTGGCTTTTTCCTTTTCTATCATTTGGTCATAAGAGATCCTCCAGATAGCCAAAGGTGTTAGCTAAAAAAAGAGGTACTGGTTGGGGATCTGGACTACGTATTCATTCCATTTGCTTGTACCTCTATCCTGCTCGTGTCCCATCCCAGATTGCACTGGAACTGCTTGATCTTATATCTGATACAACTCAGCTTATGACAGCTAGATCCAAATGCTAATGTCACTTGTTGTCCCATTGTTAGGTGCTCAGTCTCTACTTGAGCCTAGTAGCACACTAGAATTTGTTTTTCAAAACACATGTAATTCTCTGCCACAGGTGGCATGTCCTTGTTCCCGAATCCCAGAAACCTGTGTTGTGTTCTTCCTATCAAGGCTTGCCATAAGCTCTACGTGGCTTCCTTTCTCACCATCAGTTTCTCTAATACCATAGCGTCTGCCAAGTCCAAGCAGCAGAGATGCATACCTCGCGGCTTAGACCCACTGCAGGAGTTTGCACAATCTCTTGATATCCTTGACAAGGTATTAAATCCTATGTCTTGGAAAAGTGCTCCCAAATTAATAAACTCTTCCATATCTAATTTTGTCTTATGTTTATGTTTTTTATATTATGTTATGTCTCCCTTGTTCAAGTACCTGTAGAATCAGTCCCATGCGTGTTCTCCAGGTTCCTACCAGTACATATTGGCTAGGTCTTTCATTCTTTAGGGTAGAGTCCCATTTTCCTCTATCAGGAACAGCAAGTTCCCAGATGGGTCATGCTGTGATTTACCCCTAGTTATTGACATATTGGCCAGAAGAGTTTTATGACAAATCCTAATTGGGGCATATGTTCTCTTATAGGGGAAGGTGCTAGCGTTAATGAGGAGGGATAGACCACTTCTGTAAGCTAATAGAGTTCAAAGGAGTCTCGTGGTTCAAAATCTTCAGGGACTTATATCAAGGTGTCCCCATCAAGGGTCAGGGTTCCATTTTTTTCCCCAGCCAAGGCCCTGACCTTGACATAACAGACTTGTCTTGGTTAGAGATATAACCTTCTCTGGAGTTTTGTCACTCTGACTGTTAAATCCTGGGCTTTTGCTCGATTTTCTATCTTTCCACTAGGGAGGTGAGAGCCAAAACAACCCTTTAGGAAGCTCTGGAGCATATATGGCCTATTAGAGTAGTACCATATTACATAAAAGTGGCCAGGCCTTTTTATACCCTCACTTTAATTAGTCTTTGGAGGTAAGCCTCTTTGCTCAAGCCTAAACTTTGAAGGAGTTGATTAGAAGGGCAATAAAATCTTTTTTTAATTTGATTTAATTTTTATTTTGTATTAGAGTACAGTTGATTTAAAATGTTGTGTTAGTTTCAGGTGTACAGCAGAGTGACTCAGTTATACATATACATATACCATTCTTTTTCAGATTCCTTTCCCATTTAGGTTATGACAGAATACTGAGCAGAGTTCCCTGTGCTGCACAGTAGGTCCTTGTTGATTATCTGTTTTATATATAGAAGTGTGTATATGTTAATCCCAACCTCCTAATTAATCCCTCCCCCGACCTTTCCCCTTTGGTAATAACCATAAGTTTGTTTTAGAAATCTGTGAGTCTATTTCTGTTTTGTACATAAGTTCATTTGTATAATTTTTTTAGATTCCACATATAAGTGATACCATGATATTTGTCTTTCTCTTTCCCTGTCTGATTTACTTCACTTAGTATGATAATCTCTAGGTCCATCCATGTTGCTGAAAATGGCATTATTTTGTTCTTTTTTATGGATGAGTAATATGCCGTTGTATATATGTACCACATCTTCTTTATCCACTCCTCTGTCGATGGACATTTTAGTTTTTTCCATATCTTGGCTTTGTAAATAGTGCTGCAATGAACATTGAGGTACATGGATCTTTGAAGTATGGTTTTCTCCAGATATACACCCAGAAGTGGGATTGCTGGATCATATGGTGGCTCTATTGTTAGTTTTTTAAGAAACCCCCATACTATTCTCTGTAGTGGATGTACCAATTTACATTCCCACCAACAGTGTAGAGGGTTCCCTGTTTTCCACACCCTCTCCAGCATTTATTGTTTTAGACTTTTGGATGATGGCCATTCTGACTGGTGTGAGGTAATATCTCATTGTAGTTTTGATTTGCATTTCTGTAATAATTAAAGATGCTGAGCATCTTTTCACATGCTTTTTGGGCATCTGTGTATCTTGTTTGGAGAAACATCTGTTTAGATCATCTGCCCAGTTTTTGATTGAGTTGTTTGTGTTTTTGATATTGACCTGCATGAGCTGTTTGTGTATTTTAGAGATCAATCGCTTGTTGGTTGCTTCATTTGCAAATATTTTCTCCTGAGGGTTGTCTTTTCTTTTTGTTTATAGTTTCCTTTGCTGTGCAAAAACTTTTAAGTTTAATTAGGTCCCATTTGTTTTGTTTTGTTTTGTTTTTATTTTCATTACTCTAGGAGGTGGATCCAAAAAGATATTGCTGGGATTTATGTCAAACTGCTTATGTTTTCCTCTAAGAGTTTTATAGGATCTGGCCTTACATTTACATCTTTAATCCATTTTGAGTTTATTTTTGTGTATAGTGTTAGAGAATGTTCTAATTTCATTCTTTTCCATGTAGCTGTCCAGCTTTTCCAACACCACTTATTGAAGAGACTGTCTTTCCTCCATTACATATTCTTTTTTTTTCAGTACGCGGGCCTCTCACTGTTGTGGCCTCTCCCGTTGCGGAGCACAGGCTTCAGATGCACAGGCTCAGCGGCCATGGCTCACGGGGCCCAGCCGCTCCGCGGCATGTGGGATCTTCCCGGACCGGGGCACAAACCCGTGTCCCCTGCATCAGCAGGCGGACTCTCAACCACTGCACCACCAGGGAAGCCCTCCATTACATATTCTTGCCTCCTTTGTTGTAGATTAATTGAATATAGGTGCATGGTTTTATTTCTGGGCTTTCTATACTGTTCCATTGACCTGTATTTCTGGTTTTGTACCAGTACCATACATTTTGATGACTGTATCTTTCTAGTATAGTCTGAATTCAGGGAGCGAGATTCCTCCAGCACTGTTGTTCTTTCACAGGATTGCTTTGGCTATTCACAGATCTTTTGTGTTTCTATACAAATTAACTATTTTTTGTTCTACTTCTGTGAAGAATGCCATTGATAACTTAATAGGGATTGCATTGAATCTGTAGATTGCCTTGGGTGGAATAGTCATTTTGCCAATATTGATGATTCCAATCCAAGAACATGGTATATCTTTCCATCTGTTTGTGTCATCTTCAATTTCTTTTATCAGCATCTTAATAGTTTTCAGATTACATGTCTTTTGCCTCCTTAGGTAGGTTTATTCCTAAGTATTTTGTTCTTTTTGATGCGATGGTAAATGGGATTGTTTACTTAATTTATATTTCTGATCTTTTGTTACTGTACAGAAATACAGTAGATTTCTGTGTATTAATTTTGCATCCTGCAACTTTACCCAATTCATTGATGAGCTCTAGTAGTTTTCTGGTAGCGTCTTTAGGATTTTCTATATATAGAATCATGTCATTTGCAAACAGTGGCTGTTTTACTTCTTCTTTTACATTTTAGATTCCTTTTATTTCTTTTTCTTCTCTAATTACCATAGCTAGGACTTCCAAAATGATGTTGAATAAAAGTGGTGAGAATGGACATCCTTGTCTTGTTCCTGATCTTAGAGGAAATGCTTTCAGCTTTTCACCATTGAGTATGATGTTAGCTGTGGGTTTGTTATATATGGCCTTTATTATGTTGAGGTAGGTTCCCTCTATGCCCACTTTCTGGAGGGTTTTATCATAAATGTGTGTTGAATTTTGTCAAAAAGTTTCCTGCATCTATTGAAATTATCATATGGTTTTTAATCTTTAATTTGTTAATGTGGTTTATCACACTGATTGACTTGTGGGTATTGAAAAATCCTTGCATCCCTGGGATAAATCTCACTTGATCATGGTGTGTGATCCTTTTAATGTAGGATTCAGTTTGCTAGTATTTTGTTGAAGATTTTTTGTGTGTATGTTTATCAGTAATGGTCTGTAATTTTCTTTTATTTTGGTATCTTTGGCTTTGGTATTAGGGTGATGGTGGCCTCACAGAAGGAGTTTGGGAAGTTCCTTCCTCTGCAATTTTGGAATATTTTCAGAAGGATAGGTGTTAAGTCTTCACTAAGTGTTTGATAGATTTCACCTGTGAAGCCATCTGGTCCTGGACTTCTGTTTGTTGGAAGTTTTTAAATCACAGTTTCAATTTCAATGCCTGTAATTGGTCTGTTCATATTTTCTATTTCTTCCTGGTTCAGTCTTGAGAGATTGTACCTTTCTAAGAATTTGTCCATTTCTTCCAGGTTGTCCATTTTTTTGGCATAGAGTTGCTTGTAGTAGTCTCTTATGATCCTCTGTATTTCTGTGGTGTCAGTTGTAACTTCTTTTTCATTTCTAATTTTAATGATTTGAGTCCTCTCCCTTTTTTTCTTCATGAGTCTGGCAAAAGGTTTAACCATTTTGTTTATCTTTTCAAAGAGCCAGCTTTTAGTTTCATTGATCATTTCTATTGTTTTCTTCGTCTGTATTTCATTTATTTCTGCTCTGATCTTTATGACTTCTTTCCTTCTACTAACTTTGGATTTTGTTTGTTCTTCTTTTTCTACTTGCTTTAGGTGTAGGGTTAGGTTGTTTATTTGAGATCTTTCTTGTTTCCTGAAGTAAGCTTGTATCACTATTAACTTCCCTTTTAGAACTCCTTTTGCTGTGTCCCATAGGTTTTGGATTGTCATGTTTTCATTTTCATTTGTCTCTAGGTATTTTCTGATTTCCTCTTTGATTTCTTCAGTGATCCATTAGTTGTTTAGTAGCATGCTGCTTAGCCTCCACGTGATTGTGTTTTTTAGTTTTTTTCTTGTAGTTGATTTCTAATCTCAGAATTGTGTTCAGAAAAGATGCTTGATATGATTTCAGTTTTCTTAAATTTACCAAGACTTGCTTTGTGGCCCAGCTTGTGATCAGTCCTGGAAAATGTTGCATGTGCACTTGAGAATGTGTATTCTATGGCTTTTGGATGGAAGGTTCTATAAATATCAGTTAAGTCCATCTGGTCTAATGTGTCATTTAAGGCCTCTGTTTCCTTACTGATTTTCTGTCTGCATGGTCTGTCCATTGATGTAAGTGGGGTGTTGAAGTCCCCCACTATTATTATGTGACTGTCAGTTTCTCCTTTTATGGCTGTTAGCATTTGCCTTTTATATTGAAGTGTTCCTATGTTGGGTGCATATATATTTACAATTGTTATATCTTCTTCTTGGGTTGATTCCTTGATTATGTAGTGTCCTTTTTTGTCTCTTGTAACAGTATTTTAAAGTCTATTTTGTCTGATATGAGTATTGCTACTCCAGCTTTCTTTTGATTTCCTTTTGCATGGAATACCTATTCCCATCCTCACACATTCAGTCTGTACATGTCCCTAGATCTGAAGTGGGTCTCTTGTAGACAGCATATATATGGGTCTTGTTTTTTATCCACTCAGCCAGTCAATGTCTTTTGGTTAGAGCATTTAATCCATTTACATTGAAGGTAATTACCTATATGTATGTTCTTATTGCCATTTCGTTATTTGTTTTGGATTTGTTTTTGTAGGTCTTTTTTCTTCCCTTCCTCCTTTGTTCTCTTCTCTTGTTATTTGATGACTATCTGTAGTGTTGTGTTTGGATGCTTTTTCTTTTCTGTGTTTTTATCTATTGTTCTTATCTATTTTTGATTTGCCATTACCATGAGGTTTTGATATAGCAGTCTATATATATACAAGTTGTTTTAAGTTGCTGGTCTCTTAATTTCAAATGCATTTTCAGTATCCTGCATCTGTACTGTCCTCTTCTCATGATTGCTGGTTTTGGTATCATATTTGTGTGTGGATGGTTTCCTACCTTTGCTGTATGTTTGCCTTTACTGGAGAGCTTTCCCATTCGTAATTTTCTTGTTTCTAGTTGTGGGCTTTTCTTTTCCACCTAGAGAAGTTCTTTTAGCATTTGTTGTAAAGATGGTTTGGTGGTGCTGAATTCTGTTAGCTTTTGCTTGTCTGTAAAGCTTTTGATTTCTCCATTGAATCTGAAGGAGAGCCTTGCTGGGTAGAGTATTCTTGGTTGTAGGTTTTTCCCTTTCATCACTTTAAATGTATCATGCCACTCCCTCTGGCCTGCAGAGTTTCTACTGAAAAATCAGCTGATAACCTTATGGGGATTCCCTTGTGTGTTATTTGTTGCTTTTCTATTGCTGCTTTTAGTATTTTCTCTTCAATTTTTGTCAGTTTGAATAAAATGTGTCTCAGCGTGTTACTCCTTGGGTTTATCCTGTATGGGACTCTCTGTGATTCTTAGACTTGGGTGAATGTTTCCTTTCTCATGTTAGGGAAGTTTTCAGCTATTATCTCTTCAAATATTTTCTCAGGCCCTTTCTCTCTTCTCCTCTGGGATCCTTATAATGCAAATGTTGGTGCTTTGAATGCTGTCCCAGAGGTCCCTTAGACCAGCAGTCCCCAACCTTTTTGGTACCAGGGGCTGGTTTCATGGAAGACAATTTTTCCATGGATGGGGTGGGGGGTGGGGGGTTGGTTCAGGTGGTAATGTGAGCAATGGGGAGCCACAGATGAAGCTTCACTCACTTGCCTGCCACTCACCTCCTGCTGTGTGGCCTGGTTCCTAACAGGCTGTGGACCGGTACCAGTCCACAGCCTGGGAGTGGGGGACCCCTCCCTTAGACTGTCCTTATTTCTTTTCATTCTTTTTTCTTTGTTCTGTCCTGCAGCAGTGATTTCCACCAATTTGTCTTCCAGCTCACTTATTTGTTCTTCTGCCTCATTTATTCTGCTATCAATTCCTTCAAGTGTATTTGTCATTTCAGATATTGTATTGTTCAATTTTTTGTTGTCGTTCTTTAAATCTTCTAGGTCTTTGGTAAGCATTTCTTGTATCTTCTTGGTCTTTGCCTCCATTCTTTTCCCAAAACCTTGGATCATCTTTACTATCTTTACTCTGAATTCTTTTTCAGGTAGATTGACTATCTCCTCTTCACTTAGTTGTTCTTCTGGGGTTTTATCTTGTCCCTTTATCTGGAATGTATTTCTCTATCATCTCATTTTGTCTAACTTTCTGTGTTTGTGGTCTCCATTCCACAGGCTGCAGATTGTGGTTCCTCTTGCTTCTGGTATCTGCCTCCTGATGGGTGAGATTGGTCCAGGGAGTTGTGCAGGCTTCCTGGTGGGCAGGACTGGTGCCTGCCCACTGGTGTGTAGAGCTGGGTCTTGTCCCTCTGGTGAACAGGGCCGTGTCAAGGGGTGTGTTTAGAGGTGGCTATGGGCTCAGGAAGACTTTAAGCAGCCTGTCTGCTGATGAGTAAGACTGTGTTCCCACCCTGTTGTTTGTTTGGCCTGAGGCGTTCCAGCACTGGAGCCTCAGCCAACTGGAGTTGGGTGGGGCCCGTTCTTGGTGCCACAATGGCGACCTCCAGGAGAGTTCACACTGATGAATATTCCCTGGGCCCTCTGCCACCAGTGCCTTTGTCCCTACAGTGAGCCACAGCCAACCCCTCCCTCCCCAGGAGGCTCTCCAAGTCCTGCAGGTAGGTCTGGCCCTCCAGGAGTGGAGTCTCTGTTTCCCCCAGTCCTGTGGAGCTCCTGCAACTCAAGCCCTGCTGGCTTTCAAGCCAAATGCTCTAAGAGCTCCTTCTCCCAATGGCAGACCCCCAGGCTGGGGATTCTGACATGGGGTCCAGATCTCTGGGTCCTGTGGGAGAAACTCTGTGATATAATTATTTTCCAGTTTGTGGGTCACCCAACCCGGCAGGTATGGGATTTTATTTTATCATGAACGTGCCCCCTCCTACCATCTCGTTGTGGCTTCTTCTTTGTCTTTGGATGTAGAATATGTTTTTTGGTAGGTTCCAGTCTTTTATCTCAATGGTTGTTCAGCAGTTTGTTGTGATTTTGGTGTTTTCATGAAAGGAAGTGAACTCAAGTCCTTCTACTCTGCCACCTTGTCCTTGTCTCCTGGCATTTATATTCTTGCAGCACCCAGCTCTACCCCATTTGCTAAAGCTGCTTATCCTGGGAAAGCTCACATGGGGCCCTGGAGCTAACACACAGACCAAGACCTTTCTTAAAGGGTGATGTGGGCAGCTTATCTCTGCTTCCACTACTGCTGCTCTATCTAACTTATTCACTCATTCAAATTTATTCACTCATTCATTCAACATATATTTATTTTCTTCTATATTCCAGGCAATGTATTAGACATAGGGGATTCAGTATGAGACAGGACATCATCCTGGCTTTACAAAGCATACAAACTGATAAACTTAAAGTCATGTCTTCCTAAATGGTGAAGGATGAGACACAGTGAGCTAAAGTAATTTAATCCAAGTCACACCGTCAAAGGAATATATCCTTAGCTTATGGATTTTGTTTGAAAATAGGAGTGAAATGGTCCATAGATTAGCTATTTGGAAACGGTGATGTATTTACAAATTAACAGAAAGTTTTATTCATTCTCGTCAAGTTATAAAATTACCCCCAAATGAAAAGGTCTGAAGAAACATTGTGGGTGATAAATAAATAAACGGACAATATCCTCCTTTTGACAGTACACTTTCTTTTTCACGTATAGGACAGTTCTTTAAGTTTTCTTTTTTTCATCCTGCTCTCTAAGTGTTATTGGTCTTGGCCTTTTCCTTTTCTCAATGTACATCCTTTCTTTGGTGACTCATTTACTCTCTTTACTACTTGCTGGTGATTCTCAAATATCTTTTTGCTCTAGACCTGCTTACACAATTGTATAGTGTCTCGTATTGTCTCATATTTATCATTTCTAAAAAGGAATTCCTCTTTCTTACCCAGATATGTTATACACGAAAGTTTCTTTCCACTTTTCTACATCTTCCTCTTATCTGTCTAGACTGACAGCCATCTGTATCATTCTCTTCTTGGACAGAAGCATGGGAACTTGAGGTAGAGAAATAAATGCTAGTTATGAACACACATTTTCCCATGGTGTGCTTGAAGTGATTTTCTCATGTCTGGCTGACCTTCTGTTTCTCCTACCCTCCAAGACTGTACTAGATTGAACCATGAAAAATTACCATTCTTAAGGTTAAAAAAATAGTCAAATATCAGCAGTTACATATAGTATAACTAACTACTACCTTTGTTGTGGTAAGATGACTTATAAAATTCTCTTATTTTTAAACAAAGAGTAAACACAGTAGTACTAATGCAAACATCGAAGTTAATATGTTTCTAAGATAAAACAGAACTAAATCCTAGGGAATTAGCTTTATATATTATATTTTCAAGTGAATTTGAGGAGGTTGGGGGTCTGAAATTCTTTATCCTATAAATACAGTTGTTTCTACATTGAAAAGAAAATTTGAAATAATATAGAGTAGTTTTAAACTACAGTTGAAGGCACAGTGATTTTTTAAAGATAATTGTCAAGTCTAAGAACTTCATGTAAAGTTTTTTAAACATTTTAGCTTCAACTAGGTAATATCCTAATTTTATATCAGTCTTCAGTGAATAAGTAGGATGTGGTTACTTTAAAAAATAGAACCTGAGTATTTTAGAGTTTTTACTGACTTTTGGGAAAAAATAGTATTTCTTTTCAATTCTAAGAAGTGATTTATTATACATAAGGCTTTTTGAGTTTCCACTTTAGCTAACAAAATCTTTAAATAGACTATTATATATTCCATTTTGCAAAAAGTGAATGTTTTCATTTATCGTAGAGTTATCTAGCTCTTGACACATAGCATGGCATGTTCTAGCTAAAAGCTTTTTTTTTTTTTAATGTGTGTTAGACATGGAATCAGTGTTTTGAAACTTCTTTTAATGAAAATTCTTGATCAAAAAGTATAAATTGCTGATAATTCTTATAAGCTGAGGCTATGGCTTCAGTGACTGCTTTGTAATTTCTCTTAAATACCCAACAGAAAGGGTTTGAGTTTTGTGGGCCATAAAATCTCTGTCCCAACTACTCAGCTCTGCCTTCATAGGGTGAAAGCAGCCATAGGCAATAGGTAAACAAAAGGTCATGGCTGTGTTCCAGCAAATCTTTATTTCCAAAAAACATGCAGCCAGCCCCTGGGGTCATGGTTTGCTGACTCCTACTTTGATATTCTATAGTGATTTATCCCACAGAAATTTTTGTTATCTGCTTTATATTTTAGTTATTAATTGACTAGTATAGTGTCTTATACATGATAAATAATTAAGAACTAATGAAATAAGAATGAAATTTTATGCATTTCATCTTTGGGAAAATGTACATCATTCTAATACTACTTAGAATATTTCTGCAGAAGTGTCTAACTTAACAACAGAGGTTAAAAAACTGAAGAAAAGTATTGGGAGGAATCAGTCTTAATAAAACATCAAATCAAGTCAAGAATAAAATTGAGTCATTGTGATGGTTTTAAAATATGTCTGCAAATTCTTTGATGTTCCCCCTTCCAAAAGATAGTCTTATTTCACTCTCAGTGTGGAGTGGACTTCATGACTCGCTTCTAATGAATAGGCTATGGCAGAATTAGCTGTGTGTGACTAGGTCATAATAGACATTGCAGCTTCTTCCTTGCTCACTCTCTCTCTTGGATTATTCACCTGGGGTGGGGGAGCGGGAACCTACTGCCATGAAGTCAGGCCATACAGAGGCCTACATAGCGAGAAACTGAGGCCTCCAGCTAACAGCCTTCTTGGAAATGGATTCCCTAGTCTCAGTCAAGACTTCAGATGACTGCAGCTTATGTCATATCTTGACTACAACCTCATGAAAAACTCTGAGCCAGAACTCAGAAAAATTCTGAGATAAGCACTAGTGAATTCTTGACTGACAGAAACTGTGAGATAAGTATTTATTGTTTTAAGCCACTGACTTTGGGGTAATCTGTTCTGCAGTAATAGATAACTAATACAATAATATAAAAGATTTCAACATTTGTTTTGAAATGAATAAGAATGAATTGAAAGGAACAGAAATGGAGGCCGTCCATATTTTTCTTCTGAGGATCCATGGATTAAAAATATGAATAAATTATGCCCATTTCCACATACCCATAATTTGCATTTGAGCACTTTAAAATTGAACAAATAACTTTCTGCCCTTGACTCTCATTGGCATATGTGGCACTTAAGGTTTCATGGGTAAAAATTAGAACAAGTCATAGCGCCATAATCTGTCCTTTTAAACAGTGTTTCTGCAATAAGGAAGAGAAGGTTATAGGGCACCTTTGCCTAATACGTGTCTCTCTGCTGTGAGTTCTGTAACTCACAAAGCATTCCCAGCGCAAGGAATCTGCCTAGAGACAACTGGCTAGGACATAGACCTTGGGAGCATGTAAAACCTGCCAATATCTCCTCTCTGATACAGATGTGTTGAATTAGTCTGTTTTCTTTTAAAAACAAAGCAAAACTCATTTTATGAAATAGAGCAAAAAAAAATTAAGTTTTGAATATAATTTCCTTCTATTTAGAAGAGTATTTTTCTATTGTAGATGAGTTTCTTTTATTTGGCAGATAGAACAAAAATTAGATTCTAAATAAAATAATTTTCAAACTATGTCCTCAAGCAATTATTGTGCCTCCTCCTTTTTGCTGTCAAACTTCTTAAAAGAATAAACTACACAGTTGTTTTCCACTTTCTCCTCACTTGTATTCTCTTTGGCAAAATTACATCCAAACACACAAAAGGTACTGAAATTGCTCTTAAAGGTCACCGCCAACCTTCTAATTGCCAAATCTTATGACTGTCTCAATATTCATCCTTCTCAACCCTTCCACATAACACTGATGTCTTGCTATCTGAAACTTTTCCCTTCTTAAACTTTCCTTGCACATTCCTGATTCTCCTCTCTCCCTTTTGTTTTTCCTTCTATCTCTTGCTTCCAAAGAATTTTCATTAAAATTCTCTCCTGTTTTTCTTCTGTTATTACTGTATGTACTGCATCATTCTTATGATTTCAGGAATTGATTTTTCTATGGACCCACAAATTAATATTTCAGGATAGACTCTCTGATTGTCCCATGAGCCATAATGTCAATTAAGAGCCATAATTGTCCCATGGCTTAATTCATCATCTCTCCTCTGACACTGGCTTCTCCCCTGAGCTACTGTTTCTTTGAGTCATGATACCATTGTCATAAGAGTCATTACACTTAAACTAGACTATTACAATAGCTTCTAACTGTTTACACCATTTTGTATCTTTCTCCCATTTCCACACATTGAACACAGTGTTGTTAAATTACTGTCCATTCAGTACAGATACGATTACATTCCTCCTTTACTCAAACCGACAATGATTCTTCAACAAACACAAATTTTTCTTCAAACACCACAAATACAAATACACTTGGCAGCCAAAGCCCTCAATAGTATATCACCATATCTATCCCAGTCTCTTTCCTACACATATCCTGTTTGCCAGACAATCTGGATTTGCTTTATGTTTGACATATGTTTCATCATTTGCTACCTCCCATTTTCTGTTCAGATCATTCCCTCTACGTTGAATACACTTTCACCATTTATCTTGTCAACAGTAGGCCGTACCTCAAATATTGTGTTCTCTGTAAAGCTTTTCCTTATGTTCTCAACCAGACATAATCTCTGCTGCCTTTGCATTATATAGGATTTTATTTTTCTTCTCTTAACTTACAGAAAATATGCTTTTCCTCACCCAACTTACTAGATTATGAACGCCTTATTATATTTCACTCATCTTTGTAACCTCTACCACTCTTAGCACAGAGCTTGTTACATGAACACATAAATATGTGTTTAATTTTATTTTCTTCAGATCATTTTGCACTTATTGAATAAGTTGATTTGCAATCGAAACCAGAGGTTGGTTCAGTGCACTTTATACCATCTTCATTTATAAAAAGATTTCTGTGAGACTAACTTTTGAATAAGCCAATTGAGATAGATTACAAAGTTCTTCAATTTTATGTCAACACATAGTTTAATTTAATGTATTTTTAGGAGAATATTAACAGCTATAACAAATAAACCTAAAAATTTTTGTAGGCTTAACTTGATAAGAAGTTGTTTTTGCTCATGTTAATAGTCCAGTGTGGGTATTACCAGGTAGCTCTTTCTGACAAAGTGACTGAGATGCCCGGCTTCCTTTTTTCTTATGGCTCCACCATCTCCTAGGGCCTTTAGTACATAGGTTAGAAGAAAGTGAAGGAAAATCACCTGTTTTTCAGGCAAACAAGTACCAGATTTCATCAATTCTAAAATGCAAGTTGCATCAGTCACATTAGGCTAAGTTTTGCTGCAGAAAGAAATACCCTCAAAATATCAGTGGCTTATGACAACAAGTTTGCTTGTTACTTGCACTCTGTCCGCTGTTGGTTGGCTGTGACTCTATCCATCTCTTCTGCATTCTGACACCTAGACTTCAGGAGCAGCTCCTATCTGGGACATGGCTGACCTCAGGGTAGAAGGAAAAAAAGAAACTGGCTTAAAAAAAAAAAGTGGCACGTATCACTACCACACACACTCACTTTTATTTGGTCAAAGTAAGTTACATAGAGAAGCCAGATGTCAACAAGATGGAGGATTATATTTTTGCCATTGACACTGCAAGCCACATGGCGAAGGCTGACATCAGAAATGTAGGGATGTGTACTCTTTCAACAGAAAGGAGCAGTGAATATTTTTAACAATAATACAATTTTTTTCCATTTTAGTATTTGTAAAATTAGGATGTTTCTTACAATCAGTGGTGAATTAAATTACTTGGAAGAATCTTTTTCTCTTTAGAGATACAAAAGTAATAGTGCATCTTACAATCAATAACATCCTAGGAAATTTGAGAGGCCTCAACTCTAAATGTGTTCATCTGATTCACCTGTTAATTTCCAGATGTGTGGATAGTTTTCAGATTAAACAGTAATATAGATTTAAAGAGTAAGTAGATATAAAGCCTGTGTAGTTCAGATTCTTTACTACTGATCTAAACCTGTTTTAGAGTGCTTATTTTCAGTTCTGTAGTAGGAATAGCTATAAAAACATTAGAAAAAAATGAGTGAGAGAATTTTCAAAGAGGAGAAAACAGAGAAATAATTAATGTACTAGAGTAGAGAGCTTAGAAATATGCCATGTATAAAATGTTATAAGAATGGCACCACAGGTTTTTTTGGATTTGACACCAAAAGCAAAGACAATAAAAGCAAAAATAAACAAGTGGAACTACATCAAACTCGAAAGCTTCTGCACAGCAAAGGAAATCATTAACAAAATGAAGAGGCAACCTAGTGAATGGAAGAAAATGTTTGCAAATCATATATCTGATAAGGAGCTAATATCCAAAATATATAAAGAACTCATACAGGGCTTCCCTGGTGGCGCAGTGGTTGAGAATCTGCCTGCTAATGCAGGGGACACGGTTTCGAACCCTGGTCTAGGAGGATCCCACATGCCGCGGAGCAACTAGGCCTGTGCGCCACAACTACTGAGCCTGCGCGTCTGGAACCTGTGCTCCACAACAAGAGAGGCCGCGACAGTGAGAGGCCCGTGCACCACGATGAAGAGTAGCCCCCGCTTGCCACAACTAGAGAAAGCCCACGCACAGAAACGAAGACCCAATGCAGCCAAAATAAATTAATTAATTAATAAACTCCTACCCCCAACATCTTCTTTAAAAAAAACAAACGACCAAAAAAAAGCTCATTAGAATACAGCAATAATTGACAGAATCTATAGAAAACACACTGGGCTACTTGAAGGGGTAGTATAACATTATAAAAAAGAAAAAAAAAGAACTCATACAACTGAATAGCAAAAAACAAGCAATTTGATTTAAAAATGAGCAGAGGGTCTGAATAGGTATTTCTCCAAATGTGATGTACGGATGGCCAACAGGCAAAGGAAAAGATGCTCAACATCACTAATCACCAGGGAAATGCAAATCAAAACCACAATGAGATATCACCTCACACTTGTTAGGATGGCTGTTATAAAAGATAAGAAATAACAAATGTTGGCAAGAATGTGGAGAAAAGGGAACCCTCGTGCACAGTTGGTGAGAATGTAAACTGGTGCAGCCACTGTGGAAAACAATATGGAGGTTCGTCAAAAAATTAAAAATAGAACTACCATATGATTCCACTTCTAGGTATTTATCTGAAGAAAACAAAAGCATGAATTTGAAAATATATATGCACCCCCATGTTCACTGAAGCATTGTTTACAATAACCAAGATATGGAAACAACCTTTTTAAGTTTCCATCGATGGATGAATGGGTAAAGAAGATGTGGTTTATGTGTACAATGGAACACTACTCAACCATAAAAAGGGTACATCTTGTCATTTGTGGCAACATGGATGAGCCTTGAGGACATTATGCTAAGTGAAATAAGTCAAAGACAAATACCATACCATCTCACATATATGTGGAATCTAAAAAAAATATTTTTTAAACCAAGCTCATAGATACAGAGAATAGATTGATGGTTGCCAGAGGCAGGGGCTGAGGGGTGGGCAAAATAGGTGAAGGGGGTCAAAAGGTACAAATTTCCAGTTATAAAATAAGTAAGCCACGGGGATGTAATGTACAGCATAGAAGCTATAGTTAATAATACTGTATTGCCTATCTGAAAGTCGCCAAGAGAGTCAATCTTAAATGTTCTCATCACAAGAAAAAAATTCTGTAACTGTGTATGGTGATGAGGGATATTAACTAGACTTGCTGTGGTGATCATTTCACAATATATACAAATATTGAATCATTATGCTGTACACCTAAAGCTAATATATTGTTGTGTGTCATTTATAGCTCGATATTTTTTTTTAAAAGATTGACACCACAAATTAATGGGAAAAGTAAATTTTAGTATGTATAGTATTTGGAAAACTGGGTCACTATGTGGAAAAAATTTAGTTGGATCTCTATCTCACCCCTGGTGAAAAAGATGGACTCCAGATGGATTAAAGACCTACCTTAAAAAGTTAACACTAGGGCTTCCCTGGTGGCTCAGTGGTTGAGAGTCCGCCTGCCAATGCAGGGGACACGGGTTCGTGTCCTGGTCCGGGAAGATCCCACATGCCGCCGAGTGGCTGGGCCCGTGAGCCATGGCCGCTGAACCTGCGTGTCCGGAGCCTGTGCTCCGCAACAGAAGAGGCCACAACAGTGAGAGGCCCGCGTACCACAAAAAAAAAAAAAAAAAAAAGTTAACACTAATAGAAAAGAATGCCTATTACCTAATGACATAAAGGTAGAGGAAGACTTCTTAAACAAGATCCAGAAAATACAAGTCATAAGGCAAAAAATGGTTGGATGTGGCTACGTCAAAATTAAGGATTTCTATCAATGAAGGATGTCAAAATAATCTCACAGGTGATGAATCACAAGAAGGAATTTATAACATCTAAAACCAGCAAGGAGTTTATACCTTGAATGAATAAGAATTCCAGAAAATTATCACAAAAAAATATAGGCAACCTCAGGAACAAAATTTGGACAAAAGATATGGATAGAAATTGCACAAAAATTGCATTCTTTTTGTAGTAGGTCTTTGAAATCTAGTGTGCCTTTTACATTTAAGTACATGTCAATTTGGACTAGCCACATTTCAAGTGTTCAATAGCCACTTACACTCATCTACCTTAGAAAGCTTCTTAACTCATCTGCCTCATCTGTTAAAGGGGAATCATGATAATACTACCAAATACAGTTGTTGTGAGGATTAAATCAGACACACAGGAAGTATTTAACGTATGTTAATGTATACATAGTCACCAGATAGAATGATAGATAGATATGGATGAGGATATAGATATTGGGTTGGCCAAAATGTTCGTTTGGGTTTTTCTGTAAGATCTTACGTAAGAGCGGGAAAAACACGAACAAACTTTTCGGCCAACCCAATTTTTGTGGATAAAATCATGCCCCATACATTAACTTCAGGTAGCTTCAACACAGCAAACCATTTTTTCATGATTCAGGTACCTTCTATATGCTAATATGTAATATTATATAATCTAAATAGTGTCTTTGCTTGGTAGCTATTGCAAAAGAAAATGTTTCATACATTTTTAAATAAAAGTAGAAAATAACTTCATAATTGAAGACAGTCAGGGAGAAGGTTTATACTCTCGTTGTAAAGCTTGTTCTGCGTTACCATTTTTGCTTTCTACACTGCTTGAAGTAGAATCCATAGAGACAAAGGTAGAGGCACCCTGAGCGTTGTTCATTCTGAAACAGTGGTACTGATTGCCTTCTTTCACTTCTTCTGCGAAATTCATTCTTTACTTCAAGCTATTTTCTCCACCTAGAACTCTCTTCCTCCTTTCTGCGCTCGGCTGGCTGGCCTCTTTTTATTCTTCAGCTTTCAGTTTAAATGTCAGGTCTCAGATTTACCCTGACCATCTTTCCTAAAATAGGTCTTGTCTTTTATTCCCCACCTCAGCATCACAGTTTCCTTTGTGAACCTGTATCATAATTTATAAATGTTCACTTTCTAATTTAGTTGTTCTTGTTTCTGTTACAAGACTTTTTGCCTCATCAGGGCAGGGCCTAGATCTCCTTTTGCTTCCTAATGAAATCTCAGCAAGCAGCATAGTGCATGGCACAAAGTAGGCACCAAATATTTTTGAATGAATTAACGAGTGGGTATGTGCTATTCCCTCATGTGTTGAGGAGCTTTCAAAGAAGGAAGTCACAGAAATGATTTCTTAAGCTAGTGTATCCACATCAAGAATCTACAAAAACAGCAGGAGTTTTTATGACATCCACTGGACTGTAAGTTCTACAAGGATAGGGACTATGTTTGAATTTGAAACTCAGTGCCTCCCAGCAGCCAGCCTATCACATATTAGACATTCATATATATTTGTTGATTAACTGAATAATTCTGATGTGAAGTCTTAGGCCGGACGCCTATACCAGGAGGAATTTTACTCTAAGATAAAATTTAGGATGAGTTAGAAAGAAACATCATGTTTATAGGTGATTTAAAACCAGGATGCTATAATAGTAATACAATATATGTGTATTTTCTGTTATATTTTTTCCTAAAAGGGACCTGTCGGTTCACCTGGAGAAGTTGGAATGACTGGAAGCACTGGTGAAAAGGTAATTTCTTTCATTGTTTTGTTTAATAGTAAGGATTCTAAGCTAAACTCAAAGGAGAGACAGTCATATGATATTTTATGAATTAGAAATTAGAAATTACTCATAACTTAATATGCATTACCTGTACTGAATCTCTTAAATATATTGAAATATAGCTGATAGCATGTATGTTTCTAATTTTTAAAAGGCAGAGTACTCTTTTGGCTATAATGATGTGCTCTGAAGAGAAAAGATGAAATTGATGGTCTAGGTTTATGACTAGAAAATATTTAAATCTACTTATGAGAACAAGCTCCTAAAGGAAACAGTTTTGAAAGTGAAGAATAAGTTATCACTTTCCCTAATCCAAGTTTCAGTCACAAACTCTTTATATCCTCTTGGAATTCAGTATGAAGTTTTTCAAAGATCTTTTTGGCTATTGTGATGGAAACTGTAATTTGCTTAAGAATTTCCTAGAAATCATTATCTTGGGAGTGATTTTCCATATTGAATTTCAAATCTAGGAAAGTCTTTTTTAAAAAAAAAATAAGTAATTCTTTATTTGAAACCAGCAAGGGCATTTTCTTGATTTTTTTTAATAGAATCTTATAATGAACTAGTAGGTAATAAACCAAAAACTTCAAGTCTTTGACTGAAACCTGACTTGCTGACTATAAAGCAGAAGCATGATAGTCTAATATGCAAGGCTACTGTTTGTGAATAATTAAGTAGAGCCAGGATTAGAAGTAAATTAGATAATATTCCAGTTATTTCCATCTGAAATTTTTAATTTAAGTCAAACTCAACATATTGGCTTGGCCCAAAGTTTCCTTCAGTTTTTAAGTAAAAAATAAAAGACACATTTTTCATTTTCACCAAGAACTTCATTGAACAACGTATTCACTGTTTTGTTCCACTACCTTCTCCCATTTTTCTGGCAACTTCATAATTCCATCTTCCCAAAACTTTTTATCTTTTTTGAGCAAAGAACTGTTCCAGGTGCCTTTTACAGTCTTCCAGGGAAGGTGCAATGTCTGGTGAATATGGCAGATGAATCAGAACTTCCCAGCCAAGTTGTAACAGTTTTTATTTCTTGTCATCAGAGAAACGTGTGGTCTTGCGTTATCCTGATGGAATATAATGAGTTTTCTGTTGACTAATTTCAGACACTTTTTATCCAGTGCTGCTTTCAGTTGGTCTAACTGGGAGCAGTACTTGTTGGAATTAATCGTTTGGTTTTCTGGAAGGAGCTCATAATAGAGAACTCCCTTCCAATCTCACCATATATACAGCGTCAACTTCTTTGGATGAGACTGGCCTTTGGTGTGGTTGGTGGTGGTTCATTTCACTTGCCCCACCATCTCTTTCGTTCCACATTATTGTACAGTTTCCACTTTTCATCGCCCATCACAATTTGTTTTAAAAACGGAACATTTTTATTATGTTTTACTAGAGAATCACATGCAGAAATATGGTCAAGAAGGTTTTTTGTGCTTAAATTATGTGAAACCCAAACATCAAAGCAATTAGTATAACGAAGCTGGTGGAAATGATTTTCAACGCTTGATTTGGATATTGTGCTATAACGTTGATTGTTCTCAATTAATGTCTTGATTTGATTGCTATCAACTTCAACTGGTCTACCCAACTGTGGAGCATCGTCCAGCAAGAAACCTCTAGCACAAAACTTTGCAAACCACTTTTGAGACGTTTGATCAGTCACAGCACCTTCTCCATACACTGCACAAATCATGTTTTTGCATTTCAGTTGTGTTTTTACCTTTCTTGAAAGAATAAAGCATAATATGCAGAAAAATGTTGCTTTTTTCTTCCATCTTCAATATTAAGATGGCTACACAAAAATTCACCAATTTTGATAATATTTTTAAATGCACGCTGATATGACAGCTCTCATAATACAATCTAACAAAATTGTTTCGAAAGAAGTTAAAGACAACTAAGTGCTACTAGAGCCATCTTACAGAAAAAAACAAACCTTTTGGCCAAGCCAGTATTTAAAATTCATCATTTTTTTCCCACATCCAAACTGGTCTCTTCACAATTATCTCATTTCTATTAGTATGCCTTATACCTATCTCTATTCTTCCAGTCTTCCAGAATAGATAGAGTGCACCCATCTTTGCATTTTCCTTTTCCTCCATCCTCTATGCCTAATCTTTTAGCAGGTCTTAGAGTTTTTTCTTTACAATTTGTCCTTTCTAATAGTCGATCCAAAGCTACCGCCTCAGATGTACTCTTATTAGTTTATCTTAAATTTACCCTCTATCATATTTACGCTACCCTTTCCCTATCTTTTAATCCAGCCTACATACTATAAGCAGAAGACTAATTCTGATGGGTCATGATAAAGCATTTTGAAGAACCTTCATTAGCCTCCCTATTGTTGAAGTCTGTTAAACGGCTCTACTTTGCTATCAAGATACTATGTGATTTTGACTTAATCAGTTCATCCAACAAATTTTCTAATATTCTCCAGTATAAACCTTTCTTGCTCCCCATCTCATATTTCATACTTGTCCCTATTCTTATTCTTACTGTTTTCTTGGTTTAGAGTATCCTCTCCCCTTCCCTCTATTTATTCAAAGCCAAACTACACTACTCAATTAAATTCCTATCTCCTCTGTAAAGTCTTTCCAGATTATTCTAATCCTTCCTGATTTCTTCCCTTCCTGGGCTTAGAAATAAGTACCACATGATTTAAAATTTCACTGTCCTTTAATTGATTCATCTTTGTTAATGTCATGTTTTCAATTACTTGAGGGTAGAGTCTAAGTCAAATATCTGTTATATCTCTCCAACTCTCACTTAGTACATTAAAAGTGATTGATATATACTTGTTGTTTTTTTATTAACAATACAACAAATATAAAATGACATCAGTTCAAAAAATTTAGATGGTTTTGTACTTTTTTCATTCTGGTTTAGTTACTTCTGTATTAGGTTAAATTTTCTACACTAACATGTTGAAAAGTCTTGGAATTTTAACGTAAATCAGTTTAGACCTTTAATCTGCTGTGGCATGTGTGATTATCATGATTATGCTTAATTGTGATGGACAGATTACAGAAATAAAATTTTGTTCAACGGTTATACACTTAATTTTTACAATATGCTTTCATACTTTTACAGTCCTTATATTTCATATGTCTCAAAATTATAAGAATTTCTACTTGCAAAACTAGAATACGATGCATGCTCAATTTTAAATGTTGATTATTCATAATTTCTGATTGCATCATTTTAATAAGACTTTTTAGTATTTTATCCCTTAAAAAGTATCTTGAGGATTTTTATTAAAAGTCTAGCAACTTTAAGGTAAAAATGCAAAATTTGTAAATTTAAAAATTACTGAAAATTAGGATGAGTTTCTTGTCTAGGCTTAGCTCATTCATGACTAATTAACATGCCTCAATGTTTTTCTTTTGTCTTTGTTTTAAAAGGGAGAACGTGGAAATCCAGGGCCACTAGGTCCCCAGGGGGAAAAGGGTGTTATGGTAAGAGCTCAGTGATTTGAAAGATATGTGTCCAAAGAACATAATAAAGTTAAGGCATTCCAGAGGTGGAATTGCCTTGAATGAAGTTTAAGGAAGTGAAAAATGCTATTTTGTAGTAAATTTCCATTCGAATATTCTTCTCTAAACAGTTTACCATTCAGAATGCTGATTGGCACTGAAAAGCATGCAAATCACATGGCTAGGTCTAATGAGCCTATAGTTTTAAGAGAAGAATTAAACCATCCTAAGTTAGCTTAAGTGGATGAAGAAGAAAATTCAATCAGGATTCTACTTTTTTTTTTATAGCTTATAGTTTATATGGCACATATCATCATTGCCACTTTTCCATGAGTTTGTGGTCACATTGTAATTATTTGATATGTGGAAGAGCAGAATGCAGAATTCATCTTACATTCTTTTATCTTTAAGATAGTAATAGCTGATAAATTTTATATCTGGATTGCAGTTTTTTCATTTCTTAAAGTTTCTAAATGTGATAGAAATGAACAATTATTTTCTATTAAAGAATCTTGCTTTCAGAAAATATCTTGTGATGGATCTGGTGTACCTAATGCTATCTACAAATTCATTGTACATAAATTTTTGCTCAGTTTTAACTTCTGTATTATGAGTAGAGCACTGTAAGATTATTTTTTTACCTATCTCCAATTGCTGTCAACAAGGAAGTTTAATATACCCATAAGGCTAATTAATTTCACGAATTATTGACTCCTAAGGCATTCTCCGAATCATTTGAATATGGTTAAACCACAAAGGGTGTGTTCCTTCTGAAATTTGACAGGCTAAAGTATTTGTACACATTCACATTTCTTTTATTTTTTAACATCTTAATTGGAGTATAATTGCTTTACAATGGTGTGTTAGTTTCTGATTTATAACAAAGTGAATCAGCTATACATATACATATATCCCCATATGCCCTCCCTCTTGTGTCTCCCTCCCAGATTCCCTATCCCACCCCTCTAGGTGGACACAAAGCACCGAGCTGATCTCCCTGTGCTATGCGGCTGCTTCCCACTAGCTAGCTATTTTACATTTGGTGGTATATATAAATCCATGCCACTCTCTCACTTAGTCCCAGCTTACCCTTCCCACCCCCCTGTGTCCTCAAGTACATTCTTTACATCTGCATCTTTATTCCTGTCCTGCCCCTAGGTTCTTCAGAACCATTTTTTTTTTTAAGATTCCATATATATGTGTTAGCGTATGGTTTGTGATTTTTTTCTTTTTGACATACTTCACTCTGTATGACAGACTCTAGGTCCATCCACCTCACTGCAAATAACTCAATTTCATTTCTTTTTATGGCTGAGTGATATTCCATTATATATATGTGCCACATCTTCTTTATCCATTCATCTGTCGATGGACACTTAGGTTGCTTCCATGTCCTGGTTATTGTAAATAGTGCAGCAGTGAACATTGTGGTACATGACTCTGTTTGAATTATGGTTTTCTCAGGGTATATGCGCAGTAGAGGGATTGCTGGGTCGTATGGTAGTTCTATTTGTAGTTTTTTAAGGAACCTCCATACTGTTCTCCATAGTGGCTGTACCAATTTACATTCCCACCAACAGTGCAAGAGGGTTCCCTTTTCTCCACACCCTCTCCAGCATTTATTGTTTCTAGATTTTTTGATGATGGCCATTCTGACCTGTGTGAGGTGATAGCTCATTGTAGTTTTGATTTGCGTTTCTCTAATGATTAGTGATGTTGAGCATCTTTTCATGTGCCGCTTGGCCATCTGTATGTCTTCTCTGGAGAAATGTCTGTTTAGGTCTTCTGCCCATTTTTGTATTGGGTTGTTTGTTTTTTGGATATTGAGCTGCATGTGCTGCTTATAAATTTTGGAGATTAATCCTTTGTCAGTTGCTTCATTTGCAAATATTTTCTCCTATTCTGAGGGTTGTCTTTTCGTCTTCCTTTGCTGTGCAAAAGCTTTGAAGTTTCATTAGGTCCCATTTGTTTATTTTTGTTCTTATTTCCATTTCTCTAGGAGGTGGGTCAGAAAGGATCTTGCTGTGATTTATGTCATAGAGTGTTCTGCCTATGTTTTCCTCTAACAGTTTTATAGTGTCTGGCCTTACATTTAGGTCTTTAATCCATTTTGAGTTTATTTTTATGTATGGTGTTAGGGAATGTTCTAATTTCATTCTTTTCCATGTAGCTGTCCAGTTTTCCCAGCACCATTAATTGAAGAGGCTGTCTTTTCTCTATTGTATATTCTTGCCTCCTTTATCAAAAATAAGGTGATCATATGTGTGTGGGTTTACCTCTGGGCTTTCTATCCTGTTCCAGTGATCTATATTTTCGTTTTTGTGCCAGTACCATACTGTCTTGATTACTGTAGCTTTGTAGTATACTCAGAAGTCCGGGAGCCTGATTCCTCCAGCTCCATTTTTCTTTCTCAAGATTCCTTTGGCTATTCGGGGTCTTTTGTGTTTCCATACAAATTGTGAAATTTTTTGTTCTGGTTCTGTAAAAAATGCCATTGGTAGTTTGATAGGGATTGCACTGAATCTGTAGACTGCTTTGGGTAGTATAGTCATTTTCACAATGCTGATTCTTCCAATCCAAGAACATGGTATATCTCTCCGTCAGTTTGTATCATCTTTAATTTTTTTCATCAGTGTCTTATAGTTTTCTGCATGCAGGTCTTTTGTCTCCTTAGGTAGGTTTATTCCTAGGTATTTTATTCTTTTTGTTGCAAGGGTAAATGGGAGTGTTTCCTTATTTTCTCTTTCAGATTTTTCATCATTAGTGTATAGGAATGCCAGAGATTTCTGTGCATTAATTTTGTATCCTGCAACTTTACCAAATGCATTGATTAGCTCTAGTAGTTTTCTGGTAGCATCTTTAGGATTCTCTATGTATAGTTTCATGTCATCTGCAAACAGTGACAGCTCAACTTCTTCTTTTCTGATTTGGATTCCTTTTATTTCTTTTTCTTCTCTGATTGCTAAGGCTAAGACTTCCAAAACTATGTTGAATAATAGTGGTGAGAGTGGACACCCTTGTCTTTTTCCTGATCTTAGAGGAAATGGTTTCAGTTTTTCACCACTGAGAATGATGCTGGCTGTGGGTTTGTCATATATGGCCTTTATTATGTTGAGGTAAGTTCCCTCTGTGCCTACTCTCTGGAGGGTTTTTACCATAAATGGGTGTTGAATTTTTTTGAAAGCTTTTTCTGCATCTATTGAAATGATCTTATGTTTTTTCTCCTTCAATTTGTTAATATGGTTTATCACATTGATTGATTTATGTATATTGAAGACTCCTTGCATTCCTGGGATAAACCCCACTTGATCATGGTGTATGATCCTTTTCATGTGCTGTTGGATTCTGTTTGCTTGTATTATGTTGAGGATTTTTGCATCCATGTTCACCAGTGATATTGGCCTGTAGTTTTCTTTCTTTGTGACATCCTTATCTGATTTTGGTATCAGGGTGATGGTGGCCTTGTTTAATGAGTTTGGGAGTGCTCCTCCCCCTGCTATATTTTGGAAGAGCTTGAGAAGGGTAGGTGTTAGCTCTTTACTAAATGTTTGATAGAATTCGCCTGTGAAGCCATCTGGTCCTGGGCTTTTGTTTGTTGGAAGATTTTTAATCACAGTCTCAATTTCAGTGCTTGTGATTAGTCTGTTTATATTTTCTATTTCTTCCTGGTTCAGTCTCAGATGGTTGTGCTTTTCTAAGAATTTGTTCACTTCTTCCAAGTTGTCCATTTTATTTGCATATAGTTGCTTGTAGTAATCTCTCATGATCCTTTGTATTTCTGCAGTGTCCGTTGTTACTTCTCGTTTTTCATTTCTTATTCTATTGATTTGAGTTTTCTCCCTTTTTTTCTTGATCAGTCTGGCTAATGGTTTATCAATTTTGCTTATATTTTCAAAGAACCAGCTTTTAGTTTTATTGATCTTTGCTATTGTTTCCTTAATTTCTTTTTCATTTATTTCTGAACTGATCTTTATGATTTCTTTCCTTTTGCTAACTTTGGGGTTTTTTTGCTCTTCTTTCTCTAATTGCTTTAGGTGTAAGGTGAGGTTGTTTATTTTAGATGTTTGTTGTTTCTAGAGGTAGGATTGTATTGCTATAAACTTCCCTCTTAGAACTGCTTTTGCTGATTCCTATAGGTTTTGGGTCATTGCGTTTTCATTGTCATTTGTTTCTAGGTATTTTTTGACTTGCTCTTTGATTTCTTCAGTGATCTGTTGGTTATTTAGTAGCATATTGTTTAGCCTCCATGTGTTTGTATTTTTCACAGATTTTTTCCTGTAATTGATATCTAGTCTCATAACATTGTGGTCAGAAAAGATACTTGACAAGGATTTCAATTTTCTTAAATTTGCTGAGGCTTGATTTGTGACCCAAGATATGATCTATCCTGGAGAATGTTCCATGAGCACTTGAGAAGAAAGTGCATTTTGTTGTTTTTGGACGGAATGTCCTATAAATATCAATTAAGTCCATCTTGTTTAATGTGTCATTTAAAGCTTGTGTTTCCTTATTTACTTTCATTTTGGATGATCTGTCAATTGGTGAAACGGGTGTTAAAGTCCCCTACTATGATTGTGTTAATGTTGATTTCCCCTTTTATGGCTGTTAGCATTTGCCTTTTGTATTGAGTTGCTCCTATGTTGGGTGCATAAATTTTTACAATTGTTATATCTTCTTCTTGGATTGATCCCTTGATCGTTACATAGTGTCCTTCTTTGTCTCTTGTAGTAGTCTTTATTTTAAAGTCTACTTTGTTTGATATGAGTATTGCTATTCCAGCTTTCTTTTGATTTCCATTTGTATGGAATATCTTTTTCCATCCCCTCACTTTCAGTCTGTCTGTGTTACTAGGTCTGAAGTGAGTCTCTTTTAGACAGCGTATATATGGTTCTTGTTTTTGGATCCATTCAGCCAGTCTGTGTCTTTTGGTTGGAGCATTTAATCCATTACATTTAAGGTCGTTGTCGATATTTATATTCCTATTACCATTTTCTTTATTGTTTTGGGTTTGTTATTGTAGGTCTTTTCCTTCTTTTGTGTTTCATGCCTACAGAAGTTCCTTTAGAATTTGTGGTAGAGCTGGTTTCGTGGTGCTGAATTCTGTTAGCTTTTGCTTGTCTGTAAAGGTTTTAATTTCTCTGTCGAATCTGATTGAGATCCTTGCTGAGTAGAGTAGATCTTGGCTGTAGGTTTTTCCCTTTCATCACTTTAAATATGTCCTGCCACTCCCTTCTGTCTTGCAGAGTTCTTCTGAAAGATCAGCTGTTAACCTAATGGGGATTCCCTTGTATGTTATTTGTTGCTTTTCCCTTGCTGCTTTTAATTTTTTTTCTTTGTATTTAATTTTTGATAGTTTGGTTAATATGTGTATTGGCATGTTTATCCTAGGATTAGTCCTGTATGGGACTCTGTACTTCCTGGACTTGATTGACTATTTCTTTTCCCATATTAGGGAATTTTTCAACTATAATCTCGTCAAATATTCTCTCAGTCCCTTTCTTTTTCTCTTCTTCTTACACGCCTATAATTCGAATATTGGTGCATTTAATGTTGTCCCAGAGGTCTCTGAGACTGTCCTCAGTTCTTTTCATTCTTTTTTCTTTATTCTGCTCTGCAGTATTTCTGTCCACTATTTTATCTTCCAAGTCATTTATCCATTTTTCTGCCTGAGTTATTCTCCTATTGGTTCCTTCTAGAGAATTTTTAATTTATTTATTGTGTTGATCATCATTGTTTGTTTGCTCTTTAGTTCTTCTAGGTCCTTGTTAAATGTTTCTTGTATTTTCTCCATTCTATTTCCAAGATTTTGGATCATCTTTACTATCATTACTCTGATTTCTTTTTCAGGTAGATTGCCTGTTTCCTCTTCATTTGTTTGGTCTGTTGGGTTTTTACCTTGCTCCTTCACCTGCTGTGTGTTTCTGTCTTCTCATTTTGCTTAACTCTCTGCGTTTGGGGTCTCCTTTTCGCAGGCTGCAGGTTTGTAGTTCCCGTTGTTTTTGGTGTCTGCCCCCAGTGGCTAAGGTTGGTTCAGTGGTTTGTGTAGGCTTCCTGGTGGAGGGGACTAGTGCCTGTGTTCTGGTGAATGAGGCTGCATCTTGTCTTTCTGGTGGGCAGGACCATATCCGGTGGTGTGTTTTGGGGTGTCTGTGACCTTATTATGATTTTAAGCAGTCTCTCTGCCAGTGGGTGGGGTTATGTTCCTGCCTTGCTAGTTGTTTGGCATAGGGAGTCCAGCACCGTAGCTTGCTGGTCCTTGAGTGAAGCTGGGTCTTAGCATTGAGATGGAGATCTCTGGGAGAGCTTTTGCCATTCAATATTACATGGAGCCGGGTGGTCTCTGGTCTACCAATGTCCTGAACTCTGCTCTTCCACCTCAGAGGCACAGCCCTGACACCCGGCCAGAGCACGAAGACCCAGTCAGCCACACGGCTGCTGGTCTTCGAGTCCCCCTGGAGAGGCCCACATTTCTTAATTATTGAATTCCCTGACATCTGAAAATGATATGGCTTCACAGTCTGTATAACATAATATACATCTATTCATAGCATAACACAACCTGCAGAGATGTGAGATGAATATTCTCTTCTTAGTAGGTTATAATATGTGATTCTGGCTAGCAAATTTCATTTCTAGGCAAAGAGTTTCTAATAAAAATGTACCCATCTTCTATGTAAACATTTTTTATTTCTGTTGTCTATCTCTGGAACATTTCCTGTGGCCTCTTACTTCTTGGATAGTAGAGGGAGATCTTATCACATTATCATTTTTAATTACTATTTATAATTTACTTGTTTGTCTTCAATGAAAATAATTAGATGTGATGGAGAATTTATGTCTTTTATATTTTTGCTTAAATTATAGGGATATCCAGGTCCTCCTGGGGCTCCAGGAGCCATGGGTCCACTGGGATTACCTGTAAGTATAGAAAAGACTTCTCTTCCCAGTCAATGCAAAACACTCTAGAATATATCATGGTATCTTGAACCTCCTCACTTCTACTTGCTCTATTATTTACTGCTCACTTCTAATAGTATAGCTATGCAACCTAAAATAAAAAATATCTAAACTTTCTTTTGAATAACCACATATAAGAAAACAGAGTCAGTAATCAAGCTTAGACCTATTGGACAAACAAATCACAAGCACAATTTCCAACATGTTGTTCTTAGAAATTTCCACATATTCTCAAACTGATAAAATTCATGGAAAATATACCTTTATTCAAAAACTGAGTTTTGAAAAACTCCATTTGTGGTTACAGAAAGATAGTGAAGCCTTGTCTCTACAGAGAAAGTTTGCTTATTAAAATTTGAGAGTTATTGTGAACTTAAATGTGAAGAATATCAGCCTTTGTGATCCCCTAAGCAGAACTATTATCAGAAATGGTTTATGCTGTTTTGTGAAGCTTCTGTTTTGAAGATATGCCCAATCTTCCAGCATACTGATAGATGTGTCATTGACTTCTAAAATGAGGAAGACTGATCTAGGGAACAGTTGCCAATCTTTTTACTCATGTAAGATAAGAAATAGATTTGAGATCCTGTGAAAGTTCACTGTTTTTATCTACCTGTGTTATATAGATAAATAAATTTTGTCTTCTAAACACTGGAGAACATTGGGTATAAAAATAATTCATTGTACTCGACTTAGTAACAAATAACAACTTAACCTTCTTTTAAGGCTATTTTTTTGTGGCATGTAAATTTGGAAAATTTTGTGGCATTTTTCATGGTAACAGAAAAAAATCTATTTTTATGTGATGGGATTATCATAAGTATCTAGAGTAATGAGAAAGAAATCTTGCAGAAGTAGCCATTGCTTCTTTGATGGACCAGGCATATTAGACTGGTCAGACTGGCTAAGTGGGTGTCTCTCTTATGTGTTGTGTCTCCCACCACCGTATGTGCTCATCCTAAAAACTATGTGGTCAGTGAATATTAAATACTTCCCATTCTTTTTCAGGGTGTAAACACTTAGAAATTAAATTTCTCCAAATAGTAGACTATGTCAGAAGCAGAATATTGGGGGAGGGTAGTATGGTATTTGTTTAATAATTAAAGCATATTTTTAAAGGAGACTAATCAATTTTATTTTAAGAATTCCCAAGGAGAATTACATATCATAAGAAAGGTTGTAACTACTGTTCTCATAACATTCCTGTTAATTCTATAACTGATTTTTAAATTTTCAACATGTAGGGTCCTGTGGGGGCAAGAGGACCACCTGGGAGTCCGGGTCCTAAAGGACGAAGAGTAAGTTATCTAATCAAGGAAGTGCATTAACCTTTTAAAAAATGGTGTCATAAATAGTGATGCGTTCAGCAAAAATAGCTCTATATCTTCTAGATCATGCTTAGAGGTTGTTGGGTTTTTTCTTGTTTTCATTATATTAGATGACCTACCTACATTAATTTAAAGGTAATTCATAATCATTTGTATTTATAAAACCATACTTTTCCATTTTGTGTTTTAGAAATTTCACTTATTGATAAAGAATTCTTCTTTCTTATTACCAACTTCCAGTTTCATTCTTTGGGGGAATTGTGAACACAAAGATGTTTAAATTATTCTTCTACTCACAAGAGACTTCTATAGCAAGGGATAGTAACAGCATGACAGAATAAGAGTGATAAGAAGTAGAATAAGAATACACAGGATGACTAAGAGTTTATTCACTGTAAATAAGAGATAATATGTCATCATTGTCTAATAATTATGCATAAGAATTAAATTAAAACCATTCACTCTTTAAGTCTTTTAAACATTAAATCCTTTTTTTTTCTTTAAAGAAATAAGAACTACCATTTATTGCATGCCTGTCACGTGCCAGGCACTTTTACATATACCATCTAACCTAATACTCAAAACCACTCTAGGAAGGAGAGGCATTTATCTCAGACATCACAGTTGAGGAAAACGGGGCTCAGAGAGTTTAAGTATATGAACTGTAGACACGCAGGTCTATGGCACAACCAGGATTCAAACCTTAGTGTGTCTGATTCCAAACCGTATGCTTATTCAATACCCCTATTGAATTTTAGAGTATTTTTCCTTGATTAATTTGAATATGTGGGCTTTAAGAACTCTGTTTTCTCCCTTGGCTTTACCTTGACTTTTACAGCTAGTGAAGAAAATATTATAAAATTCTAAAAGCATGGCCTCCAAATAACAAAGTTTTTTTTTTTTTTTTAAACTGCCGTTTTCCAGTTGGCAAATGGGAGAAAAAGGCTCAGTTTAAAGTAACAACTTTAGGAATTCACTGGCAGTCCAGTGGTTAGGATTTGGTGCTATCACTGCCGTGGCCCAGGTTCAATCCCTGGTCAGGGAACTAAGATCCTGCAAGCTGTGCAGCATGGCCAAAAGAAAGAAAAGAAAAGAAAAGAAAATAGGCAAAATAAATAAATAACGACTTTAATTTCATGTGCTGTGTTTTAGGTGAAGATTAAAGAAAGAGCAAATTTTTCTGTATTGTCATTTCTTTTCTGAAAAACAGTTTTCCTTTCTGGCTTATGGATTTACAGTCTATAAATAATCCTGATGGCCACATCTATTTTAGCCCAAATGAGATTTAAAATAATAAAATAAAAACTCATGGAAGATGATCTGTACTCTGTCATTTTAGTGGTCTGTACCCTGCCAGCATTCAGTACTTGGTTAGGTCAAATGTGTTTATTCAACTTTGTATTACTCATAGTGGGAAAGTTCAACGAGTTTTGTGAAAGATTTAAAAAAACAGAAATACTTACTTTGGTTAGCTAAGTAATTGAGGTCTTATTGATTATCCAGGCATAAGCCATGAACCTAAGCAAGATATGTTTCTGAACCACTTGTACTGTCTGATAAGTCATATGGAAAGTTCATATTCTCTGCAGTTTTCTAACCTCCCTGTGATCCTTGGGCAAATTATTACTCTTTTCTGATTTGACACTTTGTTTTCAATTCTCACCTCTTCAAGTGTCTATTTTCCTCTCATCCTCCAAATACGTTTTACTGATTTGTTCCCAAATGGCTTCTCATAATTATTTAAAGTTCACCAGTATTTTCTAAACAAGGTCTTTTTGTTTAGAAATAAGGGCTTTGTTTAATGCAAAAGTGCTTCCTTTATAGGAGAATATTTCAAATAATCAGTGAACATTGGGAATATCAAAAAGAACTAAAGACCAGAATATTTGGGAAAGAATATAGTATTATGAAGTTCCATTCTAATTATCACCTAATATCTTCTTCTCCCATCAATCCATTCTCCAATCTATTCTCCACTATAGATGTGATCATAATAAATATCCTTTCAAATATTTTTCACTCACAAAAAATGAGAATATATGTCCAGCCCACAGGGATAAATGAAAAAAGTATCTGGCTGGGAATTCCTGTGCCCCAGCCCTTCCTTGCTACCCCAAAGGCTGAATGAGTCAGTATTTCCAGCACACCTGTAACACTTTATGACACACAACTGTGTCACAGTACATTGGAGGGGAAGCTAGGCACATTTGCACTAGGAGGCCACACAAAGAACTCTCATTATGAAACTAGTGCTTGTGTGCCCTTGCTGTTCTGCCTGTGATTTGTACTATTATCATAGGTGAACATGCAAACATCATGAATGGTAGGACCACAACCCAAGGAGTCTGCCTGGCCTTCTGCTTCTCTCCTATCCATCCATCTGCCATTCATTTATCTAACATTCACTGATATAATACCATCTGTCAAACACTCTTTTACTATCATGGAGGATTCAAGGTTAACTTTTGCTTAGATCTAAACCACATGGATTTTACGGTTTAATGACTTACAGTCCAGTGGCTTTTAAAGTATCATACAATATTGACAGAGAATAGCAAAAGCTCAGACAAGCAACAATACCTGCCATCTCAGGAAATAACCTAAGCAACTTAGTATTATGAAAATTTTTCTAACTAGTTTTATGAAGATTGTGTAATCCTGCCCCTTATGTAACTGAAAAAAATAAGAGGATTGGCTGAAAATATTCATGTAGTTTGAGATTGTTTGATGAGAGCTACCCACATGTCATTTTAGAGAGCCTTCTCAGACCCTGATCTAAAGTGGGGCCCCCCACCTTGGACTCCTTCTAGTCCCTTAACCTCCTTTATTTTTCTTCATTACACTTGACTACCTATAGTCATTTTATATTTTAATTTTATATATCTATTTGCTTGATTATAAATTCAGGGATTTGTCTCTTCTCCCTACTGTATCCTCTGGGCCTAAAACAATACCTGTAGCCAACTTTTAACTTTTCCAAAAGAGGATAAAGAAAAGATTAGATTTTTTTTTTTAAACTTAACCAGAATACATTCTTCAAGAGCTTTATAGGTAGAGATTTTAAGGCAGGTATTAGAAAAAATAACTTTATACCCAATTAGGTACCTATTATAATATTGCTTGTATAATTTTCTTATAGCTTGTCCTGAAGCTTGTTATGTCTCAGGAGTCAAAGAATAACTCCAGGGATAACTTCTACAGCCAGCATCAAAGTGAAGCTTGCAGATATTGATAAAGCTAAGCTTTTAGCTAATTAACCAACCCTTAACTGAAGCACAGAGAAAACCAAACTTTCCTAGAGTTCTGCCAGCCTTAACCTCTTTAACTAGCAACCTCAGGCTTTATAGCCTTTAATTAAATATAATTGTTGTACTTAGACATTTTTTTTTAACTTAATGTGGTTACCTTAGTCATCACAGTGGGAGCAGAAACTTCTCTTTCGTTTTTCCCTGTCTAGTCCTGGTTTAGTAAATGAAATAATAAATGTGAAAGTACTTTTAAGTAAAAATATTTTTTAATGGAAAACATTAAAAAATGAGTGATTATCACTAAAGTATTTCTTAATTTTGGAGGGAGTTCCTTTCACCTATAATACCAATCAGCATTTTACTCGTGTTTAATATTCATTTTGTAAACTTCTTCTAAACTTCACGTCCTCTATTTCAGCCTGAATTCACTTGATAACAGGATTACATCTATTTATTTTTTAACATTTGAAAAAATATTATAAACTTAATAAAGCATAGTTATTCAAAGTCTTTAGACATTATGTGAATCAGGTGACTCACTTATATTGATATCTGCAGGCTTCAGTTGCTTCATCTTACAAAGCAGGGTTCAGACTAGTTCAGCCTTGACAGTGGGTGATCTATGTGCTGAGGCAGAAACTGGCAGTTAATTATGAGACTTTCTTCCTGAGCTCAATGCAGCCTTTTCTGCATATATATCTAGGCAACCACTTAATCTTATTTTTATCTAAGAAATGAGACTTTGTTCAATCATTTTTGGACCAAACAATTTTTAAAAATTCTTTTTAACTTATTACTCTATGTTTGGGGGCCTTTTGAAGCTTTATCCTTATGGCTGCTAACTTTTAAACCTAGACAGAATGACTTCTAACTCTAGCATTAGACTTGGAGGATTTACCATTGTGGTTGGTTGTCTAGAGTCAAAATTGTTACCTTCTCCCCACTCCCCCACCCTTCTACCCTAAACAAACTTACACTTCCAATTTGTTTTTATATTAATGCTGTCATAATTCCACTGGTTACTTACTAACAAAATATCCAAGAAAGAACTTTCATGTTGCAAAGGAGTTAAGTGCCTAGTTACCAGTGGATACATTTCTAGATCTTACTTGTTTTCTGTGGTATTTTAGAATGCTAACCACTGATTCCTTTTCATATTTTCTCAGCCACGTTCTGTTATTACTCCAAAAAAAATTGGAAAGTGTTTTCTTACAGGGCAGAAAAAAGAAAATAAGCACAGAAGGTGCTGGAGAAAGAGAATCAATACAGGCTACTGATAAGATGAAGGTGATTATTGGAGCAAGGTCCTGAGGGATCTTTGCACTTAAAACTTCAGAGTCATCCTTTAAACATTGTTCTTTTTTTCCATCTTCAGTTACTTCATTGTCAAACATTCCAAGGAAGCCCCCACCTCAGGACCTTTGCAGTTGCTATTTCTCCTGCCAGAATGATCTTCCCCAAGTTATTTGCATAGCCTGCAGTCTCAGCTCCTTCAGATCTACCCACATGTCACTTTAGAGAGCCTTCTCAGACCCTGATCTAAAGGGGCCCCCCACCTTGGACTCCTTCTAGTCCCTTAACCTCCTTTATTTTTCTTCATTACACTTGACTACCTATAGTCATTTTATATTTTAATTTTATATATCTATTTGCTTGATTATAAATTCAGGGATTTGTCCCTTCTCCCTGCTGTATCCTCTGGGCCTAAAACAATACCTGGCTTATAGTTGGCACTCAGTAAATGTTTGTTGAATGAACAACAACACACTTTGAAAGTCACTTATCTATTAAGTCCATACTCCTCAATTTGACATTCAATGTCCTGTACATTAATACTTTAACTTAGTTTTGCAGTCTTTTATGGGAAAATAGGATCAAAAAGTAAACTGGGGACAAATCATGGAGTACCTTAAATATAGACAGAAATTGTAGGGCTAGAGCTATGGCTTTAGCTTTAGTATGCCCAGTGGAGCTATAAATCCTCATGGAGTGTGAGTCTTCTCTCCAATCCTGTGGATGTGTCCAAGAGGATCAGGGCTTCACTTACCCTAAGGGCACCCAGGAAGAGAGTCCTGTTTACAGTAAGCAGTTTTTTTCTTTTTTTTTTTTGTGGGGGGGGTCTGGAGATTTTTATTTCAGAAGGATTTTATTTACAAAATCAATTTCTTTAATAGATACAAAGTTATGCAAATAATCTCTTTGTCCTTGACCTGTTTTGAGATTTTGCTTTTGAAGAATGGGTCAGTTTACTCCGAAGGAGTAGAATTTATGTGTGAAGAGTTGTTTCTATCAATAGTAGTCCCTTATTTTCCCTTTAATGTCTCAGCGGTCTGTAGTGATATCTTCTCCTTCATTTCTTTTTTTTTTTTAATTTATTTATTCAAATTTATTTATTTTTGGCTTCATTGGGTCTTCATTGCTGCACGCGGGCTTTCTCTAGTTGCACGGAGCAGGGGCTACTCTTCGTTGCGGTGCGTGGACTTCTCATTGCGGTGGCTTCTCGTTGCGGAGCACGGGCTCTAGGTGCGCGGGCTTCAGTAGTTGTGGCTCGCGGGCTCAGTAGCTGTGGTTTGCGGGCTCTAGAGCGCAGCCTGAGTAGTTTTGGTGCACAGGCTTAGTTGCTCTGCGGCATGTGGGATCTTCCCGGAAGTAAGCAGCTTTTTAATAGTATAAAGCTAAACTAAGCTGGCCTCAGATGGGATACAATAGAAGATATTGAAGCCTACAGGACTTCTTCAAATCAGCATGTTGTATTGGGAGATTTGTATCACTGTTTTGTATAGAAATCTTCAGCGCCTCCTCATTGCTTATCGATTCAAATATAAACTCAAGTCCTTCACGTTTTAAATCCCAGTCTTTTCACAATTATTTATTCGTATAGAAATACTAAAAAATACTCCATGTAATCACCAGCTCAGCTAAACAAACTAGTTTTTTCATTCTTAAGTATCTTTTTTCCTGCTTCTTTACCCTTTTCTCATACTATGCCTCCATCTAGAATTTCTTTTAGAGCATGATTTCTGACTGTCAAAATAATATCTTCATTCCCTTTACAAACATGTGAAAGCTCTCTCCCTCCTTTGATCCCTTTAGCCCTTAACACACAATATCTCTGCCTATTTTATAGTTATTTATATAATTTACCTTATCTCATAATGTGGATTCCCATAACACTTAATGCAGTGCCTTTTTCACAGTATATGTTTAGTTAATGGTTGTAGAATTAAATTAATTCCCTCGCAAAGGACTTTAAGATCTTCCAAGGACAGTTATAATTAGGCAAGGAACATATACTGTCCTCTTTCATTAGAGAATGACTTTTGCAACTAATGCTTCTTCATAACTAATTACTGAATTAATATTGATAGCAACATAGATGAGAAGTTTTAAATTTACAAGAACATTCTCAGCAACATTTTCTATTCCTTTTCTGTGCCCCTTGCCATCTTTCAGCTGCCAAGCAGGTGCATAGTGGGGAACAGTGCAGTCAGCATTCTGTTTCTAATAAAGTGATGAGAAGAGTTCCATTTCAAAAATATAAAACTTAGGAAGACTGTTTGGACAAACAAACCAGCCACTTTAAAGTTAATTTAGAGTTATTTTTAGAATAAATCCTGGATTTCTGCAGAGTAAAGGATAAGGTAAACAAAATACTCAAGTAACAAACCTATGCTATAGCTACCTCAACAACTGAATCAGCTGTTTTTGTGGTCATCTGATTTACTATTTGGCATTAAATCTTGAAAACACTGGCCTGATTCTCCCATGCAAATGGGTTCATCCATATACTCAGCTGTAGTCTTTACTGTGTTCATGGCACAGAAACAAGCAAAAGGAGTTTTTCAACTAAAAAAGAGTCCAGTGTCTCCATTTGTAAGGATGCATAACAGTAAAAAAAGAAACATTTAAAATTAACAACAAGATATTTTTTTCCATCTCTAGGGACCAAGAGGACCAGATGGTCTCTTAGGAGAACAAGGTATACAAGGTGCCAAGGTAATCACTTATTTTCTCATTTCATACACAGTTAAATATTTTTGAGCCCATATGTCCTACCTGTCTAAACACTGATGTATTTCCTTATAAAAGTATGGTTCTAAATTTTTTCTTAGTCTAAGTATGAAACATACATAAAGTTTTTACTACACACACAGAAATGTATTCTTTTTATTATTGAACTATGTATTTGATGTCTTATTTTTTGGTATGTGAGTGTATGTTAGTGTGTATAAGACCATAATTCACATTCTGATTAACTCACCTGGTATTGATTCTTGTTAGGGTGAAAAAGGAGATCAAGGAAAAAGAGGGCCTTATGGTCTTATTGTAAGTAGTAAAATATTTCACATTAAAGATGAACATATAATATCTTCCATTTTTCTTGGTGTGTGATTCATATTTGGGGAGGGAGTTGCTTGACCCAGGCATTTTCTTTCTTATGTAGGGTAAGACTGGAAACCCTGGAGAGAGAGGAGTTCAAGGGAAACAAGTAAGTAATTAAAAATTGCCAAGCTATAAGCAAATTTTATCCACTTTATTCTCTGATACAACTCTTGTTTAGTAATCAGTATTTTAGACTAAGAGAATACAAGTTCTTTTCCTCCTTCAGTCCTTGGGTCAGTCTTTTATTGAGGCAAATTGCTTACTCAATCTGGGCCTTTTTTGTACCTATCTATAAACCGGTGGTGATAACTGATACTTTTACTTCACCTCTGCTATCATAGTTTTTCTGTAAAATCCATTTCAAGATAAAGTGGTATGATGTCATGTAAATATAACAGAATATTAATAAAGCTAACATAAGAAACTTCTTTGAGGCTTCTTGCCTAGTTTCATTTTAACTCACCTTGAGTGTTGTTTGCACCCTTGGAGTGTGGAGCTATGTGTGTCATCATGTTTTCCCATGGCACTGCTCTAAGAGTTTTTAATACTATATAATGCTAAATATTTTCCTACCATCAAAAATCTCAGAATTATACAATTTCTTCTCTGGAACACAAGTTCTGTGGTTATCATCACTAACTGAGGGGGAGTAAAGTTTACTTTTTAAGAAAGAAAAATATATATACACACATACATATATATTACACATATATACATATATAATTTTGAGCACATGAGCTTAAATGTATGGGTTTTTAATTCCATTTGTAATCATAATTTTTAATGACATTTTGATTTGTCATATATATATGTATAATTTAAAGTTATTAAATTAGATCATAATTTAAATATACTGCAACTGAAGAGTCAGAAAAGGAGAGGACAAAAATGTTTTAGCTGCTGTAATAATTATCACTAATGTCACTGCATTTACTTGTTCCTCTATGAAATCTGCTGCCCCCTGCCGGTTGTTTCCCGTAATAGCATTATATTTACCAATGGTCAAATCTAAAGTAGCAGAGACTTAAAAGAGAAAAATGACTGTATCCAGGGAAAGAACTTGTGTGTGACATTATATTATTAATTGAAGTCATCGCCAAAGAACATTCCTTGAGTATTAATATTCATCATCTAAGTTTCTATTATATCAGTGTAAATGGTGTTTCTGGAGATTCTTTCCACTTTGCTACACTGTATACAAAACCAATATGTTGTAGTTGAGTGGAGAAATTTGGAATTTATCAGGTCCATTCCTCTTACTTTAGAAAAATGAGGCCAAGAGAAATAAAATTACTTACTCATTCTGTACATTGTTGACATTCCTTAGAGTTTTACCTTCATTTTCAGCCTATCAGATATGCATGGATAAATGTAAAATTTGATATTTGATTTTCTCAATCAAATAAAAGTTACTAGAACCATTTTGTAACAGTAGCTTATGGCAAACAAGTTTCATAGACTACCGGAAGAGTAAAGTTACCTTAGTGAGGGACAGTAAATCATGAGTTAATACTAGTTGTTGAGGTTTACTTAACTTTATACCTACATTGTCTCCTCGGTCTTGATTGAACTGAAAGAGACTTTTGAGATCTGAGGGAAGCTTGGATCAATTAATCCAAAAAATCCAGATGCCCCAAAGATTTATTTGATCCTGCACGGTAATCTCAGCGTCTCTCATCATTTATGCACTGTCAACAAGCAGGCAGTGCTGTATAATAGAAAGATACACTGGAGATCAGATTGACCTTTGTTCTAGTGCACGCTCCTAATAGCTGTATAGTCTTGGTTAGATTGGTTAGCTCTCTGGATCATATTTTCTTCATCTGTAACATAAAGATACATCTCTAAATTGTCATAATTCTAAAGCTAGGTATTACAAGGAAATTGGTAACACATATAGTACTCTGCTAGTCCAGATAAACAGAAGTATATTTGTCTGTGGGCCAACATTGTTTCCTATACTTGCCTTCCATCCACACGTATATCTGACTCAAAGGGCGAATCAAGAAGAAAGGATATGATTCATTGTGTTATTAAGGTGATAAAGCCTGAGTAACTTTTTAGTTTTCTAAATCTTATAAAAACTATAACAGCTCATACATTACTGATTTTTATCTAGATATTCTTTCAGTTGATTAGTTAAGGGTATTAAATTCTCCAGCTATGATTTTGTATTTGTCCGTGTCTCTCTTTAATTCTGTCAGAGTTTGCTTTATGTATTTTGAAACTATTTTTAGAGTATTCACATTATGATTACTATGTCTTCCCAATCAACTGAGCCTTTTATCATTACAAAATGTTCCTCTATATCTCTGGTAATACTTTTTATCCCTGGTAATACTGTTTGTTTTGAAATCTACTTTATTTGATATGTAAGTCTCTCTAGCTGTTTGCATGGCATATCTTTTACATTCATTTGTTTTCAAACCATCTGTGCCTTGATGTTTAAAGTGAATGTCTTAAAGTTAGATCTTGCCTTTTTATTCATTCCCAAAACCTCTGCCTTTTAATTCGTGTTTGCTCCATTTCCACTTAATGTAGTTATTGATGTGGTTGGATTTAGGTCTACCATTTTTATGGCTGTTTCTCCTCTGTCGTGGCGGCAGTGGTGGTGTGCAGTGCCTTCTTTAGGCACTGAATGATTTTGAGAACTCCACTCTAATTTAACTATTCGCTTTTTAGCTCTACTTCTCATTATTACTTTTAAGTGGTTATTCTAGGTCGGGAGTCAGTAAACTTTCTCTGTAGAGTGCCACAAAATATTTCAGGCTTTGTGGGCTGTATGGTCTCTGTCACAACTACTCAGCTCTAGTGTCATCATAGTGTGAAAGCAACCATAGACGGTATATAAAGCAATGAGCATGACTATTCAAAAAAAACTATTTACAGAATCAGGTGATGGTCCAAATTGGGCCCTCAGACTGTAGTTTGCCAACCCGTGGTTTAGGGATCACATTGTAACTTTCCACTGTCTATTTAGAGTCAATACAGTAATACTTAACACAGTTGTAAGAAACTTGCAGCCATAGAGGCCTGTTTACTAGCATCCTGTCTTATATGCTCTATTTGTTTTATATCTATATAAGTTATAAACCCCATTTTGCAAAGTTAAAATTCTACTTTAATATAAATGAAACATAAATTAGAGATATTTAGGAGGAAAGTAGTGATTTTTAAAATTATCCATGCATTTACTATTTCTGGTGTTCTTCATTCCTTTCTACAGATGCACATTTCTAAGTGGTATACTTCCCTGCAGCCTATAGAACTTCCTTTAGATTTCTTATAGTCAAGTTCTTCTAGTGATGGATTCTTTTAGTTTTTCTTTATTTCACCTTTATTCTTGAAGGATATTTTCACTGGTTATAGAATTCTGGGTCAACAGGGTTTTTTGTTTGTTTGTTTCCATTCAGCATTGTAAAGATGACATGCCATTTATTTTTGGCCTGCATTATTTCTGATGAGAAGTCCACACTTATCTTTATCATTATTCCTCTGCATATAATGTATCATTTTTCTCTGGCTGCTTTCAAGATTCTCTCTTTATCTTTGGCTTTCAGTAGTTTGACTATGATGTGTCTAGATGGATTTTCTTCACATTTATCCAGCTTAATGTTTGCTGAGTTTCTTGCATGTATAAATTTGCCTTCACTAAATTTGGAAAGTTTTCTTTTTTTTAGGATTTTTTTTCTACACCATTTTCTCTCTCCTTTCCTTCTTGTATTCTAATTAAATATATGTTAGTCATTTTGATTACCTTAGATCCCTGGGGCCCTGTTCATTCCTATTTCAACCTTTCTTTTTCCTGTTTGTTTGTTTGTTTTTTCCAATTGGGCAACCAGAATCTATCTTCTCTAACTTGTTAAGCCTTTCAATAAAATTTTATTTATGATATTGTATTTTTAAGTTTTATTTGGATATTTAATTTTCAGCTCTATAATTGTCATTGTTTCTTTTTACAAATGCTCTTCTGGGATTTCCTATTTGTTTATTCATCATGAGTACATTTTTATTTACATTATTGAGCATATTTATACTAACTACTTTAAAATCGTTGTGTGATACATAATAACATCTTTGTAATCTTGAGTTTGGTCTCCATTAATTTCCTTTTCTTATAAATATGGGAAATTTTCCCTGTCTGATAATTTTGAATTGTATCTTGAACATTTTAGCAACTCTAAAGTCTGTTATATTTCTTTGAAGAGTACTGTTTTGTTTTTAACTTGGCAGGCAGTTAACTTGACTGGTAAAACTCCAAGTTTTCTCTCCTCTGTGGTAGGTGGCTGCTGAAATCTCTATTAACTTCTTTTAGCCTTGTCTGAGCTACTTGGAGTCTACCATACCAACACAAACCTTAAATGTCAGCAAGAGCTATAAGCAGAGTTTATATTTGCAATATGAGGCTCCTCTTTGGCTCTTTCTTTCACCACTTTTCACCATCTATGGTCACTTCAAATTCTGCCCTAGGGTCCTCCATGCCAATAAGACTGAAGGTTTCTATCCTACTTTATCTTAATCATCTTGTATGGCTTCTCGTCTGGCTAAAATCCATATAAAAATATCAGAAGCTCACCTAGTGTCATTCCTTCTTTCAAGTGTAGACCCTACTACTCTAGTTCCTGACCGTTTTTGGTCTTTCTCCAGTGCTTTCATATCTTTCCTTTCTAATATTTTGTCTTGGGTTTATAGTTATCTCTATATAGATTAGTTTGATAGGAGCAACTTGGCCAATATTGGAAGTGGAAACACTTAGCATTTCTTCTTTAAATATAGTTTTCTCTGTAGTAACTCAGAATACTTGAGAAGCATTTATTTCATAATCTTTACAATACAAAAAGTATACAGAATTAACTCTATTCTTTCCCGTTCTTCAGACAATGAAGCAGAATGCACACATTTTCATGATCCTACAGTGAAAGTGTGGCAGTAGAAATAACATTTATATACTCCCTTGCTTATTCTCATAAAATGTCTTGATGATGCTCGAAACATGTTTATTTAAAATGGAAAGGCATTGAATGCTTGATTTCTCATGGAATTCAGTAAAAAGCAGTTTAGTGTAGTGGAAGACCATGGCACTGGAGTCAGACACATTCGAGGTCAGATTCTGGTTCTGTCACTTATAGCTGTTTTGACTTTGTACAAATTATTTAACCTCTCTGAGCCTCAGTTTCCCTATCATTAAAATGAGAAACCTTTTATAGTTATGACAAATGATGCTCATTATGTGCTCAGCACAGGCTCTCAATAAATAGCAACCACCGTAGTCATTATCCTCCTGGTCATCATTGTCATAATTGCTGAGATGCATCACAGAGCAAGGAGTTGTACTACAAATAATGTATTTCAGTAGCACCTGAAAAGCCTTAAAGGGAATTTTTATTTTGTGCCAGCTTTTGCTTTTCTTCTTCATCTCCAATAAAAATAATTAGAATCCATTTAGGTCATTTCATAGCTTTGCCTAACAGCATTTATGCACCATTAACAGTATTACAAGTACATATTAAGCTTAATATTGTGTACAAATACACTTTACAAAGCAAACTGGGCAGACATTATTTAAGGTTCTGAACTCTTGCTGTATGTGCAATTGGTATACCAGGCACAGAGGGATCCCTTATATTGATCCCTTAATTTAGGAGTCTGGAGTACATGAGTAGCAGATGATTTTCATGATTGAAACATGGTCTTACTCCAATAGGAGTCCATGAGATTTTGCATATCTCCCTTTATCTAACCAGACAATCATATGTAACTAAACATAGCATTGATAATCATAACTTAGAATATTCTTTGTTCCTAGAAATATTGAATGCCTTTACTTCTAATGTAATATCATAATTTTTTAGATTTCAATTTTAAGATAAAATGGTAATTGTGATCTGCTGTATAATTGCGAAACTTCCCAAGGTCAGTAATGTAGAAGAGTAGAAGAAGCAAATTGCAAATAAACAAGGGCAGTATTTTATACATCATTAGTAGTCATCAGTGTCTGGCACACAGTACATGCTCAGTTAATCTTTAAATGGAAGGATCAAAGAGGACCTGCAATTTAATTTAGAGTTTTACATACCATTTTAGAATATACCCCCATATCTAAGACTAAATTTTATGGTACCATAGGTGACATGATGTAAAAATGGAGGAAAATAAAGAACATTGGAGAGGTCCAATTTGATCATTTCTGGTCATCTAGGTTCTGAGAGCTTTGTGCCTTCCCAGGTTATGAGGGCATAAGTCGTACTTATTAATACATCACAAGTATATTATTTTTGAAAAAAACTTTTTATATTGATATTAAAAGTATAAAAGAATCCGAATCTAAAATAATTCTGGATGACAAATATTTGTCACTGTATAGGAGTGGAGATTAAATATAAAGAATACAGGTAGATATAAAGAACCCTTACAACTCAACAATAAAATAATAAACAACACAATGAAAAAATGAGCAAAAGGACTTGAGTAAGCATTCCTCTAAAGGAGATATACAAACGGCCAATAAATATATGAATATATGCTCAGTATCACTAGTTATTAGGGAAATACAAACCGAAACTATATTGAGATACCACTTCCCATCCAGAATGACTATTATTAAACACACACACACACACCTATATATACAGAAAAAATAACCAGTGTTGGCAAGGATGTGGAGAAATGGGAATACTTGTGCTATGCTGGTGGGAATGTAAAATGGTGGAGCTGCTATAGAAAACAGTATGCCTAGCTCCTCTAACAGTTAAACATAGAATTATGTATAATCCATCAATTCCACTTCTTCGTATATACCCCAAAGAAGGGAAAGCAGGGATAAAAACAGATACTTGTACACCAACGTTTATAGGAGCATTAGTCACAGTATCCAAAGGGTAGAAAACCCCAAGTGTTCATTGATGATGAATGGATAAACAAAATGTGGTATATGCATACAAGGGAATATTATTCAACCTTGAAAAGGAAGGAAGTCTTGACACATGTTACAAATGGATGAATCTTGAAGACATCATGAAATAAGCCAGACACAGAAGAACAAATATTGTATGATTCCACTTATATAAGGTACTTAAAGTAGTCAAATTCATAGAGACAGAAAGTAGAGTCATGTGTTGCCAGGGGAAGAGGGTAGGGGATAGGGAGTTATTTAATAGGTACAGAGTTTCACTTTGGGAACATAAAAAGTTCTAAAAATAGGTGGTGGTGATGGTAGCACAACAATGTGAATATACTTAATGCCACAGTACTGTAAATTTACACATACTATACACTTAAAAATTGCTAAAGCGGTGAATTTTATTTTAGGCATATTTTGCCACAAAAGAAAAAACAAATAGAGGTAGACAGAAAAATTAGATAGGAGGATCTTGAGGGAAAGCTGAGGTAGGGAAACTGACTAAAACATTTTCAAGCATCACTTTTTCTTCAAGTTTTGCCTTTGTTTATTCAGGGTTTACAAGGACCCCCTGGGAGCACAGGAGACAGGGGATTTGCAGGAGAACCAGTAAGTTTATCTTCATGTGTTTTTAATTGTGTTTTTTTTTTTTGTATAATGTATTTTACCTGTCTGTTATTATTGCCCTGTTGTACTGTGGCTGGTATGTTTTGGAAATCAGCATGTGTCATGGGCACCTAATTATAAGAATGAATATTTTGCTGTGAATATAATTTTTAGTGCCTTCCTGGTTTCATAAAGTCAAATTTGGTTCTGTTTGCCTGGAACTGTTAAAACTTCGCATATTTCTATTTTCAGCAAAGATAATTATTAAATCTCAGAATTTTTTTCTGAATGGCTTGCTGTTCATATAATAATTATTACACTGCCCACCCACACACAAAATCACATTTATGAGGGCAACTCTATAACAAAAGACCATATAGAGAAGCCAGACTCTAACTGTAATGGGCCAAAATGTGGAAACTTGACAGAAATGCTGTTAGGCCAATAATTCAAAAAGAGTCGCGTCTTTCTCCCTCACTGGGGAAACCAGCGGTGGCGGCACGTTTGGAGGCTGAGCAGCTGAGCTGCGAGCCTGTCACTGGGAGGTCAGACAGACTGACTGCAGAGCCGACAGATGGACGGACAGCGGGGCAGCCAGACGGCTCGAGTCACCTCAAGTTTGCCATGAGCTGGGGCACAGATCTTTGGCCGTGTGGATGAAAGGCTCTTGGTGCTGCAACCAGGAGTCAGTGCTGTGCCTCTGAGGTGGGAGAGCCAACTTCAGGACACTGGACCACAAGAGACCTCCCAGCTCCACATAATATCAAACGGCAAGAATCTCCCAGAGATCTCTATCTCAACAGCAGCACCCAGCTTCACTCAGCGTCCAGCAAGCTACAGTGCTGGACACATATGGCAAACAACTAGCAAGACAGGAACACAACCACACCCATTGGCAGAGAGGCTGCCTCAAGTCATAATAAGTCCACAGACACCCCAAAACACACCACCAGACGTGGACCTGCCCACCAGAAAGACAAGATCCAGCCTCATCCACCAGAACACAGGCACTAGTCCTCTCCACCAGGAAGCCTACACAACCCACTGAACCAACTTTGGCCACTGGGGACAGACACCAAAAACAACGGGAACTATGAACCTGCAGCCTGCAAAAAGGAGACCCCAAACACAGTAAGATAAGCAAAAGCAGAAGACAGAAAAATACACAGCAGATGAAGGAGCAAGATAAAAACCCACCAGACCTAACAAATGAAGAGGAAATAGGAAGTCTACCTGAAAAAGAATTCAGAATAATGATAGTAAAGATGATCCAAAATCTTGGAAACAGAATAGACAAAATGCAAGAAACATTTAACAAGGACCTAGAAGAACTAAAGATGAAACAAGCAACAATGAACAACACAATAAATGAAATTAAAAATGCTCTAGATGGGATCAATAGCAGAATAACTGAGGCAGAAGAACGGATAAGTGACCTGGAAGATAAATTAGTGGAAATAACTACTGCAGAGCAGAATGAAGAAAAAAGAAGGAAAGGAACTGAGGGCAGTCTCAGAGACCTCTGGGACAACATTAAATGCACCAACATTCTAATTATAGGGGTTCCAGAAGAAGAAGAGAAAAAGAAAGGGACTGAGAAAATATTTGAAGAGATTATAGTTGAAAACTTCCCTAATATGGGAAACAAAATAGTTAATCAAGTCCAGGAAGCACAGAGAGTCCCATACAGGATAAATCCAAGGAGAAACACGCCAAGACACATATTAATCAAACTGTCAAAAATTAAATACAAAGAAAACATATTAAAAGCAGCAAGGGAAAAACAACAAATAACACACAAGGGAATCCCCATAAGGTTAACAGCTGATCTTTCAGCAGAAATTCTGCAAGACAGAAGGGACTGGCAGGACATATTTAAAGTGATGAAGGAGAGAAGCCTACAACCAAGATGACTCTACCCAGCAAGGATCTCATTCAGATTTGATGGAGAAATTAAAACCTTTACAGACAAGCAAAAGCTGAGAGAGTTCAGCTCCACCAAACCAGCTTTACAACAAATGCTATACGAACTTCTCTAGGCAAGAAACACAAGAGAAGGAAAAGACCTACAATAAGAAACCCAAAACAATTAAGAAAATGGGAATAGGAACATACATATCAATAATTACCTTAAATGTAAATGGACTAAATGCTCCCACCAAAAGACAGAGACTGGCTGAATGGATACAAAAACAAGACCCATATATCTGCTGTCTACAGGAGACCCACTTCAGACCTAGAGACACATACAGACTGAAAGTAAGGGGATGGAAAAAGATATTCCATGAAAATGGAAACCAAAAGAAAGCTGGAGTAGCAATACTCATATCAGACAAGATAGACTTTAAAATAAAGACTATTAGAAGAGACCAAGAAGGACACTACATAATGATCAAGTGATCGATCCAAGAAGAAGATATAACAATTGTAAATATTTATGCACCCAACATAGGAGCACCTCATACATAAGGCAAATGCTAACAGCCATAAAAGGGGAAATCGACAGTAACATATTCATAGTAGGGGACTTTAACACCCCACTTTCACCAATGGACAGATCATCCAAAATGAAAATAAATAAGGAAACACAAGCTTTAAATGATACATTAAACAAGATGGACGTAATTGATATTTATAGGACATTCCATCCAAAAGCAACAGAATACACATTTTTCTCAAGTGCTCATGGAACATTCTCCAGGATACATCATATCTTGGGTCACAAGTCAAGCCTTGGTAAATTTAAGAAAATTGAAATTGTATCAAGTATCTTTTCTGACCACAACACTATGAGACTAGATATCAATTATAGGAAAAGATCTGTAAAAAATACAAACACATGGAGGCTAAACAATACACTACTTAATAACGAAGTGATCACTGAAGAAATCAAAGAGGAAATTTAAAAAATACCTAGAAACAAATGACAATGGAGACACGACGACCCAAAACCTATGGGATGCAGCAAAAGCAGTTCTAAGAGAGAAGTTTATAGCAATACAGTCCTAACTTAAGAAACAGGAAACATCTCGAATAAACAATCTAACCTTGAACCTAAAGCAATTAGAGAAAGAAGAACAAAGAAACCCCAAAGTTAGCAGAAGGAAAGAAATCATAAAGATCAGATCAGAAATAAATGAAAAAGAAATGAAGGAAACGATAGCAAAGATCAATAAAACTAAAAGCTGGTTCTTTGAGAAGATAAACAAAATTGATAAACCACTGGCCAGACTCATCAAGAAAAAAAGGGAGAAGACTCAAATCAACAGAATTAGAAATGAAAAAGGAGAAGTAACAACTGACACTGCAGAAATACAAAAGATCATGAGAGATTACTACAAGCAACTCTATACCAATAAAATGGACAACCTGGAAGAAATGGACAAATTCTTAGAAATGCACAACCTGCCAAGACTGAAACAGAAAGAAACAGAAAATATGAACCAAAATATGAGACCAATCACAAGCACTGAAATTCAAACTGTGATTAAAAATCTTCCAAAAAACAAAAGCCCAGGACCATATGGCTTCACAGGCGAATTCTATCAAACATTTAGAGAAGAGCTAACACATACCCTTCACAATTTCTTCCAAAATATAGCAGAGGGAGGAACACTCCCAAACTCATTCTACGAAACCATCATCACCCTGATACCAAAACCAGACAAGGATGTCACAAAGAAAGAAAACTACAGGCCAATATCACTGATGAACATAGATGCAAAAATCCTCAACAAAATACTAGCAAACAGAATCCAAAAACACATTAAAAGGATCATACACCATGATCAAGTGGCGTTTATCCCAGGAATGCAAGGATTCTTCAGTATACGCAAATCAATCAACGTGATACACCGTATTAACAAATTGAAGGAGAAAAACCATATGATCATTTCAATAGATGCAGAGAAAGCTTTCGACAAAATTCAACACCCATTTATGATAAAAACGCTGCAGGAAGTAGGCATAGAGGGAACTTTCCTCAACATAATAAAGGCCATGTATGACAAACCCACAGCCAACATCATCCTCAATGGTGAAAAACTGAAATCATTTCCACTAAGATCAGGAACAAGACAAAGTTGCCCACTCTCACCACTCTTATTCAACATAGTTTTGGAAGTTTTAGCCACAGCAATCAGAGAAGAAAAGGAAATAAAAGGAATCCAAATCGGAAAAGAAGAAGTAAAACTGTCACTGTTTGCAGATGACATGATACTCTACATAGAGAATCCTAAAGATGCTACCAGAAAACTACTAGAGCTAATCAATGAATTTGGTAAAGTTGCAGGATATAAAATTAATGCACAGAAATCTCTGGCATTCCTATACTGTAATGATGAAAAATCTGAAAGTGAAATCAGGAAAACATTCCCATTTACCATTGCAACAAAAAGAATAAAATATCTAGGAATAAACCTACCTAAGGAGACAAAAGACCTGTATGCAGAAAATTATAAGACACTGATGAAAGAAATTAGAGATGATTGAAATAGATGGATAGATATACCATGTTCTTGGATTGGAAGAATCAACATTGTGAAAATGACTCTACTACCCAAAGCAATCTACAGATTCAATGCAATCCCTATCAAACTACCACTGCCATTTTTCACAGAACTAGAACAAAAAATTTCACAATTTGTATGGAAACACAAAAGACCCCGAATAGCCAAAGAATCTTGAGAACGAAAAAAGGAGCTGGAGGAATCAGGCTCCCTGACTTCAGACTATACTACAAAGCTACAGTAATCAAGACAGTATGGTACTGGCACAAAAACAGAAAGATAGATCAATGGAACAGGATAGAAAGCCCAGAGATAAACCCACGCACATATGGACACCTTATCTTTGATAAAGGTGGCAGGAATGTACAGTGGAGAAAGGACAGCCTCTTCAATAAGTGGTGCTGGGAAAACTGGACAGGTACATGTAAAAGTATGAGATTAGATCACTCCCTAACACCATACACAAAAATAAGCTCAAAATGGATTAAAGACCTAAATGTAAGGCCAGAAACTATCAAACTCTTAGATGAAAATATAGGCAGAACACTCTGTGACATAAATCGCAGCAAGACCGTTTTTGACCCACCTCCTAGAGAAATGGACATAAAAACAAAAGTAAACAAGTGGGACCTAATGAAACTTAAAATCTTTTGCAAAGCAAAGGAAACCATAAACAAGACCAAACGACAACCCTCAGAATGGGAGAAAATATTTGCAAACGAAGCAACTGACAAAGGATTAATCTCCACAATTTATAAGCAGCTCATGCAGCTCAATAACAAAAAAACAAACAACCCAATCCAAAAATGGGCAGAAGACCTAAATAGACATTTCTCCAAAGAAGATATACAGATTGCCAACAAACACATGAAAGAATGCTCAACATCATTAATCATTAGGGAAATGCAAATCAAAACTACAATGAAATATCATCTCACACCGGTCAGAATGGCCATCATCAAAAAATCTAGAAACAATAAATGCTGGAGAGGGTGTGGAGAAAACGGAACACTCTTGCACTGCTAGTTGGAATGTGAATTGGTACAGCCACTATGGAGAGCAGTATGGAGGTTCCTTAAAAAACTAAAAATAGAACTACGATATGACCCAGCAATCCCACTACTGGGCATATACCCTGAGAAAACCATAATTCAAAAAGACTCATGTAGGGGCTTCCCTGGTGGCACAGTGGTTGAGAGTCCGCCTGCTGATGCAGGGGACACGGGTTCGTGCCCCAGTCCGGGAAGATCCCACATGCCACAGAGCAGCTGGGCCCGTGAGCCATGGCCGCTGAGCCTGCATGTCTGGAGCCTGTGCTCCACAACGGGAGAGGGCACAACAGTGAGAGGCCCGCGTACCGCAAAAAAAAAGAGTCATGTAGCAAAATGTTCATTGCAGCTCTATTTACAATAGCCAAGATATTGAAACAACTTAAGTGTCCATCATCGGATGAATGGATAAAGAAGATGTGGCACATATATACAATGGAATATTACTCAGCCATAAAAAGAAATGAAATTGAGTTATTTGTAGTGAGGTGGATGGACCTAGAGTCTGTCATACAGAGTGAAGTAAGTCAGAAAGAGAAAGACAAATACCATATGCTATCACATATATATGGAATTAAAAAAAAATGTCATGAAGAACCTAGGGGTAAGACGGGAATAAAGACACAGACCTACTAGAGAATGGACTTGAGGATATGGGGAGGGGGAAGGGTAAGCTGTGACAAAGTGAGAGAGTGGCATGGACGTATATACACTACCAAACGTAAAATAGATAGCTAGTGAGAAGCAGCCGTATAACACAGGGAGATCAGCTCGGTGCTTTGTGACCACCTGGATGGGTGGGATAGGGAGGGAGGGAGGGAGACGCAAGAGGGAGGAGATATGGGAACATATGTATATGTATAACTGATTCATTTTGTTATAAAGCAGAAACTAACACACCATTGTAAAGCAATTATACTCCAATAAAGATGTAAAAAAAGTTATTATATAATTTAGACAGTAAAAATATAAATTAAAAAAAAGAATTCAGAAAGTCACATCACCATTTCATAAATCTGACTCAGTTATAGAGTTTCCATGGAAAATGAATTGTGAAAATGAAATACCTTGCCATGCCTTATCTCTCACAATATATTCTTTATTGCCTATGAAGCCATTCTTCTGGCTAATAGTGTCAGATGTAATGTGCAGTAACATGCTTCTAAGATTTGCACTACAAATTGTCTTTCAAACTACTGGGTTGATCTTATCCATCAGTTGACACAAAAGTTTATAGGTGGTTTCTGCATAATTCATTTAGCTAGTAGGAAGTAGAAAATTCTAACAAAGAGCTCTTCTTACCAAACTGTGTTCATTTCCTCCTTTACATATTTAACCTATGGTATAAGCTCTCCAAACAGTAGTAAACGCTTGCCTATGGGTGTAATTTTTCCAAATATAGTATCTTAAATGTGGTGTTGATTTTATCAAACTAAGTTCTTCTCAGTGTTCTCTGTTTTGTATCTCTTAACCTACCATCCTAATTCTAATATTCATTTGATCATAAATCATGCAAATCTCTAAATACTTCTTTCTTCTAAAGAGTCTGTAGCTCCTTGAAGTCAGAGACCATTTTTTGCACCTTTACAGTCCTCTTTCCTGGTATAATGTCTGGCATGTTATATCTACCTGATGCATATTTGTTAAACAGCATTAACCAAAGATCATTTAGCCAAAGGTGTAATCATTCAGCCAGTAATATTAGATGAAGTGAAATGGAATTAAATCTAATTTTAAGAGAGAACACATTTAAGTCAAGATAAGTGTATCAACAGGGCTATGGCAACAGCACAGACAGTATCTTAGGCTTTATACAAGCAAAGATTTATTGTTGTAGTAATAAACGACTGAAATGGCTTAATAGCATCTAAAAATTGACATTCAGGTCACAGGGTCAGTGGGTCTGTTAAATAAAATAGAAATGAATTCGTAATGGATATAATGGGCTTTGTTTCACATATTTGAGCTACTTAGTTAGATCTGAGAAAATATATAACAAAGAAACTGTCCTAATCTGGGGTTAGGGAAACTTCCAGAGGAGGAGCATCTGAGTTGTGATCTGAAGGATGAACAGTAGTTACTTAAGCAAATATGGAGAAAAGTCATTCCAGAGAGAAGTCGTGAACTGGGAGACAACCCTACTTATTTATTTAAAGATCTAAAAGAAGGCCAGCATGGTGTGGCACAGAGAGCCAGGTGGGAAGTGAGTGCAAGATGAGGATGGAAAGGGAGGGAGGGGACAAAACGCATGCAGCTCAGTAAGCCCTACTCCCAAATATTTGTATTTTTATCCTAAGAACAAAGGGGTGTCACTGAAGGGATAAGGCTAGGTTTATGATCATATTACTGTTCTGTAAAGATCGCTCAAACCAAATTGGAAGGGACTAAGAATGGACAAGAATAGCTTTGTGCAGCACCAGTCTGGATAAGAGATAGTAGAACTGTTTATGATTAGCAGAAAGAAAGAGTAGATAGATGTAAAATATTCAGAAGGAGATAAAATCAACAGGAAATAGATATGCTATATGTGAAGTATGATTCCTAAGGTTGTGGCTTGAAGAATTAATGAGATAATGATATAACTCACTGAAAATGAGAATACCAGCAGAAATTTATGTTTGAAAATGGAAGATTATAAGTCAGTTTAGCTATGTTGAATTTGAGGTGCCTTTGAGAACTGTGAAGATGGCAGTTGGATGTGGAGCTCAAAGCAGAATAATATCCTGAAATTTAAAATATTGGAGCCATTGGTCTAGGGGAAAAGTATAGGAAAGAGAAAAGAACAGGATCTAAGGCTGAATTTTGAAGAAATGCTACATATGATAAATGTTGGTAGAAGAGGATGGAACTGCAGAGATGACTGAAAGAGGTAAGAGGAAAATCAGGTATATAAGTTTGAAGTTCAGCCCCAACCATAACGTACCTTAAAATCTTCATGACAATCTTAAATTCCTTTAGAAGTATGTAAGCAAAAATATATATCTAGATCAAACCAGAAGTATAATTGACATGCTAAAATAAGAGAGAAAATGGAATCAATTAAAAGTCTTAATTTTCAAAAGAGTGGGATAGCTAAAATGGGCAAAGATGTACTAATACTAACCAAAGGAAAGCTGGAGTAGTTATATTAATTTCCAACAAAATAGACTTCAGATCAAGAACAATTATCAGGGATAAAGAGGGACATTACATAGTGATAAGTGTATCAATTCTCCAAAGACATAATAATGCATCTTAAAGTGCTTAAAGTGTATGCATCTAACAACAGAGCATCAAATTATATGAGGCAAAAGCTGATAGAACTCCAAGGATAAATAGACAAATTTACTATTTCATTTGGAGATACTTATCTACCAGTAATTGAGAGATCCAGCAGGCAGATAATCAGTAAAATTATAGTTGAAGTGAACACCACCATCAGGACACTGGATCTAATTGACATTTATAGACTGCTTAATCCAGTAACAGCAGAATATACATTCTTTTCAAGTTCACATGGAATATTCACCAAGACAGACTGCGTTCTGGGTCATAAAACACACCTTAACAAATTTCAAAGAAAAGATATCATACAAAATACGCTCTTAGTCCATAATGGAATTAAACTATAAATCAATAAGAGAAACATAACTGGAAAATCTCAAACTATTTTGAGATTAAACTACACACTTCTGAATAACAATTGTTCAAAGAAGACATCTCAAGAAATTTTAAAAATATTTTGAACTAAATGAAAGTGGAAATACAACTTATCGGACTTTGTGGGATGCAGTGAAAGCAGTGCATAGAGGGAAATTTATAGTATTGAATGCATATACTAGAAAGGAAGAAAGATCTAAAATCAATAACAAGCTTCTACCTTAGGAGACCAGAAAAAGAAGAGAAAATTAAATACAAAATGAGCAGAAGAAAGTAAATGATAAAAATCAGAGCAGAAATCAATTAAAATAAAAACAGGAAAAATAGAGAAAATCAATGAACCAAAAAACTTATTTTTTTAAAAGATCAATAAAATTGGTCAAACCCCCTAGCCAGGATCATCAAGAATAAAAAAAAGAGAGAAGACACAAATTACTAATATTAGAAATGGAAGAGGGACCTTCACTACTGATCCCATGGACATTAAAAAAGGCAATAAAGGAATACTATGAATAATTCATTCTCACAAATTTGATAACCTAGATGAAATGGACAAATTCCTTGAAAGATGTAATCTACCAAAACTCACACAAGGAAAATTTGATAATCTGAATAGGCTTCTATTCATTAAAGAAATTGAGTCAACGATTAATAACCTTCCAAAACAGAAAGCAGCAGGCCCAGATGGTCTTACTGGTGAATACTACCAGAGATTTAAGGAACAAAATGATACCCATTTTCTACAATCTATTCCAGAAAATAGAAACAGAAGAAATACTTCCTAACTCATTCTGTGAGGCCAGCATTACCCTAATACCAAAACCAGACAAAGCTATTACAAGAAAAGAAAACTACAGACCAGTATCTCTCATGAACATATATTTTTAAATCTTCCACAAAATATTAACAAATTGAATCCACTAATATATAAAGATAATTATACACCATAACCAACTGGGATTTATCCGAGGTATGTAAGGCTGGTTCAACCTTCAAAAATCAATTAGTATAATCCATTACTTTAACAAACTAAAAAAGAAATTATATAAAATAGGTGCAGAAAAATAATTTTACAAAATACAATACCCATCTATGATAAAAATTCACAGTAAACTAGGAGGAAAGGGGAACGTCCTCAGCTTTATGAAGAATATATTTTAACAGGCTTATAGCTAACATCTTACTTAATGATGAAATGCTAGGTGCTTTTCCCCTAAGAACAGGGAAACAAGGAAAGGATGTCCCTCTTTTTTTAAACTCCTGTTCAGCATTGGGCTGGAAGTCCTAACTAATGCAATGAAACAAGAAAAGAAAAGAAAAAAGACTGGGAAATAAGATATAAAATTGTCTTTTTTGCAGATGACACAGTTGTCTATAAAGAAAAGCCCAAAGAATTAATTAAAAAGACCAACAACCAGTCACTTTCCTACATACCAGCAATAAACAATTGGAATTTGAAATTTAAAGTACAGTACCATTTACATCAGCATCAAAAAAAAGGCATAAATCTAAAAAATATATGCAAGATCTATTTGAGGAAAACTACAAAGCTCTGATCAAAGAAGATTTAGTAAATGGAGAGATATTCCTTGTTCATGGATAGGAAGACCCATTGTTAGGATGTCAGTTCTTCACAACTTGATTACAGATTTAATGCAATTCCAGTCAAAATCCTAGTGAGCTACTTTGTGGATACTGACAAACAGATACTAAAGTTCATATGGAAAGGCAAGAGACCCAGAATAGCCAAAATAATATTGAAGTCAGAAGACTGGAACTACCAAACTTAAAGATTTACTATAAAGCTGCAGTAATCAAGACAGTGTAGTATTGAAAAAAGATAATTGGAACAAAATGGTAAGCTCAGAAGTAGAACTCCACAAATATAGTCAATTGGTCTTTGACAAAGAACATGGGCAATTCAATGGATAGTCTTTTCAACAATGGTACTAGAACAGCTGGATATCCACAAGCAAAAAAATGGATTTAGACAAATACTATACATCTTTAACAAAAATTAACTCAAAATTAATCATAGACCTAAATGTAAAATGCATAACTGTGAAACTCCTAGAAGATAACAGAGGAGAAAACTTCAATGACTTTGGATTTGGCAATGGTTTTTAGATACAACAAAACAAAAGCATGATCCATGAATGAAAAATTTGGTAGGTTGTACTTCATTAAAGTGAAAAAACTTCTGCTCCATGACATGTTCAGAGAATGAAGACATGCCATTACTGGGAGAAAATAATTGCAAAACATATCTGCTAAAGGACTTGTATCCAAAATATAGAAAGAACTCTTAAGAGTCAACGATAAGAGAAACAATCCAATTAAAAAGTGGGCAAAAGATTTGAAGACACCATACCAAATAAGATGTACAGGTGGCAAAGAAGCATATTAAGATATTCACATCATATGTCATTAGAGAATTGCAAACTAAAACAACAATGACATTCCATTACACACCTGTAGGAATGGTTAAAATCCAAAACATTGACAATACCAAATGCTAGCAAAGATGTGGAGCAACAGGAGTTCTCATTCATTGTTGGTGGAAAGCAGCTTTGGAACACAGTTTGGCAGTTTCTTACAAAGCTAAACATACTCTTACCATGTGATTCAGCAGTCATGCTCCTTGGTGTTTACTGAAATGAGTGTAAATCTTATGTCTATATAAAACCTGCACATGAATGTTTATAGCAGCTTTATTCATAGTTGCTAAAAATTGGAATCAACCAATAATATCCTTCAAAAGTTAAATGGATAAACAAACTGTGGTACATCCATACAGTGGACTATTATTCAGCAATAAAGAGAAATGAGCTATTAGGCCACAAAAAGACATAGAGTAACCTTTAAATACACCCCACTAAATGAAAAAAAAAGCCAATCTGAAAAATCTAAATACCATATGATTCTGACTATGTGACATTCTGAAAAAGGCAAAACTATAGAGACAGTAAAGAACAGTGCTTGCCAGGGATTGGGGGAAGGGGACAAAGGATGAATCAGTGAAGGACAGGTGAATTTTAGGGCAGTGAAACTATTTTGTATGATACTGTAAAAGTGGATACATGATATTATACATTTCTCAAAACTCAGAACTGTACAGCACAGAGTGAACCCTAGGGTAAACTATGGACTTTAGTTAGTATTAGTGTCAATATTGGTTCATCAATTGCAACAAATCTACCATACCAATGTAAGATGTTAATAGTAGGGGAAACTGGGCAGGGGTAGTATATAGGAACTCTCTGTACTTTCTGTTCAATTTTTCTGTAAACCTAAAACTTCTTTAAGAAATAAAGTCTGTTAACTAAAACAAAATATTCTAGTAAAGTCAAGCATAATTCTGTAATATGGTAGTGTATCTATCTTGTGTCTGTGTCCAACCTACTAGGAAACACTGATATATGCTTAGGAACAACAAGATAAGATTACCAACTGTCACTATATCATCTAACATTATTTTAAAAGTTTTAGCTACTGTAGTGGGATATGATGCACAAATCATCATATAAGGAAATGAAAGCATTGTTATTTAGAGAAAATATAAACAAACCCAAAAGACTTATAAAACCCAAAGACAATTCTATTTTTTCAACTACTGATAGAGAGTAATATAACAGCAATACATATAATAAACAGTTTTTAAAAATCAGTTTCCCTACATACAAGTAATTAGCAGAAAATATAATAGGAAAAAGATTCCACTCAAGATAGAAACAGAACATAATAATTAAGAATAACCTTAGCGAGAATTAGATGGGACACTTACGAAGAAAATTTTGAAAATTTACTGAGACTTAGAAACTGACTTAAGCAGAAAGGCAATTTATCATCTAAACAGAAGACTGATTATTTTTTAGACTAATGAATTAGGTGTAATCCAATCCCATTCAAAATTCTCATTACCCATTATAAATTAGGTGTGGGATTTAATTATTCTCAGTATAGCTTATAAGAATGAGCAGGTGAAATAGCTTAATATTTTAAGAAGAGGAAGACTACTGCTACTAGATATTAAAATAAATAATAAAGACAGAATAATCCCTGTGACATTGATCCATCTAGATTTACAGACGTGGGACAAAAAAAAAGGTAGCTTTTCAATAACCAAGAATATGAAAGAATTTAATATTGATAGGGACAACATTACACATCAGTAGGGAAGATAAGAATTAAAAATGATGCTAGAATAATTGCATCACCCTTTCTAATCAGTTCAACAAATGTTTGTTGAGTGCTTACTATATATTAAGGACTGTGCTGGATTCTAAGGGGCTTATTGTTAAACCATGAAGAGTTTACAGTTAGTAGAGATATAGGTAACACGGTAAAAAATCATTTCAACATATTAGGATAAATGCTAAAATAGAGATTAATTTACGGTCCTAAATGAGCACAAAGGAGATACACTTAGCCCAAGCTGGGTTTCCCAGAAGACTTGACTTAGGAAATGACACTTGGTCTGAATAATGGATAAATTAGTAACCAGGTAAACAGGGTAGAAAGAGCACTCCAGGTGAATGGAACAGTATGAGGAAAGACATGGAGGCATGAAACAGCCTGATATTTTCAGGGGACTTTAATCTGTTGCATTCACTAGAGCGTAAAGTGAAAAGTAGGAAGTGTTGCTATTTGGTTAAAAGAGTTTATTTTGATACTCACCTCACACAGTACATCAAAACAATGGTTTAAATGGATAAGTATTTTAAAACCATAAGTAACAAAAGAGTAGGTGAAAATTTTTAATGGGAATAGATGTTTTAAACTGAAATATGGTAGAAAAAGCCATAAAAGACTGGACAGGTTTAACTACATACAAATTTTAAACTTCTCCCATTCAGATTTTTTAAAAAACACTAAAAGATTTAAGGAGCTACATTAAATGTTAAGTGGGTCAAGTGGTTATTTTGGGTCATTTTTATTTTTATTTATTATTTTTTTTTGCGGTACGCGGGCCTCTTACTGTTGTGGCCTCTCCCATTGCGGAGCACAGGCTCCGGACGCGCAGGCTTAGCGGCCATGGCTCACGGGCCCAGGCGCTCCGCGGCACGTGGGATCTTCCCGGACCGGCACACGAACCCGTGTCCCCTGCATCGGCAGGCGGGCTCTCAACCACTGCACCACCAGGGAAGCCCCATTTTTACTTTTATCTATTTCCATGTGTTCTACAGTGAGCTTATTTAGGGGTTAAAAGTTATCTTTAACATTATGTTTTTAAAATACAATGACAAACCACAAACTGGGCAGATGTTAGCAGTAAAATAGGGCAGAAAAAAGTTAATGTCTGCAACACATAAAGAACTCTACAAATTTTTTTTAAATGACCCCCAAAATACATGGGCAAAGGACATGATCAAGCAACATGTAGAATATTGCAGGTAGCTGATAAATAACAAAAAGAATATTCAGCCTCACTGGTAGTCAAGCATATATACATTTTAAGATACCAGATTGTCCATCAAATTAATGAAGAATTTAAAAAATAATATTCTGTGCTAGGATGAATTTAATGAAATAGATTCTAATTTTATACATTGTTTGTAGAATGTTAATTATTGCAGCCTTTCTGGAAATTGACTTCACTTTATGACCAAATAGCACTACATTTCATACTCTATTCCAGGGGTGGAAATGCACAATGCATACAAAGACTACTGCACAAAGATGTTTCTCTCAGTCTGTTTATAATAGGGTAAAACTACATTCTGAAGAGAATCCATGAATTTTAAAATATTATACATAATATTTAATAAGCCATAATTGAAAAACATTAGTGACCTCTTAATACCTTTAATGGCTGTGCTATTCAGTAGGGACAACATATGTGATGCTTACATACCAACCTTATAATTCTATTATTCATATACTTATCTCAACTATTCGGCAGTGTCATCTGATGTTACAGACGTTAACATTCACTTATAGTCTAATATGCATATAATAAATCCTATAAAGCAAAATTTTACTGTAAAGAAGACTTATAAACAATATAAATGTCTAGCATTAAGAAAATGATTAAATTATGGTACTGCAGAATGTTAGATGGAATATAATATTATGTAGCCATTGAACAATTTTGTTATGAAATATTTACAGTAACTTGGTAAAATATTTATATTTCAAATAGAATCTTAAACATAAAACAGATATAGTTAGGGGCTTCCCTGGTGGCACAGTGGTTAGGAGTCTGCCTGCCAATGCAGGGGACGCGGGTTCAAGCGCTGGTCCAGGAGGATCCCACATGCTGCGGAGCAAATGGGCCTGTACGCTGCAGCTACTGAGCCTGCGCTCTAGAACCCGCGAGCCACGACTGCTGAGGCCCGTGCACCTGGAGCCTGTGCGCCTGGAGCCCGTGCTCTGCAACAAGAGAAGCCACCACAATAAGAAGCCCATGCACCACAACGAAGAGTGGCCCTTGTTCACCACAACTAGAGAAAAGCCTGAGCGCAGCAACAAAGACCCAACACAGCCAAAAATAAAATTAATTAATTAAAAGAAAACAGATAAGTTTTATAAGTATGCTCCCACAAAAGAACTAGAAGGAAATATGCAAGTATATTTACAGTGTCATCTCTGTATGGTAGGATTATGGATTATTTACTTAATCTGGGGTTTTTTGTACTTTCAATACTTTTCAAATATTTTTAAATGAACATTAATGTAACAACTTAGAAAAAGTTTAAAATAACCAGCCATACCACAATTTTTCCCCATTAACACATTTTTTTTTAAGTGAGGTGTTCACAAATTGTGTTGGAGTACAAACTCATAGAATTTTAACTATCTTGTTATATTCTGAATCTTAAAAAAAACACCTTTATACTGTCTTTCCAGAAAGACCAAAATATTCAAACAGCTTCTTTAGATGGCTGGGCAAATAGCATTAAATTTTAGTTTCTAAATAAGTGTTAATCTATCTAGAGTAATTCTAGACAGTTAAATGGGTTCACACACTAAGATCCTTTAGGTTTAGCAATTTAATGTTCAGGCCATAAGCTAATTATTCAGTGTTTGTTTACTTATAATTACACTATTCAGTATTACAGGGGAAAAGATTTCCGTAAAGGTCCCACATACATTTTATTGCACCTTAGTGATTATCCCATGTAAACATTGTTACATTTATTCATATGAAACAGAGGAATTGTTCAATTGGACTCACTACTATGATAAAGTATGACATTAAGCAAACTCAAGCATATTTTTATTGCATTGGAAACCATATATTTGCTTCTTTAAAAATGCTGTTTTGTTTGTCATATGTTTTTCAGGAATATTAAGTGGATCTATAATTGTCCTACCCATTAAATAAGATAGCTCTGAAAGCCCTTAGCGCTCTATTTCATAATTATTAGATGCTTGATAAATGTTTATTGAATGAATGAGTGAATTAGGGAATGAAAGAATGAAAGGCACCATCCTTTCTTTGCTTTCCCTTTCTTTTGAATCCAAACAAAGCTTAATATTAGTAACAAAAAAAAGATGAATCAACTAAAGATTTAATTTTGTTTATACAGAGAGTAAAGTGATACATTGATAAATGTATTATGCGTTATATTACATATGATATAATTATATGCATATGTTAATTGTAATATAGAGTACATTTTAATTCTCACATCCTAAATTTTGTTTTAATATAGGGACCACGAGGACTGCAAGGTGATGCTGGACCTCCTGGAGAAATGGGTGCTGAGGTAATTTTTCTTGGGGCTCTTTCTTGTTAGTTCATCAATACTCAATACTTTTTGTAAGACTCCTCTTAAGGTTAAGTTGATATCTTAGGTATATATATTTTGAAGAATAATTTTATAGTGTTTTGTTTCATATTCAGGAAATAAAACCTAAAATTCTGTTAAAACCAGGGATGACTGTTGTATGAACCTAATTTTATGCATATAAAATTCCCTTAACAGTTCATTTAAATGACAGAACAAAAAGTGAATAAAACTTTCCCTTCACTGATTGAGAGTTAACTTTGATAACCCTTCACTCCATTATAGAAGAATATTGAAAAGTGACTCTTATTCAAGATATGTTTTAGAATAATAAACCATACTTGTTATAATTATAAAATCCAATTCATTTCTTTTGTTTGTTAACTTTAGCGCTAAAAAATTAGGCATAAATTCTCTCCTCCCTTGGCTTCTGTGAAACTGCTCCCTCTTGATTCTGCTTTTTACCTTCTGATTAGCCTCAGTCTTGATGGGAAGCTGTCCTTCCTCTTCCTCAGCTTACAATCATATTATCACATAGACTTTAATTACCAGTATTATTCTGATAGCTCTAGCTTGATAGCTCTAACTCATGCCTCTCTCCTTGGGGCTCCAGTTATTGATTTCCTGTTGTCTTTTATGTATGCACCTAGGTATCCCACAAACATCTCAAATTCAAAATATCTAAACCAAACCCATCGCTTTCCCACTGTTATTCCTCTTTTTATTCTCATCTCACTGAAAGATATCCCTTATGCCCAGTAACCCCAAACTGAGAGTCATCCTAGACTCCCCTTCCTTCAATCAGCTCTTTTCCCTTTGAATAATCTCCCACTAATGTCTCACCTCCATCCTTTCCTTTCCGTCCCCATTGCCGGTGCTCCAGTCCTCTGCTCTAATTCCATGTCTCCTCCAACTGCCATTATTCCTTAGCTACTTGTGGCCAGTTTACCTTTGTCATATCATTCTTGTCCTTGAAATTTTTCAATGGCTCTCATAGCCTTTAATAAAATGCCAATTTCTTAAGATGATAATGTTCTGCATTGTCTAATGTCTGCAGACCTTTTCAACCACATTCCAATAGAACTTTTCTCCTCCTCTAATTCCACGATTATGCCATGCTTTCTTGCTGTGTACTGTGTATCCACTGGGAGTCCAAGGGTGGCTGAGATATGGTCCCTGACTCCTTTAGCAGTTTATAATCTATTCCAGAAGATAATCATGTAAAAGCTCATTATACTTCTGTTAGACCCAATGATGGAGACATTCACAGGGCATTATAAGAGTACAGCAATGGGTATGTAACCTTACCTGGATAAGGGGAAAAAGAAGACTTGTCTGTGTTGAGGCAGCGGGAGGGTAATGAGTTTTAAGGAATGAGTATGAGTTAGCCATATGAAAAGAGGGAATAAGGATATGGCGATTCCAGAAAAAGGGGTAGTATGAGTAGAAACATGCAAACATGAGGCCGTATGGATTCTTTGATGTTTAAAGTCAAAACAAGGAGTGATGATAGACGAAATTACAGAGAAATGGTTAGATCAAACGAAAAATCTTATATACTCTGTTAAGAAGCTTGAACTTTTCATCTTACGGGCTACAGTAAGTCATTGTGAGGTAGGCATAGGGCAGTGATAAAGTCAGATTTGTATTTTTGGAAGATCATTTTAGCAGTCTCAGGGAAGATGTATTTGAGAAGACAAGAGTGCAGACATATATACCTTCTAAAAAGCTGTTGCATTCAACTAGTTAAGAAACAATGGAGGTCCGAACTAAAGTAGTCAGCATAAGTAAGAAGGGGATGTATTTGAGAAATGTTTGTTACATAAATTCTGGAGAACCTGCATATTTGTGGGATATGGAAAGTAAATGGGAAAGAGAAGTCAAAAATTATTTCCAGATTTCAACAGGATGGATGGCAATATCGTTTCCTGAGACAAGAAAAGAAGAATGTTAGTCATAATCTGCTACTCTGCCCAAGGTAAATGGTTAACAGGTAGCAGACCCTGGCTTTGAATCCACATCTGATTCAAAAGCCAATGCTGAAAAGCTGTACTATGCCACGTCCATCCTCTGAGTCTAAAAAAGCAGAGGAAAGTCATACCTCATAACTTGAAAAAAAAATTTTTAATAGGGTAGGAGACAAGAATCTGTCATGATAAGGAGTAGGGGTTGAACATATTTTCTATTGAGGAATATATGCTGGTTTAGAATAGTGGTTGAGGATAATGGAAGAGGGAAATGACTAAAGACATGTAAAAGCAGATATACCTTATTAAAAGTAAAACTGAAGTAGGAGACTTTGAATTTGCATTATATTAATAATAATGATGTTAATACTAGGTAACAACTTCAGAGAACTTTCTATGTTCCTAGCAGTATTTATGTACTTTACCATATTAATGAATTCTCACAATACCCCATGAGGTAATGCAATTATCCTCATTCTACAGATGAGGAAACTAAGCCATGAAATGGTTAAGCAACTTGTTCAAGAGCAATAGCTGTGCAATAGTAGTGCAATAGCAATAGTAGTGGTAGAGCCCACATTTAAATTTAGGCAGTCTCTCTCTGCAACCCATTCTCTTAGTCACTATGCCTCTCAATATGTAATGAAGCCACTTTGCACAAGAGTGTAATTTTTCCATTGATGTTCAACTGGGAATAGAAATGGAGAAGGCAATTTAAAGTGCTAATCCAAGATTGGCATAAGAAAAGAGATACCACAGAGATCAGAAGATCAACTATTGGATTTAGCCTAAGAATAAAAGAAGCCGAGAGGAGCTGACAGATTGGGTGAAACTGGGGAATAGACGAGGTCTAGGGAATTAAAAGCAATTTTGATGTGGAAGAAGTCCTGAGAGAGTTGGAATTCTCGCTTGAGAGATAATTTTAACCTTAGGTTAGGATATTAAATTCTATCATTTCTGAGGCAGAGCAGAAACTCAGGCAGTCTCACTTCGTAGTCCTTCCTCTTAAGTACTGTAATACACCGCCTCTTATAACAGTAAAGTCACAAAGGTAACCAACAGAAAATTTTAAATAATATAACTATTTAAAAATTGGTGAAATGATGGTAAAATGGAGGGAGTTTTAAGGGAACTAAACTTTTAGCAAGGTAATACATCAACAATTAGAGGTAGATTTCTTGGTTATAGAAATAACCATTAAGAGAACTAAAAACAAATTGTTTTATAAAGTAGTTGCCACTGAGGAATGGGGCTGGGGCTTTTCATTATAAGTCCATCTGTACTATTATGCCTGTATAGCTTTTATTTTGGAAAAAGCGAAGCGAGTCTGGATTGTGGAAGCTGAGTCAAAATGGAAAATTGAACTTCTCATCTAAAATACTGTAACAACATAAGAGATATTTTAATCACTAATAATTATTAGGAAGGTTATCACCCATGGATCAGAACTATTGAGGAATCCCTGGAAGACAGAAAGCAAACAGGAAACTTCTGGTCAAGATAGTATCATAGGTTAATGGCTTTAAACTACCCCTCTACTCTGAAAACATGGGGATTATAGAATGCATATGTATGTATTTATAATTGTGTGTGTATAAGTACACATACATACATACACACACATAGAGTAAGAGAAGAGAGTGAGGAAGTAGAGAAGGGAGAGGCAGGCAGAGTATTCTCAACAACAAGATAAATGTCTCCAAGAGAAAAAATAAATAAAACAATACAACAGCAATTATAGGAGCTCGAAGCTTATAAATAGCCAGAGGTTGCAAGAAGTTATATGTTTTCAAGATAAAAGCTTCAACCAAAATCTTCCCAACTGGACCCACCCATGAAAGGGGCGTGGGAAAAAATGCCGTATATATGTATATATATAATTCATATCTTCTTTGTGTGATATATTTTATAAAACCAATAAAGAAAATGGAATTTTTTTCAAGAAGTGTATTCCAAGAGGGATCAACATAAATAGATAGGAAGAATAAAAAGTGAAAAACGCAGGGAATAGTAAGGGTATGAGGGTAGAAAATTAGAAAAGGAAATGGGAAGTAGTTTGTCTTGAGCAAAGATCAAAGGACGAGAGGAAGGGTTAGAAGAAACTGGTCTAGGCAGTCCTGATTTCTGGTGATGTTGTTTTAGCATTTGAACTGTTAAACGGTCCCAGAAATTATCTGGTCTTACGCCATGATGTTTATAAAGGAGGAGCAAAAATCCTTTCCTGGACATAGATATCCCATCCTTGGGCTGAAAATTACTTCCATCTTCTTATGAGGTTGTTATTGCCTTTATGTTGGTGAAGGAATGTGTACAAACAATGTGTCAAATCATTCTATTCTAGGGAACTTCAGGTATTGAGGGAGAATCTGGTCTGCAAGGAGAGCCAGGTGCAAAGGTAACCTTCCTAAATAGTAAAGGAGGTCTCTAAACTTTCACCATTGACTCCCCGATGTTTGCAATATTTTGGCAAACAGCCACCATCTTGGAAGCAGGTAAAGGACAGCAGATAAAAATGGAAAGTGTTCTCAAATGAGTCAGAATAAAATATTACTGAGAAAAAAATATTATCTGTCTCTCTATATATGCAGATAAGTATGTGTGTGTATATCTATACACACACACATATATATATACAGTTATATATGGGAGGGAATACAAATGAAAAAGCAAAATATTATAAATAAATTAATCTGAAGAAAAGGAAAAAATAGTGTTTTGGAACTCCTGTCTTCATGATATACCCTCCATAACTATTAGACATGCAGTTTTAGTAGAAAAGAGTTTAATCTTTCCCTTTGTTTCTTCAGGGAGATGTTGGACCTGCAGGCAGTGTTGGAGTGACTGGGGAGCCAGGGTTACGGGTACGTGCCTACTAGAAACCATTTTAATGCACTGGCCCTCCTATTTTAGAGACTCAAGACTCAGCCTAAAGACTTCAAAGATTGTGTAATAAACTTTTCTGGTGCATTATAGAAAATGTTTGTCTTTATTTTATAATTTCAAAAGCTGCATGCTAAACCCTGTTCACATTGTAATTTAGTAGCATTGAGAGTCCTAACCACACACAACCTTTTTCTCAGAATCAGATGTACTCAGCAGAATCCTTGCCAAATGTGTGGAGTCACTGTGATTGTCACTAATGTTAGCATGAAGAAGAAATTCACAAATACTAGTGATCAACTCTCATGCTATTTCTGGACCTAACAAGACAGACAGACATTGAAATCTAATTTGTGTTTAGAAAAACAGCAACAAAAAACTAGAGTCATGCAAAGTTAACAAGATTCAAAGAAATAATTGTAGATTTTTGTAGACAAAAACAATTGTAGATAATTGTGATAAGGTAGCTTACAGAAGTTATTCTAATATAGACAGTGGTTAATTTAAGCTCTGGTAAGTTTTTTTCCAAGATAACAGGGACCAAGATAATTTTAAGAGACATTTGTTTACTAAAAGGTAAAGTTGGGAGATGTATTTTGCATTCGATTTCTTTCTTGTTCATTTTCCCCTTTTTTTCAGGGGGGTGGGAAGTATGAGGTCAGGGTAATGGAAGTGTCAGCAGTTGGAGCAATGAGCAACTGTGAAGACACACTGATTAATTTACTTGTAAATAGTTCAGGTGGCAAGAGAGCCAGTACTTCTTTAATAGCTTCATAAATTGTGGCTCTACATTTCTACAAGTTCTATGTCTAGAAGACAACTTCCAAATATACCAGGGCCTTGACAGTCACCTCTTCTCTGTAAGGGAGAAAATACAGACCTTAAAAATCCGGTACACTAATTTTAACTGAATTAAGTTGTATTAATCCATGTAAATTAAGAAAAGCAAGATACTATAATTTTATGAAATTCAGTATTTACAGTCTTTGAACTAAGAAACATAGGTATAGCTGTCTAAATATCCAAAGCTACCAAATGAATATATATTACCTTTAATTATCTAAAAGGTATTAATATTCTGAGACCATCTTGTGTTTGAATTTACAGTGCTATGACTCTTTAAATCATCTTCAGAGTTATTCCAGGCAAATTAAATCATGTTCATTATACTTTCAAATACTCCTTATAAATAAAGTAGAAGTAGGAATAAATGTATATAAACCTGCTACTTCTATAGATACCAGAGGCAAAAAAATAAATTTAGATAAATGATTTAGCGAAATAATAAATCTTACATTTCTGCTACCAAATAGGGTGAACCAGGAGCTGCTGGAGAAGAAGGTCTCCAGGGTAAAGATGGAATAAAGGTAAACTATACTTTTAACATTATGATTAAGGTAGATGTTTTTGAGAACTCTTTCAAATATTAAACGTAATTTTTTATGTGCCAACAAAAATCTCTTATTGCGTGGCATAATTATTTTACTACTTTCCCTTTCTCAAAAATTTTTACTGTGTTATAGGGGAACCCAGGAAGAAGGGGACTTCCTGGAGAGGATGGAGAAAAAGGAGAGACAGGCTTACCAGGGACCACAGGGCCCCTGGGTGGACCAGGTGTAATGGGTCCTCCGGTGAGTACTGCTGGGTTCAATACTCAGTGAACTCAGTCCTCTACACACCCACACCCCCACACACAAGTGTGAGCCATACACACACATTCTTGTCTCCCTTATATGTCCATTTGGTATTTGAAGGTATGGAACTATGGCTTGAGTAAAGAACAAACCAGGGACTGATTATCAGCCTTCCTAACATCCAAGGAAAAAAGATACTTTTCCCATGTGTCACACATGCTATTGAACTTCTTCATTTTTTTCTCACTTTATTGCGACGTAATTGACATGTATTATATAAGTTATATAAGTTTACAGTGCATGACCTGTTGATTTCTTGTGCATAAATATTGCTAAATGATTCCCATAATAAGTTTAGTTAGCACATCTATCACCTCACACAGTTGCCTTTTTGTGTGTGTGGTGAGAATTTTTAAGAGTTACTGTCTTAGCATCTTTCAAGTACACAATACGGTGGTGTTAACTATAGTCACCATGCTGTACATTAGATCTCCAGAACTTACTCATCTTATAACTGGAAATTTGTGCCCTTTGACCACCTTCACCTATTTTCCCCATCTCTTCACCCCTGGCAACACCAAACAACTCTGTTTCTATGAGTTCTTATGAGTTTCGTTAGGTAACACATATTCATGAGATCATACAGTATTTGTGTTTCTCTGACTTATTTCACAAGCATAATGCTTTCAAGGTCTATCCATGTTGTTTCAAATGGCAGAATTTCCTTCTGATTATGACTGAATAATATTACATTGTATACATAGAGAACATATATATGTGTGTGTATATGATCACATTTTTTCAAATATTAGTTGACCTTATATGCATGGGTTTATCTCTGGGCTCTTGATTCTGTTCTCTTGGTCTATATGTCTGTTTTAATGCTGGTACCATACTGTTTTGGTTAATATAGTTTTGTATTGATAAAGTCTGAAATTAGGAAGTGTGATGCCTCCAGCCTTGTTCTTCTTTCTCAAGATTGTTTTAGCTATTTGGTGTCTTTTATGGTTCCATGAAAATTTCAGAATTGCTTTTTGCTATTTTGATTAAAAAAAAACTGCCTGGAATCTTGATAGGGATTATACTGAATCTATAGATTGCTTTGGATAGTATGGACATTTTAACAATATGTGAAAATGAGATTTTTTTTCCACTTATTTGTATTTTCTTGAGTTTCTTTCATCAGTGTCTTCTAGTTTTCAGTGTATAGATATTTTACCTCCTGGGTTATATTTATTCTAAGTATTTTATTGATTTTGATACTATTGTAAATGGGATTATTTTCTTTATTTTTTTCAGATAATTTGTTGTTAGTGTGTGGAAATATGACTGGGTTTTAGTAGGTTGATTTTGTATCCTGCAACTTTATTGAAATCATTTATTAATGCTAACAGTTTTGTGGTACAGTCTTCAGAGTTTTCTGTATATTAAGATGTCACCTGCAAATAGACATGGTTTTACTTCTGTTTTACTTCTTCCTTTCTAACTTGGATGCCTTTTATTTCTTTTTCTTGCCCAATTGCTCAATCTTGGACTTCCAGTCACACTTGCCATGTTCCTGATCTTGGAGGAAAAGCTTTTTTTGAGTATGATGTTAGCTGTGGGTTTTTCATATATGGCTTTTATTATGTTGAGGTACATTCTTTCTATACCCAATTTGTTGAGACGTTTTATAATGAAAGGTTGTTGAATTTTTTCCAGGCCTTTTCTGCATCTATTCAGATGATCGTATGTTTTTTTCTTTAATTCTGGGAATGTGGTACATCACATTGACTGATTTGCAGATTTTTGAGTCATCTTTGCATACCTGGAATAAATCCCACTTGATCATGGTGTATGGTCCTTTTAATATGCTATTCAATTCAGTTTGCTAGTATTTTGTTGAGAATTTTTGCATCTCTATTTGTCAGGGATATTGGCTGGCCTGAATTTTTTTTCTTGTAGTATCCTTATCTGGCTTGGCATCAGAGTAGTGCTGGCCTTGTAAAATGTCTTTGGGAATGCTGGCCTTGTAAAATTTTTGGGAAAATTTGAGAAAGTTTAGCATTAATTCTTTAAATGTTTGATATGATTCAGCAGTAAAACCATTTGGTCCTGGGCTTTTCTTTGTTGAGAGGTTTTTCACTACTGATTCAATCTCCTTATTCATTGGTCTTTATAGATTTTCTATTTCTTCATGATTCAGTCTTGGTAGGTAGTATCTTTCTACTTCTCCATTTCTTCTAGGTTTTCAATTTGCTGGCAAATAATTGTATGTAGTAGTCTCTTATGATCCTTTTTCTTTTTGTGGTATCCTTTATGTCTCCTCTTTCATTTCTAACTTTGAGTCCTCTCTCTCGGTGAGTTTGGCTAAAGGTTTGTCAATTTTGTTTATCATTTTTTTTCTGACAGTTCAGATAATATTTTTTTTCATATTGTTAAGTCCATAAGCTTTATTTTTTTAACATCTTTATTGGCGTATAATTGCTTTACAATGGTGTGTTAGTTTCTGACGTATAACAAAGTGAATCAGCTATACATATACATATATCCCCATATCTCCTCCCTCTTCTATCTCCCTTCCATCCTCCCTATCCCACCCCTCTAGGTGGTCACAAAGCACCGAGCTGACCACCCTGTGCTATGTGGCTGCTTCCCACTAGCTATCTATTTTACATTTGGTAGTGTATATTTGTCCATGCCACTCTCTCACTTTGTCACAGCTTACCCTTCCCCCTCCCTGTGTCCTCAAGTCCATTCTCTACATCTGCATCTTTATTCCCGTCCTGCCCCTAGGTTCTTCAGAACCATTTTTTTTTTTAGATTTCATATATATGTATTAACATACGGTATTTGTTTCTCTCTTTCTGACTTACTTCACTCTGTATGACAGACTCTAGGTCCATCCACCTCACTTCAAATAACTCAATTTCGTTTCTTTTAATGGCTGAGTAATATTCCATTGTATATATGTGCCACATCTTCTTTATCCATTCATCTGTCGATGGACACTTAGGTTGCTTCCATGTCCTGGCTATTGTAAATACAGATGCAAAAATAGTTCTAAAAGGGAAGTTCATAGTGATAAATTCCACATTAGAAAAAGGGAAAGACCTCAAATAAGTAACCTGACTTTACTCTTCAAGGAAGTGGAAAAAGAAGAACAAAATAAGGCCAAAGTTAGCAAGAAGGAAGTGATAAAGATTAGAGCAGGAATAAGTGAAATAGAGGATAGGAAAACAATAGAAAAAATTAATAAGAGTTGGTTTTTAAAAATGATAAACATTGGAAGTTGTACACCATCATTCACACTGTAAGACCCTAACATGAAACTGTAGCCAAAAGGTCTAACAGCACTGTAGAGTGTATATGCATGTACATACATGGCCACTCTGTCTGCAAGATGCTTTAGTGGAATGTTAGATCTAAAGCTGGAAGCCTCTTCTCTTGCAGTGTCTGCTAAAGAACGAGCATCGCCAACAAACCTACTACTGCCATTCCAACATGCCGATCAACATTAAAAAGTCGTTTGTGGACTTCCCTGGTGGCACAGTGGTTGAGAGTCCGCCTGCCGATGCAGGGGACACGGGTTCATGCCTGGTCCGGGAAGATCCCACATGCCGCAGAGCGGCTGGGCCCGTGAGCCATGGCTGCTGAGCCTGCACGTCCGGAGCCTGTGCTCCGCAACGGGAGAGGCCACAGCAGTGAGAGGCCTGCGTACCGCAAAAAAAAAAAAAAAAAAGTCGTTTGTTAGCACCTTCTTCATAAAATTTAGAAAGGACTAATTTTTCTACCCCAAAGACAGCGCCATCTTTACATCTGATTCCAATAGCTGTACTACTCTTTTCCACAGGCTTCATAGCATACTCAACGTGAAAAACTCTCCCATCAGGAGAGAATGTAGAGACTGACAGGTCATACCCAGTGCCAATTGAGCTCATCGTGCTAAAACCACTGGGACACCTAGGGCTTCAGGGTCTGAGGCATATTTTTTAATTTCCATATATTTGTGAGTTTTACAACTTTTCTCTCCTGTTGTTGATTTCTAGTTTCATACCATTGTGGCTGGAAAGTTACTTGATATAATTTCTATTAACTGTATTTATAGAGACTTGTATTGTGGCCTTACATATGATCTATCTACAGAAATGTTCCATGTGAACATTTTTTGAGAAGAATGTGTATTCTGCTACTGTTGGATGGAATGTTCTTTATATGTCCATTACGTCTGTTTGGCCTGTAGTGTTCAAATCTTCTGTTTCCTTATTAATTTTCTGTCTGGAAGGTGTAGCCATTTTAGAGAGTAGGATATTAAAGTCCCCAAACAAGATAGTATTGCTGCTTATTTCTCCTTTTATTTCTGTTAGTATTTACTTTATATATTTAGATACTCCAAAGTTTGGCACATAAATATTTATAATTATTATATGTTATCAATTAATTGACCCATTTATCATTATTAATGACCTTCCTTATCTCTTGTGACTGTTTTCAGCTTAAAATCTATTTTATCTGATATAAGTTTATTCCTAGGTATTTTATTCTTTTTGTCGCAGTGGTAAATGGGAGTGTTTCCTTAATTTCTCTTTCAGATTTTTCATCATTAGCGTATAGGAATACAAGAGATTTCTGTGCATTAATTTTGTATCCTGCAACATTACCAAATTCATTGATTAGCTCTAGTAGTTTTCTGGTGGCGTCTTTAGGATTCTCTCTATATAGTATCATGTCATCTGCAAACAGTTACAGTTTTACTTCTTCTTTTCCAATTTGTATCCATTTTATTTCTTTTTCTTCTCTGATTGCCGTGGCTAGGACTTGCAAAACTATGTTGAACAGTAGGGGTGAGAGTGGACATCCTTGTCTTGTTCCTGATCTTAGAGGAAATGCTTTCAGTTTTTCACCATTGAGAATGATGTTTGCTATGAGTTTGTCATATATGGCCTTTATTATGTTGAGCTAGATTCCCTCTATACCCAAATATGAGAATTTTTATCATAAATGGGTGTTGAATTTTGTCAAAATCTTTTTCTGCATCTACTGAGATGATCATATGGTTTTCCTTCTTCAGTTTGTTAATATGGTGTATCACATTGATTGATTTGCATATATTGAAAAATCCTAGTATGCCTGGGGTAAACCCCACTTGATCATGGTGTATGATCCTTTTAATGTGTTGTTGGATTCTGTTTGCTAGTATTTTCTTGAGGAATTTTGCATCTATATTCATCAGTGATATTGTTGTGTAATTTTCTTTTTTTGTAGTATCTTTGTCTGGTTTTGGTATCAGGGTGATGGTGGCCTCATAGAATGAGTTTGGGAGTGTTCCTTCCTCTGCAAATTTTTGGAAGAGTTTGAGAAGGATGGGTGTTAGCTCTTCTCTAAACGTTTGATAGAATTCACCTGTGAAGCCATCTGGTCCTGGACTTTTGTTTGTTGGAAGATTCTTAATCACAGTTTCAATTTCATGACTTGTGATTGGTCTGTTCATATTTTCTGTTTCTTCCTGGTTCAGTCTTGGAAGGTTATATCTTTCTAAGAATCTGTCCATATCTTCCAAGTTGTCTATTTTATTGGCAGAGTGTTGATTGTAGTAGTCTCTTAGGATGCTTTGTATTTCTGCAGTCTGTTTAAACTTCTCCTTTTTCATTTCAATTTTATTGATTTGAGTCCTCTCCCTCTTATTCTTCATGAGTCTGGCTAATGGTTTATCAATTTTGTTTATCTTCTCAAAGAACCGGGTTTAAGTTCTGTTGATCTTTGCTTTTGTTTTCTTTGTTTCTATTTCATTTATTTCTGCTCTGATCTTTATGATTTCTTTCCTTCTGCTAACTTTGGGTTTTGTTTGTTCTTATTTCTCTAGTTCCTTTACGAGTAAGGTTAGATTGTTTATTTGAGATTTTTCTTGTTTCTTGAGGTAGGCTTGTATAGCTATAAACTTCCCTCTTAGAACTGCTTTTGCCACATCCCAAAGGTTTTGGATCATCGTGTTTTCATTGTCATTTGTCTCTAGGTATTTGATTTCCTCTTTGATTTCTTCAGTTATCTCTTGGTTTAGTAATATATTGTTTAGCCTCCATGTGTTTGTATTTTTTACAGATCTTCTCTTGGAATTGATTTCTATTCTCATAGCCTTGTGGTCAGAAAAGATGCTTGGTATGATTTCAATTTTCTTAAATTTACTGAGGCTTGATTTGTGACCCAAGATGTGATCTATCCTGGAGAATGATCTGTGCAGACTTGAGAAGAAAGTGTAATCTGCTGTTTTTGGATGGAATGTCTTATAAATATCAATTAAATCTCTCTGGTCTGTTGTGTCATTTAACGCTTGTGTTTCCTTATTAATTTTCTGTTTGGACCAATCTGTCCATTGGTTTGAGTGACATGTTAAAGTCCCCCACTATTACTGTGTTATTGTCGATATCCTCTTTTAGAGATGTTAGCTGTTGCCTTATGTATTGAGGTGCTCCTATGTTGGGTGCATATATATTTATAATTGTTATATCTTCTTCTTGGATTGATCCCTTGATCATTATATAGTGTCCTTCCTTGTCTCTTATAACATTTTAAAGTCTATTATATCTGATATGAGTATTACTACTCCAGCTTTCTTTTGATTTCCATTTGCATGGAATATCTTTTTCCATCCCCTCACTTTCAGTCTGTATGTGTCCCTAGGTCTGAAGTGGGTCTCTTGTAGGCAGCATGTATATATAGGTCTTGTTTTTGTATCCATTCAGCAAGCCTGTGTCTTTTGGTTGGAGCATTTAATCCATTCACGTTTAAGGTAATTATCCATATGTATGTTCCTGTTACCATTTTCTTAATTGTTTTGGGTTTGTTTTTGTAGGGTCTTTTCTTCTCTTGTGTTTCCTACTTAGAGAAGTGCCTTTAGCATTTGTTGTAGAGCTGGTTTGGTGGTGCTGAATTCTGTTAGCCTTTGCCTGTCTGTAAAGCTTTTGATTTCTCCATCGAATCTGCATGAGATCCTTGCTGTGTAGAGTAATCTTGGTTGTAGGTTCTTCCCTTTCATCACTTTAAGTGTATCATGCCACTCCCTTCTGGCTTGTAGAGTTTCTGCTGAGAAATCAGCTGCTAACCTTATGGGAGTTCCCTTGTATGTTATTTGTCATTTTTCCCTTGCTGCTTTCAATAATTTTTCTTTGTCTTTAATTTTTGCCAATTTGATTACTGTGTGTCTAGGCATGTTTCTCCTTGGGTTTATCCTGTTTGGGATTCTCTGCGCTTCCTGGACTTGGGTGGCTATTTCCTTTCCCATGTTAGGGAAGTTTTCGACTATAATCTCTTCAGATATTTTCTTGGGTCCTTTCTCTCTCTCTTCTCCTTCTGGGACCTGTATAATGCAAATATTGTTGCATTTAATGTTGTCCCAGAAGCCTCTTAGACTTTCTTCATTTCTTTTCATTCTTTTTTCTTTATTCTGTTCCACAGCAGTGAATTCCACCATTCTGTCTTCCAGGTCACTTATCCGTTCTTCTGCCTCAGTTATTCTGCTATTTATTCCTTCTAGTGTATTTTTCACTTCAGTTATTGTATTGTTCATCTCTGTTTGTTTGTTCTTTAATTCTTCTAGATCTTTGTTAAATATTTCTTGCATCTTCTAGATCTTTGCCTCCATTCTTTTTCCGAGGTCCTGGATCATCTTCACTATCATTATTCTGAATTCTTTTTCTGGTAGGTTGCCTATCTCCACTTCATTTAGTTGTTTTTCTGGGGTTTTATCTTGTTCCTTCATCTGGTACATAGCCCTCTGCCTTTTCATCTTGTCTATCTTTCTGTGAATGTGTTTTTTGTTCCACAGGCTGCAGGATTGTAGTTCTTTTTGCTTCTGCATCTGCCCTCTGGTGGATGAGGCTATCTAAGTGGTTTGTGCAAGTTTCTTGATAGGGGGGACTGGTGATGGGTGGCGCTGGCTGTTGCTCTGGTGGTCAGAGCTCAGTAAAACTTTAATCCACTTGTCTGCTGATGGGTGGGGCTTGGTCCCCTCCCTGTTGGTTGTTTGGCCTGAGGCAACCCAACACTACACCTACCCAGGCTCTTTGGTGGGGCTAATGATGGACTCTGGGTGGGCTCATGCCAAGGAGTACTTCCTAGAACTTCTGCTGCCAGTGTCCTTGTCTTTGCGGTGAGCCACAGGCACCCCCCACCTCTGCAGGAGACCCTCCAACACAAGCAGGTAGCTCTGGTTCAGTTTCTGTTGGGGGGTCAATACTCCTTCCCCTGGGTCCCGATGTGCACACTACTTTGTGTGTGCCCTCCGAGAGTGGAGTCTCTTTCCCCCTGTCCTAAGTCCTGCAATCAAATCCCGCTAGCCTTCAAATCTGATTTTCTAGGAATTCCGACTCCCGTTGCCGGACCCCCAGGTTCGGACGCCTGACGTGGGGCTCAGAACCTTCACTCCAGTGGGTGGACTTCTGTGGTATAAGTGTTCTCCAGTTTGTGAGTCACCCGCACAGAAGTTATGGTATTTGATTTTATTGTGATTGCGCCCCTCCTACCATCTCATTGTGGCTTCTCCTTTGTCTTTGGATGTGGGATATCTTTTTTGCTGAGTTCCAGTGTCTTCCTGTCGATGACTGTTCAGCAGTTGGTTGTGATTCCGGTGTTCTCACAAGAGGGAGTGAGAACACGTCCTTCTACTCCACCATCTTGAACCAATCCCATTATGGTTATTTCTAATAAACTTGTTTTTTAACTTTTTAACTAGAATTGTAAGTGATTTATGTACCACCATTACAATATTAGAGAATCTGGCTTTGAATATATATTTACCTTTAGTGGGGAGTTTCACACATTTATATGTTTTTACAATGTTATATTGTTATATTGCAGCTTCAAAAATGCCCTTTAGCATTTTTTGTAAGGCAGATTTAGTGGTGATAAACCCTTCAGCTTTTGTTTGTTTGGAAAAGTGTTTATCATGCCTTTATTCCTGAAGGACAGCTTTTTGGGTATAGTGTTCTTGGTTAACAGGTTCTTTTTTTTCCTTTCCATATTTTGAAGATGTTATTCCATTCTCTCCTGGTCTGCAAAATTTCTGCTGAGAAACCTACTTATAGTATTATTTAGGCTCCGTTATGTAATGAGTCACATTTCTCTTACTACTTTTAAAATTATCTCTTTGTTTTGACAATATAGTTACTGTCATCCCTCAGTATCCACAGGGGATTGGTTGCAGGACCCCCACAGGTACCAAAATCTGCACATGCTTAAGTCCCTTACATAAAATGGCATAGTATTTGCATATAACCTACATACATTCTCTCATATACTTTAAATCACCTCTAGATTACTTACAATCTTAATATAATATAAATGCTATGTAAATAGTTTTAAATACAGTATAAATGCTGTGTAAACCAGTGTCAGTTCATGGCAAATTCATGTTTTGTTTTGGAACTTTCTGGAATTTTTTTGGTAACATTTTTGATCCACAGTTGTTTGACTCTGCAGTTGTGGAACCTGCAGATACTGAGGGATGACTATAATGTGTCTCAAAGTGACCTTTTTTGGGTTTAACCTGTTTGGGATTTTTGAGCCTCAAAAATCTGGACGTCTATTTCTCTCCCCAAGTTTAGGACGTTTTCAGCCATTATATCTTTACGTAGTCTTTCTGCTCTTTTCTCTTTTTATTCTCCCAGTATTCACACAATATTGTTTTATTTCACACAGTCCCTTAAGTATCATAGTCTTTTCTTCATTCTTTTTCATCCTTTTTTCTTTTTGTTCCTTGGGATAATTTCAAATGACTTATCTTTGAGTTCACTGATTCTTCTGCTTGGTCAAGTCTGCTTTTGAAACTCTGTTGAGTTCTTCAGTTCAATCTTTATCTCTAGGATGTTTGTTTTATTTATTCACATGGTTTCTATTTCTTTGTTGAACTTCTCGTTTTGTTCATGCATTGTTTTTCTAATTTCATTTAGTTATCTGTGTGTGTTCTTGAAGTTCACTGAACTTCTTTAAGATGATTATTCTGAATTCTTTGTTAGGTAGTTCATAGATTTCCATTTCTTTAGTGTCAGTTATTGAAGCTTTATTAGTTTCTTTTGGTCTTGTCATGTTTACCTGATTCTTTATGCTCATAGTATCTTTGCATTGGTATTTACACATTTGAATAAGTGGTCTCCTCTTCCAGACTTTACAGGTTTGTTTTGGCAGGGAAAGGCCTTCACTAGTCGGCTTTGCTTAGGGGGAACTGGATGGATCAGCTTGTAGCATTTGTGGACATACCCAGCTTGCTATTGAGGTCTCCAGTTTGGTGAGGTTCCTACCCATGTTCTGAGGCAAGGGGAGAGTTGCCACTGGCTGGTCTCTGCAGTTGGGTTGGCCAGCTGGCTAGGCTCCACATTGTAGTGGGACCACTAACTAGGCATCCTCGTTGGGTAGGGGTGCTGGCTGGACTTCACAGTCAGATGGGTCCATTAGCTGGGTTCTGTAGTTACCTCTGGTAGGATATGGTCTCAGGCTGTGTTCCCTGGAAGGACAGTAGCACTTGTTGGATTCTGCAGTTGGGCAAGGCCTCACGTTGTACTCTCTAACCGGATGTGGCCCTGGCAGGACTCCATGTTCTGGTGGGGCCACTGACATGGTTTCACTGTTGAATGGAGTTACAGGCTGTGCCCCAAGTTTGGGCAGAGTTGCAGACTATGCTTTGTGATCAGTTTGGGTACTGGATGTGCTCCTTTGTTGGATGAGGTCACTTGCCAGGCTGTCTGGTCAAGTGGAGCCTCCAGCTGCATCTCACAGATAATGCTCCATGGTAAGATGGGGTTACCTTGCCTGGGCGAGGTTACAGGCTGTGTTTAGTAATTGGACAAGGCCGTAGGTGAAACTCTGCTGCTAGGTAGGGCTGTTAGCTGGGCCCCATAACTGGGAAGCACCTTAGACTGGGCTCCAAGCCTGCACAGGGTCACTGTTCAGGTTCCCTGGTCATGACAGGCCAGAGGCTATGCTCAACAGTTGGACAGGGCTGCTGGCTTGGCTCTCTGCCTGAGCAAGGCTGTAGTATGGACTCCACAGCCACCTAAGTTCTCTGGCCAGTCTTTCTGGTCGAGCAGGATGGGAGTCTATGCTTAGCTGTTGAGCAGGGTTGCAGATTTACTCCCTTGTCCAGGCAGGGCCACATGACAGGCTCAAGAGCGTGTATGACCACTTTTGGGGGGACACAAATCATGCAGAACTGCCAACCAAGCTCCCTGGCCAGACAGAGCCACCAGCTAAGGTCTACAGATCCCTGGCTAGGATCTCTGCTCAGGTGCTACTACAAGCAGGAATGCAGTCCACCAACATTCGAGTGCTGGTTGCTATAAGCCATGCCCCCTTTCCCCATCTCTATCTGATCCCCAGTGGTCAAGCCCCCAGGTTCCCCAAATGATCCTCATGAAGACCTGACTGGGCAACCCTGGAAGAATCCTGCAACAGTAGGGGAGCTGAATATCCACTTTGGGTTCTCCTTTTCCCACAGACAAACTATAGGCCAAGGGGATCACTCTGTGTGGTGCTGTGACTGGGGGAAATACAGTGCAATCCAAATGAAACCTCTCCTCTTACCCTTCTAATGTTCTTCTCAGTCTCTGTGGTTCAAGGACATGCTTCAGCCTCACCCTCAGGTTCTAAGCCATACTTCTAGAGATTTGGGCATATCTTTTGCCTTTCTAAGGTTCATGGTAGTTTTCATTATTTTAGAGGACTCATCAGGGCTAGACCCACAGAGAAGCCAAGTATCAAGTGCCAAGAAAGTGCAGTTATCTTCCTGAGAATTTTTATCAAATTTGTTTTTATATAAGAAAGTTATTAACAGTTATTAATGTTTTAACATGGACTTATTTTTCAGTCAACTAGCTTAGTTCCCTAAGAGAATGCTAAAGTTGATGGGGGGAGGTGGGGGGGACACAGAACTTAAAAAAAAGAAAGGCCTAACCATGCCATAGGACAACACAGGCAGAAATCCCAGAGAGGGATGACACAGTATGACAAATGGTGATGGGCAGAGCAGAGATGAAAAAGGGGATCAAAACAAAACATGGAAAAATGATAAACACAAATTTCATCTGCTTCATAATTTTTCCAGGAATAATCCTCTTGTACACATCTTTGGTGCCTTTTTTAGTAACAACACATGTGTGTTTCTTTTTTATTCTTTTTGTTGTTTCCTTGGAATTTTAAATGCCTTTTAGCTCATAAGCTTAATAAAAATACCACAGCATATTTTTTCAAAAGAATTTTCTGATCCAAGGAACTATTGCTTAATCAGACGGCCTGATGTTGGATTTATTTTTGCACTTCAGAAAAATTCTTCCTTAGGCAATGTCACAAAGATGCTACCTTAAAAATTCTTTAAAAAATAAACAAGAAAGAGATGTTCTTCTTTCTAAAAGATTGGAAAATGATATCTGGTTTGAAAAATAAGGCAAGAGAAACGTTAGTAACAAATTCCCAAATCCAAGATGTAGACTCTTTGAACAAAGGAAAATATTTTGTATTTTATGCTTGAGTTCTGTTCTAAAATATTCAGTTGTCTAAATGCATAACTCTATATGAGGAAAATAGTTTGGAAGTTTCTCAGAAGAAACATCTGCCTGACTTATGGTCCTTCATTCATTTCTTAAAAAGTCTATCATTCTGGTATCTAAGATCTAAACAGAGGTGAAGCTGTGCACTCCAAAACTGAGTATATATAAATGAAATTATCTCGTTTTATTCCTTTACAACAAAACTTGATTGGATTTATTGAAGTGTTAATTTTCCCATCTGTCTAGGGTGGTATGATATTAGGTTGAGGTGAATATCTTAAGAGAAGCTAAAATAAAATAATGCGTGCTTTTCTAAGAGGCTTTTCCGATAGACTCTTAAAAATGAAGTCAGAAAGATGAGAGGAATGAATATCAGCAGGTAGAAAAGAATGAAGTATACCTGACTCTTCTTTCTAAGACAGTTTCCTTGGTAGCCCTGAAAAATAATCACTTTGGAAATTTGAGGTCAGTGGCGTTAAGGAGTAAAGGATTATCTAAATCCTTATCTTCTGAATGATTCATATGACTCTGGTGTTAGACTTGTTTGTTCTGAACTGTTGTGTTGCAAAGCAGCACATAATAGAAAGAACCCTGCACTGACCACTGTGCAAGAATTGTTGAAACCCCTGCTCTTTCACTAAAGAGCTGTACATTGTTGGGTGAGTCATTCTTTGGTTTCTTGGTTTACACATTACACATAATAAAGGGGTTGGAACTATGCAGAACACCCCAAGAAGACTGTGCCAGGGAAGATGCTGAACTGGTAGGACTTTGCTCCTTCTTTTCCTGCTTGAATCAGAAAAGATCCTTGCATGTCTATTTAACATAGTAGCTTCAAAAAAAAAAAAAAAAAACATAGTAGCTTCTATATAGGCTTTTTTGAGACAGAAAGCTTAGCCTTAAAAAAGCATTAGCTTGGATGTTTCTAAATTTATGTTAGCCTTACAAACTGTGACTCTCTAAAATGTATTTGTCCATTCACTAATTCAGTGAAGTTTATGAGTTCTTTCAATGAGAGAACTCTGCCAAGAACTCTGCTAAGCCTTAGGGACACCACGGGGAATGAGAGGAGCAAGGTTCCTGATCTCAGATTTGATAATATCATGGAGAAAACTGACATTAGACAAGATCATTGAAGGTTGTGATAAATGCAATGATGAAAATAAACAGGCTGATGATAAAGAACAACTGGTTAAGGGAAGGGGGAAGCTAGTATGGATAGAGAAACTATTACACCAGGGCAGTGAGGAACGTCTTCTCTAGATAGGGGAGGATTGAATTGAGACCTGAGGAGTGAAAAGGAGCCAGTCATGCAGAGAACTTTGGGACATCCTTCAGGGTAGATAGAATAGCAAGGGCCAAGATGTAGAGGTGAGAATGATCTAGGTATTTTTGGAAAAGTTAAACGAAGCTATTATAGCATAGTGAATAGTGAAAAGTTGTTTGGATCAGCTTGAGGAAATAGGTAGAAAGCAGATCATGAAGGACCTTTTAAACCATGGTAAAAAATTGGGTTTTATTTAAAGTGTAGTAAGAAGCCACTGAAAGGTTTCAAGCAGAAGAAAAACATTGTCTCTGATGGGAGCACTCTCTATAACTTCCAGACTTTGTTTAACAATGTCTAGTGTTATTGGCTATCGCAAGGGATAAAATAAATTCCAAGAAAAAGAAATAGATAAAATAAATTTGAATTACCAAACTATGTGATGTACCAAGACAATTAAATGAGGGAAAGAATGGTCTTTTCAACAAATGATGCTCGAACTACTGGATATCCACACACAAAATAATTAAGTTGGATCCTCCCTTATATTATACACAGAAATTAACTCAAACTGTGTCATAGACCTAAATGTAAGAGCTAAAACTATAAATGTCTTGGAAGACACCATAGGAGTAAACCTTCATGACCCTGGGTTATGCAAAGCCTTCTTAGATAACACCAGAATTACAAGTAACAAAAGGAAAAATAGATAAATTGTACTCCATTAAAATTAAAAGTTTTATGCATCAAAGAGCACCATCAATAAAGTGAAAAGACTCCCATAGAATGGGAGAAAATATTATTTGCAAATTGTATATGATAAGGTACTGGTATCCAAAATATATAAAGAACTCTTACAACTCAATAATAAAAAGGCAACCCCATTGAAAAATGAGCAGTCTTTAAACAGATATTTCTCCAAAGAAAATATACAGTTGGCAAATAAGCACATGAAAAGATGCTCAACATCATTAGCTGTTAGGAAAATGCAAATAAAGCTACAATGAGATACCGCTTCACATCCACTAGGGTGGTTATAATAAGGAAGAGAAAACAGAAAATAACAAGTGTTGATGAGAATGTAAAGAAATTGGAATCCTTATACATCATTGGTGGGGTGTAAAATTGTGCAGCCACTTTGTAAATCAGTTTGGCAGTCTCTCAAAATGTTAAAAACAGAGCTACCATTTGACCCATCAATTCTTGGTATATACCCAAGAGAATTGAAAACAGGATTCAAACAAAAACATTTACATGAATGTTCATAGCAGCATTATTTATGATAGCCAAAAAGTAGAAACAATACAAATGGTCATCAATTAACAAATGTCTATTAGTTAATGTAGTATGTTCACACAATGGAATATTATTTGGAAAAAAAAGAAGTAATATACTGATCCATGCCACAACATTGATGAACCTTGAAAACATTATGCCTAGCAGCCAGTCATGAGAGACCACATATTATATGAAATGTCCCAAATAGGCAAATCGCTAGAGACAGGTAGTGAATTAGTGGTTGCCTAGGGCTGGGGAGGTTGGGAGGAAACTGGTAGTGACTGCTAGTGGGTGCAGGGTTTCTTTTTGGGATGATGGAAATTGATTCTAAAATTGATTGTGGTGATGGTTGCACAACTCTGTGAATATACTAAAAACCATGACCTGTACACTTTAAATGGATTTATAATATGGTATGTGAATTATATCTCAATAAAATTGTTTAAAAAATATATGTGATGTGTTACTTCTGAGACAATACAGCTACTCTCAACAAAGTTTAAAATAATCAGTAGGGAACCCCAAATGCTTCCTCTGTGTTATAAGTAGGCTGAACATCAAGCCAACTATTATCTGTCAACATGACATTTATTTAAAAGCATTCTTATTTCTTCAATCATTGAAGAAATCTATTAAAACATGCACATTGTAGAAACTGCTGCTTTTTTTTCCAGTCTCTTCTGCAAGCCTCTAATTATACAAACGGGTTGCAGTGCGTCTTGTTAAACTTTTAAAACCCAACATTTTGGAGCAAAATATTACTTACACATTTCAGAACAAGCACGAAAATAAACCAGCCTAATATCAATGGAGGTTTACCACCACCACTCCCCAAAAGAAAAACAAACTATCTTTAAAGAGGAAAAAAGTGAACAGAAGAACCAGGGGAGATCTTTCTGATTATAATGACAGAAGAAAATGCAGCTTAGAGCACAGGTAACCCCTTTTCTCACACATAATGAGCTCTTCAAATATGTATGAAAGTTTACTGTGCAAAAGGTTCCTAGTAGATCCATATGTTCTATTTCCTAGAAGCTAAAAGGTAGTATAAAAATCTGCCGCTACCCTTTGCCTTTTATTCACGAACTTTGGTTTTACTTCCAACAGATAGTAAAAGTTCTTTAAGGTGTTATTTATTTACAAATAAATACCTAGCAGACTAGCTACTGTCTGATTAAGGCTAAATATTTTCTACTTTGGGCATGCATTCTATCATTCATTTATTAAATATTTATTAAGCATCAATTATATGCTGGACACAGTTCTGGGCACTAATGTTACAACAATGAACTAAACAGACAAGGTCTCTGCTGTCATGCAACATGTAGTGTGGAAAGGCAGTGTGAACAAGAGTAATAATTTCTGATAGTGATAAGTGCTATGAAGAAAATAAAACATAGTAATGGGATAGAGAATGTCCTGATAAAGGGGCTACTTTAATTGGGATGGCCACAGAAGGATTACATGAGGTTACATTGAGCCAGATGCCTAAGGATAAGAAGCCAGTCATGTGAATATCTGAAAAAAAGCTTTCTAGGCAGAGGAAACACCTAATGCAAATGCTGCAAGGTAGAAAGGGCATTTATTAAATGCTCTGTTTATAAAAAGGGGGTGGTGGTGGTCAAGTAGCTAGAGTATAGTAAATAACTGGGAAACACAATGTCAGAGAAATAGGAGGGAGGCAGATCATGTAGGGGATTATAGACCATGATAAGAGGTTTGAAGATTACTCTACTTGCAATGGACAGCCATCTGGAAGGTTTTACACAGGGAGAGATGCTTGATTAACATTGTTGGTGATCATTTGTGTTATTTCGAAGAAATGGAATGTAAGGGTAAAAGTGGACCAAACCACTTAGAAGTCTGTGGCAGTCGTGTAGATGAAAAAATGATAGGGTGGTCTGGAACGCAGGGGAGCAATAGAGAGAGTAAATAATGATCAGATTCAAGACATCTTGGAGATAGAGTTGACTGGATTTGCTCATGGTTTAGATGTTGAGAAAGAGGGACAATATAATAAAGAATAAATCCTGGTTTTTAGGCAGAGCAACGGAGTGGTTGATCATACCATTAAGTGTGTAATAGGGTTACAAGTTGGTACTTACACATTTGCAAATATGTAATTTCTTTATTTCAGGTTCATATGGTTTTCCTCACAAGCCCTAACTTACTGATTAGTGAGGAGTGGTTGGGGAATTGGGGGAGACAGAGAGAAAATTTTTATATCCAATTCAGTTGAAAGCTTAATCTGTTCCTGTAATTTAGTCGTCTCTTTAGGTAGTGCTCAGACTCTTATGATGCTTAGTCTCTCAGATGTACCCATCTTCCACCTCCCTCTTTTACTCCTTTCTAATATTGAGTCTGTGTTTGCTGTGGTGACAAAGACGAGGAGGCCTTAGATCTAGAGGCAGGTGTTATTCATACTGATTGGGACGTGATGATGTCCCTTGTCAGTTTGCTTACTGCCCACCCTCGTGGCCGTTGATGATGATGTCTCTAAGCTGGTAATTTTCATTTCTTTTTGGGGGGGTGTTCCCTTGCTTAAATAGCCTGTCAGCCTCTGCTAATCATTAGATCCCTCTGAGGTCTGTCTGTGATTTTCATTCAGCTCTAGCCCAAGTAGTCTGCTCTTCAGCCCTTACTACAGAGCCACATCTTCCTAGAGTAATGGCCACCGATACACACATGCAAGCTCCCCAGGTGTTTCTTAGTTCCCTTCTACATCATATAGGAATCAAGGAGTAGCTCAGGAAAATATAACAATATGGTCTTCCTCATTTTGACTTTGCTGAGCAACCAAATTGATATAGCCATAAAGCATGTGATAGCTAGAGAAAAGGTACCTTTTCTGAATCCTGAATGAGTAGTAGGGAACAAGGGTCTCTTTCTGCCAAAACTCAGAATGAGGGAAATCTGAACACCAGTGTCTCTCTGTCTCCCTCTTTGCCTTCCCAGATTCTCTTGGGGGCAAAGAAAAAGTCTTAAGCTTTCTCTTTACTTCCCCTATGTCATATCCTCATCCTTCTACCATCTAGTAAAAGCCTTAGAGTTCTACTGTGATAAATAGAAAGTGTGTCTTCTCTACAGTTTAAGACAGCCTTGTGTGCTGGGTGCCCCAGGCTCAGCTTGTGAAATGTTAAAGTTAGAAACAAAGAAAATAGAAATATCATCTCTTAATATATTCAACCCCTATACATATGAATCCCTTGCGCTAAATAGGATGAAGTCCATGTAATCAAAAAGGCAAAGTAGAAAAGTTTTTTAATAATTTTCAAAATATTGCCCTATTAACAAAGGAGATGGGGAAAACTGAGAAGCAGTTTAGGGGTTCAAGGAGGGAATTCCAAGAGTTCAGTTTGGGACACACAAAGTTTAAGATGCCCATTAGAAGTTCAATAAGAGATGTTGAAGGTAGATCAGAAAGTCAGTGGTGCAGTCAGGACAGGTGATATAATTTTAGGAAACATTAGAATGTAGATGGTCTTTAAAGCCACAGGGACGGGATGAGATCACGTAAAAAGAGAAGAGGGCACTCCAACATTAAATGGCTGGGCAGAGAAGGAGCCAGCATATAAGGAGATATAAGTAAGTGGAAAACTGGGGAAGTGTGCTGCCATAAAAACAAAGGTTTAAAAAAGTTTCAAGAATGAAAAAGAAGTTTCCGATAAAATGAGTTGGATAACCAGCCATTGGAGATGGCTATATGGAAGTCAGTTGGTGACCTGAAAAAGAGCAATTTCAGAGGTGTGGTAAGAACAAAAGCCCACATGAAGAGAGAATGAGAGTAAGGAAATAGTGACAATGAGCAAAAACAAGTCTTTCAAAAGTTTTTCTGTGAAGGGGGAGCAGAAAATGTTGCTAGAAAAGTACATGAGAAATTGAATGAGAAAATGGAAAAGACAAAAGGAAGGTAGGAAGGAAGGGAAGAACATGAGATCAAGGAAGGATTTTTTTTAATGAGTAATATTTAGCATATTTGAATACTATTGGAAATGATCCAGTCAAGAGAGAAAAATTGATACTGCAAGTGAAAGGGGGATGTTTTCAGAAGAGAGAGCCTTGAATAGGTGAGAGGACATAGGCTTCTTATACGTGTAAGTGAGGAGCTGGCCTCAGGCAGGAAACAGAGACACTTCTTTTGTAAGAGAAAAGAAGCAGAATATGTGGATGCATAAGTAGGTGTATTGGAAAGTTGGGTGTTGGGAAGAGGAGATGGCTTTTGTTTAATTGCTACTATCTCTCAGATATGAAGCAAGGTTATTAACTTGAAAATGAGGAGGGAATGGAGGTTTGAAGATAGAGATGAATGTGTAAGTCATCTTTCAGAATAATAACAAATGTCTCAATTATACACATTTGTGAAACTTACTTATGCTTGTCACTTATGTCAGAGCTGTTATTTTTGCATTATCCACAAATTTTTCTTAATATTTAAATATATAATGTTTAAATATTAAATATATGATATTTAAATATATAACTTACAGTGATGCCTAAACTAAATTGTTGGTTGGCAGGTAGCATTGCCATGCCATGGTTTTCAGCTGATACCTGAGTGTTTGAATTCAATACCATTTTGGAGTACTGACAGGATAAAGGGATTTATGAATTCCCTGTTAGTATTGCAACAAAGGTCTAACATATTTTTTTAATTATAAAATTAAGTCGCATATTTACAAATTGAAGAAAAACTATCATCTCAATAGATGAAACAAAGAGCATTTAGTGTGCTTCCCTGGTGGCGCCGTGGTTGAGAGTCTGCCTGCCGATGCAGGGGACACGGGTTCGTGCCCCAGTCCGGGAAGATCCCACATGCCGCCGAGCGGCTGGGCCCGTGAGCCATGGCCGCTGAGCTTGAGCGTCCAAAGCCTGTGGTCCGCAACGGGAGAGGCCACAACAGTGAGAGGCCCGCGTACCGGAAAAAAAAAAAAAAAAAAAGCATTTAGTAAAATTTAACTTCCATACGTTGACTATGATACTTAATGGTGAAACTTAAAAGAAATGAGCAAAGGTCACTATTATTTACCATTTCTATTCCCCATTTACTCAGAGTCCCAGCCGGTACAGTAAAATAAGAGAAGTGATCTACAGACAGATTATTAGAATTCATGAGAGTTTAGCAAGATGCTATATATAAAATTAATATACCAAAAAAAGATTCCATTCTTTTCTACCAGCAAGAAACAGAAAACTTTTAAAAATACATTTAAAAATAAAATCCAATACAATCAGCAAAAATTAAGTACCTAGGAATAAATCTAACAAAAGATTTGCAAAATTTTATTGAAAAAAAAGTGTGTAGTAGTTTATTAACAAAGATCTAAATAAATGGAGAGATATTTCATGGATAGGAAAACTCAATATCAAAAAAATTTAACCCTCCTTATATATTCAGTACAGTTTCAGTCACAATCTCTACAGGATTTTTTTATATAACTGGATTGATGAAAAGTGGTTTTAAAATGTGTGTGGAAGATCAAAGGTCCAATATCAAGACAGTTTTCAAGAACAGGTTGTTGATGTTGGTGGGGAGTGGTATTTGAAAGGAAGAACTTGCCCTACCTGATATCGTAACTTATTATTGAAGCTAGTCATTTAGTCAGTGTCATTCATTCACAGATAGACAAAAAGACCAATGGAAATAGAATGTAGACTCAGATCTAAGTATATTTTGAAACTTAAAGTTTAATAAATTGATTATGCATTGCAGATTTATAAGGAAAGGATGAAATATTCAGTAAATGGTACTGGTACAATTGGTTATCCAAATGGAAAAAAACAAATCTCTCCTTCACATCAAAGTACAAACACACAAAAGAATGAAATCCCAATTAAAGACCTAATTATAAAAATCAAAATTTTAAATTGGAGAATATTTTATGACCTCATGGAGGAAGGGTAAGCAGTAAGGATCTCTTAAACACTAAAAAAATAAAACAAGAAGAAAATATTGATGAATTTGACTACATTAAAACTTCAAATTTGTGTTAGTGAAAAATTATAGTGGACAAAGTGAGAAAATAAGCTCCAGGCTGGGAAAAGATATTTGTGATATACAGAATGAATGAAATACAAGTATCAGGACATTAAGGACAGCCCAGTAGAATACTGGACAGAAGATGGGAACTAGAGATTCACATATAGATGTTGAATTACTGTATGAATAGATATTCATTCCTCCTTAATAATCAGGGACATGTGAATTGAAATCCCAAATAATACATCATTTTGCTCCCTTGAGACAGACAAATTTTAAGTCTGATAGTACCAAGCATTATGGAAGATTTGGAGTAATTGGAACTATTAAACGTTGCTTTGGGAATATAAATTGGCAAAAGCACTCTGGAGAACAAGTTGGCAAAATCTTGTATACTGAAAGGTGCATATATCCTACAAGCCAGCAATTCAACTCCAGGGTGTATACCCTCGCCCAAAAAACTCTTGAGGTGGGCACATAGTGATATGTACAAGAGTGTTTATTGCAGCATTATCTGTAACAGAAAAAACAAAAAAACTACCAAAAATTCTTCACTAGGAAAATGGTTGAATAAATTGTGGTTTGATAACAAAATGTAATCCTGTAGGAGTGAAAACAAAGTGTAAGTAAAGTAGAGACACTGAATAATTTCAAAAACAAAATGTTGTGTTCAAAAAATTTCAAAAGAATATATAAAGTGTGACACAGCTTATTGAAAGTTTGAAAAGATGCAAAATAACCATATAATATTTGGGAATATATACAAATGGAGTGAAAGTATAAAGAAATGCATGTGAATGATAAACAAATTGAGGACGATTGTTGCACCTGAGTGAGGGGGGAAGGTGATGTGTCTGCTAACATAAGTGTATATATGGGACTTCAGTTGTATGTATGTGTGTGTGTGTGTAGCTTCTGTTTCTTAAAGTGGGTGGTAGGTACATGGGTGCTCATTATACCTTTTAATATCTTCTATATATATTTATATTTATATATATTTAAATATTACATAATGCACTTTAAAAAGACAACAGAAATTAGTGAGAACTGACATTTATTGAGCTCTTCAGTATAAGTCTATTCCTTTCTAAGCTTTGAATGCATTATCTCATTCAATCTTAGTAACCCTTTGAAGAAGTATTAATATATCCCTGCTATGTAACAGGAAACTGAGGACTTTAGAAGTCAAATAGTCTACTTATGGTCATATAGCCGTTCGGTGACAGAGCCAGAACATGAAAGTACAGCTGTCTGACTTAAATGCTCATATCGTTAACCTCTATGAATGTTAATCAGCCTCTCTTAAAAAGTCCACGTTAACTACAAAGAAGTCTCATGTTAGTGCAACTATCATTTCAACCTCTGGATGCAGCTAGAACTACAGCAGTAGAACTTAACCACTTTGGCCTCTAAATTCAGCAGAGCAGACTTTCTGAAGCTAGAAGAACATTTGCTCAGGAGCACAGGGCATGACTCATTTCCTTAGGTATCTGTTTATTCGTTCAACAAATATTTATCAAGAGCCTCTGCAGCACAGTGGTAAACCACAATTTATTTCTTGTCTGCATCATTTTTGCAGTTTGCCAAGCTTTGGGACGCAAATTTGAAATTTCCATTTTCATTTCCAACTAATGCAAGGAATGCTATGATTAATTATTAGCTATTTTAGAACTTGCAGTCTGGCTTACTATGGATCTCATTTAAGCCTAACCATTGTTGACCTGCAAATTCACATGACATTTAAAATATTTTTGCCACTTCTTACTTTAATAAAGTGTTTATTGAAAACTTTTAGTCTACTTTTGTTTAAATAAAATACAGATTGAAGTGAAAATATTGTTTTAAACAGTTTGATATGACTGTCTCTTTTCTCTCCATGTATTTCCCCTCTCTCCTTTTTTTTTCCACAGATCAAATAATATTTGCTTAATCTTACACTTCATTGAGATTTTAAGATTCTCCTTGACAGTATGTTAGATATATGTTATAGTATTATACATTCAACAAGATGTTGAACCCATACTAGCTCATAGAACTGCTGAAATGGATGCATTTGGGTTAACTTTAATTACATTATCGTTAATTAAATGGGTGTACTAAAACCAAGTCGTTTTCCCTCTGTAGTTAAGAACAGTTTAATTTGGTCTATCTTGGCCAGTTTGTTTATGTGAACTTTACTCACTAGTAACAGCTGGGCTTCTAAATCATCATGACCTCTTTTAAAATAATTATACAAACATAATATTGTTAAGAAGTAACCCTTGTTTTTACTTAGTGTTCGATTCAGTGATTATGTGATATAAGTATTTAAACATTCTTTCTAGTCCTATCTTTAACAATGTATTTCCTTTTTCATACTCGATATTCAGGGACCTGAAGGAACAGTGGGACTGCCAGGACAAAGAGGTCGTCCAGGGAAGAAGGTAATTTTTTTTCACGTCTTTTCATGCTGGTTTTCTTTCTTCTGACGTGCCCAGAGCTCCATAGCATACTGTGGTGTTTTTATTTGCACTGGAGATAAAACAATAAAGAACGATAAATTTGGCTTAAAAGGCACATTTGTATAAATTAATATTTAATTCCACTTAGGAGTACTTATTACCTTATTACTTATTATCTGAAGTCAAATTTTCTACTTTGTAGTTTCTGAAAAGATCTTTGCCTTTTCTTCTCCTGTTTACCTTAGTAGACCATGGACAGGAAAAGAGAGAAAAGAAAAATACTATATACCATTTGTGCTATTTAGTAACAACATTAGTAAAATATTTAGGGGAGAGAAATATTAGAATTGTTTTTAGGTTTGTTTTAATTGTACTTTTCCAAATTGAAAAGGTTAATGATTGATTTTATCTTTCCTATACATTAACTAAGAAACACAAAACAATATGTTTTGTTTGCTTCCTTTATATTTTAGTAAGAAAACGTGATGCCTTTGTAGAATTTAGCACAATATAATGAATAATTCATCCTTGGATAGAGTCAATAATTTGTTCAAGTATTGGTGAGACATAAAAATGATTTTCACATTGTACTACAACAGTTTTGAATATATTTACTATAATTAACTACAAATTACACCATATTCTAGTTCCCAAAATCGGATCTGTCATTTCTGTGAATATGCACCTTGTCCATCTTTTTCATAATTTGGGGGCAGTATAAGATAATAAAAGATAAAAGTGAATGAGGTAAATTTTAGTTGCCATTCTTACCCATGAAAATAAGCCCAATACTGAAGTGTCTTTTCATCAAACATAATATTATGTCTAAATGATTTTACAAGTAGGACAGTGCAGGTCCTTACAACAGCCTGTGTCTTTGGGAGAGCCTGTGAATTATTATGAATGACCAAAAATTTCCTGACTGTGATCACTGTTTAATTTTTCTTTGTATCTACATGATTATCAATAATAGAACAGGTTGGTTCCAACATGCAGAAAATGAATTATAACATTTAATGTTTAAAAGCTGCTGTACTTTGGTATTAGACAATGATTAGTTAGCCTATTGGAAAACAGAAGGTAACTAGGTTTCAGAAGGATGTAAAATCATACAAAAACGTTACAGATTTTTAAACACAAACTCCAACCAAGTAAGTGATGATACTGAGTATACAGAACTGCACACTAGAGCCTTTTTGCATTAGACAGATCTTTGGGGCATTGAAATTCTCTGTAGAAACAGGTTTCTCATAGGGCCTGTGTTTTCTCATGTCAGGAATAAATACATGCATGCATGCATTCGTACATAAATGCATAACAAATTTCAAAATAATAAACTTGGTTTATTTGTAACTCAACATGAGCACCATATCTTCCCTGCTTGTTTGGCCAAAATTTTTGATATTCTTTTTTCCAAAATTACTTTTAATTATATCTTTAAGGTAAGCTAGGTAGCGATGGTATGTTATTATTGTCAGTGGTGGTCTGTAGTACTATTAAGTTAAAGCAAAGTTACTATTTATAGAATTTTGCTTACAGAATATCCTCTGGAGCCATTCAGGTATATGATATAGTTAATTAATCTGAGTATAAGTTTGTTTTTTTCTTACTTTTCTCTCTTACTAATGGCATCCACAGGGCGATAAAGGACAAATGGGGCCCACAGGAGAAATTGGAAGCAGAGGTGCTCCTGGACAAATTGGGGAAAGTGGTCCTAAAGGTGCCAGAGGAACTAGAGGTGCTGTGGTCAGTATTTGATTTGTCTCCAGAACTGAGTTCACTGTGGATGGAAAAGAAATGTATCCATGTCCTAAAGGCTCTGTCCCTTGATTAATTTTACAGAGAAAGCAATAGTTCCATTGAAAATAATCTACCTCCATGGGATGTGGAGAATTGTAAGCATTCCACAGTACTTAAATGGCTTAGTGGTTTCTGGACATGAAAGAGGAAAGGGGGAAAAGAATCTCAAAATGGAAATAAAATATGAAATAAGGTTTTAAAAAATCAGATTATAACTCCTAAGTAGGAAAGTATATATGCCTTGTACTTGAAATCAGGATTTAATATCTGTATAAAATTATGCTGCCATGGTTGACAAATTGCTTTGAAAATTACTTGAAAATGGGTTTTCTTTATATGCTTGGACTCCACATGCTTATCTGGAGATTATTTTTCTAACCAGCTGTGATAAGTCTCCAAAACATCTACTAATTTTTAATCTTTTGTATGAATTTTACATGATGTTGGAAACAAGGTAGCATGATGCTTTTGAACCTGTAATAGCAAAATTATATTGCTAATATATTTGGACCTGTTCAGAAAGTCACAGCAGAAGAGTTGCAAAATATTTAAGAGATTATCCAATTTAGTCTTTTGACTATTTCATAAACTTATTTACAAAATGCGTATGTATTCACTATCTCCGTTTGAATGTCACAAGTGACTTTTCACCAAGGCCTTCTGGAGAGCATTGCATAATCCATCTGTTGTCTGAGGAACATTTCCCTCAAGCTCATTTTAAGTGTTCCATTCCTTACTGCCATCTTACTATTCCAGGTCATTCTTACTTTCTTTTATTTTAATTACTAATATTTTCCTATCTTTGGCTTATGCACTCAAAAACATTATATAATGTGATTGATTTTTAAATATTTTTCCAGTTTTATTGAGATATAATTGACATATAGCATGTATAAGTTTAAAGTGTACGGCATAATGCTTTGATTTACATATATCATGAAATGATTATCACAATACGTTTAGTGAATATCCATCATCTCATACAGATATAAAATTAAATAGAAAAAATACATATTTTTCTTTGTGATGAGAACTCTTGGGATTTACTCTCTTAAGTTTCATATATAACATGTAGTAGTGATAATTATGTTTATCATGTTGTACATATATCCTGAGTACTTATTTATCTTAGAACTAGAAGTTTGTCCCTTTTGACTGTCTTCATCCCATTTCCCATCCCCTACCCTCCAGCTCTGTTAACCACAAATCTGATCTCTTTTTCTATGAGTTGGGTTTTTTTTTTGAAGTATAATTGACTTACAACACTAGAGTAGTTCCTTTTACACAACATAGTGTTCAATATTTCTATACATTTCAAAACAGTCACCACAATAAGTCTAGTTATGTCTAGTTACAATATTGCACATACAAAAATATCACATATTTATTGACTGTATTCTCCACACTGTACATTTCATAACTGTGACTCATTTATCTTGCAACTGGAAAATAGTCTCCCTTACCTATGTCTTTCCTCCTGCCATCACCCTGCCTTCTGGCAACCACCTACTTGTTCTCTGTATCTATAACTCTGTTTTTGTTTTCTGTTTGTCATTTGTTTTGTTTTTTAGATTCTACATATAAGTTATATCACACTGTATTTGTTTGATTTATTTCACTTAGCATAATTACCTCTAGGTCCATCCATGTTGTCACAAATATCACGATTTCATTCTTTTTATGGCTGAGTAATATGCCATAGTATATTTTTACCATATCTTCTTTATCCATTCATCTATTGATGGGCACTTAGGTTGCTTCCATATCTTGGCTATTGTAAACAATGCTGCAATGAACATAGAGGTGCTTATATCTTTTCTAATTAGTGTTTTCATTTTCTTTGGATAAATACTTGGGAGCAGAATTGCTGGATTATATGGTAGTTCTATTTTTAATTTTAATTTTTTGAGGAGCCTCCATACTGTTTTCCATAGTGGCTGCACCAATTTATATTCCTACCAACAGTGCACAAGGGTTCCCTTTTCTCCACATCCTCACCAACACGTGTTATTTGTTGTCTTTTTGATAATAGCCATTCTGACAGGTGTGAGGTGATATGTCATTGTGATTTTGATTTTGATTTGCATTTCCCTGATGACTAGTGATGTTGAGCATCTTTTCATGTGTCTGTAGGCTATCTGTATGTCTTCTTTGGAAAAATGTCTGTTTAGATCCTCTGCCCATTTTTAAATTGGGTTGTTTGTTTTTTTGATGTTGAGTTGTATGAGTTCTTTGTATATTTTGGATATTAACCCCCTATCAGATTTATTGTTTGCTACTTCTCCCATTCAGTAGGTGGCCTTTTTGTTTTATTGATAGTTTCCTTGGCTGCACAAAAGCTTTTTTGTTTGATATTGTCTATTTGTTTATTTTTGCTTTTGTTTATTTTGCCTGAGGATACATATCCAAAAAAAATATTACTAAGACCAGTGTTAAAGAACACACTGCATATGTTTTCTTCTAGAAGTCTATGGCTTCAGGTCTTACATTTACATTTACATTTCAGGTCTTCAGGTCTTTAATGAATGTATTTTTGTGCATGGTGTGAGAGTAGTCCAGTTTGATTCTTTTGTATGTAGCTGTCCAGTTTTCTCAGCACCATTTATTGAAGAGGCTGTCTTTTCCCATTGTGTATTCTTGAGGCCTTGGTCATAGATTGATTGCCCATAGAAGTATGGGTTCATTTCTGGACTCTCTATTTTGTTCCATTGATCTATGTGTCTGTTTTTGTGCCTGTACCATACTGTTTTGATTACTGTAGCTTTGTATAGTATTGTTTGAAATCAGGGAGTGTGATACCTCCAGCCTTGTTTTTCTTTCTCAAGCAATCTTGAAACTGATTGAAAATCTTGGAAAAAAAAAATCAGTTTTGGCTATTTGGGGTCTTTTGTGTTTCCATACAAATTTTTAAATTATGTGTTCTAGTTCTGTGAAGAATGCCACTGGTATTTTGATAGATATTGCATCAAATCTGTAGACTGCCTTGGGTAGTATGATCATTTTAACAATATTAATTCTTCCAGTCCATGAACACAGTATATCTTCCCATCTGTTTGTGTTGTTTTCAGTTTCTTTTCTTCAGTGTCTTATAGTTTTCTGAGTACAGGTCTTTTACCTCGTTAGTTAGATTTATAATAAAAGTGGTGAGAGTGGGCATCCTTGTCTTGTTCCTGATCTTGGAGGAAATACTTTCAGCTTTTCACCATTGAGTATGATGTTAGCTGTGGGCTTGTAATATGTGGGCTTTATTATGTTGAGATAATGTAATTAACTTTTAATAAACTTGAGAATGAATTGATCCAAAGAGTACTGTCTTCAAAGTAGGCTCCTACTTTGGATTTTCTCTAAAAGGAATAGTCACTTTTTAAATTTTGACACGTTTCCAAACTACCTTCCCAAGAGGTTTCACCAAATTTACATGCCCACCACCAGGAATACTTCATATTAATCCTTTTGATGTTTGCCAATCTGATAAATGAAAAAGTGTATCTCATTTTCTTTCTTACAATTTTCCTGATTGCAACTAAGTAATTTGTATTTTTTTCTCTAGAAATTACCTGTTCATATGCACTTTACATGTTTTTCTATTAGGTTGTTGTCTTTTTCTTAATTTCAGTAATACCTTACATAATTTAGATAATATACTTTTGTTAAAGTGTTGCTAATATATTACAAATATATTTCCCTTTCTGTCATTTATCTTTTAATATTGTTTATAGTATCTTTCACTGGACAGAGGTTTTAATTATTACAGTCAAATTTGTCAGTCTTTTTGTTTACATTCTAGGTTTTATTTGTTCATTAGAAATGACTTCCCTACATAAAGTGCATAAAAATATTCTTCCATATCCTTCTTCTAATATTTTTATAGCTTTATTTTTACCCTTAACCCTTTTAAAGCATACAGAGTTTTTGTTTTGTTTTGTTTGCTATGATATAAGTTGTAACGGACTAATTTTTCTTTTTCCCAAATTCTTAGCCAGTTGTCGCAATACTATTTATTTATTTAAATTTATTTATCTATTTATTTATGGCTGCTTTGGGCCTTCGTTGCTGTGCGCAGCTTTTTCTAGTTGTGGTGAGCGGAGGCTACTCTTTGTTGTGGTGCGTGGACTTCTCATTGTGGTGGCTTCTCTTGCTGCAGAGCATGGGCTCTAGGTGTGCGGGCTTCAGTAGTTGTGGCACACAGGCTCAGTAGTTGTGGCACACAGGCTTAGTTGTTCCACAGCCTGTGGGATCTTCCCAGACCAGGGCTGGAACCCATGTCCCCTGCATTGGCAGGTGGATTCTTAACCACTGTGCCACCAGGGAAGCCCCAATACTATTTTATGAACAATCTATTTCCCACTTTTCTGAAATGCTACCCTTACTGTAAGCTACTCTTAAATAATGGTCTGTTTTCACTTCTTTTCTCGATTTTTTAGTGTGTTCCTAGGTCAGTACCACACCATTTAAATAACTGTATCATTACAGTATCATTTGAGATCTATTAGGGCAAATACTTCATGATTTATATTTCTGAAAAGTTTGGCTGTTACTATGATCTTTTTCTTCTTTCATGTGAACTTCAGAATCAACTTAGCAAGTTCCTTTAATATTGAATCATTCACTGTAGAAACACCATATGTCTTTTTATTTACTTATATCTTGTATATCCTTCAATAAAGTTTTGTTATTTCCTTTATCTCTGTTCTTAACATCTATCTTATTAGGTTCATTGTTAGCTTCTTATAGATTTTGTTGTTTTTAAGGTAATCCTTTTTCTATTACATCTTCTAATTATGCTGTGTAAAATACCTTTTTTTAAAACTTTATATTCATTTGAATGAATTTTGATGATTCTCAGGGTTCTTTAGGTAAATAATCGTATCATCTCCTCATATTTATTATCCTTATTACATTGATTAGAACTTCTGGTTAGTGTGGTATTTGGCTAGTCACATACTTATTCTGTGCCTTAACTTCCTTATCTCCTATTTATTTGGGGACTCAAATAGGAGAGTTGATAGGGAAACTTTGATAATATTAAAGATAGGACATTTTTAAGAGTGTTATTCTTGCTTTTTTCAGTTGTCTGAGTTATCTTTTCAGTAGTTTAGGAACATTTACAGATTTGCCTTTAACTTACATGTTTCCTCATCTGTGTGATATTGATAATAAGAGTAATTAATAGGGTAAATATTATACATAAGTTTTCAACCAATTCTATTTTAACAACTTTGACCAGAGCTGAAACTGTGTTCATCAAAGCATCTGAAACTAGCAGTGAGTACAGTGTTCTTGATCCTATCATAACAATACTAAAAACTATCAGAATTCACTCTCTAGTATTTAGCGATGCATGTGTACCACAAACTTTAACAGATACAAACTATATTTCCAAGAATTTGCTGGAAGCCTACAGCATTCTGGCAACTGAAAGTATTTATCTTAATATGATTAAGGATGTTCATACCAGAAGTAAACCAAAGAAACGTATTTTTGTGGAACTTACGTGGTTCAGAAGTAAAATAAGATGAAAGTTGGAGAATTATGTTTTGTTTTCCCATTTCAGACTAGGTAAAATATCATACCTTAAAAATCTAAATTTTAAATAATAGGAATACAAGGTTAATGATTTAAACAATTGTCTGTTTTCTTTCTAACGTTTAATTTGTTTTTAGGGACAGTTAGGATTGATGGGACCTTCTGGAGAACCAGGAATTCCAGGATATAGGGTAAGCATTTCTAATTGGAAATAAGAAGTGTATATTTTTATAAAAACATTCCATGAAGATGTCATCCCAAATATACAAACTCAGATGAAATTTCCTGATAAACCTTTCTAACATATTTAGGTCTCATGCCCCTGTAGAGTGAATCCTGTTCTTCTTTCAGAATAGTGCAGTATCTAATAGTGTGGCCATGACGGTATTAGGTAGAGCACATACAAATGATATGGAGACTGTCTACTTACTTGTCCTTCTGTTAGGGCCATGAAGGTCAACCAGGACTTTCTGGGTTGCCAGGACCTAAAGGAGAAAAGGTGTGTATGAATATATTGACTTCTTTATCATAAAATTAAATATTGAATTCATGTGTTCTTTCTGAAAGTATGTATGGAAACATTTTCAAAGAATAAAAAAAGCACTTTAAACTTGGGAAGTATTATAAATTCTAGAAGAAAAATAAATATCAAGGGGCAAAAACTTAAACAAATTATTAAAAAATCTTTGATAGGTTGTTTCAAGATTGAGGTGAAATGATATATGTTATAGTACTTTGCAATCTGTAAAAGTTTGTAAAACTAATATTAATTACTGAAAGTGATTGTGAGACTATAGATTAAATGACTAACTATATACATTTATAGTAAAATTTTTTATGAATTAAGAATAACTGCAGCAGTACTCTTCTTGGTTTGTAGTATCATTGGAAAACAGACACTTTGAGAAAATTAGTAAAGTGCTTTTTACGTAATTAAAGCAGAATGACACTTCCAAAGAGAACCATGTATGAATTACAACCGTGTATAAATTATCATGTGCTAAGTTTTGTAGATAAAAGTTTTTCATTTAAAAAAGATAAAACCAGATTGCATATTTTATAACATATTAGGAAATAATAGGCTTCGTATTTCAAAGTTTATTTTATTAATTTAGTTTTGTTTATAAATCATCTTCATCATAGGGTTATCCAGGAGAAGATAACACAGTCCTAGGACCACCTGGGCCTCGAGGTGAACCAGTAGGTTTTTCCTAAAATTATTTTGATGTTTTAAGATAAAACACAGTTACTACAATAGATTCACAACACCAATTACATCTTTTCAAGGAGTTTTATTTAGTTACTTTTATAACATGGTTTTATACAAGAGCACTATTTGCAGTAATCTGCAACTTTATAATCTAAATATATAATCAATTTTATTATCTAAATATAAAAACTGTTTATATTCAGGTCAAGATCCTTAGCATAGTATAGAAATTTAAAACAGTAACTTTCCAAATCTAATTTGCGGCATTAAATGCATGATAACAACTTTTTTACAGAGATTATCAAAAAATCACATACTCTAGACATTTAGGGCAGATACTTCTTTATACATCAAATTCAGATTTATTTCTAACGGATTTTTAAAAATCTGATCTGTATCCTTTCCTATAGTAGTTTATACACAGTTACCAAATGATTTCAAAACTCATCTAACCGGTTATTAGAGCCACTGTTCTTTAAAGATTATCAGTCTATAGTCTTCTAATAAACATTGTAAAGACTAGCTGTAACCATGATTTTTTTAAAGTAGCTATTTTATCTTTGATTATCTGAATAACTGTCTCTCTGTTCATGTTTGATTAAAACAATCTTAAAGGCTATATGTAAATTAAATGGGTAAAACAAAAATGCCTAGTTCACAGAAATAATTGGTTAAATTTTCCATATTTCACATGATATAATATAGGATAAAAGAATCCTAAAACAGAAGAATCAAAATATATAGTCGCTCCTGATATTTTGATCTGACTCTTTGGAGATGGTTGAAAGGTATACTTTGTTTTAGAAACAGGAAAGATTCTAGAGTTTTTCTCATAAAATCAAGCCAACTCATATAGAGGCAAACTCATCTAATAAGAATATATAAAATTCTTTATCAGAAACGATCAACAAAATGAAAAGACACCTTCTGAATAAAGAAAATACTTGCAAATAATATAACCAATAAGGGGCTAATATCCAAAATATATAAGCATTTCATACAACTCAACAGCAAAAAAACAAACAACCCAATTAAAAAATGAGCAGAAGACCTGAATAGACATTTTTCCAAAGAAGACATACAGATGGCCAACAGGCACATGAAATGTTGCTCAACATCACTAATCATCAGGGAAATGCAAATCAAAACCACAATGAGATATCACCTCACACCTGTCAGAATGGCTATCATCAAAAAGACCACAAATTACAAACGATGGTGAGGATGTGGAGAAAAGGGAACCTTGTGCACTGTTGGTGGGAATGTAAATTGGTGCAGCCACTGTGCAAACAGTATGGAGGTTTCTCAAAAAACTAAAAATAGCACTACCATATGAGCCAGCAATTCCATTCCTGGGTATATATCCAGAAAAAAAATAGAAACTCTAATCAGAAAAGATATGTGCACCCCAATGTCCATAGCAGCAATGTTTACAATTACCAAGATAATGAAAGCAACCTAAGTGTCCATCAACAGATGAACTGACAAAGAAGATGTAGCATGTGTGTGTGTGTATATATATAGTGTATGTGTGTATATATGTGGTATGTGGAGATTATTGTGCTAAGTGAAATAAATCAGACAGAGAAAGACAAATGCTGTATGACATCACTTATATGTGGAATCTAAAAATGAAACAAAATAGTGAATAGAATACAACAAAAAAGAAGCAGACTCACAGATATAAAGAGCAAACTAGGGGTTACCGGTGGGGAGGGAGGAGTGGGGAGAGGCAAGATAGGTTTAGGGGATTAAAAGGTACAAACTACCATGTATAAAATAAATAAGCTACAAGGATATATTGTATGACACAGGGAATATAGCCAACATTTTATAATTACTATAAATGGAATATAACCTTTAAAAATTGTGACTCACTATGTTGTACACCTGAAACTTACATAATATTGTATATCAAGTATACCTCAGTTGAAGAAAAAGAATTCCAAGTTACCCCAAAACTTATGTAAATTTAGGAAATAAATCATTAAGAAATGGAATGATACTTTTTAAATTCTTTATCAAATGTATTCTAGTCTCTCTAAACCTCTGAGAGATAAAAATATGGAAATTGTGCAGAAATGTACAATGGAATATTAACTCAGCCATAAAACAGAATGAAATAATGCCATTTGCAGCAACATGAATGGACCTAGAGATTGTCATACTGAGTGAAGTAATTCAGATAAAGACAAATATATGATATCACTTATATGTGGAATCTAAAAAAAAATGATACAAATGAACTTATTTACAAAACAGAAATAGAGTCACAGATGTAGAAAAACAAACTTATGATTACCAGGGGGGAAAGCAGGGGGAGGGGGGCAGATAAATTGGGAGACTGAGATTGACATGTACACACCACTGTATATAAAACAGATATAACTAATAAGGACTGTACAGCACAGGGAACTTTTCGCAATACTCTGTAATGACCTATATGAGAAATAATCTAAAAAAGAGTGGATATATGTATATGTATAACTGAGTCACTTTGCTGTACAGCAGAAATTAACACAACATTGTAAATCAACTATACTCCAGTAAAAAAAATTTTTTTTTAAGTAAATGGTAAAATGTGGGCAAGTGAAGCATAGTAGTGCTTGTTTTCCCCAGATTCCGGTATTCCAGGGTCAAAGAATGTCACTGAAATATAATAAATGTATTAAAAGTCTAGTATAACAATGGTCATTTTATCTAGTAGGTGTGAAAATTAATCCAAGAATATTCTAAATAATTAAAGCAGAGTCAGAGATTATTGTCTTTACATTATGTCTAATATCTTTATCCACACAGGAGTAAGTTAAAATTTATCCATTAACGGTCCATAATAAATTTTAGGGTTTTGCTAATAATTTCAATTTAAGTTTCTTTTCAAACAGTAGGTCCTAATATGTGATAATTGATTTTTCAAGCGCATTTTAGAGTAGATAATTTGAACATCTTATCGTATCAAAGATTTTATATTAGGAATGTTTAGAAAAAGTTAAAAGTAGAAGTTTATTAGTTTCTGCCTTAAGGATTAAAATGAATAAATGTAATTTCTTTTAGGTTAATTTATATCTTAATAATTAGAATTTCACAGAGTAAAGAATAAATAATATAATTTCTAATGAAGAATGGTAAAGTAAGATTAGCTATTAGATACTTTTTAAAAGATGATCAAAGATAATATTTTCTAATTAATGGAATTAATTAAGTGACTGGTCCTGCTGAAATTTTTTTCAATCATTTTAACATTAAGTAAAAATGCAAGTTATTTTGATATCTTATATAACATACTTTACTCATCTGAAAATTCACATTGTTTGGACTTCATTTTTTCAATATTTTTTCTAGCAGAATCATTATGAGATTCTCTTTAAATAATTCAGTGCTTGTGAAGTTCTTGGTGTCACTAAAATCCAATCCTTTGAAATTATTTAGTGGAACTAAACAAACTGTTGTACATTTGGCTTCATATTTTTAGGGAAAAAATATTCCACATTAACTGTATCATCTGCATTCACAAATACTTAGACCCATTGATTGTTTTTGCCTGTGGTCTCTGTAGGGCCCAATGGGGGAACAAGGAGAGAGAGGAGAGCCTGGAGCAGAGGGATATAAGGTAATTACTGTAAATTTCACACCTTGCTTCTAAATTTGAATAGGGCTCTCTGTGGTTCTGCTCAGTTGCAAATGAAAATAAGCATCATTGAGATAATTAGTAATGTCTTATGTTTTGGATCCCAGAAGAAGCTCTTTGTATTTTCTGTTCCTTCTTTCTAAAATTACCATCATCTCCTTCCACTGCTGCTTCTTCTCATCATTCAGCTCTCAACCGAAATGTTACTTTCTGAGAGGCCTTCTCTAACTGTCCTTTCTGTCTGTCACTTTATATCTCATTACTCTATTTACCTTATGACATTTAATGCTATCTTACCACCTTTTTATACACTTGGGGTTTTTTTATCATCCGTATTCCCCCAACAAAATATAAGATCCATGAGAATAAGACTCTTGTCTTTTTCATCATTATATCCCCAGTTTCTAGAACACAGAGTTCCTAGTATATAATAGAAATTCATTAAAAGAGTTGTCAAATGGATGGATAAATGCCATTATATTCTTATGTCAATTCTTATCCTCTTCGATTCTTAGAAGGATTTTAAGAGACCAGCTTTATCAGCTCAAATTATATTAGGCTATGTATAGAATTTATTCAGTGTCATTATTTATTAGCATATTTGTGTTGAGCGTGTTCTGTATTCCTGCCCTATATCTCGTCCCTTTCTGTTTATAACGTCATATGCTAAACAAAATGGTCATTTGCTAACTCTCTCCCTATAGTTCTTGTCTTATTCCTTCGCTCACAACATTCTCTGCCTGCTCAAAAAATTATGTAATCTTTACTTACATAAATCCTGTCTGTCCTTTATAATCTAATTCATACTCCCTTTTCCCCTGTCTACACCAACAGCAATCTTTCCCTCTTCTGTAGTCCTATAGTATTTATTGTTGATGGAAGTCGTTCGGTACAAATATTTTACAATCTTCTGCTACTATAGTTTTTGCTAATTATTTTTAATGTGAAAATATCTTAGGTTCTCAATTTGAATATGACTTTTTAAAAATTAATTAATTAATTTACTTTATTTTTGGCTGCATTGGGTCTTCGTTGCTGTGCGCGGGCTTTCTCTAGTTGCAGCGAGCAGGGGCTACTCTTCATTGCGGTGCACGGGCTTCTCATTGCCATGGCTTCTCTTGTTGCAGAGCAGGGGCTCTAGGCGCTCAGGCTCAGTAGTTGTGGCTCCCGGGCTCTACAGTGCAGGCTCAGTAGTTGTGGCACACGGGCTTAGTTGCTCCACAGCATGTGGGATCTTCCCGAACCAGGGCTCGAACCCGTGTCCCCTGCATTGGCAGGCAGATTCTAAACCACTGTGCCACCAGGCAAGTCCTGAATATGACTTCTTTCCTTCTTGTACAGTGTCTTGTTTTGAGCCCTGTACATAATAGTATATAATATGTATGTAAACATAATTCATTTTTAACAATGAATTGATGGGTTATTTGATCCAACATATACCTTTCTATGTAAAATTTCTGTGATCATGTCTGCAATGAAGACTTAGGTTGCCAGATTGAAGGGACAAGCTGGTAGGTAGATAATTATCATTAATACACTGATTTATCTCAGGCCTGAAATCTGAAAAATCAACTTTCACTTCCCAAAACTCTCTTTGAAACAAATGTTGAAGGTGGTTCTAAATGTCTGTGAAATTCTGGGTGTGGCCATCTTATATTTTTTTCTATTTTCAGAGGAACATTTTTTAGAAGATTTTATATGTTCTGTCTCCAATTTACATAACATTTGTATCTACAATGTTTCCTAATGCAAGGAATCCAAATAGATTTACTTGAAATTAGCTTTTCTTGGGGTTGAGAAACCAACCCACTGCTTCCAGCATAATTTGAGAAGTTTCTTAAACTTCTTTAACTTTTTCTGTGCATAACTTCTCCACACAGTCTCAGGAAAATCAGGTTCTAATAATATCTTCTTTTGGCCTCTACCAACTACAGTCAGTAGCTACATCAGCGAATCTATTGGCAAACAAACAATTAACTATTCTATTGGGAGAAGAAAAGAATCTCTTCACCTGGCTAGGAAAAGAAAAATCCCGCCCCCATTTTTCTAGATAGTCATACATTCTTCAGAAATCCTTCATCAGAGGAAAGCTTTTCCCTAGGCTCGTTATGGAATCTGTTTTTCCTTCTTCATTCCATAAATAGTCCTGATTAAGTCTTCAATTGTGGATGTTTCATGAGCTAGTGTGAGCCACATTTTCCATTCTGTCTTATTCCATCCTATTCCTTAGGCTTTAGGAGTCATTTTATCATTTGTTGATAGATCTATTTTAAAAAGCCATTTAGTGCCAGACAATCACAGTAACTTTATTGCTTAGACATCTCAAAGTCACAAAATACCTACACTTGTCCCCTTCCATGTTTTTCCAAGCACAAGTTTGATTCATACAGGGGAACCATGCTTTATTTAGAGTTAGATTATACTGTTGTAGCTTTAGGTGATATTGCTAAATGTTTGCTTTTCTATATGGGCATTGTAGACACTATCATTTCACTCTAGTAAACTGATGGTCAGAATTATTGTCAATCTTTTTTTAATTGTGCTAAAATGCACATAACATAAAATTTACCATTTTAACCATTTTAAATTGTACAATTCAGAGACACTTAGTGTTGTATATTGGCAATATTGTACAACCATCACACACTGCCTAATTCCAGAACATTTTCATCACCCTGAAGAGGAAGCCCCATGCCCATTAAAGTTACTTTCCTTCTCCCAACCTCTGACAACCACTACTCTTCTTTCTATCTCTATTGATTTACCTATTCTGTATATTTCATATAAATAGAATCATACAATGTATAACCTTTTGTGTCTGGCTTCTTTCACTTTACGTAATGTTTTGAAGGTTCATCTGTGTTGTAGAATGTATCAATTCTTCATTCCTTTTTATGGTTGAATAATCACCAAGCTTTTAAAAACACTTCTCTGTTCACAAATATTCTTACCGTTGTGGTGAAACTCTTGTGGTGAATGATTACCCTCTTGGAGAAAAAAAAAATGGAATGGGTAATGAAAATTTTGTTCCCATTTGGCTACGAACAATTGAAAGACATTTTGTAATCCTTCCCACCATCCTTTGTTCTTTTTTCCTCTTGAAGAAAGTGAAAATCACAAAAGTCAAGTGTCTTGCTCATTATCATCAGTAAATCATTATTAGGCATCATTGTATATGACACATTTTATGTGTTACATATAATTAAATCTCTGGTCCCTTCAGCATATATTTTAGTATCTGCTATGGATTGGGAGCTATGAATGTAACACGGGGCACCCAAGACACAGTCCCTGACTCCATGGACATCACATACACAAGATAAGAATATTTAATCAGTATAAAAGCAGATATAGTGAAATCGCTGTCATCCAGAAAACTATACATCACATAGGTCAAGATAAATTCACTTGAGGCTTGAGAGAGGGTCAGAGGACATGGTATGAATAAGAATACTATAATGTCAACATTCACTTTTTAAAGATATGAGCAGAAACACACAGATTAAGTCAGGCTAAACTAATGTGAGCCAACCCTAGAAATACACTGAATAAATTAGGTACTGAGCTAAAGCCCTAGAAATACACTGAATAAGTTATGTACTGTCTTAAACTCCTTTTTACTTTGGTTTGGCAAAGGCCATAGAATTTTTTGCATACGATAAAATAACAACTAAATCCTCACTTGGCCTTCATTCCTTAGCATCAGACATACATATCCAAATAGCTATTGGACATCAGCACAGAAAACACAGCATGTCCCAAACCATAGTATCATCATCCTGTCCAAATCTGATCCTCCTCTTTTTGTCCTTGGTTCAGTGAATAGTACCACCAGACATCCAGATGTCTAGTAAATGAATCTTCCCTCTTTCTATCTCCCTCTGTCTCTCTTGCTTTCTCTTTCCTCCCTCCTCTCCCTCCTCTTTCTCTCCTTTCTCTATCCTCTCATTTCTCAACTTCAATTGGCCACTTCATTTGACCTCTTAAATACCTCTGGAGTCTATCCACTTTGCCCTACTTTAGTTTAGGCTTTCATCATTTTTTGCCTGAATTATTTTAGTAGCTTACTAACTAGACTCCCTATCCCCAGTCATAGCCCTCTCAAATCCATTCTCCACTTACCATGTTGTGTTAGATCAACCTCCATTTATTCTCCTATGCTGTTTCCTCTGCAGAACGCCTTCCTTTTACTTTACTGCCTGGAACACTCATCCTTTAAAATTCAGCTTATTATCACTTCCCATATAAAATCCTCTCCAAGCTCCCCTTGGCCATCCAACTCATCTCACCACTAATATCATGAGGAAAAATCAGTCACTTCCTGTAATCTTGCCCACGTAGCTTTATAATAATATTACAAAAGACCTAATATTTATAATTTTTACCACTGCAGAAAAACAGTCTGTCAATTTTTATTGGGGTGGAAAGGACCAAAGGAATTATAGTGAAGCTCCTAGAAAACAGGTTTGGTTTTCGTAAGATTTGTATCCAAACATCACAAAGCCAAGAGAGGCAGTTGACTATTCTATGATCATTCTAAAAAGGTCTCTGTAAAACTACAGATAGAGTGGTGGCAAAACCATAATAGGCCATGACGGTTTTAAGTTTTGTAGTTTACTCAGTATGCTTACTCTCACTTCACTTTGTAACCCCAGCTTTTCACCAATTGCTTCTCTCCTGAGAGGGGTTAATAAGTGACCTACAATAATCATATTTACTTGAACAAAGCTCCCTCTTGATTGACCTGATTCTGTTACTTTTGCTGACTCTGTTCATGTTCTGTTGGTAAAGGTCATGTGTAGTAATCGTCTTCTCTTTAGTTATGGCTGTGTGCTATATAGAAAGCTTTCCAAAATAACCTTTCTGTCTTGCAACTGTTCTCTCCCTTAAACAGGATTCATTTACTTTATCAGGAATTTGAATCTTAAAACCATGACCATTTGCCTCACAGAATGCAAACAAAGAAGGCTTCAACTGATCTTTCTGTGAGAATAAATATTGTTAGCCTTAAGTATGTAATCCCTTCTTCTCCTAGCCCAGAAAAAGGAGATGAGCCTAATAACTGTCCTTCCTATGGCATTCTTTCTGTAATACACAGGAAGAAAGGAATCTGAAGTGAAGAGGACAGTAGGGAAGGGGATAAAAGAAATTACGTGTGGAATTCTTCCTACATAACTCTCACCTGACATGCCCCTAGCATTACGTGTGGAATTCTTCCTACATAACTCTCACCTGACATGCCCCTAGTTTGTTGCTAGTTTCTGTTTACACACTTGAAAGGTGTAAAAATGTGGTAGGCCAGCATTCCTTCCTAGGAGAACTGGGGTGATGACAGATCGCCGAAGTCAGAATCACTTGATGTCTTGGCATATGCAGTAACGACTACCAGTCTTAAGCCCAGTAAATCTACTATCTAAATGGCTGTGACCTTAGTTTGTAAAAATGGAGACCATAGTACACTGGAAAAGGGTTGATAAAAGAAATTTGTTCTCAAACTCTTTATTCATTCGTTATTTGCTCTATTAGTTTCCTGAGGCTGCCATAACAAATTACCATAGACCAGGTGGCTTAAAACAACAGAAATTTATTCTCTCACGGTTGTGGAGGCCAGAAATCCAAAAGCAAGATATCAGCAGGGCTGTGCTCCCACCGTAGGCTCTAGGGAAGAATCCTTTCTTGCTTCTTCCAGCTTCTGGTGGCTAACAACTTCCCTTGTGGCTACATCACTCCTTTAGGGCCCACATGGATAATCCAAGATAATCTCCTTCTAAGATCCTTAATTTAATGATATTTGCAAAGACCCTTTTCTCCAAATAAGATCACATTCACAGTTTCTGAGGATTAGGGCATAGACATCTTTTGATGAGCCACCATTCAACCTATATGGGAAAAAAAAAAACAACTCTGCACTCTTTCTCAGTCATCATTATATCCAGTGGCTATTATGTTCTATACTCTTTCCAAGAGAGACGCATAATCTCTATAATATTTAAATTGAATTTTGCAACATTTTGCTACCACTTTAAGTGATACTACTCTATTCTCTAAGTCACATGTCTTTATTTATTCTAATAATATAACCTTTTTTATTCATAGGGTCACATGGGTATACCAGGACCAAGAGGTGCCACTGGACAACAAGGGCCCCCAGTATGTTTTGAAAGCATTCTTTGTAATTCTGGCATTTAAAAACATTAATGTTAACATATCTTATTTGGTGTCTGCTTTATATGTGATTTCTGTTTTGGCTCCTATTAAAGGGTGAGCCAGGTGACCGGGGTGAACAAGGACTAAAAGGAGAGAGAGGATCTGAAGTAAGTTGAAATCATTTAAGACAATTTGTAACTTATTGCTGGCTTGAGAAAACAGGGGCACAAGGAGTTGCTGTTCATTGTAACTTGAATGATCATTCATTCTTTCAGAGCAAGAATCACCACAGGCCTCTAAACAGGGTGTTTGTCAATAATTGTGCTAAAACATCATTATTGATTAATTCGTGCGTTTCGACTGCCATCCAAAGTTCCCTTCACCAGCAGACTACTCTGGCTTTGAGAAAATTGCCTAGAGTTGTCCCAGACTAATTGTCCTTCCTTAGGGTTTCAGGCAGAAATATCAACTAGCCTTAAAACCAGCACTGCAGAGCAAAATTTTAGCAGTCATACCTATTTAGTTGCTGTAGTAAGGTAGGGGTAGAAATAGTTTAACTATATGACACAGACTCACAATCGGTTTAAAAGATTTGTTTTCCATAACACAAGTCAATTATTTGTTATCAGGCGAACTAAAAATCTGTTGAGTTATTGAATTTAGCCACCTCTTTCCCTATATACCAATAAACGTTGCCTCAATCTTATGTAACAACTGGATTTGTAATTTGTACCATCACTTCACTGCTGCCCTACTTTTCATGGCATTCTGACTTTACCTGCTACTGATTTAAAATTAAATTCTTTAGAAAACGTACGGTATTTTAATAATAAATTAGGTGAGGATTGATAAAAAGTAATGAATTTGAGACCATGTTTCTCCTAATTTGTTAAGTGGCCTTCACCCATACTTGTGTTTCCCATTTGTGGGAGTTAGTAATAAAATTGAGTTGAGTCGGATATTACATAGGTTTTCATTCACACAAAAGCCATTTTAAATAGTCTTGGCAACTACCTAGTAACTTACTGTCAGGCTCCTTAATAAATAAGGACTAATAAATAATAAATAAAAATATCCCATTGGGACTTACCTGGTGGCACAGTGGTTAAAAATCCACCTGCCAATGCAGGGGACAGGGGTTCGAGCCCTGTTCCGGGAGCAACTAAGCCTGTGAGCCACAACTACTGAGCCCGTGTGCCACAACTACTGAAGCCCGTGTGCCCTAGAGCCTGTGCTCCACAAGAGAAGCCACCGCAGTGAGAAGCCCGCACACTGCTACGAAGAGTAACCCCAGCTCTCCACAACTAGAGAAAGCCTGTGCACAGCAACAAAGACCCAATGCAGCCAAAAATAAATAAATAAATGTATTTAAAAAAAAAAATCCCATTGAAGGCAAGCCTTAATTTTAAAAAGAAATTCAAAGAAAGAATACAGTTGTCCCATTCGCTTAGAATTTTTAATACCCAAATTGGAAAAAGTAGTGGAAAAAACCATGAACCTAGAACACTACTACTACTTTCATGTGACTTCCTTATACTTGCATTAAGTGCCTAAGGATGCAAATGCTCTCCCAAGGTTTGATCCTAAAATTTCTAATCCTTTACAATTAGTACTTTCATATTCTCAATGTTTTCTTTTTCCTTTTTTGATGTATCTCAGGAAGAAGAAATTTTTTTTATGTTTCTTAGTATCTGTTAAAATTATGCCAACGAAAATAAAATATTCTTACTAGACAACTGCAGCTCCAGCCTATATGGTCAGCTCTCCCTGGGTATTGGAGCTGAAAGGTCTTGAGGAGCCATGGTTTAAATTCTGTATAATCCACGAGAATTAGTTCTTTTCCCACTCTGGGCAATGCTGGTATACAGTCCGAGGTTACATTAAAAAGCCTCTTTGAATTTCAGATAGTAATGATTGCTACAAGAAAAATCACTGACTATGTGTTACTCACTAGGGACACTTTGAATGGCCAGGTGGATCCTACGGAATTGCCCTCATCTTGTTTTTGCAAAGCTTTAAATTTGTTTTTTAGATTTGGAAATGCCCTTTAAAATCGTTTGGACAACCCTCTCATTTTTCAGACGAAGAAATTTAGGTCCCAGAGGGATTATGAGTTACCTAAGATCACAGAACTAGTTAGCAACAGAACCAACACTAGAAACTTTATTTCCTGGCTCCCATTATACAAAAGCCTTCTATTACTTTGAAGTCTTTTATAAATTAAGTTAAATATTAATTTTACTTAACCAACTAATTCATTAATTGGTCTTTCAGACATGAAACTATGGAAACTCTAAAGAAAAAGTTGGAGCAAGTCAAGTTAAAACCAATTGCAAACCACTACATTTTTTTAGAGACTTTTATAATGCAAATGTAGTGAACTGTCCCATAATGGCTTTCAAATACAGAGACTCAAGCCAAAATCTTACTTTCCTCCCAAAGCAAAATTCCAGATTTTAGTGAATTTAAATTTCTTGGTTTAAAAAAAAAAAAAGACTTAACTCTCTAAATCTGTGTTTGTACTTTAAAGCTACCCTCTCTAACAAAGTTAGAACTAACAAAGTATTGTGATGACTGTCCTTCAGCTTCATTTGAATAAAAAACAAATGAGTGTTTGGACTATAATGGCATTTAAAATTTTCTGTTATCTAAAGAATTAGATTACCTTCTCTTGTAGTCTATGAAGTGGTACAATCCCAATGAATGGAATTCGTTGTTTTAAATGGATCTGATTTCAAGTGGGCTGTTCTATTTTTCAAAGCTAGCCAGACAAAAGAGAAAGCACAATTTTACATATACTCTAAAGAATAAATATGAAATTCATTCGCCTTTCCTATTATGAGAACAGGAAGTCTGTTGACTTATGAGGTACTTATATTTACATAAAATAGTATGAGTAAGTTAATTTTGAAAATAGCATAGAATGCTTCTAGCTTTATTATATTTGAACTCTGGGCATTGGTGGAAGAGTGATTTTTTTTTTTTCCTTTTTATGATACCAACTCAATTAATCATCTACAAACACCTTAGACGACAACATACTTTCTTTGTCTTTGGCCCAATCTTTAATTTCCTACTGAACAGACCATCTCTGTGTAGGATTAATATTGAGTAATGTTTGGCTCTTAATTTAGTTACAACACTACCCAGCAATTCCAACTGCAAGATTTTTTTAAATGCACAAATCAAAAAAATACCAATCTTCTACACTTTGTTGATCTTTATGTATTTTAAACCTCCATTGCAAGTCTGTCGTTTCTCTAACTAGCCTACTTCCTTTTAGTTACGGTGACAATAATTGTCATAAGGAAATCTTTCCTGAATTGACATCTAAAAACAGCAGAGACTGTTTTGTTATTTACTCTATGCTTTTTGTATTTAATAAGGAGATTTTGTCACAGTTGTACCATTACAAGTAGCAAAATATACATTAAAAATAATTTTCATAGTCATAATTTTCCTTTAGTGTTATTCTGTTGGAAGCTGCTTCCTGATGCCCATCCGAGTATTAATAACATTCTAGTTTTCACAATGATAGACCCATGTATCTAGGTTTTAGAGCAGTATTTAACTGTTCTGAAATAATCCCAACATAATGGTCACCCTAAAATGTAACTGATTTGTGATATGAGACTCTTTTTGTTTTTATTTTGTATTTGAATGTTTGGAATAAAACATGCACATACGTGTATAGCATATCTGAACCTTAAGCCATAAACTCAAGTATACAAAAAGTATAATTTTGTTTATGTTCTTTGTAATGGAACTTAACTTCTGTCCTGAGTACCCATCCTGCCTGGTGGTAGAAACCTAATTGATGGAAATCTAGTCAATTGATTGCCTTTAACTCCGTCCACTCAAATATCCTGCATTTGATTTAGAGTTTTTCCCATTTATCCTCTTTTCAAGTCTGCTGTTACATTCTGGGTGGCAATGTTAGGGAAGGGGAATAGGAAGTGAGATTGATCTTTAGCCATCATCTGTTCATACTAGCATCCACTGAAATGTACATCATCCCTTTTGGCCCCCATCTGCCATTATCCCACCATGTTGTCATCTACCTTGGCCCTCCGGACAAAAGTTCTTTGATCCCTGTTGGCTTGTACAGCTATTTTCTCAACTCAGGTGAAAGATCTCCTTAGATAAGACTCTAAGGGCCATATGCTTCTGTTCTTGGCCACATGGAAATAACATTCTACTGCTCCCCATACCATGCCGGGTGCTTGAGGGACTCAGACTTCCTCAGGTCCCCTGGCCTAGACATCTCATGCAGAAATTTCAACTCTATTGCTGCACTCAGTGCAACTTAGCGTTCATCTCAGTGAGGCCTTTAGTCTCTCTAGCCATCATCTCTGTGCCCAAATCCCCACACTTATCTGCAGATATTATTGTTTTGTTTTGTTTAGTTTATTAAGTTTTATTCAAATATAGTTGCTTTAAAATGTTGTGTTAGTTTCTTGCTGTACCACAAAGTGAATCAGGCATACGTATAAATATATCCACTCTTTTTTAGACTCACTTCCCATTTAGGTCACCACAGAGCATTGAGTAGAGTTCCCTGTGCTATACAGTAGGTTCTCATTAGTTATCTATTTTATACATAGTAGTGTATATAAGTCAGTCCCAACCTCCCAATTCATCCCAACCCCCCTCCTTCCGCCCTTGGTAACCGTAAGTTTGTTCTCTACATCTGTGACTCTATTTCTGCTTTGCAGATAAGCTCATCTCTACCATTTTTCTAGACTCCACATATAAGCAATATTATATGATACTTGTTTTTCTCTTTCTGACTTACTTCACTCTGTATGACAGTCTCTAGGTCCATCCATGTCTCTGCAGATGTCACTATTTTGTTCCTTTTTATGGCGGAGTAATATTCCATTGTATATATGTACCGTTTCTTCTTTATACATTCCTCTGTCGATGGACATTTAGGTTGCTACCATGTCCTGGCTATTGTAACTAGTGCTGCAATGAACATCATGGTGCATGCATCCTTTCGAATTACGGTTTTCTCCAGATATATGCCTAGGAGTGGGATTGCTGGGTCATATGGTAGCTCTATTTTTAGTTTTTTAAGGAACCTCCAAACTGTTCTCCATAGTGGCTGTACCAATTTACATTCCCACCAACAGTGTAGGAGCGTTCCCTTTTTTCCACACCCTCTCCAGCATTTATTGTTTGTAGAATTTTTGATGATGGCCATTCTGACTAGTATGAGGTTATACCTCATTGTAGTTTTGGTTTGCATTTCTCTAATAATTAGTGATGTTGAGCATCTTTTCATGTGTTTGTTAGCCATTTGTATGTCTTCTTTGGAGGAATGTCTGTTTAGGCCTTCCACCCATTTTTTGATTGGGTGGGTTGTTTTTTTAATATTGAGCTGTATGAGCTGCTTATATATTTCGGAGATTAATCCCTTGTCAGTTGCTTTGTTTGCAAATATTTTCTCCCATTCTGAGGGTTGTCTTTTCATTTTATTTATGGTTTCCTTTGCTGTACAAAAGGTTTTAAGTTTAATTAGGTCCCATTTGTTTATTTTTGTTTTCTTTTTCATTACTTTAGGCAGTGGATTGAAAAAGATCTTGCTGTGATTTATGTCACAGTGTTCTGTCTATATTTTCCTCTAAGAGTTTTATAGTATCTGGCCTTACATTTAGGTCTTTAATCCATTTTGGGTTTATTTTGTATATGGTGTTAGGGAGTGTTCTAATTTCATTCTTTTACATGTGGCTGTCCAATTTTCTCAGCACCACTTATTGAACAGACTGTCTTTTCTCCATTGTATATTCTTGCCTCCTTTGTCATAGATTAGGTAGCCATAGGTGCTTGGGTTTATCTCTGGACTTTCTATCCTGTTCCATTGATCTATATTTCTGTTTTTGTGCCAGTACCATACTGTTTTGATTACTGTAGCTTTGTAGTATAGTCCGAAGTCAGGGAGTCTGATTCCTCCAGCTCTGTTCTTCTTTCTCAAGATGGCTTTCATTATTCGGGGTCTTTTGTGTTTCCATACAAAGTGTAAAATTTTTTGTTCTAGTTCTGTGAAAAATGCCATTGGTAATTTGATAGGGATTGCATTGAATCTGTAGATTATTTTGGGTGTATAGTCATTTTCCCAGTATTGATTCTTGCAATCCAAGAACATGGTATATCTCTCCATCTGTTTGTGTCATCTTTGATTTTTTTTCATCAGTATCATATACTTTTCTCAGTACAGGTCTTTTGCCTCCTTAGGTAGGTTTATCCCTAGGTATTTTATTCTTTTTGATGTGATGGTAAATGGGATTATTTCCTTAGTCTCTCTTTCTGATCTTTCATTGTTAGTGTATAGGAATGCAAGAGATTTCTGTGTATTAATTTTGTATCCTCTGCAGGTATTACTGTTTCTACCCACCCCAGGACTTGACGGCAGATTGGTGTCAAGGTCTCTTCTCATAGATACCCATCAGTGTCTTAACAGTTTTCCTTCTCTTTTTACCTTTATCCAACTTGAAGATTTTTTATATCCCCTTAGGTAGGAAAAACTTTCTCTTACATTATTATAATTCTTCTAAATATGTTCTTTATGATATAAATTTTATGACTTGAATCCTTTATTACCTTGTTTTTTTATGTGCAATGATAGACTTTTAATATTTAAAAATCAAGCTTTTGTATTTAAAAATATATTCTTTTCAAACTATTCCCCCACCATGCGTTTCAGAGGACTGTTTTGAAATTCTTAAGCTAAAAAAGTCTATTTTGAAAATCAAAAGTTTAGAACAAATCTATTGCTTTACATAAAAAGAAATACTGTGAAGGAAAACACACGCCAGTTAACATATTTGAATATTATCACAATTCATGTACTGTTTAATTAGTGCTATTCAAGACAACTGAAATCAGAATTGTTTTCAATATTTAAAACAGTCTTTATTTGTCTATTTTACTTCTTTATTGTATTCTAAAAGATACATCTATTATAGGAATCATATGTTCCAGAAATTGTATTTACTTCAACTAAACCCAGTTCACCAACTATCCCCTTTTCTGGTTTCCTTACCCTTAGGAAAAATTTACATTGGTGACTTTTTAAAGCAAGTAAAAGAGCTTTTGAACTTGGAGGTAGAACCCTTGATGCATATAGCTCCCTATCATCGAATTCTAACAAAATTGGATGTTTATCTCTTACAGAAAATGCCCTTTTTCTCTCTGATTATATACGCTATTTCTTCTTAAAACATTTAAGCTCATTTTCAGAAGATGTAACATCTTCTGAAATTGTTTATTTTGTCATTGTTGTCAAATTGAATCTTTAGTACAACTGTGTTCAGATTTGAATAACTTAACATCTCATTTTGGTGGAATTATCCTGTTTCTGAGAACTTTTGATGATTTCTGAGAAATGTTTCTGGTAATGGCAATATGCTTCTTTTTCTTATTCGTGAACTCTTTAACACCTTTTTCTTCTTAAAATAATTTTAGGATATCATCAGAATAATGGCATGATTTGCAAGGGCAAATTTCTAACTATCCTGGTAGACCGTTACTGCTGAATCAATTATGATTTAAAATATCTCACACATGGAAAAACAAGCAATTATGTGGGAAATAAAGATCTTTTCTTTGATTTACACGTATGTTCTTCTCTGTGCTTCCAGGTAAGCACATTTTAGGTTATTGATTTATGTCCCTCACTACACTGTAAGTGCCTTGTGAACAAGAGCTTTGATTTTGCATCTCCAGCACATAACAGAATTCCTGATACCTAATAGTCAAGAAATGTTTACTGAATTAATTAAATAAGTACTTAACCACTTTCAGTAGGGAGACAAAGGCCTTGCCTGAAGTGGGGACTTTTATTTAAATAATCTATTCAGTTCCTTTTTAGAACTATAATTTAAATTCTTAAATCATAGAATTTGGAGCCAGGCAGAAATTCATAGATTATATAGTCAAATTCTTTCATTTACAGATGAAGAAAATGACTCTCAGGAAAGTGAAATGGCAATCCCAATGATAAACAGCTAGTTAGTGGCAGGACTTGCTGTAGCCTTCAGGTCTCAGAGTTCTTTTCTATGCCTTCAGTTTAATTAAATTTATAGCAATGAGTTGACAACTGTGCTTCACATTTTTAGGGTCCTAAGGGGAAAAAAAGAGCTCCTGGCCCTTCTGGGAAACCTGGGATTCCTGTAAGTAACAGGCCTTTTTCATCTTTATTGTTTTTCTAAATAGAACTTTAGCAAGCAGAAAAGTTTGGGGCCAGTTATGACGTGTTGGATAAATCAGATTGTCTTCAAAAAAATGTTTAAACCCATGCCGGAACACAGAGGGAACAAAATATGACTACTAGTTCAAAACCAAGCTTGGTGTTGAAACGGAAGTCACTGCAACTGAAGGTTGTTATTTTCCAGTGCAGGGAGATCTCTCTGTGGATTCGTGCTACTATTCTTTGATGGTGAACCACTAAAAAACAGGCAACTTGCAGTCATGACTAAATGAATGGTGACAGAGGTCAGAGATTTTCAAGCATAATTGAAAAGACATGAGCTGGATTTTAATTGAAGAACTCGGCCTCTCATTTTCCTGGGAAATAGAACAGAAAGTCTTAGAAAAAAGCTTTAAATCTTTTCATCACAGAACAAAGATTAATTTTACCTTAGCCATCCGTTTCCTCTTTGGCCAAGCAAATATGTGTAGACTAGCTTATTAGCAAAGACTTCCTGCTGGTCTCCCCTAGCCAACAGCCTGCTTTGGGTGGCCTGTGTTGTGTTGGTTCAAAAAAAGTAAGGAAAAGTGAACATAAATTATGAGCACATTGAGATCAGAGATTCCCTACAGATTAAATCCAGTTGCCCAAGAGTACAACCAAAATGTTCAGACCTTTCCTCAGTCATATAATTATCTAATTCAAAGTGGCAACTAAAAGAGCCGTAATTTATTTCTTGGGAAAATAATACAATACAGAGTTTTAGAGATGGTGAATGTCAGCCTATATCCTAAACTGACAGGTGCACATAGCTGATCTTTTCTCCACAGCTGGATAGAGCATGGGCTGGTACAATGAGAAATACCAGGAAATTACAGTAAAGTGGAAAAGGTTACACAATAAATTGCTGATTAGCTTGGCATTTCAGTTTAGGGAACAGTTACCTGATCTGTTGTATCCAAATAGTAAATTATTAAGGAATCCAGGAAACAGGAAAAATTTTCCTGGGACAGGGTTTTAAGAATGTAACCTCCCACCCCCCAATAAGTATAAAAGTGTTTGTCATTTAAACATCTGTACAGCATCTCTCTATAATCCAAGTAATTTTTAATTACCAAGGGACTTCCAGGCCTACCTGGGCCAAAAGGCATGCAAGGATACCCTGGAGCAGAAGGCATTTCAGGAAACCCTGGTAAAGTTGGGCTACCAGGAAAACAGGGACTTCCTGTGAGTAGATTGAATATTCTTTGCTCTTTATTTCTTATGCATAAGTATCTCTTTACTAAAACCATAGATACTTTGGCTGTCTTTCTTAACTTTGACATTGGTTCATATTGTGTTTATGATTTACAGGGAATGTCAGTGAGTACATGTTTGATGTTTTATAATAAATAACCCATATTATTAATAATTTATATTATTTTTACACATATAAAAGCTGGTACATAGGAACAATAAAGAAGTAAAATTTTAAGGGGGCTTCCCTGGTGGCGCAGTGGTGGAGAGTCTGCCTGCCGATGCAGGGGACACGGGTTCATGCCCTGGTCCGGGAAGATCCCACATGCCACAGAGCGGCTGGGCCTGTGAGCCATGGCCGCTGAGCCTGCGCGTCCGGAGCCTGTGCTCTGCAACGGGAGAGGCCACAACAGTGAGAGGCCCGCGTACCGCAAAAAAAAAAAAAAAGACAAAAAAAAAAACTTTAAGGGCTACACAACCTGTGTTTTGAGTTCATCAAATGTCTTAAGCCACCTTTGGAACATTTCAGGCTTGGCAATAACTCAAGGTAAGTTCTGCCAAAATCATTTTCCCTTTACTTTTATAGCCTCACTATTTTACAGAAATTGTGTGAACATTTTCTCTGTGTTCATCTAGTGGTGATGCAATGCGCAGTGATGTAGATTATTATTTTTATGCAGATTTCTATATTATTTATTTGATCAGAAATTTTAAAATGACATTTTTGTCTTCATTTAGCCATTTTCCCTCTTTCCTTCCTAAGTTCATCATAATCCAGATATTTTTTGTTATCTCATGTTGTGTTTCCATTTGAAATACAAGAATAATTAATCGCGTATTTCAGTAATCCAGTAAAATTTATCCTTTTACATTTCCACTATTTTTGGATATGATTATCTATTGACCTGTTTTTCTTTTCTTAAATGAATCAATCCTAGTTGTTTACTCACATGTAGCATGGGACTGTAGCAAAGCTCAAGCCCAAATTAATATTATTCTTTCACTATGATGAATTATCTCATTTGTTTAAAAATAAGTATCAAATTATGACCCAGCCAATTTAATTATTTCAGAAATAAGTATCTGGCCATATTCTATTTGGAAAGGTGAATATTTTTAAGGAGGCTTAGTATGGTTTCTATTTGCTTTGGGGACAGTATATCTGAACATCAGAGCATCAGGGTGTAAGCCCTAGAGAAATTTGACAGCCAGGCTGATATTTTGATTAAAATATATGTTTTCGAAACTTCTGCCATTAACATCAGTCTGGTTAAAAGAGGACTTCCATTTGAGATCCCAGTCTTAAAGGGAGCTCACGCCCTGAACCTTCATGTATGATGCTGCACTCTAGGCTCACCATATAAGAGTCTTAAAATGAGGTTGTGGAGTTTTAAAAATACAACAGTAAAACACTTTGAATTGGTCTGAGAGTCTGTACTTGAGTTTTACTGGGAAATGTTAGAGTGAATCTTACTGCTTTGAATAAGATTTTGAGAGCTGAAACAAGGAAAACCACATTTCAAAATATGTCATATTTCTTGCTGTGAACACAGGTTTAGTCATGGAGGTGGTATGTATGTGGATGTGTCCAGTAGTCGATAAGGCTAGAAACTGAATTGTAAATACTAATAACAGCAAATAGATTTGTTTAATTACTGGGAAGAGGGATTCATTTGTTTTCTGACTAAAATAATACTAATCCAGGTACTTATTCCAGATATGGATAATACAAATCAGGATCCTATATATATACATGTTTAATAAGAATTTCAGACATTTAGCATATAAGATATTCATCAGACACTAGTGACAGGTCAAAGTCATCCACGTTTTTTACACCAAGTCACTTAATACTTCATTGTGGCAAACAACTTCTTTCTGGCAGTATGTGACACCTGAAGGTCTTCCTGGAAAGGACTGAAAATTGGAAAATAAAAGGAAAACATTGATTCAGACTACAAAAATATGAACCATTTTCTCTTGCATAAAAACAGCAATGTGGCAAGTGATTGTTATCTGCTGCTAGTTTCCAGAAAGAAAGCAGACATTTTCTAACAACTCTACATCCTTCTTTAATGGGGTAATACTTAAAGGACAGTAATATAATGGCTAAGAGAAAGCCAATACAGAAAATGGTAGATACAAATAAGATACTGATTTCATTTTAATTCTGTCTAAGTTGCATTCTAGAATCTGCCACACGGTTTTGATTGGCTGTGTGGGTGGAGGCTCATGCATAAAACCAAATCACTGGTTCCACATAGAATAAAAAAGAATGAAGAGGACTTAAAGCCAGATGCTGAAGCCATTTGCACACTCAGGGCTATTCCAAGACCCAGTTAGAACTCTAGGGTATATCAACAGGGCTCTTTGGTTGCAAACAACCAAACATGGCTATATGGATTGCCTATGTATACAGATTGCCCCAAGTTCTGCCCACTGGGAAGAGTCTCCTTCACTGATATCTTTCAGGCTTAAATGCAGCAGCAATCCACTTCTAGCAGATGTTGACATTCCATGCAGATCTATCCATAAATCAGGCCTGAACTTTTTTCTACCCTACTAACTGGTAAGGGGAATTCTCTACGAAGGCTGAAGGAGCAGTGGTAAAGCAGTAGAACAAGTATCATGGAAGTCTCAGTTGCTTGCTTGCATATTTTGTTTGTGATTTCTGGACCTGTTAGGACCCAGTCTCGATATACACCATTTCCATTTAGGAGTGAACGCTGTTGTGCCCAGCCAATTTTATGATTTAGCGGATCAAATATCACTCAGATCATAATGGTCAGTTCAGGACACATAGTCATTTGATGTCTCAGGGTCGGTTATTCAGCTTCAACCAGAGCAAGCCCAGAACTGCTTTCCAAATGGGAAATTACATTTGACAAAGAAGGCATTGCTTATGTCCAAAACCTTATGGGTATAAGCTGTGATTCTCTTGTGGAGGTTATCAAAGTGTCCATATAGCATCTCTACCAGCCACAGACCCTTTTGATATTATTGGATCTGCTCAGTCATAGCAAGGTAGCTTACACAGCATCCTGAATCTGCTGCCGAGCATTTTCGTCGGGGGCCACCCAAAACTAGCAAGCTGGCAAAGAACTGGAATTTCTCCAGAGAAGATACACGAGTGACCAATAATCACATGGAAAGGTGCCCAGCATCACTAATCATTAGGAAAATGCAAATCAAAAACACAATTAGATACCACTTTTACAACCGCTAGGGTGGCTATTATCCAAAAAAATAAAAAATTGAAAGAGAGACAGAAAATTACAAGTGTTGGTAAATGTGTGAAGAAACTGGCACCCTGTGTATTGCTAATGGGAATGTAAGATGATGCAGCCGCTGTGGAAAACAGTATGACAGGTCTTGAAAAATTAAATACAGAATTACCGTATGATCCAGCAACTCGCCTCCTGGGTGTATATCCAAAAGAAATGAAAGCAGAAACTTGAACAAAAATTTTCCAAATGTTCATAACAACATCATTCACAGTAACCAGTAGGTGGAAACAACCCACATGGCTGTCAGCAGTGAAACAGATAAACCAAATGTGGTATATACATACAGTGGAATATTATTCAGTCTTAAAAAGGAAGGAAATTCTGACACACGTTACCACATGGATAAACCTTGGAGACATGCTAAGTGAACTAAGCCAGACACAAAAGTACAAATAGTATATGATTCCACTTATAATGAGGTACCTAGAGTGGTCAAATGCATAGACAGAAAATAGAATGGAGGTTGCCAGAGACTGGGAGGAGGAGGATTTGGAGAAGTTATTGTTTAATGGGTACAGAGTTTCAGTTTGGAACATAAAAATTTCTGGGGCTTCCCTGGTGGCGCAGTGGTTGAGAGTCCACCTGCCGATGCAGGGGACGCGGGTTCGTGCCCCGGTCTGGGAAGATCCCACATGCCGCGGAGCGGCTGGGCCCGTGAGCCATGGCCGCTGAGCCTGTGCGTCTGGAGTCTGTGCTCCGCAACGGGAGAGGCCACAACAGTGAGAGGCCCGTGCGCCGCAAAAAAAAAAAAAAAATTTCTGTAGATGGATGGTGGTGATGGTGGCACAACAATGTGAATGTACTTAATGCCACTGAACTATACATCTAAAAATGGTTAAAATGGTAAGTTTATGTTATATATATTTGACTGCAATAAAAACCTAGCAACTTTACAGGCTACCCAGTAAGTGGGTAAATGGGTTGTAGCAGCATACCCAAAGGTGGTATAGATTGACTCCAAAGTCCAGAGAGGCTCACCAAGCATTGTGCCTCTTTTATTGTGATGAGCAATGCAAAGTGCAACAACTTGTCTCTACTTTAGAGAGGATATCCTGATATACCCCCAAACCACTACCCCTAGGAACTTCTTCCATTTAGCAGTCCCATGAACTTTTTAATCCTATCCTCTGGTGTATCTTTAGGGTGCTTGTTCTCTTCCACTCTCCAGGTCCAGTTAGCATAGTGGCCTCAGTTTAATGGACCTGCCTGATATTTTGTGAGATGTCAAGACTATAAAGATATCACTCTGGTCTATTTTATGACAGAGAGGAAAATTGAGCTGACACAGCACTGAGATAAGGCATTGAAGTGATACAGCTCTTTCTGCCTTGTGAAGGCAAGCAAACTGCCTCTGATCATCTTCACTGATAGGAATGTTGGTAGGAAGTATTTTTACTAGGTCAGTAACTGCTGTTGCTAATTGCTGTACCGTTCAGTAAAGACACCACATCAGAAACTGCAGCTGTGATTGGCATCAACACACAATTGAGTTTGTAAGTTTAAGTCTTGGAGTTATCTGGTGTGTGCACCAAACAGATGAGTAAAATGGATATGGGATATGGTAGGATCACTGCTTTTGCATCTTTCAGGTCTTTTGGCCGTAGTACGTACAATTTTCCACAGGGATGTGGTGGTTAATATGAACAGTTTTCTACAGGGGTGTGGTGTTACCTTAGGTATACATTGTGGGGAAGGGGGCAGGAAGAGATAGTTGCAGGGGCTTCCACATGTCTCTTCCCTTCCTACCACAGTAGCATTTATTTTATAAGTGAGGGATTGTTACTATTCTCTGAGATTGGAGAAAATACAAAAACAAAAACTGGGCTCACAGTCCTACTGGACCCACTTGGGAAAAAAAATTGAGCCAAATCTGCATTTATCACTATTTATCCCTTGGCCTTCATAAACTTACACTCTGACCAGAGTGCCGTGATGATATTTTGGATTTCCAGGGTTTATTATCGGTTCAAATCCAATATCTAACAGCCCCCAGAAAGGCTGAGAGTTTCTGTTTCCCCAGTGTTCAGTCACCTGGTAAATGACCACATGTCCCTCTGCAGAAGGCTTAGGGCAGAAGTCATTGTGTACACCTATGACCATATTGCAGGGTTCTTCCTCAAAGAGAACCTGCCACCCCCTCAGTCAAGGGATTCTGATGTAGGAACTGGCTTGAGTCTGGGAACTGAGCAAGAGGCCATGAATCCCAAGTACAGTGACTTTAATTAGGATTATACCCATCAGACCTAGAATTTTTCTACCTATACATCAATATATTAGCATATGGTATATTTAATTCCTATGGATCTTTGATCAACTCACCATCAGCACAGATCTCTGCAGGTCAAAGCATCTAGTCAAAACATCTTATGGCTTAGTGTGATAATTGCTTCTACCTTTTCTCTGATAGTAAAGCACTGTCACCTAGAATCTACCACTCAGAGTCCAATATTCCTATTTAAATAAGGGAACTTTATCCTTATGACATTTCTTAACACCTTGGTAAGGAGTGTTCTTTGATCCCTTTCAGGGGCCATGGTTAGAGGGTGGTTGATCAGATTGCACGTGATAAATCTGTCTCCACACTTCTATCTTCCTGAGCATTTGAACCCCTTCCTACGAAGTATTCTAGGGGAGTTATAGCCTTCACCCTCATTAACTGTAGGCCGTAGTTGAGTCAAGGCTTCAAATTGCCAATCCATCAGACTATTAATGGTGCTCCCAGATGCTTGAGCAGGTGGCTATCTCCACAAGCGAGGAAGGCTAAGAGGGAGTTGAGCTTCACAGTTCTTAGTCTTGCCCATATCTGCTCAAATAGCCCCATCCCTTGTCTTGGAGTTCTACTCTTTCTCCACCCAGTGCCCTTATTTAGCATAAGATGTCTGGTTAGTTGAAGATGTATTTGTATACACATTCTGCAAATCTTACAGTAGTTTGCGTCCTCAGCCACATCTGCCTTGGACTATAGGAGATGAAAGACTCCTTCAAGCTGCCGTGGGGATTTTCTGATTTTTCATTATGTTCTAAGTTGAGCGAGCAAGACTTTTATTTTGTCCCTTTCTCTGTATTCTCTCTAGATCACTCAAGAGACTGCCCTCTGATCACGCAGTCTTTATAGTCACTATGTTCACCATAGTGAATACATGCCAAGGCCACATGATCTTCTGACACTTTGCCCTCCAGCAGCACTTAATCTAATGTCATGGCCAGTGCTAATTTGAATAATCATGATGCCACTGCATACCACAGATTAGCAGTGTCCGTTTACCCGCAACAAGGAAGTTATCTGAGCATTCCTTGATTATGAGCAAACCAATCTCAGAATCCCATTTGTGGGGTTAGTTTCCTGACTTCACTCTTATTACCAATTACATATCACAGTCTAGCTAAAAACTGTGGGGCAACTGAGGAAGGTTTAATAAAGGGACTACTTATAAAAATGTGAGCAGGGCTAAGGAAAACCAAGAAGAGATGCTGAAGCACCCGAGGGATAGCAACAATGGCGCATCATTACAACCCATAGGCCTGAAGAGACAAAGGAAAGGGGAACAAAAGTATAGAGAAAGTAGTTATTGCCATAGGAGAGAGCCATTTAGCAGGAGTTGAGACCTTCACTAGAAGGATTCAGCCAATCCACTGCAACTCAGCAAAGGGAGAGCCAGGGGAATAAGTATTTCAGTCTCCTCCTGTCTTCCAGTCCCCTAACAGTACATCCTGTTAGCCAAACTCAACCAAGTAAGAGTGATAATAGGAACAATCTGCCCTGGCAGGGAGGCCTATTTTATCACTGACATGGTTTAGAATTGCTAGTCTGTGATGGTGAAAACAAAAGCAATTTTAAAAATTATTTTAAAAATTCACTACTTTATACATATTAGTGTATATATGTCAGTCCCAATCTCCCAGTTCATCCTAATGAGAACCTGCTGTATAGCACAGGGAACTCTACTCAGTGCTCTGTGGTGACCTAAAGTGAAGGAAATCCAAAACAGAGGGGATAGGGCTTCCCTGGTGGCACAGTGGTTGAGAGTCCGCCTGCCGATGCAGGAGACACGGGTTCGTGTCCCGGTCCAGGAAGATCCCACATGCTGCGGAGCGGCTGGGCCCGTGAGCCATGGCCGCTGAGCCTGCGCGTCCGGAGCCTGTGCTCCGCAACGAGAGAGGCCACAACAGTGAGAGGCCGGCGTACCGCAAAAAATAAAAAATAAAAATAAAAAGGGGGATATATGTATACATATGGCTGATTCGCTTTGCTGTACAGCAGAAACTGACACAACATTGTAAAGCAACTACACCCCAATTAAAAAAAAATAATACCACACACCCCCGCCAAAAATTCACTACCAACAATGCATTCCCTTACTGCCTTCACCAAGGGGGGGGCTCCCTCCCATCCACGTGCCCTTGGTATGTCACTCACCAGTAAGGGAACCTGCTGGGTCACAGATCAGGCTGGAAAAGGGCAGATCTCAAAAGGCAAACAGAAAATATGCAGGCAACACTATTTAAGTTCATCAGCAATCTGTTCCCTGTGTCAAAAAACTACACCCGGTAAACCAAATCAGCCTATTTTCCTATGGCCAGTGAGCTAAATGGTTTTTACATTTTTAATGATAGAAAAAAATAAAAAGAATATTGCATTGTGGCACACGAAAATTACATGAAATTCAAATGTCAGCATTCATAAATTTATTGGCGCACAGCCACGGTCACTTGTTTACAGATAGCTGCTTTTGCACTACCTGACAGAGTTGAGTGGTTGCAACAGAGACCATGGGCTAACATATCTACTGTCCAGCCTTTTTACAGAACAAGTTGGCTGATCTCCGGTCTATCTGTATTATCACATCGTTTTTATTACTATGGCTTTGTCTTATGCCCCCATATTTAGTAGGGCAAGGCCCCTTCTTTACACTTCTACCACATATATTTGAGATTAGATTTGAGTTTCTTTAAAAACAGAACATAAACTTGAATTATCACTGGGTTTGCCTTAGATTTATTTGGGGAAAGTTAATATCTTAACCTTTTAATTATCTATGTGAGATAAAATATTCTTGTCATCTTATCAATATAAGATCTTATAATAGATTTTCTCCATAATAATAATGGTAAAAAGTTATATAATACTTAGTATGTGCCAGGTACCGTGATAAATGTTTTACTGTATTAACTCATTTAATCTTTACAATATTATAGATACAATTATCATCCTTATTTTATACCAAAAAAATTGTCATTTTCATAGTCACATAGCTACAAAGGCAGTCTAACTCCATATTCTTTGTTCTTATCAATATGCAATATGGCCCCTCAATAAAGGCCTTATGTATTCTTATTTTTTATTTTATTTTCTAGTTACTTATTACTTAAATATTACTGATTTAGATTACATTCTACACAACTGGATTTTTTTATTTCTAATAATTTGCTATTGTGATCCTATTGGATTTTTAGGTAGGTAATATCTTCAAACAATGGCAGCTTTAACTCTTTTCTTAAACTCATTTTTTTTTCTTTCCACATAGGTGGATAGGGACCCTCAATACTATCTTAAACAGTAGCAGTAATAGCAGACCTCCTTCTACTGCTTGAAATCTTAGAGAGAATGCATCTAAAATCCCTCTATTAAGAATATTTTGCCATGTTAATTCTGTATTTTCCTTGTCCTATACTGTCTTTGGGGGGTTTTGTTTCTTTTTTCTTATTTTCTGATTTCCATTGGATAGATTGAATTCTCTTCTGCAGGTTTAAAAGTTACCTATTCTCTTTCAGTTGATGTTCTTGTGGCAGCTGCCCCAAATTTAAGAACCAAATATGTCCTTGTTTAACTCTAGTGATTTGTTTAATAAATCAGTAACTGTATCTTCCCTCTAACAAAACAAGTACTTGTGTTTGTTCTCATGTCCTTTTGTTTCTATAAACCACTCTTTCCCTTCATCATTTTTTGATATTACCTTGAATCTTGACTTATAATTCTCATGCATTTACATTCTCTTTTTTTTAACTTATTCTGATTTTTAAAAAAATTTTTATTGGTGGGGCTTCCCTGGTGGCACCGTGGTTGAGAGTCCGCCTGCCGATGCAGGGGACACGGGTTCGTGACCCGGTCCGGGAGGATCCCACATGCCGTGGAGCGGCTGGGCCCGTGAGCCATGGCCGCTGAGCCTGCGCGCCCGGAGCCTGTGCTCCACAATGGGAGAGGCCACAACAGTGAGAGGCCCGCGTACCGCAAAAAAAAAAAAAAAATTTTATTGGAGTATAATTGATTTACAATGTTGTGTTAGTTTCAGGTGTACAGGAAAGTGAATCATTTATACATATACATATATCCACTCTTTTTTAGATTCTTTTCCCATATAGGCTGTTACAAGTATTAAGTAGAGTTCCCTATGCTATACAATAGGTCCTTATTAGTTATTTGTTTTATATATAGTAATGTGTGTATGTCAGTCCCCATCTCCCAATGTATCCCTCCCCCCTTCCCCACTGGTAACCATAAGTTTGTCTTCTACATGTGTAACTCTGTTTCTGTTTTGTAGATAAGTTCATTTGTACCCTTTTTTTAGATTCCACATATAAGCGATATCATATGGTATTTGTCTTTCTCTGTCTGACTTACTTCACTCAGTATTACAATCTCTCGGTCCATCCATGTTGCTGCAAATGGCAGTATTTCGTTCTTTTTTATGGCTGAGTAATATTCCATTGTATATATGTACCACATCTTCTTTATCCATTCATCTGTTGCTGCACATTTAGGTTGTTTCCATGTCCTGGCTATTGTAAATAGTGCTGCAGTGAACGTTGGGGTGCATGTATCTTTTTGAATTATGGTTTTCTCCAGATATATGTCCCGGAGTGGGATTGCTGGATCATATGGTAGTTCTATTTTTAGTTTTTTAAGGAACCTCCAAACTGTTCTCCATAGTGGCTGTACCAATTTACATTCCCACCAACAGTGTAGGAAGGTTCCATTTTCTCCACACCCTCTCCAGCATCTGTTGTTTGTAGATTTTTTGATGATGGCCATTCTGACCTACTTTCTCTTTTTATTTCCTTTGTTTCTTTTTTTAACATAGTAGTAAACTTAATTAAGCTATTTAGTCACTATTACTTTCAGTATTCCTTATAGAACCTCCTGAATTTGTTTTTATTATTATTTGAGTACTTCCTCCAAAAAGTATTTTCAATGTAGGTGTTTGTGAGATAAACCTTCCGAGGCCTCATATGCCAACAGATATCTTTATTATCCTCTTACATTTATATGATACATTCAGCACTGTACTGGAGCTTCTACTAATGGTTCTAGTCAGTAAAAGAAAAAGAAATAAAAGCCACCCAGATTGGAATGGAAGAAATAAAACTGTCTTTATTCACAGACAACACGATCATCTATGTAGAAAATCCTTCAGAATCTACCAAAAAAAAACCCACTAATAATTGAATTTAGCAAGACTGCAGGATACAATATCAATATACAAAAATGAATTGTAGGGGCTTCCCTGGTGGCAGTGGTTGAGAGTCTGCTTGCCGATGCAGGGGACACGGGTTCATGCCCCGGTCTGGGAAGATCCCACATGCCGCGGAGCGGCTGGGCTCGTGAGCCATGGCTGTTGAGCCTGCGCGTCCGGAGCCTGTGTTCCACAGCGGGAGAGGCCACAACAGTGAGAGGCCCGCGTACCGCAAAAAAAAAAAAAGAATTGTATTTCTCTATACTCAATGAACACTCAGAAATTGACATTTAAAAAGCAGTACTTACTGTAGTATCAAAATGGGATAAACTGACCCCCCCAAAAATGTGCAAACTTGATACTGAAAACTGTAGAACATTGCTGACAGAAATTAAAGAAGACCCAAATGCTAAATGGTGTATACACTATGTTCATGGATCAGAAGACTCAATACAAATAGCAACATAGAGAAGGGGCAGTGAATGGACATAGGGAGCAAATGAAGAAAAACACACACAAATATTAGATAAACAGTGGAAAGAAGGTCCAGAACCAAGTGGTGAGGAATTCTAACATTTAGAAGTCAGGTAAAGAAGGAAGAGGAGATGACAAAGGAGTCTGAGACGGAGTCGCCATAATAGATAGGAGAAAAAGAATGTAATGTCATGGGAGCTTAAGAATATATCAAGGAGAAGGTCATCGACTGTGTCTAATCATCATGAGAGAGTTTGTTGGACATGTGTTTTATTCTGTTTTTGGTTTTGTTTTTTGGCTACTCAGCATCTTGACCCCATTTTTATGTTCAAAAATTTTTATGTTTCCTTTCTTTTTTGAGTCTTGATGGCAAGCCACCTTCTACTACTGAAGTCAAAAAGTCTAGACTCTTACCTTCCACTCCCTCTTTGAAACAAGAATGTAGGCCTATGACCCAGGCCTAAGAAATCAGTTATATTCACCCACGCCTTCCATTGCAGAGTTAGTAAGACAGAAGCAGCGATAATGGAGATTCCGTTCTGGTGGCAGTTGCGTAACTTTCAGTGGCACTCAGTGTCCAAGGATGACTGCAGTCAATGTCCAGCAGCTGGTCTGGTGCTCACTACAGTATCTAAATTCTGGCTGCCTAGTCTTCTTTTAATTCTACCCATTTTCCAAACCTGGTTTTCTAGATTTATCTGTGATTATATGAGCTACTCAATATCTTTTCAGTAAATTTTTTGCTTAATTGGTTTCTGATGTTTGCAAATAAGGACCGCCCCCCCACCTAATACAGAAATCTAACAAGATAAAATTATCATCATTGTATTTTAGTATATGGAGGTCATTGGTAACTTCAGCAAGTGAGTATTTGATTTGATTAGTGGGGTCAGAAACAGGATTGGAGTGCTTGAGGAGTGAGAGGGTATGAGGAAATCAAGATATGCAGACAATCGAATGGAGAAAGTTGGCTCTGAAGGAGAAGGTAGGGCAATAACTGGAGAAGAAACTGAGGCTAAGGTAGAAAGTTATTTTTAAATGAGCAAGCCTTAACCATATTTAAATGCTAGAGGGACTTAGTAGAGATGGAGAGACTGAAGACTTAAAATCAAGGGAAAAAAGAATCTGAGTATGAATTGGTCAGATAACAAAACATGCATATTCTAACTCCACTTGGTAAGTTATTCTACTTCTAATTGGAGGTCATTAAAAAAAACAGATTCTGAGCCACATATCCCTTTATATATGACTAGTATAAAAAGCTCATTGAATTCTGTGGTGAAAAAATTGAAATGAATTACAATAATGTTGAATACTGCTGCAGTATACCTCACAGGGCCATGAAGTTGAGTGGCATCTGGTATTTCCATTAGTAAGCAATTAGGTATCAGATCGTAACTCATTGTCTCCTACTTTTTAGCATTTTCAAAGAATGTTAGAAAAGATTTACATGCATACTTAGAAATCAGGATGTCATAAGTATTGAAGCATTTTGTAACCATTGAAATAAAAACAAAATAACTTTCCCTTGAAGAATCCCCTTTCAACCCCAAGGTTTACACATGATATTGGTATTTATGAATACGGAAATACTTTCCACAAATGTTTCTGCTCCCTGTAGAATATCTGATATGAAATTAGTTATAATGCTTTATAAGGGACAAGTCTGTTCAGTGAAATTAGGTACAGTGGCTAAACTGGTCATTAGGAAAAGTGATTTCTAAGATAATTATTTCTGAAACCTACTATGGTAATAGAAAAACTGCTTAAGAGAAAGTAATACTAGCAAATTCCCTGGAATATTTTCAACAAGGATAAGGACATCTTTCCACTGGTCTTTTTTGTTGTTGTTGTTTTTTCTTTTTTTCAAATCATGGCACCATGGTGCTTTTTGGCTTACCTTTAAAGACTGCTGGATTTTTCCACTGAGAAAAATATTTATTCTGGGATTTCTAGCATTATGCAACTGCCTGATTTTCCTAAACAATGTTCTTTCTTTTTTTTGATGTGGCCAAAGGAGTTAAAGTATTCCTGGCACATTCACACTGCAGTTTCAATGTTTTTTTAAAGTCATGTGACTATAACTGAAGGATAGTATTGGGGAGGCTCACAGTTGACTGTGTGAATTTCCTTCTGTATAAATGAGTGTTTTGAGACTAGGCAACTTAGCACATCTGTAGTAAATGAGTCTACCATGCTGTTTTCATTTATGAAAAAGGAAAACAACTTTTCCCTGCAAAGATCATAAATCTATTTGTCATCAAAATGAAGCCTTACCCATTTTTTTTATTTTTCACTGCTGCAACTATAAAATTGGTTATTGGAAAAAAGGGAAAGAAACAAAACTAACAGCTTGACTTAGGACAAATCAAGGCCTTTCAATCTTTTTTTTTTGTTGTTTTTTTTTTTTGCGGTACGCGGGCCTCTCACTGTTGTGGCCTCTCCCGTTGCGGAGCACAGGCTCCAGACGCGCAGGCTCAGCGGCCATGGCTCACGGGCCCAGCTGCTCCGGTGCATGTGGGATCTTCGCGGACCGGGGCACGAACCCGCGTCCTCTGCATCGGCAGGCGGACTCTCAACCACTGCGCCACCAGGGAAGCCCAAGGCCTTTCAGTCTTGACTATGCACTTTCTCAGGTGAACACAGGCTTAAGTGTTGTCTAAAATGAGATGCTTGTCCTAAAAGAACGTTGAAATTCTTGCATTTTCCACTTGTGAATTGTGTCCAGTCTAAGAAGGAAAAACACACTTCATCAGCCCACTCATGATCCAAGCATAGAGTAGCAGGACCACTGTAGAAGCCTCTGTTAGGAACACCAGCAGCCCTGGCACCCCTCTGGGTTGTGTGTTCTCTAGTTTATGAGCTGGTCACCCTAAAGAAACTTCTGTTTCCAGGAAGATATATTTCTTAGTATTTTGGAGGAAGAAACATACCGGCATCAGCCAGATCTACATTCATCAAATCCGGTCACCTCTTGATTGTTAAGGGGTTGATTATCCAGTTAGGGTTTATCCTGATTGCTACTTTCTCTCTCCTCTCCACCCTCTGCTTGTTTTGGCCCGTTTACTGCTCATTAGGAACTGTTCCAGAGCAGACAGAGCTCAGCCTGTCTGGCTGCTTATTAGCAACAAAATGAAAGATTCGCTAAAGGAAGTAACCTTCCTAGTTGCCGCTTCAGTGACTCTGAATCCAATAAAGTTCATACTCTTTGTGGAATATTGTTCCTTTAGGATCTGGCCTGTTTTACATTTCCAGTCTTACATTCTACCTTGCTATTCACATGTGCTGTGTATTTTAGTCTAACAGTTATTAAACAGTTATTAAATAATATGTGCCAGGACGGGGAGATCAGCTTGGTGCTTTGTGACCACCTAGAGGGGTGGGATAGGGAGGGTGAGAGGGAGACGCAAGAGGGAGGGGATATGGGGATACATGTATGCATACAGCTGAGTCACTTTGTTACACAGCAGAAACTAACACAACACTGTATAGCAATTATACTCCAATAAAGATGTTAAAACGTGCAAAAAAATTTTTTTTAATACTATGTGCCATGCACTATTCCAGGTGCTGAATATATATGATGTTGTTTAATTCTCACCAAAACCCCATGACATAGGTATAGCTATTATCTTCAGTTTACAGAAAAGGAACCTGAGACTCACAGTAACTCGCCCAAGGTCACACAGACAACAAATAATAGAGCCAGGATTCAGAATCACACAATCTAGATTCAGAGCCTGTGTTTTAACCACTGTGCTATACTTTTTTCAAGTATGCTGAATTTCTTAGACATTGCCCCAAATTCTGTGTATTTCCCTCACTTTCATGGGTTTGTACGTGTAATTTATTCCCTCTGCTTGGAAGACTCTTCCATCTTTCCCTAGGAGGAACAACTTCTTGATCTTTCAGGACTCAATTGAACTGTTATCTCTTCCTTGGACTCTCCAGTCAAAGTTAAGCATGCCTGCTTGAACTTCTGTACACTCTGTACATTGATTCCATCAGAGCATGGCTCATATGGGTTCTAATTACTGATCTTCAGGTCTTTCTCCCCCAGGCATTTGTAAACTTCTATAGAACGTGGATTCTGTTTTATTTGTCTTTATATCCCTAGCACTTAGCATAGTGTCAGTCCCATTTAGAAGAAGCTCAATAAATATTTGAAGAATAAATGTCCTTTGCATAATAACTATGACTTTGGGAACCTGAGTTTAAAATTAAGATGTGTTCGCTACTTAAGAATCATCTATAAAATTAGTACAATAATATCTAATTCATATGGTTTTTATGAGACCAAATGAGATCTTGTATGTGAAGTGCTTAGTATGGTGCATGCGCTTATTGAGTTACTATCTTTTCATACTAATTTTCATGGCTAGTCTAACATTCAGTGAACAAATATTTGTTTAGTACGTAACAGTGTTATTGAATGAAACTTGGATCCACTAGCCTGCACACAGTAAAGCCAATCTACTGACACCACGCTGTGGTGAAGGAAAGTGCAACATTTATTGTAAGGCACCATACAAGGAGTCCTGGTCGGCTAGTGCTCAAAAAGCCCAAACTCCCGGATGGGTTTCAGCAAAGCATTTTTAAAGGCGAGGTGAGGGAGGGGTGTCACAGGATATGTGATTAGCTCATAAAAAATTCTCTGGTTGATGGTGAGGTTACAGGGTGGTGTGTCAGAGGGGTTAACATTATCAATACTTAGGCACCTGTGGGACTGGGGGCTATGTGCTCATGGTCATCAAGTAGTTAATTTCTTCCATTTAGTGGGGATTTTAGTATCTGTAAAGCAACTCAGGAAATGTGCATCAGATACTATAATCTAGATACTTCAGAGGGGAGCTAAAGCAGAGGCTATGGGGGATGGGTCTGTCCCGGGAAGGCCCCATAGAGTCCTGCTCAGTTACAATATGAGCCCGGAGTTAGGGAAGACAGCAGTGAACAAGATGGGCAAAGAAAAGCCCTCATGGAATATACGTGCAACAGCAGGAAATTGCTGACATTTGACCATTTTTGACGTTAAAAAAAGTCACAATTTAATATGAATCAACCTAATAATTGGGTAGTAGTCTCTAAACAAATCAAGTAATTCTAAATTGTGGAAGTGCTATGAAAGAAAGCATAATGGGAAATAGATTTTGAGATAAAGTGTAATGCGAAATAGCTTATAGATAGAATAGACTATAGCAGCCTTACTGAGGCGGCTTACACTTGAGCTAAGGACTGAAGGTAAGACTGACCCAAGTACTTAAGAATGAGGGAAGAACTTGCCATGTGAAAAACCCAAAATGAAAAGACCTGTAGGCAGGAAAAAGTTTGGCATGATAATAGGATTAGCCGAGGATCAAGCAAGATAGCATGGGTATGGATTTGTTATTTTTGAGAGAAGGATGGACATTCATTTCTTCATGGTGGTATGAATGCCTAGTCATGCTAAGAGTCAAAGAATAGATGAAATATCGTCCTTCACTCCCTGTTAGTCCCGTGATTATAGGCTGAGGCCTGGGTAAAGGAGATTTCATAGGCTACACTTATTTTGTCCAATATTATAGTGGCATTTGAAACTGTCCATTTTGCAAGAATGATAAACGACCAATTGTTCTATGAAAATGAGTAACTAATTTGTGTGAGGTATTACAATGTTGAAATGCCTGTATCCATTGAAACTGAACAAGAGTTAGTTGTGTATGCTCTTGGGAATGGACTTGAGTCAAGCAGACCTACCTTCACTACCTTAAGACTTGCCGCAATTCAATCCCACTCCAAGTTCCATAGGCATTAACATGTTTAGCGATTCAAAGCTAAAGTTACCTCCTAACTTTGGTATACAGCTCATTCATAAATCTTATTTCTAACATTTTGGCCACATTATTTATGATTGCCCCTACAGGAAAATGTTATGAATGCTACAGTATTTATTATAGTGTAGCCTTGCATATAATCACCTAATAATTACTACCCCACATATTTTTAAATAGCCAATTCTTTCCTAGGAGGGATATATTTAGTAAGCCAAATAAAATGAGAAATTCCTACTTAAACAGAAGTGCTTTTAGTTGCTTGGAGTAAAGGAAGCAAAGTATTACTTTTATAATCCACTGGTTTGCTGGCTTTAAAAATACTGTACTTACGTTGCCTCATATTACGCAAAAAAAAATTAGGTCGTCGCATTTATTTTTTATACTACAGAAAGTAAATTAGTTTTAATTACTATTTTCTCATACAGCAAGTAACTATATAAACATAAGCTATGAGCACAGAGGAGGGTGCTTGGCTGTAGGGAAAGGAAACAACTGTTTTCCTAGTAATTTTATTTTAGACTAAAACATCAACTAATTTAAGTTCAGTGTAGTTTTAAATTTATCAATCTACTATTGAAAAATCAGTGAAATTCACATTAAAAAATTTCATTTTACTCAAGACTTTAAAGATAGTATTCCTTTGCTAATCCTCTTTAAAATGTGGATTTCTATCGTTGCCTTTATTTAGCACATTCTATTTCTTCATATATTTGTTTTAATTCTAATGAGAATAAGACAGCTACACCAAGGGGCCGGGGGAATAACAAACAGCATAACGTTCTCTTTGGTATGTTTCACTATTAAATGCAAACCAGTCATCATTGTTCCAAAATTTGTCTCTGTGTCTGTCCTCTAATATGTGTAGTTAGCCCCATTTTCCTTACCAGATCTTTCCATTTAGTTCCAGGATGAAGGCAGACTTAAAACTATCCCTTCCTTTCTGCACGGGGAAGTCAAAGTGGAAAGCAACTTCCTTTTCTTTCCTTAACTGACATCAGAGTAAATAAAACAACACAACCATATTGCCATTACAGTTTCTTATACATAGAAGACACGCAATAAAAAGTAAGCAATAAAAAGTAACTCTTGTCGTTGTGGTTGACATTATTGTCATTACTGATCCAAGTACTTGTTTCCTTAGAAACCCAAGGCTTAAGCAGCCATCAGCTTCAGTCCTGTAAAAACTGACACTTTCTTACAGAGTCAAAACCAATTTCAGCAGGGAGACTGCCTTCTATCTGAGGATAATGGAAGTTTTTGGCCATGAGACATCATGTACTCTTATCATTTTACTAACTTTTTTAAGACTCAGGTAAACTATTGATTGGTCTCAGCATCTCTGAACAAATTAATGGTAATTCTGATTTTATTTACTTTTTAAAATTTGCTCGCAGTGACTTACGCTTTGCTGATTGGTTTTAGACAAATCATTTAGAAAACACTGGAAAGAATTCCTAGGGATTAGCATCTGTTTCTCTTGAAAGCAGAATTACTCATCCATCTGTATATTCATAAGAAATGTTTGTTCTCTACTTGTATGAAACATTGCTTGGAACTTTGTACAGAACACTCTGCTACTTTCCTCAAATTTCTCTCTAAGAAACCAATGTGAACAGTAAATGATTTGGAACATATTTATCGTGCTGTGTTACAATGTCTGATAGCGCTGCAAGTAAAATGAAGTTTCTCGTGTACAGTTAACCCTAAGGACTAGTCATATGGTCTTTATTATTCTCACTAAAAATACTTATTGACCTCAGGAATGTTCAGCCTTTGCATGTCCATTGTTCATGTATCACCCAAAAGATGCCTTTTTTTTTTCTGTTGGAGAATAAAGATTTTTAAAAATACCTAAACTTACAAGTAAAGTGAGGTAAAGTGGTACTATTTTAGAACTCCGGAATGTTGAGGTGTCCTGAAGTCATCTAGGGTGATCTTTCACGTGATACATCTCCTCTCCAACTGGGATCACTAGTTGTCTAATACAGCCAGACACAGGATACGCTCAGTCTTGAAAGACAACCCATTGTTATTTTTTTAAATTCTGTACTCATTCGTATTTTATAACCTTTCACCTAGTTTAATTCTGGAGCGACTTTGTTGGTCTATTTGTTTTCTTCCTGGCTTACATGTCCTTCCTTCCATCTTTTATTTATGACCTTGTAAAATCTGCTTTCTCTTTAGGCCACTGGTTTCTTCAGGTTTTTCAACCTCTTTTTGTTTTTATTGGGAAGGGCACTATTCATCTGAATTTTGTTTTTAAAACTTGCCTTTCCTATAGTCATATTCCCATTAGAATCCTGGCCATTGGTGTAACACTTATATCTTTCCTGAACATTTTTTTAAGTTTTTATTGAATTTGTTACAATACTGCTTCTGTTTTATGTTTTGGTTTATTGGCCCTGAGGCATGTGGGATCTTAGCTCCCCGACCAGGGATCGAACCCACACCCCCTGCATTGGAAGGCGAAGTCTTAACCACTGGACCGCCAGGGAAGTCCCTTCCCTGAACATTTTTGAAATTCTGTATCCCACAGTCTCAAATGACTATGACTGGATTTGCTTTCATTTGTATTGATGAGCTCTACAATGGCACCATCTCATGTCTCCAGGGTTCTCATAGTTCATATGGAAAGTACACTACCAGATAATCTATCCCAGAGATATGGAACCAAAAGGCTCCCAGACCAAATTAAATCAAATCGATGTAAAACACATAGCAAGAAGCAAAGGGAAAGAACTAGCGTAGGTTAATGACTTAGGATAAGGTGCAAGCAACGTGGAAGAACCACACCACCTGAATCCTTAAGTCCACAATGTGGATCTCTCTCTCTCTCCCTTGCCTCTCCCTCCCTCTGTCATGCCCCCCTCCCTTCCTCCCTCCCTATATAGATTTTGCCCTCATAATGGTTCCTTACAAATATTGAGAGCCACTAATATAGATAAATGGTGAGAGATAAAATGGTTGATGTAGATTGGGACAAAAAAAGATTTGAAGGTCAAGCTAAGGAATGTGAGCCTGTGTCCTAAGCACTGAGCATAGTACATGGCACCTAGTGATAGTGATAGAAAAAATGATTTTATTCATTATTTTAGTGAGTTTTGTGATCATGAAGAAAATCTGCTTAGAAAAGGTAATTTTTTAATATATTGAACTATTTTTTTACCACTAGTAAGAGAATAAAAAGATATGTGATAATTTGGAGGAAACATTTTTTAAAAAGAGGGAAAGTGCTTTAGCATTAAATTCAAAATTGGCTTTACCTTTTAAATCCTATTCTCCCAAGCAGGCCTTCCACAGAAATGAGTCTAGCGTATCTGGAGTCAGTTATCTCTCCTACCACATTTATAACTCTAAGGGAAACAGCTTTACCTTATGATCCAGTTAACCCTACCTTCTCAGTAATTTCTTTTCTAATTAGCACCAAAGGTAACTTCCCCTCTTCAGAACCTTTCTAGTATTTATATCTCTTTTCTCATCTGGTCTTTATTTTTTTTTACATTTCTGCCTTTATTATAACTATTTATGTTACAGTCTATTTAACTTAATTTTAAGCTTCTTAAAAATAAAAACCATATCTTATTTATATTTGTATTCTCCACAGGGCTTCTCATGATACCTTCTTTACACATAGATGATATTCAACAAATATTGTTGAATGCATGGAACAACTATTACACGACCCAATTTATTATCCCAGGAATCAACTCAGAAAGTAGCAATCATCTCCTAGAACAGGGGTCAGCAAAATTTTTCTGTAAATATTAATAACTGTTTTTGAGTTTGCAAGGCAAGAGGCAAAATCAAGGGTATTACTTAAGAACTTATGTAACAAGAAAGAAAATAAGTTTTCACAAAATTTTTATTTATGCAATTTAAAATATATTAATGTAGTATAATTTTTTGTGATACAAGTCTACTGATGAGAAAAACAGAATTCTTTTGCAAGGGGGATAACATTTAGCTTATTACAGTTTCCTATCATCAAAATTTCATTTGTTAATGTGACTTAGAATGAGTTTTGCATGTTTTACATAGTTCATCTTTGAAAATTCTTTTCACACAGATATGTACTGCCAAATACTGCAGTTCATGAGCATATGATTTTAACTGAGCATATTCATTGCTTGGAAGGAATTTATAAAATTCTGTTAGATTCTTCTCTTGGTAGTTGCCTTTTAGAATGTCATTATATTGTACATTAGTCATTTCCAATTGAAGTTATAGGTTGAACTCCTCAAGTGAACAGTTAAATGGATTTTGAATATAGAAATTTCTTGGATCTAGGTCTGAAAAATGCTTTAGAAATGCTTTTGAAAGTGAAAATGCTTTTCACTTTCAAAGGCTGAAAGTGTTTGAGCTCAGAAAATCTACCCACCGCAAATTTGTGTGGAAATGGAGATCTTACTTCTTGTTTTAATTTTTGACAGCACAGGAAGTGTATAAAGTTGTTTGACATTACTTGTGATTCAAACATTAGTTGTCATCAAAATGACTTTATCACAGTATGTTTCACATGTGAGCATTGTTTTGCCCTGCAATTTTTCGTTGAATTCATAGATAAGCATTAAATGAGTCTGCAGCAAAATCTAATTTCTAAAGCCATTTATCATTCCATAATAGAGGTTGAGGGCAGTTCTTCTCATTCAAAAAAACTTCAATCATAGTCTCAAAAATCTCAATAAAACTTTATCCCTGCTAAGCCATCAAACTGCTACATGTTAGAGAAAGTCAGGATATTCAGTTTCTATTTTGACAAAAAAAATTCACAGAACCACCGAAGGTTAAATTTACAAGAGTCAATGATAACATATGCTAGATTCAAGTATTTTCCTCAGAGTACCTGATAGTGAATAATACAATAAATAAACATAGCTCTAAATATCTTAACATTTTCACAAGTTTTGTTAATTCGTCTAGTTAGTCTTTCTCTTATCCATTGCCATCAGTTTTATCACATTTTAGCAGATACCACTTCAGGTTGAACTGATTTAATGTTTTAACTTACTTGAAAATATTCTTACCTATAGTCACTCCACAAACTATTCATACAGGTTAATGCTTCAGGCACTTCAAACTCAGCAATGACTCCTCAAATAAACAGCTGAGCAGTATTACTAACATCTGTCGATTAATCAAGAGGCAAGGAAAACCACTTGAAAGCATTTGCCTTATTTTTCAATTGACTATTGATGCTGCTCCAGTGTCCTTGACATTTTAAGCAACTGTTCTTGCCAAAATGCTAAGAAACGAGTTTATTTTTGCTGCACGATTTAATTAAATCTATCAATAAGCAACTTTGTTGGACTAACAAATGAGCCACTCAGAAACTTTAGTTGCAACTTCATTTTCAAATTTTTGTGAAGAATTTTTATTGTGATAAGATACTCCGTTTTAGGTTTCCTCATTTTTCTAACTGTTACACTTCTGTGAGGTGGGAATATTGTGTCAAGTGCTTGGTATGATAATGTTGATGTATATTGTACTTTTTTTAGCAAAACTATAGTGTCATTGCATAATAAATAAAGCTTTCACATCTAATTTGATCACAAAATAATCCACATTCCACTGTGCCTTAAAAATGCAACATTCAAAGCCAACTGTTTTCTTCTTTTCTTGTTTTGATACAACAGATATGCACTGATAATAAAATCTCACAATGAGTCAATATATGTTCCTCTCAAAACACTGTCAAGTTATAATTGCATCACTGTAATTTGCAGTGCAACAAGCAGTAGTGGGAAGCAATGAGTGCCTTTTAGTCTCTGCCACAACGACATTATAGCATAAAGCAGTCACAGACAATATATAAATGAATGAGCATGACTGTTTTCTAATAAAACTTTATTTACAGATTCTGAAACTCTAATTTCGTGTAATTTCCACATCTTGAAATATTATTCTTCTTTTGATTTTTTCAACATGTGAAAATGGTAATAACTATTCTTCGCTCACAAGCTCTACAAAAAGAGGGGATGGATTGGGTTTGGCTTGCAAACCATAGCTTACCAACTTTGATTTAGGATTTGGCTTTGAGGAAATACTGTTTGCTTACTTAACTTTATTCCCAATTAAGCTATTTGAAGCAAATTTTCTGGAGTCATGTGTGATTGAAAACTAGAATATTCTTTTTTACTGAGATATAATCAATATAACATCATATAAGTTTCAAGTGTACAATGTAGTGATTTGGTATTTGTATATATTGAGAAGTAATGACCACAATAAGAAGAATATTCTTCTTAAGGGTGTGTTCATTAGAGTTGTCATGCACACAGGAGTATAACACAAAAAGTTAGAATGTGACAAACATACTTCACATCTAGGCTACTTAGTCAGAAGATACTGACTTTGGTGGATAGTACAAAGGTGGACTTTGTGCTGCCTCAGTATTTTTATTTTAAAAACCCAAGACCATTACATTAACTATAATTAGAGATTTTAAACATCATTTAAACATTTCACTTATTTGGGAAAGAAGCCCAGGATAACTCCCAAACCTGGGCAGTGTATCAACAGTAGGCTTTCAGAACACCAACCCCTCCTTCATTTATTGAGCGTCTGGATGGATTTTCTAGGAGCTGCACCAGTCTTCATTTCTTATCTGTGTTATTTAGGGTGTCAGAGGCAGCCCAGGAAGAATGGGACTGGCTGGGTCTCCAGGTCCTCAAGGAGCAAGGGGTTCATCGGGTCTTCCAGGAAGCCCAGGAGTTCTAGGCCCGAAGGTACTTTCATGTTTGTTCTGATGGATGAGCAGTATTGACCATCCCTCCTGGCCCTGAGTTTACTGGCTAGATCACAGGATGGTAAGACTGATAGCTTTTAATAAAATTTGGCTAACATGAAAACACATTAGGAAAAAACGGAAGTGTGTGGCCTTGACATAGCCATCTCCCGTGATAGCCACAGTGCATGTCATTTGCCAAAACTACTCATAAACCCAGGACTGGTGATGCTTTAAAAAATGTTCTTTGACTCATTTTGGTTCTTCTTTCCTTTCTGTCATCCACCTTCTCCGCCAAAACAGAAAAATCTTATTTACTTCCAGTTGCATACTTTCTCAGTTATACTTCCTGTTCCCCTACTTCTGAACCTAACCAACCAATTAATAAATCTGATAGGAGTACAGATTATTTCTTAAGGTCGAAGTGATAGTAATTGTCTTGCCTTAACATTCATTGCCAGGAGTATTGCCACATGGCAATAGGCTTTCCATACAAAACCTCTCTTAGAAATATCTCAGTGCAGATCTGACCCAGACAACCAAGAGACTAGTCCCGTATCTAATGCTATTTCATAAAAGACTAGGATTAAGACATTGGCACCCTCATCATTATTACCTCTTAATTTGATTTTCAGAGTTCCACTTATAAAGAATTTCTAGGTATTCTGACCCATATGGGTAAACTGAAAATGATGACCCAGCAGCTTACTGTTTAAAGTTTGAGCCTTTCTGTTAATGTTTATACCATGAATATCCCTTTCCACTGAAATACAAGATAGCTGAGCAAATGCTAAAGCTAGGAAAATAAATAAGAAAGATCCCTACCTTTTATGTGTGAATCTGCAAAAAAAAAAAAAAAAAAGATCCAGTTTGTCAAGTCCCAAAGCTGTATCTTTATCTCAATACAGTGAAGGATAATTTGCTAATCTTAAAGCTTTGGTCAAAGTCTACCAAGCATCATTTTTCATTACCTTATCTATAAACTCCACATGATTCTTGTTTATTTTTAGAAATGGTAAAAGCTATTGCAACCCTCACTTCAAAAACAAAATAAAAATAAATTTTAAAAGGACTTGACTTTTTCAAATAAAATAATGATAATAAAGTATGTCTTAAAAGTGAACTTTTAGGGGATAAAGAGGACTGGTATCAAAGGAATCTTGGGAAACAGATAATTGAAATTTCTTAATGATGGAATTGAAAAGATACTCATGGCAAAAACCAGGGTTCACACTTCAAGAGATTCTGCTCTGTTTCTGATATCAGATAGCTGAATCATCTCTGTATGTAAGAAAAACACAGCAAAATAATTTCAATTCAAATAAAATACAAGTTCCATCGCATACAAACGCCTCCACACATCCTACACCCTCACTATTCTCTCTGTAGCCCCACTATCCTCCTCCTACTTTTGCAGGCCCCCTCTTCCCTCCTCTTTCCACAGTCATGACCACAATCTCTGGAATGTTATTTCCCTGCTGCCACACTTCTCATTCATTGTAATCAAATATTATGTATATGGAAACTATTGGTGGGGAGAATGATCATGCAGATTTTGACTTCTCTAGTGCCTTGTACACATGCCTGAGGATGGGCCAGTATTTAGATTTCATTTAAAAGCCAATATATTTATAGGTTCTAAAGTCAAGATAACCTTTCTTTTATTTTTTTGTCCGTAGGGTGAACAAGGGCTACCTGGTCAACCTGGAATTCCAGGTAAAAGAGGTCACCGAGGAGCACAAGGTGATCAAGGACCATGTGGAGAGCCCGGCATGAAAGGGCAGTCTGTAGGTGACAACTCAGAAATTCACTAAGTACTTGTTCTACAGACCAGGCCAACATCGTACAATAATGGTTATCATATCTATTCACATTGCAGGGAGAACATGGTATTCAAGGTTTGACAGGTTTCCAAGGATTCCCAGGCCCCAAAGTATGTTCACATATTTTCTGCTCATCTCTGGCTATGATGAAATACCAATGTTGAAATACCAATGTTCAACATCTGTTCAAGAAACAGATGTTGAAATACCAATATTTAATCTCTGACTTGAGCTTTTGTTTTTTTAATCGCAAAATTTCAGTTGGTACAGAGTAATATATTTGAGTTTTGAATATGTTAATTTTGACTTATGTAACTATATATTTTCCTAGCAATTTTATGGAATAATTAGCTTTTGTCTCTTCTCATTCTGTTTTCCCAAACATTTTATTTGAAAAATTTCAAACATAAAGTTGAGAGAATGAGTAAACACCTATATACCTATTACCTAAATTCTACCAAAACATTTTACTCTACTTGCTTGACTATGTACCTACCCATCTATTTATACCTCCTCCTCTCTCCATCCATTTTTGATGTCTTTTGAAGTAAATTGTAGACCTCAGTACGATTCCTCCAAAATACTTAAGCCTGTACTTCATTAACTATCAAGTTCCATTTTTAAGAGCCAATTCTTAATACGTTGGTACAAGGTTATTTCATGTACTAAATGTTCATATTTTGGCTTTTTTTAAATTGTGTTTCTAGGGTCCTGAGGGAGATGCTGGCATTGTTGGAATATCAGGTCCTAAAGGTCCTATTGGACAGAGGGTAAGTATGAAGTCATTCTGCCTTCCCAGATATTGTGATTCTTTGTTGACTACAGGAATTAGGGTTAAGAACTCTAAAATAAATATACTCCAAATTAATAACTTTAAAAAATGACTCTTAAAACAGAAACTCATTAGAGCACATGCAGACATTCTCAACCTTTTTCAGTTCGTTTGTTAGTTTGAGCAAAAGACCTCACAGACCACCTGTACTGCCCAGTTCTTACTTTAAAAAAAAAGAATTAATGTAACTACTGGATAATATATTAACTCATACCAGTTAATAAATATATTATAAAAAACATAAAGCAGTTTCATGTTATAAGCATTAATATAACCAGGGACTAGAGACCACCCCCATGTACCACCTGGAGGAGGCTTGTCTATGACCAGAGCTTCTCAGACCACACTTTGAAAAATGTTTCCCAATAGCTGTGTTTCCTCTGCTCAGGGGTGGGTATCCCCAGAGAGTAACGAGAAACTCCTTAAAGAGTTGGAAAGGTCAGGGCTCTGAAGAACTCCAGTTAGCTGTTTAGTGCCTGAAATTGCAAACTGTAGAGAACGTAAATAGGATAGATAAGTCACCAGCAGTAACTGGTTATTGTTTTTGTTTGTTTGTTTGCTTTTTTATTAACCACACTCTCCTAACTGATGAGATGATCTATAAAACTAAAGAGAAAAAAGGTTAAAAATAAAAGCCAAGCACTGGTTTGACTGTGGTAGTAGCACCTCTATGGCTAACAGCAGTTGCTAAGGCAAGGGTGGAGAGAGCTGAGAGGAAGGAGAGCAGTTCAGATAGAGGAGAACTGAGTCTTGAAGAAGAATTTTAAAACTGAAAACCATTATCTTGTGCAAATATTAAATGAAAAGTCATATTTTTAAAATCCTACGCCGCTTCCCTAACTCTTACAATAAATTATTTCCTATAATACAAAGAGCAGTGTTATCATGGGAAATGTTTATTTAAAGACCCGTCTCAACATTTCTCCAGGTGCAAATGTATTAGTTATTTTTATGATTTCTGAAGAACCATGGAAAGCTTGTGCTTTTAGGTAAAGTCCAATTCTTTATCATCCACAGGTGGGTTATGTATGGATAGGCTTCTCTGTGATAAATATTGGTTTTAAGTTCTTACATAAAGTTCCCCAGTAATTAAATTCATTCATTCTGATTTTATTAAGTTCTCAATTAATTAAATCCTTTCTTTATATTGTCAAAGAGAAGTTGGCTGCCTGCCTAGCCTCTGTCCTAAGCAAAGTCATATGAGGTGCTGTGTCTCTATAAGCCAGGATCTGAACCTATACTGCTTTGCAGCTCCAGAAATTTTATCAGCTCTCCAACAGTAAGGTTATGGTAACTAGTTCACAAATACTAATTTATAAGTACAGATATTCCTATTAAGTCATTGTAGAAACAAGTGAAAAGTCTTGCTAGGTTAATATTTAGCATAAAACTATTATGTACCAGGTACTGGTGTTCAGTTTATGTCCCTATATCATTTACTCCTCATAAAAATCCTGTGAGAGATGCTATTATCCCCATTTTGCTGGTAGGGAAACTAAATCTCTGAAAGGTAATTTGCTGAAAGCCATATGTGGCTAGTATGTAGAGGAGCTGGAATTTGAATCCACATCGATTGACTGAATAATACGTACCAATCATTATTTCTGCGAGTTAGATCATGGTCAAATTTATTAGATTGACACTTTCTTGGCTTTTTTTTTTTTCCCAGTAATAAGCCAATCTGGAGGATATATTTGATTAGGATAAGAAATCAAGCCTCTTGATTGTGGACCTTTGTGATTTGGGAACCATATTTAAAAATTATCACTTAAAGTAGATCTTCATATTTAAAAGTGCTTTCATTAGATTTACTTTTTAGAGTATCAGGTAACTTCTCTCATTCTAAGCCAACTTAATCTTAAAGCTATTTGTCAATAGACTGAATGGCATTATAATTATCTCCACTGAGTATTTTTCTGTATCTTGGCAGGAGTTGGACAAAAAGAAAGACTGTTAGATAGCCACATTTATATATGCCACGTTAAGTGGAGCTAGAAACATTGAAATTTGAAGCTAGTGGTAGCGGGGATGGAGGTTGAGGGAAAATAACTAAAACATGTATTTTGTATTCATTAAGAAATGATAGGCTCCATTTTTAGTTTGGGAGGAGTTGACCAGAGATCCAGCTTATTCAAGGTTACCTTCATAATCAAATAGCAGCTTACACTTTCAAAATTGTTTTTCACATTTAGTTCTCACAGTGGCCCTGTGAAGTAGGCATTCTTATTTTACTGATGAAGCAGCCAGAAGTTTAACTGGTCACAAATGATGCCCTCTGGTTCTTTCCCATAATTTCTCTCAATTCCATGCTGCATGTCACTCAAATATCTGCTTGTTCAACATCTGTAAATAAATTTATTCAAAATTTTGTCCATGACTCTACATAGTCTTTGTTACATAAAGTAATTGCATTTGTTATGCAATGACACATATATAAAATGGCACCACTGAAGCTATCACCACATAAAAATTGTAATGCTGATTTATCAGTTTGTTAGAAATTATAGAGATTAATTCTCCTAATGGGAAACCATAATAATATGCAGAATTGCATCAAATCAAAATTACTATGATTTCTGCCAATAACATAAGATTTTGTAATAAAAACTGGAATTATGTGGACATGGACTATTTTGCCATTGTGCAAGAAATTTTCTAGAATTTTCCTGAATTATACTGGCATTGAGACTGACTGTTTTCTTTTTTTTTTTTAACCCCAACAGGGAAACACTGGCCCCCTTGGCAGAGAAGGTATAATAGGCCCAACAGGTAGAACTGTAAGTTTGTCACAATACAGGTTTTTTTTTTTCCTTTTATATATATATATATATATATATATATATATATATTTTTTTTTTTTTTTTTTTTTTTTTTTTTTTTACTTAATCCTATTCTAGAGTAATCCACAAGGGATCACCCTGGGTATTTGAGAAGCAAGGATAAAAACAGATGTACATTTTCATCTGGAAGGTTATTCTTGAGAACTTATAAATCTAATGTAATGAAAAGGTGTACATAGTGAGGTAGGCACTTAAAACTGGAGTTGAGAAAGGAAAGTAGCACTGGGTGGCGGAGGAGGGGTTGAGCATTATAAGCACAGGGGTGATCACTAAAGCAACAGAAAGAATCCATTTTCTGAAAGAGGGAGAATAAGAAAAGGTACGCATACAGCCAAGATTTGAGTCTTTCTTTGGAGGTGCCCACAATAAAGGGATGAAATAGTTGGTGGGAAGAGCAGGAAAAACAGAAAAGCACAAGGTTAAGCTCAGTTTCGAGAAAGGAGTAGCTAACGGTGATCTTTAAGAGAATACATTGCAGTGGAAGACGGAGTACAGCTTTCAGTGAGGAAGGAAGTAAATAAAAATATTTAATAATAACTTTTCTCAAACTTTTGGAGTAGGTATGATTATTTGCATTCAAGACATAAGGAAACAGATGACATTTATAGAAGTTCACCTAGTTATTTAAGATAATACACGTAGTGAATCATATAGATGATATTTCCTACTTCAAGAGCAGTGCTCTTTCCACTCCATTCAAGCTATGTCTGGAGAGGAAACTGAGAGAGTTAACATATGCCAGGGCCTTAGGGAATCTTGCTATGAAATAAATAAGACAGTGAGGTGGTCACAGGAGGGTTTTACAATATTAACAGTAGTATAAACATACAAGAGGAAAATTGAGGCTTGGAAAGGAAAGATTCATTCTCTGCAGGGAATCAGTATTTTGAATGATTTGAAAGTGTTGTGTCTACAGACACAGAGTTTTAAAATATAAAAGAGAATGTTTCAAATATTAAGTATCACTGTTCTCATTGATAAATTTAGAGAAGAATTCACCACCAAAGCTTCTGGCTTTTTAATTTAAAAAAATGAAATGTGCAACTCAATATTTCTCTAGATTTGCAGCATTTACCACTCCGAGCTATACAGTCTAAGTGGGAGGTTATAAGTGGGAGAAATCTCATATTTCAGTGGGTGGTTGGTTCTTCAGCAAGCAAGCTAAGGAACACATACTGTTCTGATTGATTATGGAATGATTGTTCTCCTCTGTCAAAAATGTGAAATATTAATTGGTGAAGGAAAATATGATAAAGAAATGGCTCAATTAAAATATCTTACTGTGTTTTGTTTATAGATAGTTCTTAAAGGCCCTTATAATGCTCAGCATGTACATCAAATTTTTTCCATCTATTTTTTCTATTCTAAGAAGAAACTTCTAAGGAAAGCTCACTATGAAAGAATAAGAATTTGAGAATGGCCAAAACACACTGTGGAAAAAAATAGTGGTGGGGGATGGAGGACTTGCTTTTCCAAAAAGGAAAACATTACTTCAGAGTCTTTGTAAATGGCACTATGTGTTAGTACAAAGAATAGATCATTGTAACAGGCTAGAGCCCAGAATTAGATCTCAGACTAAATAGGAATTTAATTACAATGAAAATGGTATATCAGTTAGGATGATTTGGACTGCAAGTAATAGGAACCCTGAATCAAACTGGCATTAACAATAAGGAAACTTCTATCTCATTATGGGAATCGCAGAGTTAGGAAGGGCTTCAGATTTGGTTAATTTGGCGACTTAGTCATGTTATCCAAGACTATTTCCATACCTCTGCTCTGCCATCCTGAATGCTATCTTTATAATTAGGCTTAGGGCAAATGACTACAATTTCTCAGGAATCACATCTAGATATAATTATCCAAAGTAAAAAAGTGAACTGTATCCCTTGTCTTGGGAAAAATAAAACTTTTTCTATAAGTCTCAATTTACATTTCTTTTTCTCACGTCTATTAATCAGCCACACACCCATTCCTATAACAGTGATAGGGAAGGGAGACGAAATTCCTTTTAGTCCTACTACTGCTATAAGAAATTGTAACCCTATTTCACCCAATTTTTTAAAAATCTCAGATGAACTTTTAAAGACTTTGTTAAAAAAAAAAGAAAGAAAAGAGAGGAAAAAAAAGAAAGAAAAGAAGCAATTAAAAATCTCAGAAAAATCATCTAGGAAACTAAAGTATAGCTTAAGGATTGGGGAGACCTTTTATATAAGATAGGAAATGTGAAAACTATAAAAAAACAGAAGACATATTTGAATGCTTGAAAATTTTTAATTTTTATGGCAAAAGATTCCATAAGTAAAACTAATATAATTGAGAAAAAGTAATTGCAAAGCATATACCATATAATGGGTAATATAAAGAGCTTTACAAATTGGTATGAAAAAGAAAATTTAGTAGAGAATTGAAGAATAAATCCAAAAGGTCAGTAATTATTTGAAAAAAGTCTCCTTTTAGTCAGAGAAATGCAAATTAAGGTAATAATGAGATATTACATCTAACCTCTCAGAAAGGGCTGTAGGAAGAAAGGTATTTTTGTTTATCACTAATAGAAATGTGAATTACAGCCTTTATGGAAAGGTATTTGTTAAAAAATATGTACATATACCCTATGACCAAGCAGTTCCACTTTGAGGAATTTGTCCCATATAAATAAAAGTACCCAATACACTAGGGAAATTTTACAAAGCTTTTTTTCACAGCACTGTTTGTAATGGCAAAAAAAAAAAAAAAAAGTATGAAATCACATGAATGCTCATCTGTAGAGGAATGGTTGAGTAAACTCTGATCTATCCACTTTGTGGAATATTAATGCAACTATTAAAAATAATTATTTGTATCTAGTTTGGCTGACTTGCAATTGTTTCATGATGTATTATTAAGCGTGAAAAATATGATGCATAGAAGAGTATATGATATCAACATTATAAAACATGACCAATCAGCCCATACACATGTAAATACACTTGTCAATATCTGATTAGAAAAAAGTATGAAGCGATATGTACCACATTGTTAATACTGGATTGGAGGTGGAGGAGGGCATAAAAAAAGTTCTGTAAAGATATCTTAAAAATCAGCTTTTTAAAGTTGATATAGTAGTTTGAAATGAATTAAGGACAAGATAGGAAACACAAAAGAAGTAATATAAATAGTGAATAATAATGAAACAGTATTTTTAGCCTGCAAGATTAACAAAAAGTGATAGTACATCATAGCATGTATCAGAAGAAACATGCACTCCCATATATTGCAAGTGTGAATGCAATTTCAAACAAACTTTCTGGAGGACAATTTTTATCAAAAATTTTTAAGAGTGCAAGGATATTTATCACAGTGCTGTTTATCATGACAAAAATTAGAAAAAAAATTAATAGGCAATTCATTTAAAATATACTTTTTAAAATACTGGTAAGCATTATGGTTAGGTGGGAATTGTAGATTGATATAGAAAAGCATTAATATTTTGAAGGTGCAAATTCAGGTTACAGAAAAGATGAGTAGTAGTATCTCATTTTTTAATAAAAAAATACACAATTTCCATAAGGAACATGAAAATATTAACAGGAATAACAGTAGTGACATCCAGCAACAGCAGAGTTCACATTGTCTTCAAGTGCACATGGAACATTCACTGAAATAAACCATATTTTAGATCATAAAACAAATTTTACTAAACTTAAAATAACAGAAGTCATGTAAGGTATATTCTCTGGCCATAACAGAATTAAATTAAGAATCAATAAACTAGAAAGATAATAGGAAAATCCCCAAACACTTGAAAATTAAACCTCACACTTCTAAATAATTCAAGGACCAGAGTGTCTCAAAGAAAGTTAGAAAATATTTTGAATTGACTGAAACTGTATACACAACGTATCAAAATTTATGGGATATAGCTCAGAAGGAGGAATTTAAAAAAAGAAGATAAAAGAGAAGGAGGAAACCACCCTGGAAGCAGGGTTTTTCAAAGGCTGAGAGAAACAAATATTAGAAGAATTTAACTTTCTTAATTTTCTTTCTAAATTATTTTGCCTTTGATTGTCAGATCAGCTGTTTTGACTTAACTGAATAAGTAGCATAACCCTCACTTTAAGGTGGAACTAGGCATAGCAAAACAGACATGGTGAGTCAGTAGGTTGTATTTGTTTTGCTTTGCTTAACTTAGGAAAATCAGAATTTAGGTAACTTTAACTAAACAGGTCTTGCTAGATAGGAAAAAACCCAACAGAAATTATCATGTTTCTGGATACAGCCTCAACTACATTTGATAAATAACTATCAACAACACTAAACTAACATTTTATTTTTCTTTCAGGGACCCAGAGGTGAAAAAGGCTTTAGAGGTGAAACTGTAAGTTCAACTAAATTTGTGGTAATAGTATCACTGGTCACTAGGTTGTAAGCTCTATGAAAGCAAGGACCTTTTTTGATTTTTTCATTATTATGTCCCTGATACTTGTGGAATGAAAATAAAATTACAGTTTTCAGGAAGAAAACTATATATAGAACTAACCTATATGGTATATTGCAGTGAAACCTGATAAGCCCTAAACATGTTTAAGAATCTGTCAGTCACATTCTTTCCAAATCACTGTGTGAAGTTGAATATTTGCCTTCTCAGGCATCAGGAGAGGAGGTGTGAGCCTTCTTCACCGGTGCCAGAACAGGAGGACTGTCAAGTCACTTTAGATATATACCACTAGATCCAGTCAGCACCCAAGAGGGCTGCAAAGCAGAAGCAAACCATTAGTTGTATATTTCAGCCAACTGGAAACAATGGTGAGAGGATGGGCAAAAGGTACACAGCATTTTCAGGACTAAATGGCTTACACTGGCACTATTTCCTATTTTTCTTGGATGTCAATTCTTCCAAGTTAAAGAAGATATTTTGTAAAGGGGCCACTGTCCCAGCAGAACTTATTAAAGCAGCAGTCATAAACAGAGGGCATGCATGGAGTGAAATGAGGGGTACTGAAACCAAATATAGAAGGCATATAGGAATAAACTTGAAGATAGCATTAAAGTCTTGCTTAAAAGGTCATGATATTATATAGTGACAGCTGAGATCTTTGCTTTTCACCATAGGGTAAGCTTGGGGCTCAGAGTAAGTAAATTATAGTTATATTAGTTTGCTGAGGAAGGAAATTTATGTGATTTCAGATAGCCTAAGAATCCTCAAAGGGTATTAAAATAGATGTGTTTAATTTGCAGCAATGTGTCCCTTATATTTTCTCAGCAGACTTACTTAACAGGAAGCAAGGATGTTTGCACACAGTGAAGCTATATGCCCCCACCCCACCCCACCCCCCCCGCTCCCACAGGAGAAGTGGAAAGGGAAAAGAAAAAATAGGGAGGCTTGGAATTAACCCATATTCCATACCTGTCTCCAACTGCCTCCCTGACCTATCCTCTCCAAGTACTGTGGCTAGAACATAAGCTCCATCAAGATAGGAAACCTCGAGTGCCTATGACAATGGCTGTCACAAGCATTTCATGTGAAAAACATTCCCTATTTGTACACGTATGTGACCTTCTTTCTCCAGATACAAAACATTAAGAAGAAAAATGATAAAAGGCTTGAAAATCACAGTTCTAAAGTGAATCTTGGAGATTATCTTCACCAAACCTATTATGTTACACTCGAGATATCTGAGATCCAAATGTGCAGCAGCTCCCTCAAGGACATGCAGCTAATTAGGTACAGAGATAAGACCAGAGCCCAGATCTTCCAAATCCCAGGCTACTGTGCTTTTCTATTAATCATAGTACCTCTCAGAAAATAAGAGTTAGGAGCAACTTGGGTAAGGAAGATGGTATGTACACATCCTTCACCTACTTTAAGAGCAGCCCAAATACAGATTCCACATGAATGGATTCCTGATATGCAGTTATCCCCTAGGGCTTATAGGGCATAACTATATGAATTGTTATGCAGTTATGCCCCTAGGGCATAACAATAACTCATGAATTCACTCATTCCATCTTAATCACATTACTGTCTAATAATAAATCTTATTTAATATTACTAAACTCCCAATTAAACCCTCTAAACCAGTGGTTCTCAACCAGGAGCCATTTTGCTCCCCCTCCCAGGAGACATTTGGCAATGTGTGGAGACATTTTTGGTTGTCACAACTGGAGAAAAGGGAAAGGTTGCTAGTGGCATCTAGTGTGCAGAGACCAGGGATGCTGCTAAGCATCTACCGTGCAAGCTTCTCAGTTTAAGAATGAGGAAAGGGAAGCTCTCTGTACATAAGCCAGCCTAAAGTAAAGATCCTGAAACTAAAGATTGTATTTATGTAAAGGCAAAGTCTAACACAGTCAGGTTTAAGGACATACACTTACCAGTATTTTTCAAATTTAATGAAAAAAATATGTTACTTTTGAAGGATCATATGGGAATTGTGGGATTAAATGGAGAGACAGTCTATTTTCAAAGGTAGTGCTCTCACTACAGCCAAATAGCCACTATAACCATTCACATTAATTTGGTTCCCCTATAGGAAATTAACATAGACAATTGTAGTTTTATTATAAACTGTATGATAACCTTCTTTATATACTTGTTTATATAATATCTAGAGAGAGTGAATCACTTTTCCTTAGTGGTGGGTTAGGTAGAAGAATAAAAAAGAATAAATACTATATTGTTGGAATAATATTTTGTTTTACTTGGCCTTATTCTATGCATTTGCTTCATTGGGGTTGTCCTGTCCTGTCTTGTTTGAAGTATTTCATTTTATCATATTTGTGATGATCTGACTTGTTCTGGGTAGCAAGCTGAAGTGAACTCAGTAAAAATAGTTTCTTCTTTCTATGACAAAATGCTTTTTCACAGTCAAAGATAAGGTAGCTATTTTGTACTGAACCTTCAGTGAGATTTTGCAAATGTCAGAAATATGCTAAGTAGAGTAAAATGTCAACTGTTTATTTTTAACAATGCTGATCCAAAATGGAGAAACTTACTCAGCCAATTTCACTCTTGAGCCTCTGTATATTTAAATTTATTTATTTATTTTTGGCTGTGTTGGGTCTTCGTTTCTGTGCGAGGGCTTTCTCTAGTTGTGGCAAGCGGGGGGGCCACTCTTCATCGCGGTGCGCGGGCCTCTCACTGTCACGGCCTCTCTTGTTGCGGAGCACAGGCTCCAGACGCGCAGGCTCAGTAATTGTGGCTCACGGGCCCAGTTGTTCCGCGGCATGTGGGATCTTCCCAGACCAGGGCTCGAACCCGTATCCCCTGCATTGGCAGGCAGATTCTCAACCACTGCGCCACCGGGGAAGCCCGAGCCTCGGGATCTTCCCAGACCAGGGCTCGAACCCGTATCCCCTGCATTGGCAGGCAGATTCTCAACCACTGCGCCACCGGGGAAGCCCGAGCCTCTGTATATTTAAAAGGCTGTCTCCAACATGAGATCTCCCTAACTTACCATGCGACTTCTGAGGTAAAAGTTTGATGCATTTTCTGCTTTAACCTATAATCATAAACCATGCAAACTAAGAAATGTCCAGCAGGCATGGTGTTGGAGTACTCTATCCTTTTTAAGTTACTATGTGTTGTTTGTTCTTATTGTCACAGTATATTTAGAATCAACAGCTTTGGCAATAACAGATACTTAAGTCAAGCATAGCATTAACATTATTCAAAACTCAGTTGAAGATAAATTTTGCTTTGCCATCTTTTAACCATAATCTGAATTTGACTCGGCATAGTCTTAACATTCAATCGACCATCCAGTAAGTAAAATTTTGAGCATTCTTAACAGTGATTACTGTTGTTTCGTTTTGAAAAATGTCAGCATAACTTTTCACATTTTACTATATACCTTTCAACTATTCTAATTTCTAAATCAGTACTAGTTAATTTAAACATTATTCATTCATTCGTTACCAATCTTTGAACACCTACTATGTATTAGGCACTATTCCTGTTCCAGAAAATGAGAGGATGACTAAGACACTTTTAAAGGTCTGTAGGGACTTTCCCATTTGTTATGTACTATGGAATGCAGAAGTGGTTAGTTAAAGAAGAAGGTGGCAAGGTGGGTATATAGTTTTAAAGAAGTATTGGAAGAGGAATGGGAATTGAATAGACAGAAAAGGTAAGGAGAAGCATTCCTGGTCGAGGAAATAGCACATGCGGGAGAATTCATGTGTGAAAGAATCTGGACGATTCAGAGATCTGCAAGTGGTTGGTTATAGATGGGAGTGTAGGATGGGTTGGGGAGAGTAAGTGGAAATAAGGCCCAGACCTTGAAGAAGAGGCAGGGGTGCATATTGACTAAGAACATATACTTTTGTATTGAACTGACTTGGATCTTAATCCTATCTCTGCCCTTTACTTGCTGGTTACCTAGCCATTCCATTTTCTTAACTGCGAAGTAGAAATATAGCGTACAACTTGGCATACAGTGAGTTCTTAATAAATGAGCACACAGCTTGACACATAGTGAGCTCTCAGTAAATGGTATCTATCAGTGAAAAGAAGTTTATACTTTACCCACTAAACAGTAAAAAGCCACTGAATGATTTTAATTAAATAATGATATGATTAGATTTCCATTTTATAAGTAGAATGTAGTTAGCATAGTAGACAGAAGAAAGTCAGTAAGTCAAATGAGGAGTCCAGGCACAGCACGATATCTTAGTCAGCTGGGGCTCCTATAACAAATTGCTGTGGGCTGGATGGCTTAAACAACAAACATTTATTTTTCATAGTACTGGAGACAGGGAAATCCAAGGTTAAGGTGCTCACAGATTCCATATCTAATGAGGGTCCTCTACCTGGTTTGCAGATAGCTAGCTGCCTTCTTGCTATGACCTCACACAGTAGAGAGAGAGCATCTCTCTCGTGTCTCTTCTTATAAGGGCACTACCATTCACGAAGGCTCCACATGATTTAATTAGCTCCCAAAGACCCCACCTCTAAATATCATCACACTGGAGATTAGGGCTTCAATATATGCATGTAGGAGGGGACACAAACATTGAGTCCATAGCACATGATCAGCACTAAACTAAGAGAGTTGCTATGAGGAGGGAGTAGTAGTATTTTGGGAAGATTTGGAGGTCAAATCAACAGTAGTGGGTAACCAAATTATAGGTGGATGTTGAAGGAGAAGGAGATGTCTAAGGACACTGAAGTTTCCATTTTTTACAATTAGTTGTATGGTAGATAGAAATAACAGGAAAAACAGAATTAACATTGTTAAATGTTACATTTATAAGTTTATTAAAATGAATAAATTTAGTTTCTAGTAATATCAACAAAACATGAGAGTATGTATTCAGCTTGTTGATGAATGTGGGTGACAGCTGAGTTCAAGAACATATTACTTCAAAATACTAAAATAACTTTGAATCCTATCACTTGCCTCATATGAAAAGGCAATGATAGCAGTTGAATCTTAGTCATCTTGTTTATACCAAACCAAAAGCATAGTATATTCATATTGTGCTTTGTCTCCATTTCTTCTAGGGTCCCCAAGGACCGAGAGGTCAACCAGGGCCTCCAGTGAGTTTATTTACATTTATATCTGTTTACCATTGATGCTTATATGCCTGCTTGGTTTGAGATATCTAATTAATAAATACTTTAAAAATCTTTTTATGTTATAGGGTCCACCTGGAGCATCAGGCCCAAGAGTAAGTTTTCTTAGCTTTGTTTATTTTGTCTTAGTATAAGATAATTTTTTAGGGCTTCCCTGGTGGCACAGTGGTTGCGAGTCCGCCTGCCGATGCAGGGGACATGGGTTTGTGCCCCGGTCCGGGAAGATCCTCCATGCCGCGGAGCGGCTGGGCCCGTAAGCCATGGCCGCTGAGCCTGCGCGTCCGGAGCCTGTGCTCCGCAACGGGAGAGGCCACAACAGTGAGAGGCCCGTGTACCACAAAAAAAAAAAAAAAAAAAGGTAATTTTTTAAAGCTTCTTCTATTAACTCCCTGTTAAAAGGTATCCCTATTGCCTACCTCTGTTCCTTTTGTTAATCTGATATAGAGTCTTCCCAACTATAATAAAACTTGAAATCCAAGCCTCAGAGTTCTTGTCTATAAAATGAGGATGGTATCTCTTACTTTCTTGGGTGGATTTGAGTTTTAAATAAGAAGTAAAGTACTCAGCACAATGTCTGACATAATTAATGCTCCAAAATACTCACTCCCTCCATTTCTTCCTGTTTCTGGGTCCTAGCTCTCCTTTTTCAAATGTTCTTTTTTGCCAACCAGAGTTATACACTTTTTAGCCTTTACATGAACTCTTCTCAGTTGCTGCTGGCCATAGAAGCCCTGGGACTTCTCATGTATTTGCTTGTGACCGATCACAACCCAAAACTTGCTACTCCTATCTTTGAGGTGATACTTCCGTTACTTCATTATCAGCTATCATGTCCTGGCCTCAATGTTCCAAGACTGGTTTCTCTCATGCGTTGTATCCACTCTGCTACTCAGTAATATCTCTGTTTTCCTGCTTTCTACTAAAGGTCTCCTTCTATCTTCAACCTCACCCATGCCCCATTCCTGCAGAATCAGAATCCTGGTCAAATGCAGTGGTCCTTGGTCAGATTTCCTGCTTAAAGGAAATCCACTGTTGGCTACACTGTCCAAACAAATGGCCAGTCCTATGCCTTCCAAGCCTTACTTATTTCCACATGCTTCTCTGGTATCATTTGGATCTTTGAAAGTTCTACCTGGTGGGTCACTGCGGTCCACTCCCAGCAGGTCAGGAACTCTTCATTCCCCTCGGCTTTTCATCAGGGCAAGGAGTAACTTTCAAGCAAAGTGCCACAGGAAGATGGTCTCCTTGGAAACAAGACACCTATTTATTTCTCTATGATTTTTTAAAAATTACTCCCCCTTTCTGGCCATCTGACTGATGGGGATTGAAACCTTCCCTGGCATGAACATCAGTGGGCATGTCCTTTTTTAAATCTTTAGATTATTCTCCACTTCTCTGTTCTTCCTTTCCTCCTGGATCCTCACAATGCATGGGTGAGAAAAACCCTCATCAGTTGCCCTCTCACCTTATAATGACTTTGATGTATCATAGCTGCTTTCCTAATAAAGAACAAGTTCTAAAAGATCATATATCATTAGCAAATTAGAGGTGTTTAGTGAAAACTTTCACATTGAAGTGCCAAATTTTGGGGCACCACATCCCTCTCTCACTTGAAAAATGTTTGTATGTGTTCCTCTACAGCCAAAATGAATTAGGACATGTGAGAGGTTTCTGCTCTGAGAAAAATGTGGATAAGAATATATACTTTGAGGAATTATTAGGAGGATTAAATGAAAAAGTATATGTGCTTGACACATTATAGGTACTCAACTAACATTAGTTTCTTTGTTTCCTTCTTCCCTTTCTCTCCTTTCTGTCTTCCTTGTTCCTGGCCAGTATGAAACCCAGTTTCTTTATAGTCTTTCTGGGACTTGCAGAGACCATTGTAGGAAAGTGGCAGTGTAGCCTTGAAAAAAAGACTTTCAGAGTAGAAGTTTACATGCCAATAAGAAAATACCTACATATTCCTTCTGAACTCAAACTATGATCATATCTTCTGTGAAACTCTTAATTCCATCCCCTCGTTGCACTGCAAGATAGAACTGATCACTTCCCCTTCTTCATTCATACTCATTTATTTTCATGCCCATTTCCATGTATTAGACTGTGAACTCTCTGAAGTTAGCAATGTGTTCTGTATCTCTTTTCCATTCAAGCCCTTAAGAAGTGTCTACTGAATGAATGAATAAATGCAAACAGGCAAGTTGCAACTCTTAGAAAATTTCAGTGGGAATCCTCCAAGCCAGAAGACTTCACTTGGAGGCAAATAATGTCTAGAATGGAATAGGATCATATTAGAATTAGAGATAGAAGTCTTCTTAGTAATTATTTAGTAATTATTTCAGACTGTGAATTGTCACTCATTAGTTGGTGGATCATAAGATCAACATGGTGAGTCTCAGCATTCTTTTGAAATGAAATTAAAACAGAAAAATGTGGGGAGTGACTGTTTAACGGGTATAGGGTTTCTTTTAGAGGTGATGAAAATGTTGTGAAATTAAATAGTGGTAATGGTTGCACAACACAGTGAATCTACCAGAGCAATAAACTGGATACTTTAAAATGACTAAAATGGTGAATTTTATGTTATGTGAATTTTACTCAATTTTTAAGAAAAGCACAAAAAAAGAACACCCTAGGACCTACTGTACAGCACAGAGAACTATATTCAATATCTTGTAATAACCTACAATGGAAAAGAATCTGAAAAATAATAGATAAATAGAGATATAAATAGAGATATAGATTATAATATGTATAGCAATCACTTTGCTGTACATCTGAAACTAACACATTGTAAATCAACTATACTTCAATTTAAAAAAAACATAATAAGTATATCACCACTAGTAGGGAAAAATATGTTTTGTAAAAGTTTTCAGTTAAATATATGTTTGTGTGAACCTTATCATGATATAAAAATGTATTTATTACTATGGGTCAAGATAAGAAAAGTTTGAAAACCTCTAACCTAGTCCAGCCCCCTCTTTTTAAGACCTATAAGTAACTTGCTCAAGTTCCTAAAGTAGAATAGCTAAAAAGAAATGTTTCAGGAAAAGGAATATATATTGATGGTGCTTTTGAATTTGAGGATATTATCAGGGTGATGACCAGACCTCAGTGCACATGGTAAGATATTTAGAAACTGACCCAAAAAAATTACAACAGGATGTCAAAGTTAACCACAAATGGTTGGTGGGATAAAGGATGGGTGTGTGTGTGTGTGTGTGTGTGTGTGTGTGTGTGTGTGACGTGGGGAGTGGAAATAGTAAAAATTGAAAATCATTAAATGAGATAAGGAATTTTCAACTTAATGATACCAGTTAATGGGTCAGCTGTGAAACCTGGATTGGTGAATTGAGAGGTTGCAGCAGCTGTGGGTATCATCCTAGTTCCCTAGAACAAGCAATTTCCTCTACCATGGAGAGGTGCATGACCTGAAATCAGTTCCCACCCCATAAATGTTTTCACCATCCAGTGATCTTAAAATTTTAGATGGCTGGAAAATAACACTTCTTAAAGTACTGGGGTGCCCAGACTAGATCTGCATTTTACTCAAATAAATTGGAAAGGAACTGTGAATATTACGTCCCCTCAAGGTATAATGAATCCTCCTAATTTCCTTCATTTGTCCCACTAATCCTGATAACTCCTTATTCTTGGTGCACGTTTTTATAAACCTTAAGCGATTTTCATGTGAGAATATGTTCTAATTAGAGTACATGGAAGAAGCTATTTCTTTTGGATTCCCTTATTGGACCTAATGAGAGTTTCACACTTAGGTGGGGACACTTAGATGTTGCTGAATGACTTCCCAGGCAAATCATCTTAATACCATCTCTATGGGCCTGCCCTCCCTAAAGGCTATCCTTGGGAAAAAATAAATTCAGCAAATTGAATGCCTACTATGTGCCAGGCATGAGCTAGGATTTGGGAATACACTGGCATTATAGGAATTAAAAATTTTATGAGTAGCCAAGTTTTATGACATTCTTTTCTTTCTAATGCCTATTGTGGGGGAAAAAACCCTGCCTTTTTCATTGAGTTGACATTTGTACTGTTGGTGGCTAAAATTGCTAGTACCTTAGCTTGAATCTAGTACCAAATGCTACACTACTAATCTACTAAAAGTCACTGTATTCTCCATTGCCACATTCTCAAAGAAAACGAACCATGGTCATTTCAATTAAGAATATCCTACAGTTTATTCATCCATCCAGTCCTCTATTCATGGGTGGTGTTGTTTCCAATCTTTTTCCTAATACAAACAGTATGCATGTCTTGTCCATATACATATTTTGTGGAATATCTCTAAGACCTGTTCCCAGAAGTGGGATGGTTAGCTGTAAGGGATAATGAGCATACTTATTTACTTATTTTTTTTAATTGTGGTAAAATATACATAAAATGTATCATTTTAACCATCTTTAAGTGTACTCTTCAGTAGCATTAAGTACATTCACACCGCTGTGCAACTATCACCACCAGTCACATCTAGAACTTTTTTCATCATCTAAGACTGAAACTCTGATCCACTAAACAGTAATTCCCCATTCCTCCCTTCCCCAGTCCCTAAAAACCTACCATTCTACTTTCTATCTCTCTATTAATTTGACTACTCTAGATACCTCCTATAAGTGGAAGCATATAGTATTTGAACTTTTTTGTCTGGCTTTCTTCACTTAGCATAATGTCTTCAAGGTTAATCCATGTTGTAGCATGTGTCAGAATTTCTTTCCTTTTTAACGCTGAATAATTTCCATTGTATGTATATACCACATTTTGTTTATCCAGATGGACACTTGGGTTGCTTCCACCTTTTTCTATCGTGAATAATGCTGCTATAAACATAGGTGTACAAATATCTGTTTGAGCCCCTGCCTTTTTTTTTAAATATATCTTTATTGGAGTATAACTGCTTCACAATACTGAGCTAGACCCTGTGGCACAACAAAATGAATCAGCCATATGCATGTATACATCCACATATCCCCTCCCTCTTGAGCCCTCCTCCCACCCTCCCTATCCCACCCCTCTAGGTCGTCGCAAAGCACCGAGCTGATCTCCCTGTGCTACGCTGCTGCTTCCCACCAGCTAACGATTTTACATTTGGCACAGGACTCGTACTCGGAAAACTATAAAACACTGATCAAAGAAATCAAAGATGACATAAACAGATGGGGAAATATACCATGTTCTTGGATTGGAAGAATCAACATTGTGAAAATGACTATACTACCCAAAGCAATCTACAGATTCAGTGCAATCCCTATCAAACTAACAATGGCATTCTTCACATAATTAGAACAAAAAATTTTACAATTTGTATGGAAACACAAAAGACCCTGAATAGCCAAAGCAATCTTGAGAAAGAAAAACGGAGCTGGAGAAATCAGGCTCCCTGACTTCAAACTATACTACAAAGCTATAGTAATCAAGACAGTATGGGGCTTCCCTGGTGGCACAGTGGTTAAGAATCCTCCTGCCAATGCAGGGGACAGGGGGTTGAGCCCTGGTCTGGGAAGATCCCACATGCCATGGAACCACTAAGCCCGTGCACCACAACTACTGAGCCTGCGCTCTAGAGCCCATGAGCCACAACTACTGAGCCTGCGTGCCACAACTACTGAAGCCTGTGGGCCTAGAGGCCATGCTCTGCAACAAGAAAATCCACCGCAATGAGAAGCCCAAGCACCACAACAAAGAGTAGCTCCTGCTTGCCGCAACTAGAGAAAGCCCGCAAGCAGCAACGAAGACCCAACGCAGCCAAAAAAAAAAAGACAGTATGGTACTGGCACAAAAACATATGTCAATGGTACAGGATAGAAAGCCCAGAGATAAACCCACGCACATAACGGCCACCTAATTTATGACAAGGCAAGAACATACAATGGAGAAAAGACAGCCTCTTCAATAAGTGGTGCTGGGAAAACTGGACAGCTATATGTAAAAAACTGAAATTAGGACACTACCTAACACCATACACAAAAATTAACTCCATATGGATTAAAGAGTCCCTGCCTTTAATTCATTTCCATATATACCCAGAAGTGAAACTGCTGGATCATATGGTAATTTTATGTTTAACTTTATGAGGAATTGCTATACTGTTTTCCATAGCAAGTACACCATTTCACATTCCCACCAATAGTACACAGGGTTCCAATTTCTCCAAATCCTCCCTCACATTTGTTATATTCTGCTTGTTTGATAACAGCCATCCTAAGGGGTGTGAAGTGGCAGATAACTGTGTTTTGACTTGCATTTCCTTAATGATTACAGATGTTAAGCATCTTTTCATGTGCTCACTGGCTTATATGTATCTTCTTTGGCGAAACTGGCTTACATATCTTCTTCGGAAAAATGTCTTTTGCCCATTTTTGAATTGGGTTGCTTACTTTTGTTGTGTTGTTGAGTTATAGGAGTTCTTTATGCATTCTAAATGTTAATCCCTCATCATATATATGATTTGCAAATATTTTCTCCCATTCCTTTGGCTGCCTTTTCATTCTGTTGATTTTTGCACAGAAGTTTTTGATGTAGTCCAATTTATCAGGGTTTTGTTGTTGTTGTTTTACCTTGCTTTTGGTTTCATCTCCAAGAAATCAGTGCCAAATCCAATGTCATGAAGCATTTCCCATATATTTTCTTCAAGAGTTTTATAGTTTTAGGTCTTACAGTTAATTATCTGATCCATTTTGAGTTAATTTTTGTTTATGATGTAGGTAGGAGTCTAACTTCATTCTTTTGCATGTGGATATCAAATTTTCCCAGCACTATTCCTTCCTTAGGGAATGGCCTTGGTACCCTTCTCAAAAATTATTTAACCATATATGTGAGGGTTTATTCCTGCACTCTATTCCATTGGTCTGTATGTCTGTCTGTATGCCAGTACCACACTGTTTTGATTACTGTAGCTTTGTAGTAAGTTTTGAAAGTGAAGTGTGAGACCTCCAAGTTTGTTGTCCTTTTTCAAGATTGTTTGGCTGTTTGGGATCTATACTGTCTTTTATAGTTACCTGTATAGTTATCTTTACCAGTGCTCTTTATTTCTTCATGTGTATTCAAGTTTCTGCCTAGTATCCTTTATTTCAGTCCAAAGGACTCCCTTTATTATTTTTCTAGGGACGTTTGCTAATGATAAATTGCCTCAGCTTTTGTTTATCTGGGAATATCTTTTTTCCTCCTTTTTGAAGGATAGTTTTATTGGATATAGAATTTTTGGTTGATAGTCTTTTTCCTTCAGCACTCTGAATATGTCATCCTACTGCCTCTCACCTTTATGGTTTTTGATGAAAAATCTCATCCCTTGGATATGATGAGTCTCTTCTCTTTGCATTCAGGATTCGCTCTTCTCTTTGCATTCAGGATTCTCTCTTTGTCTTTAGCTTTCAACAGTTTGATTATGATGTGTCTAGGGGAATTCATTGAGCTTCTTGGATGTGGAGATTAATGTTTTTCATCAAATTTGGCACATTTTCAGCCATTATTTTTTGAAATATTCTTTCTACCCCTATTTCTCTCTTCTTCTCTTCTGAGACTCCCACCATTCATGCATTGGTATGTTTTATGATGTTCTGTACATCTCTGAGCCTGTTCATTTTCTGCTTCATTTTTCTTTATATGACTCTGACTGGATAATCTCAATAAACTGTTTTCAGGTTCACTGATTCTTTCTTCTATCTACTGAAATCTACAGTTGAGCCTCTGTAGTAAATTTTGATTTCAGTTATTATTCAACTACAAAACTTCTTCTACTTGGTTCTTTTCTATAATTTCTATTTTTTATTTGGTAAGACATCTTTTTCATACTTTCCTTTAGTTCTGTAGACATGGTTTACTTTAGTTCTTTGAACACACCTAAAATAGCTAAAGTTTTGTCTACTAAGTTCAACATCTGGGCTTCCTCAGGGACAATTTCTATTTCTGTTGATTGCTTGGCTTTTCCCCATGTATAGGGGTCATACTTTAATGTTACTCAGCATGTCTTGTCATTTTTTTCTTGAAAACTGGACATTTTGAAAAATATAAAATGGCATCTCTGGAAGTCAAATTCTTCACCCCAACCTCAGTGTTTATTGTTGCTATTTGTTGTTTTTGTTGTTAGCTTAGTGGTCAGCTAAGGATTGGAGAGAGATTTCCTTAAATGCCAGAACCAGGAAGTCTCCCAGTTTTTGCCAAGGGTCTCTGTGAGCATGTTGGAGCATTCCTTCAGTGCTCAGCCAGGCAACTGACAACTATACCCGAGTTTTAATTTCCTATTTTCACAGAGCCTGAAGGTCAGCCAGAAGACAGAACTTAGGGCCTTCTTATGTTTTTCCTGATCATGTGCACAGCCCTATGCATGTACATGGACTTCTAGATTCCCAGGAATATGTCAGAGTTTTTTAGAATCTCTATGGACATCTCATTCCCTAGCTTTTCTTAGCCTACTGTTTGCCCCGACTGTTTTCTAATGTTTCCAGTAGCCACAAAGTTAAACAATTCCATCTAAAAATTTTTTTTAATGTTCCTTGGGAAAGACTTTTTGCACTGAGTGAGCTCTGAGTCAGGTAAAATAAAGACAGTCCTGCAAGTCTTTAAGGGAACCACCAGAAAGGTCAAATAATGACATTTCGCTGGAAATAAGGCTTTGAAGCAACTCCAGCCCCATTCTGCTCCCTCCTGTGGTTTCCAGGCTTCTTGTTTTCAAGGCTGCCACAGAGCTGGAAAGAGAGGCATGGGAATAGGACAGATTAAAGCTTTACAAAGCTCACTGCCCTTACTGAAATTAAGCTATTTTTCATAAATGCTCCCCAGGTTGCTGCAAGCATTCTGTTAATTTCTGTAATTCTGAAAAACTTCATTCTTACATTTTTTTCCAGTTTTCTCATTGCTTTTATAGAAGAGAGAATTCTGGGAGGTCATTATGCCACCATTTTGCTGTCTCCTAGGTCTCTAATCTTTAGTACACATCTTTTTAATATTCTGTGTGATGAAATGGAAGAACATATAAAGCATTTCTGCATATTGAAGTACAATGGTTGCCTCAAATAAAAGCACTTGTAGAATTGTTTCAGTTGCAAACTGAACTAGCTGCTTTTTTCATGGAACACCATTTTTACTCGACAGAATGATAATGTTATTCAGACATGAGTATTTGGCAGATATTTTCTTGAAAATGAATGAAGTGAGCCTGTCATTTCAAGGAAAACAACTGACAATTTGATACCAATGGTAAATTTCAAACTTTCAAGCAACAATAACAACTGAGGAATGCTTGTATCTATTACAAGTTTGACAACTTACCAGTACTTACATTTTTCTGATGAGATTGGTGATGATGTTAACGAATGTAATCTTTTGATATGACATAATGAAATGTGTCACTCTTTGGAAAATCTGCATTATTTCATGAACCGTTATTTTCCAATGATCAATGCATGATTTTAACCAAAATCATGATTTTTACTAAAATCATGCATTGGTAAACGATTCTTTCAAAGTTTAAGATAGATCAATAGATTTTAATATAAAAGAATATAAAATAGATACATTGTAGATACGGTTTCAGATTTCACAGTTCAACTAACCTTCAAGAAACTACCACTTATCAAGTTCTGGTAGAATATCAAAGAAGAATATCCACAATTATCTGAAAAGGATACTAAAAGAATCTTTTTTCCAACTACATATCTTTTTAAGGCTGGATTTTCTTCATACAGTTCAGCTAAAGTAACACTTTAATAGACTGAATATAGAAGCAAATATGAGAATCTAGCTATCTCCTATTAATCCAGACATTAAAGAGATGTACAAAAGTGTAAAACAGTACCGCTCTTCTCACTAATTTTTTGTTTGGAAAATAGTTATTTTTCATTAAAAAAATGTTTATTTATATTAACATATAATGGATTTATTGTTTTAAGGCAATTAACACATAGTTTTAAAATTTATATTTTAATTCCTACTATGTTAAATATCAAAAGCTGTAAGGCACATAAATATAAGTCCTTTAAAGCCCTTAATAATATTTAAAAGTACAAAAGGGTCCTGAGTCTGAAGCGCCTGAGAACTGCTTATTGCTAGTTTTTCTAAGATCAAAGCCCTAACCACAAACAACTGGAAAATATAAAGGTGGCTATTGTTTACTACTTAATTCAGTTGCCCATATTTATTCCCAATATATTTTTGTGACCCATGTCCAAAGTCTGCCAATTCTCACAAGAATGATGGTCAGAATTATTTAATCTGCACAGAACATTTTATGCTAAGCCTTTCTTCTTCTTGAATAGGCCATGCTTTTCTATCTCACTGCCTTTGTGCAAAGTTGTTACCTCTGCCTGGAAAGCTCTCCCAGCCCTTCTCCTAACAATTCATATTTATTCTTCAGATCTCAGCTCAAATATCACCACCTCAGGGAAGCCTATGCTGATCTAGTCCTTCCAAATCTCTTATATCCCCCAGATTTCATACCCCGTAATTTCTCTCATAGGTCCATGCACTTTTCTTTTATAGCACGTATCACAATTTGTAAATGTGTATTTTTGAGATTATTTGATTAATGCCTTTATCGACCTCTAAACTTCAGCTCTACAAGGGCAAGGTTGTTTTGTTTTGTATTGTTTGCTTACCATTTTTTCCTCAATATGTGTTTGGCAGTGTACATATGCAGAATGAGTCAAGTATTTTCCAATATGAAAACCACATGTTGAGGCAAAGATGAGTACATTTTGTTGATTGTCCCATCATTTTAAATAGTTTTTCAAATTACCAACCATGAGTTATGAGAGATCTGTTGAAAAGAGTTTCTATTGTATGGGCTGCCAAGTAAAAAGATATCTCAGCAGTACAATCATTCTGAAAGAAATTAGATCGCTCGATTTGCTCACACAGATGCCATTTCACAGAACTTTCTCCCAACTCATGCTTCTTAGTTTCCAAGCTTTTTAAAAAATAAAATACGAAAAGACTTTTTACTAATGGTTAGGTTGGGTCTTTCTCTAAAAATATATTTTATTAAATGCAGGAGGAGATTGGATTCATGATGTATTATTTCTTTTGGGACTAATGATACTTTTTCCAACTTCAGAAATTGTTTTTAAGACCGCAGAAGTATCAGATTAAACTAATGTGGTGACTACCTCAGGACAGTAATATTTTATTCTATTTTCCTTCCAAGAATGTTAAAAATTACTACAGTTATTTATTCTTCACTTTACAATTTATTAACTGAGGGGATCATATTTCATTCTTCTTCCATGTGAGTAACTTTTTTCTGTGTTTTTATGCAGCAGAGACAAATAGTTTTTCATTTGAGAACTCTAGACTTTGGTCCTGTTTTAATTAGGAGACTTTTGAGATTTGGATGAAAGCAGCATATTGTCCTTTCGGATAGTCAGGCAATACTTGCAAGATCTGTCTAACCATAAGAGTTACAAACCCCTTTTAGATAATAAGTCTAGTATACTTTAACAGCAGTGCTTTCAGAATTTATAGGCTTTACTTTAGAGCACTCAGTGTTGATCTTATTGCTGATCTCAAATGGTTTTGTTTTACACAGAAACAAATGGATATCAATGCTGCTATTCAAGCCCTGATTGAATCACATACTGCCCTACAGATGGAGGTAATAGATCTGGCTTTATTTACACTGGCACTCTCAATCTACAAATTAAACAGAAATTTCTTTCAGAGGCCCAAATGTGACTTTATCTCAAAGCCTGTATTTAAAAGAGATTAAAAGTAATGAAAAAATTTTAAGGACAAAGTAAGCAATTTTAATAAACAGAAATGTATGCATCAGATGTTTTTTAAGGAAAACATTTGAAACAAAAATATAATATTGTTAAAGGATTTTTTAAAATAAGAATTTGGTACTATAGAAGAAACAGTTTAATGAAGTTAGCCATTTCTTAAAATGGGATCTATCTATCATCACTACTCATTTTTCCTACTTAAGCTCTATTTATTCATAATATAGGTTTTTTTCAAATTATGCAGTAGGCATAGTAATTAAGTTTTATGTCAGCTTGAAAACTAGACTTTTGAGTGTGAATTTAAGCTTTTATTAGGATCAAGATTAATAAAATATACAAATATGCCTATAGTTAAATATAAACTGTTCTTTACATCCTACTCCCAACTCCTTGCACACAACAGGAGTACATTTTTCTTCTGCCTTGCTCCGTGTTGATCATTTGGGTTACATGCTGGTAATGACTGCTCCAAGCTTCTTTGCTAATATGATTCTCACAATGACTTGGCAGAGCTACCAGAATACTGAAGTGACCTTAATTGACCACAGTGCAGAGATATTCGAAACCTTGAACTACCTTAGCAATTTACTGCACAGCATCAAGAATCCTCTTGGCACACGAGATAACCCAGCACGAATCTGCAAAGATTTGCTTAACTGTGAACACAAAGTATCAGATGGTAAGTTACTGGTTTCCTTAAACTCTGATATCTAATTTTGCTTCATCGTTTCAGTGTGTTTGAGATTTGCGGTGTATTTATTCCAAACCTTATCATTTTTGATAAATCCCTGGCAGAGGCATTTTAACATCAAGAACCAAATACGTACTCAAAGAGATAAACATGTTTCTGAGGTCAAAGTATCCTTTTTCAAGGGTTCACTTTACAAAAGGTTTTCCACTGCACAGCCTGACTTATGGCAACACGAAGAGGTCATAGAGCCCTCTCTACCACACTCTCTATAATTAGTTTTCACATAAAATGGAATTTAAATGCCTCATTTCAGTATCAGTGACTATAAAGATGGAGTGGCTTGTCATTCTTGGAATTTTCTCATCCTCACATTGATACCCCAAATCCATTAGCCAGAGGTGCAAAAACAGAACCATCAAGGAAAGGTTTAAAGCAAGTGGAAGAACCATCGCTATCTGATGATAAGTAGGGGAGACCCTGTCTGCTACAACATGTCATTTAATTTTAATTTCTATTGGGTCTACCTGGTCAGCTGTACAATCAATATTAGTAGTTATCATTTTTTGGTAAAAACTCTAGTCTTAACACACAATGACATATATGCTGATTTGAAAATAACTAAGTTATTTAATTCTGCAGGATGAATAGTAGTCCATATTTTATTTTATACACACACACATACACATATACATATATATGTATAAATATATGTTTGTCCAAAAACATCTTCCATTCTAGAATACAGTATAGTGAAAATATTCATTTTATTTATATTAATAAAATGCTTAACTTCTATAGATATTTCCTGCCCTAGATTATCACAAAAACAAATAATATTTACAGTTATAGCTGCCTACAATAATTCAAATTTGATTCTTTCCCATATCTGAGGGTATAAAAATGCAATTCTATAGAACTGAAAGGAACAAAGACACTACAGGACATACAAATTACTGAAATCTAATTCAAGGTCTGCCTTCCTCATAGGAGAAATAGCTAAGTGGTATGGCTTGTAAGGTATCAGAAAGGTCTTTATGCCCAAAAATACTTTCATCACTAGGAGATTGTAAGTGCAGTAGAGAAACACAAAACAGCAGGGAAGAGGGGATATGACAGAAAGTAGGGTGGGGGGTGAAGTGGTAAATAGAGTAGGTAGATAAAGCATCTCTGAGAAAGTGACATTTGAGCAATATCAGAAGGAGGTAAGGGAACAAGCCACAGGAAATCTGGGGAAAGAGCTTTCCAGGAAGAAAGAACAAACGCAAGGTCCTTGAACCTGACCGTGTACTTAGCATGTTCTACTATTAGCAAGAAGGCCAAGGTGACTGGAAGAAAGTGCATAAGGGGAAGAATGGTAGGAAATGAAGTCAGAAAGATGTCAAGAAACCAGATTATACAGGATCTTATAGATTACTCAAAAGACTCCAGCTTTTACTGAATAAGATGGGAAGCCTCTGGAAGATTCTGAGCAAAGGAATGACGTGACTTGACTTAAATTTTTTAAATGTTACTCTGGGTGTTGTACTGCAAATATGAGGACAGGGTAGAAGGAGACATTGAGAGGACTATTGAAATAATCCAGTAAGAGGTGATGATGGCTTGGACTAGAGTTGGTGGTGGGGAAGTGGTAAGAAATGGTCAAATCTTTGGATATGTTTTAAGGTAGAGCCAGCAGTTTTTTGTTGGTAATTCGGATGTGGCTTATGAGAGAAATAGAATGATAAAGGATGACTCTAAGATTTTTGACTAAGGGACTAGAAGAGTGGAATTGCTGTCAAAAGAGATAGAGAAGCAAGTTTGGAGTTCGGTTTTGGATGTATTTAATTTGAGATGTCTGTTAGGCATTCAAGTAAGGATGTCAAGTAGGTCATTGGCTATTCAGGAGTGAGGTCCTGGCTAGGGGTAAAATTTATGAAGTCATCTGCATATAAACAGTATCCAATGCCCTGAGACTGTTTAAGGCTATCTAAAGAACAGATAAATAAAGAAAAGAGAAGAGTTCTAAAAACTGTGCCTTAGAGCTCTCCAATGTTTACAGAGGTCAGGGAGTTGAGGGGGAACTAGCGAAGAAGACTAAGAAGAAGCTATCACTGAGATAAGAGGAGAACTAGATGAATGTGGAGTGAAGAAAATGTTTGCCTGAGGAGCAGGAGATCTACTGGGTCGATGTCAAGTTAGGTGAAGACTGAGAAAGGCTACTAGATTTAGTAATGGGAAGGTCTTTGATGATCTTCGCAAGAGCGGTTTAGAGGAATGGTAGTAGTTAAAACTGTATCAGGTTTTCAGAGAAAATGGTGGAGCTGGAGAGTTTCCACTCCCATTAATGAAGCAAGTAATTCAATTTGCCTGACGAAACTTTTTGAAAATTAAGTTAAAAGCATCAAATACTGACAAAGTAGTGAGGGACTTTCAAGCCAATATTCTGAAAAAGACAGCAGAGAGATGAACACATACTTAGAGCTACTTTGGCCCTGGGTGTGTTCAGAAACTGAGTAGTGCTTTTGGTCAAAGGTTGGAATCTGAAGTCCACAAAAGGTGGGGACTTAGGCTTTCAAAGGGCTCCACTTTAAGAGTAAAAATAAACGGAAAGAAAAGATATTCGTACAGATTGCAGCCTAGCTTCACATCGTCAAGACGGCTCAGAAAATCTCAAACTGTGAACTTGGATTAAGATGATTCCAGACTGCTAGTAGCCCCTCATACCTGATAGAAACAAACAAAACTCTTCTATGAAAGATAATATCATCCTAGGGCTCAAATTATTTCCACAAATTATTTTTCAAATATAGTGCCCAGCACACAATCAATGATAACTAAGCACACAAGTTGACAAAACACCACGAATGAGAACTGGCAGAAACAGCAGACAACAGAAGCTGACTGGAAAGAAAAAATAAGAGAGGAAAAGTTTGAAATGGAAGGTTTAACGGACAAGGTAAACCTTATTTAGGAACACGGTTTATTCACAATAATAAGAGAGAAGGCAGAATATATGTGTGCAAGTACAGATAGATGGGTAAAGGTCATAAAGGGAACTTATGTAAGTTTCCTTCAGTTTGCTTTAGTTGTCCCAGTGAAACTGAAAGGTTATCAGTCAAGAATAAGAATGAAGGAAAGGTATAATTAACTTGAGAGGACAGGAAAAGGTTTCAAATGGTTAACTATGAAAGTGACAGAGGAAATGAACTAGGGAAACATAGTAGTACTGTCTGGCAGCCTTTCAAACATTTAAATTTAAAGTGAGGCCAGTCAGCATAGTTGTGTTTTTCTCTAGGCACATTTAGCTGTGCAGGTACAGGCACAGATTAGGCACAAAACTGGATTTATGCAGGACTGGGATTTTATAAGACAAGCACAATGAAGTGAGGCAGGGCAAGAATGTTAAGGAAGTCTCTAAGGAAATGATCATAGCAAAGGACTGTGGGTTTTAAGCTAGGCAGGAAGAGAAGTGAACACATGATTATGAAGGACAATGAAAAAGTGGTAGTATCAATGGCTAGTAGGTCCTAATGAGATCAAAGAATTATTAGAGTCAGAACACTAGAGGGAATGAGCTGGAATGAGAAAAGAGGCGAAATCATGGAGGAGATCTAGCTGTAGGTAATAACAAAAACTAGGGTATGGCCTTATAAGTTAATGTTTAAAGTAAACAGGACAGGAGAAGGGTACAAAAACGTTGGTGGGAGAGAGTTCGAGGCACTGAGAAGTCGGTACTGCAAATATCAACCATGTGGATGTGAAAATCACGAAGAATTAGGTTATAAATAGATTTTCTGAAAGTGATAGCTAGAATCATCAAAGAAATAAATTTGGTGATAGCAACAGGAAGAGGTAACAGGTGACATAGTGCAATGACGGCAATTTTACCACAGAGTGTTTTTAGGGAGAAAGTGGGGAGAACGGTCTGAAAGTGGCAACGAGGAGCAAGAAAGATCCCTTCCCCACCCAGGCACAATGCTATAGAGGCTGTGGCAGAACTTGAAAGAGCTGCAGGGGAAGCAGTGTTCTCAGAAGAGAGCCAATTTGGAGTTAGAGCATTTAGGCCTATAAAAGACGTATTATGGTATAGTGCTTTATCTGTAGCTCAGCATACCCTGAAAAAAATATGAAGCCCCTACCAGTTCACCATTGTACAACATAATGCCTGAATTCAAAGCATTCCACCCCATGTAACAATGAGAACTTGCTTGAAGGAAAACGTTTTATAAAGAATATATTCACTCACATAGTAGGAGGAAACTATTTCTTGAGAGAGAAGAGATGATGAATCAAGATATGACTGTAAGCCTGGATCAGATCCTGGTTTAAAAAAAAACAAAAACCCAGCTATAATTTCTACAAACTACAAAATGTTCAACATTCTGAGGAAATGGGAAAAAACAGGATGGAGGTGGTATTAGGATCTTTTTCACCCCTTTCTTCCATATTTCAATAGATCAGTGATTCTCCAAATAGTCTGTGGACCAGAATTAGATGCAGATTCTCAAGCCCCATCCCAGATTTAATGATTCAGCAACTCTTGGGATGGAGTCCAGCTATCTGGACTGTCTGTGACAGTCCCCTACTCTTGGAAGTACCAATTCAACAAGTCTTCCCTTTGAAGAACTGGTAGAATAGTAGAGGGGAGAATAGTCGAGGATGTTGTGGAAGTCTAAAATGATACACCAGGTGAAGCCCAGGATGAGCTGGAGGAATCTTTGCTGTGGGATAGGAATGGAACAAACAAGGATTTCTACCTATTATAGAAAATGACATTTTACAAATACTGTTTGATTGTCTTGCCTTTTTAATGCAATAAGGCAGGGCCATCTCATTCAAAAATTCCTGCCCTTTGTGTTCAGAATAAGGTGCTATTTCAGTATTCTGAGCCTGTTATTCCGGAATTAAGACGCTAGCCCAGTACTTTTCAGTCTGAATATGTCTTGAAGTCTTTTACACACCATTTGATTCTCCTGGGCACTCAATGGAGGCAAAGGTTGGCAGGCTTACACTGGCTGTAGAGATTTCAGTTTTTTCCACTTACAGATCTGAAAAGAAAGCACAAAAATAACCATTTAATTGCACATTTCTCTTCTGGAAACAAAAAAATGTTTATTCCTTTCATTTTAATTATCAATATTACACATAAAGATATGTTTTTCCTCAGGGAGACTGAAGAAGTTGTTTCTGTTTTTTAAATATATATATTCATTTTTAAGCTCTGTAATGACATAGAACAAAAATACACACATATCCTATATTAATTTCAACTTTTCTATTAACTATGTAACTTTAGACAATTCACTTAAAGTTGCTGCGCTTATCTACAGAATGAAGCAACAGATTCAGCCATTCGGTTATTTTTTATTAAAATTATAAAATGTCCTTAAATTGATAGGTATGTGAAAAATACAGTATTTTCAGTATTGGTTTTACATAATGCTTGCAGCTTTCATTCTTTGACTAAATGTAAACATCTTTATAATCTAAGTTTTTTAAAAGGAAAAAGCGTGAAAAAATATATTGAAAGTATCATGATAATCTGTAAGGATAGTTCAAATATATTTTAGCATGGCATTTAAATATCTTTATGTTTTACAATAAATTAATAGGAAAATACTGGATTGATCCAAATCTTGGATGCCCTTCAGATGCCATTGAGGTTTTCTGCAATTTCAGTGCTGGTGGTCAGACATGTTTATCTCCTGTCTCTGTGACAAAGGTATGTTTTGAATTTAGTACTTGCCCGCTATCAGTAAACAGTGATTTTAAAAATTCTTTCATTTTAAATAATTATGAATTTTATGAATGGAAACAAGATATTCTCTACCATATATGAGGAAGAAATTTTTTGTTTTTAAAAAATAATCCTGTTAAATCTTGACATTTTGATTATGTATTTTTATGACTGGCTTAGCTTGGCTTACTCTACTGACTATGCTTTTTAAATTCCTTTTAAAAATGTAAAACATATGTTTTCATGCACATGCATTCATTAGAAAATTCCCAAACAGCTGCAGTGTTTGTACTCAGTAATCAGTTACCTTAAGTTTTACTGAAAAAGACATCATCATGATTAAAAGAGGAATTTCACCACAAAGCTTGCTATTTTTGGTGACTGGGCACAAAAATGACCTCTCCTAAACATCCACTGGATATTATTTAAAATTTCTTACAAGTATAATTCTATAAACCAAATGTTTAGAATGAATGAAAGTTAGTTTGGTATGTAACACTGGATATTATAACAAGCATTTCTAAACCCTAAAGCTTAGTTCTACCTACAACATGTACTGAAGAAACTAAAACTGCATTTCTTTCTTTTTCTGGTTAAACTACCTTGGCCTTCCCAAGAACTTTTCTCATTGACAAAGAACTGATACACGGACCTATTGTGTGTTTTGTCCACCACAGAAAGGCAGCAGCTAAAATATGCAGTGTGTCAGTCCCTCCCAGCTGCTTATCATTAGACTGCCCTCTCCTCCTAAAACGCTCCCCTTCGTTAACTAGGGTGTTTCACCAGCTCATCTCAATAGCCATTCACCACTGTTACCCAAAGCAGAGGAGGGGCGGATTCTTATGTTCCTATGGGATCTGTGGAACTAATGAGGAGCAGCATGATCGTCCTGCTTCCAAACTGTGCACAATCATCCTCACTCCCCTGGGTTTAGCCCAGGATTTTTTTTTTTTTTTTTTGCGGTACGTGGGCCTCTCACTGTTGTGGCCTCTCCCGTTGCGGAGCACAGGCTCCGGACACACAGGCTCAGCGGCCATGGCTCACGGGCCTAGCCGCTCCGCGGCATGTGGGATCTTCCCAGACCAGGGCACGCACCCGTGTCCCCTGCATTGGCAGGTGGACTCTCAACCACTGCGCCACCAGGGAAGCCCCAGCCCAGGATTTTTATTTGGATTATCGTGGAAGAAAAGGGGAGACTGGTGTGCAAAGAAGACAGGATCAAATGAAGGAGCTGCACTCCAGTTTCTTTCCTTGGCTGAATCAATTCTCCCATCTCTCCTATCCATAAACGCAACCTGAGAAAGACTGCGCAGGTAGTGGAAAGAACAGCAGACTTGCAATCTGGAACCTGGATTCTAATTTCTTTTCCCCTACAAACCTGGGGAATGATGCTGTGAGCCACCAGAGAGCCCACTCTGTGCCAGGTGCTGTGCTAGCTAAATGACAGTGGGCACCTCTCATCCTCATAACAACCCTGTCATGTCGGGGTTATACCCAGCTTTACCAACAAAGAAACTAAAGCTCAGAAAGGCTACATACGTCACAGGTTTGTGGTTCTCATCTGCAAAATGAAGGAATTTGAATTACTTCAGCTCTAATATTCCTCATGATGATCCTTCCATGTTTTCATCTTTATACTCTTCCTTTGCCTTTCCTCTCTTTCCCTGAAGTTTTGCTTTTTCGTTGTCATTTTATTTTTTTCCCTTCTCTGTTACCTCATAACTGATATTTCTCTGATTTTGTGTTTGGAGATTAACATAAATTCCTCAGTAGGAACTACTTCTATTCATTTATGTTATGACCATCCCCATGCTTGAATAATGCTAAAATAATAATGATGATGATGAGGTCTAAAGCTACAGAAAAACCTGTTTCCTTGTTCAAGCCTAGAAAACGTGCAGTCATACTTCCTTGCTCCAGTGTTGCCCTGTATCGTTCACTTTATTAGTAAATACTTGCTCACGCATTCATTCATTCATGCAATAAACATTTACTGATGACTCACTGTATGACTGGAACTGCATTAGGGGCTGGCAACACAAAGACTAAGATTCTGTCTTTGTCTGTGAAGGCTCTCATAGTTAAAATTAATCAATTTATTATTACAACTTTCAACTTATCTTTGGAAACTCAAAAATAAATCTTCAAATGAAAGTATAGACAGAATTTCAGATTTTTATGAAAAAATTTTAAGCAATAATCAACAACAAATTATTAATGCATCTTAAATAACATTATGCAAAGTATCTCCTTTTTTTTTTTTTGTTCATATCTAGTAGCCTAGTAGTATGCTAAAGCCAGCTCATACTGCTCAGGAGAGCCTATGATTAATGTCTCTTGTGAACTCCATGTTTAATGACACTACCTTGATAGCCTAAAACCAGCCACGGTAGGAGTATTTACAACTCCCACCAGAGGGGTGGAAATCAGAAAATGCTATAAATCAGGGATTCCCCCCTGCCCCACCCCTGGCCTGTCAAGGACTTTCTTCAGGTTTCCCCAAACTGTAAGGCTTTCAATTGCCATATCTTATAACTTGCATATTGTTTCAATGACATTAGTTGGAGTTTGGAGTTGGAAAAGTCCAGATGAACTTCCTTCATTTACTGAGCTCAGAAGCCACCCATATCATCACCATTCATTGTCTAAACACTCCAGTGTGGACAAGTGCTCAGACAAGTGGCTCAGGATTGACTATTGGTTTCAAGGGATGGAACAGCCAGATTTTCGAAGAAAACACTCTTCTTGAACCTAAAGTGCTCTCAGATGACTGCAAGGTAAGGGAATGGCACTTTTAGGATTGTTCAATATAACTAACGTAAAATTGATAAAACTGTATAAAATTAATATAATGAGTAAGACTTTAATTGCAAACCACAGATACAGAAGGTAGTAAGTTTTAACGTGCCTGATGTGTAATAACCGTACATTTTTCAGAGTCAATTATTTGCTTATATCATATCAACTTTTGTCACACCCATTGTTCATCCGTGAAGTTTTATATGCAAAACAGGTGTTAATACATAAATTTAATTTTTATTCCCCATATGAAATAATTATATCATAGATCGATGGATGGATAGACAGATGGCAGATAGGGCATATAGACAAATGATTTCTTTCCTATATTTTTAGCACTGTGATTCTGCATCTCATTACATCATGGAAGGCAGGTTATAGAGGCAAGTCAGCTTTATTTCATTTTGTCAGTCCCTATACCTGATACCAAATAATGGGCATAATGGCAGATTGACTGACCCTACAAATCTGTATTTGAACCACAGCCCATTTTTCCTATTAAATAATAGTGAAGAGTCTATAATTTTAAAACATTACGTTGTGGAGTAGGTGTCGCAAACTATAATCCACAGACCAGATCTAGCCCAGCACTCGTCTTCATACATATATGCTACTGGAACACAGCCACACTCATTCGTTTGTTTATTATCTAGGGCTGTTATCACACTACAATGGCTGAGTTGAGCAAGTGCGACAGAGACTGTATGGCCCACAAAACCTAGAACATTTATTATCTAACCCTTTACAGAAGAGTTTGCTGACTCCTGTTATATAGTATAGGGTTGTCCACTTTACATACATCCTAATTTCTTTAAGTAGCGCGGTTTCCTGTTCTGGTGTACTGTGATTTAGGATCTCTTACCATTTCTAGGGTGCTTTACTTTTTCACATTTCATTTTCAGATAAACAGCTCTTGATTTAGGATCTCTTACCATTTCTAGGGTGCTTTACTTTTTCACATTTCATTTTCAGATAAACAGCTCTTGATTTAGGATCTCTTACCATTTCTAGGGTGCTTTACTTTTTCACATTTCATTTTCAGATAAACAGCTCTTGATTTAGGATCTCTTACCATTTCTAGGGTGCTTTACTTTTTCACATTTCATTTTCAGATAAACAGCTCTTGGGTATTTGAAAAATCATAAGCAAACAGAAGTATACAGCTCACTCTCTATAGGTGAAGAGATCAATATTACCAACAAATTAATTTAACTTTCACAATTTTGTCCTGAAACTTTTAGTGACTCACTACTATCTCTGAGACACAATCAAAACTTATCAGCTCTTTATTCAGCAGTTAGAATAGTCAGGCCCCAAACCTACCTTTCTACCTTTCACTGACTGTGTACCCTAAAGTGTGGTCCACCTGATCTATTTATAATAATAATAACAACAAAAACAACAATTCCTACTACTAATTATTGGAGACTTATTAGATGACAGGTACCATGTACTGCATACATTATTTAATTATAACAGCTTTGTGAAGAAGTTCCTATTAGTATCATTTTATAGGTAAGAAAGTGAAGGCACAGAGGTTAAGTAACTTGTTCAAGGTCATACAGCTAATTAGCAGAGGAGCAAGAAATCAACCCCAGGTGTGTACAGTTCCAAAGTCAATGCCATGCTACACCGCTAGGGACTTTTAATTGAAGACTCATTTAATCCACACAATACTGTGAGGTAGGTTTTTATTCTTCCCATTTTATATGTGAAGAGAATAGCTCTACTTGGGTTTCTATCAAAATCTGTTCCAAGTCAAAATCTGTGCACTTAAACCCCATGCTAGGCTTATTTTCACAACCACATTCTACTTTTCCAACTTTTTGTTTTTTTCTATTCAGGTCATTCCCTTTCTCTGAAGTGCCGTTCTCTACCCCTCTAACCAAGTGGAAATTGTAGGCAAACTTTAAGGCCCATCTTAAATTCTGAATTCACAAAGCTTTCCCTGACACTTCCAGTTGGAAATGAGGGACTTAGCACTCATTGTCTACATTATTTATGTTGCATTTATCATATACAGTCTTATATTATGGCTGTTTCTCCTCTCCCCAACTAAATTTATAAGTTGCTAGAATTCAGAAGCCAGAACTAATTTATTCATCTTTGTATTTTCCAAGCACTGTAAGGAAATGAAGGATTACATCTTATTCAACTGTGCCAAATGTACTTAGTGTTCAACACATATTGTTTGAGATTTAATGAAGTTAATCTGACAGTGTCTTACACAGGGAACTCTATTCTAGTTATTATACCAAGCTTGTGACTTTGGTAATTTATCTTCTGTGAGCTTCAATTGCCTTAACATAAAATGGAATTTATAGTTTAGATAATTTCTAAAGCTCCTTCAAACTTTAAAATTTATACCATGATAATTCTGTGAATGAGTAAATGAATAAACTCCTGTATAAAAAGCTTCACAAAACTAGTCAACTGTGTTTCTCTATTTTGTCTTCTTGAATCTTAATCATGTAATAGTTTTTGATCCATAACAGAATTTACCAGAAACAAAAGAGCATACAGTAATAAAGAGAAACAGAAAGGCGTAGAAGGAAAGGAAGAGAGGAATGAAAGAAACTATATAAACAGTAACCACAGAATGGAAAAAAAAGAAACCTAAAAGATGATTCAATGTAATTATAATTTACTTCTACTGAAGTGATTCTGCTTATTTCCTGCCTAAAGTAAAGTACAGAGAGGTTGAGCTAGCTCATTCCCTTTCATCCAAGAAAAATGCCCATCCTGAAACATCGCTCCCAAATAAAGGAACACAAAACAGATGGGTATTACTCATATTAGGAATAGTGCAGTTTTTAAATTCATATCTGGTCCAATGATCCACAGACAACAGAAGCAGAAACCCTCAAAAGAAAAATCAGAACACACAATGCCATTTAGAGAAAGGAATAAGCACATATTTTCAATTATTCATAGTAATTGTTACCGTTTTTTGAGCATTTACTCTGTGCCAGGCATTGTTCTAGGCACTTTCTGTTCATTATTTCTAATCCTTAAAATAAGTCTACATTGTCTATGAAGGACACTGTCTGCTGCTAATGAAACAATTACAGATTAAAGCATTTCATTCTTATTTTACAGATTCAAGATGGCAGCTGGCATAAAGCAAAATTCCTTTTTCACACCCAGGACCCTAATCAACTTCCAGTAATTGAAGTACAAAAACTTCCTCATCTCAAAACTGAACGGAAGTACTACATTGAAAGCAGTTCTGTATGCTTTCTCTAAAGTCTCTGAATTAGTTCAGAATTCATGCTGTTGGCCAGGTAATTGCTGCAGAGGGAAAAATATAGACAGAAAGGTACTATTGGATATTATGAAATGCATGGAATAAAGCATTGGCTAAATCTTAAAGAATCTCAGGAAGAAAAGACTTCCTCCTAAGAAGGAGACGAGGCATTTTTTAAAGGACTATAAGTATTTAATTCTTTTAAAAATTATATTGATCTGAGCTTTCTTAGAGAATTCCCTAGAACTGAACATTTATAAACATGGAATTCTTCAGGATATTCTATATTTTTTGACTGTCTGAGAGCAAAGTACCCATTAGACAGCTGGAGACGCAAAGCACTATGGAGCAATACTGGCTAATGCTCCCAAACGTGCAATGCTTCTGTCTAAAAATTGCAAGCCACAGTCTGATATGTCTTATTTCCCCAAATACTAAGCTGTATTCAGGTCCCCAGTGGGCATATACATCTTAGCCGGTGATACACTACCTCTTACATGTTGCCTTTTTGTGTTGCTTGATGCTCTTTCTAAAACAAGGTGCTTGTGGCTTTCATAGACTATTTCTTTATTCGTCTCTGTCATTCTTTAAGAGTGTATGTACTGGTTACATCAAGATATATTTTGGTTGTTAGTACTTATTTTAATTTGTTTGGTCACATACTTAATAACAAGTAAAACATTATTTATGTGAAGTCCTTGTTTTATTTTAAAATTCTCTTTGTGGATATTAGAATCAAAGCCAGCACACTGTAACCGGTGCTTAAGCACAAGAGAATTGGGAGGGTTTTTTTTTTAACTGTTTTATTTTTAAATTGCTGTAAAAAATTGTAGGCCAGCTACATCCAGTAGTAGGTTTGGGTTAGAGTTTAGGGGTTGTGATATACTATTTTTAAAAATCCATGATCATCTGGGATGATATTTTGTGTATATATATTTTGTAAAGTTCTAATTAATTCAGCAAATCTTTTGAAATTGCTGATGTTTTAAATTATAAAAGCTTTATATTTCTGCTTCATAGAAATTACATGTTTTTGTAATTATTCATTGATTTTCTTTCACTGTTCTTAAATTTAATGTGTTGGGACCTAAAAGAATTCAATTTACCAGTCTTTAAAGTAACATTCAGGAAAACAAAAACAGGCCTTTGCTATTTAAAATAGGCTCAGCAAGTTCAGACTTTCCTTGTTGTCAGAGAAGTGTTAGTTACGTATTAAAAGAAAAATATTATACCTTTTGGTATATAGAAAAGCATGTACATCCATTATAAACATACTATTACCCACAGCAAACCACACTTGCCTATCTATAATAAAAATGTGCTTTAAAATCTTTTTTGGTGGTATTTGTTTTTCTTCTTTTTTTTACCATATCCTTTTATTATATATGATAGCCCTTCTGGCATAGACCTTCTGTACTATATATATTACATTACCAGAAAGTACCTATTGCATACCTATAAAAGGATTATAGGGCCTATTTCCTACTTGTACAAAATGAGGTCATGGCACAGAAATAAACTCTCTCATATATGGTCAACTGATTTCCAACAAGGGTGCCAAGATCATTCAGTGGGAAAAGTACAGTTTTTTCAACAAATAGTTCTGGGAAAACTGGATATCCACATGCAAAAGAATGAAGTTGGACCCTTATCTTAAATCATACACAAAAACTGACTCAAAATGATGAAAACTATTACTGTAACCCACATTTGGAATAAGTTCAAAAATTTAAAAAAACACTTAAAATGGATCAAAGTCCTAAATGTAAGAGCTAAAACTATAAAACTCTTAAAAGGAAACTTAGGTGAAAGGCTTCATGACATTAGATTTGGCAATGATTTCTTGGAGCTGACACCAAAAGGACATTCAACAAATGAAAACAATAAATTGGACTACAGCAAAATTTAAAACTTCTGTGCATCAAAGGACACTATCAAGAGAGTGAAAAGACATCACACTGAATGGGAGAAAATATTTGCATATTTTACGTTCGATAAGGGATTAATATCCAAAATATATGAAGAACTCTTAAAACCCCACACAAAAAAACAAAAAAAACCCCAAGCAATCCAATTTAAAAATGGGCAAGGGACTTCCCTGGTGGTCCTTCCCTGGTGGTCCTTCCCTGGTGGTCCCGCAGGTAAGACTCCGCGCTCCCAATGCAGGGGGCCTGGGTTCAATCCCTGGTCGGGGAACTAGATCCCACATACATGCCACAACTAAGAGTCCGCATGCTGCAACGAAGATCCCGTGTGCCACAACTAAGACGCGGTGCAGCCAAAATAATAAATAAATAAAAATGGGCAAAAGACTTAACAGACATTTCTCTGAAGAAGATATACAATGGCCAACAAATGAAAAGATGCTCAACATTGCTAGTCATTAGGTACAATTCAAAACCATAGTTAGATACCACTTTGTACCCATTAAGATGGCTATTACCATCCCCCCCAAAAGAGGAAAGTAACAAGTGCTGGTGAAGATATGGAGAAATTGGAACCCTTATACATTGCTGGTGGGAATGTATTATGGTATAGCCACTGTGGAAAATAGTTTGGCAGCTCCTCAAAAGTAAAGAGAGAATTACCATATATGACCCAGTAATTCTACTTCACATATATACCCAAAAGAATTGAAAGAAGGGACTCAAACAGATACTTGTATACCAGTGTTCACAGAGGTATTATTCAGGAGAGCCAAAAGGTAGAAACAACCCCAATGTGCGTCAACAGATGATATGATAAAATATGGTAGGTACATACAGTAGACTATTATTCAACCTTAAAAAGGAATGAAATTCTGATATATGCTCCAACATTGATGTACCTTGAAAACGTTATGCTATGTGAAATAAGCCAGACCAAAAGGGAAAATACTGTATGATTCCACTTATAGGAAGTACCAAGAACAGACAAATTCATAAACCAAAAATACAATAGAGGTTACCAGAGGCTGAGTGGGGTAGGAATGAGGAACTGTTGTTTTTTAATGAATATAGAGTTTCTGTTTGGAATGATTACAAAGTTCTGGAGATGGGTGGTAATGATGGTTGCACATCAATTTGAATACGCTTACTGCAACTGAATTGTACACTTAAAATGATTAAAATGACCAATTTTATGCTGTATACTTTACCACAATTTTTAAAATGAAGCTATGGCAAAGATGTCTGATTTCCTGCTTGAGAAACACAAATGTTTTTTAAAAGGAGCCAAGACTGATTCTAAATGAAAGAACCCATAGTCTATACTCTAGTTTCAGTTCATATGCTGTACCTTCTGTTTACCCTCCCCCCCAAAAAAAACTTATATCACAGACATAAATGAATTTCCTAGGTATCCTAGGTATCATTTAGGAAATATATATAAAACAGAAATTCCTTACTTTGTGTTTGTTTTGTTCCTGAAATATTAAATTTAAAGCAAATTTTAATCAACTTATTTATATGCAGTATAGTCTGGTGTTTTAAGAGTACTCTGAGGGTAAGCTATGTGACTTTGCGTGTATTATATATTCTTCATTGCCCCAGTTTCTTCACTGTAAAATGGGGACAATAAAAGTAAAAATCTATATTAATTAGGGGTTCTCCAGAGAAATAGAAACAGTAGGAGAGATAGACAAATGAAAGATAACAGATAAATTGATGAGAGATGACTAGACAGATATAAAGATATAGATTTAATATATATAATATACATATAACATTACATAATAAAACATGTTTTAAATATATACTATATTTAATATTAATATATTAAATACGTAAATTGTAATTAAAATTATATTAAAGTTAATATATTAATAAATTATATATATTATATGGAGATTTATTATGATGAATTGGCTCACATGATTCTGGAAGCTGAGATGTCCCACAACCTGCAAGCTAGAAACCCAGGAAAGCCAGTGGGGTAATGCATTTAAGTCTGAAGGGCTGAGAACCAATGGTTTAAAACCCAGTCTGGGGGCTAGAGAAGATGAGATGTCCCAACTCAAGCATGCAGACAGAAAGCAAAGAGGGGCAAATTCCTCCTTCCTTTGCCATTTCTACTCAGGCCCTCCACGGACTGGGTAATGCCCACACACATGGAGGCAGCATTTTACTTTACCAAGTCTACTGGTTGAAATCCTACTCCCATCCAGAAACACCCTGTCAGACACACCCAGAAATAAATTTTAACCTGGTCACCCTGTGACCAGTCAAACTGACACATAAAATGAACCATCACACTATCTTACCTGGAATGAAACAGAAATGTAGTTCTTTCTGTAGGAAGCAAAAAGGTGGTTTTCTCATTTGGTAACTTTGCAATAAGAGAGCGAATGCCACTAATGGCAAAGAAATGATTTGAGCAGTAGGAACACGTGTTTGGAAGCAAGCACTCTGGCAAACCTCACTTTCTGACCAAAATGTATGAGTTTGGCCCTCTCACACAAGACTAGCAGTTCCAAAAATAAGTGTTAAGCTAAGCCTTCAATGTATAGTGCTCTGTCCTATTAAAGCATAACTTTTCACTCTGACCTACACGGTAATTGGCTATGGTAAGTACGATGAAGTCATTGTCACCTAAGCCTAGGTACACAATTATGCAATCTGTGTGCTTTGGATTCAGAGTCCTGGTATAATTCAAAGCCAGATTAGAAAAATGGCACCTCTGTAGAGAAGAGCAACTGGCAGGGAGTCCGAACTATCATCTTGGCTGTACCTAGCGGGGAAATTTTAGCACTGCACACAAGTACAAAAAATAATCTCACTGACAATCCACTAAAAATAACTTGATTTTGCTGGGTATCTAGTTCAGGACAAATTTAGAGTTGGAATCAAGAAAACTTCTCACTTCTTGAAGCAAACACTGGAAATCCAGTTTCATGAAAAAGACATTCTTCATTAAGGGATAAAGATCTCCCTCATTCATTAGAAAAGAAAAAACTTTAGGGGCTCAAGATGGCGGAGTAGTAGGACGGGGAACTCACCTCTTCCCACAAATACATCAAAAAAACATCTACAAAGGTAACAATTCTCAAAGAACACCTAGTGAACACGAGCAGAAGACCTCAAACACCTGAAAGGACAAGAAAGAGCTCCAGGTAACTGGGAAGGACAAAAGGAAAAAAAAAAAGAGGACGCGAGATGGGACCTGTGCCCCTGGGAGGGAGCTGAAAGGAAAGAAGTTCCCACACCCTGGGAAGGCCCCTCACCAGCGGGGAGATCAGCCGCGACAGAAAAGAAACTTCAGAGGCTCAGAGGAGGCCGCAACCAGTTTGTGGTAGGCAGAAGAAAGAGAGACCTACAGACCTACACAGACAAGTCCGTGCCACTGCCCTGAACGCCCCAGTCTGAGACGCGCAGCTGCTAGTATGGGCGGGGGCGGGTGCTGGAACTCGGGATTTAGAGGATAGACATGGGGAGAGGCTGGCTGCTGGCTGCGCTGAGACAGCCTGAAGGGTCTGGAGTGTGGTACAGCCGCAACTGGGAGTGTTCACGTAAGAAGCACAGGCCTGCCACAGAAGCAAAGTGCCATTGTGAAGTGGCATGCAAAGGGAGGGGTGGGGCTGCCATTACAGCCTCCTTCTCTATGCGCTGGCTCCCGCCTCCGTGGGCTCCAAGGGAGTGCACCCCAGCCACCACCTCAGCCGGCTCCCACGCCATGTGCTGCCTCAGCAGGCCCTGGGAGCAGACACCAGCAGGTTCCCCATACGCAGACGTGAAGCTGAAACTAGAGCTGAGCCATGCAACTTAGGATGCAGGGCTGAAATCTCTTCCTGTGGCTGCATGAGCCATGGATTTACACCTCTGCCGCCAGCTTTGTAAATTCAGCACCTGTGAGACACCTGAACAGACAATGGGTGCTCCCGCAGCTGGGACAGGTCTGGCCTTCACAGCTGTGGGCTTTGTGGGCATGTGCACACGGGGGCTGGGCCAGGCCAGGGTCTCAGCTGCCTCCATAGCTCCCAGAGCAGGTCCAGGTGCACAACTACTGCAGTCCTAGGACCTGACTTCCGTGGATCTGTGCTGGTGGCCTTGTGAAAACAACGCCTGAAAGACACCAGGGCTGATTGCCAGAATTTCCACAGTTGAGGCAGGGCCAATGGCAGTCCAACAACAGTGTCCTCTGTGAGCCCACACAATAGGTGAAAGGTGACACAGCAGAGGATACTCACTGGTGAACAGCTCTGGCGGAGGAATACTCAGCAGCTTCTCTTAGTGGGAGTACTCTAATCCCACCTACCTCACACTGCAGATCAGAAACGCAGCTCAGAAATGTATCTGGGGGCTTCTACTCCAACAACTTAGGGAGCAGACCCTGCCCCTGACAGGGCAGTGACAACCATAGAGCCAACAGGAGGTCCCACTCAATATCCAGTGCAGGCTCTAGTCATCACTACACCAGTCACACCTCAGTCACACCTCTTATCCAGGGGATAACGACCAGCATACACTGAGGAAAGAGGCAGCAGCATCCATACGAAAAACAGTCCTCACACACAAAAAAACAGTAAACCCACACAGGCTGCACAGGGACGATGCCACATAAAATAGCCCTCCAAGACCACAGTAGATAAGTGTTTCTCCTAAACTCATAGTGCAAGAGAAATATAAATATTTATATACTTCTAAGAAGCAGATGAACCACTCCCAATTAAAAGATCAAGAGAATTCCCCTGAAAGAACAATGAAACAGACCTCTTCGGTCTAACAGACGCAGAGTTCAAAAAGGAGATAATGAAAATACTGAAGGAATTAAGAAAGGCCATCAACAGAAATGCAGATTACTGTAAAAAGTAACTAGAAGCTATAAGTTGGAGCCAAGAAAAATTATAAAATTCATTTGCAGAGACAAAAACTAAACTAAAGGCAATGAATAGCAGAATGAATAATGCAGAACAAATAAGTGACATGGAAGATAGAACAATGGAAATCACCCAATGAGAACGGCAGAAAGAAACCCAAATGAAAAAAAAAAAATGAAAGCAATATGAGAAGCCTATGGGATAATATAAAGCATGCCAGTCAACACATAATAGGGAGCCTAGAAGTAGAAGAAAGAGAAAAAGGGACTGAAGATATATTTGAAGAAACTATGGCTAAAACTTCCCAAATCTAGGGCTTCCCTGGTGGTGCAGTGGTCGAGAGTCTGCCTGCCGAGGCAGGGGACGCGGGTTCGTGCCCCGTTCCAGGAGGATCCCGTGAGCCATGGCCACTGAGCCTGCGCGTCTGGAGCCTGTGCTCCGCAACGGGAGAGGCCACAACTGTGAAAGGCCCGCGTATTGCAAAAAAAAAAAAAAAACTTCCCAAATCTAAAGAAAGAAACAGATATCCAGGTACAGGAAGCACAGAGGGTCCCAAACAAGATAAACCCAAACAGACCTACATCAAGACATACCATAATTTAAATGGCAAACATTAAAGGATAGCAATCCAGATGGTGAAAGAGTAGGGCATGGAGCTCACCTCCTCCCGCAAATACATCAAAACTACATCAACATGTGGAACAATTCACAAAGAACACCTACTGAACACTGGCAGAAGACCTCAGACTTCTAAAAGGGCAAAGAAATCTCCATGTAACTGGGAAGGACAAAAGCAAAGCAAAAAAAAAGAGAAAGGAATCAAGACAGGACTTGTACCCTAGGGAGGGAGCTATGAAAGAGGAAAGGTTCCTGCACCCTGGGAGGTCCCCTCACTGGCAGGGAGATGAGCCTGGACAGAGGGGGAGCTTCAGAGCCTTGGAGGAGAATGCAGCAACCGGTCTGCAGAAGACAAAACAGAGAGTGACCTGCACAGATGATTGGTACCAACGCCCTGCACTCCCCAGCCTGAGATGCTTGTCCACTGGTGTGGGTGGGGGCTGGATACTAAAGCTTGGGCTTCAGAGATCAGACGAGGGGAGAGGACTGGGGTTGGCTGCGTGGAGACAGCCTGAAGGGGCTAGACTGCGGCAACTGGGAGTGTATGCGGAAGAAGCCTAAGCCAAACAGAGAGGCAAGGCGCCATTGTTGGGGGGCACAGGAGGAGAGGGGCGGGACCGCCATAGGAGGTTCTTTCCCTGCATGTGCTCTCAGGCAAAAGGACACTACCAACACCAACGTGAGCTCTGGGGGTGGGCATGAGCTGACACTGCCATCGCAGGCTCCAGAGACAGAAGCAGGCCACTGCCGCTTCTGAGAGAACCAGGAGCAGGCACCATTCACTGCCCCCACCATCCTGGGAGCACCCATGGCTGCTGCTGAAAGACACACAAACAGGCGCCAATTGCTGCCCCTGCCCAGCACGGGCCCTGGGAGCTCGCACTACCCACTGCCGCCACCGAGAGACCCAAGAGCAGGTGCCAATCGCTGCCCCCATTGGCACGGGTCCCTGGCCGTTATCAAGGGGATAACAGCCAGCACACGGTGAAGAAAGAGGCAGCAAGCATCCATAATAAAAGCAGCCAAAGATATTAAACCCACACAAGCTATGCAGGGACACCTCCACATATACTCAGCCTTCCAAGACTACAGTAGATAATTGTTTCTCCTAAACTCACAGAGGAAAAGAAATGTAAGTAAAATGGAGAAGCAGAGGAACCATTCCCAGTTAAAAGACTTAGAGAATTCCCCTGAAGGAACAAACAATGAAACAGACCTCTTCATTCAAACAGACACAGAGTTCAAAAAGGAGGTAATGAAAATACTGAAGGAATTAAGAAAGGCTATTGACAAATATGCAGATTACTGTAAAAAGTAACTAGAACCTATAAGGAGGAGCCAAGAAAACATAAAATTCATCTGCCAAGATGAAAGCTGAGATAACAACAGTGAATAACAGAATAAATAACGCAAAAAAACAAATAAGTGATCAGAAAGAATAATGGAAGTCACCAGATCAGAACAGTAGACAGAAAGCCAAATGAAAAAAAAATGAAAGCAACATAAGAGACCTATGGGATAATATAAAGTGTGCCAGTACACACATAAGAGGGATTCCAGAAGAAGAAGAAGAGAAAAGGGGATTGAAAATGTATTTGAATAAATTATGTCTGAATACTTGCCAAACCTAAAGAAAGAAACAGATATCCAGATACAAGAAGCATAGAGGGTCCCAAACAAGATAAACCCAAACAGACCTACACCAAGACATATTATAAGAAAAATGGCAAAAGTTAAAGAGAGAATTCTAAAGGCCGCAAGAGAAAAACAAAGAGTTAAATTACAAGAGAACCCCAATAAAGCTATCAGCTGATCTCTCTACAGAAATGCTGCAGGCCAGAAGGGAGTGGCAAAATATATTCAAAATCTTGAAAGGGAAAAATCTGCAACTTAGAATACTCTATTCAGCAAGATTATCACTTAGAACAGGAGAGAGAAAGAATTTCTCAGACAAGCAAGAACTACAAAAGAATACAGCAATACTAAACCTATCCTAAAAGAAATATTGAAAGGTCTTCTCTACATAGAAAAGAAGCAAGAAGATATAGGAAAAAGAAAATCACAATTGGAAAGTAAATCACTTAATTAAGCCACTATACAGATCAAAAAGAAAAAAACCTCTGTGAAGGCAATGATAAACACAAGGAATAGCAAAGTAAACATGAAAATGTAAAAGAGGACATCAAAATCATAAAACGTGGGGTAGAAGAGTAAGAAAATGTAGATTCCTTTTTTTAGAATGTGTTTCAGCCTACATGACTATCAATCTAAAGCAAGTAGATATAGGTAGGGGTTAACATACTTGAAAAACAGGGTAACCACAAACCAAAAACATACAATAGATTCACAAAAATCAAAAAGAAGAAAACAGAAGCATAAAATAAAAGGAAATTATCAAACCAAAAAAGAAAGAAACATAGAATCAACTGGAAAACAAGGTTTAAAATGGCAATAAATAAATATCTATCAATAATTACATTAAATGTCAACGGACTAAATACTCCAATCAAAAGACACAGAGTGTGAGACTGGATAAAAAAACAAGAGCCTACAATATGCTGCCTAAAAGAGACCCACTTTAGTGCAAAGGATACACATAGATTGAAAGTGAGGGGACAGAAAAAGATATTTCATGCAAACAGAAATGACAAGAAAGTGGGGGTCACCATACACATATCAGACAAACTAAACTTTAAAAAAAAGTCTATAAAGAAAGATAAAGAAGAACACTATATAATGATAAAAGGATCAATACAAGAAGAGGATTCTACACTCAATACACATGTGCCTAGTATAGGAGCACCTAACACATAAAACAAATACTAACAGACAGAAAGGGAAAAACTGATGGGAATACAATAGCAGGAGACTTTAACCCCACTCACGTCAATGGACAAATCTTCAAGACAGAAAATCAATGAGGCAACAGAGATCCTAAATGATGCAATAGAAAGTTAGACTTAATTGATATTTTCAGGACATTATATCCCAAAAAAACAGAATACACATTCTTTTCAAGTGCACATGGAACATTCTCTAAGACTGACCACATAACTACGGCACAAAACAAAACCCAACAAATTTAAGAATACAGAAATTACTTCAAGCACCTTCTCAGCCCATAAAAACATGAAATTAGAAATCAACCACAGAAAAGGAAACAAGAAAAAAAAAACTTAACATGGAGACTAAACAACATGCTACTAAACTACCAATGGGTCAACAATGAAATCAAAGAGAAAATTTAAAAATACCTTGAAACAAATGACAATGAAAACACAACCTTACAAAAATCTATGGGATGCAGCAAAAGCAATTCTTGGCGGGAAGTTCATAGTTATATAGGCCTTGCTCAAAAAACAAGAAAAATCTCAAATAAACAACCTAACCTGCCACCCAAAAGAATTAGAAAAAGAACAAACAAAACCTAAAGTCAGCAAAAGAAAGGAAATAATGAAGATCAGAGAGAAAATAATATAAAATAGAGATTAAAAATAGAAAAAAAAAAATCAATAAAACCAAGAGGTGGTTCTTTGAAAGGGTAAGCCAAATTGACAAACCTCTGGCCAGGCTCACCAGAAGAAAAGAGAGAGAACCCAAATAAACAAACTAAGAAATGAAAGAGGAGAAATCACAACTAATACCACAGAAATACAAAAAAACATAAGAGAATACTATGAAAAATTATATGCCAAAGAATTTGACAACCTAGAATAGACAACTTTCTAGAAATATACATCCTACCAAAAATGAATCAAGAAGAAGTGGATAACATAAACAGACTGATCACTAGAAGTAAAATAGAATCTGTAATAAAAGACAAAAAAATAAATCTCCCAACAAACAAAAGTACAGGACCAGATGTCTTCATAGGCAAATTCTACCAAACATACAAAGAAGAACCTACACTGATCCTTCTCAAAATTTTCTATAAAGGTTGAAAAGAACAATCCCAAAGACATTCTATGACACCACCATCACCCTGATACCAAAACCAAACAAAAATACCACCAAAAAACAAAATTAGGGCTTCCCTGGTGGCACAGTGGTTGAGAGTCCACCTGCCGATGCAGGGGACACGGGTTCGTGCCCCGGTCCGGGAAGATCCCACATGCCGCGGAGCGGCTGGGCCCGTGAGCCATGGCCGCTGAGCCTGCGCGTCTGGAGCCTGTGCTCTGCAACGGGAGAGGCCACAACAGTGAGAGGCCCGCGTACCCAACAAAAACAAACAAACAAAATTAGAGCCCTATATATTTGATGAATATAGATGCAAAATTCTCAACAAACTGAATCCAACAACACATAAAAAAGATCATACAGCTTCAAGATGGCGGAGGAGTAAGACATGGAGATCACCTTCCTACCCACAAATACATTAAAACTACATCTACACGTGGAACAACTCCTACAGAACACCTACTGAATGCTAGAAGAAGACCTCAGACCTCCCAAAAGATGCCTGAGAGCGACCTACACACAGAGGTGGGGCCAAAACCAAAGCTGAACCCCAGGAGCTGTGTGAACAAAGAAGAGAAAGGGAAATTTCTCTGTGCAGCCTCTGGAGCAGCGGATTAAATCCCCACAATCAACTTGATGTACCCTGCATCTGTGGAATACCTGAATAGACAACGAATCAATCCAAAATTAAGGCAGTGAGCTTTGGGAATAACTGACAAGTGCAGACTTGGGGTTTGCTGTGACTGACTTGTTTCTGATTTTTATGTTTATCTTAGCATGGTTTTTAGTGCTTGTTATTGTTGGTCGATTTGTTTATTGGTTTGTTTGCTCTCCTTTTTTATTATTACTTTTCTGGTTTTTTACATTAATAATTTTTTTTATTTTAATTATTATGTATCTTTTGTTTTTTCTCCGTTTTCCTCTGAGCCATGTGACTGACGGGTCTTGGTGCTCCGGCCTGGTGTCAGGCCTGAGCCTCTGAGGTGGGAGAGCCGAGTTCAGAACACTGGACCATCAGAGACCCCCTGGCCCCACATAATAACAATCAGCAAGAGCTCTCCCAGAGATCTCCGTATCAACACTAAGACCCAGCTCCACCCAAAGGCCAGCAAGTTCCAGTGCTAGAAGCCCCATGCCAAACAACTAGCAAGATAGGAACACAACCCCACCCATTAGCAGAGAGGCTGCCGAAAATCATACTAAGTTCACAGACACCCCAAAACACACCACTGGATGTAGCCCTGCCCACGAGAAAGACAAGATGCATCCCACCCACCAGAACACAGGCACCAATACCCTCCACCAGGAAGCCTACACAAACCACTAAACCAACCTCACAAGTAGGAGGCAGACACCAAAAACAACAGGAACTACAAACCTGCACACTGCAAAAGGGAGACCCCCAAAACAGTAAGTTAAGCAAAATGAGAAGACAAAGAAATATGCAGGAGATGAAGAAGCAAGGTAAAAACCCACCAGACCAAACAGATGAAGAGGAAAAAGGCAGTCTACCTAACTACCTGAAAAAGAATTCAGAGTAATGATAGGAAAGATGATCCAAAATCTTGGAAACAGAATGGAGAAAATATAAGAAATGTTTAACAAGGACCCAGAAGAACTAAAGAGCAAAAAAACAACAATGAACAACACAGTAAATGAAATTAAAAATTCTCTACAAGGAATCAATAGCAGAATAACTGAGGCAGAAGAACAGATAAGTGACCTGGAAGATAAAATAGTGGAAATAACTACCACAGGGCAGAATAAAGAAAAAAAGAACGAAAAGAATTGAGGACAGTCTCAGAGACTTCTGGGACAACATTAAACGTACCAACATTCGAATTATAGGGGTCCCAGAAGAAGAGAAAAAGAAAGGGACTGAGAAAATATCTGAAGAGATTGTAGTTGAAAACTTCCTAATACAGGGAAGGAAATAGTCCAGGAAGCGCAGAGAGTTGCATACAGGATAAATCCAACGAGAAACACGTCAAGACACATACTAATCAAAGTATCAAAAATTAAATACAAAGAAAATATATTAAAAGCACCAAGGGAAAAGCAATAAATAACATACAAGGGAATCCCCATAAGGCTAAGAGCTGATCTTTCAGCAGAAACTCTGCAAGCCAGAAGACAGTGGCAGAACATATTTAAAGTGATGAAAGGGAAAAACCTACAACCAAGATCACTCTACCCAGCAAGGATCTCATTCAAATTCAACAGAGAAATTAAAACCTTTACAGACAAGCAAAAGTTAAGAGAATTCAGCACCACCAAACCAGCTTTACAACAAATGCTAAAGGAACTTCTGTAGGCAGGAAACACAAGAGAAGGAAAAGACCTGTAATAACAAACCCAAAACAATTAAGAAAATGGTGACAGGAACATACATATCAATAATTATCTTAAACGTAAATGGATTAAAAGCTCCAACCAAAAGACATAGACTGGCTGAATGAATACAAAAACAAGACCTGTATATATGCTGTCTATAAGAGACCCACTTCAGACCTAGGGACACATACAGACTGAAAGTGAGGGGATGGAAAAAGATATTCCATGCAAATAGCAATAAAAAGAAACCTGGAGTAGCAATTCTCATAACAGATAAAATAGACTTTAAAATAAAGACTATTACAAGAGACAAAGAAGGATGCTACATAATGATCAAGGGATCAATCCAAGAAGAAGATATAAAAATGGTAAATATTTATGCACCCAACATAGTAGCACCTCAATACATAAGGCAAGTGCTAATAGCCATAAAAGGAGAAATAGACATTAACACAATAAGAGTAGGGGACTTTAACACCCCACGTTCACAAATGGACAGATCAACCAAAATTTAAATAAATAAGGAAACACAAGCTTTAAATGATACATTAAACAAGATGGACTTAATTAATATTTATAGGACATTCTATCCAAAAAAAAACAGAATACACTTTCTTCTCAAGTGCTCATGGAACATTCCCCAGGACAGATCATATTTGGGTCACAAATCAAGCCTCGGTAAATTTAAGAAAATTGAAATCGTATCAAGTATGTGTTCTGACCACAGTGCTATGTGACTAGATATTAATTACAGGAAGAAAACTGTAAAAAATACAAACAAACGGAGGCTAAGCAATACACTACTAAATAACGAAGAGATCACTGAAGAAATCAAAGAGGAAATCAAAAAATACCTAGAAAAAAAAGACAATGAAAACACAATGACCCAAAACCTATGGGATGAAGCAAAAGCAGTTCTAAGAAGGAAGTTTATAGCAATAGAATCCTACCTCAAAAAACAACCTAAAATTACACCTAAAGGAATTAGAGAAAGAAGAACAAAAAAACCCCAAAGTTAACAGAAGGAAAGAAATCATAAATATCAGATCAGAAATAAATGAAAGAGAAATGAAGGAAACAACAGCAAAGTTCAATAAAACTAAAACCTGGTTCTTGCAGAAGACAAACAAATTAATAAACCACTAGCCAGACTCATCAAGAAAAAAAGGGAGAAGACTCAAATCAATAGAATTAGAAATGAAAAAGGAGAAGTTAACAACTGACACTGCAGAAACACAAAGGATCATGAGAGATTACTGCAAGCAACTATATGCCAACAAAATGGACAACCTGTAAGAAATGGACAAATTCTTAGAAAAGCACAACCTTCCCAGACTGAACTAGGAAGAAATAGAAAATATAAACAGACCAATCACAAGCACTGAAATTGAAACTGTGATTAAAAATCTTCCAACAAACAAAAGCCCAGGACCAGATGGCTTCACAGGCAAATTCTATCAAACATTTAGAGGAGAACTAATACCTATCCTTCTGAAAATCTTACAAGATACAGCAGAGCAAGACACACTCCCAAACCCATTCTACGAGGCCACCCTGATACCAAAACCAGGCAAAGATGTCACAAAAAAAGAAAATTACAGGCCAATATCACTGATGAACATAGATGCAAAAATCCTCAACAAAATATTAGCAAACAGAATCCAACAGCACATGAAAAGGATCATACACCATGATCAAGTGGGGTTTGTCCCAGGAATGCAAGGATTCTTCAATATACACAAATCAATCAATGTGATACACCATATTAACAAATTGAAGGATAAAAACCACATGATAATCTCAATAGATACAGAAAAAGCTTTCGAAAAAATTAAACATCCATTTATGATACAAACTCTGCAGAAAGCAGGCACAGAGGGAACTTACCTCAACATAATAAAGGCCATATGTGACAAACCCACAGCCAGCATCATTCTCAATGATCAAAAACTGAAACCATTTCCTCTAAGATCAGGAACAAGACAAGGTTGCCCACTCTCACCACTATTATTCAACATAGTTTTGGAAGTTTTAGCCACAGCAATCAGAGAAGGAAAAGAAATAAATGGAATCCACTTCAGCAAAGAAGAAGTAAACCTGTCACTGTTTGCAGATGATGTGATACTATACATAGGGAATCCTAAAGAAGTTACCAGAAGACTACTAGAGCTAGTCAATGAATTTGGTGAAGTAGCAGGATACAAAATTAATGCACAGAAATCTCTTGCATTTCTATACACTAATGGTGAAAAATCTGAAAGTGAAATTAAGGAAACACTCCCATTTACCACTGCAACAAAAAGAATAAAATACCTAGGAATAAACCTACCTAAGAAGACAAAAGACCTGTATGCAGAAAAGTATAAGACAGTGATGAAAGAAATTAAAGATGATACAAACAGATGGAGAGATATACCATGTTTTTGGATTGGAAGAATCAACATTGTGAAAATGACTATACTACGAAAAGCAATCTACAGATTCAGTGTTATCTGTATCAAACTACCAATGGCATTTTTCACAGAACTAGAACAAAAAACTTCATAATTTGTATGGAAACACAAAAGACCCCGAACAGCCAAAGCAATCATGAGAAAGAAAAATGGAGCTGGAGGAATCGGCTCCCTGACTTCAGACTATACCACAAAGCTACAGTAATCAAGACAGTATGGTACTGGCACAAAACAGAATTATACATCAATGGAACAGGATAGAAAGCCCAGAGATAAACCCACGCACATACAGTCACCTTATCTTTGATAAAGGAAGCGAGAATATACAATGGAGAAAAGACAGTCTCTGCAGTAAGTGTTGCTGGGAAAACTAGACAGCTACATGTAAATGAAATTAGAATACTTCCTAACACCATATACAAACGTAAACTCAAAATGGATTAAAGATCTAAATGTAAGGCCAGTCACTATAAAACTCTTAGAGGAAAACATAGGAAGAACACTCTTTGACATAAATCAAAGCAAGACCCTTTTTGACCCACCTCCTAGAGGAATAGAAGTAAAAACAAAAATAAACAAATGGGAAGGGGATATGGGGATATATGTATACATATAGCTGATTCACTTTGTTATACAGCAGAAACTAACACAGCATTGTAAAGCAATTATACCCCAATAAAGATGATTAAAAAAAAAAAAAAGATCATACATCATGCCCAAGTTGGATGCATCCCAGGGTCACAAAGATGGTTAAAAATATGCAAATCAATCAATGTGATACACCACATCAACAAAAGAAAAGACAAAACCACATGACCATCACAATAAATGCAGAATAAGCATTCGATAAAATTCAACATCCATTCATGTTAAAAACTCTGAACAAAGTGGGTAAAGAGGGAACATATCTCAACATTATAAAATCTATTTATGAAGCTTTTGCAAACCCACAGCCAATATAAAACTCAGCAGTGAAAAAGTGAAAGCCTTCCCACTAAAATCTGGAACAACACAAGGAATGCACTCTCACCACTTCTCTTCAACATAGTATTGGAAGTCCTAGCCACAGTAATCAGACAAGAAAAAGAAATAAATGGTATCCAAATCAGTAGGTAAGAGGTAAAACTGTCACTATATGCAGATGATATGATACTATATATAGAAAACCCTAGAGACTCCACACAAAAACTACTAAAACTGATAAATGAATTCAGCAAGGTAGAAGGATACAAGATGAACATACAGAAATCAGTTGCATTTCTTTACACTAAATGAAATAGCAGAAAGCAAGTGTAAACAAACAATCCCCTTTAAAATAGCATCAAAAAAAAATACTTAAGAATAAACCTCACCAAGGAGGTGAAAGCCTTACATGTTGAGAACTACAAAACATTAATAAAGGAAACTGAAGATGATTCAAAGAAATGGAAAGATATCTCATGCTCTTGGATTGCAAGAATTAATGTTGTTAAAATGGCAATACTGGCTTCCCTGGTGGCGCAGTGGCTGAGAGTCCACCTGCCGACGCAGGGGACACGGGTTCGTGCCCCAGTCCAGGAGGATCCCACATGCCGCGGAGCAGCTGGGCCCGTGAGCCATGGCTGCTGAGCCTGCACGTCTGGAGCCTGTGCTCCGCAACGGGAGAGGCCACAACAGTGAGAGGCCCGTGTACCGCAAAAAAAAAAAAAAAAAAGGTAATACTACCCAAAGCAATCTACAGATTTAATGCGAACTCTATCAAATTACCCATATTTTTTTCTTTCTTTTTTTTCTTTTTTTTTTGGCAGTACGCAGGCCTCTCACTGTTGTGGCCTCTCCCATTGCGGAGCACAGGCTCCGGACACGCAGGCTCAGCGGCCATGGCTCACGGGCCCAGCCGCTCCGTGGCATGTGCGATCTTCCCGTACCGGGGCACAAACCCGTGTCCCCTGCATCGGCAGGCGGACTCTCAACCACTGCGCCACCAGGGAAGCCCTACCCATGATATTTTTCTCAGAACTAGACCAAATAATCCTAAAACTTATATGGAACCATAAAAAAAAAAAGAATTGCTACAGCAATCCTGAGAAAAAAGAACAATGCAGGAGGCATAACTCTCTTAGACTTCAGACAATACTACAAAGCTACAGTATTCAAAACACTGTGGTACTGGCACAAAAACAGACAATCAGATCAACGGAACAAAATTGAGAGCCCAGAAATAAACACAATACCTACGGACAATTAATCTTCAACAAAGGAGGCAAGAATATACAATGGGGAAAAAAGACAGTCTCTTCAGCAAGTGGTGCTGGGAAAGTTAAACAGCTGCATGTAAATAAATTAAGTTAGAAGACACCCTCACACCATGCACAAAAATAAACTCAAAATGGCTTAAAGACTTAAATATAATACAAGACACCATTAAACTCCTAGAAGAGAACATAGCAAAACATTCTCTGACATAAATCGTACCAATGTTTTCTTAGGTCAGTCTCCCAAGGCAACAGAAATAAAAGCAAAAATAAAGAAATGGGGACTAATCAAACTCACACTCTTTGGTACAGCAAAGGAAGCCATAAACAAAACGAAAAGACAACCTACGTATTGGGAGAAAATATTTGCAAACGATGCTACCAACAAGGGCTTAATTTCCAAAATATACAAACAGCTCATACAATTCAATAACAAACAAAACAAACAAACAAACAAAAAAAAACAATTAAAAAGTGGGCAAAAGACCTAAATTGAAATTTCTCCAAAGGAGTCATACAGATGGCTTGTTAAGCACATGAAAAGATGCTCATCACCGCTAATTATTAGAGAAATGCAAATCAAAACTACAGTGAGATACCACCTCACACCAGTCAGAATGGCAGTCATTAAAAAGTCTATGAGTAACAAATGCTGGAGAGGGTGTGGAGAAAAGGGAACCCTCTTACACTGCTGGTGGGAATGTAAATTGGTGCAGCCACTATGGAAAATTATACAGAGATTCCTCAAGAAACTAAAATTAGAGTTGCCATATGATCCAGCAATCCCACTCCTCAGCATATACCCAGAAAAAAAACATAATTCAAAAAGATACATGCAGCCCTATGTTCATAGCAGCACTATTCACAATAGCCAAGACATGGAAACAATCTAAATGTACATTGACAGATGAATGGATAAAGAAGATGCGGTATGTATACACAATGGAATATTACTCAGCCATAAAAAACAACAAAACAATGCCATCTGCAGCAACATGGATGCAACGAGATTATCATACAAAGTGAAGTAAGTCAGAAAGAGAAAGACAAATACCATATGATATCACTTATACGTGGAATATAAACTACAACACAAATGAACATATCTATGAAACAAAAACAGACTCACAGACATAGAGAACAGACTTGTGGTTGCCAAGGGGTGCAGGAGGGAAGGATTGGGAGTTTGGAAATAGCAGATACAAACTATTATATATAGAATGGATAAACAATAAGGTCCCACTGTATAGCACAGGTAATATAGTCAATATCCTGTGACAAACCATAATGGAAAAAAATATATATATATAACTGAGTATATGTATCTTTTTCATATTCTATATATATATGAGTATATATATTCATATTCATACTCATATATATGACTGAGTCGCTTTGCTGTACAGGAGAAATTAACACCAGATTGTAAATCAACTATACTTCAATACAATTAAAAAAAAAAAGTGAAGCGAACAGAAAACTAAGAAAAACAATAATAATCATTATATTAATGATTTACTTATATATGTTAGGTATTTTCTTTATGTGAGGAACTGTACTAAATGCTTTAATGCATTTAATCCTAGACAAACTGACATATGAAGAACTGAGATTTTGCCCAAGGTCAAATGGCAAAAAAGTTGCAGAGACACAGTTCTAACCTAGCTCCCTATGATTTCACTGACCTTCCTCTGTAACCAGGATAACTTATTTCTTCCATGTATGTTCCATTATTATTCTGTAAATAGTTTGCATTAATTAAAAAACCCAGAAAATAGCTCCATTTTTTTCTATTTCAATTTGCTGTCATGTAATTGGTGTGAATTTTTTTTCAAAATACTACTATAAATATTTGCATTAAAAGTATTTCATTAAAAAAGGAAAACTTTAACTTTATTGATATTATATTCAGTTTTTCTCACAGACATGTTTTTGATTTGTAAGAGATTAAGCCATTTAATAACCAATACAAATGCCAAGATGCTATACAAAATATTCAGTTAAAATAATTTTAATTGTTTCTTAGTATTTCCTACATGATTCAATATACCACAGAAAAATACTATGTATTTTTCTTTCAAGTCTTCCTACAATGAAAAACTTAAAAACTTTGCACAAAACTTAATTAGTAAACACAAACAAGTTTTGGTTTAATAGTTGGAAGTGAGAAATTAAAACAATCAGATTTTTTTTAGTTTGCTTTCATAACTATTAGTCTAGCTAGTAAAAATTGCTGCTTTCAGACTTCAGGTATTTAAAAGGTAAAAATAAACATTTTTATAATTTTTTTTCAGAAATTTTTTTTCTAAAATCGTTTTAGGAATCTATTCCACATACTTCTTTGCAGCAAACTGTATGCCTTCTGTATTAGGTCCTGGATTCGTCTAATAGCAATGACCTAATTGTTGGATCCTTCTAAAGGCTCATCAATTATGATTGAACCTCCTGAATCATGATTTATTTATTTGATCCTAATCATGCTTTTGCCAATAAAAGATCCAGCCAATTCTTTGGGAACAGTTACTTGTGTTGTAATAATAAGTCCATCCAAATCACAGTATGTCATGCTCCCCTGCTGAAGAATAATCATACCCAGAATCAACCAGTGGTTTCTTCCCTGACCACTTACTTCTGTGTCCCAACCTCTGAATGCAAGCTCAGGAAATGAATCTGGTTCCTGATTACCCATGGGATGAAGACATGCAAGCTGCTCTGCAAAGCCTATTAGGCCTTGATGACCTGGCCTCTGACTACCTGTCAACCTTCTCTCCCTCCTTTCTCATCAGTCATTATACTCCAGTCATACCTAACTAATCTGCTGTTTCCTGAACATACTACACTTTTTCATTCCTCTGTCTGGAAAGCTTTCCCACCTTGACCTCCTGACCAACTCCTACTCATTCTTCAAGTTAGCTCCTCGGGAAGGCTTTTCTAATTTCCCCACAAAGGAATGCATGCTGTTTCCTCTTTAGGTCACATTCTATCTTCTACACTTGCTTCACTATGTTTTTATAGCTCTTCACATGTTTGTCTCCCTTAACGATGACTTCCCTGAAGGCAGAGTATAGATTTTAATGTTTATAATCACACAGAATAGCACAGTGCATGACACAAATAGGTGTTCAAGTCCTTCATGTCTTCTGTGTGTTGTGAACCAGACACTGAGACCCAAGTTGGCAATTCAAAATGAGCAAAAAGGCAAGGTCCCTGTGCTCAATGAGCTAACTATCTGGGAGAGAAACTGATGTTAATCAAATGATAATATTTATGAATATATCATTACAATTTGAAATAAGTGCTCTGAAAGACACACACACACACACACACACACACACACACACATTCCTACCTAGGCTGGAGCAGGAGGGAGGAGGAGTGGCTAAGGAAGGCTCCCCTAGGAAAGCAGTGCTTACTGGCCATCCAGAGGATGAGTAATTAGAGATGAGGCTGAGAAGAAATGGGCCAGAATATGAGGGATCTTTGCAAGGTCATAACAAGGATTTAGTTCTTTTGTCCTTAGAGCAACATTAGGCATTGAAGGATTTTAAGGAGCTGACTGACATTATCAGACGTGTGATTTGCAAAGATGCTCAGGCAGCAGTTTGGAAAGTGAATTGAAGAAACAAATATTTTTTGACCGCATTAACAAATTAATAAGTTAACTAACCTGCTTAGCTAATTCTTGATTATTCACATTATTTTAGGCCCATCTAATTAGAATTTAAATTTTAATAATATCTTCTAGTGTAGCATTGTCCAATGGAAATTTAACATGAGTCACATAAGTAATTTAAAATTTTATAGTACCTACATTTTAAAAAGTAAAATGAAACAGGTGAAAATTTTAATAATGTATTATACATAACCCACTGTATCTAAAATACTATTTCAACATGTACTCAATATAAAAATGTTATTAAATTTTGTACTAATCTTTGTAATCCAGTGTAAGTATTTTACATTTACAGTACATATCTATTTGGATCACCACACATCAAGTGCTTAACAGCCACTGTGGTCAGTGGTGACAGTGGACAGTGGACAGTGCAGTTGTAATGCCTTCCCCAAGTGGTTTCCAAAACTGATTATACATCAGAAGTATACACAAAGACATTTGTTAAAAAGATTTCCCAATAGCTCTCTCCATTTTTATTAAGCTCTCTCCATTTTGATTGGTCTCTAGGAAGAGACCCAGAAATCTGGTTCTGATCAAGTACACCAAGTGATGGTGATGTAACAGTCCATGGACCAGCATATGGGAATTACTGCATTGCCTCAAAGTTGGGAATATAACAAAACCTTTGTGAATATAATGAAACATCTTGCACCCTCGGAAAATTTGAGCAATGTCATGAGAAGCCCAGTAGGAAAGATGTTTCAGAATTTGAGACACCCTTGAAGTAATTTCAGAAATTCATTGCCATCACTGCTTCTTAAAAGTTCAATCTGTAGAATTCAGTTCCTGAAAAGATAGCAAACTAACAATACTACTACCTCCTGGAGTCCCCAGGTCTAATCCTGAAGATGTCATGTAAGTGACAGGATAATGATGGATCTTAGAGACTAACTCAGAAACACTGACAAACCCCTGGGAGATGAAAGGGAGTTGGGTACCATTGTGGTGGGAAAAGGAAAGCCTGGGGTCATAGATGGACCACTGATGAGGTAAGGAGTAGAATGGAGAGATGGGCTCCCTGACTGTGCCTTCTTCTAACCACATTACCCTGGGTGGATCACAGCCCACGCCAACTCGAGGTGGACATGAAAACAGCAGGTCCAGCCCAGCACCTGCCCAAGGAGGCAGAGTAACATGGGGAAGCTGATAACTATGCATACAGGTTGGCTTGCAACAGTTCTCTCCTTTACTTCCTTCCACCCTGGGGTCTAGGAAGTAGCAGAGGATACAGCAGCTCTTGGAAAAGGGATGGCAAATGCAGGGGAACTGGGAAATAACCTACAGGCATGTTCTCTTCCTGAAAGGGCAAAATGGAACTAGCAGAACCCAGACTGTAACACAAGAGGCTTTTCACTCTGAGGTTCATCCATGCTCCCCTTTAGCGAACCCTCTGAAAAAAAAAAAAAATCACAAGAAGAATCACAATCCTAGTCTCAGGCTTTTGATCCTCCAAGTATGAATTACAGCTGAAGTTGCTGACACTCCCAAGGGAATAAGAGATCACAGAGGAAAATATTACAGCATCTGAGGAGTATAACTCCACAAAAGAAATTTTTTTAGAAAACCAGACAATTTGTGCTAGAGGAGTAGAATTAATGGACCCAAAAAAATTGAGAAATTTTAAGTGAGTAAAAGAAATGCCACCAAAGAGATAAGGGAGAATATTAGCAATATGAAGCAATAATAAGCTGGAGATACTGGTTATGAAAAATATGGTGATTGAAATGAACTCAGTGGATGAGTTGGCTGACCGACTAGACACCATCAGATAACAAATCAGTAAGATAGAAATTAGTTGGGGATCTCTCCCAGAATGTATCTAGAAGCAATGAAGAGATGAGAAACATAAAAGTTAAAGGATAAAAAAAAAAAAGTTAAAGGATTTGGAGAGAACCCTGATAAAACCTGACAACATTATAAGAAAAGAGAGCAAATATCCTTCATTAACATTCATAAAAACGTAGGAACAAAATACTAGCTAATTGAATCAGACATATATATATATAATATATAACGTGTAATAAAATAAATGAATTTAGAAAGGTTGCAGGATACAAAATCAACATATAGAAAAATCAATTGTATTTCTATAAGCTAGCAATGAAAAATCCAAAAATTAAATTAAATAATCCCTTTCAAAATCACTTCAAAAAGAATAAAATACTTAGAAATATATATAGCACGACATGCAAACTTTTACAATGAAAACTACAAAGCATTGTTAAGTGAAATTAAAGACAATCTAAGTAAATGAGTGACATGACATTTTCATGGACTGTAAAACACACTACCATTAAGGTGCCAGTTTTCTACCAATAAATCTATCAATTCTATACAATCCTTGTCAAAATCCTAACAAGATCTTTTGTAGAAATTGGTAAACTGATCCTAAAATTTATATGGATATGCAAACGACCTAGAATAGCTAACACATTTTTGTAAAATTAGAAGGACTTAATTATCTGATTTTAGAACTTAATATAAAGTAATGATAATCAAGAGAGTGTGGTATTGGTACAAAGATAGACCTATAGTTCAATGAAATAGGGTAGAAATTCCAGAAATAAATTCTTACGTTTATGGTTACTTGATTTTTTACAAAATGTCAAGGCAATTCAAAAGCGAAGAATAATAATTTTAACAAATGATGGTAGAACAATAACATATCCATATGCAAAAAAGAACTCAAACCATTACTTTGTAGTATATATTAAAGAACAACTCAAAATGGATCACAGACCTAAATGTATGAACTAAACCTATAAAGCTTCTAGAAAATATATGAAAATATCTTTGGGACTTTGGTCTAGGCAAAAATTTATTAGTGTGACACAAAAAGCACAATTCATTTTAAAAATTGATGAAGTGAACTTCACTGAAATGTAAAACTTTTGCTCTTTAAAAGACACAATTAGGAAAATTAAAAATAAGTCTGGGGGAAAATATTTGCAAACCATACAAGGATTTGTCATTAATTATCTACTGCTGTGCAGCAATTGGCCCAAAAGTTAGTAGTTTAAAACAACAAATATTTATTATCTCACACAATTTTTGAATCTGAGGAATCTGAGTGCAGCTGTCAGTCAGAGCTGCAGTCATGTCAAGACTCGATTAGGACTAGAGAATTTGCTTCCAAGCTCACTCACATGGCTGTTATCAAGCCTCAGTTCCTTGCTGTTTGTTACCCAGTGTATTAGTCTGATAGGGCTACTATAACAAAATAGCACAAATTGAGTGGCTTAAATAACACAAACTTATTTTCCAAAAGTTCTGGAGGCTAGAAGTCCAAGATCACAGTGTCAGCAGGTTTTGTTCCTTCTGAGGCCTCTTTGGGTTGTAGATGACCTTCTTGCTGTGTCTTCGCATGGCTTTTCTCTGTGTGCCCACATCCCTGATGTCTCCTTTTGTGTCTAAATTTCCTTTTCTTAAAAGAATTGGATTAGGGCCCACCTGAACGGCCTCATTTTAATTTAATCACCTCTTTAAAGGCCCTATCTCCAAACAGCCGCATTTTGAGGTCCTAGGGGTTAGGGCTTCAACATTTGAATTTGGGAAGAACATAATTCAGCCCAGAACGGTCAGAGACTTCAGTTCCCTGACACATGGGCCTCCCTGTAGGGCTACTCACAACATGGCAGCTTATCTCCCCCAGAGTGAGTGATCTAGGAAACAGAGTAAGAGAGCAATTGCCTGAGACAGAAACCACAGCCTCTTTTCAAACCTAACCTCAGGAGCAACATATTACTTCTGCTGCACACAATTGGTAATACAGACCCATCCTGGGACAATTTGGAAAGGTTCTACACATCGGTATGAATGACAGAGCTGGAGATTATTGGGGAACACCTTGGTAACTATATAACAAAGACTTTTATCCATAATATATGAAGAACTACTACAATTTGATAATAAAAAGACAAATAACAAAAATAGGCAAAAGATTGTCTTCATTTTGTCAGTGCTTTCCTTTGCTGTGCAAAAGCTTTTAATTTTAACTAGGTCCCATTTTTTTATTTTAGCTTTTATTTCCTTTACTTTAGGAGACAGATCAAAAAAAATATTGCTGCAATTTATGTCAAGAGTGTTCTGCCTATGTTTTTCTCTAGGAGTTTTATAGTATCTGGCCTTATGTTTAGGTCTTTAATCCATTTTGAGTTTATTTTTGTGCATGGTGTTAGAGAATGTTCTGATTTCTTTCTTTTACATGTAGCTGTCCAGTTTCCCCAGTACCATTTATTGAAGAGACTGTCTTTTCTCCATTGTATAGTCTTGCTTCCTTTGTTGTAGATTAATTGACCATATACGTGCATGGGTTTATTTCTGGGTTCTCTATCCTGTTCCATTGATCTATGTGTCTGTTTTCATGCCAGTACCATAGTAGTTTGATTACTGTAAGTTCACAGGATAGTCTGAAGTCAGGAAGCATGATTCCTCAAGCTCTGTTCTTCTTTCTCAAGATATGACTGACAAAGAATTAATCTCCAAAATATACAAACAGCTCATACAGCTCAATATAAAAAAAAAAAATCAAAAAATGGGTAGAAGACCTAAATAGACATTTCTCCAAAGAGACATACAGATGGGTAATAGACACATGAAAAGATGCTCAACACCACTAATTGTTAGAGAAATGAAAATCAAAACTACAATAATGTATCACCTCACACCAGTCAGAATGGCCATCAAAGATGCAAATGTGTGTTCACATGTCCAATCATGAACTAATTTACATAAGTTAGTTCAAGTGTCTGGCGTACATCATCATGTGTGTGCATCCTCTACAAGTGGTTGTGCTTTTGTGTACTTTACCGTACAGTACTGTACAGGGTATAGTACAGTATCTTTATTTCAAGCCCAGGATGTCCAGAAGCAAGCATAAAAGCAGCAGTGATGTAGCTGGTACTGCTAAGAAGCACCAGGAATTGGAGGTCCAGAAATATGACGAAGAGAGACAAGAGGAAGAAGAAGTAACTGAAGGCATTCACAATGCAGGAAGTGGCAACAGGATTTTCTTTATCTGAGGAGGCACTATTAGTTTTTGAGGCACAGGACCCAAACGTAGAACGTACACGAAGGTTGCAGCAGCCGTCCAGAACGTAAATGAAGGTTGCAGCAGCCGTCCAGAATACAGTCCAGTGCTACTGTGTCATCTATGACAAGAAAATAAGAGCTACTACCCAGACATCACTGGATCATTTTTTCAAGAGGGTAGATAGAATTGAATCTGGCAAGGAACCAGAACCTGTGCCTGTGAGTGAAAATGCAGCTTTCCCTCCTTCTCCTATTGCTGATGATCCTTCAGCTCTACCACCTCCCACCTCCTCTACCTTCTCTAGTCAGTAACTCTTCTTGCCTTCACTTGATGCCAGCCCCTGTATACCAGCTGTTGTACTATAATACTGTACTTTTCAAGGTACTGTACTGTAAGGTTAAAAATGTTTATTTTGGGGTTTTTTTATGTATTATTTGTGTGAAAACTATTATAAACCTATTACAGTACAATACTATAGAGGTGATTGTATTAGTTCGGTACCTAGGCTAACTTTGTTGGACTTACGAACAAACAGGACTTACGTAGGTGCTCTTGGAATGGAACTCGCTCACATGTAGGGGACTTACTGTATTTACAATAGCCAAGACACAGAAGCAACCTGAATGTCCATCAACAGAGGAATGCATAAGGAAGATGTGGTACATATATACAATGGACTATTACTCAGCCATAAAAAAGAATGAAATAATGCCATTTGCAATAACATGGATGGACCTAGAAATTATCATATTAAGTGACGTAAGTCACACAGAGAAAGACAAATATCATATGATATCACTAATGTGTGGAATCTAAAAAAAGATATAAATTAACTTATTTACAAAACAGAAACAGACTCACAGACATAGAAAACAAACTTATGGTTACCAAAGGGGATAACAGGTAAGGGAAGATATAAATTAGGAGTTTGGAATTAATATATACACAGTACTACACATAAAATAAATAAGAAATACTACTGTATAGCACAGGAAACTACACTCAGTATCTTGTAATAACCTATAACGAAGAAGCTGAAAAACAGTGTATGAATTTTATGTATAACTGAATCACTTTGCTGTACACCTGAAACTAACACAACGTTGTAAATTAACTATACTTCAATAAAATAAAATTAAAAGAAAGAGAAACAAACATAAAAGTGGGCGAAAGAACTGAAAAGACATTTTTCCAAAGAGAAAATGCAGATGGCCAACAAACACGTGAAAAGATGCTCAACATCACTAATCATCAGGGAAATACAAATCAAAACCACAGTGAGATGTATCATCTCATACCTGTCAGAATGGATATCATCAAAAAGAACAGAAATAGATAAATGGCAAGACAAGATGGCTGAGCAGAAGGACTTGAGTTCACCTCCTATCACGAAAACACCAAAATCACGAATAACTGCTGAACAACCATCGACAAAAAAGACAGGAACCTACCAAAAAAGATATTCTACATCCAAAGACAGAGAAGAAGCCACAACAAGATGGTAGGAGGGGCACATTCATGATACAATCAAATCCCAAACTTGCCAGGTAGGCGACCCCAACACTGGAAAATAATTATATTGCAGAGGTTCTCCCACAGGAGTGAGAGTTCTGAGCTCCACATCAGGCTCCCCTGTCTGGGGGTCAGGCATCAGGAGGAGAAGCCCCCAGAGCATTTGGCTTTAAAGGCCAGCGGGACTTGATCACAGGAACTCCACAGGACTAGGGGAAACAGAAACTCCACCCTTAGAAGGCACGCATCAAGGTCTCATGTGCATCAGGACACAGCAAAAAAGCAGTAACTTCATAGGAGCTTAGGCCAGACCTACCTGCTGGTATTGGAGGGTCTCCTGGAGAGGCAGGGGGGTAGCTGTGGTTCACTGTGGGCACAGGGACACTGGTGGCGAAGGTACCAGGGATTATTCATAGGTGTGTGCTCTCCTGGAGGCTGCAATTTTGACACCAAGACCTGGCCCCACACAATAGCCCGTAGGCTCCAATGCTGGGATGCCTCAGGCCAAACCACCAACAGGGCAGGAACACAGTCCCACCCATCAGCAGACAGGTTGCCTAAAGTCTTCCTGAGCCTAGAGCCTACAGCTGGGATAAGACCCAGCTCCACCCACCAGTGGGCAGGTACCAGTCCTTCCTACCAGTAAGCTTGCTCAAGCCTCTAGACCAGCCTCACCCATGACAGGGCAGACACCAGAAGCAAGAGGAAGCAGAATCCTGCAGCCTGCAGAATGGAGGCTACAAGCACAGAAAGTTAGACAAAATGAGACGTCAGAGGAATATGCTCCAGATGAAGGAACAAGATAAAACCCCAGAAAAACAACAAAGTGAAGGGGAGATAGGCAATCTACCAGAAAAAGAATTCACAGTAATGACAGTAAAGATGATCCAAATCTCTGAAAAAGAATGGAGGCATAGACCAAAATATAAGAAATGTTTACCAAAGACCTAGAAGATTTAAAGAATAAACAAACAGAGTTGAACAGTACAATAACTAAAATAAAAAATACACTAGAAGGAATCAATAGCAAAATATCTGAGGCAGAAGAATTTATAAATGACCTGGAAGACGGAATGGTGGAAATCACTGCTGCAGAAGAGAATAAAGAAAAAAGAATGAAAAGAAATGAGGACAGTTTAAGAGACCTCTGGGACAACATTAAATGCACCAACATTTGCATTATAGGGGTCTCAGAAAGGGAAGAGAGAGAGGAAGAGCCTGAGAAAACATGTGAAGAGATAATAGCTGAAAAATTCCCTAACATGGGAAAGGAAACAGTCACCCAAGTCCAGGAAGCACAGGAAGTCCCATACAGGATAAACCCGAGGAGGAAGACACCGAGACATATATTAATCAAATAGACAAGAATTGAAAACAGAGAAAATATTAAAAGCAACAAGGGAAAAGCAACAAATAACATACAAGGGAGTCCCCATAACGTTATCAGCTGATTTTTCAGCAGAAACTCTGCAGGCCAGAAGGGAGTGGCATGATATATTTAAAGTGAAAAAAGGGAAAAACTTACAACTAAGAATACTCTACCCAGCAAGGCTCTCATTCAGATTTGAAAGAGAAATCAAAAGCTGTACAGACAAGCAAAAGCTAAGAGAATTCAGCACCACCAAACCATCTTTACAACAAATGCTAAAGGAACTTCTCTAGGCAGAAAAGAAAAGGCCACAACTAGAAACAAGAAAATTACAAATGGGAAAGCTCACTAATAAAGGCAAACATACAGTAAAGGTAGGAAATCATCCACAAACAAGTATGATATCAAAACGAGCAATCGTGAGAAGAGGAAAGTACAAATGCAGGATACTAGGGATACATTTGGAAATTAAGAGACCAGCAACTTTGAAACAGTCTTGTATATATATATATGGACTGCTATATCAAAACCTCACGGTAACCACAAACCAAAAATCTACAATAGATATACACACAAAAAAGAAATAGGAATCCAAACACAACACTAAACAGCGTCACCAAAGAAGAGAAGAGAACAAAAGAGGAAGGGAAGAAAAAGATCTACAGAAACAAATCCAAAACAATTAACAAAATGGCAATAAGAACATACATATTGGTAATTACCTGAAATATAAATGGAATAAACACTCCAACCAAAAGACACACTGGCTAAATGGATACAAAAACAAAGACCCATATATACGCTATCTACAAGAGACCCACTTCAGATCGAGGGACACACACAAACTCAAAGTGAGGGGATGAAAAAAGGCATTCTATGCAAATGGAAATCAAAAGAAAGCTGGGGTAGCAATACTCATATCAGACAAAATAACTCTAAAATAAAGACTGTTATAATTAACAAAGATAACACTACATAATGATCAAGGGATCGATTCAAGAAGAAAATGTAATAACTGTAAATATATATGCACCCAACATAGGAACACCTCAATATATAAGGCAAATGCTAACAGCCATAAAAGGAGAAATCCACAGTAACAAAATAATAGTGGGGGACTTCAACACCTCACTTATATCAATGGTCAAATGATCCAAAGAATCAATAAGGAAACACAGGCCTTAAGTGACACATTAGACGAGATGGACTAAATTATTACTTATATAGCATTCCATGCAAAAGCAGCAGAGCACACACTCTTTTCAAGTGCAGATGAAACGTTCTCCAGGATAGATCACATGCTTGGTCATAAAGCAATTTTCAGTAAATTTAAGAAAACTGAAATCTTATCAAGCATCTTTTCCGACCACAATGCTATGAGATTAGAAATCAACTACAAAGAAAAGACCATAAAAAACAAACACGTGGAGGCTAAACAATATGCTGCTAAAGAACCAATGGAATACTGAAGATATCAAAGCGGAAATCAAAAAGTATCTAGAGACAAATGAAAATGAAAATACAACGATCCAAAACCTATGGGACGCAGCAAAAGCAGTTCTAAGAGGGATATTTATAGCAATACAGTCTTACCTCAGGGAACAAGAAAAATCTCAAGTAAACAACCTAACCTTACACCTAAAGGAACTAGAGAAAAAAAGAACAAAAATTCCAAAGTTAGTAGAAGGAAAGAAATCATAAAGATCAGAGCAGAAATAAATGAAATAGAGATGAAGAAAACAACAGAAAAGATCAATGAAACTAAAAGCTGGTTCTCCGAAAAGATTAAAAAAAATTCTTAAACCTTTAGCCAGACTCACCAAGGAAAAAAAGGGAGAGGTCTCAAATCAATAAACTTAGAAATGAAAAAAGAGAAGTTACAACAGGCACCACAGAAATACAGAGGATCATAAGAGACTACTACAAGCAACGATATGCCAATAAAATGGACAACCTAGAAGAAAAGGACAAATTTTTAGAAAGGTACAATCTCCCAAGACTGAAACAGGAAAAAAATAGAAAATATGAACAGACCAATCACAAATACTGAAATTGAAACTATGATTTGAAAACTTCCAACAAACAAAAGTCCAGGACCAGATGGCTTCACAGGCGAATTCTATCAAACTTTTAGAGAAGAATTAACATATCCTTCTAAAAATATTCCCAAAAATTGCAGAGGAAGGAACACTCCAAACTCATTCTATGAGGCCACCATCACCCTGATACCAACACCAAAGATACCAAACACACACACAAAATTACAGGCTAATATCACTGATGAACACAACACAAAAATCCTCAACAAAATACTAGAAAACTGAATCCAACAATACGTTAAAACAATCATACACCATGATCAAGTGGCATTTATCCCAGGCATTCAAGGATTTTTCAACAACTGCACATTAAATAGTATGACACACCACATCAACAAACTAAAGAATAAAAAACATATGATCATCTCAATAGATGCAGAAAAAGCTTTTGACAAAATTCAATACCCATTTATGATAAAAACTCTCCAGGAAGTGGGCACAGAGGGAACATACCAACAACATAATAAAGGCCATATATGACAAACCTACAGCTAACATAATGGTGAAAAAATGAAAGCATTTCCTCTCAGATCAGGAGCAAGACAAGGATGCCAGGCTTGCCACTTTTATTCAACATGGTTTTGGAAGTCCTAACCATGGCAATCAGAGAAGAAAAAGAAACAAAGGGAATCCAAATTGGAAAACAAGTAAAACAGTCACTGTTTGTAGATGACATGATACTACACATAGAAAATCCTAAAGATGCCACCAGAAAACTACTAGAGCTCATCAATGAATTTGGTAAAGCTGCAGGATACAAAATTAATACACAGAAATCTGTTACATTTCTATAACTAACGACAAAAGATCAGAAAGAGAAATTAAGGAAACAATCCCTTATACCATCACATCAAAAAGAATAAAGTACCTAGGAATAAACCTACCTAAGGAAGCAAAAGACCTGTATACAGATACTGATGAAAGAAATCGAAGATTACACAAACAGATGGAAAGGTATACCATGATCCTGGATTGGAATAATTCATATTGTCAAAATGACTATGCTACCCAAGGCAATCTACAGATTCAATGCAATCCCTATCAGATTACCAATGGCATTTTATGCAGATCTAAAGAAAATATCTTAAAATTTGTATGGAAACACAAAAGAGCCCAAATAGCCAAAGCAATCTTGAGAAAGAAAAATGGAGCTGGAGGAATCAGGTTCCCTGACTTCAGACTATACTATAAAGCTACAGTATTCAAGACAGTATGGTACTGGCACAAAAACAGACTTATAGATCAAAGGAACAGAATAGAAAGCCCAGAAATAAACTCATGTACCTATGGTCAATTAATCTACACCAAAGGAGGCAAGACTATACAATGGAGAAAAGACAGTCTCTTCAATAAGTGGCACTGGGAAAACTGGACAGCTACATGTAAAAGAAAGAAATTAGAACATTCTTTAACACCATACACAAACATAAACTCAGAATGGATTAAAGACCTAAGTGTAAGGCCAGATACTATAAATCTCTTAGAGGAAAACATAGGCAGAACACTCTGACATAAATTGCACCAATATCTTTTTGGATTTACCTCTTAGAGTAATGAAAATAAAAACAAAAATAAACCAATGGGACCTAATTAAACTTAAAACCTTTTGCACAGCAATGGAAATTATAAACAGAACAAAAAGACAACCCATGGAATGGGAGAAAATACTTACAAATGAAGCAACTGACAAGAGATTAATCTCCAAAATATACAAATAGCTCATGCAGCTCAATATCAAAAAAACAAAAAATGGGTGAAAGATCTAAATAGATATTTGCCCAAAGAAGACATACAGATGGCCAGAAAGCACATGAAAAGATGCTCAACATCACTACTTATTAGAGAAATGCAAATCAAAACTACAATGAGGTTTCATCTCACACCAGTCAGAATGGTCATCATCAAAAAGTCTACAAGCAATAAAAGCTGGACAGGCTGTGGAGAAAAGGGAACCCTCCTACACTGTTGGTGGAAATGTAAATTGGTACAGCCACTATGGAGAACAGTATGGAGGTTCCTTCAAAAACTAAAAACACAGTTGCCATATGATCCAGCAATCCCACTTCTGGGCATACATCTGGAGAAAATCATGCTTCGAAAAAATGTATGCACCCCAATATTCATTGCAGCACTATTTATAATAGCCAAGACATGGAAGCAACCTGAGTGTCCATTGACAGAGGAATGCATAAAGAAGATGTGGTACATATATACAATGGAATATTACTCAGACATAAAAAAGAATGAAATAATGCTATTTGCAGCAATATGGATGGACCTAGAGATTATTACAGTTATGCAAGTCAGACAGAGAAAGACAAATATCATATAATAGCACTTATATGTAGAATCTTAAAAAAAAGATACAAAATAACTTAATTACACAACAGAAGCAGACTCACAGACACAGAAAACAAACATGTTTACCAAAGGGGAAAGGTGGGGGGAGGGATAAATTAAGAGTTTGGGATTAACATATACACACTACTATATATGAAATACATACTCAACAAGGACCTACTGTATAGCACAGGGAACTCTACTCAATATTCTTTAATAATATATATGGGAAAAGAATCTGAAAAAGAGAATTATACATATATGTATAACTGAATCATTTTGCTGTACACCTAAAAGTGACACAACATTGTAAATCAACTCTACTCCAATATAAAATAAAAATGTTAAAAAAAATCAAAAACAATATGTGAAACAAGCTTTACCTTGATTCAAACTATTCCAGAAGATAAATCTAAGAAAAAAGTTATAAAACCTATTTTTAAACAAGAGCATCAAGAAAAATAAGTATATGCAATCCCTAGTTGACTACTCAGAAGGGTAATATTCATTTAGATGTATCTAAAAATAAACAGTTTTACTATACTATGATCACACTTAATCCATGCATACCCTCCTGATAAGCCAAAAGAATTAGTCTCACTTTGTCCATTTCAGTAGAGACAACTACTTTGAACTCTAGCAACCCATAGCATTCTAAGGACCTCCAAGAATTCCACAATGTTTTTTACCTTCTCCTGGCTCAAAACTTTATGCATAAATGATTATGTAAAAAATCCAGAATCAGAGAGACAGAAAAAAAGAGAGAGAGAGAGGGACTCATTGAGAATGAGAAAAGAAAAACCATAACTCTAAAGCTCTAAAAAGCCTTGAATTTTAGGTGTAAGTTTCACATATTTTTTGGAAAAAGTCTCCCAATTCTGAATTCATTCAATTAAAACTAAGCAATTCAAAAACAACAAAAAACAAACAAACCTATGTACACTGTTGGTGGGAATATGAATTCACACAGTCACTGTGGAAAACAGTATGGAGGTTTCTCAAAAAACTAAAAATAGAAGTACTATATGACCCAGCAATTCCACTCCTGGGTATATATCTGAAGAAAACAAAAACACTAATTTGAAAGGACACATGCACCCCAATGTTCATAGCAGCATTATTTACAATTGCCAAGATATGGAAGCAACCTAAGGGTCCATCAACAGATGAACAGGTAAAGAGGAGGCGGTATGTCTTTACAATGGAATACTACTCAGCCATAAAAAAGAACGAAATTTTGCCATTTGCAGGAACATGGATGAACTTGGAGGGCATTATGCTAAGTGAAATAAGACAGATAATGCATGATATCACTTATATGTGGAATCTATAAAATACAACAAACTAGTGAATATAACTGTTACTCAATCCAAGTCCATGTGCCCAACACACAGTGAAGCCAAACAATATCAAAATGTTGGAGTCTGAAGCAGAGAAAGCAGGGCCATGCAAGGAGACAGGTGGCTCAGGCCTTAAAAACCCCAAACTCCCCAAAAGCTTCTAGCAAAGCCTTTTATAGGAAAGGTGAGGGAGGGGCGTGGTTAGTTGTTGCAAACTTCTTGGTGTCAGATCCTTCGTTTTTGAGGTCAGGTCATAGGTCATGATGTTCTGTAAACCTCCACTGAAACAGAGGTTATTCTCTGTCTGACGAGAAAGGGCAAGGACCCAAGGTTCAACTTTTGACCTCCGAGGTCCAAGCCCCGTCTAAAAGGAAGGGGTCCCTTTGCGGTCTGGTTACCCTGCCCAGGAGCCTTCGTCCAGTACCCAGTCTGGGTCCTCCCACCAGTGCCCAGATGCAGCTGAGGAGGCAGATCTCAGTTGGTGGCGCCCTCAGGGCCAAGTCCCAGACCCTGCCCAGCCATCACCAGTGAGGGAGCAAAGTGCCCAGGACTCAACTGGCCCTCAGGTTCCTCAGGCCACCCAAACGGGTGCCGGATTTCCCAGACTGCGACCCATGGTCATGCCTGCCACCGTTAGGTCACAGAGGTGGGGATGGGGGAGAGGGTCGCTGCTACTTCAAGGCCTGGGTCCGGCCAGTGGGTGGCTGTGGTGAGGGCTCTGGAGTCCTGCAGGACACAGCCCTCAGCCTGTCCCCAGCTCCCCAGCTCACCCGCCAGCCCAAGGCCAGGGGGCCTGGAGGGCCCCAGGGAGAAGGCCGAGATACGCCTCTCACGGCACTCTCTGCCCCGAGGAACACTGCATGCAGACTGTTGGCAGAGCGGGACCTCTAACCGCCAAGTGCTAACGGTCGTGGGCTAATAGCTGTGCGCTTGCCCCGCCGCTATTACATAACACAAAAGAAGACTCACAGATATAGAGAACAAGCTACTGGTAGCCACTTGGGTGGGGGGGGGGGCAGGAGGGGCAATATAAGAGTTGGGGAGTGCGAGGTACAAATTATTTGTTGTAAGGCAGGCTCAAGGATGTATTATACCAACACAGGGAATACAGCCAATACTGTGTAATAACTAAATGGAAAATAACCTTGTAAAATTGTATTAAATTTTTTAAACTTAAAAAGTAAAAGATAACATAAGAAAAAATAGGCAAAAGGTTTGAATAAACATTTCACATACAATGACCAGTAAGCACATGAAAAGATACTCAACATCATTGCTAGTCATTAAGAAAATGCAAATTAAATTCACAATGAGATACCACTATATACCCATTATCAAAAAGACTGACCATACCAAATTTGGGCAAGAAATGTAGAGAAACTGGAACCCTAATACTTTGCCAGTGGGAATGTAAAATGGAATAGCTATTTTGGGAAACAGTTTGACTATTTCTTAAAAAATTAAACATAAACTTTCTACATGGCCCAGAAATTCCACTCCCAGGTACCTATCTACTCAAGGGAAATGAAAATATATGTATACATAAAGACTTATATGTGAATGTGGAAGTAGAATTATTCATAATACCAAACCTGGAAGCAATCCAAATGTCCATCAGCTAGTAAAGGAATGAACAAAATGTGATATATCTATACAATGGAATATTATGCAGAAATAAAAAGGGAACAAACTACCAATACATGCTAAAACATGGGTAAGCTTCAAAAACTTTATGCTAAATGAAAGAAGCCAAACTCAAAAGACCACATATTGTATGATTTCATATGACACTTCCAAGAAAGGCAAATCTATAGAGAAAGCAAACAGATCAATGGTTGCCTGGGAACAGAGATTGACTGCAAATGGAAACAATGGAATTTGGGGCGAAGATGGAAATGTTCTAAAACTGGACTGTTGTGATGGTTGCACAGCTCCATAAATTTAAAGTTAGGTAAGTTTATAATAGGTGTATCTTTTTAATAGGTGTATTTTTATGTGAATTATACCTCAAGGAAGCTGTTACAAATAACACACAATAAAACAACACTATGTATTTCACAAAGACGTGTTTACGTAAGGAACCATATCAAATGCATGAGAGTGAGGGGGGGTAATGAGAGTGGAGATGGACAAATGACGAAAACATTAAAGAAAGGATTGTTGCACATGGTGAGAATGTGCCGAGAACTGGGGAATGTGATTATCTCAGCTTTGTCCTCCACAGTCTGAAAGAGAAAACAAGGAAGCTGTCACCAGTGAAGCTTTCAAAATTACTAGTAGAATGAGGAAAATAATACTTATAATTATAAAATGCTTTACTGTTTAAAAGCTCACATACATTTTCTCATTTAATTCTCAAAACAGCTCTGTTAAATAGGTATAACTATCTCCATTTTACAGATGAAGAAACCAAATTAGACGTGGTGTGGTCACACAACTAGTGGCTACTAGTAGCTAGTAGCACATAGCTTGGAGACTTAAACCCAGTACTTTTCCCATTGTCATCAGAGAACACTGCCCAGATCAAACTGGTCTTCCCTGACAACTCCACCATCATGTTTACACTAAGAGATCCTACCCCCTTTACTTTGCTTATCCAATCAGACTCTTCCCCAGACATTTGGAATTGGACAATAGTGAGTCTCCATGACTACACACACTGAGAATATATAAACCCGGGGGTTGTGGAGTGGCTGTATTTCTTAACAAGGTACATGGAAAAGAGAGACAACTGGCCTTAAAGAAAGAAGAACGCAGCGGATTCAGTGACAAAAGGCCCTGTGGCCACCGAGGCAAACACACATTCACACTGTGGTAGCCATGGAGAGGTGCCGCCGAGATCCCCCTTCGAAGAACTTGATACGAGCCACAAGAAGTGCAGTCATCAGCCTCCAGCTGTCAGCTCCAGCTGCAGAGAAGCCTACTGCCCAAGATCACGCCCTTTCTGGGGCAGCCTGCATCAGGTGACTGAGTGGGGTCAGATATAAAGCATGGAGCGGTTCCGCCTGATGCAGGACACTCGAAAGAAAACGCTTTCTCCAGAGCTACCCGGATTCGTCAGACCTGCATCACATCTTAAATTCTCTCTTTGACCTATCCTGTTTCCTCCTCCTTCCTTTCACAGGCATTGAACCCTAATAACTCCTATCAGCATCTGTTTCTCAGTAACCCAACATGCAACCCATCACAACACATGCCCACAGGATAAAATTCAGGCTTCCAGGCTTTCTGGTTCCTGCTTCTTGTGTGGGCCCAGCTGCACTTCCACTTTCCAGCCTTTATTTTAACCAGGCTCAGGTGCGAACAAAGGCTTTGACCAGATCATGAATTTTGTTCGAGTACTGCCACTAATAGCCACGTAATCTTGAGCAAATCATTTTATTTCTCTGGGTCTTCACTTTCTTCCCTGTCCATTAAGTGGTCAGGAAAGGCCCTCCTAATCTTTACCCTATAGTCAACCAGCCACCTGATTACACACTGCCTGCTGAGCCACCAAAATGGTTTTAACCGTCCGTAATATACACTCTCTCATGGTATTTCAGTCTTAGCTTAGATGCTTTCCTAGAAAGTATCCCCAGCTTTCTAGCTGTTAAATTGAACTTAACTATGATTTCGGCAAAGGGCCAGCTCCCAAAGTGAGTAGGAGAGCTGCACCATGGATGCCTGGTGCAGGGCTGGGAGACAGAGATGATAGAGGATGGCATGAAGGTTCAATCCTATACTGCAGGAGCTGGGCTTGTCCCTCTACTCCATTGAGGTAGAAAAGGGAGGGAAAGGGGTTTGAGGAACTGGATAGGAATTCAACGATAGCCCCACAAATAACTTCATCCCCCCGTCCCTGCCATGTCTGTCCCTGCAGGCAATACCCTTGCTCTATACTCCAACAACCCAAAGTTCTCTCCGGCAGGACCACTCAAATTCCCCTTTTCCTTCAAAACTGCCATTTAACAACATCACAACCTCTGATACCTCCATCAAAACTACAGTCCTAAAGTGCTGATTGTTTAACTTAGTTAAGTGACTAGCTGCGATACTCTCAAGAATCCTTACTGGTTTAACGATATTCCCTCCAGTGACTGTGAAAAAAACACACAGATTACAAGAACAAATGTAGGAAAATGACAAATATCCAAAATACCCCAAAGCGTCTTTGCTTCTGGTGTCTGATTTGTAGTTTCACAACTTCCTCTGTGATTTTAAATAGACATCCGTTATTCTCATGGGAATAAACACTTCCTCTTGTTCTCATGCCCCAAATGTTGTCTTTAGCAAGGCCACATGGATTCTTTCTGTCATTTAGCCCCTATTCCTAGTATAAACATGTAATCTGGCCTGCAAATCTGAGACAGGTGGGACCTGGGACCCTTTGCTGCAGTGCTTGCACCTGGACAAAGAGTAACAGAATACAAAGAAACTATAAGGGACTAAAAATAACTGTGTGCAGGTGCAGGTGGGGCAAATTAAAAACAAGAAGATACAAAAAGACCAAAAACCCAACTGCCACTTCTCAGGAGTCTGCAGCAAAAGCAGGGTACTGCACTTGCACCCTGCACACAGCACCACCAAGGAGATAGGCAGACCACCTAAGCCACCCCTCAGGTGGACTCCTGACCCACCCCTATCCTCACCGCATGTAAAGGAACCAGCTCCCTCCTGCCCCACCCCACGAGCCAACAAAGGCACCTGTTATTTGTTTTCGCTCCCTTGTGCTGCAGCACTAGTCCCAATAAACTCTTGCCTGATTTTCTTATCTGGCCTCTTATCAATCTCTATTGATTAAGGAGTCCAAGAATCCTGGTCGGTAACACGGTTACCAGTCAGGCTCTTTTTGACTCCATGGGTAGCTGGCACCTCTAAGTATATTGACAAAACACTGTCCATATGACTCCTTTGCAAGCCTCTTCCTCGTAACCCATAAAAAAAATTTTACGAAACTTTCCCAACTTACTTCAGTGCTCCTTCCAGTGCTACAGTATCAGTGGAGCCCCAACTAAGGTTTCAAAATTTCCTCATTCTGCTCACCCATTCAAAATTCCCATTCCCTGATGAACATGTGAATGAGTGATAACAGTTAAATGCCCTGCAAACCATAACAGGATTTGAGGGATTGGCACAAAGCAGCCCACAGCTAAAAATCCATTTCTTTGAAGTCTCCTTATGCAGAGAGAAAAATATGAATCTCACAGACATTACGTAAAGATTAGGTGAAAATGCCTAATGCTCAGTATGTAATATTAATTTTCAAAAGTAACTGAAACGGATGCCAGGCTAGTTTTTGTTTTCTGTGTTTTGGGTTTTTTTTAAGATGTTCTAGTCCTGGGGGTTGAATTTTTGGCCCAGTCTTTAAATATGTGATATATATATATATATATATACACATATATATATATAATCCTTGACTGTTGTATCTCTGCATTTATTTGGTTCTTTAAAATCTCTCTCTCTCTCTCTCTCTCTCTCTCTCTCTCTATATATATATATATATATATATTCTCTCTCTTAGAATCCTGTAAGATGCTGTAAATGGGGAACTGGCTGATGCCGGCTGTTACGGACAAAGAAGTGAAAGAATTAAAGTTCATGCCCTCTTTCCTACCTGAAACCTATCAGGATTCCCAATAATAATAGCGACCATATGTTGAGTTTCATCACTGCTAGCTTATTTCCATGCATGATTACACTTAATCATCAAAATAAACCGAAAGATTTGTAATACCATCGTCTCTGGAGTACTGCTGAAGAAACTGAAGCATGGAGAGGCGTAATATCAGGGGTTTCTTCCATTTTCATGCAAGTTCAGAACAGATTAGGGTGGTCTTCCAAATACAAAGCTGTGAGGGTCCCACTTCTCCCCCCGCCCCGGCGCGGAGACGCTCTCTTTAAGCGGAAGCGTGTGGCCACGTGCATAGGGCGCGGCCTCCCCAAGGGAGGGGTTTGGCGAAACCCCGCCCCGAAGGCGGGATGACAGTGGGCGTGGCCTCACGCGGAACCCGTAGGATCTGTGCCGGACTGCAGCAAGCCGTAAAGAGCTCCACAAGTCGTGAAGCGGCAATGTGCGGAAGCGTTGCTTTACGACTGTTTGGATAGACGCACTGGGCCGGCGTTTTCTGCTTGCTACTTCTCTGATCCACACGTGGGCCGCTGTCGGTGTTGTAGCCAGAAATTCATTCCTATTGGCGTGGACCAGCCATATTGAAGGACAGAGTGGCAACGGAGGTCAAGGATCTTGAGCTGATGGAGTTTGCTGCTGAAAATGGGGAGACGTCGGGAGGAGGTCTCCAGAGTGGAGCTGAAGGGGCGCGGCTACGTCTCGAGTCAGATGGAGAGAGAGCCAGGGGCACAGTAGGGACCGAGGAGGCCGGCAGTGGAGAGGCGGGGAATGGACCGACCGGAATGGGGAAGACAGGGGAAGGGGAAGAAGGAAATGGACCAAGGGCAGAGAAGATGCGAGTGGACCTAGCAGTTGTGAAGCAAGAAGTAATGGACTGGTCAGAAATGGAAGAAGGTATGCGGAATGACCAGTGGGTAAAGCAGGAGGTGGAGGATGCGCCTGAGGTGAAAGAGGAAAAACCAGGCACGTTGGAGGTGAAGCAGGAGACGGATAGTAGTTTGATGCTAAAAGAAGAGAAGGTGGAAGAACCAGAGCTAAAGGAAGAGAAAGTGAAGGTGAAGGAAGAAGTGATGGACTGGCTAGAAATGAAGGAAGAGAAGAAAGATAGCTTGAAGATTAAAGGGGAGGAGATGTTTCTTGATCAGAACGTAAAGAAGGAGGAAATAATGGATGAAGTGTGTGTAAAAGAAGAGAAATATTTCCCTAAAGAAGAAGTGATGGATGATACAAAGGTGAAAGAAGAGCCTCAGATAAATCCCCCAGTGGGCTCCAAGCGGAAACTGGCCATGTCAAGGTAGGGCAAGGAGAATTCCATTGGGGGAATAAAGCTATGGAATTCTCTGTTGTCTAGACTGAAAGAAATTACACTACCAGAAGGGTGTGGAATAATGATAAATAAGTGCCAGTTTGGGTCCCTGGAGCCTGAATGATGGGGGGAAGGGCGATTGGGAAGGGAGGGTTTTGTCAGATGACAATAAATTCAGTGAAAATATGTGAGGTTGGTACTAGTGTCCAGTGGCCAAGTTAGGAAGTGAAAATTCTTGGGACCAGAAAGCCCTTGTACCAGAATCTGGCTTGACTTAATATGCTCTTGGCTTAGTATTCTTTTGAGAGAGAATAGGTGTGAGGAAAAGTCTAATAAAACCAACAAGGGTAAAGTGGAGTAAGTTAAAATTAGACAAAATACACTTGAACTCACCCAACCGTCTAGTTTCTCTATGGGTACTATGAATATTTATTGCTTTTGATTTAATTTCCTTACAGTGTGATAATGAGGCAGCATAGGAAATAAGAGTAGTCAGTTTCTTGGGATTGTCGCTGTCTCGAACACAGTAAAACAGAAGTAGCTGTAGTTTGATTGTCAGTATCCCAAGATCCTAAAAGAACAGTTGAAGACAGATGCTGGATAATAGCATTTCTAGATTATTTTGACGCCCATTCTAGGTTGGGTGAGGAGTTGAGAAAGAAAGATGCAACTGCTACTCTCTAAATTTGCCTGGGTCTTATATCTTTTTCTGGTGTGTCTGCCTTTGAGATAAATAAACATAGCTCATGGATTGGACTTTTGGGTATGTGCACGCACACAATTGTTAACAGTGTCAATAGTTACAAGTTAAAATATCGAATGATCTCATTCTCAGATTATAGTAGGAAAGGAAGTCAAAGTGAGATGATTTTTTTTAATTGAATACGTGTTTTCTTGAATTACGTATCATTAACAACATTGTAAATGTAGTTGTCATTTCCTAGAGGAGAATTTTCTAATGATGTTTGACAGCTATCAAGTATTTCATAAGAGTTACTTGCATCTACTTTATTCACTATGATTACATGTCTGGAAATTGATTGTGATAGTAATTGACTCAGCATTAAAAGTTTATAAATAAACATGTAAAATTAATATTTGATAACTTATCAAGTTTCATGTGGGCTTTTGTAGATGTGAAACTTGTGGTACAGAAGAAGCAAAGTACAGATGTCCACGCTGTATGCGCTATTCCTGCAGGTATGTATGTCATTTCCTACCCTGTTATCTCTGCCTGTATCCTTTTTACCTCAAAGTGTAAAAGTACCTCCTCTTTTGTCTCTTCAGTTTGCCCTGTGTAAAGAAACACAAAGCAGAACTGACATGTAATGGAGTTCGAGATAAAACTGCATATGTTTCAATGCAACAGTTTTCTGAAATGAATCTCCTAAGTGGTAAGCCATCTTCTGCATAGCCGATTGATGCTTCCTGGCCATTGGCATATATCATTTGTTTATTTTTCTATTTCGATATTTGTAGATTATCGATTTTTGGAAGATGTGGCAAGAACAGCAGACCATATTTCTAGAGATGCTTTCTTAAAAAGACCAATAAGCAATAAACATGTAAGTATTTCTTCTACTCCCTTCCAGTTAGAATTTCTTCTAATGAATTAGATTCTTTTTTTTTTTTTCACTCATCAAATATATTAAGTTACTAGGGATACAGCAGTGACCAAAACAAAGTCCTTCTCCTCATGGAGCTTGTATTGTAGCAGGAGAGACAGGAGATGAGTAGAGGAACAAATATAATTTCAGGTAATGTTAAGTGCATCTGGAAGATAGGACACAGGAAATTAAAGAAAATGAAAATGGTGTTTGTTTGCTGGGGGAGGAGGGTGTTATAAGGGTACTATTTTCCGTACAGTAGTCAGGAAAGGCTTCTCTGAAAGATGACATTTAAGCAGCAGTCTGAATGATGAGAAAGAGGCAGTCATGTGAAGGTTTGGAGAAAGACTTTCCAGGTAGAGACAAAAGCAAAAGTAAAGAATGAGTCAGGGGCTTCCCTGGTGGCGCAGTGGTTGGGAGTCCGCCTGCCGATGGAGGGGACACGGGTTCATGCCCCGGCCCTGGAGGATCCCACGTGCCGTGGAGCGGCTGGGCCCGTGAGCCATGGCCGCTGGGCCTGCACGTCCAGAGCCTGTGCTCCGCGACGGGAGAGGCCACAGCAGTGAGAGGCCTGCGTACCGCAAAAAAAAAAAAAAAAGTCAGGGATGAAGTTAGGGTGTTTGAGGAGTTAAAAGAGGGGCAAGGTGACAAGCGTAGTTGAGTGAGGAGCATGTAGAATGGAGGTTAAAGAAACTAGTGAGGGCTCCTAATGTATTCGAAGTAAAAATGGAAGCCATGGGTGGACATTGAGCCTGTTTGCTTTTTGAAAGATCACTCTTGCTGCTCTCTGGAAAGTGGACTTGAGTAGGCAAGAGTGGAAGATTGGAAGCTGAGAGACCAGTTATAAGGCTGCTGTTGTGGTTCTAGTCAGAGAGGATGCTGTTAGAATTATTGGGAAGTGATTACACTTGAATTTTGAAGGAAGAGCTAACAGGACTTGCTGTTTTAATATACTTAATTTTCATACTTTCATCCCTTTTTCATTCCTTATGCACTATGCAAAATTAAAAACTTACATATTTGAAGTATTTTGCAACTGCTATTGTTCTAAAATAATATTATTAAATCACATCATGGAATTATGTTCATTTTTCAATACCATTTTGGTATTGGAGTTGCAGAATTTTAGTACCTTTTAAACAGTTTATTTTATTGGTGTTTTTGGTACAGACATGACATTACCCACATCTGAAAGAAAAATTACCATGCACCAAGTCTTTTTTTCCCTCAAGCTTAATTAGACATAATTAAATTCTACTTAAAAGATAAATTACTTTTTAAAATTTTTTTTGTGAAATATGACATGCATATATAAAAGCATAAAATAGAAATACACTTTTTTTTTTTTTGGTTACATTGGATCTTCATTGCTGCACGTGGGCTTTCTCTAGTTGCGGCGAGCAGGGGCTGATCTTCATTGCGGTGCATGGGCTTCACATTGTGGTGGCATCTCTTGTTGCGGAGCACAGGCTCTAGGCGCATGGGCTTCGGTAGTTGTGGTGCACGGGCTCAGTAGTTGTGGCTCACGAGCTCTAGAGAGCAAGTTCAGTAGTTGTGGCGCACAGGCTTAATTGCTCCGTAGCATGTGGGATCTTCCCAGACCAGGGCTCGAACCTGTGTCCCCTGCATTGGCAGGTGGATTCTTAACCACTGCGCCATCAGGGAGGTCCAGAAATACACAATTTAATGAATAATTATGCAGTAAACATCCATGTAACTACCACCTAGGTCTAAAATTAGAACATTACCAGCTTCTCAAAAGTTCCTGCCACCAGCTTATGCCCTTTCCTGAACCATTCTTATTTCTGGATTTTCTGTAATAAATGGACTCTGGGTTTTCTAATTTTAGAAACAGTGAACACTTCTGTTTAGGAATTGTGGTTTGCTTATACATATGTTTTTCTGGGGTTTATACCTAGAAGCTGAATTGCTTTGTTGTGGCGTATGCATATCTTCAATTTGACTATACGTTACCAAAACATTTTCCAAAGTGGTGATACCAGTTTATACTCACAGTAGTGTTTAAGTGTACCTGTTGTCGCATCCTCTCCAATACTTGACTTGGTCAGAGTTTCTGAGTTTTTGTCAGTTTGATGGCTGTGTTATTTTATTATGATTTTTAATTTGTAGTCTGATTCTTAAAGAGATTGAGCACCTTTCAAATATTTTATTGGCCAATTGGATATTCTTCTTTGTGGTATGCCTGTTAAGTCTTTTGTTCATCTTTTCATTCGTCAGTTGTTTTTTCTTACTGGTTTGTAGTAATTCTCTGTATTTTTAGATGCTAGTTGTTAGTTGGTTGTATGTGTTATAAATTCCTTCTTTCATTCTGTGGCTTGTCTTCTTACTCTCTTTAGTGTTTTATGGTAAACAGATGTTCCTAATTTTCATGTAGTAAAAATTGTTGTATGTTTCCTTTATAGTTAATAGTTTTATGAGTTTATAAAGAAATCCTTCCCTACCTTGTTATGAAGCTATTCTCCTGTAACTATTTTCTAAAAGCTTTACAGTGTTGCATCTCCCATTTATGTCTGTAAACATGGAATTGATTTTTGTCTAGCATGTCAAGTGGAGGTCCTATGTAATTTTCCACATGGATAATCTACTTTTTCTAGCACCATTTATTGAAAAAATTCATCCTTTCCCTACTGCTCTGCAGGACCATCTTTGTCATATATCAAGCATCCATATATGCTTGGGTCAGTTTCTGGCCTGTCTGTTCATTCTGGTGGTCCTCTTATCTATCCACACCAATGCTCAATACTCTAAACTATTGTAGTCTTTTACTGAAACTCACTGAAAAAGTAAGTCCTCCCACTTCATTCATTTTTTAGAATATAGCCATTTTTCTAGAATATTTTCTGGAGTATTTTCTAAAATATGGCTGTGGCTCTTTGTAATTTTATACAAATATGAAAAATCAGCCTATTGATTGTACAGTCCTACCTTCCCCACCTGGGAATTTTGATTGGGGTTGCATTTATTTTGTAGAGTTACTTGAGTGATTGGATTTTACAGCATTGAATGTTTAAATCCTTGACTGTTGTATCTCTGCATTTATTTGGTTCTTTAACATCTCTATAACTTTCTCAGTGAAGGTCTTGCATATTTCTTATTAGATTTATTCTTGGGCACTTTATTTTTTCATACTATTTTAAGTAGTGTTTTCTTTTTAATGTTTTATTATCTCTTTGCTGGTATTTAGGAATGAGATATTTTTGTTGTCTATTTTATAGTAGTAACCATATTAAAGTCTGTCCCAATACCTTATCTATAGATTCTTTGAGATTTTCTCTGTAAACAGTTCATCACAATTTGTTTCTATCCTTCTGTCCTTGTTCTTTTATCTCTTTTTCTTGCCTTGTTCGGTATAGCTAGGACTTCCAAGAATGTCAAATAGTGCTGATGACAGTAGATATTTATGTTGTAAGTAGAAGTGCATCCCTAGGTTTGATGATTTGCTGAAAGGATTCACAGGATGCAACATACAGTTGTACTCATGGCTAAAATTTATTACAGTGAAAGGATACAGAGCAAAATTAGCAAAAGGAAAAAGTATATGGGGCAAAGTCTGTAGGAATCCAGCCACAAGCTTCCCAAAGTCCTCTTCTATTGGAGTCACATCGTACACAGTTAATTCCTCGGGCAATGGGTTATGATAATTAATGTTTGAAGTTATTGTCTACCAGGGAAACTCACTGCCCAAGGTTTTTATTGGGGGCTGATCGCAGAAACACCCTCGCCCTAGCACTTGCCAAATTCCACACTCCCAGAAGGGAAGCAGATAAAACCACATTTTTGTGCAATTTCAGCACAGTGAACCACTCTTATCATTTTAGGAAAAGTTTTATGTCAGTGTAGGGTCCATTTACCAGTCAGTCAAGTTCCCAGACACCAGCCAAGAGCCAATCTTGCCAACAGAACTTTCTAAGGATAACAGTCTCGGGCCTGGTATATTAACTGTTCTGTACATCTTTGTTTCATAACTCCTGATCATAGAGGGAAAAGTTCCAAGATTTCACCATGATGTTTGCTTTTAAATTTTTTGTAGATACAGTTTGATATTTAGATTAAAGAAGTTCTGTTCCTAGTGTGCTAACAGATGTTAACATGAATGGTGGTTATATTTTATCAAATGCTTTTTCTGTATTTGATTATTTCTTCTTTTAATATATAATATTCTAGTATGAATAATAATCCTTTAATCAGTTTTCTATTGTAAGTTAAACTTGCATGGTATATTATTATCATACCTGCTTTTTATACTTTGCAGAATTCAGTTGTATTATGTATATGTACACATTATCCATTCATTCATTTTTGCATTTCTGTCCATGAGTGAAATGACTTCTGATTTTCCTTTTTGGTATTCTTCGGTTTCTATATCATTGTGATTTTAGTTTCATAAAATTATTTGGGAATGCTCCCATTTTGGTCCTGGATACATTAACTAACATTGGGATTATTTCTTCCATGGGAGTTTGGTAAAATTTATTAATGGGCTTGGGAAGTTTATTCTTTACTGTTTATTGGACTATTTAGGTTTTCTCTGTCTTCCTGAGTCATTGTTAGTAGACTACATTTTTCTAAGAATTTTTCCATTTTACTTAAATTTTCAAATGCATTGGCATAAAGTTCTTCATATTTTCTTTTACATGTCTGTAGAAGTTATATTATCATTTGTGATAATCCTTATTTGTGTCCTCTTCTTTTCTAGATCAGTTGCTATTGTGAATTCCTTTTCTATTTTGTTAATGTGTCCTCTTGACTTTTGTTATATCCTTTTATATTTTTAGCTTAATTGCATTGTGGTCAGAGAACATATTTTTTCTGAGTTCATTCTTTTAAAATATGTTAAGACTTGTGTTTATGGCCCAGCATGTGGTCAGATTTTGTAATGTTCTCTGTTTGCTTGGGAAAGAAAAATTATTCTGCATTTGCTAAATATAGTATTCTAAATATATTCCTTTTAGGTCAGATTTGTTAATTATGTTGTTCAAATTATTTATAGTGCTACTGGGTTTTTTTTGTTTTTTGTCTGTTTTTCTATCAGTTACTGAGAGAGGTGTGTTAACATTTCCCAATAGATAAAATCAAAAGGATTTGTATGTTTCTCCTTGTGGTTCAGTTAGCTTTGCTTCATATGCTTTAAGGCTAAATTATTAGATGCATACTTCAGGAAATTCTTGGTGTATTTAACCTCTGGCATTATGATGTGACCCTTTTTGTCTCAAGCTTTTTGTGTGCTTTATCTGGTATTGAACTATTTCAGTCCTTTGGTTGGTATTTGCATGGTGTATTTTGTCCCTTACTTTTACTTTAGGCCTTTTTGTATCTTCATGTTCTGGGTGTACCTTTTCAAAGTACCACATAATTGGGTTCCAGTTTTTCTCCATTTTGACAATCTGGAACTTTTAACTGAATCATCAAATTCATTTACTTTTTTAAAAAATTACCTATATATTTGACTTTAACTGTGTCACCTTACTTGTGCTATTTGTCCACTTGCTTTGTTTTGTTTTGTTCTTTTTCTTCTTGTCTTTTGGACTAATTGAGTAATTTCTTATCATTTGAATTTTTCTTCTATCAGTTTAGAACTTATACATCCTTTTTCTATCCTTTCATTAGTTAGGCTAGACATTGCATGCATACTTCATTTATCAGTATCTAAAGTTAATCAGTACCTTAAGCCTGTACTTAAACAATGCAATGACCTTAGAACAGGAGTTGGCCAACTTCTGTAAAGAGTCAGATAGTAAACCTTTTTTTCAAACCTTATGGTTTCTGTCACAACTACTCAACTCTGCCACTGTAGCAAAAAAGCAGCCATGAATAATACATAAACAAATGCACAGGGCTGTATTCCAACAAAATTTGTTTATAAAAATAGGCAGCAGGCAGGATTTGGCCCTAGTTTGCCCGCAGTTACCTTAGAACACTTAAATTCCATTTAACACTCTACTGACTTTTCGTATTGTTTTCAGGTATTTAGATTGTCTTTTTTGTTTCAATCTCCATACAATAATTACTGTTTTATCCAGTCAGTGTTTGTTTTGGTTTATCTTCATATTTCCCACTTTCTTTGCTCTTTATTTTTTCTGCCATCATCTTAGACTTTCTGTCTGAGAGATCACTTTCTACCTCAAGTAGATCTTTTAGAATGTCCTTTAGAGAGAGTTTGCTGGTTAGATTACTCTATTGGCATTTAAATCACTCTTAAATGATTTTTGTCTATAGAATTCTGGGTTCAGAATTACTCTTCCATTGTCTATGGCTTCCATTTTTATTGTTGTAAAGTCATTTGTCATTTTTAACTGCCTTTGAAATATTTTTTCTCTGAATGCATTCTTTTTATTGTTGGTCTTCTGCATTTTTTACTATACTGTGAAAATGCACCTTTCTTTTTATTTATCTTACTTGAGAATTATTAGATTTATTGAATCAGTGGAGTGTCTTTCATCAATTATGGGAAATTATCAGCTCATTTCTATTAAAATATTACTTGTGCTTTATTCATTCTCTCTTCTTCTAAAACTACCATTAAATGTGGCTTAGGCCTTCTCCCTATATCACACTTACCCCTTAACCTCTCCTGATTTTGTCATCTTTTTTATCTCTAATGCAAAATTTTAGTTTGGCTTATTTAAAAATCTGCTGAGTCACTTTTTATAGTTTCTCTTCACTGCACATATTTTCAGGCTTTCTTTTATTCCTTTAAATTTTGCAGAGCAGTTCTGTAATCTGTGTATGATTTTTTTAGTGTCTGAATATATAGGGAGCTCTCTCAGCTACATCTTTTTTCTCTTTTGGTTCCAGTACACTGAGCCTTGTTTTCTTATATTGTTTATACTTTTTTGTTTTTTGTTGAGTACTGCTTTTTTTTTTTTCTTTAAATATTATTTGTGGGAATTTTTTGAAGGTTAGAAGAAACAGGCCTTCCTTTATTCTACCAGGTACCTAAGAACATTGCAGATCTGGACTATCGTAAACCAAGTTGAAGGTTTAAGACTGTGTTAACCAAACAAGCAAGGCAGATCATTTCATGGGCTAGCATGGGCTCAACCAACCTACATGATCCATGGAGTAACACATGTCAGAGCTAGAATTCTCATATCCCATTTTGTACATCCTACATCAGTGGCTACTTTAAGTTAAGCCTTGTACTAGGCAGTGCCATAGTTCCTCCCTGAATGAAGCTACCTGACTAGTAATAGAAACAGGCATATATATATATATAGCTAACTATGGTATGAAACCATCAGTAAAAAAAGAAAGAACTGTATAGGTAATCCCTGTGATTGCTAAAACCTGTATTTTTTAAAGCCCCATAAAATTCTTCTTTTGGCTTATAGAGTATATGGTTAAAATCACAGGCTCTGGAATTAGACAGACCTGGATTTGAATGTAGGCTTTACATCTCAGAAATAGCTGAAATAGCAGAAATGGGAGTAATAATAGTACCTGCCTCATAGTATTGTGAGGATTAAATGAGACATTGCTGTTTAGGGCAGTTTGTGAAACATAAGTACTCAATAAATCTTAACTATTATGTTTTGAACATTGTTTTACGTGCTTTTGGAATTTAAGGCATTTTAATATTAATTTGCCTATTTGTTTCTGGTTGTTAGATGTACTTTATGAAAAATCGTGCTCGAAAGCAAGCTATTAACTTAAAACTTCTACCCAATGGATTCACCAAAAGGAAAGAAAATTCCACATTTTTTGATAAGAAGTAAGTGTCTGACTTCTTTCTTAGTATATCAGATGTTCTGATTTGATTAGGAACATCTTTTAAGATTTGGTTTACTATAGAACATTGCTACTCAAAGTGTGGTCTGTGAGGTGTTTGTTATTGGTACAGGACAAGATGACTGCACAAATTGGAAATAAACATTTAGGAACTTATGCTAATTTTATGTCATGTGACTTTAATAACAGTTTGGGTTTGCTGTGTGTGTGTGTGTGTGTGTGTGTGTGTGTGGTGAGAGATGGAGAGAGAGAGAAGAGAGTGTGTGTACGTGTCTGTCCTTCTCTCTGAGACCTAAGATACCGTGAAAGTATTTCAGAAGCTTCGAGTACAAAGCAATAAGTCAAAGCAGAATTCCTGCATATTTTTAACCAGAGCAGCTTGGCTTTTATAATCCTTTTACTTTGGGATTCCAAATAGAATTTCATTTGAGAGCCAGTGATGGAGAAGAAGGGGAACTTGGAAAACATTTAGTCTGTAGTGAATCTGTGAATACAGATAATACATTAGAGATGAGTTTCCTGCTCTCTGAAAGTGCTGCTTCAAAAAGGCCCCAGTAGTACAGAAAAGAACAGGATCCCAAAGTACTATAAGTAGCCCACTAAATTATTGGATAATACCTTTCAAAAGTCAATATTCTGGATTTAGAGTCCAAAAACCTGAGTGAGTCCTCACCGCTTCAGCCTCTTAGTAACTGTGAGGCCTTGAGCAAATTACTTCTTTTCTCCGGGCTGCATCTGCATAATGGTGGGGGTTGTACTAGGTAAACTGTAAGCTTCCCTCACAATTTTACTACATAAATTAAAGAGACAGAATGATCAGAATTATTCTAATAAACCTTCCATCTTTTCAGAAGATATTATATTATTAGAGAATGGTGTTATCCACTTATTTTATATGTTTCAAGACAAATATTTGTAAAGGTGGTTTTCCCTTTTTTTGGTTGGTTTCTAGGAGTAAAGTAATACTTTGCATTTATCAAATATGAGATGATTCTTTTGTGTATTTTGAAACTGACATATTTAGAAATAGACATAATTTGTTTGAAATTTAAGATAACTGGTTTGTGCCATCTGAAATATAAAATGTATTCCTGTTTTATGAAAGAAACCATTCAGAATGGTTTTACTACTACTAATATAGCCTCAAAATTTTAATTTTGGGGTCTCTAGACACATGAATGTATGTGGGAAGTTTTTTCCAAGAATACTACATTCGGTGTATTTTCTGGGTTCAGAACACAAATTTATACTGTTATTTTGGAACACCTCAGATCTCTGAAATGGCAAATTGGACTCTTCTTGCATTATGCCTTTTACTCATGAATTTACAATGATTTGGGCTTGATTTTCTTATATTTTTAGTGTCTTCCCATGCGGAGCTTAGCAACATAGTACACAGTAGACTTTAGAGTCAATTTCTTAGCTGCTTTCACATCTGTAAAATGGAGCTAATGATAGCTACTGTGTAGTTGTGACCTTAGTGTATTAATTTACCTAGACACTAACTGGAGTGTAGGAAGGAATCAGCATATAGTAGCAATTGTAAAAGTAATACATCCTCATCATTAAAAAAATTAAAGGAAAAATAGCACCTTTAATTCCACTACGCAGAGACAACCACTGATAATATTTTGTTTTCTTCTAATCATGTGTCCTTTTTTCAATTAATAAAGTAAAACATAATATTAAATACTTATATAAAAGTATAAAAAGTTACATGACTCTCCTCAAGTTAAACATTATTCATCTATGTGAATAAAGGCATACACTTTTTTCTACAGCTAGCTTTTTTCTATTTAACAATATATTATGGACATCTTACTTGTTAATGCAAATCTGCCTCACTTTGTTTAAGTAGTATATTTCAACTATGACTGTATCCTAATTTATTTATTCCTATATTCATGAACATTTTTAGCTAATTTCTAGATTTTAATTATTACAAATAATGCTGTTATAAACATCCTTGAATAAATTGTTTTGTGTGCTTATGTGACTTTTTCTGTATGATCAATTCCTAGAAAGTGGGTCAGAGACTACATGCATTTATACTTTGGAAGGAAACTCCAAATTGTCCTCCCCAAAAAAGTACCACTTTGTACCTTCCACAAAAATGTATGAGTGCCTATTTTAGTTATACTGCACTTTAATTGAATATTATTAGACTTTTTTGCATATCTGATTAGAGGTTGAACAGTTGAATTTTTTCATTTAATGTGCCTGCTTATATCTCATCTTGATCTGTTGCGTGCATTGTAAATGTTTTCACCAGTCTTTTCACCCTTAATTTTGTCTTCCAGTCATTTTTGATGCATCTTAAAGAGTTGTAAAAAGAATTCTATAAAACATAGAGACAGTAAAATGGAGTGGTTAAGAGCACAAACTGGAGCTAGGTTGCCTGGGTTCAGATTTCTAACCAGCTGCTTCCTAGCCATGTGATATTAAGCTAAGCCACCTAACTTTTTGTGCTTCAGTTTCCTCATCTATAAAGTAGGGCTAGTAATAATAAACTTGGGATAAGCCAGTTTTCATTTCCATTTGTAGTAAATGAGAATACCTGTTTAAACATCTCACTAGCACTGAGTTGTCTCTTTTTTAAAAAATTTTGTTGCTATTTTGGAAAGTGGAAATGATATTTTGTTTTAATTTGATTTTATTTAATTGCTACTTAGATATGGAATATTTGGCCACGTGTTTCAGAATAATATCTTAAAATTCAAGAGTGAAGTTTGACTTAATCCAATCTGTGGTAGTAAGATGATCTTTCGTTCTTATAACTATTTTGGTGAAATAAATAATTCAAAATAATTTGGTGAAATAAATAATTGAACTCTATGGAACCGAATTTTTCTATTCTTTGTTAAATTGCCCATTATTATTTATAAATGGAAAATGCCACGAACTGAATTTAAAATGTCTGTTTGGATGTTTGAATAGTAAAGCATTAAGGTGAATTCCCTGTTAGTTGATAGCCATACTTAGAATATTTTGCTTAGTTGGTTGATAGTCAGCTTGGAAATCTCTTTAGTGTGTTCCTATATTTTGTTCATTCTTGTTCAGCATTTTCATCAGTGATTTAGATCATGATTCCTTATCTTGGCACTGTGATGTTTTGAGCCACAGAGTTCTTTGTCGTGAGTGGCTGGCGTGTGTATTATAGGATGTTTAGCAGCATCCCTGGCTTCTACTGACTAGATTTTGGTCACACACACACACACACACACACACACACACATCCCCTGGGATGGGGGCAGTGGGGAGAGGCAAAATTTGAGAGCCACTGATTTAGATGAATACGGAAGACATACTTATTGAACTTGATGTTTGGCAAGATCAGGATTGCAGAAAATTTTGATTGCTAAAAGGTGATATATAAGTAGCAAGATAAATATATATGGTCCTGTACTTAACTCTTAGGGGGGAAAAGTGAAGGAAGGCATTTAGAAGTACCTTTTTTGTGATATCTGTGTTTTCTCAGACATTCATATGAAAACGGTAAAAATTTTAGATGATCGTAGTGTTATTTGCTGGAAGGAGGGAAGAAGAGGATGCTACATCTTATCAAAGAATTATCTTTACCTCCCACATCACCAGTATTGTGTTTTTAAGAGACTTGTTTTCAATGCTTTTTTAAACTTTCAAAAGTGGTTAAGGTTTTGACTGAGATAAACCTGAATTTGAATATTGCCTCTACATATGGTTCAAGGTGACCTCAGGCAAGAGCGAATTTACTGGGTTGTTGAGGGGAGTAAATGAAATAATACCTAAATTAATACCTGGCACTTAGTAGATAATGTGCAATGATAATAAACGATCTGCATTCTCTTACTGGAAATCTTTGAGGATATGTTATGTTTACTATATTATATTCATCCCTAGTAGGTCTGGGGCAGCATTATGTAATCAAACAATACTATTTCTGCAGTGAAACCTACAAATGTTTACATTTTAATGGGAAAATAATGACTGTAAATGAGCTCAGTCAGGTTTCTGCTGCTGGAGGAGTTATGAAAATTTTTCAATTTCAGAGATTCAGGGTTTGGAATTGTTCGTATGCAATCTTGGTCCTGTACTAAGATAATTACTCCCTAGGTATTAAATTGTTCCTTTGTTTGTTTAAGCAGCTTGAGCTACAGTATACACAAAAACTCAAACTGAAGTTCTTAAAAATTAAATGTTCCACAGTGTTCATTGCAGCACTATTTACAATAGCCAGGACATGGAAGCAACAGATGAATGGATAAAGAAGATGTGGCACATATATGCAATGGAATATTACTCAGCCATAAAAAGAAACGAAATTGAGTTATTTGTAGTGAGGTGGACGGACCTAGAGTCTGTCATACAGAGTGAAGTAAGTCGGAAAGAGAAAAACAAATACCGTATGCTAACACATATATATGGAACCTAAAAAAAAAAAAAAAGAAAAAATGGTTCTGATGAACCTAGGGGCAGGACAGGAATAAAGATGCAGACGTAGAGAATGGACTTGAGGACACGGGGAAGGGGAAGTGGGACGAAGTGAGAGAGTAGCACTGACATATATACACTACTAAATGTAAAGTAGATAGCTAGTGGGAAGCAGCTGCATTGCACGGGGAGATCAGCTCAGTGCTTTGTGACCACCTAGAGGGGTGGGATAGGGAGGGTGGGAGGGAGATGCAAGAGGGAGGAGATATGGGGATATATGTATACATATAGCTGATTCACTTTGTTATACAGCAGAAACTAACACAACATTATAAAGCAATTATACTCCAATAAAGATGTTAAAAAAAAAAATTAAATGTTCCAGTGGTAACTTTTGAGCATTCTGAGTGAAGAATTCTTTGTGGTGTTTTTGTAACTTTTCTGTAAAGTTTGAAATTACTTGAAAGTAAAACGTTTTTTAAAAACAATTAAATAGCCCCATATGAAGTGTGACTAAAGCACATTCTGCTTGAATTACCTCTGTAGGACTAACAGCAGGTTATGTGGTAGCAAGTGCATTAGGTACCTTAGAATCATAGGTTCATTTTAAGCCAGGCATCCTTTATGGTAGGAGTTTTTGACCAGTATGACTTCAAATCTCTTAAAATCATATGCAAAATTATGTGATATGTGAATTTTTCTAAGACTAGGAACCATAATTTTCATTTTATAGTCAAAGTGGCATATAACACTAACCAGCCTGTGATGTCAAAAGTGTATTTAATATCAGTAGCAACAAATTTTAGAGGACTGGTGAATTTGCTGGAATGTCATAATGGATAACTTTAATGAACAAAGAAAAGTTAAGGGATGCTTATATTAAGAATAAGTTGAGCCAATACGGAAAAGACATTCTTTGTTAAAAATAGAGGAGCTTAGTAAGGAAATGTGTGCAATATAAGGCTCCCCTACTTATTTTATAGCAGATCCCAAACTACTTCTTTTAAATTGTGACTCTTTCAAAGGTAACTTCTCTGCCTCATCTCTTACGCGGGGCATGTAACTTGATGTTTACTTTCACCCAATGCTAATCAAAAACTATTGAAAGAAATATGAAAGATCTCTATAAAGAAAACTTAAATTCTACTGAATGGCTTAAAAGAGTTGAGCAAATGGGGGGAAAGGACCATGTTATTAAGAGACTCAATATTATAGAAATAACATTTATTTCTTAAATGAGTGATCTTTAAATCTGATGTGATCCCAATGAAAATATTAATGGGATGTTGTTTGGTTTTGATTTCGGATTTTTTAATTTTTTTTTTGGAGAAGGAAAGGATTCATGATAAAAATGACTTAAGTTCATTTGGAAGAGTAAACGTGGGAGAAGCACCAACCAGGAGAACCTGGGAAAAGAAAGTAATAAGGCTGGACTCATTAAAATGTATGAAATTTTAATAAAGTTTTATGGTGTTGATGTAGAAATGAACAGTTAGTTCAGATAACAGAGAATAGACATGAGGCTATTTGGCACTCTAGTATATGATCAGATAGTATTTCAAATTAATACAGAGAATGACTTATTCAATAAATGGGGTTGACACTGTTTGCCATTTGACAGTTTTTTTACCGGAACTTCCAGGTGGAATTAAAATCTTTTTCTTCCCGTTTTATTGAGATATAATTGACATACAGCACTGTATAAGTGTAAGGTGTACAGCATAGTGATTTGATTTACATATATCATGAAGTGATTATCACAATAAATTTCATGAACATCCGTCATCTCATAGATACAAAATTAAAGAAATAGAAAAAAAAATTTTTTCTTGTGATGAGAGTGCTTGGGATTTACTCTTTGAACAACTTTCATACATAACACACAACAACCTTGATTATATTTACCATGTTGTATATTACATCCCTAGTATTTATTTATCTTATAACTGGAAGTTTGTACCTTTTGACTACCTTTGTCCAATTCCCCCTCCTCCCCTCTCTCTGGTAACCAGAAATCTGATCTCTTTTTCTATGAATAAGTTTATTTTTGAAGAATAAGTGACCTACAACATTATGTTAGTAAAATCTTAAACTTAAAATGAAATTAAAAATATGGGAATATTTTCATAATTTTGATGAGAGGAACATCCCATCCAAAGCCATAAAAGAAAAAAAACTAAATTTACATAATTTTTTTTAAAAAATTGGCCAAAAAAGACCATAATAAAATCAAAAGACTACCAGACCCGCTTCCAAAAAAAATCTTTAAACATATATGACAGTGCTTACACATTAATAAAAAAGACTAGTAACTAATTAGGAAAAGGGGCAAAGGATAAGAATAGATGGTCATAGAAAGATGTATACATATACATACACACACACACACAATATGTGTCTGACAAGCATATATTAACAATATCTGATATAATGAAGGTATGAGCTAGCCAGACCATTTTCTTCTTCCACTGTTCTTGAGAGTAAAACTTAGGTGTCATTTTAGAAGACAATATTTCTAAAAATGTTATACCTGCCTACTCAAGGAATTTAGCCTCAAATGTATTAGTACAGTTCACAGAGATATATGTACATGTATATCTATTGCAACATTGTTTTTAATAGTGTAAAAACTGGCAACAGCTTCGAGTATCCCTCAGTATTGGGCTGAGCTAAGTTAATAATGATGCCTTCATACAGTGGAATTCTATGCAACCATTAAACAAAAACAGTTAGATACAGATGTATTGTCATGGAATGACATCCATGATATTGAGTATGTTCAGTTAAAAAATAATGTTGGAGTTTAAATAGTTGTCTGAAAGATATGAAGCTCACGTTTCCTATTGACGTAAAATTTACAGGCAATAAAATGTACAAATCTTAAGTGTATATTTGTTGCGTTTTGACAAATGCATATACCAGTATAACCCAGTCCCTGTAAATATATAAAATATTACCATCACCCAAGAAAGGTTTTTCCTAGTTATCTCCTCTCCTCCTCAGATAACCTATTCTAATTTTCACCCTGAAGATGAATTTTGCCTGTTTTAAAATTTCATATATATGAATCATATAGGTCACCCTTACTTTTGAATGATAGTTTAGCTGAATATGAAGTATCTCAAGTTGACATTTATTTTAGTACTTCAGTTTATTTATTCCACTGTTTTCTTACTTCTTTTGCCATTATTGAGAACACTGATGTTTTATACAATCTTTCTATGTCAGTTGCTTTTAAGTTCTTCACTTTTGTCTTTGGGGTGATTTATCTTCCTTTGGATTTGCTCTGCTTTCTGCATAATTCTGGAAAATTCTAATACATTATCTTAATTTTTTATTTCTTTGTCGGTCTTACCTACATTCTGGGTAATTCATTCAGGTGTATCAACCAAGTCACTTTCCCTCCTTAGCTGTGTCTAATTAATCTGATATTTAGCCCATGTACTGAGTGGGCTTTTTGTTTGTGTTTCAGTTACACTTTTCATTTCTTGAAGTTCTGTTCCTTTCCCAAATCTACCTGGCCTTTTAGGTAGAATGTATTCCTTTCTCATGTTTTAACCTCCCTTTTTATTCAGTAATTTAGTGCATTTGTTATTTGTGTAAATAATTGTCTGAATTTCTTGGAAATTTGTTACTGCTGTCTGCTGTTTCTGCTGACTCTTCATTTTGATGGCTTGTTTGCTTGTTTTTTTCTAAAATGTAATTATGAACTCAAGTTCATGTAGGAGGTGGTATGCATTTGCTTATGCCAGATACCCATCGCACCAATCCAGAACCCTCTTTAATTTCTTAGTCTGAAGTTTATCAGACTATACTACTGATAATAATTTGAACCCCAAACCTATTTGAGGAGTCCATACTTATTCATTCTCAATTGAAACCTTTCCCCCACCTCCTATACCTCCTCTCCTTAGACCTCAAGCTGAGGTGGACAGGTTTCCTCATTGTCTCCGTTTGCTGGTTGGCAGAATTTTTCTGGTTCACTCTTTCACTGCATAGTTTTATGCAGTGATCTCAGTTTGAGGTCTCCAGCTTATGTGAGATCAGTATCTTGTCTCATGTCCCGCAGTGGCTGTTGAAACATAAGCCTTTTGGTTACCAAGCCTCTTGATTACTTGGAAGCAAAGGCCTCCAGAGCAGGTATAGCTTCCACATTCCACTATGGTTTTTAGTTCCTGCTTCCTTTTGGCCCCTGAATATTTTTCATACTTTTTGTTGAGCTCAGTATGTTTGCTGTATTTCTCCAGGATTTCTTATTGTGCGCCTTGAGAGAGTTTTCAGATGATCTTCTCCGCCAAGTTGCCCTAATTGCCTAAAATAAGTAGTGGCCCCAAAGGGAAGGTCAGTTGTCGAAGATAGATGGATCAGGAAGGCATGATAATTACTTGTTCACCTAACAATTCTACTTTTAGGAATTTATCTGATATATATAACCATACATATGGTGCAACATTGTTTGTAATAGCAAAAGAGTAGTATGAATCTAAATATCCATCAATAGTGGACTACTTAAATAAATTATGGTACGCCTTTAAAATGGGGAAAAAATTCAGCAGCTCTAAATGTATGAATATTGGAATGGTTGCCAGAAATACTAAGTGAATAAAGATAGATACAGAACTATGTTCATTGCGTGCTACCATTGTGTGAAAAGTAAAGGTTATATCCGTATATACTTATATTAAACTATTAATAGTAGTTATCTTAAGGGAGGGAAATTGGGTAGAGGGTGACAGGGATGGGAATTACGTGCCCTTTTGTACCTTTTTTGAATTTTAGACCATGTGCATGTAATACTTATTTTAAGAATAAATAAATGAATTTTTAAAATAATAATTTTAAAAGACATTGATGGATGTGGGCAGGACCATTATACATTTTGAGTTGTAAATATATTCAATAGTCTTTGAAAAGTATTCTGATACTGTCATATAAAATTCCATGTTTTTATCCATGGCTGCATCTTTTCAGTTGTGTTTTAGTGTTTTGCTACAGAAAGCCATGGATAGCAAACCTGGAGATTATCTTGGTTGTGTTTGAATATCACATCTCGTTTGGTTGCCTAAGTCTCTCCTTTTATTTTCCTGGCTATTTGGACCTGAGGATTCAGCAGTGAGGGGGAATATATTTTGACTTGTCATTTGGAAAAAAGAATTAGATTGAGAGACTCCTCCCCAATAATATCTTTAGCTTAACTCCAGGCATGTACTCTCTTGTGTGGTCTAACCTCCCATTCCCTAGGAATGGACCCAACTTTTGACCTTTGTCTTCTGGCAGTTTGTCTCCACATGACCTCGATCCTCATTTCGAAGCAGCCCAGTCCTTCTTCATTCCTTTACAACTGTCAGCTTAGAACTGAGTTGCTATCTTCCTTTCGGCCCAGAGTTCTTAGGCTCTCTGTCTAGGGGTCTCTCTTAAACTTAGAGTATTAAGATAGTGGAAGTGTGCCCATTATTAAACAACAGTGTGAATTGCTATTTGAGCTCCAGTCCTATTTTAGAAGCTAGCCACTAGATGTCTCTCTTGTAAAGAAATAACCTTTTATAGATTCTTAAAATTACTTTTTGTAAGAATGTCTGTATGTGTGTAACTGAGTCACTTTGCTGTACAGCAGAGATCGGCACAGCATTGTAAATCAACTCTACTTAAATAAAAAAATTTTTTTAATTACTTTTTGCTCTTTGCATAAAATTACAGTATTCAAATTTTATTGTGATGATATACCTATCCACTTCTGTATTAATGTCAGTAGCACTTTTTTCTTTAAACAATTATGTGGCAATACATTTCTTAAAGCACAGGTTTTGTGGGTTTGGTTTTTTTGGGGGGGTATGGTGTCTTATAAGTAGTATAGGTTTGTACTTTGTTGCAAACTAACTTTAGAAAAGAGCAAAGGAAAATGAAATGGATTTAGCAGTTGTGGTCATGGTGAGAGAGGTCGATTTGGTGGGATTACATAATAGGTGCTCAGTACAAACTTGTTAACTAATGTAAAATGATTAGCTCTATGGTTTCTCTCCAGTAACTGCTTTGATACAGTCTGATGAAAAAATTTCAAAGCAACAGCAAGGACTTAACACTTCTATTCTTTCACACTGGTTTTCTAATGGTTCCTCAGTCAATCAGGTATTTCCTTACTGGGGCCATGTAGACAATGGTAAGAAGGAGGTTCTTATGCCACAGCATCACAGAGGGTATATCTTTCCACAGCAACAGTTAGCCAGCATTCATACAAATGGAAACCAAACATTCTTGATCGTATCAGGGTCCCCATACTGGTTCAGTTAGGGAAGTCTTTCCTCAGTCACCAAGTCTGCTTCTTCATGATATGCCTCAGTAATGAGTCCCTTTCCACTTCCTTCACCGCAGCAACTATCAGCTGTCCTCTCCCATGCAGGCCCAACTGGTCTCACCTGGGACTATTGGGGAACTTCTGAGAGCTCTCCCTACCTTCAGTGTCTTCTCACCTCAGTCACTCTTACACATTGATGCCAGATACATGTTCCTAAAGCATGTTTTTAGTATGATGGTCACCTGCTCAGAATCTTTTAATGCTTCTTGTACCCACAGGAGTCATTAGTTCAGAGATACCTTCACTGGTCATAGGCAGGACTGCCAGTAGGTGAAATGTGTCATCTCATGTGGCTTTGGATGGACTGCCTGAAGCTCTCAAGTGTTGTACTCTATTCCATGGCCTAAAATTACCTTCCTTTCTTTATCCCCCTGCCATTTGAAATTGCTACTTTTCAGGCAGTTGGAAATATCTCTTTCAAGTATTTCTCATTACCCAAAATAATGAAGGGTCTTCCTCACTGTCTTTACTTTTTAAAAGAGGAATAATAATATATTTAATAATTTTCAAATGTTTATTTTGTATTAAACATGACAAAATTTAATTTAATTTTTATGTGTAAGGGAGTTTTCTTGGCAAGTTATTTACCTCTCTGTGCCCATTGCCTTATTTGTAAGATGCGGACAATAATGTGCCAGTTTTGTGGTTTTCAATCTAGAGTATACATCAGAATTAACTGGGACAATTTCAAAATGCAGATACCTGGGCCCGACCAACAGAATTCCTGAGTCATTGAGCCTAGGGTAGAGCTTAGGTATCTTTACATTATAAAAGAACCAGATGAGGCTGTGCATATGTAGGGGCAGAGGATATATGGGAAACCTGTACCTTCCTCTTGATTTTGCTGTGCACCTAAAGGGCTCTAAAATAATTTGTCTTTAATTTAAAAAAAAAAAAAGGCACTAGGTGATTCTGATGTTTATCTCTACCTAAAAACCACTGACTTATATGCCAGTAAGTCACTGTCCTTCTTCTCAAGTAGTTCAGTGGGAAGACAAGACAGCAAACTCATAACGTAGTGTGGTGAATGCTCTGATGGAAGATACATGGAGCGTTGTGGGAGCACAAAGGAGGGCTCAGTGCCCCAGCCTTGGGGAAGTGTTATTCCTCAGGAGCTGGGGACTGGAAAGTCCTCCCAAGAGAAGATAGAATTTGAGCAAATTATTGAAGGACAAGGAGGAGTTTTTAAGTCTAGGGTTTTATCCAGACAGAGGGAAGGATAGTCTATGGTGAGAATATCAAATGCAAAAAGAGTAGCAAATTGAAGACAATGTAAGTAGTCTGGTATATCTAGAAACTAGGGTGGGAGTTGGGAAGTGGTAGGGGATAAGACTGGAGATAGCCCCACTGGGGCTGGGCCTTGCAGGACCTTATATGCCATGCCAGGGAGTTGAGATAGAGCCATACTTTAAGCAGAATACGTTCCTGTTCCTCTAAAGGATCCATACCAAATAGTGGATCTTCATAGTTGTCCCCACCTGAAACTGGGGAGAATGAAAACCATAATTTTATGTCTCACATCATTATGAAAATACTTTGAAAAGTTCCAGTTATATATTATATTGTATGTATATGTATTTCCTAATATATTCAACTAAATGTGCCCAGGCTGGTTATATTCTTAATCCTTGAATGTCTTCCCCTTTCATATTTCCTAGACATCTGTGAAAGTACACATGGTAGTTCATCTTCTCCATTTTTTCTCCTTTGCCAGAGTTCCTATAGTACATATTTTCTCCAAAGTTAATGTGAAACAGATGCTGGCATTTAGTGCTGGTATTCAGTTTTTGTTATGCACATATCTGCTATCCTTTCTGTGTTCTGGTGTTTCTTAGTAGGGGCTCTATTGGCGTTTTGAACAGGACAATTTTTGTTGTGTGGGACTGTCCCGTGCATTACAGGAAGGTTAGCATTTCTGGTCCCCACCCGCTATATGCCTAAAGTGCTTCCCAGCCTTGGAACAATCAAAACTGCCTAGCCACTTCCAAATGAGATTGATGCCACTCCCAGTGGAGAACTGCTTTATTAAGTGCTCAAGTATTTACAGTTATTTGAAGCAAAATGTACTTTTTCATTTCGATCTTTACCTACTATATCCATTTTCTGAATATACTGTCTACTGAAGCCAATACCACATACTTAACCTGTTTCCTATTATCATGTAGTAGTGAAACTGATTTTTAAAAGAGCAAAATATAATATATAACGGGAACTTTTCAAAGTATTTTCATAATGATGTGAGACATAAAATTATGGTTTTGATTCTCCCCAGTTCCAGTAATTTTAATCCATGCTAAGTAACTACACAGATCCTTTGTATTCACTCTTCCAAAAACACTTACTATGGTACCAATCCTAATAAAATAGATGGATTATTTTTATGAAGTATAGTTACGTTTATGTTTGAAACTTTAAATTTTGATCTTGAAATACATTTCAAAAAGATAAAATGCCTATGAGTGAAGAATTATGTAGATATTTTGTACATTTGTTTTTTCTTGAAGGGTTTCACATTTTTGTAGATTTTCCTTCTGCTTTAAGTTAAAATAAGATTTCGTAACCCATAGTGGAACAAAATGCCTTTTTCCTGAAATTCCATCAGGTATTATTTGCTGTGTCCAAATTTTATAACAGTTGACAATATACAGATTAGTCTATCTTTTCCGTTGCTTAGAAATGCAAGATGACATCTAGGAAGAAAAATTTAATCCCTTGTATCAAAGTTAGGATGCTTTATTTTTCATGAAATAAAATATTCAGTTCAAACCGGTTTGAGCTATAAATAGGGTGTATTATTGGCTCTCATAACTGAATGTTCTGAGGTTGGATGGACTTCAGGGTGAATAGGTACAATGACTCAATTGTATCTTGAAGGACCCAGTTTATTGCTGATTCTCCATTGTATCTTCTATGGTGTCAGCTGAATCCTTGTAACAGTTTAGGTAAATATTTAGGAATGCTTCTTTCCCAGCATAACTGAACAGGAAACCTGAAATTCACCATGAGTGGACCGCCTAGGTCATCTGCCCAATCCTGAACCATTGTGTCCAGGAGGACATACGATGTGATTTTCTTAAGCCAGACAGTTAAGTGTATAGTCCTGGAGGTAGGGATGGGATCCATTCATCAAAATATGGTTATGGATTAGGAACGAGGATGGTGATAAGGGTTGCCAAGGAGACAAAATGTCCACTATAACTCTTAAAAGTGATTTTAAAATATGGAGGCAAATATTTAAAATAAAATATAATTGAGATCCATTTGAATTACCAGTACTTTCATTTCATAATGAAATGAACTTTCATTTCTTTTCATTTCTGGAAAGTTCATTTCTGGAAAGTTCATAATAGTATACTAGATTGGAGCATAGACTCTGGAGTTAATGTGCTGCCTGGGTTCAAATCCCAGCTCTGCCACCTTCCAGCTGAATAATCGTGTTGGAGGAGTGACTAACTTCTCTCTACCTTAGTGTTCTCACCTGTAAATAATAGCACTTATCCCACAGAATTACAAGAATGAAATACATTAACACATATAAAACATTTAGAACAATGCATGACATTCAAAAGGCACTTAATAAACTAGTCAGCCCTCTGTATCTGCAGGTTCTGCATCTACAGATTCAGTCAACCACAGATTGAAAATATTTGGGGGGAAAAAATCTCCAGAAGGTTCCAAAAAGCAAAACTTGAATTTGCTGCACACCAGCAACTGTTTACATAGCATTTATGTTGTATTAGGTATTATAAGCAATCTAGAGATGATTTAAAGTATATGTGAGGGGACTTCCCTGGTGGTCGAGTGGGTAAGACTCCGCACTCCCAGTGCAGGGCGCCCGGGTTCGATCCCTGGTTGGGGAACTAGATCCCGCATGCATGCTGCAACTAGGAGTTCGCATGCCGCAACTAAGAAGTCTGCATGCCACAGCTAAAAGATCCCACATAGCACAGCCTATATTAATTAATCAAATATTTTTTTAAATAAAAAAACTTTTTTAGATAAAGTATATGTAAGGGCGTGTGTAGGTTATATGCAAATACTACACCATTTTATATAAAGGACTTGAGCATCTTCAATTTTAGTATCTGTGCAGTGGAGTGTGGAGAAGGACTGAACCAATTCCCCCAGGATACCAGGGGATGACTATTGTTATTGCTACTTGCTAGTGCTCTCTGGTAAAAGGATCTACTGGTAGTCTTCATAACCTGTAGGCTTTTCTAACTTAATAAGTGGTATAGTATTCTGAAGATCAGACTTGTGGAAAATCTAGCTTTAGCTTACCTCGTGGAGTCACCTGTGTTTAAAAATCATAAGTAAAAATTTCAGGCATATTTAAACTGCACTATGTCAGTGAACTTCTCAAAAGTAGTAGGAAATACTTTCCTTAATAACTACAAACAAGGGCTAAAAAGTTAATGTCCTGAATATACTCTAGAAACAGTTATTAGAGTTAAATAGTAGGATGAGAGATCTCCTTGTAAGCCCCTCATTTCCCTCTTCTTTAAAAACCTTTGTTGTTAGTGCACTAACCACAGAATGAAATCCATATTGTTTGGCAGAACATTCAGAGCCCTTTATAATCTGGCATTAGCCCACATGTCCAGTTTCATAAACACTGAATTCCATGTAAGTAGAGTTTGGTTATAAATTCATGGCGCAATATTCTAAGCTAAAGGCCCCGTCAGTATTTCTGTTCTGAGCTTCATAACTCACAGGACATTAAACTGAATGTAAAATTATAACAATGGTAAAAATAGTAACTAGCATTTTTGATTACTATGTTCTGAGCTCTTGACGTGTATGTACTCATTTAATCCTATGATATAAATACTGTTCTCCCCATTTTACTGTGAGAACCCTGAGGCACAGAGATGTGTCTCTTGCTCAAGATCACATGAAATAATAAATTTTGTTAAGAATAGGTTTCAGACAGAGTCCACTTAATCTCTGCCCTCTCCTACCTCTGGGCATTACAGTATATTGGATATCCTTTCTGTGTACAGTGTCAATAAAGAACAGGGTTCTTTTATGTGAAACTCTATAAGCTTCTCACAGTGATTTGGAAGAAAAACGCAGTGGGTTGGTGGTTGACTCACTGCCCTAAAAAGAGGTCTGCTTTGGGCTCATCCCCTCGGTCTCTTTGCATCCCTAATGCCTAGCGAGCCCTTAGAAGTGTTTTTTGAGTAAATGTTGGTTAATCAGTGATGGAATGGAATGGGAATTGGTGATTTTTTTTTTTTTTAGGAACAAAAATATTCATGCTTATTTAAACTTTGTATTAGAAATCTTAGTTCTTAGAAGTCAGCCTCCATGTGTAACTCTTAGTCGTAGCATATTTCTTGAGGAAGATAGCTTTGAAGCTGTCAAATAATTAGATAAGTAATCATTTGATAGTTCTGTTGGATAATAATTTCTGAGATAAAAAGGGAACACCTTAAAATAACACTTCTAATAATAAAATGTTTTTAAGTTTAAAAAGAATATTAAAATTATTCCTGCCCTTTCTGTGACTACCATCCTGCACTTCCCCATGAAAACATATTTGATTTTTCTGATTATAAAAACTACTAGTCATTATGTCAACAATTTATTTAATACAGACACATAAAGTAAGAATTAAGTCCTTTCACAATGTTAAGAAATAACCGTAGTTAAAAGCTTGGGGCATATCCTTCATACTTATAAATATAAAGTCATGAAGTCAGAAGAATAATTGAGTATATAGGTATAGTACTTCCCCCCCAAATTTGTGTCTTCATCCACATATTACTTTCTTGAAACTGTGGGAGAAAATGATCCTTAATAGTTTCTAGTAAGCAAGAGTTGTTAAATAAGTGTCCTATATTAACTCACTAAAATCAAGTATAAAAAATATTTATTTTCGTCATTTAATACTTACACATGTAAGTATTTCTCAACTTTTTTTTCATTATTGCCTCCCAAGGAGGCTTTTTAAACATTTTCCCTCAAATTGCGCCCCCCCCCGATATTTTGATACCACAGTTATACTCTATATATCTGTTTATGTACAGGCGCCCTCTAAAGGGCCACAAACCATTATACTATCTACGATTTTTTTTACCCTCCTAAGAACCAGTTTTCAGCCTTTTTTGGGTGATGCTGCCCCCGTTGAAAATGCATGGGGTATGTGTGTGTGAGAGAGAGAATGTGTGTGTGTGTGTGTGTGTGTGTGTGTGTGTGTGTGTGTTGATATTTGGGGGAGGAGGAGAAAAGGCTTTGCTGTGCATGAATAGTTACTTCAGTTTCGTGGCACTCAGAGAGAAGGGGTCAGTTTTTCTGTTACTTTATCAGGCTGTCCAGAAGGGAACATTAGGTTTAATGATTACCACCATTACTTCACCAGTCTATTATCAAACTCTAAACATAGTGCCTTGGAGTGCCTAAGTGACTGAGAATATTCTGGGTACCATATTTCTATTCTTGAGAACGTTGATAAATACGACAAGGACACAATGACATTATTATAGTTGAAAGCATTTTATTGAATTTAGGGAATAGTAGTCCTAATGCATTAAGAACAATAATAAATGTTTAAACCTCTGTCCCAGTTGTTCTCAAAAATAGTGATTTTGCCTCCCGGAGGACATTTGCAATATTTGGGAGCATTTTTGGTTGTCACAACTAAGGGAGTGAGTGTTGCTAGTGGGATCTCATGGTTAGAGGCCTGGTATGCTGCTAAGCATCTTGCAATGCACAAGACAATGTACCTCCACCCCTCAAACCATAATAGAATTATCTGGTCCAAAATGTCAGCACTGCTGAAGTTGAGAAACCCAGCCTTATCCTAATGATTCTATTTCTTGGAATCTATCTTTAGAAAATAATCCAAAATACAGCAACAGTTATGTATATGCCTAAAGATACTCACCGAAGCATTCTTTAATTTTTTCCTTTACAAAATCTGTCCTTTCAGAAAACTTATAAGCAAAAAAGAGGGGGACTCAGAGTTCCCCTCATAAGTAATATTGTTGGGATTTTGATGTATGTGTATTTTTTTAAGTGGGACATATATCACACATATTCATATACTTATGAAAAATGAGAAACAAACTCAATTCTTTCAGGCGCAGGAAGAGATTTAGTTGCCTGTGTCAGGACCACATCAATTTCAGGAAAACTAAAGAACTACTTTAGAGATAATTAACTCACTCATTTCAGGAATTGTTTATACAACACCCTTCAACCTCTTTGTCCACTCTTAGATCTTATACTCTGCATTACTGTTCTCAAATGCCTCTTATACTACCATAGAGTAAAAAAGTACAGGCAGTTTTTCAATTAAGTTAACTTTTAGTTCTGGGCACCAGTTAAAGGTAAATGATGGTCCCATCCCTGAGGATATTCTTTTATTTTTTTCTTTACTGTGATTTAATATGGAAGAAAAAGAACAAATGGTAAAAAATCGGAAGCAATCATAAATGTCTATCAGTAAAGAGTAGATAAATAGATTTTAGCATTCTTCATGCAATGGAATACAATGTAGCAGTTAAAATTAATGAACTAATTTACGTGTGTATTCATAAATCTCTAAAGCATAATGTAAATGAAAAGCAAAGTATAAGATATTTAGAGTATAACACTGAAATAAATGTTGATATCACACAAAATACTGTATTATTTATAGATATGTATATATATGTATATGTGTATATATATATATATATATATATATAAAATCATGGATGACAAAAATAAACACCCAACCTCAGGATGGTAGTTACCTCTGATGATGAGAAGAGAATTGGATCAAGGAACAGTAAAAAGACTCATCAACCATATTTATAATCTTATATTTCTTAGAAGAAAAGTATCTCAAGCATATAAATATGGCAATATACAAGTTGGTTAAATCTGATTATGGTTACATTAAATGTTTTTATTCTCTTTTTGTTTTTGAAATATTGCAACATCACATTTTTTTAAAACTAAATGTACTTTTCAGATTTGTTCATATTTGAACTGAGGCCAAATATAGAAAGATTTTTATAATAGTCATAATTTAGCAATGTATATATAATAAAAGTAATGAATGATTTCCTTATAACCACAACTAACTACAGCAAATAAAATTATTTTCAAGGGCTTTTCTCTCTTTGTTTTTGGAATGTTAAGTACTTTCTGAAGGTATTTAGGGTCTACTGAATGTTAAGAAAGGTGAATGGTTCTTGAAATTACTCAAGCAATGGTTGGGGTAACTGAGTATGATTTACAGTTCCACAAGATGACAAGTTGGTCAACTTTTTTCTTCCCCATGTAACTTATAAAATTTATTTAGAAAGAAACCATATTGTGCATTAAGATTAAAAAATCAGTTTATTTCATAGTAAGAGAGAAATGTGGTATCTCTCAGCCTCTTGATAGTGATACTACGCGATGCCTGTGTCACAGATAACAAATATTGCAAGGTGTTTCATTTTAGAAGACTTCTTTGTTTAAAACCAGTAACTTTGTGGTTTGCATTCAGATTTTTTTTTTTAAGTTTTTTCCTCTGAGATTTTAGACATCTGACCTTTAAATTAGTAAGGGGTGCTTTACAACTTTATTCTATCCAAAAAAATATTAAACTTAACATGCTTGTTTCTTGTGTGATAAGTGGCACTATCAACATAAGCGTAATCAAGCATATTTTTCTCTAACTAGTGCTCAAAACTGTCTTGTTATTAACCAAATCTGTGATTACTTACCCTAATAGAAGGATTTTTACTTGATTTTATGCTAGTTGTCCTCAGACAAAAATTTGCTTAAATCATATAAATGTTTGGTGGGAGATACTCTGCTAGATTGTATTAAAAGAAAATTATTTTAGATTTTGGGCTCGTGCTGCTAAGGGATAGTTTTATAGGAGATGCTAGCCATTGCTTGGACATACAGCTGGCAATTAACTTGCCAGTGGGTTGTTAGAAATTTCTTCTAAGTAAGGAGAATGTGCAAAACGATCATGTAATGAAGATATTTAAATTTCTGTAATGGATTGACTATTTTGAGCATTAAATTTTTTTAAAAAGGAATGGTGTCTAGTGTCACCACATTTAGATATGTTAAATAGAGCATATGGCTATTTTTCTAAAATCACACATTTAGTGAATTATTACTGTTGATCCTGTTATCAAACCAAAGTTTAGACTGAAAGCGAAGGGACTAACTCAGAGTGCATTCTGCTTAGCAACCAACTTGTCTCCTGTTTTGCTACTGAATGCAAGTACTCATGGCTCAGAAGTGTATCTGCAGCCAGCTGGTCTCAACCAGACAATACTTCATTCACCTAATTTCCAGACTAGTCAGGCAGAGACATCAGCTCATTATTTTTAGTCATGAGGAAATTTATTTGTAAACTTCAAGCAGTAGCAAAGTGATCTCAGAAGCCCCTGAACTATGAGAAATTGCCTTCTAATTTAAGAATGCGAAGTCCTTGGAATTTCGAACTGCTCTGCCTAATGTTTTTTCCTCTTAAAACCTCTTGCAAGTATATTGTTTAAAAAACATAGCCTCTAGGGCTTCCCTGGTGGCGCAGTGGTTGAGGGTCCGCCTGCCCATGCAGGGGACGCGGGTTCGTGCCCCGGTCCGGGAAGATCCCACATGCTGTGGAGCGGACAGGAGAGGCCACAACAGTGAGAGGCCCACGTACCGCAAAAAAAAAAAAAAAAAAAAAAATAGCCTCTAAAATCCTAGAAAAGAGAAAATACTTTTTAGTAGAAAAAATACGTTAAATTCTAAGAATACTTTTAGAATTATTATCTGAAAACAAAAATTCAAGAAATCAGTTTTTTGTTCAGACTTTTATTGTCTGCCTTGATCTCCACATGATTATTTTCTGTCTTAGAAAACGACAGTTTTGTTGGCATGTGAAGCTCCAGTTTCCTCAGAGTCAAGCTGTGTATGTAGAAAAAAGGTATAGTATCACAACTGTCTGTTAAGAACTCACTTGTTTTCATTTTGTCTCCATATTTGAAATAAACTGTTAACTTAAACGTGATGTCAATAGTAGACTGGATAACTAAGTGTGGTATATTCATACAATGCAATGCTACACACCACTGAAAATGAATGAACTACATCTACACATATCAACGTGGATGAATCTCAAACATAATGTTGAATGAGAAAAACAAGTTAAGAATGCAGAGTATGATTTTTGTATGTAAATATGAAAAAAATGAAAGTATACTTTTTAGGAATACTTTTAGTGGTGGTAGAGCTCTAAGGGAAATGATTAGCACAGAAATCATGATGGTGTTTACTTCAGCGTGGGGACAGATGTTAAGGAGAGCGATGCAGGGAGAATCAAGAGGGCCGAATCAAGAGGAAGAATCTTAAGCAAGATGGTTATATAGGAAATGAAAAATAAGCCAAAATTCTGCTATGATAAAATTGCTGCTATTAACATCATAGTATGTTCTCAGAAAATACATGATTTTAGACATGTATATATGTGTATTCATAATTGGAAGTAATTTGCATAACAGTTTTTTATCCTACTTTTTTCATATTATGAACATTTCAAATGTCATTTAAAAATTTGAATGGTGATATACTATTTGATTCCTTGGGTTAGGAAAATTTTAAGTTGCTTTTTAAATAATATCTTTAGCATATATTCACATTATGCATAAATGTCCTCTCTTTGTAATTGTCATATGGATTTTAGGGAAGAACTTTCTTATTTAAGGTTGCATACCAGACTAAAGACAGGGAAAGGACTCATATTTTACAGGCGGGGTATGTAGCACGGTAGTGTATATGAATATGTATAAATGATTAAGGAAAATCGCTAGTTCAAAACAGTGTCTTAATTTTGTTTCTACAGCTTTATAGTATAAAACAATATGCATACATACATACAGGAAATTTGGTAAACCTAAAATGCTTTGTTTCCAGGGAGAGTAGTATCAATTTTTTAACCTGGTCTTATGATTTAGAATAAATAAATTTGAACATGCACTGAAACTAGCATCATCTGAAACCTTTTTTTCAGACTTTTGATTTCTGCAACTTTCAAATCTACTTCACTGTGATATCTTTCTTTTCATCTTTGAAAACAGGAGTGTGTTAAATGAGGCTTTGTATTTTTATAATTGATTTATAGGGAACTTCTCAAAATATTATTTTTAAGACTTGTTAAATGTGTCCAAGAAGTGTTTTTGAGCTTTTTTCCTAAGTAATTTTTGCTTAAAAGGATATTATATTTTGCCAAGACTAAAATAAAAGGTCCGTGTTCAGTTATTTTTTTAAAGCCACAATATTTAGTAATTCTAAATTAACACCTTTAATAGAAAATTATAAGTAATAAGTTTTGTTTTTGTTTTTGTTGGGAAGAGTACCAGATGATAAAACTATTAATGAAATCCTAAGACCTTACATTGATCCTGAAAAGTCTGATCCTGTAATTCGTCAAAGGTACGTTTCAAAAATCTTGTAACTTTCTGAAATTATTAAAAATGTTGAGGTATTTACTATATGCATATTTATTAAATAAAGCCATGTCTTTATTAGAGTATAATGTTTCTGTACTGTTTACTTTCTGTCCCATTTCCTTGGTGTGTACTCAAGGCTTTGTCAGTCAGAGATGATGCTCTGGGTAAGGATTTTGGTTATAGTAATAACAGCAGTACTTAACACTGTTTGCTGCATTCCAGATACTACTCTTTGAAGCTTATAATAATAAATGTATTAATTCATTTAATCCTCACAATAACCCTTTAAGGTAGATTATTGCCGTTATATCTATTTTACAGATGGGGAAACTGAGCCTTAAAGTGGTTAAGTGACTTCATATGGCTAATAAGTAGGGAAGCTAGGATTCAAATCCAGGTGGTCTGGAGTCAGAGTCTGTACTCTTACCCCTTAAACTAAACTGCCTTTCACAGTTGAACTAAAAACTCTGAAAATTGAGTTTCCAAGTAGTTAAAGACAGGAAATCCTATTTCAGCCAAGTCTTCATAAAACTGAGTAATACACACTCTGCCTCCTGTCCAGAAACACACCATGGACAAAAATGGTTAACATAGCATAGTGGAAAGATTCAGTTATGAATATCTGGGTTAGAATAGCTAATTCTGTCCCTTATTAGCTATGTGATCAGGAACCAACTTACTTCCGCACCTTAATTTTTTCCATCAGTAAAATGAGAACGATGATGTTTACTAGATAGAGTTGTTACGAAGCTTGTAAAAAATTACATATATACAGTTCTAGTACAGAGTCTAGCACATAGTAAGCAGCACTCAAAAAAGGAAACTATTAATATGTGAATTATTCATGTTTCTGAGCAGGAATTTCTTTTCACCGGCTGATACCTGCTTAGGTTATGAATACTTGTTTTGGTTAAAATTTGAAACAGAGTGGATTCTGAAGTGTCTGATTCAGTTCTAGTTAAATTTCATCTTCTACTTTTCATAGAAAGTGGTGCCCAGACTCAAACAAATCCATGTCACATATCAAGCGGTGTCTGTGGGACCGCTACCAGAGTTGAGTTTCTTTTCCTCTTATTACCAATAATCTAATTGTTATTGCTGGTCATATATTTAACAATAAGACAAAATACCTGCCACCAAATTGGATACATGTTTTAAAAATAAATAAATTAGCAAGATTAATCTGTACAGAGAGAAGAAAGGTAATTTTTAAAACAGATCCTTGGTTGAAAAATATCTTTAACACCGTTTCTGTGCTTGGATAGATAAATTTTAAGTATTATTAATAACTACTCATAGATGCTTAGTTTCCATAGGCACAGTTTTAAAATACACTAAAAATCAGTTTTGCTTCCTTTAATATGACATTTTTATTTCAGGTTGAAAGCCTACATTCACTCTCAGACTGGGGTCCGAATTTTAATGAAGGCAGAAAATATGCAGCAAAATTTAGTAAGGTAAAATTGCTTCCCTCTCCATTTCTTTAAATGTTTTCTAATTCTGTAATATAATTAAGTAGCTTGCTTAGCTTAAGTGGCTAGTTATTATGCTAATTATCTGGCAATCAACAAAGCCTAGGCTTTTCAAAATGACCTTCAAATTAAAATTTTTAAATAATCACACTTATCATAATACAGGATAAATTCAATTGAAAAATCACCCTGGTTAGAATATTTTAAAGTAACATCGTGTGCAACTGAAAGATTTTTAAATCCCATTTTAACTTATTTCAAGAAATATTCTGTACAACAGAGTTCCAAAGTTCAAGTTTTTGCTTTTGGAAATAAAAAATTCCTGTGATGAACTGACCATTGTATATATCACAGTGAAAAGAACTCTACATAGAAATGTGAAGAAAGCCAGGTTCTAAGAAACTATGTGATTTGAGAGTTTTTATATCACAGTGAAAAGAACTCTACATAGAAATGTGAAGAAAGCCAGGTTCTAAGAAACTATGTGATTTGAGAGTTTTAATATCACTGGGCTCCCTGTTCCTTCATTAATGGAATGATGAAGGAGGCTACACTAAAAGATCTCTGAGAGTCCCTTCAGTGTCTGCAGTTATGTGTCATTACATTGAATTGCAAAACCCTGATCTTTAATATCTGTGATGCTTTCCCTGTCTTCCATCGTTTCATTAACAAAACTACTAGATCCAGTTCAGACTAGATAGGATTGGCCTCATCTGCTAGTAGAGCTTAGAGATGTAAGCATCCAGGCTGTGAAAGCAGAGCTGGGTTTGAATCCCAGCTGTGCCTGCTTCCAGTTATGTTAACTTGAGTAAATTACATAGCCTAACTTGCCTTCGTTTCCTCATCTCTAAACTGGAGGTGATGATAATCAGTTTATCATGAGAGATTAAGATGATTATTTAGCACATGGTAAGTGCATGCTTTTATTATTTCTACTATTACTGTTACTACTACAGAAGATAAATGGATTCTTAAAAAACATCTTCTAAAATTCAAGGAAACCAAAGTTGTATGTGATAAAAGGTAAATGTAGGATACAGAATATTTTAAAGTTTATAATATAGGGCAGACTGCATAGGCCCAGATAGCATTCATTTTTGACTTGGAAATATGTACTGTAAATCTACGAAGAGGGAAAGGGAATGGCGATCTCAGCTTGTCCTAGGAGACAGGGTTTTCTAGGAGAGTGACAGAAATGCATGCAGCATGACGTGACCCAGAGGGGAGCATTTGGTAAAACTGTTTTGGGCAGTTGCATAGAAGGAAATGAGAACATAGAAAGACCAGAACACAGGAAGATACTAATAAGACTGGTAGGTTTTATTTAACAAAGAACCAAAGAGGATAAACCTTCACCAAAAAAAAAAGGTTAAAGGAGCGTACTGCAGTGAGATCAGATGACCTAATTCTAGACACTCAACTTCTCTGGGCTTCATGTCCCTTTAAGGTCCTTTACTTTCTCTTATTTTATGACTTTCCTTGTTTAGGAACCCAAAAAGGACTTTGGTTGGGCCTTGGGTTAACCTTCTTAATCCCCAAAGGGGAGGGAATGATAGATTAATAAAGTAAAAGATAAGTGGTATTGACTTTAAGGAATACCTAGAATAGGCTGTTTTGTTACTAAACCTGAGCCAAACTTAGTGACATGAAAAGTACTCTGACTTTACCTTATCTATGTAGAAAACATGTCTTCCAGATTTCCCCATTTGAGTTGTTTACTTGAACTCAATGATATATGAAAATACCGTCAAAGAAGAGGAAGCAGAAGTTTACAACCAAGATCTAAGAATTTTGTATTTAAAAATTGCCACCCTATTTAACTTTGACTAGTGATATTATCACTTTAAGGCAATAATAATGTTAGAAACTCCAATTGAGGTAGCTTTTATCATGAAGGTGGACCTAAGTTGGAGTAAGGTACATCCTTATATTTCTGACTGTTTAGTCAGCCTTAAGGTATAGTTATCCTAATTTCTACAAAACTTCCTAGTTTTATTAGGATTTTCTAATCATGAATAATGCAAGTAGATACTATGGAGATACATTTAGAAATAGATTTTTTTTAATTAAAGATTTTTTAACCAGTGTTCACCAGATAGTACATTCATAGATAGGCTAAGATGAGCATTCACATTTGATTGTGTGCTTAATCACAGTTATATCATTAAAGGGAAGTACATTCAGAGAACATCTAAGTAAGATTATTATAGGTTATAAAATGTGGGCTTCTAATTTAAGATAAGGAGGATTTTATTATTTCCTGAAAAGTACTTAGAAGGTAGAACCATGTATTTTCCTTGTGGCTTTCTGATTTTAAATGTATCATATGATTTATAGCATTCCAGTAAATTCAGAGTGGAGTCTTTTTACCAAATACTTGGTATTGCCAATTTCCATTGGTTGTGTTTTCCATTCTTGAAGAGTTTATGACAATTGTCCCATGATATACCTGATCAGCTAGAGCAATCTTAAATGTTTCCCAGGCTTTAGCTTTGCCGTATACAACTTTTATTTTTAGGTTTAGTTGATCATAGAATGTATGTCTAACTCTAAAGAATTTGTTGCTGATCTATTTCAGAGTTTTCTTTCCAGAATACACAGGGTTTGAATTTGTATCTTCTTATAAAAGCAAATATGTCTTCTTAAGTAAATCCATTCATTCATTCAGCAAACACTTAGTACCCATTGTGGTCCAGGTGTTGTTCAAGACATTAGGCTGATAGCAAGCAAAACCGTTCCTGTCTCTGTGGAGCTTACATTCCCAGTGGAGGAGAATTCATGTAAGGTACCCTCTTGCCACATCATTTCTCACCAGCTTTCTGTTCTCAGAAAGTAAGTGAGTGTTTTGAGGCAGAAAAGCCTATGTTGGTAACACCAGGCACCATCAGAGTCAGCCATTGTATTGCTCCTAACTTAAGTTATTACTGACAAGTTAGAATACTCCCAGCTTTGATACTGTCCATTTAATTGTAATTTTTCAAATCTATTGAATTTTAGACCTATATTTTACTTATTAATAGAATCATTTATTTTTCATGAAGAAATTCAGATACATTTTCTATTTTTTATGTTTACTTTGCTGCTTTGATGTTTATATAAGATCCTGATTTTGATAAAGATGTGATTTAAGCTATTGTGGGATGGTTCTTTCCAGATTTACTCAAAAGCCATTAATTAAGCACATTTACTCTCCTAGGCATATAAATAAAAATTGGGGTTTATACAAGAATGAGTAGGGTACAGTTCTGTTGTAGCAGAGAAAACAGACATGAAGTAAAGGTGACTGGGGTACCTGGCATGAATCTGTCTTCTGAGAGATGGAGGTAAGGCCTGGAGAGGCTTAGGGCACATTGAGTTTCAAGTAGAAGTGGCATCATTTTCTCGAACGTTATTTTCAAAAAGAATGGCCTTTCTATACTAATCCCTTATTACTAAGCTCCCTTCACAGTAAGATTATATCGCATTCCAACAAGAAATAGTAACTCCTTCCAGAATACATAATCTGTGGAGAAGTAGACCTTATTTTACTTTAAGAGGTTCCAGGTTAGACTTTGTAGACCAAAAGTTTTACCATTACAAATACTAAATTTATTAAATCACTACTTCTCAAACCTAACACAAATTATGAGATGTTCCAAAATAACCTTTTTGCTCTTATCCAAAAACCTACATCAAAGTAGATTTTCTATAAATTTGAAATAATGTTATAAATTTGATGCAGACCTTGGAAAGTTACTAAGTTTCTGTTTTCCCATCTGAAAGAGGGGATCAAGACAAAGGTATTGCACTGTTGTGAAGATTGCTTCCAGATAATGCATGTCAGCTACTTAGTATGGTGCCGGGCACATAGCAAATCAGTCTCAGTAAATATGTATTATTCATGTATTACAAGTTGCAGCATTTAGGTCAACATCTTGCTGAGTTGACTCAATGAATGTAAGAGTTTTTGTTGTTTTAATCCTAGAAATTACTTTTCTTAGTATCAATAAAAGGAGGAAATCTGTTTTTAAAAACAAGTTCTGTGTGGCTGGCAGTTGACTTACGTATTACTTTTTGAAAAATAATGGCTTCTTTCAGCCAAATGATTTCTTATACTTCTGGGAAGTACTCTAAGTTCAGTATTAGCTATGCTCCCAACAGGTCACTCACCACTAACCACAAGGGGGCAGATACCCAATCATGTTAGTTTACATTTCTTTTGACATAAATTAGTATTGGAAGAATATGAAGCTTCAGGGGCTACTTTATTTAAGATGTCATCAACTGTTATCTCTGTACAAATGACTCCCAAATCTAGAGATATTTTCAACCTTTCTCCCAGACTTCAAATGTTAGTTTGCATGTATCTTCACTTACACATCTCATTAAATCTTAAAACTCAACATGTTTAGATCTCATCACACCACATCCATTTGTTCCTAGTGTGTGTTTCTGTGTGTGTTGTTTTAAATGAGGATTAAATGGACCGCTGATATACCTGACATCTAGTAAACAGTCAATAAATGTTGACAGTCATTCCTTGTTATTGGCACTGTCATTCTTCTTGTAAGCAAGGCATATGACCTTAGAGCCATCTTTCTCTTCTCCCTCACCACCCTGCCTTACGTGGTCGGCCTCCATACGAGCCTTCTGTATGTTCTCTCCATTCTTTTGAGAAGATTATTGTTTATCAGTGTCTACAGTGGAGCCTATCCCTTCCCCCCAACTGGATGTAATCCTTATCCTTTGAGCCTCAAAAACTTCTCATAGGTTCCTGCAATCCTGTCTTATATTTTATCCCAATAAAACATCCCATATGATGATAAACTCCCTTTTGAAGACAGTGGCTGCCTTAGGCATCTTCATCTTTATATTTCCTGCAGTGCTGAGTCAGTGACTTTCCCATAATAGGAATTCAGTTTTCATTTTTTTAATAAGTAGTGTACTAACGCACTTAAATATATGTGTGCCTGCTATGTGCTAGGTGTTGATACCACTTTAATACTCTAAAGCAGGGTTTGGACAGCTTTTTTGCAAATGGCCAGACAGTAAATATTTTTGGACTTGTGGGCCATACAGTTGTAGTTGTCAATCCACCATTTGTAGCACATAAACAGCTATAGTCAATACATAAATGAATGGGCATGACTGTAAGACTTTATTTACAAAAACAGACAATGGGCAGGATTTGGCCTGCTGACCATAGTTTGCCAATTCCTGCAGGCTTCAATTCTCAATATGTAAAATGAAAGAGAGAGAGAGAGATTGTTAAAACTACCAAGTATAATTTAAAGTTTCTTCATGGATACATGTATATGTATGGCTGAGTCGCTTTGCTCTGCACCTGAAACTATCACAACATTGGTAATCGGCTATATTCCAATATAAAATAAAAAGTTAAAAATAAATAAAAATAAAAGTCTTCGCAGTCCATTAAAAATTAATTAATTAATTAATTTTCTTCAGAAAAAGTAGCACCTGTTCAGAGAACAGGCTTTCTGATATGTAACCTTGACCTAAAGTATCAATGGGTTAAGATTGATCAAGTCTTGAACCTGCTGTATAAAAAATAAATAAAATTCAAAAAAGAAAAAGAAAGATGAAGTCTTTATTTTTCATTTATTCAGATAATATTCATTGGGCACCTTCCATGTGCCAGCACAGCACTAAGCACTAGGAACACATAGACATCTAAAAGACTAGCCCTCAAGATGCTCACAGTCAAGGAGGGGAGATAGGTGTGTGGTACTGTTACTATAGATATGTGTTTAATACATACGGCATAGCAGGTGACCAGTGGAAAACATGGGCATCTTTGCATGTCAGTTTTTCATTGATGCACAGACCAGTTGCCTTTACTCTGCTTCCAAAAATTGGCATATAGAGCCAAGAGTTGAGACTTTAAACCCAAGCCAAATTAAAGCTTTATCTAAGCTTTGATTTCATGCACGTCACAGAAGATTATTACTCTTTTTGGGGGGACTACCCTATTGTATGTGCAGATTCTATTAGTTGTTTCCTGCTGTGCTGGTTGTAGTTAATCATTTTGGAACACTTTTTTCTTTTTTTATAAAAGGCAACCAGCAAAAGAACAAGCTATTTCTCTTGGATGATTTTATTTCCGTGCTGAGGATTTTTTTTAAATAAAAAACTAAGGTTACTTTACTTTCTTTGGATCTGTAACATGAAATATTTAAAAATCATTCACTCTGAAGTTAAGAGGTAAGACACTTTTTCCTACACCCTTTTAGAGAAATTGGTTTCTCTAAAGGCCTCAAGTAAGACCCACCTGACGTCTTTTTGACTTTTGCTAACACCCACCCACCAGCAAGCAAAGACCCCCTTCTACCTTAAAGCAGAGTGACCTCCCAGTTCACATTACTTGCTCAGATTCTGACTTCCTAGAGTCTCAACTCTGCCTGCAAGATACCACCTCTCAGACTTTGTTGATTCTAAGAGTCTAGTCTCTTGCCTGCCTCACCTCATAGTCCTGCCAGGTCCCTCCTTGCTTTTCACCTAGCCCATACCCCTACTGGCCAATTTTGCTACCTTACCATAGGCATCTCTTCAACTGATCATTTAACCAGTATTTCTTTTCTCAGAACATTGCTTCTCAGATTTCAGTGTCCATCATAATTATCTAGGACAGATGAAAATGTCGATTTTCAGCCCACCCTCAGAGTTTTTGGTTTAGTCAATCTTACCTAGTACCCAGAAACCTGCATTTGTTAAAGTCTCTGCCTCCTGAGGGACCCTGATATAAGCTATCCCTGGGACCACACTTTGAGAAACACTGCCGAGGATGATAAAATCCTTGAGGACATTTTTGAATCCCATACAAGTGTCTAGCATGTTTTCTATATAATAAATATTTGGTAGATGTTTATTCAGTTGAGTTGTTGAAGTTGTGTAAAGAAATATGTCATTTAATATTAGGATGAATTTTTGGAGTCAAATTTCTACATCCTTAAAGATACTAGTCTGTACCCTTTGCCTAATTGAACTGGAAGTAGAAAATTAAGTCTTATTTCAGGCTTACAGAGAATGATTGAAAAGTATATTTAAAGATACTCTAAATAGGAAATGTATAATATATATGTTAAAAGTTAGGATTTTTAAAAAAATATCCTGCCATTAGAACTGAAGACCTTGGAAGTTAAGATTATTTTGATAATAATGGTACAGAATTAAATATATGTCAGGGAACATTAAAGGAATTCCAGAATTTCTAAGAACAGCATTAACTACTTTCAGATGCCTTGTCTTATGTAAATAGCCAGAGACCATTTCTGCCTTTTAGTTAGATCCCTTGAAAATAACTGTGATGAAGGAAGTGTTAGTGAATAACAGCAGTGTGCTCTCTAGATGAGATTACTTAAACTTCCTTTTGTTTTCCTTCTGGAATTTAATTCTGGCAATGAGTTCTGCAGAGATAAATGGGGGAAATCACTTAATCTAAGAGTCAGTTGTAAACAGCCTTGCATGTAGTAGAAGATGCCATCATCAGCACCCACCCATCACATTAAGAAATGCATTTCCAGTGAAGTTTTACTATAAATGTTTGTAATATATTTGTGTTTTGATCAGTTTTGTACTAATAATAATTATTCAATCCAGAAGAAATTTTAACATTTAAAGCCTTAAGGTCATAGGTAATAAAATTAAATTTTTAGCTTACATACACATTTTTGTTACAGAGAAGTGTGATTGGGCTATAAGTAAAAGATTTTCAAGCATAAATGTATCAGTATTTAGGATAAAATTCTGTGGAGAATTGGAATGGAAATACAATCAAGGAGAAAAGGAAACTATATAAGATTTCTAACTATTAAGGAAGAACTTGTTCATGCAGTTTTTAAATTGATGATACTGGTACCATTTCCATTTTACTTAGATTCTAGTGAATTTTTATAAGAGTGATGTAACATTTTCATTCTAAACCATCAATATTTACACTACACCATAAATTACGTTCTTTATACCTATTTTAACTTGTGAGTAAAGAAATTAAATGAAATTTCAGATGTCTGTTTTAAAATCTACAAAAGTGTCATTGTTTTCTGAAATTATTTTAGGTTAGGTGTAAGCAGGAAAGTGTGAAGAACCTGAATAAGTTTTGCCAAATACACACACAAAAAAACGTTTGCTGCAAGGGTGATTTAAAATCGGGGTTAAATCTAGAGGCTGATGGATGTCTTTATGGAACATAATAAGTATTAATGACACCCTCTTTTTTTTTTAATATATATATATATTTAACATATTTATTTATTTTTGGCTGTGTTGGGTCTTCGTTGCTGTGCACGGTCTTTCTTCGTTGTGGTGTGCAGGCTCCTCGCTGCGGTGGCTTCTCTTGTCACGGAGCACAGGCTCTAGGCACACGGGCTTCAGTAGTTGCAGCATGCAGGCTCAGTAGTTGTGTCTCATGGGCTCTAGAGCTCAGGCTCTGTAGTTGTGGCACGCGGGCTTAGTTGCTCCACAGCACGTGGGATCTTCCCGGACCAGGGCTCGAACCCGTGTCCCCTGCCTTGGCAAGCGGATACTTAACCACTGTGCCACCAGGGAAGTCCTAATGACACCCTCTTATTGAGTGTCTCCTACTGTATTTTAGGTACTTTGTTAAGCATTTTATATACACTATAATTATGTTACACTGTACATACATTATACATTATAAATATGTTTAGTTGCACGGAGAGCCCTGACTGCAGCTTTGTAACCACTAACTGGTGAAACCTAGATCCAGACCTAGGCCCACCTGTCTCCAAAGCCTTTGCAATATAGCACATGCCTCTCAGCGCCATAAATGACCACAGTGCATGTTCTTAGATTATGTGGAACCCAGCCCCAGTTCTTTGTTATCCCTCTTTGGGATTATTGATTGTTTTCCAAAGTGAGAATCAAGATCAGGATGAGTACATGCTCAAAATGGTCTTAACCTTTGGCCACATTTTGGACATAGACTCTAGAACAGTGGAAGCAAGGGATCATTTAAGGACTAGAAAATGTTAGAATCAACCTGAAGAATGTCCACACACATAAAGAAAATATGTAGAGCAGGGTGCTAAATACTTCTATCATCTCAGAGATGACACGTCCAGTGATGGAATGGGTTTCATATGTGGCATTCTGCTTGAGGCAGTTTTATGAGAAGACTTGTAAACTTAGCTCTAGGGAAGTTTACTCTTAGGTAGCTCTAGGGAAGCTGAAACTCTACTAGTTGGCAGAGCTGGGTGAGTGAAGTTTCAGCTGCTGTGAACTTGAGAAATTTAATTTGAGAGGCTATACTGAAAAGTAGATCCAAAGTGATATGATGGTCAAATTCTTAACAGATTATAAAGACTACAATTTCCATAGTAATGATCTCATTTCAAATATGTACTATTTTGATCATTGATTAAGGGAATTATGTAAAATATAAAATGAGAGTTTTCTCTAAAAACTTGGAAAATAAATTTTAACCCTCAACTTAATCCACTAAATTTATCCATTCTAGTTATGTTACATAATAATTTATATCTAACTTTATATACTCTTCAGAGAGAGTAATGACATAATTAATTGAAATTTCTAGGTGATTCAGATACTTCATTTTAGCCAAAGTGCTTCACCTTTTCAAGCAGACCTCTCACTGAAATTTATACGTACCAAAACTGTATGAATTCTATGTGTATTCCCATATCCTCTACCTTGTATAGGTACTTTCTTCCTAGAAAGCCTTCATCTTTTCATCTCTAGTGAATACCTAATAGTTCACCATTGTATTCCCAGTTCCTGGAACAGCATCTGGTACATGGTAGACCTCCCTCAGTAAATATGTGTTGAGCGAGGAATGAGCAAACAAGAGTTGAGTGAAGAACTCAAAAGATTGGCTTTACAGTCCTAACTCTGCATCTCCTTGAGCAACCCTGAGTCAGATACTCCTCAGGGCTTCAGTGCCCTCACCTGGAAGACAAAAAAAAGTAGATTAAGTTCTTTGTAACTCTAAAATAATATAATTCTGTGGTGTAGTTAATTCATGAACTATTTAACTAACATTTAAGCAAAAGTTTTTCTGAGGAACGTGATCATATTTTCCAAAGTGATATACTTCCTAATAAAGATTGAAAATGTAAGAGTCTGTACTGATCAGACTCCTGCATTTAGTCTAGCACCAGAGGAAGCATATGTTTTGTTAACAAGAGTAAGGCTAATTAAAATTTCCTATGTTAATTAGGAGAAAATCCATGGAGGAGGAGGGATTTTAAGAACCAATTAAGGAGGAGGAGAGCTAGAGTTAGCAAATGAAGTGCCTAGATATTATAGGCACTATAATATTTGAAAGAACATTTGGAGGTGAATAAGGGTCAAGAAAGAAAGTTTATTGAGTATCTACTTAGCTTTACATTTCTGTCCTGACACTTATCCCAATGAAATGTGATAGTTTGTTTGTTGACTGGCACTCCCAATAAAATGTGGGGTTTATTTCTATGAACTTCCATTACCTAGCAGACTATCTGTAATGGTAGACACTAAATAAATATTTGAGGAATTGATTGATTAATGAAGCTAGGCACTGTTCACATTTTCACATGCATTAATTCTAATGAAGTACATACTATATCTCTACTTTACAAGATAGGAATCTTAGGCTCTGAGAAATTGACTTAGCCCAAAGAAACCAAGCTACAGCTACAAAGCCTGGATTTGGACTCAGGTCTTTTTGGCTTCAAAGTTCATGCTTTTTCTACTAACTAGCCCATCATATAGATCATGAAGATAATCCCTGATAAGTATGTTATTTCCCTGCTAAAGGTGCTAAATTACCTTCAAAGTATAAAGTCTTATTACTAATATCAGTTTGGCAAGTTACACTTTAGAAACATTTTCACCTGTTACATTTAATCTTTACAAGCTAGCTGATGAGTAGATAACCTTTCCATCATTATACTGATGAGGAAAACTGAGTACCCTTGAGGAGTCACAGCTTCTAAGGACCTGTGATAAGATTGGAACCCAAGCCTTCTGGATTTAAAAGTAATTGAGCTTACTAGTGAAGATAAGGAAAGCCTGAACAAATAGCACCTAGAACAAAAGCCTTGTAAGGCCCTCTTTAAAGCATGTTTTAAAATGTGTAATTAGTCACTTTATTTCACCGCATCCCATACCTTTTGTCATCAATAGACAGGATGATCTGCCAGCGCATTTCTGACCGTAGAGCTTTCTGAATGGAGGCGTGTGTCTGTGCTACCCCAGTCATGACGGGTGCCCCACGTCAAGTATGTGGAGCCCTCGTTTACACATTTACATAAATTACGTAAAAGTCCCAAAACAAAGTGCAGCAAACCACTAATTCAGTTACTGTTATCTTTTTAATATGAAAACTAGAGAAATTAGGTAAGAAAAAATTTAACTTTGACACAGTCTACTTCTAATGTGACGTGGACAGTCTGAGTTGCAAAAATTGTCACACAGGAGTATTTGGAGAAATTTTAAATAATACCTTTTACTTGTAAACAGAAGAGTTAAAAAACTCTCTGACCCCTGTACTTAGTTTGGTTTTATATGTTTTAGTTTGAATGTATGTATCTTTTTTCTCCTATTCTGGGTCTTCATTAACAATCTGGTTTCTTTCTTCCTTTTCATTTGGATTTTAAAAGCTAGTTTGTTCACTTAATCTGTTCTCTTTCTGCTCTATTAAAATAAGTTTAGTACTTTTAAATTACTTATTTTAAAGGAATTTGGTAAGTATGAATCTAAAACATGTAGTTTATAATACATTCAGGAACCTTACTGAATTCAGTTAATACCAAGATGAGCCATACTTTATAAATGTTTAGCTATCGGATAACAGTAAACTGATTTATATTAAGGTTAAGTTTTTTAAACAGCAAGAGATTCAACTGTGTACGTTTGGAATCAGTTAGTTGCACTTTTAACCTAGAAACCTAAGTTAAGAAATAAATACAAACGACTATTAGGAATATTGGTTAAGTGCTGCCTTTGGCAGACAAATATCAAAACTTGTACAATTTTAGAGCTGGAGGGATCTTGATGATCACCTCATCAGATGACCTTATTTTATAGTGGAAAAAATTCTGTGGCCTAGGGATTGCTATTAGATTGTTAAATTTGGAGAAAATTCAAATTTAGTTTAAGTATTTTATTAGGGGATAGAAGGGGAGATGATCTAAGGGGTGCCAGTGATCAGGTGGGAAATAGAATGGTTTGTGACTCCTTTTTTTTTTATTATTCTCTGTCTCCTTTTGAGTTATGGGAAGTTAAAAAATAAATCCTAATTTGCTAATGAAGTGCAGAGAAAGAAGTTCAAGAACTTGGCCAGTTTCTTTGAAAGTTAGTAACAGAGCCAAGATTAAAAGCATACCCTTGAGTATCAAGACAACTTTTATTTGTGTGATGTCAAACACTGTAACACCTGTTTAGCCTACTGAGCTATGCTGCCCTTACAATGCCCCTGTGAAGCTGCCTGGAGCAGGGTCAGCTAGTGAGCCTGTGAGAGTAAAGCAAGTGAAATAACAAGAGGAAATGTCTGAGAGGGTCCCTAAGGGTAAAATAAAAGACAAATGCTGGTATCTTAATTCTTTCAAGCCCAAGTAGTTTGTCTTGTGGTAGCAGAGCCCTTTTACTAATGGGAACACCAGAGTTCCTGAAAATTTCAAAAATAGATGAAGCTGCCCCTTAGGATTCAGTGACTTAATGACTTGCAGAGGAGCTAACACCTAAATGTTTTGGGCAATGCCAAGCTGGACTCTACACCTTGCCTCAAGATAATGGAAACAGGAGGATTCAACGTAGTTGTAGCCTCTTGGAAGTAAATGTAATATAAACTAATATAAAATAATAAAAAAATGAAAGTTATACGGAAAGTTGTAAGGCTACGTTTAAAATGCAAAATGCATAAAAAGGCAAATAAGTGTTTCAGTGCTTACGTAAGAAGTGCCATTCTTTGTTACTGAAGAAGTTCAGTGACTTTGTCCTGAACTAAAGTTTCTGTAAGAATGCGTTGTTATTTTAGGTAAATACAGCTGTAAAACTGTGTCCATGGCTTAAGTAAATGAGCTAACAGTTTCTGTGTTTTATCATTTAGCCCTCATAAAAACTCTCTGAAATGATACTGCTGTTATCTCCACTTTCAAGCATGGAAACTAGGAACTAGAGAAGTTAAGTAACTTGTCCAGAATCGCAGACCAGTAAGTGATGGAGCCAGGACTCTAACTCGGTGTTAGACTCCAAACCCAAGCAACCACTAAAAGTTACTGCTTCCTTTAACTAAACCCCATGTCCCACAATGTTACCCCATCTGTGTTTAATAGCCTTTCTTTATAAAACAGTTTACATAATTTACTTTTTAATTACTGGCAAATATTAATGGTAGACTAAGAGTAACCACTCGTAGTAGAAAAAGAAATTCAGAATTTCATTTAAAAATTATCTAGTGAAGTCTGACCTGTTTTAAGTGACAGACTGGAAAGCTGAGGCCTTGAAGCTTATTGACACTCAATAGCAATATTGCTATGATTAGAAGTTTACAACATCTTCGGGTAAACACTAAATAAAATTCAGTGGTTCCCATTAAAACCACACAACATACCAGATTTTCACTGCATTTGAGTGAAATATTTTAAAGTAATTCATTATAAATTCTTACATAAATCTTTACATTCTAAATACTTTGTACAGAGCCTGCATGGCACATAAAATAGGGACCAATTTTATTAATAAAACAAGTGTAATTAATTATAGTTTTAAGATTGAAAAAATGTATAACTTATTACATGGTAATTTTTAAGAATCTCTGAATGTTCCTCTGCTGGGATCATATTTTGTATTATATCAGCATTAATATTAGGTTCTGATTACCATGTGGCTTTTGAAGAATTCTTTTTTTTTTTAATTGTTTCAGCTTTGGAAATCTAGAGAAGCTTAATGAAGATTTAATATTTTAAAAAGAAATAAACTGCCTAAAACATTAGGTATACACTGAAAATTATTTACGAAAAAAATGAAATAAGTGTTGATAGAAAACATTCCCTGATTTGGGAAATGTCTCTTAATAGAAGCCTTATTATTCAGTTAAAATGCACAGAAGATAAGTTGCTACAAGTGTTTGTAGGATACCACTTGAAAAGTTCCTATTTGAAAATTCAAGTCTTGCTTTCTTTTAAGAAAAATTTAGTTATATCCACTTTATATTTTACTTTATAAGTTAATTTTATACTTTTATATCTAATTCAGCCTCTCTCTTTTTTGTATAATCACTGCTAACTTTTTAAAAAACACTGCTTCTTTCAAAGAGAAATAATGTGTAAAAAATGTGATGCATTTAATCCTTGAATGCTGGAAGAACACTTTTAAAGTATTGTAAGCACATCTGTATTATATTACACAGGGAAAAGAATGTATGCACTCTGTGGCCTATGGGCACGAGGGTGGCTGGTTTAGGAAAACTGAATATTTTGCATTTCAAGTTTCTTTTCCACATAAAAAATATTCTATGATTCTAAAATGAAGAATTTAATTCCAGGAGTGGGGCATGTAGTCAGGCAAACAGGAGTAAAGTCTTGGTTTTACAAGTCCTCTCACTTGTCACTCACTTCTTAAAAAGAAATCAGTTTTTATAATGGGCTCAGCTTTGCACTTTGTTAAGCACTTCTGCTTTCCCTTATTGGAAAAATATTGCACAGGACAGACTTAGAACACAGAGAAATCACTATACCAAGAGTTCTTAGTAAGTGTGCTGCATGTCTGAGTCAGCTGCAAGGTATGGTGCAAATAATTTGTCACTAATTAAGAAATATCAAAGTTTGTATGATTTACTCTTAAAATTACAGCAGATTCAAATGTATCCCGATGGTAACCTCACTCTTGATCACTGACTGGTATTCCAGTGTACTTTCTTGAGTGGAAGGGGAAGGGATGGAGTTCCAGCTGTCAGGCCTGGTATCCCTTGGGATGTATGTTTTGTATGTGAATATCATCTGTCATTGGTGGAGATGGAGAAAAAAAGTTGGAGAACTTCTGCACTACACTGGTGAAGGTGTTCTCTACTTTCTCCTCTTTGTCGTGACATGATAGTCACTTGCCAACACATTCCCTTATGCAGCTCCTAGTGAGCTAGCTGAAATTCCACCCCTTTATTCCTACCTCAGAAAACAAGCAAGGGAGAATGCTAGGGGCATGCAACTTTAATCAACTAAAAAAAAAAAATTTTTTTTTTTTTTAAGTAATGACTTGAGAATTTCATACTTTAAGGAGTATTACCATCTAATTACCTGTGACACATTTACTGGTTATGTCATGATACCATGACAAATGAACTCCATATTTCTTAAATTTTGTGCTTTTACCTCATTCATAAATTCAAACCTGTTTTTTTTTAATTTCAAAATAAAGGAAAGCCAAATTTAATTATATGGTAATATATATTTCCAGAAAGTATTTATAATTTAGAATTAAGTTTTTACAAAAGTATTTTGTAGCCATTTTAGCACCATATATTACTAGGAACTATCATGGGATAGTTGTTTGGTTTTCTTTTAAGACTCAAACTAAATGTATTTGAGGAATTTGAATTTTTAGCTAGTCAATATTTTATCCAAGAAAAATTCATTTTATAAAAGTTAGCCTTTATCCCTTATTGATATGAAAATGAATGACTTGTTCTAGAGCTTTCCTAATGTCAAATTATTTCACATACTTTTGATTTAGCTTTAGGACCTCTATAATAATAGCTCTTTTACCTGATTATTTTGGTAAAGTTACTATATTATAAGGAAATAACTGTTGAATTAATGTCATTACCATTTAAAATTTTTTAATGTAAGGGACTCATATTTTATTTACAAGTAATTTCAAATAAAATGGTATTTTTTGGTTTTGCTTTTTTACTATAAGATATTATGAAATGGATCCTGACAAAAGTCTCCTTGACAATTTGAGGAACAAAGTGATCATTGAGTACCCAACATTACATGTGGTATTAAAAGAATACAGTAATGACATGGAAGTTCTTCACCAAGGTAAGTGTAAATTTGTTCCTGTAATGCTTAAATAACTCTAGTGAACTGAAGCAATTACGTTATTGTCTTTATATATTTTCCCACTGTACTTACACACCTAACTGAATTTACTCTGTAACTACAGATAATACTGTAAAGAACCATATGATTGAGCTGTTGCTTCTATTCTGTTTCAGAGCATGTAAGCTTTCATCAACTGAAAATGAATGAATCGGTTTGAATGTCTGGCTGTAAAAGGATATACTTTGCCTCTGGGGAGTTTTGTGTGTTTTTGTCTTTTTTTAAGGTAATAGTCTTCAAGTAACAGTCTGCCTATGATCAGATAAATTTACTCCCTAATTAAAATTCTTTAGAGATTCCTAAAATGAGAGATTACAAACATTTTTAGTATTCTGCCTTATAGAAAAGGGAAATGTTTCAAGGGACATTGTGTTTAAAATTTGGACTGCATTTAGAATAAGCTGGTGCCATTGCCTTGACCCTTTATCTCCTTTTCTTTTAAACCGACTGGTTTTACTTTCTCTGATTTTGTTTCCTTGGCTATATTCCTTGGCATTTTAGTGATTCCTTAAAAGTAGATACTTTCCCCTCTTTGGTGAGTAGTGGAATTGGAAGAATTTATTAAAACCAGAAACGGTATATGTAAAATGTTAGTGTATAAAGTGACTTACCCATATCTGCATTTACTGATTATGTTTCAGTATGTAAATTCTAGAGGATGAATAAAATTTTAAAATTACTTCTAAAAAGAGAGAGAGCTACTTACTTAACTCAAAACCATTAGATAGCACTTTCAGCTAAGAGTTATAGGTACAGGACAAGTTTCATTGTAACAAACTCCAGAGGGCCATAGAATCCTTGGATTGGATTGAACTCTATTTTTTAAAATATCTTTTGAAATATGTGGTTCAGGTTTTATTGTTATACCATCATTATGGACTGTAATAGGCAGTAACCTTTGTTGTAAGGTCTTCTCTGTATGTGTGTATGATAGCTTTTTTCCTTTGTGAAAGTTAATAGAATTACTTTTTTTCCCTAAGTGGCCAAAATTTTGTCAGTGCCACAATGTGAAACCAGATTTTTAATTGTCACACACAAAGTTTCTAATAATCAATTATATGTCTCTAAATCTTTAGGTTAATTCTTTTTTTTTTTTTTAAACATTTTGAATCAATTGATTTTTTTTTGGCTGTGTTGGGTCTTCATTGCTGCGCACGGGCTTTCTCTAGTTGCGGTGAGCGGGGGGCTACTCTTCATTGCCGTATGCGGGCTTCTCATTGTTGTGGCTTCTCTTGTTGTGGAGCACGGTCTCTAGGTGCACAGGCTTCAGTAGTTGTGGCACGTGGGCTCAGTAGTTGTGGCTTGCAGGCGCTAGAGCTCAGGCTCAGTAGTTGTGGAGCACGGGCTTAGTTGCTCCGCGGCATGTGGGATCTTCCCGGGCCAGGGCTTAAACCTGTGTCCCTTGCATTGGCAGACAGATTCTTAACCACTGTGCCACCAGGGAAGCCTAGGTTAATTCTTGACTTTATATTTTTTAAAATTTGAGAACATCCATTTTTATTTTCTCAAATTAAGTTAGAAATTTCAGTTCTAAATGACCAATTTCACTTTTTTTTTAAGCTGTGTAAAACCTTACTTTTTCCTTAATATAATTCACATAGCTCTCTCTCTCTAAATGTTGGTTTCAGGGAAAGTTGTTTAGTAATGTGGGTTACTAGCCAGAGCAAACATTGTCTGTGTAAATAACCACAGCACACACAGTTCCTCTTTCACCTTGTTTAGGAATGCACATTGAAGTAAGGCTTCCTGTCATGAAGCAAAAAGAAAAGGCTACTTTTGTAGTGTATTTGGAACCTTATGAAGTAAAATTTGCTATTTTTTGATGGGTATACGATGTTTGGCTTATTTACAGGAAGCTCAAGTGACTCGTGCTTTCAGTATAGAAGATCATTTAGGGCTGCTGAAGCAAAGAACCAAAGAGGATCTAGCAGGATTTTAAGGACCATATCAGTGTTGTCACATAAATACACACACTTTAAAAATAATGCCAGGCCTTCCTGTAGATGCTTTTCTTTGTGTAAGCACTTCAAGTTGTCTGTTTCTTTGTACATTCCCACAGCGTTGGATGTTCTGCAGGGTGGTCCCTTAATGCAGGGGGAGGGTTATATAAGAACAGGGCATTTTCTTTGGAAAGCCTTGAAATTCTTTCTCTCTCCAGAGGCAAAAATGTTGGATTTTGATCTTGAGTTCATAGCAAAGGTGTCTCTCTTCTAGTTTGGGAAAAATGTGTTTCTGGACTGGGATTCAGTTGTTTTTCACACTTGATGATTATTATAATGTTTGTTGTAAGTCTAGATTGCCATAGTTTATTTTTTCAAAAGTCTGCCTTTTCTGATGGGCAATAGACAAGTTTTGTTTGCTTGCTTTTTGCTTTTTACAGAATGAAAAGGGTTGACTAGAAAAGGTTAAGCAGTTAAGGTAGCCCACTAGGTGTAGAGTGTAGAGAGCTGCTCACCCACCTTGTATCAATCCAGTGGGAGGTGCTCAGAATGGTGTTACTTGTCTCACAGGTCCTTGTTTGCCAAAGTTAGCTGGTAGATTTAAATGACACAATAAAAGCATCCTACATTTCAGTCTAAGGAAAAAAGAATGGAGTTCCATCAAAAGAAGAAAACTGGGCAACTTCAGTAAGCAGCGAAAGGAAAAGGTGTTTCCCAAACTGCAGTGCCAAACAGCACAAAGTCCATTAACTTAAAAATACCAGCAAAATATTTGTCTCTGTTATTCTAATATAACTCAAAATTAGAAAATATCTCTGTCTTTTGAGGAGTCCAACCCAAAAATGATTACTTGAATTAGTGAAAATAGTAGCATAGCAGTTACTTACATATCAGTCTCTTCTTTTTTAACTTCTTTTGATTTTGGCCACTCCATGCAGCTTGTGGGATTTTAGTTCCCTGACCAGGGATCGAACCCGGGCCCTTGGCAGTGAGAGCATGGAGTCCTAACCACTGGACTGCCAGGGAATTCCCACTTCAGTCTCTTCTTGGGCCAATAAATCCTTTCATCCATTCTTCCTCTCTCCTCCCTCACTCCTGCTTACCCCCTCTTTTTCTTCCTTCCTCTTTCTGTGTTTGTGTGTGTGTGTGTGTGTGTGTGTGTGTGGCAGTGGGATGGGGATGGAGTTTAGGCACAAGAACACACATGTAAATGCCACAGTGCAATAGGTTCTATAATGGTTTCAGTGCAGAGAAAGCCAGAGGAGAAAACAACTAACTTGTAATATCGTGGAGATACTTGAAGGACTCTGCTAGAGTTTATGAAATTCCACAAGGATCAGGACCATATCTTGGATAGAACCTATTTCAGTACCTTCCTCATAAAAAGGACTCAACGGACACCAATTTGGTTGCTGGTACAATTGTACATCTAGGTACCATCGGCATACCCCAAGGAACTTGGCAACTGGAATATGAGGCAAGATCCAAGTTTATGGTTCTGGCATCAGCTCTTATTAGCTGGGTCCTTGGCATTCACTCTGCTTCTCTGAGCTCTATTTTCTTTATCTACACAATGGAGATAAAGGGCTATAAGCCTCAAGCAAAATGATCTCTATTTTAACCTTAACAATTTTCAAAGTGTTTATGTGTTATTTCCTTTTAGCTTCACTATACAGTGAAATAAGTGGTGTGGTTACTCTGCTTCCCATTTTTCAAATTGAAAAAAGAAACCTAAAATTTGGAGTAACTTACAGTTATATTGATTCAGCATACATGCTACCCTGGGGGGGATAGATATAGGAAAGAAAGATCCAGTGTCTATCCTCAAGGAACTCTCAGTTTAGTTAGTGAATCATAGTCTTGCTGTAGTCAAGGCAGCTCCTTTAAAGGAGTTCCATTTCTGCTCTGAGTCTTCTTTCCTGTGAAAAGAAGGAGATGGAGATTAGCTAGTCTTCTGTCAGCCCACATTCACTCAACATATACTGACCCTCAATTTTAAGTTTAAAAAAAATCATGGAAAAAATTTATTCCAACCACACTTGGCCAGCCTCTGTGATAATAGTGGTCTGTTCAGTGGCACAAGTATTGGATCCTGCCCACACTGAGAAGTGACCATTCCCAAGTCTTCCACAGAGTCAGGAAGGATGTTACCTCACAAGATATAATTGCCACTTTCAGACATCATTTCTCTATTTATTGTGGCCAGAACTGTATATCCCAGCTGCCTGGGACATGACATGGTTTGTCTGTCACCATGAGCAGTGCTGTTGGTATGCATCAGAAGGGAGGAGAGAAGAGGGGAAAACAGAACAGGCTAAACAGAAACAGCATAAACACTTGACTGTATGTTTACTTATTTTTTTCAGTGAAAGGTGAATCTACTAAGAACATTGGCAATTAAAATTGAGCACTTCTTTTGGAGGAAGAACATGAAAATTCCCAGACAATTGCAGAGGACCTTGTTGGAAGATTTGGGGGTATTGTCGCTTGGTGGTTGGAATTTTTTGTTTCTCTGAAAAGTAATTAAACAGTCTTGAAAAAAAAATTTTTTTATGTATTTTCTAGCCTCTTGAATTGACTCGTAAGGCACAGGCTTTAATATGCTTCATCCTGTAGGCCGAAATTTTTTTTATTTGTTAGTTTGATGCAACACCAAACCCAAGGATCACCTGTGTCAGCCACAAAGTTGGCGTTCTCTTTAGTGGAACCTCACTAAACAGAAAGGCCATGTGGCAGACCATCTAGCCATAGGAGGACTGGTCCATCATTTGCCTATTCTTGTCTTTGGGATTATATGTAACTTAACCTCTTGAGACAACTGGATGAGTCTTTTATACTTGGGTAGCACCCAGTATGATGTCCTTTGTAAAAGGTTGTCTAAATACTATGAACTGCTATTTCTTATATTCATTTCAGAAAATCAGTGGCTCCACATTGTTTGAACCATCAGTGCTCATGAATTTGGCTTTACTTGTTCACACAGTGAGCTGTGTCTTACTATGAATTCTGTGCCTTTCATTCCATTCCCACTCTACTCTTGTCATTACCACACAGGGTGTTGTGATGAGCAGTTTTATGCTGTGTTTTGAAACATCTAGCAATAACTAAAGAAAAAACACTTGGAACTCATCAAAGTGTTACTGGAATGTATGTGTGTATTTATGTATATACATACATAATTTATGTATGTATATAAATTATTTTATATACATAATTTATACCTTATGACAGCTCTTTATACATTATGATCTCACATATTAAAATTAAAGTTTCCTAGTTTTATTGGAATTTATACAGTTATGAAATTGCAATATGACTATAAAAGATTATTACATCTGTATTGCATCTGTGCACTTAATGGTTAAAAAGACAATGACAAAATTGGACATTAGTGAAATTCGTTTTTAGTTTATAATTAGAATAAGTTTTAGACCAAAAGGAAACCAGAGGTATTAAAGAGACTTGGAAAGATTAGAAATATGAAAAGATAATGAGAACATGAGCATAGGAGAAACTTAGAACACAGATATATGTAACTTGGTGTACATATATATGAGAAGAGCCTCTAAAGACAATAGTGGCACAAAGACCCTTGGTATAAAAGTGATAGTGGAAATGTGATTCATAGACAGTAAGGCATTGCCATTTGAGAAATATATATACTTCCTAAAGCAGCTTCAGGAATCTTCTCATATAGCAAAAACTTTGTGTAGAATTATGTTTTGCACAGTATTACTGGAGAGACAATGAAATGGGAATTCAAAATTTAACAGTGAAGTTTGTCTTCTTGAGACAGGCAAGAAAGAGAATGAATTGAATCAAATGTGTCATAGAATTGTTATTGGGAAAAGTGGGATAAAGAACACAAAAAGAACATGTGATCTGAATATCAGGGTGGAGAGGAATTTCCTGACAGTGAAATCTGTTATGATGTAGTCTCATTTCCAAGAAAAGTGTTGAGTTCCATCCTGTTTAGAATTTAAATTGAAAACTGGACAAAAATCAAAGGATTTATCCTGTACTTTCCCTCCCCCTACCCAGGTGGAAAAAGAAAGGGAAAAACCCCTACATGATCTAATGCATCTTTACCATCCCTATTGTCTAGAATTCTATTAGACTTTAAATTATTATAGTCTATTCCTTAGGAAAGAATTTAACTAGCAGAGTTCCCTTGACATAACTATCAACTCATTTGATTAATATGCACATTTATTCCCACAGGATTTACAATAAACATGTGTTTTAGTGAATAACCATGTCAGCTGCTTGGAGGGGGTGAATTGGAATAATTCACTGAGAGCCCTAGAAGTTTGTAGTATTACAACCCAATTTCTTTTTTAGAGGCCTTCACCATTTTGGATTCCTGACAAATTCTGATGAATAAACAAACTCCCTGACCCATGTTAAGTTCAACATCCTGCATTTTGTTCACGAACCACATTTTAAAAGGAGAAAAGTTCCACCTGGCCTTCTTTATTTTTTAAACAATGATTTCAAAGGGAAGGTAGGCCTTCCGTAATTGCTAATTATTACATATGGGATTAATAGCCATAAATTTACAGTAAACAAAACTTGCACCTGTTCATATTATAAATATGAATTAAAGAGAGTTACTAGAATATTTAAGATTCCTAAGTGTAGTTGAGCCAATTTGTTTCTCTGTAGCAAGTGATGGGATTCAGGTTTCACAATGTATAGTAAAATGTTAAACACATAACTATGAGGCCAACAATTTCCTTTATACATTTTGTTTAATTTGGTTGGCATATACAGTGTGTTGTACCTGATTTCATATCAGTCATTAAATATTAAGTAAAGATGCCTACTCTGCTTTTATTTAATCATAAATTACTGTATTAAAGTGTGTTGTTTATTTTCAGGTAGATATTGTATACTTTTGATTATTAGCCAATCATCTTTCAATTGCAAGTGTCAGAAACTCAACTCAAACTAGTGTCAGCATGAAGGGCAGTTTACTGGCTCCTACACCGGGAAATTCAGGCATGGCTGGATCCAAAGAACCAAAGAAGCCATCTTTCCAGCCCCCATACTTGACCCTGATTTTTTTTTCCTGGATTGGTTTTCTCTTCCAGGCAAACTTTCTGTTTGGGGATGCCTTCTTTGAGGTGGGAAGCAGTGAGGTGAGGATGGTAGGTGACAGCTGTTGACAGTTTCAGCTTACATCATCATAACCAAAGCTTGGCAGCAAGTTATGTAAAATTTGGAGTAAGAACTTTTATTTTGCCCAGATTGGATCACATTCCATTCCTGAGCTGATGTGGAGTTCCCCCAGAGGAAGGGAAAATTATCAGAAAAGGGGAAGGTGTAGGGAGCAGGTGACGAAAGGTTGTTCCTGAGAATACAAAAGTAACAAACAGATGTACACTGCACACTTACTTGAATTTGAGTAGCAAGAGGTTTCTGATTTGAAATAGCATAAGGAGTAAAATTCAAAATTAACCTGCAAACCTTCATTGGCTTTAACTAGAGATTTCAGTTCCTATTTGATGCCACTGCTGCTTTGAGTTGCCATTACGGGCTTTTATTTTTTTTTAATGCTTCCCATTTGTGTTAGACATTATGTTGCTACTGGTTTGATCAGATGCACAGAGCACCAATCTGTTTCCATCATGGATTTGGAAATTTCCAGTTTCATGAACATTTGAGAAATACTGATTTTGAAATTAGAGTTGTACTGGAGGACAATGCTTCAAAAAATGAAGACCAGGGCTTCCCTGGTGGCGTAGTGGTTGAGAGTCTGCCTGCCGATGCAGGGGACACGAGTTCGTGCCCCGGTCCAGGAGGATCCCACATGCCGCAGAGTGGCTGGGCCCGTGAGCCATGGCCGCTGAGCCTGCACGTCCGGAGCCTGTGCTCCGCAACGGGAGAGGCCACAACAGTGAGAGGCCCGCGTACCGCAAAAAAAAAAAAAAATAAGACTATTTAAATAAAAATAGGCCCTTAAATAAACCTTTGGGGATCTGTACTTCATTACAAAGTATTTTCTTTCAACTTTGGTCAACTGGAAGCTATGTAAAGTATCTGTGCATATGTTTTTTAAAATGAACTAAAATGTAAACATTTTCCATATTGGAGTGTGGTGGGCTGCACTCATTTTGAACTGCATAACCGAATGCATCCTTTAAGCCTTTGATGAGTTACTACACAACTCTGCTGTTGCCGGTTTTATTTTCTTACTGAATAAAGTACCAAATGCTTACTCTTCATGACTTGGCCCCAAGCTAATATTGCAGCCATTTCTTTCTTTCATCTCCACCCTTTACTTCAGTATTGTAAAACAACAAAGAGGTTACCATATATACGTCCCAGCCTTTTCCCCCCTGAAGTGCCTTTCTCCTTGTTCATATTCTCCACGTGAGCATACTCTCCCTCTCCTTTGAGGCCCAGCTTGACCAGTAATTGCTATGATCCTCCCATGTAGAACCCATAGTTATGTTCACACTGCGTGTATCTCCTGATTGGCTGATGCTAATACTATACTGATGGTTAAGTGTTTTTAATATCACACTATAATAAGAGTAATAACCAATGTGTATTAATAGCTTACTAAATACCAAGCACAATTTCAACAGTTGTGAATCAGTCCTATGTCTGACTTCTAGGAAAACAGAATTAGTCCAGAAATCTCCCAGGTAGTCGATGCCCGTCTCATCAGCCTTCTCTGAGATTAACTCACCCTCTGCCTCTGCACTTCCTGAGACAGCCTGCCACTTCCTCACCCACCTTCACCCCCTCTTTCATATTCCTTGCTTCAACCAAGAGTTAAGGATTTGAGCCCACATGCATTTGTGAACAGGGGCTAAGTGGAAAATGGAACCGATTCATGTTACTGCAAGCAGTATTATTGACAGGGTTTATGATAAATGCATTTTACAGATGAGAAAATCAAGTCACATAGTGGTTAAAGCTTATCCTTAGGTAACACTGTTAAATGGTAAACGATGGTCATTGGGTTTTCTTCCTTCTCTTAATTCCTGTTGGTACCTGGTATTATCTTTCTTCCTGTCTATATAATTATTGATAAAATTCTTCATTGTTTACTTGGTCTTGAAGTCCAAAAGTGTGGGTGATAATTGCATCACCGTATCTGGCATAAAGTAAGCCCTCAATAAAGACTGGGTATTGAGATAAGGTGGGAGAAGTAGGGAAGCTCTCTAAGTTGAAAACAAATTTTTAAGGCTTTGTTATAGATTGATATCTCTCAATCTATAGCAAAGCCCCTGACTGATAGACTAATAGCTAAGGACATAGAACTTAGCATAAGCTAGGCCCCATTCTCAGCACATTAAAACATTAATCGCTGAATCCTCACAATCCTGTGAGGTAGGTACTGCTGAGTTTCATTGAATCCAAACTGTCATTAATTATAAGATGTGCCATTTTATATAACACTAAGAATGAAAACAATGCTGCCAATTAAATTATGACAATGCTTTTTAAAAACTCAATTTAGAATGCTTATACTTATGTAAAGAGCTCTTTTGGCATTTTATTTCAACAAATCTCAGACTCCATCAATTGTAAGACACACCATTTTGTATACCACTAAGAACAAAAAAACATGGCTTAATTAATTGTATGACACATCCTGACTTGAGATGTTAAAATATTGAAAAAATAGCTAGAATTGATGTAATGTGATATTGAGACAAACTTTGATATCATTCTGTGCTTATACTTTAAACAAGTGAAATTCACTGGGTAAGGCATTCCTAAAACTTTACAGCCTGACCATGACTCAGACCTCACGATGCAGCAATACTTAATGAAGTGCTCCCCCACTGTGCAATTTCCTTCAAAGTCATTGACACCCATTCTGCAAGTTCTAATGCTGGCGTTTTCTTGATCAGAAGATGTTAATAGAAGGGTTTCAGTCAACAGTTGTTAGGACGGTGGTCTGTGGAATGCAATATTGAAGGGTTGCTGATGTTGACTTGTGCCACCAGAATCAACCGCTAAGCCCACATATGCACAAGCAACGAATGACAGGTACATCATGACCGTGGCCTGGCCACTAGCCTTTTTAAGACCCTAAAGATATCAAGGATGTTAAAATGTGAGCTCTAGAGTCAATAAAATACAGTACCATCATCCCCATTTTATGTGGGAAAGGAAATTAAGGTCCAAACCAGATGGGTCACATGTAAGTAACTAGGCGAGCCATGATTTAAACCACGGCCAAGTGGGCTTCAGAGGTCATTTCCTTAACCATTAGGCTAATTGGCCTCCTAGGTGGGCTCTGCCCAGGTCACCAAGCCATCCTGAAGTCATACTATGTTTCATGATAATTTAGAGAGAATATTACAGTTTACTGCCACTTAAAAATGGATAATTATTTTAATCGGCTACTTTAATGAATTTTTTGAAAAAGTAGGACAGTTTTTTCGTGGTTTGTGAAGCCGCTTTTCTTGGAGGTTTCTTTGATGGACAGCAGGCTGTTTCTTCTAGCGTGTTTAGTTCTTCTCTTGAGTCTTTCATCCATGTTACTCACATATTTTGCTGGTTTGGGTATAAAGACTTCAATCACTTCGGTTAGTTTGAAACCAGCTGTTAATGCTAGCACCAGTTTCTTTCAGTGGATTCCAGCATAATAGCATCAGGTCTGTTTCATTGTCCATTATGAATTGTGCGCTGCTAAGTTAAACACTGCTCAAAGCTGTTACAGCAGACCTCAGGGAACATGGCTGTCCAGGACTATATTGTGAAGGGGACCCATGTGGAAAGGACATAAGGACACAAAGATAGCTGTTAATGATTGTCGAGTTGACCTTATGTTGAGCTGCGGAAGGAACATATTCTTGGTACAGTGGTGAATCCAATTGAGAGCTGCCGGGCATTGCCTCTGGACAGGACAGGCTTGGGGGTGCTAGGACAATCATGGGAGAGGAAGTATAATCTCAGGACCTGTAGGAAATCTTGGGAATGGCTTCAGAAGTGGAAATGGGATGGTTGGAAAAAATCCATGAAAAGACAAATGAAAGGCATTGTAAACAGTGAAATGTGAGTCTTAAATCTTAATTTCATGGAAGCAAGTGCTCTGAACTGTATAACCAAGGAGAAGTAAACTAAGCCTCGTGATTTTTAAAAGGGAAATTTCCATCCCCCTCGGGTGTAGGTAATGAAGGGACTATCAAATAATGGTTTCACTTTTTATTTCAGAAAAGTTTTCCTTCTCCCAGGTTTCTGCTAAGCACTCCAGGTTATTTTTACTGTGAGGAGAGATTGTCACACATCACCTCTTGGTATCATGATTTCTTTTGGCTCCTGAACAGTTGATTCTAGTTTAAGTCCATATGGTATGAATCTGTGGTGCAAAGACAGTCCTAAAGCCCAGTAACTTTTTATTTTTCCTAGAGCTCTGTGGTCCTACTCTTGACTGCTCCTCTGTGTTCCTAAAGAAAAAGAGTAGAGTCTGATCTCTGTGTTTTGAAGTTTCAGTGGTCGGTTAACCAGATGCTGTGATGCTGTGCTTTGGAGCTTCTGCCAACATAGAAGAGACAGCAAGTTTTTCCATGTTCCTGACGGATTGGAAGGTGTTTTTTCAAATTACCTTCTTCAGATCTCTCCCTGGAAAGGTTGGTCAGTTGTTCAGCCAACACCCTTGGCCTACGCAGCAAGTGCAGCTTAGAAGCCTGTAAATAGTTTCTGCGGCATTTGGACCCTCACAAACAAAACTTCTATGCGTTGGAAATGGAAAACTTGAGGTGGCCAGGAAAGCCAAGTGAGAGCAGGCATCCAATCTTCCAGGTAATGAATTCATGCAACTCGGTAAGAAGGAAGCTACTGTTTGTGGCTGACCTGTGTGTGGACAGTCTAAGGGAGAGTATGATCCAGATGTTCTTTTCTCACTTTCCTAAATGCCAAGGAGACGAGTTGTGAGGTTTGGTTTGATTTTTTTTTTTCCTAAGCAATCAAATCCTCCTTTCCCCTACCAAACATGTGTACCCCTTAGAAGTGAGAAGAAAATCAAGTTATTTCTTAGCCCATCAAAAAATACTTTCTTTGAAATCCTGTAACTTAGTCTACCCAAAAGTACTTTATAATATTTTGTAATCTCCTATAGTCTTGTTTAGTATTTCTCCAAAGGGTAGTAATGAATCTGTAAAGCTTAGGCCAAGTGATGGTACAAGTATAAATTATATTGAAGGGTATGGTAAAAATCTGCTGTTTGCTACTCAACATGCATCCCCCTTCTTGTAACCCTACTTGAGTTCCTTTGGGAAACTACCAGCTCCTTCCTGTTCACAGCCATCTGGTTTGGATGGGATTAAGCCCAACCCTATCTCCAGGGTGGGTTTTCATCAGGCTCAACAGATCAGAGTATCCCACTCCTGTGATCTTGTTTGGTTCAGAACTGTGCAGGTGACCTAAACTGGTACAATCTGAGGGACCTACAGGACAGGCAGATAGACTCTGTCCTGCTATAAAGATGTAAGGTTAAAAGCGGGTTAGCCTGTTTTTCTACTGTAAGGGGAGCCTGCCTGAGACTGGTGACAACTCAGAGGAGGCTGATTGGGTTTAGACTAAGCCAAGCCCATTTATCCCTCTGGAGTGTTCAGTTATATTAGCCAATACGTTCCTTTTTTTTTTTTTTTTCTTAATCAAGTTTGTGTAAGTTAGATTTTCTGTCAACTATGTCAGAATTTGACACCAGGAAATGAAGGATGGCAAGTTACAGCCCCTGGATTATAAAATTGGATGAATCAAGATAGGAAACCCTCTGTATCCTAGGCTAGGGTGTTAGTAAGGATTAGATTCGTCTGTAAAAGGAAAAATAATCTTAACTGGCCCTTTAAGGACAGTTTCTAGAAGTTGCACACAGCACTTCTGTTGACATCCCATATGCAGAACTTGGCCATGTAGCCACACCTGCTTTCGAGGGAATGGGAAGAAGTCTTTATTCAGGTTGGCAATGTGCCTAATTTAAAAATGTGGCTCTTCTTACTAAGGAGGAGGATTAAATGGGTATTGGGACAAGTAACAGTCTTTAACACAGCTGGTCATTGGCAATTCTTGTGGTACTGTAACAGTGGGTTACTCCATTGGCTAATGTATATTGGGACCTTCAGCCCATATGTCTCCCTGGGCTGCAGCATTAAGGGACTTGGACAGAAAGTTTAGGTTGTAGGAATGTATTGGTTACAGGTTGAAGCCTTTGTAAATTTTTACAAGAAAAAGAGGTTTTCTTTGAAGCTTATGCCTCTAAAAACAAGAAGGAATGAAATAGGGCTTTGCTACAAGAAACAATTTCTGCCTGTGACCTGCAATCCAAGTCAACTGAGTGCAGCCGTCTGGATCCTTGACTGAATGGAAAAGCCAGATTCCTGCATAAAGTTAAGTTAGTTTGAGCAAAAGAAGGAAGAAGGGAAAAGTACAATAAAGAAAGATTATGACCTAGAATAAGTGTGATCTCCCAGGCCTCTTCTAGAATCCTCTTGTTATAACCCCCCTCAACCTGTCAAAAGGGACATCCATGCCTCTTGAAAAGATGCAGCTGGTGTGCAGCTTTCCAGCAAAGGGAGAGTAGCTGTTCCTCCCTTCTCCAGGTCATTGCATTGTATTGTCCCCAAAAAGAGGCCAGTATAGATGCAGAAGCCATTAATTTACAGCCTTCCCATTTAGATGTGTTCTAAATGAAGGTATCAATCAGCTAGATCTCTACTTTTATTACTAACCCATGGACTTGACCAGTGTATTATCAGCATTCTCCAGGAAAACAGAACCAATAGAAGGTATACATGTAGAGAGAGAAGTAGATTTGTCAGGAATTGGCCCATGTGATTATGGAGTCTGGCAAGTCCCAAGATCTGCAGGGTGAGTGCTGGAGCTAAGACCCAGAAGAGCAGGTGTTTCAGTTTGAGTCTGAAGGAATGTCCCAGTTCAAAGGTGGTCAGGCAAGAGGAATTCTCTCTTACTCAGGGGATGGTCAGCCATTTGGTTCTATTCAGGCCTTCAACTGATTGGATGAGGCCCACCCACATTGGGGGGAGCAGTCTGCTTTACTCAGTCTTCTGATTTAAATGTTAATCTAATTCCAAAATATCCTTACAGAAACATCCAGAATAATGTTTTACCAAATATCTGGGTACCCCGTGGCCCAGTCAAGTTGATACATAAAATTAACCATCACAACCAGAAGCACATAGATGGGAGCCAACTGAAGTCATGAGGGATTTATACTACAGAGGAACCTTCAACTCTGATGAAAAATACTCCACAATTGCCCAACCCTGAAAGCAGTCCTTGGGACCCCTTCCTCCACCAAATATACATTCCCATTTATACCAAAGAGTAACGGCATTTAAAGCTGTCCTGTCCTATGAAGAGGCTCTTGCACAGAAATAATAGACAAGGGGGATCCTCTTGGAGAGTGAAACTGAAGCAGCCCCAGACCTCCACTTCACTGCAAGATAGAGGAGTCTGCCATTTCTGTCCAAAAAGGTTGTAATATGTGTGAGGACTGATAGCCACTGGATGTTCTACATTCTCCTCTTTGCAATTTGGAATTTTTATTGCAGTTCTCTTTTCTCTCTCCTATTATATATAGGATGTGGCTGAACTTATTATTTACCCACAGATCACTGAACCATGAAGAGTCACTTGACATAATTTGCACACTGATATGAAATACTGGACTTGGATCTAGATTTAGTAATAAAAAGATTTCACATGAAGTCCCTTTAGGGAAGGAATGTGACCTGTCTGTGTGGAACCTGTGGGTTGATGTTAGGCAGCCAAAGACTGGACTAGCCAATGTTGCTGAGTCCTTCTATGTGGTACTCCACATTTCCTTTGAGAGCCACTTCCCCACATCCTCAGCTGTATGGTCTAGTTGGGATTGATGCCCCCCTCCCCATTCTACCATCTCAGCCACAGTCATTGGTTCAAGAATGGGCATGGAAATCCATACTAGAGGGAGCCTCCGATTTTTGCTAGGAATGATAGAACTCCATCTCTCTTTCTCACTGGGCTAACTCATGTGGGGATGTGAGCTTTAGAACTGCTGTGACCATTTTTGGTGCCACCAGGGGAACAAGCCTGAGAATCAAGCTAGAAGCAAAGCTGAGAGATGGATCCTAGTTAAAACTTTTTGCTTTCATTTTGCAGTCATTCTGTAGGGCTTTTCCCTCAATTGCAGCAATGACAAAATTTCCCAAGTGACATAGAGAATGTGAGGAAATTCAAATGAGCATCTCCTTTTAGTGGTCTTGTCATCTTTCCAAACAGCTTTCCCCTGTGTGTCATGACCTTCAAAGTATATGATTGAAATCCGCAGAACCACAGAATCTTAGGATCTCAGAACCAAAAGGATCATAGAGATCAACTAGTCCAGGGCCTCCAAAGGTGACTCAGGGGGTTAAGCAAGGGGATTTTTACGTGATTCATGAATATTTTTTATTTAAAAAAGTACGTAATTATGAATCCTAGTGAAATATAACTAGCATTTTTCACATCAAACTTGTGATTTCACAGGTTTTATGTAATGCTTTTACCAAAGGGGAAATGGAAGCTTTGAGAGATTACTGGCTTTTTTAGGGATTGCCCAGATGGTGAATGAAGGGTGAGAGATATTAAATAGGGAATCATAACTGGAAGGGAGCCTAGAGGTCATGGAGTCACCTCCCCAGCCTCACCCACCTCCAATGTCAAAATTCCCTCCAAAGCATCTCTCACAAGTGGTCATCCAGCCTCTTTTTGAATATCTCCAAGGATGGAAGGCTTATCACCCTTTGAGGCAGCGCATTCTGTTTTGGCAGTTCTGATAGAAAATTCTCCCTTACACTGAGCCGCTTGAAATTGCTTTCCGTTTGGTTCCAGTTCTTCCCTCTGAAGCCGCTCCACCAACTTCAAATGTTTTAAGACAGTTAATTCCACTTCTCTCTCAACACACACACACACACACACACACACACACACACACACAGAGGTCTCTCTTCATGAAATGTGGTTTTCTCATCATTCTCATCATTCTTTTTTGATTTGTTGCTATTAAAGCTGTGTGTCTAGAACATGCCTTAATATATATACAGCGTAGACTAAACTAGAGCTCTCCCACCCTTTGTCCTAGGCCCTGTGTTTCTATTTGGGCAGCCTGAGATCACCACATCTATGGCTGACCATTGAGTGACAGCATCCATCTTTTTTCACCATCATTCTGTAGTCAGTTGGCTGACTAACTGAACCTCAGTTCATGACTTGTCATTTATTCTTACTTATTTTCATTCTTTCATTTCAGTCTATCGAGGGTTTTTGTTTTTGTTTTTGTTTTGGATCTTGATTCCATGAACCAATTTATTAAATGCAGGAGTAATAGAGAGTGAGGGCGTCCCTTGAAACGTAAAAGTAATTTCAGGATACATAAAAATGTAATAAATGTAGAAAATAATAAACATATGGAACCTAGTATTCAAGAGATTGATGTAGACTGAAAATATTAATGGGCTCAACATATGTCAATGAGAGATTAGGAGATATTTAGGAAATTATTCAACTTTTTAAATACAGTGTCCTAACCTTGCCTCTCTAATGTTCCTGCTGGTCGATGTCAGAGACAGAGCATCGAGTTATACTAGTTAAAGGTTCAGCTCAGCATCGGATTTCTTACCAATTTCTCCCTTCTGCAGAAATAAACCCGTCTTTGGTCCCAGGAGCCAATCCAGTATACGGATTGAAGGAACATGTTTGTGAGTGAAATAGAACTGAGTTCAAATCCTGACCATGATTTTCTAGTCATATATCCTCTTGCAAGCTGTATATCCTCTCTGAGCCTCAATTAACCCAGGAAATAATATGGTGCCTGTCTCAGGCTAAAAATTACATAAAGTAGTATATATAAAGCATCTAGCACGTGGTAAACACTCAATATGCTGTGGCTGATTGTTTGTAAGTCTATTGATACACACACAAAATAATTAGAAAGTTGAAAATAAAAATTAGCCCATGGAGACTGGAGCTGTCCATCATGACCTCGTGAACTTTGGTTGGTCACCGTCTGTCCTGAAGTAATTCAGTCAGGATACTCTGTTAAATTGGTAAAGAAAACTCTAAGCCTCCAAGGGCTTCCCCTGTAGAGAAGTTCAGAGAGCAGCTTTGATGAAGGAGCCAGCAGAAACCAGCTGGAGATGTTTCCTGCACCACCAGGCAAACTCAGCACTGTCTGGAAGCACAAAGGTGCCCTTCCACTAGGAGGCCACTCATTCTGAGTCACCTCCAGAGGCATTAAGGTCCTAGCTTTGCCATCCAAAGGGGCTTAGGGGACCAGAGGGCTTAGAAGTGAAGAGACCAAAGAGGTGCCGTAAGTGGGCTGTTTGTCTCCCGCTGTATTTTTCCCAACCCTGCGATTTGCTATCCCACCTGAACACAACTTTGAATGTAAGGCAGTTGTGGTGCACGTGTCTGGGCAGGCACAAGCTTCTAGGGGTGGTGCTTTCAAACACTGACAGGGCTTGCCAGAGATGGGCGAGGGTGGCCTCATCTGATCTGAGGATTATTGTCAGGCAGGAGGGTTTTAAAAATTTAAATCCGAGATTTTTAACAAATAGGAAGACACCTGGCTTCCTACCCTGTGAAATGGATTACTTCATTTGGCTTTTCTTTTTCTTTTTTTTTTTTGCAGAGTGTTTAGATCTAGTGCTTTTTTTTTTTCTCTCCGTCACCAAAAGAGCAATTGATGTCTAGATATCCATCTATGGCCCCCATTGTTAGGACTCGCAAAGGCTCCCATATTTGTACCTTCTCGAGACCCCATGATTTACAGCATGTCTCTTACTCGCTGCCATTCCTTTAGCGTTCAGTGCTGCCCTATTGAGACAGAAGTACCAACAGACTTTTTACGTGGAAGTTCTTAGGATATTTAATTAGTCATTCATCCTAGATATTCAGAGGGTGTATGTATGTGTTTCTGTGTGTTTTGTCCTTGGCCACACTGGTTGTGCTTTGTGTGTGTGTGTGTGTTTTTCCCCATTTGCACAAGGTCACACTCGGAGCTCTTCCTCCCTGAGGGGAGGTTGCACATTCATCACTTAATCTGCCTCCCATTTCCTTCATTTGGGATCACTCAGCCCTTCCTGAGGTATTACCATTTTTCCATTTCTTCTTTGCTCCCTCCTTTCTTTTAATAACTCTGGGAGACAGGGAGGCACCTTGTAAAGTTAATTTCCTCTGAAGCTTTCAAACTAAAGGCATCTCTCAGCCCAGACACCACCACCCATCTCCACCCCTCGGCGAGGACACACACCCCTCCTCGGAGCCTTAGTCACTCTGAGCTGTGCCCGCTGACCAGGACTCTCCACGCCTCAGCTCCGTCTCAGGAGCACAGTGAATTGCTCTGTCTAGTGGCTCTTTGGTCTGGGTGTGGGGAGCACAGTTGGGAAGAATCTCCCCATTTATTTTCCCTGCACCTTCCTCCCATTTTTCACTTCCCAGCTGCGCTCCCCCTTCCCTTTCACTGCTTTCTGCTTCTTTCTGGTCCTTTCAAGACTCGGGCTGGCTGCCTGCCTGTCCCAGGGATGGCATTTCCTCTTCAAAGGCCTGTGGCCTCAGCCACCCAGCTCTACCAAGCACACAAGCCTTTGGAATCGCTGTGGCTTTGCTGCCTGCCTACTTGGATGGCAGAGGGGCAGTTTTTTAAAACACCCCTTTGGTTTCTGGGGGTGAAGCTTTTCTCAATCCTATTTTATTTATGTGAACACGATCTGTGGCTTTTGAATGTTTGCTTTTGAATGTTTGTGTTAATGGACTAAGCTGAAAGGGTTTCCTCTTACCGGAGAGAGGGCCCTGCACAGCTGGGGGCCCGGCTGCTCAGCTCAGGCAAACACTGTCCCAAGAGGAACAAGTCGCCAGCCAAGGGAGTCTGGCGGCTCTGAGAGGAATTCATTGAGACTTGCATGGGCAGCAGTGGTCAGAGCTGGGATCGCAGGCCGGGCCATGGAGCTCAAGAAAATCCTTTGATTAATAGGGAGGGCTGGACTGGAAACACCTAGATTTTTGCAAATACGTTTTTTACAACGGTGCATATATTTACCAAAACTGTGGTTTTCAACAGCTTGTGTGCCTGATGTTTCCACCCGTACTCCCAGCCTTCTGAGTTACTCCTGGCAGTATTAAGCACTTCAGAAGCTTAGCTGATTCCTGAAACATTTGTAGGTGAACCTGTCATCTGAAAGTGTGGCAGCGTTCTCAGACAATTAATGGGCTTCCTGTGTATTTCCTTCCCCTTCTTCTCTCTCCGTGGTACCTAAGGGCACTTCAGATGGAAACAGAAACAAAGACCCAAAGGATCCACTGAATGTACAGTCTTTCCATATGACTAGATATCCTAACGCTGGTGTGAGGAAGGGAGATGAGTGGGGCAAGTGGCACCAGAGAGGACTGTCTGAAGGGAAGAGGATCCTCAGATTTGCCATGAAGACCAAGGAACAGAGTAGAAGGGACTCGGGGCTGGGATATCCTCAAGGGTAGACCCCAGCATCCCACTAACACCAACCCATAGCCTGTGTAGCCCTGTGTCCAGTGGCCCCGGAAACCTGTAAGCCCTTGAACCAAAGGTGGGAGACTTACCTGGACAATTTGTGTGAGGATGTGGGCATGATGAGGAACACGTCTCCCTCCAAACAAGATGGAACTGAACAGAACTAGCTGAGAATCTTTCTATGGTCTGGGCCAAATGGTGGGTCCACCATTAATGTTGCTTAAGTTATTAACCTCCTTAAATGAAGGGGCCGGCTGGTATTGGAGACTGTAGACAACTGTAGCAGAGAAGAATTAAGGTGGGGCTCCACAGAATATAGAAGTTACAGTTCCTGACGCAAACTATTCCAGAGTCCCTTTATTGAAGGTATGAGTCCAACGTTGGTGACCCATCTGTTCAGTCTACATCCTCTCCTTGGACACTGTCTTCTAACTCCTTGGCTTAGTGACCACCGATAACTCCACATTCTGAATCTCTCTCCTGACCTTCAGACCCGACCTAACTGCTTACCTGACACGACAGTCACACATGTACTCAGTGTGACCCACAGCTAATGCATCCTTTACTCCACTTGTCCCTAACCAGCTCCTCCTGGGTTACCCATTGTTGTCACTATTCAACCAGTTGCTTATGCCAGAAATGTCAGAGTTATCTTTGACTCTTTCCTTTTCTCTAACACTCCCACCACCTACAGGATCCTGTTCATTCTACCTCCTAAATATCTTTTTATTCTGTCCACATCTCTTTCTCTCTTTGGCCACCAAACTAGTCCAAGTTAACATCTTTTCTCATCCAGCTACTACATTGGTCCTCTGACTAGTCTCTTGGCCTCTGTTCTTATCGCCTTGTCGTCCATTCTCTACATGCCAATTCGAACAACATATCTAAAATATAATCTGATCATATTTCTTACCTGACCAAAACCTTGGAATAGCTTTCTATTGCTTTTCAGGTAAAATCCAAAGTACAAATTCCAACCTTGCTTACTCCTTCCAGTCTCATCTGTTACCAGGACAGAGACCTTGTCTTTCCATTTCATTGCTGGTCCCTCAGCACCTAGAACAATGTCCAGCACAAAGTTGCTTTCTATAAATAGTAGTTACATGGGTGAATGAATGAATTAATGAACACACAGAATTTCTATGCATTCAAGGATAACCAAGGGGAATGGAGAGTGAGAAAAAGCCAATATTATAACCTCTCAGGAAAATGGTTCTTATTCTAAGACTTAAGCGTTTTGATCCCAGGCCCAGAATAGTAGAAAGTACTTGAGCAAGCATAGCACAAAATGCAAGGAATAAGATGGTCTCTGTTGTTCTGCCCCATGAGGTCCCCATTCAAGCTGTGAGAGCAGCTTGCTATGCTGTCTGTCAGATTGTCTGTGATGACAGTGGGAACTGAAAGGTTTACAAGGTAAAGAGAAGAAATGGCAGTTGGAAAGATTAGTGTAGGGGATAGTTTTGTTTCTTTTGTTTTGTTTTTGGCTGACTAGCATCCACTTCACTTCCTAACAATACCCCAATTTCCTTCTGAAGAAGGATCTCTTCCTGTTGGATTCAGTCTGTTGGGACTGTAATTAAGAGCCTGCCTTCTCCTGGGGCCCAAGTTAAGCCAATAGATGCTTTCGCCCTAGAAGTAGATTCTTGAGCACAGAGATCAAGAAACTTAAAACATTTGCTGTGTGGAGGTGACCTCCCAGCCATACCATGCCTGCTATGAGACCACCATGGTGGTTCCTGGGGGCCAGTCATCCCATTAATTAGCCCAATCATGGGCTCCCAACCATTGTAGAATGAACTTATTATCCATAACTTGGTCAGAGTTGTTTCTGTTACTTGTAAGTGCTAGTATGATAATGTTGATACAAGGGAATATTGTCAGAATATAGTTCTGACATCTTTTAATTGTTTTGGGCCAAAGCCATTATGTGAATCCCAGAATAAACATCATGTGCAACTTGACCGCGGGAGTTCAATTACTACTGACTTTCCTAACATGGGAACGCATAACATTCCAACATGGATCTTCTTAGCGATCAGCAGCGGAAAATATCACTGTTTGGACTGGTCATCTGTATCTAAAAGAAATAAACCAAGACCACTCCTTCAGGTTTGTCTTTCATTGTAGCCATAGCAAAAGACTAAAAATGATCACGCTTACTACTCATCAGGAAAATACAAAGTTAAAATAATTACCATGCTCTTGCCAATCAGTTCTGCCAAAATTAAAAAAAAAATAACAAAAAAACCTGGCAATATCCATTGTTGATGAGAATGTGAACAAAGGCCACCCTTTCATAGTTAGTAGAAGTGTAAGTTGGTCAGTCTTTCTGGAAGGCAGTTTGGCAGTGCCAATCAAAATTCAATACATATGCATACCCTTTGACCCAGCGGTTCTGCTCTTAGGAATAAAAATGTAAAAGGTTACAGGTGTAAGGATGTTCGATGCAGCATTAATTTGTCCTACCAAAATATTAGAAACAACCTAAATGTCCCTTAATAGGCTGAATAAGTTATGGTATAGTTTCATGATTCATTCAGTAGCCATTATAAAGAATGTGGTTGATACGTCTGTAACAGAAGTAGAGTCCACAATGTTTTACTGACTGCAAAAAGCAAGTTACAGAGTAATGTGAATAGAAAAAATATTTTTTAAAAAGTAAAGCTATACACAGACTTTAGAAGCACATGTATGTGTATGTAAATATGTCTGAATGTGTATAGAAAAAATCCAGACGTATTCATACTATAGTTATTGGTGGTTACTTTTGATGAATGGGGAGGAGCATTGGAATGGGAGAAGAGAGGAAAAGAAGGGGAGGTTTGATTTTATATTTTACATATTTTGGTATCATTTGAATTTTTATTGCCTTTGTATTACTTTTGTAATTTTTTAAAAACAGAAAAAAGGAATAAAACTACTAAAATGTGAATCAGATTGCAGGCAGAGTAACCTTTCCAGAGGTCAAGGGTGGGTTCCGACCCACTTGTCTGGGCAAGAGTCTGGTCGATCCCAGTAGGTGGAAGCTGAGGAACTAGCCATGCCCAGGGTACAACCAAGTTTCTGTAAGAGAACCACCTAGACAGGCCAAAGGAGCTCCTCCTGGAAGGCTTTCCCAGGCTGGGTGGAAATCAACCCCTAAAGGAGTTGGAATTGCATAGCTGATTGTTTTTATTGGCTCTGCCCATCTAACCTTGAATACCTTCTCTTTTGTTCATGAACGTTTAATGTGCCATCGTGTTATAGCTGCAGCAAGATTCCCGTCTACCTATTGTCTAACAGACAGCAGTTAGAACCTGTTTGGTTCATTGAGATATCATAACACCACCAGGTACCTGTCTTTCATGCTGCCTGTTTGGGCAGAAAGTTTATATATTTTCTTGTATTCTACTTCATTCCAAAACACCTGGTATGTTAAATATACTGGTTTTTTAAAAATCATAAAATGGGGGAAAGAAAAATAAGGGTATAAAAACAAAATTAAGCCAACAATGAGGTGGTCACACAAGCTACATATTACCTGAAGTTTTATGTACTTACAAGTTAAGGGTGGGCCACAGTTTGGCTCTGAGTTTCCTAGTTGGCGGAGTGACATGATCAGGTACAGGATCAAGTGACAGTCTTGGTTTTCCTGAGAAATGAAAGGAGAAAAATTTCTTAGCAAGTATGAATATATATGTAGCTGAGAAGAAAAGTATTCTACTACAGTCTCATGGGTTTGAGAGCTGAATCCTAACTAATGTCAGTCAACTTACAGTCCTTTTCCAAGGCAGTGGTAGTTTCCTTCTTTCATATGAACTACCTTGAGTCACTTGGTCCCCTTGAATTGTGGTCCCTCCTCTCCAGAGAGGGATACTTGTCCTTTCTGCCAAAGCCATAAGCCTGGGGAAGAAAGCTACTTTGTTCAAGTTATCCTTGATTATTTTGGAACTTCCTAAAGCTCCTGTCATGTGGTTCCAAGTTTAACTGTAGTCACTTTGGACATGAGTTTATTTCCACAATGATGTATGTCAGCAACCACAGAGTGAGCTTCTTGTATTTTTATATCAATATGATACCCTTTGTTTATTTGTTCCTCAGAGGTTTCGCTTTCGCTTATGTAATGGGCTATGGCATTTTTTGGTCATTACCTCGTGCTGGGTTCTCCTTTTCCTTTGTATCTCTGATGTGTCATATTCTTGACACTCTACTCCTTTGGATCTCTGAGATATAATGCTCTGAGGTAGTGGGCGGGAGCTGGTGGGAGCCAGATTATATGATGACTTCTCCACCCTTCCCCACATAAGAACCGCCTGAGTTTGTCACTGAGTTGTTTCTGTACTCAGTCTTTTGGCATTCCCTCAAAAAGCACATTGGCTTAAAACTACAGCAGCTACCAAAGCATGAGGGTTAGGTGGGCCTGGAAGACTGTAGGCTCCACTGCTGAGTTGGGCAATGGGCCAGGAAGAGTCTCCTGAACTCCAGAGCTACATCGACCCTGTTCCCACAGAGTCCGTAGCTAGAAGTGGTCAGTCCCCTACATGTACCCCTGTCCAAGCCTACATTATAGGAAGATCCTGAAGGAAACATAAGCCTCAAAATAGGAACATCCCTTGGCTTGGGGCTCGTTTTCCTGAGCTCCTCCATATTCTCATATACATCTATCTGCTTAGATGTCTAACAGTAATCTCAAGCTTAACATGTGCAAAACAGAACTCCTGCTTCGTGTTCCCACCCCACACCCGCCCAGGGCTACTCTTCTACTCTTCTCCATCTGGAAAATGGCACCGCTATTCACCCAGCTGCTCAATCCCAAAACTTAGGAATCATGCTTGATCCCACCTCCCCTTTCCTTCACCTTTTATATCTACTCCAAATACCCTGTTTCTACTTCCAAAATATATCTAAATCCCTCCACTTTTCTCCATACTCATGGCCAGCAAGCTGGTCCAAGCTGCTGTCATCTCTTGCCTGAATGACTAAAATCACTAACTGGGATCCCTGCTCTCCATTCTTGATACCACTACAATCTATTACCACACCAGTATTCAGGGTGACAGAACACATCACTCTTGTGCTTAAAACCTTCCAATGGGGCTTCCCTGGTGGCGCAGTGGTTGAGAGTCCGCCTGCCGATGCAGGGGACACGGGTTCGTGCCCCGGTCCGGGGAGATCCCACATGCCGCGCAGCGGCTGGGCCCGTGAGCCATGGCCGCTGAGCCTGCGCGTCCGGAGCCTGTGCTCCGCAACGGGAGAGGCCACAACAGTGAGAGGCCTGCGTACTGCAAAAAAAAAAAAAAAAAAAAAAAAAAACACTTCCAATGACTTCCTGCTACTCTCAGGGGGAAAAAAATCCTATTGCTCCTGCCCACCTCTCAGATCACATCCCAGACCGCTTTTTGTGTCACTCACTGAGCTCTAGACACACTGACTTCTCCTCCTCAAACGTGCCACCTTATTTCTCACTCAGGGCCTTTGCACTTGCTGTATCCTTCACTTGTAATGTCTTCACTTGACTTCTTATCATTGAGCTCTCACTTCTTCAGTGATATCCTATTCCCAATCTTTCTGTTAAATGACCCTTTTACTTCCTTCATAGCATTTCTTACAATGTAAGAATATCTTGAATATTAATGTGTTCACTTATTTATTATTTGTCTTCTTCATCCAGAACATAAGTTCAATGAAGACAAGAATTTTGTCTGTTTTGTTCACACCTGTATCTTTGGTGAATATTTTTAAAATAAATAGGTGTATGAAGTAATGGATAAGCAAGAACATTTACTAGGCATCTATTATATTCCAGGCACTTGCCAAAGTGCTTTAGATTCAAAGATTAAACAAGTCCTATTTCTTACCCTTAACTCTGGAAACGTTTTAGCCATTTTATCTAAATGCTGCCTTTCTCATATTCTATTTTTTTCTTCCTGACCCCTTCAATATCTTATGTTTCCCATTTCTTTGCCTTTTTTTTTTTTTCTGTATCCTGAGCAAATTCTTCAGATATAACTTCCAGTTCCCTAACTCTGTTTTTACCTGTATCTCCTCTACTTTTATTTATTCACCATGTTTCTAATTTTAATAATTATGTATTTTTTATTTCCAGAAGTAGTATTTTGGTTCTTTCTCAATTCTGCCAGATCTTTTTAGATGTTATTTACTCTTTTTCATGTTTTTCTTTCCCCTTTTTATTTCTTTAAACATTTTAAGCAATTTATATTTCATATATGATAACTGTTCTAATGTCTAGTTTTGTAGTTTCTACTAGCTTTCATTCATGGTAGCTTGTTTCCTAGTGTTGTTTGTAATTTTAGATTGTGATCTCATGTTCAGTGGGGCTTTATCTGTTAGACTCCAGTGAGGAGACCTGGGTGACTATCCCTCCAGTGAAAATGCCAGGTGCTCTGAGATGTTACCAATCTGGGACCAATTTAAACTAATTTTCAGCTGAAGTTCCCAGACCATGTAGATAATATAAATTCAAACCCTAAACCTGTGAGATGGGAAGTTTGTGATTTTGACATCTTATGAGCACAGGCCAAGTTAGATATTTTCTTGTTTTTCTTCATTGCAGATAGGGTTTTTTTCTAGTCTACCGTTTCACTGAGTAGTATCCCTTGTGAGTCTCACTTTCATGAGAAGTCTCAGTTCCAACTCACCGTCGTTTGAGGGCACTAAGCCTTGTCTCCTGTCCTCCGTAAAGCCCCTGAAACCAAACCCCAAAGTCACTGAGATAGACAGACTTCCCAGAGCAGCAGAGTTTCAGTGGCAGTTTACCACTCTAAATTCCAGCCCCTCTTTATGTGTGTGTATGTGTGTGTGTGTGTCCATGAGGATTTCCCTAATTCACATGAGAGTTTGGCCAGGCATTCGAAGTATATTAATTGTATTTTATTTAGGCTATCCGGATGTTTAGTCTGCCTTATAGCAAGAAACACAATACTACCTGCCTTCTATGAGCATGGGATAGAGTTCTAGGAGACAGAAACATCCATTCATCCAACTATCCTCATTATTGAATGTGTTTTTCCGTGCCAGACACTAATAACCAGGTACACATAAGAATGTGCTGAGGCATGCCCACAGTGATGTGAGGATACAGAAGTAAAAGAGATCAATTCTGATGAGGGATCTGGGAAGGCTTTGCAGATAAAAAGGGATTGGAGGGTTTCCCTGGTGGCGCAGTGGTTGAGAGTCCGCCTGCCGATGCAGGGGACACAGGTTCGTGCCCCGGTCCGGGAAGATCCCACATGCCACAGAGCGGCTAGGCCCGTGAGCCATAGCCGCTAAGCCTGCGCGTCCGGAGCTTGTGCTGCACAATGGGAGAGGCCACAGCAGTGAGAGGCCCGCGTACCACAAAAAAAAAAAAAAAAAAGGGATTGGAGCTGGATAATAATAAGAATACCTAATTTTTATCTAGTGCTTACTCTGGACCAGGGCACTATGGCAAGTACTTCCCATGTATGGTCACCTTATCCTTACAACGAAGCATAAAATTGCCACCATTCTTATCACCCCAACTTTATACCTGAAGCACAGAGAATTTGAGTAATATGCTCAGTCATACAGAAAGTAATTGACACTGCCTGGATACGAATTCAAGGAGTTTTGAGTCCTGTTCCAAGGCTTTTAGCTATTATGCTACATTGTGCTTGAACAGACAGGGATTGGGGGAGGGCATTCCATCCATACATTAAGAAAAATCATTCTGACCTCCTAGATTGTTGTGAGGATTATCTGAAATACCGTAAGGAAAAGCAGGTAGCCCAGTGCATACTACACAATAAGCACTCAATAAATGCCGACGTTCTTCCCTCTTTAACCCTCTACCACCAACTTATCCACAAATTCCTTTAGGGATGGGACCATACTGTACATGAAGACATGTCCCACCCCCACAGAACCTAGTATTGATTGATGATTGATCCCTTGACTGATTCATTGATTGAATTAATACGTTAGATAGTAGTTTTGGTACTTCGGTTTATGTTGTGGTTTAGTTCTCAAAGTACTTTTATGTCTACCAGCTCAAGTTATCAGCACGTCATTTCTTAGAGATGGAATGGACATCTGGCTTTAGTGACAAATGTGAATTTTACTGAGGCGGGAATAGCTCAGTCTTGGGAAAAGGGTGAGTATGACGCACGTGCAACTGGATGAGAACGAACCAGAGGAGAAGATTCTGAGTGTGGCTCTGGAAGGAGGTGGTGGCAAGAGGCCAGGCTTCTACTCCCGAATGAGCTCTTTAGCTCCAGCCCTGTCATTGGCCTTATATGAGAGCTTGGGTAAGGTGTCCCATCTCTCAGAGTTGGCTGCCTCATCATTCAGCCATCACTCAGCACCTGAGTGTGGGTTTCCCTTCACATGACACCCAACACACTTCATGGGGGGTGTCCCTCATTAGACCGCAGACTCCGTGAGAGCAGAGGCTCCTTACTCACTTGTAACCGCAGCATCTAGCACATGTCTGACACATCGAAGGTGATCAAATATCTAGTAAATGAGTGGTGAATGAGTGGTTTAGATAAAAAGAAGAAAGAAGAGAGGAGAAACAATGCCAATGTCACAGATTCAGATCTAAGGTACAGAGAGAGGAAACAAGCAGAAGACAGTGAGAAGGCTAAACCAGAGAGATTGTCCCGTCCATTCAGTAAGCTGGGTACAGTCATGTCTGATTATGAAGCGCTTTAAGAGTCAGGGGGCTTCCCCAGTGACTATAATCACAGACTGTCCTTTCCATTTGTTTAGCCCGACCTTATTTCAAAGGTAGCACGGACATAAACTATAGCCCTGGCCTTGCCCAACGGGCCACAAACTGCTGTTAGTTGAGAAAGCTCTATCAGTGCAGCGTGTTATCAGTGAGAGTTTACACCAGTGAGGGATTGCAGAACACTTTGTGAACATGGCCCTGATCAATTTTCATCTGCCAAATAAGCCTCCGTTCCTTTGGGATCCCCTTTCTCTCACTCTTCAGAGTCCTAGTTCTAAGTCCAGCCTCTGTAATGGCCTGAGCATCTACATGCATTTCTGGGTTCACCTCTGGGGGCAGCTGGTCCTTCCTCCTCACCCTGTTAATGTCCTTTCCTTCTCCCTTGCCCAGGGTCTACCTCAGCAGACCTTCCACAGACCAAGAAGCCACAGGCCGCCAGGAAACAGTCCTTTCTTTTGTCTGGAGCATAGCAATACAGGGTTAGATTTGGCCCAAGGAACAGTATGATTAGATCAGCAAATCAACCCACAACTTATAGAAACAAGATGTGCTTACCCATCCATTACAGTGGATGCCGTGTTTCTTTCCACTTGGTTGGATGACTTACATTAAAACGTTTAGATGCTGGGTGCAGGTAGTGTCTTTGGGACCAAAGGGATGGGGATCTAAATACACATCCCAGGAGGGAACCAGCTACCAGCTGCAGCTCATCTTGAGTCTGCCATATCTCCTCACCCAACTATGAAAATGACCTAATTGTGTACAGACAACAGCAGTTGTACAGGGAAAAATAACACAGCAATGCAAATATTCAAACCAAATTGGAAAAGCAAAGCAAGAAGGAGCCAGAAAGCATTAGATCATTCAAATTGCAACCTGGCCAAGACAGCATCTGGGCATGCATCCTCTGTCCAGCTTTTGTTCACATATCATCCCTAATGCTTCTTTGCATTTATAGATAGAATCATGGCTTGGTATTTGCACAAAACCCTTTGTGCGGCTGCATTCTAAAGAACAAGGGTTTCTCACAGTGTCTCTCCAGAAGGGGCAGAGAATTCTCCAGTGGAATGCTTTAGTAGGCTTCCAGGTCAAAAAGGGCCCTTCTCTCTCCGAAGATGGGTGGACGAGTGATGTACCTTTGGCCAGCGTATATGTTTTAATTGTGGGACCAGTGCAGGCCGTGCTCATTTTCCTTCCTCACTGGGTCATTTCCACTTTAGTTCTGAAAACAAAAAACAGTTGATTAAAAAAAGGGCCTTCCTGACTGAACCTTGGATCCCGTCTTTGGATCTGGACAAGAAGCGGGGATGTTCCTACCCCTCTCCCCCTCCCCCCCCACCATATCGTAAAGCTGGTTCAAGTCCGCCTGAGTCTGAGGAATAATGCGGTCTCTCTTGGCACAATCTTGTGTGTGTCTTTGTTGAGTGGCCTCCACCCCCTTCTATGGGGAAATCACTCCTGGTCAGGCTCTGGAGTCCGAAGCCCTGGGCAGAACCGGCTCTGCCACTGCAGGATCTTGGACAGAACAGACGACCCCTTAGAGCTCTGGAACTCTCCTGTGTTAAGTGACAATAAATAATACTATCTGCCTCCCCGGATTTGTGAGGATGAAATATTATCACGAGCTTCTCAGAGCACCTGTCACCTAGTAAGTATTCCAGAAATGGGAGGTTTTCTTGTTATCACCACTTGGATGTCCCTCAACCTACCCACCCCCCGTCCCCTCAGTATTCAATTGGATACCTCAGCACAGGTCCAGTGAGGAAGCAGCCAAGGAGCATTCAGGTTTTAGCAGCTGATCCTAACAAGTTTCTCTGGTTCATGAATGTGAAACACAGAGAACAGCGCTTACTCAGTGAAATCCACCCCCGACCCCCATCAGCTGGTGAGTGCTGGGCCCTTCCCTGGGGAAACGTGAGCAAATCACTGCACAACCCCAGTTGCCTAGAGTTTGCTTGGGGTTGTCTTCATGTCGGTGGCATCTCCATTTGTCAAGACGTAGAAAGTCTTAAACAGCTGGGGCACTGGGAGGAGGGAGAATAAGAGAAGAGAAGCAGGGACCTCAGACAGACAGACCCGCCTTTACCTGCGTCACTCAGCACAGACGATGCCTCCACCCACAGAGCTCCCCAGGAGGTGCACCCGGCGGCTGCTCGCAGAAGAATCACAACCCGGGGCGCGAAGGGGCGCAAATTACCTTCCTTGGCGCCCTAGGATTCGGGAGCCACGCGAAATAGGGCGGAAAAAAAAAAAAAAAGTCCTGGATTCAAATCCCTGCTCCGCTGCTTTCCAGCGGAGTCTGCTTGGGCAAGTTGCTCTCCTCCGTGAGGCTGGAGGATTTCGTTTGGAAAAGTGGCTGAAAGCAACACCGCCCTGGGACGGTCGTGGGGAGGATGAATGAGGTGCGGAGGCAGCGCGCGGCGACTGCAGGAAAGGACGTCCCCGCATCCCCGGTCCCTCCCCTACCGCCACCCGCGCTCCTGCGGGTCAGGTCGCGCCCGGCCTCCAGCGTGGAGCTGACCCGGCTCCGTCGCGCAAGCGGCTCTCGGCTTCCACGAGGCCCGGGCCACTGCCCCGGGGGCTCCGCGTACGTCAAGCGCTGGTGGCCAGGGCTCCTGGGCCGGGTCTGACGCCCGCGCGGCCGGCAGGGGCCATTGTCCCGCGGGAGGGCCCGCGCCGCCCTGGCGGCTCATCGGTCACCGAACTGGGGCCCTGCTTAGTCACAAGTGTTAACAACCCAGTTTCTGATGTTCTAACATTATTTCCTGCAAAGAGAAGGAACGTCTTAAAGAGAAGAACCCTAGTTTGTGTTTGTATTTGTTGCCATGGGGTTCAGTTCAACTGTACACAGATGTAATTGTTTTTTTTTAACTTTTCAAGCTGTGTACTTCAGTGGGCAAAGATTACACACCATATTTGTGTTGCAGTGTTGCTATGGAAGTGCATATGGTTTTATTTGGTAGAAATTTGCAGAGAAATCTAAGGAAGTCATATGTATGCATGACAAACATGAAGTTTCAGAGGACAGGATTCCAAACAAATTAGAATTAAGAGGGCTTTTGACAATAGCTTGAAATCTGGAACGTGGGTGCATGGATGCTGCTCTACCTGCATGGGCTCTGACCCAGGAGGCAGAGGTTTTGGAGTCTGAGAGTCAAGAATTCAACCAGTTCTGCCACTTACTAGCCGTGTGAGTTACTTGGGTGAGTTACTAAGCCTTGGCTAACTTCTGCTTTCCTCATTTCTGAATCAGGGAGCCATTACCTCTACCTCGCATTGCTGATGTGGAGAGGAAACAAGATAACAGGTCTTGAGCACTGTATACAGTAAGTGCTCAATAAATGGTAGGCATCCTTGTGGAGTGGTGATAGCAGTCTATTAAGCTCCAAGGGTGTGGGCTCATTCATCAAACTATCTCTGGGGCATTGAGGCTTAGAGCGTTTGGGGGAAGCCAAGGAGGTTCAGTGCTGGCTAACCTTGGTTTTGTGGACAATTGTCATCAGACTGGACCATCACTGAAAAGTATAGACTTCAGCTGCCAAAGGAATTGAAAGGTAGTCTGCTGCAAACAATGAGGGTGGCTCATCGAGGCAAGCTGGTGACACTTGCTAGGAGAGGCCTCTCAGCGTCTGGCTCCAATTCCCCCGCCCCGCCACTCCATGTTGTCAGCAGTCATCTAGCCCCTCATAGGCTCCAGCACCCCTGAGAAAACACAAAACCATTCTCCAAAGTATTCACACCTGAACACTTTTAGAGGGCTGGGTAATGATTATAATTTTAACATTTTTAAATCTTCAAGTTAATTCATGTAGATTGAAATCTGCCAGGGAAGTACGCTACATACACTTTTTGTCTGGCTTACATTTTGAGAGGTTCACAGACCTGTTGGAATGCTGTCTTCCCCACCCTCACTCTTCTCCAATACACACAGTAGAGGTTGGCAAAACAGTGAGAGCTTGTGCTAACCTTGATTAAATTACTGGATCTATCTGGGGCTCTGTTTTCTGATCTGGAAAATGAAGATGCTGGATTAGGTGATTTCTGAGGTCCTTCTAGACCTAAGTGACTATAACTGTCATTCATCTACCTTGAATAGAAAACAAGAGGTCTCAGTATTCTAGATGTTCTAACTAACCTACATTAGAAAACAATGAGAAAAAAAGTCTATATCCTCCCACAACCTGGCGTTCTAGTTTCTCAGCCCCTTGAAGGGCCTTCAGAAATAAGCATCTAAAATATGCTTGGGATTGTCTTCATGTCAGTGGCATCTCCATTTGTCAAAACGTAGCAAGGCATGCCCTTCTCCCTTGCCCCAACCCAGGAACTCCACAGTTGGACAAACTCTTCCTCACCCTGCCAAGGCTGTTTGAATGGACTTTTGTCTTTGTGTCTGCTTTTTGAACACCTTCATTATGACTCAAGTCACTTTTTAAAAACTAATATATGCGAAAAAGGGGAGGGGGACCTAACAAATTTTATTTTTAAACTACAAGTCGTATAACTTTGTCATCATTCTGTGTATAATTCAAAGGAAGTTTTTTTTTTTATTCCTTCTGGCAAAATTAAAGGACAAATGTTCACTCATTCAATCTACATGATAAAATGATCAAGGTGTATATTTAGATAGTGACTATGTTATATAAATCCCTTTCTATTGAATATATATGTATTATTGCTAGACTCTTAAACTTGAAAGAAAAGTATCTGCCACAAAGGGCTAATGGTAACAGTCCCCTCCTTAGTCAGACAGATACTGCCTCTTTCACTGCGGACGTGGGACATTAGCAGAGTTAGCTGGCTAATGATTTCAACTGTGTATCTAATGATAGGGTTACTAATGACTCAAAACCCATAAATTTTCCTCTTCCTTCTGCCCCCGACTACTTTGCTCTCGGGTCACACGTTGGCTGAGGGATGGGAATGAAAGCTAGCTCACCTTCACGCTGTTCGAAGCTGTGCCATTACCCAGCTATGTGACCTGGGACGAGATTTTACCCTTTCTGGACCTAGGCTTCCTCACCTGTAAAGTGAAGGACTGGGGCTTGGGCCATCTCTAACCTTCTTGCACTAACAGTCAAGGGCTCAGCTATCCTCCGGCCTGGAGAGGTTATCTGCTGCCAGCTACTGTTGGTTCTTGGAACTTCTATTCACATGAGCCTGATTCTCAGACTCCAACAGCTCTAAAAGCCCTTGGCCCTTGCACTCTATACTGCCCTTCCAGGAATCAAGACTGAAGCTTTTGCTCAGACTTGGGTTCAAAACCCCAGAGTCAGTGAGAACCTCCTCCCATTTCAAGATGAATTCAAGGACTACAGCCCTTCCCAAGGTAGGTAGGTCATATTTCCTGTGTGTTTGTTCTGTCACCTGATGTTTGCTTATCTTCTGTTCAATCATTCGGGTGAACATTCCATTTTCTTTTTTTTTTTTTTTTTTTGCCTTCTTCAGATTCCAGCCAGTTGAGACTGTGGACCGCTATGAAAATGTTCCCTGTGGGCATTTCTCATCTCCATTCTCTTTTTAAAGACGTTTCCAGGAAGGACTGTGATATAATTCCGTGGAATAGCGCCAAACAGGGTGGTATGTATCCAGGAGTAGCCTCCACAGGCTCCTGGGCCAGAGAAATAGCAGCCCCTAGTGATACGACCTGAGAGTTGGCAATGGCCTTGGCAGACCCTTCCCATCCCTGACCCGCTGTGGGAGTGCATGCACCCTTTCCCCTTGTCTGCAATGGGTATCAAACACCTTTCAATACATACAAGGTTGAAAAGCCACTAGAAAGTAACACACCTTATACAGTACTCTACCACTCATCAAAGAAAACCTTTATATAGCACTTAAATGGAATATTCTTTCTGGACTTGGAGAAGACTTATTTTCAACTTCTCCCACGAGCTCTTTGCTCTTCTTTTCCTATGCTTATCCTTTCTTCCTTTTCTCTCTTTCCACATCCTAACTGAAAGCTGGGAGATGATTTTGGGATCATCTTGGGGTTTCTGTAACTTTTTTCGCTGCTAAAATAACTGAATGAGATCACGACCAGTTTGGAAGGATACCCGGCAGCCACTATAATTATTTGTTACAGGCTGGCAGGTAAATAGAGAAGAGGTCTTTTGGAGCTCCTGCAATGAAGCCTTGCGCGAGAAGGCCCATGTGGGGAAAATGAATGACTTCAGCCAAAGCAAGAAGCACAGTATTATTCTGGTAAAACAGAGTCTGCCGTAGGGCACGTCTTTGCCTCCCCCCTCTTCTGCTGGACCCAGTGCAGGGAGCATGTGGTGCTCGGGAAAGGCCTTTCTGGAAGGGCAAACCACAAGAATGCAGTCCTGCGTGTTGCCTCCTGAGCCAATCAGGGCAGCGATGACTGGCCCACATGAACGTGCAGATTGGTTCTGCTGTTTAACAACTCATTCTGGGAATAGATACTCCTGTCATTGCCAGGCTAGTGGTGGGAGTGAGGTTGGGGACTGATTTGAAGTTTGGGATTTCAAGTTCATACGTGGCCAACCCAGGTTGGACAGTGTGTCCAGCTTTGCCCTGTTGGTACCTTGTTCCTGCCCTGTATATACAATTCCTTTGCCAAACTGGTATTTTGTCCTGAGTCTTAGGGCACAAGAAAGCAAACAAACAGATGGAATACATTAGCTACATCTCTTTTCTTAGGCCCTTTGCCGATATTAGTTAAAGCTGCTTTGCTCTTTACTTGGAAGTAGTTTGAACTGCACTTTCAAAGTAACATTTGCAAAGGGAATACAGACCAGTGCTTTGTCATGATTCTTCATTTTCAGGGAATTTGAGATTTGAGTTTTTGGCTGAGTGGATGAGGCCTAAAAAGGCATCTCTTACCAAGCTGTGGCTGCAAAGATGCTGATCAGAAAGGAAGGCTGCCGCTTCTTCCTCCCCTCTGCTCACTCCCACATAAGCCCTCTCAACACCGGGCTGCTGGTTTTCATCATTAGCGGCACCTGGAGGTGAAGTTTGGCTGGCTGGGGACTCTTTCAGGCATTTACCAAGCCATTTAGAGAGAGCCCAGGGGTTGTGAGGGCCAGATTGAGTGAATGTGTGTATGACATGCAAAATCTCAAGCCGACAGGGATGGTCTCACCGGCAGCAGCAAGGGTCTTAGTTTATTCAGAGATGTTAAACGTCAGCTGAAGGTCAGTGACATGGATGGATCTCACCAGCATAATGGTGAGCAAAACGAGCCCTTCGCGGGAGTATATGCAGTACGATTCTTTTCATAAAAGCTACTTAAACAGGCAAACCTAATCTAGTCTGTTAAGATGTCAGGTGTGTGGTTACGCTTGGGGAGGGGATGGGTCATGCCTGGAAAGGAACCAGAGAGGGACTTGGTGGAACTGGTAATGTTCTGTTCCTTGATCAGGGTGCTAGTTATACAGGTGTGTTCAGTTTGTGAACATTTATTCAGAGGTACTCTCGCAGTATATGTACTTCCTATATGTATATTATATTTCAACTTGTTACTGAGAGGCTGTTCTATGTATAGAGGAGTGGAAAGATCTCCAAGGTATACAGTTAAATGGGAAATGCAAGAAGCAGAACAGAATGTAGAATATGCTATTATTGGTGTAAAAAATATATGTGGGCATATAATTGTATATGAATAGAGCATCTGGGCTTCCCTGGTGGCGCAGTGGTTGAGAGTCCGCCTGCCGATGCAGGGGACACGGGTTCGTGCCCCGGTCCGCGAAGATCCCACATGCCGTGGAGCGGCTGGGCCCGTGAGCCATGGCCGCTGAGCCTGCGGGTCCGGAGCCTGTGCTCCTCAACGGGAGAGGCCACAACAGTGAGAGGCCCGCGTACCGCAAAAACAAAAAAACCAAAAAACAAAAACAAAATGAATAGAGCATCTCTGGAAGGATACTGGGAAGAGTGAGTGCCCCGGGGGTGCCTGGACAGAGAGGTGGGAGAAGAACTTGATTTTTGCTCTATGTCCTTTTGTGCCTTTTGAATTTCATATGATGTGCTCGAATATTTTATTCAATAAAATTATTCATTAAAATATTAATTAAAGAGGACATTATGCTAAGTGAAATAAGCCACAGAAGGACAAATACTGTGTGAGTCCACTTATATGAGGTACCTAGAGTATTCAAATTCATGGAGACAGAAAATAGAATGGTGGTTGCCAGGGGCTGGAAGGAAGAGGGGATGGAGAGTTTTTGTTTCATGAATGGATGCAGAGTTTCAGTTTGGGAAGATGACACATGTTCTGGAGATGGATGTTGGTGATGGTTGCACAACAGTGTAAATGTACTTAGTGCCACTGAACTGCACACTTAAAAATGGTTAAAATGGTAAATTTTCTGTTATGTATATTTTGCCACAATAAAAAAATATATATTTGTTAAGGCTAAAGTCATTATGAGGGAAACTTCTATGTGCTAGCTCTGTCATTTGCAAGCTGTGTGACCTGAGGAAGTTACTTACCCTCCCTGTGTGTCCATTCCTTTGTTTCCTCATCTGTAAAGTGGGATAGTATTAGTACCTATCTTATGGGATTGTTGTAAGAATTAAACGAAAGAGTACATGTAAAAAGCTTAGAATAGTCCTTGGAACAAACGTGCTTAAGAAATGTTGCTTATGATTGTCATTTTTGCAGACTTCTAGGTGTAATACCATCCCTTTCATATTTTGTGGTAAGAATCTATATACGTGTGTGTGTATGTGTGTGAGTGTGTGTGTGTGTGTGTGTGCAGCTAATGTACTCACTCATGCATCCATCACGTATTTATCAAATACCTTCTGTGTGCCAGACATTGTGCTAAGGGTTGGGTAGACAGTGATGAGCATGGATTGTCAGGGTATCTAACGGTGGTGACGATGAGACTCCTGTTTAAATAGGGAGGTTGCAGGCGGCCTCTCTGAGCAGGTGACAGTTCTGAGTAGCTAGTAGCTGAGTCCTGAATGGGCCAGACACACAAAGACTAGAAGGACTTTCCTGACAAAAGAAGTAGAATGCTGCAAGATCCCAAGATTGAAGGCCCTTTGTGGGTGAGTTAAGGAGGAGAGTAATGTGAGAGGAGGATGGAAGGTACATAGAAAATTCTAGAAAGAGGTGGAGGGAACTGTTCAGAGCGGTTTCTGCTAGGGAGTGGGACTCAGGGAGGTGTGGGGAAGAGGGTGTGGAGTGGAGAAAAGGAATTTCGCTTTTCACCTCGTTCTCTTTTACACTGTTCGAATTATTTGCCATAAGCATGTATCTTATTATTAGGGGGAAAAGCTGGTTAATAAAAAAATTGAGGAATTTTGATGATTAATAGTAAGGAATCTAATAACCTTTCCTTCTTTCAAGAATCACCTCATCTCAACTCTCTAGTTACTTTCCATGCATCAAGAGAGTAATGTCATTGGTGTGAAGTTGCCTCCTCCTCCTATGTATTCAGCCATCTCTCTTTTTGAGCGGCTAATAATTTTTTTCAATTGCCTTCAGTGAAACCCTTCAATCCTCTCTTCCACTAGGACTATTTTTACTTTTTTAAAAAAGACCTTTCAAATTCATGTAGGATTCGTACTTTGTGGTCAACTGCAATGGCAGATGTGCCCAGGGGCAAGTGCTCAGCCTTTTGGCCAGTTGGAATAGGAGAGAGGCGAGGGGGACCAAGGGACTGAGGGAGAAGGAAGAAATAAAGCACTGGGCCTGCGAAACGAACCCCAGAGGCTCTCTGGGGCTGCATGCGTCCCTTGTCAGTACCTCCGCCGGGGCGCCCAGTGCCTTGTCTAAGTCAGGCAGGAGTGAGTTTCCCTGTAGAGTGTTCCGAAAGGCAAAGGGGTTCGCCTTGGCCAAATAGAATTCCAGCAGTGCTAAGACCACTTAGACTCAAACTTTTGAGTCGAGACAACTGATGACTGATGACCTGCTCTAGGACAGATCTCCAAATAGCCCGAGGCAGTGTCGGGGGAGGGGGGGGGTTGATCTGGAAGTCTCCTGGCATTTTCAATCCTCTAAAGTGAGCTGGAGTTAGGAAGGAGGAAAACAGAGCATCTGATCCGTTCTTGGCCTGCCTACCTTGCTGACAATGTCATTGCCTACATGGCCCAGGAGAAATAAGGTGAATAACACCAATTTGGAAACTTGCACTGGGCTATTTGTATGCCCAGCCCACGTCCTAAATGTCTCTTCAGTGTCCCCTTTGTTTATTCTCTGGACATTTTGATACATGTTTCCCATCCAGAAGAAGTATTTTAGTTGCAGCTTTGTCTTTGGCATCTGGTCAGATGTGACACTTAGGTTTCTTCTCTTCTGAGCCTTGGCACTACCCTTCCCACCGTGTGCCATGTCCCAGTCCTCTGCCAGACAATTCCACACACTGCAGGGGAGCTTTTCCTTTCAGGTGTAACCCATGCAATCCTATTCCAGGAAGACTTCCTCTCTCCCCATCACTGTGTTTAGAAAACTCACTCTTTGCCAACTATGAGTAATGATATTAATAATAAGTTAGTATTTATTGAGTGCGTATAATGTATCAGGCAATATTCTGAGTGCTTTGCATGGATTAACTCATTTAATCTTTATCTTTATCATGACTCTCCGAAGTAGGCATGGTTATTGTCCCTCTTTACAGATGAGGAAACTGAGGCCTGAAAGGATTGCTTCCACCGCTTTCCTTTCTGCTGGGGTCTCTGCTCTGAGCAAGCCAGCCGTTCTCTGTGCACATCAACAGCCCCTGCCTAGGGGCCTGGCTCTTGGTGAATAATCTCTCCTTGATCTCCTTCACTCCTCATCTACTTTCACATCCTAAGCAAAAAATGTGTCCCTGGATTCCTCCTGCCAGCTCCATCTGTGAAGCATGTGAACCGATGTTTGAATAAGAATGACTAAAGGGGAAAGCGGTTTTATGAACTTCGGACTGTGAGCTCAAGGAAGAGAGTGAGTCAGGCCTCCACATTCCTGAAATACTTTTGGGAGGCTCAGTGACCTCAGACAATAAGAACCTGAGGCAGAGCTCTCCGGACTTCCTTGGGAGGCCTCCCACGAGGAAGAACGCGAAGGCGGCCTCTCGTGTGCCGCGCTGTGCAGGGGGTTGAAGGCCACCACCCGGCAGAGTGGCCCGCAGCTACCGAGGACCTCCACGCTTCTGCCCAGGCTGTTCCCTCTGCCTGGGATGCCTTTCCCTAAGCTCTCGTCCACTCCTGTCTCCTCCTTGGACTGCTCCAGGCAGAATCAGGGGCTCCACAAGGCTTTGTGCATGCCTCTCTCACCCCCAGACTCTGGGCTCCTAGAGAAATGTGCTGGCAACGTGTCTGCCCAATACACTCCTTATACCTCTGAGGTTGGCGACAGCTCCAGGGTGGAGGGAAAAGTCCCGTCCTGGGAGGTGGGAGATGTGGGTTCTGGTCTCATCTCTGGCCCTGGCTATGCTGTGTAACCTCCTCTCACATTCCCAGGGAATTAAAATGATTTGTTTTGATCTGCTTCTTCCACAGATGGTGACCTGCCGAAGGACAGGGACATTTAACCCCAGACACTGGTCTCAGCAAGGAGTAGGCACACCTCTGTTAAATAAGTTTAAGTAATCGTGGACAAATCTTTCTCCTGGGCTCCTACCTCCATCCATCCCTTTCCTTACCAAGTTTAACCCCATAATTGGCCTGGTGTACAACCACCCTCAAAGGGAAAGGATCATCCACCAAGTCAAAAACAAACAAAAAAAAGTGATTTTTCACGTGTGTGTTGCGAGAGCAGAGCGAACCAGAGGCTGCACACGGCTGAGTTCTGGCACCACACGTGTGAATTGTGAAGAATGACTCTCGCTCAAGATGAACCACATGTTACTGCAGGGAATCCTTCTGAGATCCTTGAGCAGGGAATGAGTGAGAGGCTTTACTTGGGGCCCATTTTGTGGATTGAAAAGCTGAGGTCAGATTCACAAGCAAGAGAGTTCCAATAGCTACAGCCATTTTCCTTTTTTTATTTTTTTAATTATTTTTTTCTGTGTTTTTTATTTTTATTTATTTTAACATCTTTATTGGGGTATAATTGCTTTACAATGGTGTGTTAGTTTCTGCTTTATAACAAAGTGAATCAGTTATACATATACATATGTTCCCATATCTCTTCCCTCTTGCGTCTCCCTCCTCCCACACTTTCCTTTTTTTAAATAAATTTGTTTATTTATTTATTTTTGGCTGCCTTTGGTCTTCGTTGCTGCACGCGCGCTTTCTCTAGTTGCGGCAAGCGGGGGCTACTCTTTGTTGCGTTGCGCAGGCTTCTCATTGCGGTGGCTTCTCTTGTTGCAGAGCACAGGCTCTAGGCGCGCGGGCTTCAGTAGTTGTGGCTCGCGAGCTCTAGAGCGCAGGCTCAGTAGCTGTGGCTCCCGGGCTTAGTTGCTCCACGGCATGTGGGATCTTCCCGGATCAGGACTCGAACCCATGTCCCCTGCATTGGCAGGCAGATTCTCAACCACAGCACCACTAGGGAAGCCCATGCAACCACTTTCCAAAATGAGCAGTAAGTGAAGGGTAGAACCAGGACACGAAACTAAATAGGCTGTGAGTTGTTGGTCTAAAGGCCAAGACTTAGGCGCTCCAGTCCCCTGACTCCTTAGGAAAAGTGCTTTCCACGGTCTGCCCACCACACTGGTTAAAGCTACTGAGATTGGCAACAGCACCCAATGCCAAGGAAAAAGCCCTGCCCTAGAAGTGGGAGATGTGGATTCTATCCCAATCTCTGGCGCTAGTGAAGTCAGTGGCCTTGGCCATGTCACAACCTCCCTTGTCACCTCACCTGCGACCTGAAGAGGTTGGGCTAAGGGTCTGTGACTCCAGCTCACTTCTGCTCTCCTGTGTCATCTGCACAAATGTTTCTCCAGTGACCAATCTGGCGCTTGCCCCAGCCTTTTCTTTTACGTGTAAAAGGGCTGTCACCTGTCAGTTCCAGCCTCCATGACAGGTAGGAGGGAGTGTGGGTAAGTGCAGGTACATATTGGTACACATTCAATCATGCAAATGGGATTTTTATTGCCTAAATGAGTTTAAAATTTAAAAATGAGTTTCAGGCTGAACAGGGGAGGCCCCCTTCCCCCATCCCATCCTTGCCTTCATTCTTGCCCACTGGCCCATCCGCACCCCACACCCCCGCCCAGTGGGGGCCTTTCTGTCATTCCGGCCACCAGTGGAAGCTGCCTGAGGAAGCTCGGTTCTGCCATCCTAATCGGAGCTGCCCTGGTTCACCCTGCTGCACCTGCCAGATGCCTTCTGCTACCTCCCAGGTAGTTAATGATCTCCCCATTGGGCAGAAGAGCCCTTTAATAATTTACCAGAGTAGATAAAGAAAAAAGCATAGTTCTCTACTTGGAGGCCAGTTAGGCTGGCAATTCAGACAGTATGGATGGAGTTAAGATTGACTTCCATTTCAAACCTAGCTCTTTTGTATAGGATTCCTGCCTTATAGCTATGTATATAAAGTCTTATCAGAATCTTCATTCATATATTTAAACATCCCAGCCCCACTGTATGATCAGCACTTTGGGGCTCCTTCACTGCTTAGGGGAATTAGCTGCATAAAACAAAAGAAACCAAAATACCCTAGGACAAAATGAGATTATTTAAAGAACTCCAGAGAAAGAAAAGTTACTTTGCATTGTCTGACTTCTTGAGCTCCTTATTAGAATTTGAAAAACAATTTTTTGCAGGGAAATGTACATGCTTTGGAATTAGAGATCTAGGCTGAAATCCTGCCTTCAACAAATTGTGAGACTTTGAGGAACTTACTGAGGTTCTCTGAATCTGTTTCCTTATCTGTAAAATGGGAGTAATAATTCTGTCCTTGGGATTTTTTTCATGAACCATAAATATGTAAAGAACAACCTGGCACACAGTGGACAATAAATGAAGCATCTTCCTCCTCGTCTCCCTCACCATCATCAGGCTTGCCCCTATCCAGAAAAATCTGGATTTTGAAAAGACATGAGAAAAAAAAAAATACTCCCTCTCAAAAGTTTAACAATGAAGTTTAATAAGGGTAAATATGGTAGACTGTAACATTTGTGGCCCCCAGTGAACCACACCTCTTAGAATCCATGACTTTGTGCAGTTCCCTTCCACACTGACTCTGGGTTTGACCATGTGACTTGTTTTTTTTTGTTGTTGTTTGTTTTTTTGATGGTCCGCGGGCCTCTCACTGTTGTGGCCTCTCCCGTTGTGGAGCACAGGCTCCGGACGCGCAGGCTCAGCAGCCATGGCTCACGGGCCCAGCCGCTCCGCGGCATGTGGGATCTTCCCGGACCGGGGCACGAACCCGTGTCCCCTGCATCGGCAGGTGGACTCTCAACCACTGCGCCACCAGGGAAGCCCGATGTGACTTGTTTTGACCAATGATGCATCAGTAAGTGCCCCACTCAGAGGTTTAATAGGTGATTGCACACCGGGGCTTGTCTTCCTGGAACACACCCTCTCAGAAGCCAGCTTTTGGCTGTAAAGAAACTCAGGCTTGACTACGGATGATGAGAAGCCACAAAAAAGAGAGACCCTGGTGGATAAGGGCCCATCTCAGACATTCCAGCCCCAGCCAGGCTCCTAAATGAGTGAGGAACTGCAGGAGTAACCACCAAGCTAAACCTAGTCAAAAAACAAAATAAGTCACTGTTGTTTTAAGACACCAGATTTTGGAAGGGTTTGTTACACAAATGCCAAGTCCTAAATTTACATTAAGGAAGGTCAACCATGTAAGTAGAAATGGCAGATTATCCTTACAGAAGTTCACATGAGCTGGACCATGGGATTTCAGTTAACCATAAGCATTGACATACTGCTAAACAAACTAAATGCAAGCTTAGCCTGCTTTCATTAAACAGGTGAACTGGTTGATGGACCATACAGTTATTAAGTGCCTGCTGCTTACCAGACTTTGTGTCGGGGTCTGGGGAGACCAAGAAATTTAAGACCCAATTCTCCTGTACCATATTGTCTCTTGGATTCTGAAATTTAAGTCTTTACTTGCATTGGGGGCTGGGAAGACAAGAGAGTAAGTGCTCACAGTTTAGTAGGGAAGGTGGATATGTAAAGAGAAGGACACTTTTAGGTCCCTTAAGGAACCAGATAGACTTGCTGGAGTCGGCACTCAGGGAAGATCTAGTGGGCTCTGTTAACCCACCAATATCCCGTTTTTAGAGTGACCTTGACAAAACTCAAGTGTATCTGGAAGCAAACAACCAGGAAATGAAGGCCTGAAGACCAGATCATGTGAGGAATAATTGTAGCCACCATAAATGTTTCTCCTAGGAAAAAAACAAGGAAAGGAAAGAAAGGCTGGGAGTGCGGTTGGGGATGGAGGATGGAGCACATACTTAGAGGACTTTAACTATGACATAAGGAAGAGAATTAAATTCATTCTGAAAAGCACTAGGAGGGAACCCTAAACAGTTACTAAAAGCTATAGGGAGATGGGTTTCAACTTAATATCAGAAGAATGGCTAACATGTCTGGAGCATGAACTGCAGAAAGAGGCAGAGCGGGCACTATCTCTGTCAGTGACAAAGGCTGGGGTCACCCCCTGCCAAGCAGGTGGGGAGAGCCTTCTGACAGTAGGTGGAGTCAGAAACCTCTAAGTCTCTCCCAAGCGTAAGGTCCCCCAGTTCATTCCCAAAGTTCTGTCGTCCTCATCCTGACTGAATAATCTTATGAGGTAGAACAGATGACGCCGGTCTGCCAGCAGTGGGCGGGAGAATTGTCCACCGATGGTGCAGGAGGCCCAGCCCAGAGATTAGGGGTATGAGAATTCAAGCCTCAAAGAACCATACCCACTCCCTTAGATGTCTCTCACCACTCTGAAGGGCTCCTGAGAACTTGTGTTTTCCAGGAATTATTTATCACACCCTGGAGGCAGACTCAGAGGAACAGATCAGGCAAAGATGAGCCTGCAGATTTAGCAAGCGCAGACAGTTCAGGAAGGACGAGGGACGAGGAGTGAGCGAGCGTAAGGAAGTCATTTGGCATTTCTGATCAGGTATTCTGCTCTGTCCCAGAACCGTTGTCAGGGTACCTAACTGGCTCTCTCCTGCTTCTCTCACCCTCTAGCCTGTAAAACTATAGGGGAGATCTTTCCAGGGATGCGGGCCCCATTTCCTGTTGGTGGGTCCTGCAGCACCAACGGTACCAGGACTAGAGACAGGACTACAGATTCATAGGTTCATGGGAAACAGCACGTCTGGGAGGTCAAGTTTAGGATTTCCTGGAGACCTTGCAATTATGGGCCCAGTCAAGGGCCGTCTTCTACCTCTCAGTCACCGGCTCTGGCGAGAATGAAGGGAGGGACTGCAGAGAGGCCCTCTGACCTGTCTTTCTCGGGGGCTTCTCAGGCTCTTGCACAGCTGTGCCTTTTCACAGGCTGTTCTCACCACCCCGGTTTCCCTTTCTCCCTTCCCCTTTTCTACCAAGACCCAACTTCCAGATTCTACCCCCGGTAAAACCTGCCCCAACTCTCTCAGGCCGAGGCAGCCGCGTATCTTTCAGCAGAGCTTGCTGTAACTAGACTGTGAGGCCAGAAACCGTCTTGTTCACCTCTTTCTTCCCCAGAGGAAGGGGCCCAGAACCTGGAGTGTCTCTGATGCTCAGTACACATGGTGGAACATGTGGCGCGCTCCCTCACCCCCATACGCGTGGCACATGCTCACTGATGCTCTGCTCTGTGCAGGGCACATACCTGCATTATCGCTGTGGCCCATCTCTCTCAAGTTGGAATGCAACTCTGCTCAGAAATAACTTCATTCTAAAGTAAATGAAACAAAGGCAACTGTGGTTTCCATATGTTCCCTCTGCAGTGGGGAAGCCCTGGCACCTGGGGGAGGGGATTTGGTCTAACGGGGGCCTGAGCAGACCAGGAACCCTCAAAGAAGAGAGGCCAGTTGCGGCAGAAACCCTTCAAGCCACTGACCCAGCACAAAGGCTCTGCTGTGAGGAAACTCAATATAAGGGTGTGCCTTGCTCCGTGGGAACTCGATACACAAAAATCCGAAGTCATAAAATAGATAAATCTGTGGTGGTTACTGATTTTACAAGAGGACTCTCCAGCAGCACCTCTGAACAGCCAGCTCCCACAGTCTACTTTACCTCTGATTTTATTTTCAGGCGTTTGATATTACACACCGGTTTTCAAGAGAAACATAAATAGGTCCCCGGGGAGCCTGGTGTCACAGTGTTTCTGGCCAGCAGCTTGTTGACCAGGCCCTGAGGCGAGCGGGCCTGGAGCTGCCCTAAGCGCTGAAGGGGCTATGTTTCAGGAGCCCCCTCCAAGCTCCCCAAGTCTGACTGCTTCCAATGGCAGGAGCAATAGGAAGAACCAGGAACAATCTGGACCTTCTTGCCTCTACCTGAGTGGGCTGATTGATTGCTCAGGGGAACACAGGATTTGTATCAGATACTCATTCATTCATTCACTCACTCACTCATTCATTCAAGGTGTTTGCTATGGACTTGCTGTGTGACACTGTACTAGGTGCAGCAAAGCAGAGAAGACTGTAAGGGGGTGGGGGGTTCCTGTCCTCCAGGAACTCACAGTCTGGTGGGAAAGACAAGTCCCGGATTTCATTGCTTCTTGAAAGTACATGTTTTCACCCTTTAAGAGCTCCGAAATCACAATGCATCTTACTTCAGGTGTGACTAGTTTAACTGGCTGGGTTTTTCTTAGTGGTATGTAAAAGGATGATGTTACCTTGCAATCGTCAGCGTCTTAGATGAAACAGGGTAGATGAAAGTGCTAAGTAATGGTTTAATGCCACAGAACTCCAAGTGGGATGTGATGTTGGAAGGATGAAATTAGGCCCCTGTGTGAATATACCTCATGGGTTTCCTGTTGCCGAGAATGTGTGTCACAAGTTTGAAATAATGTCCCTTGTCCACAGTTATCCAGGGAATCCAGGCTGGAGTAGCCTTGCCCTTCCTCCATTCTGGGAGTGGGAAATGGTAGCCCCACACCCTGATTGCCTTCCACGTGGGTCCTGAGAAAACCAAAGGAGCAAAGCAGCAAGAACAGGTCTGGGTGGCAGCCCTTAAGGAATGAGGAAATTGGTGTTGGATCTCTGACTCTTAGATGGCAAGTCCTTAAGTCCTTGGTCAGCTGGACCTTCCAAGACCCAGCACTGTGCCTGGCCAATAATAAACAGGAATATAAACAACAACTCGTGTGTGTGTGTGTGTGTGTGTGTGTGTGTGTGTGTGTATGCAGATAGATGTAAATATATGTACAGATATATGTTAGATGAATGAATTTCTGTTATGGAGGCCAAATTTTTCTTACAAAAAGGTTCAACGTGACTGCTAATCTTGACTTTTTGGCCCAAATTCGGAATGATTTCTTACAGTCTGTCTAATGTTACAGGGGATTTCTTCCCTATCTCTTTTTGGCTTCATTATCCCTTACCCAAAAAAACAGTGGCTCCTGTTGCTGGTACTGAACTGTTGCCCTGTTCTATTTATTTAAATGGCTATGTTCCCATCGCAAGCCAAGAGATCTGGTCTCTAACTTTTGAAAGCATAATGGGGATGTACAGCTTCTAGGCAGATGACAGTGAAAGTGACGGTGGGGCTTAAATAAGTTCTTAGGAGCATATGCAGGTATCTGGAATGGTTCAGACCAAGTACATTGACATAATAACACAATCCAAATCCTCTGAGTTGGTTCTCATTGATGTAGCACAGAAAGACTATGAATTACTTTATAATTCTTGCCCATACAGAATGTGAAGATACTTGGTTGTTTAGTTATGCCTTTTCTTGACATTCACTTTATTGTGAGTGCAATTATGAGAGTTCTTTCTCATCTGGAAGAATAGATGGGGTTTCAGGAGCCAGCATGGAGCTGCCCCTGTGGCCTTTTGTTTACATGTCACACACTGCAGGCTTTAAAATCCTGGATGAGAAAGCTGTGTGCAGCTAGCAGGAAGCATGAACATCACTCGAGAAGCATCCGGAAGCCATTAATGAGCTGGCCTCCTTCGAGAATCTGACTGTGACACAAACACAAGAGCGTCAGGTGGCAGCGACCAAGTCATCCAGGCCGTTTCTCTCTGGGCTTTTTGCCTTCGCCACTGGATCCAAGCAGTCACAGGGCCCTCCTTGGGTGACCTACCAGTGGGTCAGGCCTAGGCTGGATCCTGTCAGTCTGAGATCAACCTGTCATACTGAGGCTGTCATGTAGGAGAAGCAGACTGATTTTCAGCTTGTATCTGGTGAAGTAGCACTGCTACTTCCCCTGCAGGATGGCAGCTCGTTACTGTGGCGGTGGGGGATTTCCAAAGGTAATTCCCATAGAAGGGACTGGCCTGTCCCCATCACCAGGTCAGGTCTTCTGTAGGTCCCTTCTGAGGGCTGCTTTTCTTCTTATCAGCTAGAAAAACTAAGATGCAAAATGGCTGTTACTACTCAGGTCTTGTCTGAGACCATGACTTTGCTGGGTTTGACAGAATTCCCAGGCTTCAAATACTTTCGGTTTTTTGGGCTTCCCTGGTGGCACAGTGGTTGAGAGTCCGCCTGCCGATGCAGGGGACAGGGGTTCGTGCCCTGGTCCAGGAGCCACGGAGCAGCTAGGCCCGTGAGCCATGGCTGCTGGGCCTGTGCGTCCAGAGCCTGTGCTCCGCAACGGGAGAGGCCACAACAGTGAGAGGCTCGTGTGCCGCAAAAAAAAAAAAAAAAAAAAAAACAACTTTCGGGTTTTTTTCCAGTTTTGGAGGTACTTCCAAGTAGCAAACTCTTATTCATCCCTCAAGACCCAGTTCAGATGTTTTGTCCTCTGTGAAGATTTCTCTGACTACCCTGTATGCTCTCATATTCCTAGGTTCTCTAATGCTGTCACTACGCACCAGAATTATTTGTATACATTGCTACCTCTGCTAGATGTTACAACCTTGTGGCCAGGGACCATGTCTCATTATTTCCTTGTTGGTCACCCATGTCTTGCTGGCCTGTAGCCTGTCAAGTGCTATATACCCGGCAACTGTTAGGTAAAGGAATGAAAGCATTATATTTCTGCCAAATATTTGTTTGTTGGTTCATTCACTTACATCTAAAAGTATTTTCTTCTCCTTTGGATGTGGTTATCTCTGTGTTGTTTATAAAGTCCATAGGCCTCAAAAAGGGCCAAGTGTAAAATCATCAGTTAGGATGATTTTAGCTGTACCAGTTGGTTTAACAATAAATAGCTTGAACAACAGGAGGTTTATTATCACACTAAACAGGAGGTGTGGATGTCAGGGGGCCCGAGGGTCGGGTGATTCAATAGTTCAGTGATCTCTTCAGGGACCCAGGGGCCTCCCACCTTCTGTTCTGCCATCTTCAGTGTATCAGTGATACCTCCCTCCTGAGCTCAAGGCGGGTGATGTCTGGCAAAGGAGAAAAGCATTGCCTCTTCTAGTCTCTTTTTGTTATCAGGGAAACCCTTTCTCAGAGGTTCCCCCAGGGGATATCTCCTTGAGTATCGGAATTGTCATAACCTATTGTTGATAAGGAAGTAAGACCATTATGCTGACTGAAGCCAGTCCTGATGCAATCCCTGGGGTTAGGGGGAAACAGGGGACTCCTTCCCTGAACACATGGAAGGGGGAACGCCTGAACAAAACTGGGGCTCTGCTAACAAAGAGTCAAGGAAATGGGGGGTGGCTGTGAGGTGAGCATGCAATAGTGTCCCCACACCAAGTATTTAAATAAATTATGGCACATCAATAATAGAGTGAAAGTCTATGAAACCATTACAATGACTGAGGAAGAACAACACATAGCAACACTAAATGACTTTCAAGGTATAGTAAATGTAAAGCTCTATGTATAGTCTAATCTTTTTTGTTCATAATAATAATACTAATAAATACCAGGTTAGGCACATCCCAAATCTAGAAGGATAATACACACCATGCTCTTAAAAGTGGCTGCGTGTGGGGATGTGTGTGAAGGGGAGGGTTTGCTAGAGAACTTCATTTTTGACATTCTGTATTTCTTATAGTATTGAATTTGTATAAGTATGCCTTCTTTTGTTAAGAAAAAACCCAAATATTAAAGAGAACATTTTAAAAGGCCAAGTATCATTTTGAATGCAAGAAGTCAATTAAAGACATGGACTCCTTTCCAAGAAAAATCTAATTTGGAACATGCGAGGGACCTCTCTGAAAGTTTCGCTCGTGAGCCCATAATTTAAACTCCTTCCATGAATGAGCAACTTTTTTTTTTTTTTAAAGCTAGCCAATCTCCTTAACATAAGACCTAATTTTTTACAATGTTGAATCATTCTCTGTTTGCTGGAGAATGGCGTCACCCTTGCCATGCGATGCTGAGGCTGCTGACCCTCCTATAGGAAATCCACTGGTGGAAGTCTACCCAGGAGCCATGGTGACACCAAAAACCAGCCAGACTTCCCTGTAACCCAAGCGCTTTCCTGTGCCCCAAATGCCTCTGTCAGGGATAAGCTTGGAGAATAAATCCTGAGGCCTAACTTCTACTCTGCTAACTAACTATAACTACTCAGGAAAGTCCTCAATCTCTCTGGAGTTCATTGAATGCCTCTGAAAAATGAGTGTTATTTATGTGACAGTACTTGAAGTAAGCATTTTGAGTCATTAAAAAGAAATTCTAGAGCAAACCCCCTGGCTATCTGTAATGATTCTACTGGCTCTTTGGTCACTATAAAAATAGATGGTTAAATTCAGCGGAGGTTCAGGATGTGGTGTGTATCTTTGATCAACTTACCCAGTGTCAGTTGGAAAATGTGACATGGTATTATAAATGGAATAGGTACACTTCTCCACAGAAATACACAGGCTGGAATGGTAGAAGGAAGCTGGGAGGCGGGGCATGTTTACAGCCCCGCAGCGACTTGAAATTAATGAAGTTGTCTCTATTCTTTCCCAGGTTTCTCAATGCCTAGCATCATTTTTCTAAGCATTTTCATAGTAAAAGTGGTGCTCTAGTTGTGCCTTTTTAGAAAGGGTCTGGATTTTTTCTTTTTCCTTTTTTAAAAAATATTTTATTGGAGTATAGTTGATTTACAATGTTGTGTTAGTTTCTACTGTACGGCAAAGTGAATCACCTATACGTATACATATATCCCCTCTTTTTTGGATTTTCTTCCCATTTAGGTCACCACAGAGCATTGAGTAGAGTTCCCTGTGCTATACGGTAGATTCTCATTAGAGTCTGGATTTTTTTTTTTTTTTTGCGGTACGCGGGGTCCTCTCACTGTTGTGGCCTCTCCCGTTGCACAGGCTCCGGACGTGCAGGCTCAGCGGCCATGGCTCACGGGCCCAGCCGCTCTGTGGCATGTGGGATCTTCCCGGACCGGGGCACGAACCTGTGTCCCCTGCATCGGCAAGCGGACTCTCAACCACTGCGCCACCCGGGAAGCCCCAGAGTCTGGATTTTTAAAGATCATCTCTGCTTGCCCTTCAACTCCTCCAACTGCAAGGATACACACGTATCTCTTCTCCATCCGTCTCCATCCATCACTGGTGAACTGCAGAGCACCCACTCTAAGGGGGGAAGCTGCAGCTCAGCTCCCACCATGTGCAAACTGCCATGTAGAAACCAAGGTCCACTGCTGCCAGATCTATGAATTTTTCCCAAAAAAACCCAGAAATTTGAACTTAAAAAAAAATACTCAGTTTTCAAATATTGGCAACAAACCCCAGTTTTTATAAACTCTCTTCAGGCTGAACAAAACATATTTATTGCCCCATCCTGCTTAAGCCACCAGCTAAGGACCTCTGCGGTAGAGCAATGTAGGACAAACTTGCTTTCTCTTCTGCATGAAGATCTGGAGACTTGGAAGCTCCAGATCTCCATGGAGAAGAGAAAAGCAAATTCTAGTTGTGCCTTTTCAAACTCCTTTCAATCTATTCTTAGTTGTACTCATTCATTGACAAAACTCTTTCAGAAATTTAAAATCTGGTAGGAAGAGTTAAACAGCCACTGACAGTGTTGTGGTTTCATTGCTACAATGAGGATTTACTTGCCTGACAAGCCAAAGGATGGAGCACTTTTTTTCTGTCTTACAGTATGTGCAAGCAAGGGACTGTGTCTTATTGTATTCATGCAGATTTGGAGAAGACTTTTCTCCAGAGATTTTATAAGGATCTCCCTCTATTCCCCCACCCTGCAGCCATTTCAGTTGAGGTGGGTCCTGCTGGTTTTGTATGGAATTTGGGGTTAGTGTTCTAGAAACCTTCTTAAGGTGCCCCATGCATCTATCTGGTCAATGCAAAATAAATCCCGGAGCTCTTCCCGCATACATGCACAAGCATGGTGAAAGGCCTAGGGGGATCGTAGGTATAACTAGCAAAGCTTTTGCTTTTTTCTGACTGCTCAAATGCATTCCAGTTTAGAGAGTGGACATGAGTTTCTTCTCCCCAAAAGGTTTTACTACACGGGTGCTGTGATGGTTAATTTTATGTGTCAACTTGGCTAGGCTATGGTGCTGGTTTGTTTGGTGGAACACCAGTCTAGATGTTGCTGCCATGTATTTCTTAGACATGATTTACATTTAAATCAGTCGACTCTGATGTAGTGAACCACTTTAGACTGGGTCTGGGTGGGGAGGGAAGGTTACTGAGAATGTGGCATTGATGCTGAGAACTGCATGATAGGAAGAAGCTTAGATCAGGGAGCTTGGCATTTGGGGCAAAGGAACAGCTAGTGCAAAGGTCCTGAGGAGGCATTTACTTGGCTTATTTCAAAAAGAGTTAAGTGGGAGCACAGTAAGCGAGGGTAAATGAAGGAAGTAGGCAGGTTCCAGGAGCTGTGTGCCGAGTAAGGAGATGAATCTTATTCCAAGAGCAATGGGAAGCCATGGAGCCTTTAAGCCTCCTGTTCTTAACAGGATTGACCTGTTCTGATTTACATTTTTAAAGAATTACTCTGGCTTCTGTAAGGAAAATGGATTATTGGAGGGCAAGAATGGAAACCACTGATGTTTCAGTTATCTATCGCTGTGTAACAAACAACACCCAAAATTTAGAGCCTTAAAATAATCATATTGGTTTGCTCATTACTTTATGGGTCAGGAATTCTGGGGACTCAACAGGCAGCTCATCTCTGATTTACAAGATGTCAGTTTGTAAGGCAGCTGGGGCTGGAGGATCCACTTCCTAGATGGTGTCTTCACATACATGTGGTATCCAAATGCTCCCTGATCTTCCTCTTTCTCCACACGGCATCTGATCCTCTCAGACCTATCCATGTGGCATGGGCTTCTCAGTCTGCTGGTCTCAGGGTACTCGTACCTCTTATATTGAAGCTGCTTTCTAAGAGAAAGGAAGTAGGAGTTCCTAGCCAGTGTTGTATTTGGAACTAGCACCATATCACATCACTTCCTAGATATTCATTGGTCAAAGAGTCCACCCAGCTCCAAGAGGGTAGAGAAGTAGACCCCATCTATTGATGGGAGAGCATCAGGGTCACATTGCAGAAGGGCATGTGGGTTGGAAGATATTGTTGCAGCCACCTTTGGAAAATACAATATGCCACAAGTAAGGAGGCCATTCCAGTAATTTAGGCAAGAGATGATGGTGTCTTAGATTTGGATGTTTGCACTAGGTTAAGAAAGGGGTGGATTCAGAATAAATGAGCAGAATATATGAGAACTGTAAAGTACTAACAAATGCAGCTAAGTACTTGTTTAATTAAATTGCACTTTGTAAGATTACATGGATGAGCGTTGCCCATCACCAATAAAGTAAGTCACAGGTAAGTCTGTTGTATTCATAGGACACTTGTATTATTGCTGTGCTTCACAATGTGCTTTGTTTCAGAGAATGAGTTATTTAGGACAGGGACTTAATGAGGCCCAGATATTGGGGCTACACAGGGAGAGGAAAAACTATGGACCTACATACTGTGAGATCCAGGGATTGTCACATCCTATAACCAGGGGTGCTTTAGAGAGTAAAGAGGGCCTTACATTTTCGAAGGCTTCATGGAGATGAGTGCTTTTGCCCACAGAAAGACCTGAGCAGTTTTCACCTCATGAGGAGACAAAGTTTTTAAGGTATGGGAGTCAATGCACCAAAGAGAGTATATAAAAGATAATTATTTTGGTGACAAAAATGTGAGAATCTATTGTTCCATTTTAAACAGCAGAGGAGAATCCAGAAACTCACCCAGAGGCACCCAGTAAACTAATGGCAGAGCTGGTGTAAAAGACATGTCTCCTGATTCTAGTCTGGGATTTTTTTCCATGGCGTCATCTGCCACCCTGCCCAGAGCACAGCTTCGTTCTCTACTATGATCCCACTGCACACTTGCTATTGCTCAAGTGACTTTCAAATAGCACCAGAAGGCAGAAAACAGGTTGTGAACAAATCATATCTGGTCTCTCTACTGGTAAAATAACTAAAATGTACTCTGCTAATTTTGATTCAGTTGCAACTCTTTGTGGAGTGGACAGCACATGCGCTTATGTGGGAATCATCACCATAAGACCACTCACTGTGCTGCTGAATGTCCCGAAGAATATTTCTTAGAATTCACTGAATTCCTAAGATTCTGGGGTCACATTATAACTCTCAATGCTTACACCTCTGTCAAAAACAAAAACAAAAAAAACAGCTCAAGAACACCAGGGTCTTTTAGATTGGAAAGTGGTTACAACACAAGATTTTTACCGTGTGTGGAGGTTACATATGATGTACATTATAACGAATGTTTATATACGCAACTTCTATTTTACATTTTCAATACACGGTTTTTTATTGTGTTTTCTCAATATTTGAAGTAGGCAGCATTCCATTCCAGATCTAGATAAAACTGATATGCTCTAAATTGCATAATTTTATTCTCAATTGCTTTTAATGTCTTCACTCTTTTTCTATAGCCAAATCAAATGGACATATTTTGTGTCTATTTGTGTTCTTTTAAATTAATTGAGATTAATGACCCAAAGATCCAGTGTTTTCCCATGCTAGGTTTGTTTCACATTTGAACTTAATTGGACAAATATTACCTCACTACATACTTAAAGGGTCTATAAAATATTGCTCCTTGATCTTTCTGTAAGAAGCAATTTGCTGGGCTCTAGTGTTGGAAGACAGTACCTCAGGATTGGTGCCTGGGAATGCGTAAATTTTGCCTATGGATTTAGATGTGTGTTTAACAAGATTGCACCACAAAATCCTCACAACTTTATTATATGTTTTACATGTTCTATTGCGCTGACAAGTTTAACTGCATCCAAGACTGAGCCAGGTGGTGTTTAAATTTCCAAATACCTTAAAATTTGAATGCCTCGGGCAGGAAAAACTGACTACTCAGTAGGCACAGTTGTAATATTTCAGGCAAGATATTGTCAGAATCAAAAGAGCAAAGGCCGGGCTTCCCTGGTGGCGCAGTGGTTGGGAGTCCGCCTGCCGGTGCAGGGGACACGGGTTCGTGCCCCGGTCTGGGAGGATCCCACGTGTCGCGGAGTGGCTGGGCCCGTGAGCCATGGCCGCTGGGCCTGCGCGTCTGTAGCCTGTGCTCCGCGGTGGGAGGAGCCACAAATGGTGAGAGGCCTGTGTACTGCAAAAAAAAAAAAAAAAAAAGTGAAGGCCTTTGCCCATAGATTTTACTATCACATTTACATGAACCTTTGTGCATTTCAGTAAGGCTCTAAAACAGGTGCTTAGGCAGTGCTTTTCTGTAGGTCTTAACGGAGCATCAATATTAAACTATTTTGAAAACTCACTTATAGGATCCCAGAAGCAGTCCCCCTCCTCCCCTTTGAAAGCACTTTCTCTTATTGCCTAAAAATTCAAGTACTCTCTTAACAAAGTGCAGACTGAAATATTTCACTATGGATTTGAACAGGAGCCAAGAGGGTTGATGAAAGGAAAACTTCTCTCTATAAAAGGTTTATTGTCAGTGCTTTCTAAAGATGTAGATTCTTCTAAAACCAGCTACCAGCATTTTCACAAACATTAACACAGCCTTCTCAACCTCTCCTAGACCTACGATTCGGGTCCTTTTAGGCAAGCTGTGCGTCTAGCCTCTGACCTTCTAGATAGCCAATTCAATCTAATTGCTCCCCCCACCTCAATATAACTTATATTCTAAAAAGGAAAGGGGGTGGGGTAGCGTGGTCCTCACGCTATTGGAAAAGTACTTGAAATTCCTTGCATTCCTTTGCATTTAACGGTATGTTTACCTAATCGTCAGCTTATTAGGATTAACACAAGTCATTGCTTCAAGCTCATTCAGTGAAAACAAACTGACTCCTATAGATTCCAAGATTTTTTCTCTGATCCCAACCATGGGTGAATTTTTAAGTCGTTCTCCCAAGTTTTAGGAACAATATTAGAAAAATATAAAGTTATAAACAAGGGACCTTATATCACATTATCCAACCATGCTTAATCTTGCCCATGGATTTCGAGGTAGGCAGCCTGAGTTATGGGCTGTTTTCATTAAAGTTTCCTCTACCGAAGGGACCTGCACAATTACCTAGTGATTAAAATGATAAATGACTCTACTATACCCACCTCAAAGAGCCTGGGTGATGGAGACCCTTAGGCTTTGAATTCTTATGAAAATAAAGCATTATTATTTAAATCACAAACTTAGCTTCAGATTCCTTCTTGTGCTTTGTACAATGCCTGGTGTTCAATACATGTTTTTAAAACAGATTACTCTAAATTCCAAGATTTTTTTTCTACTGAAGATATAAAAGCAATCATTGTTAGATTTTTAGAGGTTAGTTCCCTGCTCTATCCCAAGCACCTGGAACAGTTCCTGGTACAAAGTAGGTACTCAGTAAATCCTGTTTCAATGATTGAATGCATAAGCTAGATCGTCCCCAATGGTTTTGAACATTCTCTAAAAATACTGAATGCCATAAACTCAGATATTAGGTAAATATTTCTTTATTAAATGATTAATTCCATAAATAAATTCTTTTCACTGAATATAAAATTAAAATCATTTACAAATTATTCCAGTATTACATTTCCCCTCCCTCCCCGAAAGCTACATTTTGATAAATAAAAACATTCAGTCTTAAAACACCTGATTTCTGTTTGCAATTTAGAGGGCAGATAGCTGCCTCTCATGGACACTCACAGAGTGTCACCTTCTGGAAGGGATGGACCCCCCCTCCCATTTACTTCTGTCAAACGATGGAGTCTTTAAGTGTCCAACTAATCTTATTACCTTTTACAACTGTAAAACCGAAATGGAAAAAGCCTAGAGAAAAATACGCTTACCAAATAATTTACAAACAGAAAACAGAACGTCATCAACACCACAAGCTCCAAAATGAAGCAGTAACATGTGCTCCAATATTATGAAGCAAAGTATTCTCCAATTGCGGCTGCATTAGTGTCCATGTGCACCAGCACACCTGGCAGTTTCAAAATACCTTAATACTACTCAAGAATGAGCAGTGCATCCCTTCTACAATGAGTCCCTTCAGCCCGCCGCCCCCACCCACGCCTCCATGATGCTGACACTCTTCTCTCCCCACTTTGTCCGCCCTCGTGCTGGAAAACGCAGGTAGCATTTAGTCCCTAAATTTGTGAATGTCATTGAACAGTCTGTAGAAGGGAAAGGCTGCCTCGTTGGCATGTGGGCAGTTGTAGTTGCATCTGCAGGACTGGATCATCATGACGTTCTTGGAGAACGTCTCCCCATCTTCGCAGCGGAACCGCATCTTCACAGTCCTGGTCTGCTGAGGCGTGCAGCAGCGGCCATCCACGCAGGAACCGCAGTACTTGGGCCGGTATTTCTTCATACTCGAACATCCAGCGTAAGTAAACTTGACCGGTTCAGGGGATTTCTTGGTCTTGCTGCATTTCTTGCCCTTCTGTAAGAAAGAGAAGAGAAGGGAAGTTAGTGTTTCTCTTTCTTGGAAGAGATGCTCCCATCTCACCCAGGGGACCAGTCTACACGGCACCGCAGGCACTTACTTTCAGGCTGCTGTACACTGGCTGTCCACAAGGCCGCACTTCACAGATCCGGGTTTCCTTCAGCAGGCGGCATTCAGGGTTGTCATTGGTAACGCGTGTGGAGATACCAGTTCCACAGGTTTTTGAGCATGGGGACCACGAAGTCGTTTGGACGATACATTTCTGGCCATGTGAAGAAGGGCTGTACAGAATGCGAGGTTCCATTCCAAAAACTAGAGGGACAAACAAGAGGGATGATTCCTCAGAGGCATACCGACACAAACAGATTCAGGTTCTCATTTCTCTGAAGTTTCAAACTAGGAATGCGTTTCAGTACAATGTCTCAGTCTTCACTTACCGGGGAGCCGCTTCAGGGAGCCGCCTTTTCCAATTGCAATTAATTCATTGTTTCTCGTTAACTCCACCTCCGAGGCATCGAAGGCCAGCTCCTTGCCCAGGAGGCCGTCCCTGTCGTCCATGGGGTCCTTGGCACCATCCTCGTCGCAGACCCACTCCTCACAGCACTGCCCGGTAACTTTGACCAGCCGGGGGTTGGGACAGCCCAAGCTTGGGAGAGAGAGTTCTTGGGGACACAGAGGAATGCAGCCCACGGCGCCGTCAATACATGTGCACTGATGTTTACAGTTGGGCTGGAAACTTTCCCCATTCTGGTAGATTCTGGAGTTATATTCACAGGGTCTGCCCTCTGACTGAGCTACAAAGAGCACCAAAAAAGAAAGGGAGAAGAGAATAAAGTTAAGATTCCGTACGACGGCCTGAAACTCGGACATATTTTCTGCTGCTAAATTCAATTGATGGTAAAGTTTCCTATGATTCCCCGGAGACTCCAGAGCAGAACAATAAGTTAGTCAGGAATCACTTTTCCGTATGCGCTTTTCGTTGGGCCCAGACACACTGAATTGCATTCCAGACTGCTGAAATCATGTGCCTTTCTGCCAAGCTACCAACAACAAAGCATCACCATACATGGTCGCAAAATTACTAAACTTCTGGACTACGGGGACTATTCTTTTTTTAAAGGGGCCAAACCACAAGCATCTTACCTCTGCAGATCCCCTTCAGAGCGGTGGAGCTGGCGCCGAAGTTGCATTCCAGCCCCTTGGTGTGGTCGCAGGGCTGCGTTTTGCTGCAGTCCTCGTTGAGCTGCTTGGCGCAGACCTTACAGCAGCCGCAGGCGTCCCGGACCAGCCCGACTCCCGGGGCGCACTTGGGCGCCTCCAGGGGGCAGTGGCAGGCGGCGGGGCAGGTGGAGAGAGCCTGGAAGGGGGAGAGGACACGTGTGAGGCTCGGCGCGGTGCGCAGGAAGGACGCCCCGGGAAGGGACGGGGGTGTCTGACCCGGGCGGCAGGGGGTCTCTGATCCCGTCCAGCCCGGCCACCCCGGGCGGCTGCGTACGCCGGGAGGGCCCCCCGGCACGTCTTCAGGGCGGGCTTAAAGAAAGAGCTCCCCCGAAACGCCCCGCCGAACTTCCGAGTCTAGCTTTTCCGGTCACAGGCCATCTGGGGAAAGGCGAAGGGGCTGCTAGAGCGGACGGGGAAGCGGTGGCCAAAGAACTCACCAGCCTGGCCAAGTGGAGAAGGGTGACGGCGAGGGCGAGCGTCCTGGCGGTGCTGGAGCTCATCGTGGCGCGCAGGAGGGATCCGGACGAGCGCGGAGGCAAAGACGCCAACACACCGGTGCGTAGCGGCCGGGCCGGCGCGGCTGGGGCGGTGGGCCGGGCGGTGGGCCGGGCTGTGGGCCGGGCGGCGGGGAGGCGAGAGCCAGGCAGGCGAGCGGGCTGCGGGCGTCCTCCTCTCGAGGTCCTTGCCGGGGAGGGACGGAAGGCGCGGATGCTGCTCGGGGGCGCTCTCGCTCGCGGTCTGCCCCAGCGCCCAGAGCCCGCCTTTTATATGGGCCGGCCGCGGCGCCGCGTGTTGCAGTGACGTCGGCTCTGTCTGCGCGTTCCAGAATTCTCAAACATCTCAGGAATGCTGGTTGGCGCGGGCTCCTGCCAAGCGCCTCCCCTGGCTCCGTTGCACTTTTTTTTTTTTTTTTGTCCTGGACCCGTCAAGAAAACAATCTTCCGTTTTTTCCACTTTAAATAACGACTTCTATTGGGGAGGGCTCTTCTTGGAGTGATGGTGGTGATGGAGGTGGAAGGGCCGAGGGGGGCGAATTCAGAACTTTGCCTGGACTGGGAGGGTGGGAGGACCTGGAGGGAGGAACAAAAGTCGTTTTGTTTGGTGATGCCGAGTTGATTGGGCAGCCTTGGAACCCCTCACCCAGGAAGGCAGCGAACTGTTTGCTTGTTTACAGCGAAGGTGAGAGTCAAGTTATCTATTGAGAGAGGCGAACGGGGAGGGAGAGTGTCTGGGAGCCAGGACTCTATCTGAGGACTTCATAGAAGCGTGCTCGGATCAAGTCCCAAATCTTTGGCATGGTGTTTATTGGACAAGTGAAGTGTATTGCAAATTAATACCCGAGGTGGCATTTATGAATGAGAAGGGGAAAAAAAAAATCAACTTCCCCCATCGTCTGGCAGATTCCCAGGCAGAGGTCTTCCCCCGTCCGCCAACCCCCCCCCCGCCCCCTCCGCTTTTTGGTATGTCGTACTTGTTTGTTTTTGGAGGTTCCCACTTTAGTTCCAGCCCACTGCCTGGGTTGGAAGTCCGAGAGGAAACGAACGCAGGGAGCTCTCTGGGAGGCGGACTTACACTTCCTCACGGATGCGGGAGACTGGGTAAGCCCTTCCAGGCTCCCTCCGCGGGCGGGAGGCGACGCTAACTAAGCAGCCAGCCAGCAGCGGAGGGGACCACCGTGGAGTGATTTGTATTGAGATCATCACCTGTACATACTGCAAAACCAAACCAGATTCCAGCACCATTGTGCCCAGTGGATCTCTGGAAAAAGCAGACTCCTTGACGCTGAAAGTTTTGCGGGGCTTTTTAACTCCTTTCCTTGGGACTATTTAGAAGCCTCCCATTTCAAGTGAATTGCAATGCTTTGCTCTCTAAGTAAAGAAAAATAAGAGATTTAGGATGTAATATTCTGTAGTAAAAAAAAAAAAAGAAGTTAGCAATTTTAAGGTCCAATTCTACCCTATTCTACCAGCAACACATTCAGTAGAAGACCTCCTACAAAACAAGTTACTTGAACTTCAAATACCGTTAGTGTGATGGACAAATCTTCCCTCAAAGTTTAAAAAACTATCTTCTTGTGTAACTTTCATAAAAACATACACAGTAATTATGCCAGTTTCCCTTATATGTGCTCTGGGAGAAATCCTTGTCCTTTGGGCTGTTCAGTCTAAATGACTGAGAAGTCTTGCTGAAGAAGGCCTTCAGTGTGACTTTTCTGTGAATGACTCTAATGAACACAATAAGAAGCTATTGCAATGAAAACACTCTCCAATGGAGAGAACCGTGGCAGGAAAAAGTTAAGTTTCATTCATTCAAAAGTGCTCTTCCAGAAGTCTAAGAAGCTGTTACTAGAGGGAGCAGGATGTCTAAGGTTTGGTTGGAGGCATGTGGGGTGGGGAACTTACTTTTCAAGACAATAGACTGTCAGGTGTTCTAGGCCCTGCATCCTGCCCAAGCCAATTCATCAGTTATTATTTAGAAAACGGTTTTGTTGTGTTCCTGTGTCAGCTTTCGTTACTGTTTCCTTCTTAATGAAGTGACTGGGGATGGGGTGAGTAGGTACAGTACAGGGTGGGAGGAGGTGGCGAAGAGGGAATGGAGAGGAGCGTTCCTGGCTTCTGTTGTGGCGTCTCTTCTATTTGACTTCATGGTTGTAAGTATTTCCAGATGGTGAATCAGACACCAGACGTAACAATATTTCCATATTTGGGTATAGCAGTAGCCTGCGTTTTTAACATTTTTCTGCCTCTGTTATCCAGCCACAAAGCATTCTTGACAGCTTCAAATGTTGTTAAATATAGACTTAACTTCTGTTCCCAGAGCAGGAAATTCTTTGGAATTCCTTGTTTTTCACGCAATCTGTCTATCATAATCTAAAATAAAATTACAGTGGATGATCCAACTGGCTTGTGTATACACCTTGCTCCTTTATGGAAGTTTGTGTGTATGTGTGTGTGTGTGTGTGTGTGTGTGGAGGAGGGGGCTCAAAGAGACTCAGTCTGCTGCACAGCATTCAAAAGCACACCATTCCAGAGATTCCTTTAAAAATCAGATTAAAGTTTTCTAACAAGGGTTGTGTGCGTTTGTTTCTGGACTTCATTTGGGGAATCTTGGAGGATGAGTTTGCCCCAGAGGAGAAACTTACAGAACCTCACCGTCAGCTGCCCATTTAAAGCAGGGGGTGTGTGATGGGAGGGGGCGGGAAACTGCAGCAAACTGGGCCAGGACGCTGGGGAGCCGGAGAGACGGGAGTAACCTGTGTATACAGCCTTTCTATATACTATGTCCTGGTGAGACTGCTAGTAAACGACAGCCTCAGACAGGAGGAACAGCAGCTCCTCAAGTCCTGCTCAAAGAAGGTCCAGAAACCCCAGATGTCCCATCGCCTTCTCCCCTCCTCTGCTGAGAGCTGCAGATCAGTTCACGTTGACAGATTGAAGGGTAAATGTGCAAACGTTCATGGGTAAGTGTCTTCCGGTGCTAATTCTGCATGGCTCTTTTGCTCTCTTTCCTCTCTCCCTCCCTCTCTGGGAGCCCCAGGAGGGAATAAGGGGCCGCCTTGTTTCCTTGGGCTGCAAGGCAGGGAGAAGGGGCTGCTTGTCTTCTCAGCTCCTGGCTTTGGACTGAGCGATGGGAACGTCTCTCGCCCACTGATGCCAGGGAATTTTAGGTCACCAAAAGAAGGGTTCACTGTCTGGCGGCAACTGAGAATAATAATCACCCTAAACCTGGCGACTCCGGTTTCCTAGCCCTAGACCAGTGGTTCTCAAACTGTGGCCCGCGTCAGACTCACCTGGAGGGCTGGTTAAACGACTGACCCCACTGGCCCCACCCCCAAATTTCTTATTAGTTACATTTCTAAGCAGTCCCGAGGTGATGCTGAGGCTGTTTGTTCGGGGATTCACACCCTGAGAAACACTGCCTTGGACGGTGGGAGTGCCTGTAATAGCCGTGTGTGTGCGTGCGTTTGTCCTCAGAGGTACTCGGCGGTCTCACAACTCCACCTTTCATAGCCACCTTAAGGAACAGCATAACTTATTGTGACAGCGAAAGGCCAACGTTAAGGTGGCGCCCCTGCGCCATCCTATTGCCCTCCGCTCCCCCAAGCGCACCCCACCCCGAGTGACTGCAGGGAGAGCCGGAGAGAGCCGGGATGGCGGCGGGAACTGTGTGGCAGTGGCGCTGGGAAGGCCTCAGCCGCGCCCGGGACCCCTGCGGAGACGGCGGGCAGTGGGGATGAGGAGCGATCTGGGGCCCGAGCACCGGGACGCGCCCGGCCGCCTGCTGCCCGCCGCCCCCTGCCGGCTGCCCGGCCCGCGCTCCCGGAGTCGCCGCGGCGGCCAGGACTAGAGGTTTCCGGCGGCGCGCGGCGCAGGACGTTTCCAGCCCCAGCCCATATTTGGTGAAAGTCTTTCAAGACTCCGTCATCCAGCTCCGGGGGGCGGCGGCGGCGGCCCTAGGAGGAGGCCCGGCAGCGGCGCGGCCGCCGAGCTGCTGAAAAGTGCCCGCGCCCGGTCCTCGGGCCGCCCGGCCGCAGGCGTGGCTGGCGTGCGGGCGCGCGCGTGCCGGGGAGACCGCGGCCGCCTGGCTCGAGCCCGCACCCCTGAGAGGGCCCGGCCCGCCCTGGGCTGCGTGGGTGGCTGGCGGGGAGGGCGCCGGCCCGATTGTGTCACTTTTCCCGTCCACCCCGCTGTTGACTCGTCCTCCCAACGGAGCAGAGAGTTGCCGCGCTGTGCCAGACTTGGAGGGTACGCCCAGGTGCGGGGCTGTGTGTGCGTTGTCGGAGTGTGGCGTTCGTTCAGACATCAAGCCCATCCGAGAGCGGGGACGTGGAAATGACTTTGGGGAGAAGTCCCTAAGGGCCTGGATCCCGTTATCCCTAGAAGGGAGAGAGGCTGGAGCTCCCTCTTGGCTTCTCTTGGTCTCCCACATCCCTTCCTCCCTTCCTGGTCAGTAAGTTCCGTGGGGGCAGAACCCCTGGATAGGAAGCCCTAGCTCTGCCATCCACTAGCCTGCAGTCTTCAATAAACTGCACATCCTCTCTGGGCCTTGTATCCTTCATCAAAACTGGGAAAGGAGACAGCACGTAGTAAAACTGGAGCAGTCCCTTTCAGGGCTAAATTTCACGCCATCCTCTCCTTATAATAACAGAAGCCAACGCTTATATAGGGCTCACTCTGTGTCAGGCACAGTTTTCAATGCCTGCTATTTATTGACTTATTTCATTCTCCAGTGCCCCATTGAGGTAGATCCTCTGGTTAACACCATTTTCTATCTAAATGAAGAAATGGAGGCACAGGGCCACGTCTAGCCAAAGGGCACTCACCTAGCAGGTAGCAGAACTGAACCCAGGCATCTTGGTCCCAGCAGGCCTTGCCCTTAACCTCTGTGCCTACTCCCCATTTCTTACTTTAGATGTTCAGGCCTGTCCCTTCTTCTGGAACTTAACCTTTATTTAACTCTATCACAGCTTACCCAGATGTTTCAGGATAAATGCATCAGATAGAAAAGTAGTTGAGAAGTTAACTGAAGCTGTGTGAACCTCTAAGAATTGCCTAATGTACTGGCTCTTGGGGAAGAGGGGGAAAGGAGTGTTGCATTTCAACAGAAAAAGCCTTAACGCAAATAAGTTTACATAGTGGACTTCTAGACACCTTGGCAGAGGGTGGGGAAGATACCTTGGCCTTTGGAGTCCTTCTGATACCTTACAAGCCACATTGATCAGGCAGTTCCTACTTCTGGAATAAGGCTTGGCCCGGTAGGAACTACATTTGTCACTGAGGTGGGTTTCAGTGTCACTTACTTGATAGTTTATCAGTCTGAGTGTTCCTTATAGACCCAACCTACTGTTAACTTGTTTTTTCTAACTATATGTTATGAGTATAATTATCTATGTATCTGAGGACAAATTGTTTATCCTCTTTGAACTCCAGATCTATTCTGATCTCATGATATGTCATGGTACCATGGTAGGCACTGGTGACATAAAAAAGAGGACTTTAACATTGACCTTCCCCAAAGGACTTTACAGTCTGTTCCTGAAGTGAGTACAAAGTGCTGTGTGGACACTTTTGGCCCTGGGGAGTGAAAATGGAACTAATCTGAGTCTGTAAGGATGAGCAAGAGTCTGCTACACGGAAAGATATTTGAGACAGAGGGAACAGAGCCTTGACCATGCATAATGAGGATCCGCTAGTGAGGCTTGACCATAGAATCCCTTTGGGGAACTGGCAAGAGAGGTCAGCTGGGATCTTCTGCAAATGCCCTTGCCCGTGGCGTTGGGACTCTCTACAGCCAGTGGTGAGCTGTGTGTGTGAGGTTTTGCCTTGGTTTCCTCATTTACAAGATAATGGGGTTGCCCCAGCTCAGGGGATAGAGCGCTGAAGCGCTCACAGGGATCAGCCAGGTAAACAAAATGCCATTCCAAGGATTTTTGCCAGCTGACACTGGCCTCAGCCTGGGGGAACCGTGGGGAGAGTGTGGACTCTATGGGGGGGGAGGTGCAGTGGGGGCTAAGTGGTTGGTAGGTGAAAATGTAGGTCCAGTGTTTGCTTGTTTTCTCAGTTTTTAAAGAGATCTGGATCTTTAGGTGAAGGCTTTTACTTTTTAAAATGTTGGTAATTAATTAGAACAATGTTAAAATGCCATCAAAGTTAATCCTGGGAAAACCAAAGAAGACAGTGTGAGGGAGCTGCCAGTTGTGACCTCCAGACTGAATGTCTCTTAGAACCTGTCCTGCTCTGGCATTCTGTAACTCTCAGCCTCTTGTGAAATGTTAAGGAGTAGCACCGTGGGCTCCATTTAATTGTCAGTTTGACTAGATTCTCATTTGTTTAAGAATCATGGCTGTCACTTGACTCAGTTGTAAGAGTTTACACTTTATCAACAAAATTGGAATCAGTGTCTTTTTCTTATTTTCTACTTTCCACACTCCCCAAACACCCTCTTACTTCTCCCCTTGACTTTATGTTGTAAGCAGCAGGCACTCCTTTGGCAGCATGCTAGGAAACAATATTTTTAGGGCATTCGTATCCAGTGGGAGCTATATCTGTTTACTTCCTCCACCTGGCATCTGTCCACAGGAAGCCAGGCATTTCTAGCCCCTTTACCTTACAGAACTTCTTGTTTTGTGATAACACAGAAACATTTCAAAGGAATGGACTGGAAGGCACCTCTCCCACTCTGCCCTGCAGTCTATCTTCTAGACACGCTTGAGCAATATGAAATATATTAATTATAAGTCGCTATCAAATGGGTTGGTTCCAGATTTAGGGATTAAGAATTAACCTTCACCTCTTCTGGGTTTTATTTCCAGAGATACCTGTCTCTTAACTGCCCACTTAAAACCACACATACCACATTCAGCATCTAGAAAGGATTTGATCTGGGCACAGTACATGAGCACACAGATAGATCCTACAGAGAGACTGAAGCCATGTATTCATGCCAGATTTTGCGGGACCGAGGATTAAGTGTAAAGGAGGATTCTGGCAGTTGGGCTGATTATGTGAAAGAAGGCATAAGACATGTTTAATACTCAGCAGGAGGCTTGGCATATAGTAAGTACTTAATAAATTATAATTATTTCCACAGCAAGCACCACAGTTACCTTTACTTTTACTACAATTAGCATAGAATGAGCTAGACTTATTCTCTAGAGAATATTCTGTATTCTTTAGACTAGATGAAAAAACTTGATGAACTGTAGTTAAAAAATCATTTGATAAACGGTATATAGCTGATGTGATTTATAAGATCCACCCAGGCCAGGATCCTGGCTTGCACTGGGGCTCCAGCAGTCATCTAATAAAGCACTCAAATGGCCTTGCCTGTCACGGAATTGCAACTTTGCCTACAAGCAGTGTTGAGCCATGTGAGGTTTTGCCTTGGTTTCCTCATCTGTAAGATAATGGGGTTGTTCCAACTCAGGGTCATGCACTCAAGTGCTCCACAGATCAGCTAGATACAAAACACCACACCTGAGGATTAGTGCCAGCTGACACTTGGTCTCAGTGTTTGGGAGCCATGGGGTTCGCTATGTCTATGGAGCCTGGGTTTTGCCTACCAAAGGCTAAGCAGTTCATATATATATATATATATATATATATATATATATATATATATATATGAGATGTTAAGGTGGAGCAGAGTGTCTGTCTCCAAAGACCATTCTTTTGAGGAAGAACATGGTATTTGCCCTCCATGAAATCCATCTTAAAGTCTAAGCACTTGCCCCCAACTTCTTGACTTCCCCTTAAAAACTGATTGTGGATTCCTCACTTAAATATTTTTCTAAATGCGAGCTTATCTGTGTTTTCGGTCATTGTGGACCCCACTTACTTCAGGAGATTCTGGTAATGAATGAGTCAAATAATAAAAGAGGGTTTCCTCCTCAGGGACCCTTGCCTGAGCTTGTTCCTGTTTTCTCTGAAGAGAAAGAGATGTGTCAGAGCAGAGGAGGAACTCAGAGACTGAGAGATACTTCTAGCCTAACTTAGTCATCACCATTGACTTTATTACCTGAGGCAGATGGTGCTGCTACCGCCCATGGCCCATGGTCACCCTCATATCACAGCTGCTCAGCATGGAGCCCTCCAGGCACCCCCCAAGCACTCCCTCTGTGCACCTTGTGCAAGGTGTCCCTGAGTCTTGGATGTGGGCATGGGTGTGGTGCCCAAGGTTATGGCAAAAAATAAAAAGCATGGAGCAATTTGAGGCTAGTCCCAGATGTTTCTCTGATGTTTTTTTTTTAATCCCCTCTCCTTTAATTAGGTTTTAGCCTTCAAAAGAAAAACAAAGCTATTTTTAAACAGTTCTTTTTTTGGGTACTTGTTTCTAACTTTTTAAAAAATTGAGATATAATTGACGTACAACATTTTGTTCATTTTATGCGTACAACATAATGATTCAATGTATGTATATATTGGGAAATGATCACCACAGTAAGTCTAGTTCACATCCATCAGCTCACATAGTTACAGTATTTGTTTTGTTTTGTTTTGTTTTTTTGCTGAGTAGAACTTTTGAGATCTACTCTCTTAGCACCTTTCAAATATACAATACAGTATTATTAGCCATGCTGTACATTACATCCCCAGGATTTATTTATTTTATATTCTTTTATAACTGCAAGTTTGTTCCTTTTGATCACCTAAACAGTCAATTCTTAAAGGAAAAAGACAATATGTGTTCAATGCCTGAACCTTCTGAGGCTCTGGGAAATGCTGCTGGGGGATTATAAAGTGTGGCATATATACCAAAGCACGGCAGATCCAGGATATGATGGTTCAGTTCAATCCTATAAATATGATATGAATGACAGGCTTCATGCTAGGTGGCAATGCAAAGAGAAATAATATCTAGACTTTGCCACTGTGGCTCTCGTAGCCTAGGGGAGATCTAGATGTAGATGTTTAAACACATAATACAATATAGCGATCTATGTTCTATGTACAGTGTAGCCAAATTGCTCTGGGAGTACAGACAAGGGATGTCTAACTTTGAGTCCCCCCTTTAAAGATATGAGGTCTTGTTCAGTTTGTATTTTTTGATGGATGGGAGAGGTCAGACCCAGTTATACACAGGCACTAACATGTATGTTCCCGTTGAAGCTGGTGATTGCAGAGAACTTGGGCATCTTCATGACACAACAGACAAAACCTAAAAGTGGGAAACTTAGGATGAGCCTCTGAAAATGCATTAATCACAGAGAGGACCATCCCCGTGGGTGCTGTTGGAAATTATCACTATGGATCCTTCTTTCTGAGGTGGGAGGGAAGGGAACTGACATTTACAGGGCAACTGACATGAGCCAAATGCCTTAGAGGTTATCCCACCTAATGTTCAAGAAAATCCTCTAAGGCGAGCATTTTGAACATCTTTCTAAGCTTAGGAAGTCGGGGTTCAGAGAAGTTAAACAACTTGCCCAAGATCAAGCAGTTAGAATGCGACCAAATAAGGACTCCAATCCAGACCTGTCTGACTGCGTCCAGACACAAAGCCTGTGCCCTTTCTACCTTTCTGCTACACCATCCTGACTACCTGAGTTTCCACTCCCTTTATGAGTGTTTGCTCTTTTTCTATTTTCTTTTATTGTTACCACCTTGCTTTATAGAGTCAGCCCTTTTACCTTTTCTTAGCACATTCAGATCCATTGATGTTGAAGTTTTTGAGCCACTCACTGGCTTCTAAAAGGAGGTGCAAATTAAAGTGAATGGGATCATTATCATCATCATTATAATCAGAGAACAGGCATAGTGATCTTAAGCCTGCACTTACATTTGCTTCCTTGCTACGCACTATGTAGAATGATTTAGATATACATGATTTCTGCCTTCTAGGGACAGATGACACGTTCCTCAGGATGTGGAGTTTAATTGGAAATAATGAAGGAGGTATGATTTCAGGATTCTATGTTTCAAAGGCAGAGGGAAGTGCCATGGCAGTCTAAGGCTGCACTAAAGTGATACTGGGGCTCTATAAAGGCAAGGTGGTAACAATAAAAGAATACAGAAAAAGAGCAAACACTTATAAAGGGAGTGGAAATTCGGAAATTAGAGGACTATGTGAAAAGGGTATTGGACAAATGCACTGAAGTGTGTGTGAGTGTGCATGCTTGTGTGTTGGGGGAGGGAAGGTTGGGGGGGATGGAATGAGAAGAACATAGTGAATTATGACATTCTTGTGGATTCATTATCTTTTCTTGTTAGCACCGCTCACCCGGACTCCATTCACCTTTCTTTTCTCTGGGCTTTCTGCACTTTCTAGGTCCTTGCTCTGCTATTTTGAATAGAGAAGTCCTTGAGTCTCAGTCCAGGAGATGTGGCCAGAAAGGGCTACTTTCATAGTTGGGCCATCCTGCAAACACTGTTCTCAAGGGCCTGCAATCCGAAAAACTGTGGCCAAGGAAGCAGGTTGGGGATGAGGGTGGGTGTGGGGCAAGCTCAGGAAAGACTTCTGAAGTGACATAAAGTGAGAATTGAGACAATTTCCACTTGAAGTCACCTCTCCACTTATTACGCATTAACCATCTGGAACCAAATGCAGCTAATTTAGCATCATGTTGGAAAGTTTATAATGTGAACCACGTCCTAGGGCCAGGGCATCCAGGGTTTGATCCTTTGTAAGCATCTCTCTTTTGGAATTCAAACTGGTGTCAGCACATAGGAACTAAGAATGGTGCCAAGTTTTGAGTCACCACTCTGCTTTCTTCCAGAACACCGTGGGAAAAGGATGGGCAGACTAGTTAAGGTAAAACCCGGTCCCACCCAAATGCTCACTGAAGGCTGGAAACAAGTCCATTTTTTAAATGTTTTAAAAAGCAAATTGAACTCAGGAAAGAGGTAATAAGCCTCTGTTCTTTGGTTTCAACTTGGATCTGGAGGCTTGTTTTCTGAGTCTCCAGGCTGTCACATTGGGTGTTATCTATAACCCCTTTAGGTTTCTGGGGGGTTCCCGCTTGCCTTTTAAAGGACTTTTATTAAATGATTGCACCATGCTAGGGTTTAGGGATATAAAGGTGACTAAGATGTGGTCCCTGACTTTGAGGACAGCATAGTCTAGAGTGGTAAGAGCATGGGTAAATAATGTGTGTGTGCAATACTGTGTCCCTTCACAAGGGTGCAGTGCACCAAAACTGCTTCTGGATCCCTGTCTGAACATGGCCCTATACTAGGGGTGAGGTCTTCTCATTGTACTGGATGGTGTTGCTCCTGGAGCTTCCAGTACTTCTGCAAAGCTTGAAAGAACAGGCTATGCTTTTCTCTGCTTGGTTTAAACGACTATGCTTAGGACATAGTATCAGCATGAGCCTGGAGGGTCCTCTGATAACCTCTCCTTAATAAGGGGTTGGATAGTTTTGTTTTGAATGCCTTTCCTCTTCCCTTTGGTAAGCAATCCAGGCTTCCTGATGTCTATTCATGGCCTTTTAGGTATCTTATGTCATCTGGCATTCTGATGATAAGTAATGGATGTGTGAATTATATTCTTGGCCTTATCAGAAATGGTGCATAGTGAATCCCAGGATTTCTGTTATATAGTTTTAAAGGTAAGCCCAGTTACTTGAAGCCTTTCTCCTAGGCAGTGGACCACATTGGAAGTAGACAGGAAAGGAGAACTTATTGGGCAAGAGGACTGTGTCCTAGGATCCCATTACATTTGGTAGCATTTTAGAGTATTGTTTAATTTGATTCCCCCATTGTTTGTGGTGTGCCATCCGGTGTTATTTCTTTTCTTTTGTTTACTTTGGGTTCAGTTTTCTCTTACTTGTCAAGTTTCTTAATATGGAAGCCTAGATCATTGATTTAAGGTCTTTTTTCTTTCTATTATAAGCATTTATTTTATTTTTTTTTTACATCTTTATTGGAGTATAATTGCTTTACAAAGGTGTGTTAGTTTCTGCTTTTGTAGATTTCCCTATAGATACTCCAACTGCCTCCCACAAATTTTGATATATATGCTTTTATTTTCATTCATTGCAAAGGACTTTCTTTTTTTAAATATTTATTTGTTTATTATTTATTTACTTATTTTGTCTGCGCCGGGTCTTAGTTGGGGCACGCAGGATCTTCGCTGTGGCCTGCGGACTCTTAGTTGCAGCATGCATGCGGGATCTAGTTCCCAGACCAGGGGTTGAACCCGGGCCCCCTGCATTGGGAATGTGGAGCCTTACCCACTGGACCACTAGGGAAGTCCCTCAAAGGATTTTCTAATTTCCTTTTTTATTTCATTTTGACTCCTGGTTATTTAGTGTGTTATTTAGGATCCAAATATTTGGATATTTTCCAGGTATCATTCTGTTATTTATTTCTAGTTTGATTTCATTGTGGTCCAAAAATAAACTATTTGATTCTTTTAAAAATATCTTCCACTTCTCACTATGTTTATGTTTTACTTTAAATACTTGTACATAGTTATAATAGCTGTTTTAATGTTATCTTCTAGTCTCAGTATCCCTGTAATTTCTAGGTTTGTTTCTATTGATTACTTTTTCTCCTGATTCTGGATCACATTTTCCTGCTGCTTGACATGTCTAGTAATTTTTTACTTGGAAGCTGTTATAAATATTATGTTGTTGAGTTTCTGGATTTTTTTTCTTTCTTTAAATAGTGTGGGGCTTTGTTTTGGCAAGTCTTTAAGTTATATGCAGATCAGCTTGACCCATTCAAAGCCTTATACTTTCCTAGGGCAGGTCTAGAGAATCCTTTACAAGAGATAGTTCAGGCTTACTACTAAGATGTGACTGCTGGTGTCTCTATTGAATGACCTAGGATGTCACTGAGGTCTCTCTACTAGTCAACATCGAATGTCAGGAATGCAGTTTAAAGAAGATGGTCTAGGATGGCTTCACTGAGTAGGTGAAGGTTTACACTTTTCTTTTGCCTTTCATTACTGGAGCAGTGGGTATGAATTCTTTTAATGAAATTGATCTGTAATGTCAAACTGCTTTCCAGAAGGTCATAACATTTTCTACTTCTACCAAGAGTTTAGGAGAGTGCCTGCTTCACAATATCCTTGCCAGTATTGAGTTTATATTTAATAAATTATAGCATAATCTCTTGGAAGGAATATGATGAAGCCATTAGAATCATGTTTTATGAAAACTATTTAATAACTTGGGGGAAAACTCTCAAAACAATGTTAATTGAAAGCAGGACAAAAGCAGGACAAAAAATTCTATACACATCAAGATATCACTTTTATATAAAGATCATATGTATATATGTTCACTCTTTGTTAATAGCATTTATCTGTGGATAATGGGATTACAGCTGATTTTTATATTCTTATTTTCTTTTTAAAATATTAATTAATTAATTAATCAATTATTTATTTATTTATTTTGGCTGTGCTGGGTCTTAGTTGCAGCACGTGGGATCTTTGTTGCGGCATTCTGACTCTTAGTTGTGGCATGCAGGCAGGATCTAGTTCCCCGACCGGGGATCGAACCCCGGCCCTCTGCATTGGGAGGGTGGAGTCTTACCCACTGGACCACGAGGGAAGTCCCTCTCCTTATTTTCTTTTAGTATACCTTTTATACTAAAAACTACTTTACAATTTGAGGTACCTGATAAATGAGTGTATAGTAAAGAAAGGGCTTTACTCAGAACGTGGAAATACCTGGGGACAAGAAAATCTACAGATATAGAAATCATATACCCTCCACAAAGTCTAAGCGGAGTCACATTTTTCAGCCTTTGTATTCATTAAGGATCCTCTGAGAGTGAAGCTGTCTGGGACGTCGAAAGGAATGTCCTGACAGCACCTCCCACCTAATTGGGAACTTGCAACAGTTGCATAACTGGTCAGCCCATGTCCATGGAAGGGAAGCAACTTTCTGCCTTGAATTGTTGTATTTATTTTGACTCGTTTGGACCAAATGCATTTTCCTTGGTTTCCATTTTACACTTTAACACTGAACGTATTAGTTTGATAGGACTGGCATAACAAAAGATCACAGATTAGGTGGCTTAAACAACAGCAACTTATTTTCTTACAGTTATGGAGGCTAGAATTCCAAGATCAATGTGCTAGCAGGGTTGGTTTCTTCTGAGGCATCTTTCCTTGGCTTTCAGATGGTGATCCTTGTGTCTTCATATATACATGTACATGTCTGTATCCATTTCTTCTTATAAAGACACCAGACATATTGGATTACCCTTAATTGGACTACACCATAATGATCTCATTTTAACTTAATTACCACTTTAAAGACCCTATTTCTAAATATAGTCACATTATGAGGTACTAGGGTTAGGACTTCAACATATGAATTTTGAGAGGATACAATTCAAGCCATAATGCTAGGTTTAGCTGTTTCTTCCAATTCCTCATGGTTGTAGCAGAGGCACAAAACCCATTTCTTTACCCTGCAAGCGTAAACTCTAGATCCCAAAGTGCTTGATGTTGAATTCTGGCTCTCTCACTTAAGAGCTCTTTGACCTGGGATGAAATACCTAGACTCTCTATGCTTCAGTATCCTCATCTCTCAAATGGGAACAATACAAGCACATATCTCACAGGTTCGTTGTAAGCATTCAATGGTTTACTTTATGCAGATCTTGTAGAACAGTGCTTGTCACAAAGCCGTATACCAGGTGTTCAATAAAGGTTAGCTGTTATCGTTACATCAAATTATCTCATTAGTAGAGCTATCTATTTAACACTATACTTGACACAGAAGGTATAGTGATGAACATAAAAGATGTCTCTGTCTTCACCCACAAGGAATTTTTTTCCCTGGATCTATGTGCCCTTCTTATTTTTGGCAAGGGAACTTTTGTTCTCGTTTGAAAAATTCTGTGTAGAAATACTTTTCTAAGGGAAACTGAGCAGTCAAAGCATGCTTGATCTCTCTGCCATTCCCTCATTGTAGGCACTGACTCTTTAATATGGTTTGTAGATTTAGGGAGAGATAAAGTCTGGAAAAGAAAGCTGAAGTGATCAATCCTATGTCCTTTTTATGGTTGTCTCTCCTTTCTCTACCCCTTAAACAACACACACATTTATACCCCTTTATCTGTGCTGGACACAATTTCAAAATCCACATGCCCAGATTGTGCACCTAGATAACGCTGTCTTGTGAGGTTGTGGTATCTGCTACGTTAAGTCCTTGGTCCTTCTAGAATGCTTTGATGACTAAAAATATGGATGATGAATCTGTTCTCTGTACACCAGCTCCCTCACCCTCATGTGGGAACGTGTCCTTTGGGTCCTTTTTCAAGCAAAGACTTGTGCTGATCTACCTCATACATTAATTCTAGCTGTAGTAATACTTTGGGAAAGGAATAGGATCCCAAAATAACCACCAAGAGAAGTGTGTCATGAAAGGTCATGGCAATGGGGCAGAGGATACTGGACAGAAGAGTTCTAAAAATAGGAAGCAAGAGATCAAAGACCCAGCAGCAATGAGGAACCTTTTTTGGCTTTGATTCACAGAAGGGGGAGGCAACTTTCCCCAGCCCGCTCTGCCCTCTGCTCCACCTGCCACTCACGCCCCGCCAGCAGAACGGCCAGCGGTGGGAGGATGGTGAGCGCATTCTTCTGCCCTGGGTGCTGACTGCCTTTACATCATTTTGATGATAAGTGTATTTATATGATGCTTAAAAGCATGTCAAAATAAGTAACATTATGGAGAATTTTACCTTATTGCCATATTCCTAATATTGCAAGGAACGCAAACATTTCTGGGCAAGAATACTTAATTTCAGCTTTCTTTTGGAGCAGGTCTTTAGGTTTTACAAGCTAGAGTTGATTTTTCATTGTCTCCTGACATCGTACCTGATGATTAAGTGTTTGCAGAGCTAAGCACCAGATTTTAATTGGGCCAGCGGGATCAGCCACATCAGATCCCATGAGCCACTCTGTGTGTTCTGTGGGGATGGCGTTCGGGCATATCTAGCTGCCGTTGAAGGAGCTGATAGTTTAGATATGATGTCCAATGTTCTCCCGCTGTAGATAGAGCTTTGATGATAATGAGGCAGGTAGATTAAGACATTAAAAACATGGGCCTCTTGAATGAATTTGGGAGATCATTCTGTTTGTGTGTGTGGCTTTGTTTTTTAATTCCATGAACTAGAGAATCAGAAAATCTGAGGTGAATTCCATAATCTCTCTATAAATCAATTTCCTGTGCAGTAAAATAAGCTTTACTGACACTTGCTTAGAGACGATAAATGTACGGAAGTGCTTGCAAACTATGCAGGACTGTACGGGTGTTCCTTTTAAATCACATGGTTGTCAGAGAACTAGTCTACGCATTCACGTGGAATCCACCCCTTCCTCTTCAAAGAGGCTTCACTTCATTCATTCCAAAACTATTTACTTCACTGCAGTGTGCGAGGCACTGTGCCAGGCACCAAAAAGCATACAACGATGAATCATCCAGATCCTGCCCTCAAGGAACTTAGCGTACAAGGAGGCATATAAACCACTGAAAAAGGCACTGCTTGTTTTTTAAAATTTAGCTTCAAATGACTGCATAATTGAACATAATACCACATTTGAAAAGTGATTTAGCAGTCCCTCTTAAGTATTTAGATGATAATGTATGTGTTAATGAACATGCGTTAGTCTACCAGTAGACTAATTAGTACGTATACTATTAGTCAAGAATATGGAGAAACGCGTGTGAAACAAAGGTGTCCTGACTGAAGACAGGCGATTTGGGGTACTGAAGTGATTAATGATGACTGACAGTGCATTAATCCCACCCCTTGCTGAGGGATCCCTCTTCATTCGGCTCCCCAAACCAAAACTGACCGGGAAACAAATAATTGATTCTGTCTAGCCCTCAAGTCAATTTCTCCATGTGTTTTGACTCAAGGCTTTATTAGCCTGAATCCATGAGTAAACGGCCCTTTTGTTTAACCGTTTCTTTGCAGTATAGTTAACAAATCTCCGACTTTACTCTAAAAATAGAGGCAAAGTTGAGATTTCTCCGGGAGACTGGGAATCCTAAGATTTATATGAGGGAAATATGCAGTTATAATTCTAAAAATTATGCAGTTTGTTATCAGTTTAATGAAAATGAGATATTTGACTGATAAAATTTTTAGCCATTTGAAAAGCACAACAAAATCTTAACTCTTTTAAAAATCTAGCTTAAAGCACATTCTCAGTCAGGATTATGGCTTCAAAAATATTCATTGAATAAAAATATAAAAGACCTTCTGAAAATATAGGACATGATTCTGATCTCTCCTCCCAGTAAAAGAAAGCTGCTTTAGAGATCAGAAATCTCATAATTTCCTTTTCACGATAACTCTGAAGGCCTGTACATTGGTCTTGAGTCAGTCTCTCCTTCAGGCATTAATAGGTTTAAATTAGTATGGGAGATCTTAAATATGGTCCTGAGGAAAAGGAGGCTATTGTGAGCTCAGAAAAGAGGAACGTTTCATTTAGGGCTTAGAATAATGGTTGAAAATGATTACAGGATCTAATCTGTGGGTGCGAGCACTTATCTAATGAGTTCCACAGAATGGTGAGAAGAGAAAGGCAAATACTGTGTGAGCAACAAGTAGAACCTTCAAGTGAAGATGCTCATGGTAGGCAGAGGCCCGGGTTACCTTATGAGGGCAAGACATTCAACTCCTGGCCAGAACCCTTAGAAAGTCCCTCCACAGAGAGTCCAGCAGACTGGTCACAACTCTCCAACCTGCAATAACTCTGACTAAAATGCTCAGAAGAAGGAGAGTACAGATCTGCATCACATATCCAGTCATAACTCATATGGTGACCCATATTGCCTCAGTTGCCCGTTGCCTCTCAGTAAACTGTATCACCAATACTGCTTCCAATTTCTGAATTCAGTCAATTCACACAATGGCTATTTATCAAGCCTCTGGTCTCTACCATCTGCTGGGCACGAAGAATCTTTTCCTTCCTCTGACCTCTGATTTGTGCTTCTACAAACTGCAGTGAGCTTCCACGGGCCTACGATGGGACACCTTCTACTGGTCAGATCAGCAACAATGCCCTTTGAGGGTAGTCCCTGGGTTCCCAATGGCCTCTGGCCTCACATTCACAGTTAAGGACTCAAGTCACTCACTGGTTCTCACTAAGCACCCTAAATGTTTTCAGGAGATCCCAGAAGTTTTTGTTGGCCCATGATGACAACTATTTGAGAAGACTGATTCGCTTTCGGAATAAAAGGCAGGGTCAGGATTCATTCATTCCCTGGCTTTTCTGGTATTTACTGCTATATACCAAAGTACTCCAGAAGACAGTAACCTAAAACAGAACAGTACCCATTAACTTGCATCCCATCGATTCTGTGAGTCAGTAATTTGGCCAAGACTCAGCGTCTTCTGAGAAAAAAAGATTCTTCTGTACCTCCTGAGATGGCCAGGTCACTCAGTGGTACTCAGCTGGAGGATGGCTGGTCAAATGGGCCTAAGATGATTTTCCTCATGTGTCTGGCATCTTGGTGGGGATGTGGAAGTGGGAGCTCATCTGGGACTGTCTACTGGAGCACCTACACATGGTGTCTCCAGCACCGCAGTCTCGGAGGGGGCAGACATCTTACATGGAGGCTGAGCAATCAACCCAAGAGAACCGGGGGAGGCTGCAGGGACTTTTCTGCCTTCACCTCAGAAGTCATGCAGCATTACCTCTGCAGCATTCTCTTGGTTACAAGTGAGTCCTAAGGCCATCCCAGATTCAAGAGGAGAGAAATAGGATCCATTTCCTGGTAAGAGGCCACTTTGTAGAACAGCTGGAGAAATATTGTTGCAGCCATCTTGAGAAAATACAGTCTGCCACTTTGGCACCTGTGTCTCACTTATTTACTACTCAAACTGCCTCTACCAGATTCTTGTCTAGGAGTTAGTTACTCTGTCTACTCAGAAACCAACCTTCTTCCCTCCCTTCTTTCCCTCCTCCCTAGTCAAGATGTCTACTCTAATAAAAACTTCCCAGAGACTACCTAAAAGTTACAGGGTAGAGAAAATAGGTGCTTGGTTGTAACTAGCAAGAAAATATGGGTCAAAGAGGAAGGAATAATCATGATGAGAAGAATTAAGAGAGGTTTCATTGAGGCTGGACTTCATTGTGCTGGACTTCGGACAAGTAGAATTTTGACAGATTAAGAGTAGGGGAGAGAGACATGTCATTCCTACATGAGCAAAAACACAGAAGTGTAGAAAGGTATGTTGTATGAGGAAAAGCTAAGACTGCTAAAGAATTTGAGCTTCAGACTCTAGAGCCACTGAGAAGCCAGGTTTTAAAAGCTGTGTTTTCGGAAGATGACTCCGGCAGCAGTGTGGAAGATGCATTGGAGAGGTGAGATTTTGGGGAAAAAAGATGGCTAGTCTCTGTAGGGCTTAATATAGTCCCCCTTTGACAGGAAAGGAGAGAGGGCTTTCTCTCTTTTTTGGTCTATAAGAAACAGTAACAGTGACTCTTTCTCCAGAAATGGTGGCTTGAAATTGTATGATGCATCACTAGGTATGGACCTTCCTTTAGCGAAGACTTGTCCAGATGTATTTGGATTGGATTGGATACTTGGTAGGACTAGTCATCCCCTTGGGATTTCATCCCACCTTCCCTCATCCCAGTGAATCTGTGCCTCAGCAGCCCTTCAATTTCACTGCCTTCAATTTCCCATGTCCACCCCAAACCCTTGCCCTAGCTAAGAAGACCTAGAGTTTCTGCTGTTTCTTCCATCATTCCCTCAAACTCTTTGTGGCAACCACACAGAACTGCTCACCATTCCCTGGCATACCATGCCCTATCTCACTGCCAAGTCTTTGCATATGATCTTTTCTCTGCCTAAAGAGTTCTTTCAAAGTATCACCTCTTCCTCCAGCAGGCAAATACCTTGTCATCAATTAATACCCAACTGAAATGTCACCTCTGTGAAGCGTGATGCAGTAGGCTGCTACCTTCTTGTCTCCCATGATATTCTGTCTTCTACTATAACATCTGTCCTATTATAGTGTCATGTACATTTCATGTTTATTTTGTGAATTAGGTTGAGCCCCTCGAGGGAATAGACCACATCTTATCATCTTTGTCACTAGTGTCTCTCACAGGAGTAGGTGGTCAGTAATGTTACATCAAGGAAGGAAGGAAAGTAGGAACTTCATTTGACTCTTGCTAATGTAAATGTTGTAAATGTTGGTCTGTGTTTCTGATCTAGAAATTCTGATACTCTGAATGAGCAGGGAGTTGGCATCATTCTGTGCAGAACAGTAATGTTTAAGTCTGCTCAGAAGAAGCTGGATTTCTGTTGACATAAGGTTACCGAAGGAATCTGGAGAATTAACCACTGAAAACCAGCAGATCCCAGAGCTCTATTCACAAACATTGTTTGTTTCTAACAAACACTTTCCCAGAGGTGTCATGAGCAGCCAATGGCGTGTCTCTCACACCCCAGTAACTATTAAAACTGGCAGTTTCTTGCGTGGTTTCAAAGCTGTGGAGCAGCCCCGTGTAGCCTGGATTCATCAGTAATATTCTCTGAGCTGAAAGGCTGACATTAACGGTTAGTTTAGGTCATTGTCAACTTCTGTGGTCTCCTTTTAAAACCTAAGGTCACACATTCATAAAAAGCCTTCCTGACATAGTGTGGATAATAGCGGGGAACTCAGCTTACACATATACTAAGCCCTAAAGAATGCTCCGTGGGCAGAGCTCAGCTTACTTGGGAGAAATTTGTTTGCACGGGGTTTCAGAGCCCGCGTAGAAGGGATGTTCTCCCTTTTACCAAGAACCCTGCCATGAACTGCTTTATATAACCAAGGCGGTGCTAGCGAGTTGGTGGTGGTGGTGTTTTCAGTACAGGCAGAGTGGATAGACTAACACTGCATGTGCCTTCTTAAGGCTGAGATGAATGTGAAAGTGCTCATGGCGGACCTTTAAATTGTACCTTTTTTTTTTCGTTACACCCTTGGGTTGTTTGCTGGGCTTATTAAACAACAGTCTGTAAAGGTGTAACATTTTGCATCCTTCTGAGTAAAATGTTTTGATTTAATTTTATCCATTAGTTAGCACCCACCCTGCCTCTCACTTAGTTTCAGTACCAGATATTTTCACCTCTAAGGTGACACATGTGTGAAAATGATAATGTTAAAGCTTATAGGGCTTCCCTGGTGGCGCAGTGGTTGAGAGTCCGCCTGCCCGATGCAGGGGACGCGGGTTCGTGCCCCGGTCCGGGAAGATCCCACATGCCGCGGAGCGGCTGGGCCCGTGAGCCATGGCCGCTGAGCCTGCGCGTCCGGAGCCTGTGCTCCGCAAGGGGAGAGGCCACAACAGTGAGAGGCCCGCGTATGGCAAAAAACTAAAAAAAAAAAAAAAAAAAGAAAAGCTTATAAATTATGGGTAATTCATCCCTACACCAAATAATTCTCCCCTGTAGCTGTCCTTTAAAGAGGGAGCTCTCCTGTTCCATCCGAGAATCACTAAGGACTTGAAGCAGAGTGGTTGGCGAAGTGGGGTGAAAGAAGAGTGGACTCTGGACTGGTCACGGCTGCTTATGTCCTAATGCTGCCACTTATCAATGAGATGGGAACCTCTTGGCCTTAGCTTTTCTAGGGATCAATCCCTCATCACAGATTTGTTGTAGATGAAATGATGGAGCCCTCAGAAGATGCTCAGTAAAGATTAGTTTCTGTCCTTTCTTCCTTGACAGGTCAGTAGGGCTGAAGAGCAGATAAAAAGCAGGACTTCAAAGTAAAGGGTTAAGAAACTGTCAGTTGGGCATATTCAAACTTAGGATATGTAAATATATAAATAGGATCCAACTGATGGTAATTTGACTTGCAATTTCCCAGGAACACATTTATTATACCAGGCAGCGCCAATTTTGTGATTCTGTAGCTACATTTATAATCACTATTATTTTAATTTTTAATTTAATTTAATTTATTTATTTTTTACACAGCAAGTTCTTATTAATTATCTATTTTATACATATTAGTGTATATATGTCAATCCCAAACTCCCAGTTCATCCCACCCTCCCACCCCGCTTTCCTGCCTTGGTGTGCATACGTTTGTTCTCCACATCTGTGTCTCCATTTCTGCCTTGCAAACCGGTTCATCTGTACCATTTTTCTAGACTCCACATACATGCGTTAATATACGATATTTGTTTTTCTCTTTCTTTTTTTTTTTTTTTTTTTTAGCGGTACGTGGACCTCTCACTGTTGTGGCCTCTCCCGTTGCAGAGCACAGGCTCCGGACGCACAGGCTCAGCGGCCGTGGCCCACAGGCCCAGCCGCTCCGTGGTATGCGGGATCCTCCCGGACCAGGGCATGAACCCGTGCCCTGCATCCATCGGCAGGCGGACTCTCAACCACTGCGCCACCAGGGAAGCCCCGTGCAGTTGATTTTTTTATAGGTCTCTTTGGGCATGTTCAAAACCCATTTCCTCTGATCTAATCTTCTGCAGACCTGCACAGCTGGTAGGCATCTTCCTCACGGCAACATTTTATTCCGAGTAAAACCTCTCCCTAGAAAAACCACTCTATCAATCACTTAATAATATTATGTGCCCGGCATTTGAATAGACACTTGTGGATAGACAGAAGACACTTGAAACCTCTTTTATAACTTCAAGGAACTTATAATGTAGTTGAGGGAACAAATTTATCATTTGAGAGTATCCAAGTGCTATACTGATGGTACTAGTTGAAAATCATACTTTCTGAAAATGTTCAGAAAAGGGCAAAATCAACGTGGGAGAATGTTTGCAAAGCTCCATGGAGGCAGAAGCACATTTAGTGCAAAAATACAGAATTCGGAATCAGGATTTAGGTTCTAGTCCAGGCTTTGAAACTAACTATATAACCTTGGGCTAGATTTTAACTTCTCTAGATCTTAGTTTTCTTACCTATAAAATGAACAGTTGGATTGGGCTCTGCCTCCTGGTACTTAAGATGAGAGACCCTTCTCCCCACTGTGCATCTTCACATTGACTGTTTGCACAGCCCTCTGAGATAGATACTACTCAGGGGTGGTTGCCTCCATTTCTCAGATAAGGACACTGAGGCTAGCAAGGCTGTGTCATCTATTACCACCTAGCTAATAAGCGGTCGTTCCAGTACTCCCACGCGGGTTTTCCCTTCTCTGGCCTCTTTTCTCTTAACCACAAGGCCAATTTTCTCCTTTGAGGGGATGGGAAAGGGTTTAAGCTGGACCTTCGATGGGTAAGGGCAGAGATAGAGTTACACTGTGGGTCTAACTCAATCCCCAGAGTACATAGTAATTTATAGTGCAACTCCCTCCCTGAATCCCAGAAAGCCTGTAATACGAGGTTATTTCTGTCCCCGAACACTAGCATTATTATGGAGATCAGCTGAGCATGAAGTGAATTTCTTGCTTATTCATTAGCCTTTTCTTTTTTAAGCATTTCTCTTTTTCTTTTTTTAATTCTTCATTTTAAAATTGCTTTTCTCTATGGCACAGTGGTTGAGAATCTGCCTGCCAATGCAGGGGACACGGGTTCGAGCCTTGGTCTGGGAAGATCCCACATGCCGCGGAGCAACTAGGCCCGTGAGCCACAACTACTGAGCCTGCGCGTCTGGAGCCTGTGCTCCCAACAAGAGAGGCCACGATAGTGAGAGGCCCACGCACCACGATGAAGAGTGGCCCCTGCTTGCCGCAACTAGAGAAAGCCCTCTCACAGAAACAAAGACCCAACACAGCCAAAAATAAATAAATACATTAATTAATTAAAACTGTCCTCGTGTGGTCTGCTTGAATCTGTCTAGAGATGGAAAAGCCTGTGATAGTAATCATGGACTTTACTGAGTGCTTACTTTGCTTGGGGTACTAGGATGTTGCAGCCATCAAGCCATCACATTACAGCCACCCGGATGGTGAGCCCTGAGGGAATTTAGGATAGAAACGTAATGCCTGCCACCAAATCATCAGACTATGTAGCACCCGCTCCCCCCCATCCCCGCCCATCTTGCACCCTGAGGAAACTCAGAATGAGAAAACACAGGATACTGACCCCAGATAGTGCATATCAAAGGAATGATTTCAGTGAGCCCAGACTCCTGCATCTTCCCATACACAGAAAAGCGCTAAATTCCTTAACTTGAGATATCTGATTTTCTTAAGTAACAGTAATCTGATGTTCTGATTACCTGGTCTTTGTTGCAGAAACTCCTCTATATCCTGGCTCTCCACCTCACCTCTTTGGAACAGTCTTGCAGAGTTATCTGAGATGCTGTGTCCCAGGCTTTAGTCCTTAGTTTTGTCCGCCAAATAAACCATAACTCTGAACTTTTAGGTTGTGTATTTTTTTTTTTTTTTTTTTTTTTTTTTTGCAGTACGCAGGCCTCTCACTGTTGTGGCCTCTACCGTTGCGGAGCACAGGCTCCGGACGCGCAGACTCAGCGGCCATGGCTCACGGGCCCAGCCGCTCCGCGGCATGTGGGATCTTCCCGGACCGGGGCACGAACCCGTGTCCCCTGCATCGGCAGGCGGACTCTCAACCACTGCGCCACCAGGGAAGCCCAGTTGTGTACTTTTTTTCAGTCTACATATTCAAGGTGTGTTATGTTTAATCTTTACAACCACCCCAGTTAGGAACTACTGTTGTTCCCATTTTATAAATAAGGAAATTGATACAAATAAGAAAATTGAGATGAAAGTGATTTGTCCAGAGTTGCCGAGTCAATTTAGCAGAGTAAAGTCAAACTCATAGAGTTTGGCACCAAAACCTAGGTCCTTAACCTTGAGACTATTGCCTTCCTCAAAGGAAAGAAGTTGGACATATGTGGGAGGATCAGTTACCTCGTCTTCTTCTCCTTTTCAAGGTTGAGCTGATTTAGATGGAGTTTATTTGAGCAATGTAGGAAGGCTAATTATTTAGGCTAGGAGAAAATTAGCGGCAAGGGAAGGAAATTAAGAAAGGGAACATTTTGGATATACATTTGCATCTCATATACACCTGTCTCCTGAATGGAGAGCCATTTCCTGACCAATTTTTCTAGTGAAAGAGATTATTCACAGCTGGGAAAAGCAGACCCCACCACTGGCAAGATTGGACTGCCACTGACTGCTATCGCAATTAGTAGTGAGAGCGGGAGGTTACGGACATTTCTAACGTATTTTAATAATTGACAGAAAAAAAATGGATCCTTATCTTTAAAAAATCAAGAAGGGCTTCAGAAAATTACTTCCTTTAGCTTATCACCTCTGCTGTGTCTTATTGTCATGGTAAAATCATGTGTCTCACGTTTTCTTTCCCTCTGCTAATAGCAAGGCTTTAAATTATTGTTATTTTTAACATCTTTATTGTAGTATAATAGCTTTACAATGGTGTGTTAGTTTCTGCTTTATAACAAAGTGAATCAGTTATACATTTACATATGTCCCCATATCTCTTCCCTCTTGCATCTCCCTCCCTCCCACCCTCCCTATCCCACCCCTCTAGGTGGTCACAAAGCACGGAGCTGATCTCCCTGTGCTATGCAACTGCTTCCCACTAGCTATCTATTTTACGTTTGGTAGTGTATATATGTCCAGGCCACTCTCTCACTTTGTCACAGCTTACCCTTCCCCCTCCCCATATCCTCAAGTCCATTCTCTAGTAGGTCTGTGTCTTTATTCCTGTCTTACCCTAGGTTCTTCATGACCTTTTTTTTTTTTCTTAGATTCCATATATATGTGTTAGCATACAGTATTTGTTTTTCTCTTTCTGACTTACTTCACTCTGTATGACAGACTCTAGGTCCATCCACCTCACTACAAATAACTCAGTTTCGTTTCTTTTTATGGCTGAGTAATATTCCATTGTATATATGTGCCACATCTGCTTTATCCATTCATCTGTTGATGGACACTTAGGTTGCTTCCATGTCCTGGCTATTGTAAATAGAGCTGCAATGAACATTGTGGTACATGACTCTTTTTGAATTATGGTTTTCTCTGGGTATATGCCCAGTAGGGGGATTGCTGGGTCATATGGTAGTTCTATTTGTAGTTTTTTAAGGAACCTCCATACTGCTCTCCATAGTGGCTGTATCACTTTACATTCCCACCAATAGTGCAAGAGGGTTCCCTTTTCTCCACACCCTCTCCAGCATTTATTGTTTCTAGATTTTTTGATGATGGCCATTCTGACTAGTGTGAGATGATATCTCATTGTAGTTTTGATTTGCATTTCTCTAATGATTAATGATGTTGAGCATTCTTTCATGTGTTTGTTGGCAGTCTGTATATCTTCTTTGGAGAAATGTCTATTTAGATTATTAAAAGAGAGGAATGTTAAGGCTTCTACTTTGCTGTTTCTCTCCTCTCTGCTTTGAGAGTTGGTTGACTCTTCGGGTTTTCCTCTCTCTGCCTTGGAAAGGTTCCTTTTCTGTTGGGAGTCACGTCCCAGCCGTGTCTCGTGTCTGCAAACACGAAGGGCAGAGTTTAGGCTGCTGAATGAGACCAAGGAATGTTTGAGTGGCAGGGGCAGAGGGTTGTTGGCTTTACCTAAAATATTTTCTGAAAATATCTCATGTTATGTTTTGTAGCTCCCCCAGCTCTTCTCTGACCCCCACTTTTAAATAAACATGTAGAATTATAATGTGTACAGAGGAAGTTAGAAAATGAACCCCACTGTTCCTATCTCCACAGGCATCTGTACGGTTGGGACAGGGTGAATGGGCTCTTTGGGAATTCTAAGGGGAATCCACTAGAGTCAAATTCCTCAACCAGGGCAAACCTGCATCAGCTGTGTAAATAGTGTGGCACTGTGAGGGGGCCACAGGCAGCTACTGTGATAGTCAGCTACTGTGCCCAGGTAGTTAAAAGGATTCACGTTTCATCCTGAGCTTGCAGGATGTAGACTCTTGTAGTCCCTGATGAGTGGGTGGGTAGACATTTCCTTCACACTTTATTTAGGCGGGAAGGCAAGTCTGATTACGATAGGTAGGGCTGGCTGATAGAACCATAATGAAAAGAGGGCTTCTGAGGGAAGGAAAAAAACCTCTGAAAGCTGGGGACAGAATTGGGCACTCACTGGCAGACGTTTATCTCAGCTCAAGAAATTCCTGGGAGGAGGCATAGGACATTGTGCTCTGACATGATTTATTTAGCTGTTCTTTAGAACGGGAACTTATATGCGATTCATGTATCTAGTTTCTTTTCCCCTCAACATTTGAAAGAAGGCAGCAACCCTGAAGGCTTTCTGTCCATCAGGCAGTGCCGCCTGCCTGTGCCTGTGCCTCTTTTGGGTGTTGGTTTGAAGCTTCATTAACCTCGGCTCTTCCCCAGGCACAAATCTGAACGCTCGCCCCAGCTCCTGGATCTGCAGTTGTTTTAGTGTTCTTATGCTTCTTCTGCCGGCTTCATCACGCTGACATCCAATTTGTTTGTTTAGCTTAAATGCCCGGCACTGCCAAAAAAAAAAAAAGGTTATCTGTTTAGCTTAAATGAATGGGCATGGAAACAAAACAACTAGGTACAAGCAGCCTTCTATGTACATCTGTACATAATACACTCCTGAAAACATGAACAAATCCGCACGACTCAAATAATAGACTTAACCTGTTGTAAACAGCATCCTAGGACCAAAGAACTAAAAGTGCCATAAAGTTCCTAAATATATCTGGTTTTCAGAGATAGTTTTTAATTTGTATTTTTAGCATTTTGTCTGAGCTCTTTAATTTAATTCTTTTCCTTCACCCCTGGATACATGGAGTGCTGGCTGAAGTCCAACCATCCACCAACTGAGACAAAGGTTTGACAAAGGTTCTCTGCTTTTAGCTTGGCTACTGTTTTCTATCTTCATTGTAGTTGTATTAAATTTATAAGCTCTATCCTTATCAATAGTATCAGTATTTGTTTTTTCATTTTCAGTCCCACTTTTATAGATGTATATGGATAAAATCCATAATATCAGAGGATTTTATATTAATAAAATATTAAGATATTCAAATAATTACTTAAACAAGTATTCTTTTTTATTGAAGTATAGTTGTTTACAATTTTGCATTAGTTTCAGGTGTACAGCATAGTGATTCAGTATTTTTTCTGCAGATTATATTTCATTATATGTTATTACAAATATCAGGTATTATTCCCTGTGCTATACGGTAAATCCTTGTTGCTTATCTACTTTATGTATAGTATAAACAAGTACTCTTGTACAAAGATGGCACCATACGCCCAAACAGAACAACTATACCTGCCATTATCCATTTTCTCCATGCCAGTTTAAGTGCTATGTTTCTCCTTTCTTAAGAGTTCCCTTAACTTGCCTAAACCATTCCAGGAATTACCAGATACCAGAGAGCATGCAGCTGTGGGTATGTTTTCTTGAACTGATCAACTTTCTGACATTGGTCAATGGCCCAGAACCACAGGAATTGATGGAAGACAGTTTTAGAAACAGTTGCTTCTTTTCTGTGTACATTATGAACAAGTCTGCCTCATACTGGTCTGGGGGAAGCCTACCATCCAGGTAGATGTATCTTTTGTATACTGTAGTTGTTGTTTTCTTCAAAACAATAGAATGTTGGAACTGTTGCTGTTGTTTTCTTCTTGGTATTGTTTTTAAGGTTCAAATGTGTTAGACATGTATATAGATAGTTATGACTAAGAATTTAATTAAAAGTAATTCCAGAGAGGAGGGTCGTCTTTTGTTAGCACATTTACTGGTTCCTTGTGAGGATAATCTGATGATATATTATACTGGACTGCATCTACCTATTAATATCACACAAAAATAGATCCGAGAAGCAATGTGGTAGAATCAGTAACAGCATAGACTTTGAAGGAAGACATAGAGTTTGGATCCACCACTTTCTAACTGTATGACTTGGGTGAGTTATTTAACCGTGCTGAGCCTCAGTATCGTCATTTGTAAAGTGGGAATAATTATGCCTACCTCTCAAGGTCATGTCATCTGAAAAAAAAATGCACAACCTAAAAGTTGAGAATTCTGTTTTATTTGGTGGACTTTCTGAGGACTTCAAGCTCAGGAGGCAGCCTCTCAGAATAGCTCTGAGGGAGTGCTCTGCAGAGGTAAGGGAAGAGCCAGGCTATATGGGAGTTTTTGCAACAAAGACCAGGTAGTTGGAACATCGAAAGATTACTGTTAAATAAAGAAAACCAGATATTTCAACTCAATGAATTTAGCACTTTTCTATGTGTGGGAAGATGCGAGAGTCTGGGCTCACTGAAAGCATCCCTTTAATATGCACCTTAGCTGTCTAGGGCCAGTATCCTCTTTGTCTCCATCCTGAGTTCCCTCAGGACTCACTGTTGGGGCAGCTGTAGTGGCTTGATGGCTGCAACATTCACTGATATGGCAGCAACATTTTTCATTCACAGTCATTATAAAGATTAAACATATATTTTATAAATTTTTGTGATTTCACCCTGTGTTAATCAACCAACATAGGTTTATTTCAAAGATCTCCTGCTGTGGTCTGAAAACCTGTGTTTCTCTATTTCATCTTTAACAATTATTGGCCAAATAACAATACCAACCATGGTGGAGAGGGAATGGAGGATGGCTGAGAGCACATGTGGGCAAGTGTATTTTGGTGTTAGACTTGGTGGGGAGCCTGAGTAGTGGTACCATCATTTTCCCCATGTTTGTGGGTGGCTTTTCATAAATCAGTATGTTAGCTGAGAGGATGGTTAGACAAAGGGCTGTTTCCTTAAAACGGTTGGGACACTTGATCTAGGTTCAGATCCTCACATATGATCACTATTTACCTGAATTTATGGTGTTGGAAGGTTTTCAGAAATTGAGATAAGAGGCAACATAAACCACCTGTTTTCTTGTGACAGAATTCCAAGTCAGATAGCTGGAAATAGAACTTAGGAGGATTGAGAGGGTAGAGAATTCTGATTTCCTCAGAATCTAAGCAGTAATGGGCCGAGGGAACATTTTAACACTTCTAAATGACACAGATTCTTGCATGTCCAATCTGTAAGCTTTTAGGATTATTCACTCTTGGTTTCTTTTCAAAGGTCATGACACAGTAGCAGTTTGTCAGACTTTTCCATGAATAGTCTCATTTGAAAACACCGGTTTCTTGTATGAGCTTCCTTGTAGAATTATGAACAAAGTTCAGGTCCTGGAGTAAAGAGATCTGGATTCGAACCCAACCCCTGCCATTTATTAGTTATATGACCTTGGGTGAAAGGATTCTTTAGTGATTCTGAAAGGATTCTCAGTCGATTCATTCGTAAAATATGTATATCAATACCTACATCAATGAGTTGTTTTAAGAGCTAAATGAGAAAAAGTTTAAAATTTTTTTCAAGCTCTACCACTGTGATGAAGAGTTTTAGCAGTACAGTAGGTCGTCACAGAATTCTGCTGTATCCTGTAAAGCATAAACAAAAGATCAAACAAAGATCTATACCACATCGTTTACTAATGTCTGAGACATAATGAGTACAAATGAATGTCTGTGAAATACTTTTCTTTTTTCAAGGTAACACTTTCCTATGGAATACTGGGGCAAGGGCCAAGGCCAAGAAATATTGAGGTTTCCCTCAACAACCTTCCCTCCAGGAAATACTAAGAACGAGATGATAAAAAATTTCCACTTTAGCACACAGGGCGTTTCTTCTCTTTGTTGCTTAGAAGGATTTTATATTTTTAAAAGGAAGGTTGGCTTAGCCTAAGTTCTAAAGAGCCTCCTTCAACAAGAGTTTTATTCTTGGAGAAATGAAAAGGCTATCACTGAGGAAAAGTGCAGGTATGTAGTCCCATCAAGTTGGGACTTGATTGTGGCAAGAGAATGAATTTTTCTTGAAGCCCTGCACCTCGATTCTTGGCCGAGGAGCGGCAACGTGCTTGGGGACCATCGGTCTTCATTTGGTCATGATGAATGATAGAGGAAAATCACTAAATGAGTTCTAATTAGTCATCCAATTGATAAATAGGCTTAAGAGCTTATTATATGCAAGAAGTTGCTAAACTTTATAGTGGGGACAGGAGAAGGGCACTGGGGGTAGTTGTGCAAAGATGCATCAGTTACAGTTGCATCTCAAAGAAACGTACGCTCTAGTGAAGAGATGGAATATACATAACCCTATCACAAGACACTAAGAGCAGTTCCATGTCAGAGTGCAAAATTTACGATAGTTCAGAGGAATAACAGGTCATTTTCATTTGGGGAATGAGAAAAGAGTTAACGAAGAAGGGTGTGTTTGAGCCCGGTGTGGAGGCGTAGCTGTCTTTGGACAAGTGGAGTAAGGAGGACCAGGTACTCCTGGTATAGGAGAAACCAAGGCCAAGACACAAGAGTGGGTAAGTGTGACGAGCACGAGGACAAGAGAGGAAAATAAGACAAAAAAAAGTGAACCCTAGGTCAAAGGAAAAATGAATATAGTATGTTAGAAAGAGCATTGACTTGGTTTAAAATGGAAAGTTATTGTATTTCCTTGTTTGTAAGATTCACATTTTTCTTCCTCATATTTATTTATTTATTTATTGTTTTTGCTGTATGCGGGCCCCTCACTGTTGTGGACTCTCCCGTTGCGGAGCACAGGCTCCGGACGCGCAGGCTCAGCGGCCATGGCTCACGGGCCCAGCCGCTCCGCAGCATGTGGGATCTTCCCGGACCGGGGCACGAACCCGTGTCCCCTGCATCGGCAGGCGGACTCTCAACCACTGTGCCACCAGGGAAGCCCTCTTCCTCATTTTAATGTCTTTGAAATCAAGAAAAATCTTACAGTCAATATGTATATTTAGTGTAATATTTCTTTATTGCCTAAAAAAGTTTACTGAATCAGTGGTATTTCCACAAGTGATGGAAATAGTTTAATATTTTATATTTGTAATTATTTCACACACAAACTCCCACTTATAGGCTTTTTTTAGACATCTTTATTGGAGTATAATTGCTTTACATTGTTGTATTAGTTCCTGCTGTATAACAAAGTGAATCAGCTATACATATACATATATCCCCATATTCCCTCCCTCTTGCGTCTCACTCCCACACTCCCTATCCCACCCCTCTAGGTGGTCACAAAGCACTGAGCTGATCTCCCTGTGCTATGCAGCGGCTTCCCACTAGCTATCTATTTTACATTTGGTAGTGTATATATGTCCATGCCACTCTCACACTTCGTCTCAGCTTACCCTTCCCCCTCCCCGTGTCATCAAGTCCATTCTCTACATCTGCGTCTTTATTCCTGTCCTACCCCTAGGTTCTTCAGAACCCCTTTTTTTTTTTTTAGATTCCACATATATGTGTTAGCATACAGTATTTGTTTTTCTCTTTCTGACTTACTTCACTCTGTATAAGAGACTCTAGGTCCATCCACCTCACTACAAATAACTCAATTTCGTTTCTTTTTATGGCTGAGTAATATTCCATTATATATATGTGCCACATCTTCTTTATCCATTCATCTGTCAATGGACACTTAGGTTGCTTCCATGTCCTGGCTATTGTAAATAGAGCTGCGATGAACATTGTGGTCCATGACTCTTTTTGAATCATGGTTTTCTCAGGGTATATGCCCAGTAGTGGGATTGCTGCATCGTATGGTAGTTCTATTTTTATGTATGATCCTTTTAATGTGCTGCTGGATTCTGTTTGCTAGTATTTTGTTGAGGATTTTTGCATCTATGTTCATCAGTGATATTGGCCTGTAGTCTTCTTTCTTTCTGACATCTTTGTCTGGTTTTGGTATCAGGGTGATGGTGCCCTCGTAGAATGAGTTTGGGAGTGTTTCTCCCTGTGCTATATTTTGGAAGAGTTTGAGAAGCATAAGTGTTAGCTCTTCTCTAAATGTTTGATAGAATTCGCCTGTGAATCCATCTGGTCCTGGGCTTTTGTTTGTTGGAAGATTTTGAATCACAGTTTCAATTTCAGTGCTTGTGATTGGTCTGTTCATATTTTCTATTTCTTCCTGGTTCAGTCTTGGAAGGTTGTGCTTTTCTAAGAATTTGTCCATTTCTTCCAGGTTGTCCATTTTATTGGCATATAGTTGCTTGTAGTAATCTCTCACAATCCTTTGTATTTCTACAGTGTCAGTTGTTACTTCTCCTTTTTCATTTCTAATTCTGTTGATTTGAGTCTTCTCCCTTTTTTTCTTGATGAGTGGCTAATGGTTTATCAATTTTGTTTATCTTCTCAAAGAACCAGCTTTTAGTTTTATTGAACTCTGCTGTCATTTCCTTCATTTCTTTTTCATTTATTTCTGATCTGATCTTTATGATTTCTTTCCTTCTGCTAACTTTGGGGTTATTTTGTTCTTCTTTCTCTAATTGCTTTAGGTGTAAGGTTAGGTTGTTTATTTGAGATTTTTCTTGTTTCTTGAGGTAGGATTGTATTGCTATAAACTTCCCTCTTAGAACTGCTTTTGCTGCATCCCATAGGTTTTAAGCTGCTATGTTTTCATTGTCATTTGTTTCTAGGTATTTTTTGAGTTCCTGTTTGATTTCTTCAGTGATCTCTTGGTTATTTAGCAGTGTATTGTTTAGCCTCCATATGTTGGTGTTTTTTACAGTTCTTTTCCTGTAATTAATATCTAGTCTCATAGCATTGTGGTCAGAAAAGATACTTGATACGATTTCAATTTTGTTAAATTTACCAAGGCTTGATTTGTGACCCAAGATATGATCTCTCCTGGAGAATGTTCCATGAGCACTTGAGAAGAAAGTATATCCTATTGTTTTTGGATAGAATGGCCTATAAATATCAATTAAATCCATCTTGTTTAATGTGTCATTTAAAGCTTGTGTTTCCTTATTTATTTTCATTTTGGGTGATCCGTCTGTTGGTGAAAGTGTGGTGTTAAAATCCCCTACCATTATTGTGTTACTGTCAATTTCCCCTTTTATGGCTGTTAGCATTTGCCTTATGCATTGAGGTGCTCCTATGTTGGGTGCATAAATATTTACAGTTTTTATACCTTCTTCTTGGATTGATTCCTTGATCATTATGTAGTGTCCATCTTTGTCTCTTGTAATAGTCTTTATTTTAAAGTCTATTTTGTCTGATATGAGAATTGCTACTCTAGCTTTCTTTTGATTTCCATTTGTATGGAATATCTTTTTCCATCCCCTCACTTTCAGTCTGTATGTGTTCCTAGGTCTCAAGTGGGTCTCTGGTAGGCAGCATATATATGTGTCTTGTTTTTGTATCCATTCAGCCAGTCTATGTCTTTTGGTTGGAGCATTTAATCCATTTACATTTAAGGTAATTATCGATATGTGTGTTCCTATTACCATTTTCTTAATTGTTTTGGGTTTGTTATTGTAAGTCTTTTCCTTCTCTTGTGTTTCCTGCCTAGAGAAGTTCCTTTAGCATTTGTTTTAAAGCTGGTTTGGTGGTGCTGAACTCTGTTAGCTTTTGCTTGTCTGTAAAGGTTTTAATTTCTCTGTCGAATCTGAATGAGATCCTTGCTGGGTAGAGTAATCTTAGCTGTAGGTTTTTCCGTCTCATCACTTTAAGTATGTCCTCCCTTCTGCCTTGCAGAGTTTCTGCTGAAAGATCAGCTGTTAACTTTATGGGGAATTCCCTTATATGTTATTTGTTGATTTTCCCTTACTGTTTTTTAATATTTTTTCTTTGCATTTAATTTTTGATAGTTTGATTAATATGTGCCTTGGTGTGTTTCTTGGATTTATCCTGTATGGGACTCTGCACTTCCTGGACTTGATTGACTATTTCCTTTCCTATATTAGGGAAGTTTTCAACTATAATCTCTTCAAATATTTTCTCAGTCCCTTTCTTTTTCTCTTCTTCTTCTGGGACCCCTATAATTCAAATGTTGGTACATTTAATGTTGTCCCAGAGGTCTCTGAGACTGTCCTCAATTCTTTTCCTTCTTCTTTCTTTATTATGCTCTGCAGTAGTTATTTCCACTATTTTATCTTCCAGGTCACTTATCCGTTCTTCTGCCTCAGTTATTCTGCTATTGATTCCTTCTAGAGAATTTTTAATTTCATTTATTGTGTTGTTCATCATTGTTTGTTTGCTCTTCGGTTCTTCTAGGTCCTTGTTAAACATTTCTTGTATTTTCTCCATTCTATTTCCAAGATTTTGAATCATCTTTACTATCATTACTCTGAATTCTTTTTCAGGTAGACTGCTTGTTTCTTCTTCATTTGTTTGGTCTGGTGGGTTTTTACCTTGCTCATTCATCTGCTGTGTGTTTCTGTCTTCTCATTTTTCTTAACTTACTGTGTTTGGGGTCTCCTTTTCACAGGCTGCAGGTTCATAGTTCCTGTTGTTTTTGGTGTCCACCTCCAGTGGGTAAGGTTGGTTCAGTGGTTTGTGTAGGCTTCCTGGTGGAGGGGACTAGTGCCTGTGTTCTGCTGGATGAGGCCGGATCTTGTCTTTCTGGTGGGCAGGACCGCATCTTGTGGTGTGTTTTGGGGTGTCTGTGAACTTAGTATGACTTTAGGCAGTTTCTCTGCTAATGGGTGCCTAAAATCACCCATTTTAGCACCCATTTTAATGGGTGGGGTTGTGTTCCTGTCTTGCTAGTTGTTTAGTATAGGGTGTCCAGCACTGGAGCTTGCTGGTCGTTGAGTGGAGCTGATTCTTAACATTGAGAAGGAGATCTCTGGGAGAGCTCTCACCAATTGACATTATGTGGGGCCAGGAAGTCTCTGATGGTCCAGTGTCCTGAACTTGGCTCTCCCACCTCAGAGGCTCAGGCCTGACACCGAGCCAGAGCAACAAGACACTGTCAGCCACATGGCTTCAAAGAAAAGGGAGAAAAGAAAGAAAGAAAGAAAGAAAAATAAATAAAATAAAATAAAGTTATTAAAATAAAAAATTTAAAAAGTAATAAAAAAAAGAAGAGAGCAAATAAACCAATAAACAAATCCAGCAATGATAACAAGTGCTAAAAACTAAACTAAGATAAACGTATAAATCAGAAACTAGTCAGTTGCATACAGCAAACCCCAAGTCTACAGTTGCTCCCGAAGTCCACCGCTTCAATTTTGGGATGATTCCTTGTCTATTCAGGTATTCCACAGATGCAGGGTATGTCAAGTTCATTGTGGAGATTTAATCCACTGCTTCTGAGGCTGCATGGAGAAATTTCCCTTTCTCTTCTTTGTCCGCACAGTTCCTGGGGTTCAGCTTTGGATTTGGCCCCGCCTCTGCATGTAGGCCGCCTGAGGGCGTCTGTTCTTCACCCAGACAGGACAGGGTTAAAGGGGCGGCTGATTAGGGGGCTCTGGCTCACTCAGGCCGGAGGGAGGGAGGGCTATGGAATGTGGGGCGAGTCTGCAGCGGCAGAGGCCAGCATGATGTTGCAACAGCCTGAGGTGCACCGTGTGTTCTCCCAGGGAAGTTGTCCCTGGATCACGGGACCCTGGCAGTGGCGGACTGCACAGGCTCCCGGGAGGGGAGGTGTGGATAGTGATCTGTGCTTGCACACAGGCTTCTTGGTGGCTGCAGCAGCAGCCTTAGCATCTCATGCCCGTCCCTGGGGTGGGTGCTGATAGCCGCGGCTTGCGCCCGTCTCTGGAGCTCGTTTCAGTGGTGCCCTGAATCCCCTCTCCTCGTGCACCCCAAAACAATGGTCTCTTGCCTCTTAGGCAGGTCCAGACATTTTCCCGGACTCCCTCCCAGCTAGTTGTGGCACAGTAGCCCCTTCAGGCTGTGTTCACACAGCCAACCCCAGTCCTCTCCCTGGGATCTGACCTCTGAAGCCTGAGCCTCAGCTCCCAGCCCACACCCGCCCCGGCGGGTGAGCAGACATGCCTCTCAGGCTGGTGAGTGCTGGTCAGCACCGATCCTCCATGCAGAAATCTCTCCGCTTTCCCTTCTGCACCCCTGTTGCTGCGCTCTCCATGACTCTGAAGCCCGCCCCGCCCCCCCCGCTGCCCACCCCCATCTCCGCCAGTGAAGGGGCTTCCTAGCGTGTGGAAACTTTTCCTCCTTCACAGCTCCTTCCCAGAGGTGCGGGTCCTGTCCCTATTCTTTTGTCTCTGTTTTTTCTTTTATCTTTTGCCCTACCCAGGTATGTGGAGAGTTTCTTGCCTTTTGGGAAGCCTGAGGTCTTCTGCCAGTGTTCAGTAGGTGTTCTGTAGGAGTTGTTCCACATGTAGATGTATTTTTGATGTATTTGTGGGGAGGAAGGTGATCTCCATGTCTTACTCCTCCACCATCTTGAAGGTCCTCTCCTATAGGCTTCTTGGGGAAATAAGTAAAATGATATGTGTGTACCACTGGTCACATAGTGTGCTCAACAAATTTTACTATTTTTTAAAAATAGGGTTGAACTAACTTTGATAGGCAATGGAGAAGTATAGAAGGATTTCAAAAAGGAGAGAGGAGATCAATCAAATTGTGGCATCCAAATCACCTGCCAATAATTTTAAGAATCAGTTTAGAGAGGAACCCATCTGGGACACTATTATAGTCTAGGCAAGGGTTAGTGAAGGGCTAATCTAGGGGAGAACTAGTGAGAATGAATGTGACCTGTGCCTTGTCTTGGAGATGCCATCAGTAGGACTTGCTAAGCAATGGTGTACAGCAAAGGGAGAAGCAGATGTGATGGGAGAGGATTGTACTATTAGCAGAAATAGAAGATATGGGATGTGATATTGTGATTTATAAGAAAAATATGTATTTGGTCATTCAGATAATCAAAACCTATTTCTCATATATATTTGATCTTCATCCACAGTTCCTGACTCACAGCTCCACAAACCCTTGGAATTTTCTGTGTTGAGAGTGACAAAGGTGTCTCATGTTATGATAATGAAGTGACTTTTGGGTCTCACTAATGTTGAGGGCCAGTTGCCAGGAGAACCAACCATGTGATTAGAGGGTTGGGACTTTCAGTCTCACCCCTGACCTCCAAAGAGGGGAAAGGGCCTGGAGGTTGAATCAATCACCCATAGCCAATAATTTAATCAACCACGATTACGTACTGATGCCTCCATAAGAACCCAAGAGGACAGGGTTCAGAGAGCTTCTGGGATGGTGAACACATGGAAATTAGGGAAAGTGGTGCACTAAGAGAAGACGTGGAAGCTCCATGCCCTCTCCCCGTACCTATACAGCTCTTCTAACTGACTACTCCTGAGTTACCTCCTTTTATAATAAATTGGTAATCTAGTAAGTAAAATGTTGCTCTGAGTCTGTTAGCCATTCTAGAAAATTAATCAAGCTCAAGGAGGAGGTTGTGGGAAACTCTAATATATAGCTGGATGGTCAGAACTACAGGTAAAAACACGGGCTTGTAACTGGTGTCTGAAGTCCAAGGAGAGGGTCATGGGAACCGCTAATCTATAGTGTGGACTTGACTTGAGACTGAAGTGGCAGGGGTGGGGGTGGGCAATCTTGTAGGACTGAACCCTTCACCTGTGGAATCTGATGTTTAGGTTCATTTTCATAAGTGATACTTGAAGCCATGGATGCACATAAGATTTTTAAATAAAGGGAATATAGAGGGAAAAGAGAAAAGAATTAAGGATGGAAACTCTAGAGAAAAACAACATATAGACAATTCATGGAAAATAAAACAGAGGAACCAGGGAAAGAAGTTTGGAGAGGAACTAGAAAAGAACTATGTTGAGGTATGTTACCTCTATGCCCACTACAGATTCAATGCAATCCCTATCAAATTACCGATAGCATTTTTCACAAAACCAAAACAAAAAATTTCACAATTTGTGTGGAAACACAAAAGATCCTGAATAGCCAAAGCAATCTTAAGAAAGAAAAATGGAGCTGGAGGAATCAGGCTCCCTGACTTCAGACTATACTCCAAAGCTACAGTAATCAAAAGAGTATGGTACTGACACAAAAACAGAAATATAGATCAATGGAACAGGATAGAAAGTCCAGAGATAAACCCATGCACCTATGGTCACCTAATCTATGACAAAGGAGGCAAGAATATACAATGGGGAAAAGACATTCTCTTCAATAAGTGGTGCTGGGAAAACTGGACAGCTACATGTAAAAGAATGAAATTAGAACATTCTCTAACACCATAAACAAAAATAAACTCAAAATGCATTAGAGACCTAAACAGAAGACTGGATACTATAACACTCTTAGAGGAAAACATAGGTTTATGGTTACCAAGGGGGAAAGCAGGGAGAGGGATAAATTGGGAAATTGGGATTGACATATACACACTACTATATATAAAATAGATAACTAATAAGAACATACTGTATAGCACAGGGAACTCTACTCAATACTCTGTAATGACCTATATGGGAATAGAATCAGAAAAAGTGTGGATATGTGTATATGTATAACTGATTCACCTGGCTGTACGGCAGAAAACTAACACAACATTACAAATCCACTATACTCCAATAAAAATTTTAAAAAAAGGACTGTGATCCTGAATCCAAAGAGAAAAGTTAGTCAACAGTGCTAAGTATAATTGATCCCATGGGCACATATTCATGGACAAATTGGTACAAACAGATACCTCTTTTTTTTTTTAAATGAGATGTAACTGACATATAACATTATATTAGTTTCAGGTGTACAACATAATGATTAGACATTTGTGTGTATAAAGTACAGCGTGGTGACTATAGTTAACGATATTGTATTGTATATTTGGGAGTTGCCAAGAGAATAGATCTTAAAAGTTCTTATCACAGGAGATACCTCTTTCTTTGCACACCTGAGTTGTCTTTGAATATCTCAGCATTTGGCTGCCGTCTTTTGGCTACTTTCACTTCTTTCCTAGTGCAGCAATTTCTCAGCCCTTTCCTTTTCACCTGCATTTCTGTGGTTGCTTTAGTGTTTTTTTTCCCCTCTTGCCTGTGTGCTTGTGGGGAAATGCAGAGCACAGACTATCTGAGGCAGCCCCTTTGGGTAATCCAACACTGATGCTTAAGAATATAAGAGAAAGAAATGAAACCAAGCCCACCTGGGCAAATCATTGAGGCAGGCCCCTGGTGTTCCCCTTTTGTAGCTATCCAACACTAATAATAACAATACCACATGGTTTAGGATCTAAGCACAGACCTACCCTCATTCACCTTAAAATTTCCTGGAAAAGATGCTCTTGCCTCTCACATAGAACCTTCCAACTCCTCCTCAGCTGTTGCACTGTATTGACGTTTCTGTTTCTATGTCATTTTGTAGAGTAATTAGTTCTTTCTTTACCTTGCCACTCAGGGTCCTTTGAACGGGCTTATATCCTCAGAAACCAGCTTAAATTTTGAAAGTTGCTGCATAAATTATGTTGAATGCATTACATACTTGCAGGCAGTGGCAGTCTCGTATTTTTCATAATCACATTTTCACGTTATAATGTATTATACATCAAGAGCCTGTTGGCAGTGAATTAGTTCTAGTGTGGGAAACTTGTAGGCACGGATTAGGTTTGGTTTTGATTTTCCTGCTAATGGGGATTGTGATGTCGAACTTCAGTACAGCACCAAATACCTGATTCTGTTAATGTGTCAGTTTTAAGTGCAAAAGCAGAACTGACTTTATCAAGGAAGAAGACAACACATTTTTTTAGTGTGTTTTTTTGTTTTTGTTTCCATTTTTAATAATGGGCTTGATAACTTTCTTGTTAATCAAATTAAGACTTTTGAATGAGAATAATTGAAGGATGTCAGGGCCTTAAAGGTTATAATTTACTGAGTCTGGGTCAAGAGAGTTGGGCATCTTATTTTTAAGAAGCTTTGTTAATTTTCTGAGGTACACCAAAGTTTGATGATCACTTATTTTCTGAAATAAGTTTTAGAATGCTACAGAAAAATGAGCATAAGTAGGGAACTACCTGGTAAAAATAATTTTAACTAGCTATACTAAACTCTGCAATTACTTGTAGCTTAAAAGCCTTTAAAATATGGATAGGTCTTTCTGAAAATTTGTAGACAGGAGAACTTTCAGAAAACTGAAAAAAGGCCAATATCATATTTAAATATTTTTGAAGAAATAGGAGAGATCCAGGCAACTGTGGGCTGAAAAAAAATAAATAAACACAGTATTGAGAATATTCTCATAATGTTGGCTCTTCAACCATGCTAAGGCTGAACAAAAGGAAATGGGCTGAAACTAGAGCGTGAGGGATTTAGGTTAGAATGTAAGAGTTTTAAGACTGGGAGGAATATTGGAACAACTTCCTAAGAAACATTGTGCAACCTCTTCCTCTAGAGGTTGTTAAAAATAGGATAGATTTTCATGTCTGGTTTAAATCTGGTGCTGCCCAAAGGTGAAGGAAAGCCAAAGTGCTTTATTTTATGCCTCATATATACTTTGAAGACTTTTTAAAGTTGATTTCCTCATTTCAGATATTGGAAACCAAGGATTCGTGTTATAATATGGCATCACTAATTTTTAAAATATTCTTTCACCTTAAGTGAATTTTGCTTTATAAGCTATGTGTATATATATTGCTTTGCCTTAAGACTTTCATCTCATTTCCATGGAAAATAAGAATTTCTAAGCACATCCACTCCCACCCACCTCCTTTTTTTCTTCTGCTTTGGTACACTGTGTTTTTGGTCACATGTATATACAACAAAGTTCAAATAAGTAGTCACAGGAAGCTTTTCTGGCAGGCTTTGGCAAATCAAGTATATGCTATATAATGTATAATAATTATACGTGGAGAAAAGAGGCAGAGGGCCCAGAAGCTTTTTGGCAGCAGTGCTGTCTGGTTAGAAAAGGAAGCAAGTTACAGAGTTTGGACATTCAGTTCTGAGACGTTATTCCTGAGTCAACAGGATTTTAATTATGTATGTGGCCTAGAAGAGACATTTACGCAAGAGGAACATATTGTTGTCGAATGTGTTTGTGATTCTGGTCCCGTTTCAGAAGTGAAAAGAAGCCAAAAGTAATTTCTGAAGGTAAATAACTGGATTGAAGGAGCATAGAATAATGATTCGTCTCCCAGTGGGAGGGAAATAAGCAGTATCCCTGGCTTTCCCTTCTCACTCTCTTGTTCAGCACACTCCCTTTTCGTTTATTGTTATCTTTTTGTAAAAAAAAAAAAAAAAATCTATGTATCTAAATATAGATACTTATATAATTTTTTTTTTCCACACAACATTCATTCATTTTAAATCACACTATTTAGACAGAAATAAAGGGTGTGTTAAATATAACTTCATCTTTGAACATCTTTTTCTCCTGTCATGATGTTAAGGTCACTTAGAGTTTTTGCTTATAAATTTGGTGTGTTCTAGCATATATGTTAGTGTGGTTTTGGAAAAAGTTTAAAATTTACTGCTGAACTGAGTTACTGCATGAGCAATAGAAAGACTATTCTGAATTAGGGTGGATAACTTCTCTCTTATGGATGGATTAGGAGGGATCAAAAGGCCCGCAGAAGGCAAAGAATTAGCTTTTTTGAAAGCAAGCTTTTCTTCCTGAGACTCCATTCCTTGGTTCATTCACTGATTGATAGATTGAGTCAATCATTCACTATTTACTGAGCACCCACGATGTGTCAGTTCTACCATGAGGTCTCAGCAGTAGACCTAGGATTATTCTTGTTTTGTTTTAATTTACCTTTTCACTTAACTTCTCCACACCCCTTCCTGTGTTCTGCAGTGATCGTGACAACTGCTTTAATAGCTGGCAGTTGTTGAGCACTTATCAGATATTGTCCTTAGGGCTTTTATAAATTATCTTATTGAATTTTCACAGCAAGCAACCTTATGAAGTAGGTCTTGTTAACAACCTCATTTAGGGAGGAAGGAACTTAGTACAGGGAGAATGGGTATCTTGCACAAGGTCACATACCTAATGAGTGAACCCAGGCCGTGGGACTCTGAGCTTTTTCTTAACCGCATTCTGTACTGCCTCCCGGGATTATTTATTCTATGGTTTTTTGATTTAGAGATTTTCTTTAGGTGTAAATTCCCAAGACCACCTCTATGCCTCATTAAATGATTTTCTTTTTTTTTTTTTTTTGCGGTACGCGGGCCTCTCACTGTTGTGGCCTCTCCCGTTGCGGAGCACAGGCTCCGGACGCGCAGGCTCGGCAGCCATGGCTCACGGGCCCAGCCGCTTCGCAGCATGTGGGATCCTCCCGGACCGGGGCACGAACCCGCGTCCCCTGCATTGGCAGGCGGACTCTCAACCACTGCGCCACCAGGGAAGCCCCTCATTTTTTTTTAGATAATAAATTTTTTTTTTTTTTTTTTGGCTACGTTGGGTCTTTGTTGCTGTGCGGGCTTTCTCCAGTTGCGGCGAGCGGGAGCTACTCTTGGTTATTGTGCGTGGACTTCTCATTGCAGTGGCTTCTCTTGTTGCGGAGCACAAGCTCTGAGTGAACGGGCTTCAGTAGTTGAGGCACGCAGGTCCAGTAGTTGTGGCTCACAGGCTCTAGAGCACAGGCTCAGTAGTTATGACACACAGGCCTAGTTGCTCCGCGGCATGTGGGATCCTCCCAGACCAGGGCTCGAACCTGTGTCCCTTGCACTGGCAGGCGGATTCTTAACCACTGCGCCACCAGGGAAGCCCAAATGATCATTTTTACCTTCCGTTTTCATCTCTTTTACCTCCTTGAAATCCATCTATAGTTGTTTTTAAAGAAAACAATAAACTGCCTGAGTCTCCAGTTATTTTAGGTTTTTCAACACTTTCTTAATGCAGTCTTGATTGTCTTAAACGTTTAAAAATAACCAAATCAATGTGGCACATTTGCAAAGGTTAACGTAAAATAAATTATTTTAGAACATAAAATGACTTTTTCCTCTAATGTCCATACAGAGAAAAACAATCCTTGTTTTGAGTGCTTTGAGTAACTAAAAATACTAAAAACCCTGTGAAGTTCTTTGGTGCAGGGAAGAAAAGGGCAGATGTACCTAAGTGTGTACAGTATTGGTTTTAGCCAACTTAGCAAGAGATTGCAAAACAGTCTTCAGCAAACCTAGAAATGACAACTATGATTTTGTAAGCATGAGAACTCGAATCGTGTTTCTTTAATGCCATATTATTCAGTCATACCTTCAAAAAAACACTTCCTTTTAAGACAAGCCAGACCTGCCAAACCAACATATCATCTTGGAGCAATTAAAGGTTTTAGGGTTTCCCCCTCTGGAATCTTATTTCCAGTTGACAGGTTTTGAAGGTTCCCCAAGGGTAACCATTTAGTAGATGTCATGTACCTTTTAATGTGGGGCTTGCAAAAAGTAAATGATCCCTTTGTTAGAACCTGGGGGCTCATATTTGGCTTTGCTCTGTGCAGCCAGAGTTAGCATCTACAATGGCTGGGGACATGTAAAATCCAGGTTCCCCTCTTCACCTCTTGGCTCTACCATTTGCTAGATAGCTGTGTGATCTTGGGCAACTTAACTCCTAGTGCCTTTGGTTTTGCTTCAGGAAGTAGGAGGGGAATAACAACAGCATCTATCTCAGAGAGTTGTTGTGAAATAAGATAATCTATGAAAAGTATGTGGCAGAGTGCCTGGCCCATAATAAACACCCAATAAATGTTAGATTTTATCCATCCCAACGGTGGTGAGATTGAAGGTGACTTATATTGAACTCAGGCCCTTTACATTGCCTTAATAGAATGATTTGATGTTCACACTGCAATTTGTGGCTTCATAGCATTAGAGACTTCGAGGATTTTTGTATTCTTAGTTACTCAAAACACAAAAGGTTGTTTTTCTCTATAGGGACACTGGAGATAAAAGTCACTTTATATGCTAAAATAATTTATTTTATATTAACCTTTACAAATGTGCTATATTGATTCGGTTACATTGTAAGGGTTTTAGAGAGAATTAAGAGAGTAAATGGACAGTTTTTGACATCTAGCCTCTACAGCCAGGAGACTTAGTTAGTGAGATATGTAAATGGAGACTCTGGGATCTCTAAGAGGCCGAGAGAGTGTAATGGTAAAGGGCATGGACCCTGGGTTTGGAGAGGCTAGAGGTGCCTGGATCAAGGGGAGGGGGGTGGTCCTGTGATTCCCAAACTGTGTTCTCTCAAAGTGTAAACTGTAGTAGTAGGCATGACCTGCAAAAAATGATTCCCTAGTCAAACAAGTTTGGAAAGTCCTGGGTTAGACATAGTTAAATGGATTTCCTTATTGTAGAACCAAACAATAATCAGCCTTAGTCTGAATTCCAGCCCTGCCTCCTTTTAACCATAAGACTTTAGGCGGATTGGTTAACTTCTTCTGTTTCCCCAGTTGTCAAATGGGGATAGTAATGGTACCTTCATTGGTTTATAATGATTTAAATGAGTTAAAACTTGGTGGCTGGCTTGGAGTAAGCACTATATACGTGTCAACTCTTATTAATGTGGTAGAGGGAGCATAGGAAGTAGTGTTATTAAATCGCAGCTGTGGACTTTAGGCCACAAAATATCTTTGATGCTAAAGATTGTCTATAGAGTGGGAGCAAAAATACCTACTTCCTCAGCTCATTGTGAGCAATGTAATGTACATGACAGATATGGAAAACATGAAACATAGCACAGTGTGAAAAGTACATGGCAGATATACCATGGCAGGTATGATTATTCCCTAAGTCTCTATTAATATTATTCACTAAAATACATAAATGCTGGGTTCATGGCATGGTGAGACTTGCACAAACTGAATATAAAATCAGTAGAAAGCAACTTGTGTATTGCCATGGAGTATCCTGAGCTTCTGCCTTTTTCTGGCTGTTTGGGAACAGTGGGGAGAAGTGGAAATAAACCGCTGTCAGGGGCCTCTGTCTAGTTCAGGGTAAATATGAACCTGAACTGATTCAGGCCTAAGGAGCCAGGGTTGGGAGAGGCGAGACGTGCCTGGATCATGGGCAGAAGTCCTGCTAATCCCAAACTGTTAACTGTGATAGTAGACGTCACCTTTATGTATGGTTTCACTCGTCAAATAAATTTGGAATGTCCTGAATTCAACACGGGTAAGTGATGTTTTGATTGTAGAACCCTTCAGATTCTCTGATTTGTGAATGTGATACTTTAATATGAATTTTGAAACTTTAGGAAAGGAATATCGTTTGCAGCATTTCATAAATCAGTCCTTTTCTTCTTTCTTCATAAGCGTCCTGTGGAACTGGGGTGCCCTAGAATACACTTTAGAACAACTGACCGAGGGCAATTGTGCATCCTTCATGTTCACGTCAGTCCTTAGTTCTCCCAAAAGGCTGCTAACGGCCCGATACACCAACCAGGCTTTCTTAGTATCAGCAGGATTCAGCCTTGACTTGTTTCTAGCAGTGAAGTGGTACATTTAAACCTGTGATGGGTTGAACTATATGAAACTGCTGCTATTTGACCACCTTTGACCTATCAAAAGGACAGTTTCATCTGGTTCCAACTAATAGGATAGTGACTGCAAATGCCACGCATGTCCACCTGGTTCAGGTGTTCCTTCCTAATAATACCTGGACTAAGTGTTTAGAGACTGGATTATCCCACTTTGTACCTGCATTGAACAAATGTATGGAAAGCATATTATATACCTCAGACAACGCTGTCCATAGCAATTTACCTGTAAGCTATTACCTTCCTGCCTCTCATTTTAGCAGTGAAGTACTCGCTGCAAACAGTTTGGAGGAAGATGAGGCAAAAATGACACCTGAATTTTTCTTTCAGCCCCTGAGTGCCACCACTTCTGCTGCTTCTGGATTTTCCAGATGCTTGGGTCAGTGGTTTCCACCTGCTCTGAGACTTCCAGGGTGACTCTCATGGAGCTGTAACTGTAATTTAGATGCTGGCTGCAGGCCCCCTGGAAGTGGGTTCCCTGCTGGCCTTGGTGGAGAGGGCTTGGCACTTGCCTCCTACTGGGCCAGGTGTATCGAGAAGGTTGACTCTTGAAGGGGGCTACAAGTTAAATGGGTGATTAATTAAAAATTTGTTCACTTATCTGTTCTTTCCCTCAACACATGATTGTGGGTGCTCCCCAAATGTGCCCAGTTCACTGTGCTAGTTTGAGGAGGCAGTGGTGGACAAGGTCGACTCCCTGCCTTCCCTCAGCAACTTGGAATCTAGCGAGGGAGGCGGAAGTCGGCAGGCAGGTGCAGCCAGGTGTGGTGAGCATGGTGGTGGAAGAGTCAGGGAAGCTGGGAAGAAAGTGGGTGGGGACGGGGGCCAGGAGGACATGCTGAGCACTGTGTAGTCAAAATTCCCTGCTCTGGTGGGGAAGAAGTTGTACAGTGTTTCCACCCCACCTGTCACTGAGAAGAGGTCCTGTCCTGTAGGCAGTTCTCAAAGGGTCACTCTTATCCAAACATTCTATCTGTCCTGCTGTCCAGGGAATTCACACTGTGGTCTTTGGGGCTTTAAAATACCTATCGTTCAGCACCAATTTGTGAACTCTGTAGGCAGCATCGAGAAAAAGGACAAGTCAGGCCCATTTTAATTCATTCAATATGCAAAAAATAATTTTACAAATCAGATACGTCAAGGTGAAATACACAGTCGTTTCAAAAATAGACTTCTTGGGCTTCCCTGGTGGTGCAGTGGTTGAGTCCGCCTGCCGATGCAGGGGACACGGGTTTGTGCCCCGGTCCAGGAAGATCCCACATGCCGAGGAGCGGCTGGGCCCGTGAGCCGTGGCCACTGAGCCTGCGCGTCCGGAGCCTGGGCTCCGCAACGGGAGAGGCCACAACAATGAGAGGCCCGCGTACTGCAAAAAAAAAAAAAAAAAAAAAAAATAGGCTTCTTGATGTCTTCAGCTTACAGCGTTCCGACCAGCCCATCAATACAGAGCTCTGTATTGGGGAATCATTCACACTACAGAGTGATTCTCCATTTTCACAGATGGAGTCAGCACAAAGTTTCTCTAATAATTACTCTTTTTTTGGTAATTCATGTCTGATCTTATCTTCAGAGGTTAAATTTACCATCAATTCTAAGGAGCCATCGAGTGCCCAGAACCTGATTCTGCATTTATCCTCATGCTGCATATGGCCTTTTGATCATTCTGAAGTGAGCTAGTAGAAGTCTGCTATGGTAAAACCTAGAATTTTACTCTTAATTTTTGTATTCTATTAAATATCCTTGTCTTTCCCTTAAAAAATTTGGGGGTCTTGGAGATGGGATGGCTAAAGAAAGGAAATGTCTTAATTAAGTTTGAAAGGTTGCGTAAATGTTATTTTAAATGAAGAAACAGATTACATGACTATTCTCATTTTTTAGAAGTTAATATTCCCCAGAATATGATAACATAACAATAATGATTATAATTAGCTTCAGTCAAAGATAGAGTTCTTTTATTAGCACTCATGTATTTCCTTGAATCATGTCAAATGGATATCCACATTATTTCATTATGACACTTTATTTTCCTTAATAGCATTATGAAATTACTTAAAAGGCCAGGTAAAAAATGCTTCTCAAATTCCAGGTCATGACCCATTAGTGCATAGGCAAATTAATAAACTGAGTCATGATGATATTTCATACAAATGAAAAAGTAGAACAGAAAATATCAGAGTGCATCACACTTTGAAAGGATAGGTTTTGTTTCATATACATTTTTTTATATATATGTATATATAGCATAATAAACATATAATGTGAGTGTGCTGAATCAAAAATTTTAAATGTACTTCTTACAGTAGAATGCGGACAGAAAGTTTGAGAAATCTTAAGATAGAGAATGTCCAAAATAAAACGTAAAAAAAAAGGCCATATTACTCTACACACTAAATATTATCTTAAATGCTAAATATCTTTATTGAAGCAGTGTCCTCAGCTCAGCCTTAGCAAATTTACAGTTCTAATAAAAAAAGAGGTATTCAGGCAAAATATATTCATATACATGTATGTGTATGTGCATACAAACACTTACCTATATATAAAAATTTTAAAACCTTTAAATATATTTAAAACCTTTAAAATATAATTAGAAATAGAACTTCCCATCCTATGAATAACCACTGTTAATAGTGTAAATCAGGGGTGCAGTTATGCTGGTGTTTTAAGTGTTCACTCACTCATGTACTAAGCTAAATGGTATGAAAAAATTTACATGTAGTTGCTACATTTTTAGTTTAAAATTTAAAGCCTATTTAGCACCTACCCTCTCATTAGCCTGGGACTATAGTAGATGGTCTGTGTGATGCAGCTACAATTCAGAAAGAAATTCTGAAACTGCATTTAATGGTTGAGAAGAGTCAATCTTACGCCTCATCTTAATGGGTTTTTTTTCCCTGATCGCTCTCTGATCTGAATCGGTCTTGCTGAACATTGTAACACTGCTTTGCTCATTCTTCATTGTGGACCGTATAGGCTACCTGGGAACTCTCGGGACTAAAAACATTCCAGACATTCCTTAACACAATGTTCCTGAAAAGGTTGGTTTCTTAGGATCCGGCAGGAGCACTGCCTGCATGGTTCGCAGAGACTGCTGCATATAAGCCTTTCATTAGCAGCCGGCCAGACAGCAGCAGCTGTCTCTTTGCTCTGAAAGACTTGCTTCACTCAACTGCAAGTCCATCAAACTAGCTTTTAGAGGGGAAAACGAGGACACTGTGATTCTCCGTAAAGAAGAATCAATCAGTGGGGCCGAGTTTCCAGCAACACAGTGAAGCTACACGTACATTGTATATCTTGGTATGATGGTGTTTTCTTTGGAAAGAGGCATTTAAATGAAGTCTCCTACAGCAAAATCTTGGTCCCCCAGATCCAAGGGTCTCAATCACTTTGAACGAATTCAAGAAATAGAAATTCTACCCTGGAACTCTAATTAGCTGCCTTTCTTATAAAAATAATTACAGGATGCACCATTTCCCTCCTTTTCCCTATTAATATTTCCAAATCTGCCTCCCTCCCTCCCTTCTCTCCTCTTGCTTCTCAAATACTTCCTTTGAAGTTCTCTACTTCTCTTTTTAGACCAGAACACATTGATATCAAACATTCCAGCGTTGAAGGTTTTCAAGGAGAACACAAAAACCAAGAAACTTTTTTCACATAGAAGTGGGTCCCTTCACATTCTTTCTGGCGGATGGGCTATTCACTGCCAACCTCAGGGGTTTGGTTTGCCTAGAATTCTCTTTAACTCAGCCCCTCCTCTTGGTTTCCACATTCCTTGATAAACACAGTCAAGCTCAGCATCTTTCTCAAAAACACAAAACCCTAGTGTAAGGGCTTATGCACAATTCTCACTCCATGAAATATGAGTTCTTGGCCAAGTGTTATAGCCTGTGATCACGCAGCTGGACCTGGGTGATCGGACCAGTGGAGTTTGTCCTCAGGCCCTATTCTTTCTCAGTGACCCGTGAGGTACTGAACAAACTAGAGGTACTCTGTATTCAGCCTGTGACTGACTGCCAATGAAATGTGACTCAGCACCCAGGGGCTCATCACAGAACGAGATGATTGAGAAGCTAAGGGATCATTTCACACTCCTAATATACAGTACGATAGCTGGGAGGAAAGCCGTTAGCCTCAGGGATGAGCGTTTTTCTCTCCCCATCTCTCCCTCCAGGTGGTTGTCGGCTGAGGTTCACAGAAAGTGCTGTTAAAGTGAGAGTAAGGTGGGCAGTGCTTTTCCTGCAGCACATATAGGACACGTGCATTTCCATGTCCTTTGTTGCCTTATTTGTTAGTCACTTTTCTGGTGACATTTAACCAGAGGTCTTTTGACTTTGGAATCTGTGACAGAATTTTCTTTCTTTCTTTCTTTCTTTCTTTCTTTTTTTTTTAGTTGAAGTACAGTTGCTGTACAATATTATATGTTACAGGTGTACGATACAGTGGCTCACAATTTTTAAAGGTTATATTCCATTTATAGTTATTAAAAACTATTGGCTGTATTCCCCGTGCTGTACAATATATCCTAGTAGCTTATTTTATACCTAATAGTTTGTACCTGTTACTCTCCTACTTTTATATAGCCCCTCCCCCCGCCCTCTCCCCGCTGGTAACCACTAGTTTGTTCTCTATATCTGTGAGTCTGTTGCTTTTTCGCTATATTCACTAGTTTGTTGTAATTTTTAGATTCCACATGTAAGTGATATCATTCAGTGTTACATCTTTCTCTGTCTGACTTATTCCACTTAGCATAATGTATGGCAGAATTTTCAAATGCTGGCTTTGAAATAGAGAAACTCACCTAGACGAGTCCTGTAAGATGTCATCACCTAAAAATACCCCCAGTGGATCACTAGGGGCAGGAAATGAAGCCGAGATCGCAAGTTCATACTGACTTTTAAAAGAGTCACTGTGGAGTGTTTACAAAGATCCCACAGATGACTAAAATTAGTTTATTCTGTACAGCATTAGCCATTCCTGACTCAAGATGGTGATACAAGCAGTGTTAAGCTGTGAGCTCACCAGGAAACTCATTCGCTAAAATTATTCTCTGGCAAGGAAAGACCCCTAGTTCACATCAATGGATGGAAGATGAGGTATAAATAGTAACTTGTTATGCCATCACTCAGAAGCTGTGTTTTCCGCTTGTCTCCAGATCTCTGTTTCTTGAAAATGTGAAAGCCTCCTGATCAGTCTCAATGTGGTGTGGTGTGTGTGTGTGTGTGTGTGTGTGTGTGTCTGTGTGTGCATCATCCTTTTAGTAGTGCAATACAATAATTGGAAAACAGAGGCTAAGTGATCTGGTTAGTATCATTCAGCAACTCACTGACACTTAAAACTGAGTTTTGGGCCCTATAAAGGTCCTATGAGCTGATAAGTGTAAATGGTCAATTGATTAGAAGCATGTTCAAATAGGTGTAGGCAGAGAAGGCTATGCAGTCACGTGTGCTGCTGGGATGGCTTCTCTGTTACGAAAAACGTTTTCCTGTGTATAGCTGACCCTTGAACAACATGGGTGTTAGTGACGCCGATCTTCCTTGCAGTCAAAAATCCACATATAATTTATCGTGAGCCCTCAGTATCTGAGGTTCTTCCATATTCTCAGTTTCAACCAACTGCAGACTCTGTAGTACTGTGGTATTTATTATTGCAAAAAATCCACGTATAAGTGGACCTTCACAGTGCAAACCCACATTGTTCAAGGATCAACTGTGTTTAAAGGTCAGCTTATCAGAATAAAGCTGCATCCGCACTCTACTGAAGTTACTGCTCTGGTTGATTCACTCAAGTAGTCAATTCCGTAAAGAAAAAAATCATACAAATCAACCATGTAACTAAATGGGCTAATCAACCCAGTAAAACAGTGGCTCTAGCATTTCTGTACCAGCCCATAATCTGTTATGTGCGCTCTTCATGGCTGACTTCATATTTCTTTTCATACAGATTTTCTATAGCATTCATTTCAGGACACAACTAAATATTCTTTAGTGTGTGCCAGAGTCATTTTGGTCCTAAACCATTCTATTTCTCTGTAGGTGCCCATTCTCTGCCACTGCCACTTTCCCCCATCTGCTAAATCCATTTTCTGACTTATTAAGTACTGGGATTATTTCTTTAGTGACAAAGCCCTCAAACTATGCATCACTGATTTTCTATTTTTGAAGCCCTGGAATTTTCCTTGTTGGGACACCGAGTGCTTTATTTCTAATTAGGCTTTCCTTCTTACTCATATTTGGCATTATCAATAAATTACACAACCAATAATTAGGAACAGGATCCCAGCGTGTGCTGCAAACATGATTCCCAGTCAGTCACTGGCGGGAAAGAAGGGGCATTCAGGGAGAGATGGAATTCGGACTGCAATGCAGGCAAGATGACTCTCTGGTTTGATAATGGAATGAGAAGTGGTTCATTTTTAAGCAACTTACTCAGGTTGGTGGGAGTTCTCTTTTGTAGTCAGATGAAAGTTTTTAGTAGAAACCATCCCCTTTTATTGGCTATTTTCTTTAAAATAGCCTTTATACCAAGAGGCAGCTTTAGAAAAAGCCATTGGACCTGTCTGCTGGAAAACCAGGGTTGAGCGAAATGCTCCAGAAGTGAAGTATTCTCTAAGATTCTCTTCTAATACCTCCACTTCCATGAAGTCTTTCCTAATCTCCCCCGCTGGGAACCGTATCTCCATCCTATCAACGCCCACCGCACTTTGAGATAATTCAGGTAAGGTACTCAGCACAGAGCCTGGTGTAAAGCAAGCACTGATTATTATTGTCCCTGTCTCTTTGTAGTACGTATCACCTGCTGGAGGGTCTAATGAATCATTTTATCCTCAGCAGTGACTCACACTTTCTGGTACCTCTAAGCATGTGTTGAATGAATAATAGATTGTCAGTCCATCTCAGGTATATTTGACCCTCAGACTTGACATTCAGTAGACACTCGATAAGTACAGGGCTAATGAATATTCAATGAATGGATATAAACAAAAAATCCACCACCGAAGTTCAGCTTTTATGTTCACAGGGTTAACTTTCCCAGTCTCCTGTTAGTGCCAAAGACATTGAACAACAATAACTTTACTCCTGAGCCCAGTTCCTATAAATGACCTACCAGTTATTTAAATAACTGGCCAACTAGCTTCATCGGCATGTCCCATATGCAGAGTAAAATAATTATGGCTAATACTTACTGGGCATTTGCTTTGTGCCAGGCTCTGTTCTGAGCACTTTACATGCACTCACTTATTAAATTCTCGCTGCAATCTGTTCTAAAGACAAGGCACTGAGGCACGATGATGTTAAATCCTTTGCCCCAGGTCAGGCTCTTGCCAAATACTGCATGGCAGCCGGAACTGGGTTGGAGTTGCAGATGAGTTATGGTTTGATGGCATATATCTCCCTGCTTTGTGCAAAATGTAAAACGAGAGCAAATGCCGGAAACAGTCCAGCCAAGATGCTGCTGCTCAGAGGCTTTGTCTCTCTCAAATACCTCTCCACTTTCCTTTTCATTGAAAGTGTCCCAGGTAGAGAGGGAGAGGAGGGCCACAGAAGCTGTTGCTTGGCTTGTGAGCACAGAAAATGTTTACTTCATGACTCAGACTCCGTACCTTTGTAAAGGTCTGCTCCATCAGTAAGCACCACCCTGCCTCACCTTCTCCCACTTTCTCTCTCATACTCTGATATCTCCCTGCTCTTCCCTTAGCTTTGACTTTTCCTCTTCCCTACCCTCCTTCAATTGTCTGGGCCCTACAGGTCAGTCAAGATGCAATTTAAATGACACCTCTTGCTGGAAGCCCTCCCTGACCATCTCAGACAGGTGTCAGATCCCTACAACTCCTTGTGTACCCTCCTATCCTGGCTTATCATTCTACATTGTAATTGTTGGTTTAATCATCTCTGCTTCTAGACTGTGAACTCATCAAGGGTGGAGACCCTGTCTTGTCCACTGGTATCTGGAGATACCAGTGTCAATTCTGGGCACAGAGGTGCGTCATAAATATTTGCTGAGTGAACAAATAGGTGAATAAATAAAAGTGTTCCCTTGCAAGTCTATTCTACTCTGAAAGCATTACATAAACCAAATGCAGGGACTCTGCATATCCATATTCAGATGCCTGAGATTGGCCAGAAGGACACAGGCAAGAATAACAGGTTAGAGATATTATTTCTTTGTCCCTATGTATCAGAAAGAAAATATCCCGCTATCCAACCCGAAACCATAGGCGTAAATAACGTTTGATGAGGAGAAAAAAGTAAGCCTGAAAAATTTGTGGCTGGAAAAAAATGTTTCAAACAGCATTTTATTTTTCCCTTCTGCGGGCTTGTTGTGTAAATTATGTGTGAGACAAATATGTGATAGAGAGATTCAGTGGCAATTACTTGTTCTCAAATGTCTGGTTAACCACGCCTCTTAATCCCACATACAGTAGTTTAGCACAGAATTAAATTTTGCCCTTTAGGCAGGATTGGCACCTGGAATTTCGTGTTTCTGTAGTTTAAATGTTTTTTCCCACTATTTGTACTTTTCCATTTAGAATAAATGCACTGAGTGTGTGTGGGGAAATACAAATAGAATGGGATTTTTATGATTCAACTCATCATCCTTATTGGTTTGTGGTCGATTTTTGTAGATACTAATTTTTAAAATTACCTATCTCTAATTAGTTACAGGAACACAGTAAGAATTGCTGGGCCACTGTCCTCTAATGAATCGAGCATCTTCTCTTTGTCAATATTCAAAGTCTTCAATTTTATAAAGGAAAATCATTTCCTTCAACCTTTACTCCCAAAACACAGAGACTTCATGGGACAGTGTTGTTTGACGTAATTAGGGAGAAAGATTTTTCCCTGCTGCCATACATAGCAGGAATGGGGGAGGGGAAGAGGCATTGATCTAATTAACTGGGGACTCTCTTGCCCCCATATCAGTGGTAGTACTTATTTATTCATTCAACATCCATTAATGTTCACTGTGCACCTAGAATGTCCTGGAAGCTGCTATTTACTGGCGATATAGAAAGAACCAAGGCATGGTCTCTGTCCTCAAGGAGCTTACAATGCAGTGGGAGACAGTTGTATAAGTAACTGCCATCAAACAAGGCAAGTCTCACGTGGGAGTCTGTACAAGGTGCAGCAAGGCTTTAGGAGAATCTGAGCTGGCTGGGGAAGTCAGGGATGTGGGTTCACAGGGAGGAGAGCATCTGAGCTGAGACGTGCAGGAGCAACACTTTGCCAGGCAGCAGAGCCGGTGAATGAGTGACGGGGGAAGGTGCTCTAGACACAGGGCTGAGAAAAGTGGGTCCTTGGAATCTTTGGGGCTTTATTATCAGTGACATGTGGCCTGTGACCCACCTCACAACTCACAGAGACACATCAGTGTGAGGCTACCTGGGGAAGACACTAAGGTTGGCGAGGATCTGTTCAGATTGGCCTGGAAGCGGGTGGGGGGCGACGGAGAGAGTGGGAGAAAGAGGGAGAGAGAGACAGACAGAAAGTGTGTGTTAGTTCACTCTGGCAACCATATCAGAATGAGGAGGCAGAGGCAGCAGGACCTGTGTTGTAAGCCACAAGATCTGGACTGACTCAAGTTTCCAGTGCATGGTCATGGCCACCTACATCCTCCCAGTACAACTTAGGTTGAGCCTTTCACGCAAATTAATTTGAAGGCAGAAAGAGGAATTTAACACACCATTAGACTATTCTGATGGCGTGAGGTGGGATATTTTCAAAATAGAGTTTACTTTTTGAGGGGAGGATATTTGTGTGTGTTAATCTACTAAATAATGTATTTAACCTTAGAGAGGTAATTCCAACACTTCCAACAGAAAACCAACCGAGGCTCCTTCATCGTTCTCCATCAGCATTTCCCCCTTTTCTTTTCTTTTTAAAGACTATCAGTCAACCCTTTTGGTTTTTTAAATTTATTTATTTATTTATTTTTGTCTGTGTTGGGTCTTCGTTGCTGCGCGCGGGCTTTCTCTAGTTGCGGCGAGTGGGGGCTACCTTCCTCGCGGTGCGAGGGCTTCTCGCTTCTCACTGCGGTGGCTTCTCTTGTGGAGCGTGGACTCTAGGCGCACAGGCTTTAGGATTTGTGACACGTGGGCTCAATAGTTGTGGCTTGCGGGCTCTAGAGCTCAGGCTCAGTAGTTGTGGCACAGAGGCTTAGTTGCTCCGCGGCATGTGAGGTCTTCCTGGACCAGGGCTCAAACCCGTGTTCCCTGCATTTGCAGGTGGATTCTTAACCACTGCGCCACCAGGGAAGTCCTCTCCTTTCTCTTGAAAAGCAGTTCATAAATACCTTCTTTATGCTTTACACAAAGTAAAAAATTATGGCTCCATTGGAGCCAGCAAAAATATAGGGAAGAAGGTGATTTTTACAGTCCTTGTAAAATCTGTGATGTCAGATCTATTCTTCCAGGAGTTAAATCTTCTATTTAATTGTATATTGACATTTTTCTGTGCTTATGTCCATGTAAGTACTTATGTCTGTTTCCATAGCTCTTCAGAATTTCGGGAAGGAAATTCTGCTCCAACCACCCTAATCTACTACTGCCCCTGTGTTCTGTTGACGAGGTCCCTTTGTGCCATGGCACAGTCCATTTTCCTATCTGAATTGTTCCGTCTTAGAAATCCATGAATCTCTCCTCCTTCAGAATCTGGCTCAAAATTAAATTTCTCTGATAAATTTAATCACTATTCCAATTGTTTCTTGACAACATTTATGAACTATTAAAACTTGCATACAAGTTTCTGTTTAAGCCATCTTGAACATTTTAATGTACATATTTTGGGCATTTTCAAACAGTATCATCCTTAACCTAGTGTAAGTATTCAATAGGTGGTGACCCAAACTGATGGACAGAAAGTGGAAACACATTTTCATCTGTCTGTCCTAATTTTATGTTTACCTCTAAAATTTCAGAATTTTTTTCTAGAACCCAAAGTACTTGTTGCATCAGGACATAATCTCTAACTTCTCAGTACAGTTCTATAAAAATTAAAAAATATATATTTTATATGCACAGAAAAGTACAGAATATAAAAAAACAGAATTTTAAAAGGCAAATATCCTGTCATATATGTTCTAGATGTTTTATTTTTGTTAGAAAGAAATAAAATATTAAAGATATAATTGATATCCCTTTTGTAACCCTCTCTTACACTGTTTCCTTTCTTTTCTTCCTAGAGGCAACCATAGTCCTGAAATTGGTGCTTTTACTTCCCATCTCTGTTCCTATACATTTGCTAAATATGTATTTTTCCATACTTAATATATTTATTAATGTTTGTGTTTTAAAATTTTACCTAAAAGATATCTTCACATATCTGGATTTTGTTATTTTTTCCAATCTAAGAATCTCCGTATTTTATTAAACAGATGTAATCTATTCATATTTATTGTGATTATTGACATGTTTGGGATTGGAATTTTTTACTTACCAACATTTTTCAATGCTTTTTTTCTTCTTTCTTGTTATTTTATAAGTATTCATTTCTGTATTTGTTTGTTTGTTTGTTTCCACACTGTTTTGGACAATAAACACTCTATCTATCTTCCTAATGTGGTTACCGCTTTAAATTTTAAAATGTGCATCATTAGAAAAATTCCAAGTCTGTATTCACCTTCTCAATCTTAGTCTCTAGGTATTCATCCAGATATTTTATTCCCTATACAAATACAAATATCCTTTTTCCTTTTTATTTCTAAGAAAAATTGTTATATTATACACACTCTTCTATAGCTTACTTTTCTCAAATATATCTTTTGAACATTTTTCTATGTCAGTAATATGGTTCTGTCTCTTTTTCTTAATGGCTACATAGTAATGATGATGATGACCAACATTTGCTGAGTGATTACTCTGTGCCAAGAGTTTCTCTCATCTATAGTTTACAAGAACCATATGTGGAAGAAGCTCCATTTTGAAAATAAGGAACCTGAGGCTTAGAGGGGAGTGGTAGGTAAAATAATGCCCCCCAAAGATGTCCTCGTTTAAATCCCTGGAACCTGTGAATGTAATACCGTACAGGGCAAAAGGGATTTTGTAGATGGGTTAAAGGTTAAGACCTTGAGATAGGGAGATTATTCTGAATCATCTAGGTAGGCCTAATCTAATCACTTGAGTCCTTAAAAGTAGAACCTTTTTTGTCTGGGTTAGAGAGAGAGACAACAGTAGAAGCAGGGTCAGAGAGGTGACAGTGTGAGAGGGATTCAGTACTCTGTTGTTGTTTTTGAGACATAGGGGTCTACATGCAGGGACCGGCAAGAGGACTTTAGGAGCTAAGGGCTGACCTCAGCTAACATCCAGCAAGGTAACAGGGCCCTCAGTCCTACAACCACGTGGAACTGAAGTCTGTCAACACCTGAAAGAGCAAGGAAAGGAGTTCTCTCCTGGACTCTGAAAGAAGGACCTGAGCACTGCCAACACATTGGTTTCAGTCCAGTGAGACCCATACCAGACTTCTGACCTACCAAACTACAAGATTATAAATTTGGGTTGTTTTACACCTCTAAAATTGTGGTAATTTGTTATGATGGCAGTAATAGAAAGCAAATACAAGGAACCACAATGAGAAATTTACAGTGAAATGGGAATTCAGACTCAGGTGGTCTGACTCCAGGATGTGTGTACAGCTAAATCATTATTTATTAGCCAGTCCATATTGATGGGCATTTAGATTGCTTTCAATTTACAGTATGTCAGACAATGGGACAGTAGCTTTCCTGATATCTATATCTTCAAATACTTTAGCTAGAATTTCTACAGGAAAATTTCCTAAAAGTGAAATTATTGGGTCAGAGGAGAATCACATTAAGTATTTTTATAAGTACTGCCAAATTGCCTGGCAAAATGTTCCCAATGAAGCTCTTAGACTAGAACTGAAATCATCAGGGAAAGAATTAACAAAAAGTATGGATGGATCTGGGTTATTGGTGACCATTTCAGCAAAGAAAAGAACTGAAATGATCACATAACCGAAAGTGCCTTTCTCCTTCATTTTAACTGGAGGACTTGCAGACATCTGTTCCAGAAGAGTTCCTCTGGCTTTGTCTTCTCTCTGTGCATTGTGAACAGATTCACTTTGTGCTTTTACTTGTGAGTCTTGCTTTTTGGCCTTTTAGGCAATAATGACTGGCAAAAATAAATAGCCTTTTCAGTAAGGATCCCTTGTGCTACACATACATTCTAAAATACTCTATTACTTCAACTGAGGCTAGATTTTCTCACGTGCACAATAGGTACTTTAAAATACTAATAGCATTTCATTAATTTTGAATGATAGTCTTCTCAGCGGGGCCCTGGAACTCAACTTATGGAAGAAATCACTGGTTAAAGAAAACTAACATAGCAACCAGCTCACGTGTATGGGCTCTGTGACTAGATGGCATTTTATGGGAGTCACCAAAGCAGGCCCGATAAGATTTAATGGCCCATTCCTCACGTGACTCTACATCAAAACAACCTCCACATTGCTGGAAAAAACTTTTACTTTCTTTGGGCATCTTAACCCCAATCATTTATCTGGAAAGCGGTCTCCTTCACTCCTGGCTTACACCAATGCTTTTGTTGTGCTTGTAGATCTGATAGCATCCTTTTTTCCCAGGCTCTTTCTTTGTTCTAGAACTTCTTTATCTCTCACTCTACTGCCTCGGAGATTTTGGTTCTCTCCTTATGCTGTGATTTTTCCGTCTTTAGAGTTATGAAAACTTTGACTCAATTGTTCTGCTTGTTTCTTCTCTTTTGCTCAACTGCTAGATCCTGGGACATTGTAATAAACATCCTCATGGCTGTGAAATGGAAAGATGTCTAACTAATGATGTTTGTTTGTTTGCTTATTTATTTATTTTTGCTTCATTTTACCTAGGAAACCAGACTGGAAAATTTGAATTCTGATTAAATTTTGGATATTATAATGAATAATAATACCTCCTATTTATTGAACATTTACCATGAGCCTGATACTATTAATTTTTTTAAAAAATGCTTTAACTTAAAAGTCTTCAGGGCCATTCTGTGAGGTAGGTGCTACTATTATCCCCATTCCACTGTTGAGGAAATCGAGGCTTTAAGAAGTTAGGCAATCTGATCCAGGCTGTGTAGTAGTAAATGATAAAGCTGAGATTGAAACACAAGCTTGTTTGACCAGTCTGTACTCTTAACCACTATACCAGAATGTTCTTTGACATTTCAAAATCATTTGTAAGCAATACTTCCAAGAACATTTTTAACAGAAAAAAGTTAAACACAGAGCTACTTAGTTGTGATGAAGTAGAAAGAATACTGGAATAGGAGTCAAAAGAGGGAGTCTCAGCTGTGTCCTTAACTAACTGAGCAAGTCCCCAGGCAAGTCAGTTCACCAGCCCCTCCCTTATCTTTTTTTTCCCCCCGTCTGTAAAAGTGCCAGTCTTCTAGCATTCTTAAAAAAAAAACTTGATTTCCTCTTCTTGATTTCCTCTTCTTTAAGTTTTCCTATACTAAGATAGATGAAATCTGCTGCTGCCATATCATTTGTGACAGTTAAGGCTGGTATCAAATGAGTCAGTTGGCAGAGGGCTACTTGTTCTGAAAAAAGAAGAAAAAAGCAATGATTAAATGCCACCCCCACCCCCACCCCCAGGCAGAGAGCAAGCTGAACATAATGACTCAAGTTCAAACCCTAGAAAATCTAGGCGGAAATGGGGTGGATATATTCTTCTGTCTCTAATTTTCTCTGTGTATATTCATCTTTGATCGTAACGATGTGGATGAATGTGTGGCTCATCAGTTAATCATCATCTCAAATTTGCTCAAGCCATTGTATAGCAATAATGCTACCAAACTGTCTTTGTCCAGTTGGAAATGAGACCCAGCCGAGAAGACTTGCTAACTTTCTCAAGCATGTATCTTCATTCTATCACATAGCTTTTTCCTATCTCATGTGTTTTTGGCTGAATTGTGTCCCCACAAAACTCATATGTTGAAGCCCTAACCCTAATACCTCACCATGTAACTGTATTTGGAGATGGGGCCTTTAAAGGGGGTAATTAAGATAAAATGAGGTCATACGGGTGGGCCCTAATCCAATATAACAGGTGTCCTAATAAGAAGAGGAGATTAGGACACAGAAACACAGTTGGGAGGACGGCCATGTGAGGGCTTAGAGAGAAGGTGGCCATCAGCAAGCCAAGAAGAGAGGCCTCAGGAGAAAACAAACCTGTTAACACCTTGATCTTGGACTTCCAGACTCCAGAACTGTGAGAAAATAAAATTCTGTTGCTTAAGTCAACCTATCTTTGGTATTTTGTTATGGCAGCCCTCGCAAATTAATATACCATGTTTTAAATCCAGGGTTGTTTTTAGGTTTTTCCATTACTTCTCAGAAGATCTTTACCTTGATTTTTAATTTTCTTTCCTCCCTTGCCTGAGCTAGATTTCCTTGCCCTAGGAAGTCATACTCAGGTATCAAGCTTCATCCACATACTGGAGTACAGGTATTTCACAGATGTTAACAGTGTTTGAAGAGTACCCAGTGTTAGTGAATCTTGACTGGTATTTTGAATACAGCTTACATTTCTACACCTACGTAAAATCCTTGTCACTGCCTCACCTGTGGGTGTCAGTTCTTAAATAATTTAATTTTATAGCTAATAAAATAAAAAACTGAACCATATATAATTGATTTCTCACCCCTCACCAATACCCCATGAATTTTTCTTCTTTTTCTTACTTCCTCTCTTGGTAAAATGCAGAAGCATGCCCATTCATCTAAGTTCATGTTCTCAAGCTAAGAACTTAGGAGTCATACTTGATCTTTTCTTTGCCTCATACATCCAACTCATTACCCACTTCTGTTCATTCTTCCTTTAAAACACCTAATAGGAAAAGACTTGTAATATTAATCTATAATATTAAATTTGAATTACAAATATCAGTATGGACTAATGAAGTACAAATATCAGTATGGACTAATGTATTAAAAATATCTATGTATTTATGTATCTACCTATCTATCTATTCTAGCTCTGTCCACTGAAAGAACATAGAAGCTATGATATCCCCCTAGCAATAAGCACATCCAGAATCCAGATTTTGGTTTCTATTCATCATTAGCTACAAAAAGAATAATGGTCTTTGGAGAAATAGCTGATTCTAGGTGTTGGGCAGTGAACTTACAAGGTGAGTTTAGGATATCTTGTATCAGAAACCAAGGAAGTGCTCAGTGATTTATGCGGGCATGTTAAAAGGACCCAGGAACTAGTTTGAAAGGATTTCCACTACACAAATTTTGAACAATTTGAAGTATAATTTATTGTAAAACATTGAATACATAAAAATCTATTAGTCCATAGTGATACCCCAAAAAAGTGAAGGAAAGGAAAAAAAAATCATTTGGATCATTAGAGATGACTACTCAATAAATCCTTACTCTGAACTTGGTAGTAAAATGGAAAGAAGTAAACATTTACTGTACCTTTTTATGAGGAATTTTATATTATCCTAGTTAATGAGGGAAAACTCATCTTTAGAAAAGAATGAAAAAAAGGAGTGATACTATTTGAAAGTCATTATTTTGCAACCCCCAATGAAATAATTGATTCAGGCAAGGATCATCCGTGGTGAAAGTTTATTGCAGAACAGGATAGTCACACAGTGACAAACATCACCACACATATTACTTACTAATTGTAAAGAGCAGAAGGGAGAGATCTGGTAGTCACCACTTTGACCAAGTAATCGACCTAAAAGCATTGATAATACGCTATAATCTTGCATTATGTTTCTCCTGATGTGATGCAGATGAAATCCACAGAATTGTTTATGAACTACTCTTGCCAAAAGTGTTCAACCTGAATCTAATTAAGCCTTTGGACCTAACTTCAAATATATAGGAATTATAGGACACCAGAGAACAATCAAATTACAAGGAAACCTATGGAGGAATCCCAAATGTGAAATATTCTATACAACTTTTTGGATTCTTCCAAAAGTCACTATCATCAGTGAAGAAAGAGTAGGGGGGAACTGCTCTAGATGAAAAGAGATAAAGAGACATAACAACCAAATACAGTATATGAACCTTGATTGACTCTTGGCCTGATAAAAGCAGCTAAAAACCATTTTGGGAACAAGTGGAGAAAATGTGAATATGAGCCATATATTAAATGATATGACATACGATATTAAGAAACTAATATCAACGTGCTTAGATATAATAATGAATTGTGTGATACAGAAGAAAATTCTTATTTTTAGCAGATGTGTATTTGGGTGTGACTAGGAAGCAGGATCCTCCTCTCAAGGGGCAATATTACTCAGGATCAGTTGAATGGGGGCCCAGTGTTGCTAAATCTTTGTCTTGGACAATAAGTCAAAAATAAAGGTTTGTATACAAATTCTCATTTTAAACACTGACAAGTAATTTTCTTTAAAACACCACAGGCTGAAAAAAATTTGGGCTACAGTGTACGACTCCTCCACGCTCACTCTTTCATATTGGTCTTTGTATCATTCTTTATTCTCTCTTCTTGATCTAGAATACTTTCTCCATCCTTTTGCCATTGAAGTCCTGTGAGTCTTTCAAAACCCAGCAAGCAAGGCCATTCACCTTCTCAAACTCCCGTAGGCAGAGTCAGCGCTCCCTCTTTGGAGTGTCTGGCCGTTTATACAAACCTCCATCCTAGGACTTGTAATGGAATGACATATTTGGTTGTCCGTCTCCTCCCCCTGGGTTCTGAGCCCTCATGATCAAAAGCCACAGTTTATTCATTCTCGTCTACCCCGTAATGCTCACAGTGTCTAATATAAAGTCAGCGCTCGATGAACATCTGTTGATTGAGTTGCAGCCTGTTAAAAGAAATGCTGCAGAAAAATTTAGGACATGGTTTCTGTGGCATCCAGTTGGAAATGTACTTAAGAATGTCTGTGAATCAGTAAAAGAAATTTTCCTATTATTATATTCCAAGTAAGGCTGTCTCCTGGGATCATTTGTCTCTTATAGGAAGTCAGGTAAACAAGTTCAGTTTTGAAAAGAAAAAAATTGTCAAAATAAGGTTCTTTCTGACGTTTTAGTCCAAGAGAATGAGTAATAGAGAACTGTTTCAAGGATGGATTTTCTAGGACAATTTTGGCCAAGATCAGGCCAAGGATCTAGGCAGCTTCAGTAACCTACAAATACTCTAAACCTACTTGAACCTATACAAGAACTGAATGGTAGAGTGTGTACTAAATCAAGTCACCTCCTCCCTTTTGGGACATCAATTCCTATACACCCTACACACCCAGTTCTCTCCTTCCTGTCTCTTTCATGCATTTTTTTTTCTGCAATGCTTCCTTTCTTCCTTTCTTTCTCTCTTCCTTCCTTCCTTCCTTCCTCTCTCTTTCTTTCTGCATTCCTTTCAAAATCCAGCTCAAAATCTACTTCTTCCAGGGAATCTCTGATAAATGCCACATGCCTTGATTTTTCCTTTATATTGTATTCTCCATTTATCTGTATTCTTTTATGCTAGGTATGGTCTATTCCTGTGTAGGCTATATAATTAGAACGATTATGTTGTTAAGAATAAGATAATAATAATTTGGAGGGATAATAAGATTGTTAAAAATTCAGCGGGAATGTAAATTGATACAGCCACTATGGAGAACAGTATGGAGGTTCCTTAAAAAACTAAAAATAGAACTACCATATGACCCAGCAATCCCCCTACTGGGCATATACCCTGAGAAAACCATAATTCAAAAAGAGTCATGTACCACAATGTTCATTGCAGCTCTATTTGCAATAACCAGGACATGGAAGCAACCTAAGTGTCCATCGACAGATGAATGGATAAAGAAGATGTGGCACATGTATACAATGGAATATTACTCAGCCATAAAGAGAAATGAAATTGAGTTACTTGTAGTGAGGTGGTTGGACCTAGAGTCTGTCATACAGAGTGAAATAAGTCAGAAAGAGAAAAACAAATACCATATGCTAACATATATATATGGAATCTAAAAAAAAAAAAAAAAAGGTTCTGAAGAACCTAGGGGCAGGACAGGAATAAAGACGCAGACATAGAGAATGTACTTGAGGACACAGGACAGGGAGGGGGAAGGGTAAGCTGGGACGAAGTGAGAGAGTGGCATGGACAAATATACACTATCAAATGTAAAGTAGATAGCTAGTAGGAAGCAGCTGCATAGCACAGGGAGGTCAGCTTGGTGTTTTGTGACCACCTAGAATGGTGGGATAAGGAGGGTGGGAGGGAGATGCAAGAGGGAGGAGATATAGGGATATATGTATATTTATGTATATTTATAGCTGATTCACTTGTTATACAGCAAAAACTAACACATCATTGTAAAGCAATTATACTCCAATAAAGATGTTAAAAAAAAAACTCCAGACCCCTTCCTGGAGATTCTGATTCTGTTGGCATGGGATGGGGGATGGGTACAGGTATTTTGTGTGTGTGTGTGTGTGTGTGTGTGTGTGTGTGTGGTATGCAGGCCTCTCACTGTTGTGGCCTCTCCCGTGGTGGAGCACAGGCTCTGGACGCGCAGGCTCAGAGGCCATGGCTCACGGGCCTAGCTGCTCCGTGGCATGTGGGATCCTCCCGGACTGGGGCACGAACCCGTGTCCCCTGCATCGGCAGGCGGACTCTCAACCACTGCGCCACCAGGGAAGCCCAGGTATTTATATTTTTAACAAGCTAATTCTTATTTTATTTATTTATTTATTTTTTTGTGGCTGTGCCGAGCAGCTTGCAGAATCTCAGTTCCCTGACCAGGGATTGAACCCCAGCCACGGCAGTGAAAGCCCAGAATCCTAACCATCAGGCCACCAGGGAACTCCCGCAAGCTAATTCTTATCATCAGGCAACTGGGAAACACTAGCGTTATCCTTATAAAGTTTGGATTTTGGGTCAGATTAATTAGGATTTGAGGCTGGGCTCTAGAGGTTGTTAGCTGTGTGAAGCATTAGACAAGTTACCGTGTCCACAGACACGGCTTTTCATCTAGAAAATGTGGATGATAATCACTATTCCCCATTTTCCTGGGGAATTAAATGATTCATGTCGAGCATTAGTACAGTTCCCGGAATATTCTAAGTTCTCAGTAAATATTGAAAATTATGTTTATATTTGCTTGTAATTTGTTTGGTTATTTACTATGATTCAAGGTCTGGGTGATGGATTTTTGGTTCTTCTGTAACACTGGTGATTCAGGGTAGGGTGACCCATAAAATTTTGCCCCAGCCGAAGACTATTGTTGAGAGCCTGTTAACCTTTGCCAAGTTTTTATTGCCTCAACAAGGTATCTCTTTTCTTTGTCCTCTTTAATTTTACCTGTCACCTCCATTAAATTATAAAAAGACCTTTGAGGCCAGTGACCCAGACAGATACTTTTGTTACACAGTAAGTAGATCCAATACCTTGTATAGTGGGCTATCAGCAGAGGGCATTATCTAATAGAACCCACATTTATTTCATAGAGTTGTAGAACCATAATTTCTTATTTAGGTTACAACAGCTCCTAATGGGTCTTAGAGCCTTACACTCTTGCTCCCCTACAATCCAGTGTCTACACAGTAGCCAGTGTGATCGTTTAAAAATGTAATCACAGAAAGTCATTCCCTTTTGATCTTCCAATGCTTTTCACTGTATTTAGAATAAAATTGAAATTCCTTACCATGGTTTTGTAAGCCCTACCTGATTTGGGCTGGTCTGTCTGACCTCATCTCCTGTCATTAACTTCCTGTATCATTACATTCCTGTAACTTTGCTGTTCCTCCTGTCTGGGTTTTTTTCCCCTAGATATTCCCATGATTAAGCCCGGATGTCACCTTCTCAAGACCTTCCTTCTGCTCCCTATTCAAAGTTTTCCTCCCATTAGTTTCTATCCTATTAGTCTGCTTTATTTTCTTCTGATCACTTATCCACTGTCTGATATTGTATTTATCAGTAACTGTTGTTAACTTGCTTGTTCATTGGAAGCTCCATGAGAGCAGGCATCTTGCCCATCTTGTATTCCTAGCACTGGGGACAGAACGTGGCACATTGCATGCGCTCCATATATGTTTGTCAAATTGATAAATGAACTTTACAGATAGGCTGAAGTACATCTACAGAATCCAGTAGATTTCAACTTTTTTTAAAAACGCAGAAGACTCATCAAACAAAATATTTGGTTTTAAATAATTAATTTGTATGTTTGTTCAGTTCTTTTCACTCATTTCTTGACAATTAATAAGATTCTATACACAGAACAAGTTCTTAGCAAATACTTGGTAATTTAATGACTCCTTGTTCAACAAAAACTACCACCAGGGGGAAATCAATCCTCTGAGCAGTAGCTGCAGACAGTGAGAAAACCTGGCTAGAGGAGAAGCGGACCTGACCCCAGGGGACAAGGGCAGGTGAGAGGCACTTAGTGTTGCACAGCTCCTCCAGGGTTTCTCTGCAGCTCTATAGAGAGAGCAGTAGGAAGCAGAAGAAGCAGGGCCATCATTGAAGCACCCAGAGGAGAAGCAGCAAGAGAGGGCTCTTCAATGCTGCCAGAGCTGCAGTGAGAAGCTGCCTGGCCTGGAGTGGCCTTGGCCCAGTGGCTGCAGCACTGCAGAAAGGACGGCAGTGGTGGTGCTGGCAGCAGTGGTGGTGACACAAGGACAATATCTCAGGGAGGTAGGGACATGGGAAGCAGGCTCCCTCAAGGTGCAAGCCAGAAGGGACTTGGGAAGGAGCAATAACTGACAGATTACACTTTTATAATCTTAATTTTTTTAACATTTTAAAAACTAATTTCATAGAACATCTACATAGGAACAGTTACTGATACATTCTTTTACACTAACATTGTACGGTTTCAGTTCAGTAATTTTCCATTAACAAATATTTTTTCTACCTACTACAATTCCCTCCTTTTTCCTTAAGACAAGACAACTAAGGCTCAACAGAAATTACTCATTAGGTTATCACCATTCTTCTCTCTCCTTAAAGTTGCTATACCTTTATAGAATTTGTGTTTCCATTAATGCTTCAATTTTTTGATGCCACTTTGTATACAGCACTTAATTATGGAGAAAAGAAAAAGCACAACTAAAACAAGGAAGGATATATGCTATATCTTTAACAATATATTTTCTGGTTCCCTTTAGATGCCCAGTCAACCAGGATCACATACAGGTTTCACGCTTTATTGGAGATATGTGAAAGACTTACTGGTCTCACACATTTTATGTATGTTGACTTCTATGTTTTGACTCATCTAAATAAACACAGCAAGACTCATTTACAAGGGTACATATGCTTTCTATTCAACCAGAAAAAAATCTAAAGCTAGATGTAGAAAAACAATGATACTAAAAAACTCTTTAACTTCGGATTGTATTAGACTGAGATTTTCTGCAGTAAAGTTCTTTACAGTTAGAACGGTGCCTGAAAAGTTTGCCATGGATGTGGAAAGTGCATGAAGTACTGCTCCAGGAGACATTATACAGATGAAATACTTTATCCACTAGCATAAATGCTCTCTTAATTCTTTCCCAGTGGTCCTTTGGAATGTGTTTTATTTGCTCTTGGTAAAGTCTGGATGCCAAGATGCAGGAAATATATTCCCTACAGAACAGGTGTCTGTTTAACCCCCACGTATGATTTTATAAATGAGTTTAGCTAGAAACAGCCTGGTGGGAGCCTATATAATGTTTACGCTGTAATTTCAGGTCCCGTAATAGGTCTGGAATAGTGTAGGCTACTACTACACTACTGCACTCCCACCCCCCAAAATAGGAACTCCTAAAGGTTGCTATATGTAGGCCTATCAATATAAAAGCTGGGAGATACATCCATATTCCCACCATTTTTTTTGTCTAATTATTCAATTTAATTCAACTACTTCCCTAGAAATGAATATCAGAGAAAAGTATGCTCAGAAAGGTGATTTTGGGAGTAGCTGACTTATCACTTTCCACAATGGTTATTCTGAAGTTTGGGTAACAAATGGGGTAGTGGCCTCCTTTTCCTTCCCACTAAAAATTAGGTATCTAGTTAAGTCCATTAGACAGGCAGAGTAAATTACGGGGAGAACTGAGTGTGGAGAGTAGTTCACTTATCTTTTGTAATAAGGTCCCTTTTGACTAATTCTCTACTGAAGTTCTCACTTTATCCACAGGGTTCTTCAAAGGGAACGCTCACAATGCGCATCTTCTGTAGTCGAGTTACAGGACTCTTGGGTAAATATTCAGTACTTGATTGTATTTTGACATATCAGGACAGGACATAGTTGGGTTGAGAAGACTTTAGTTTCTCAACTGTGGGCTGTGTAACTGTATTCCTTTCTCAACTGCAACACGAGAGATATGAGAAGGAATGGTGGATCTCTATAGTGATGAAGTTAGGAGTTTGTTAAACTGCCTTTTGGAAGTCAGCGTAGGAGTAAGTAGTGCTGTTGGGTTCAGTGCGGGTTGTTTCCTTAACTGTTTTAGTTAACCAGCCACAGCAACAACCAGAAACACATGAATTAGGAATTTATTTTAGGTACTCAGGTATGGGAGTGGCTCTACTCAATGTTGGGCTTAACTCTTTGGTGGCAAATTGCAGTGCTCCATTTAGAGTGGCATGATCTCTAGAAAGCCGGCTGGGACTCATGAGGGGCTTTTGAAAAGGTGGGACTCGAGAAGCGAGAAGAACAACAATCCTGCAGCCTGTGGAAAAAAAAACACATTCATAGAAAGATAGACAAGATGAAAAGGCAGAGGGCTACGTACCAGATGAAGGAACAAGATAAAACAAGTAAATGAAGTGGAGATAGGCAACCTTCCAGAAAAAGAATTCAGAATAATGATAGTGAAGATGATCCAGGACCTCGGAAAAAGAATGGAGGCAAAGATCGAGAAGACACAAGAAATGTTTAACAAAGATCTAGAAGAATTAAAGAACAAACAAACAGAGATGAACACTACAATAATTGAAGTGAAAAATACACTAGAAGGAATTAATAGCAGAATACCTGAGGCAGAGGAACAGATAAGTGACCTGGAAGACAGAATGGTGGAATTCATTGCTGCGGAACAGAATAAAGATAAAAGAATGAAAAGAAATGAAGACAGCCTAAGAGACCTCTGGGACAACATTAAATGCAACAATATTTGTGTTATAGGGGTCCCAGAAGGAGAAGAGAGAGAGAAAGGACCCTAGAAAATATTTGAAGAGATTATAGTCGGAAACTTCCCTAACATGGGAAAGGAAATAGCCACCCAAGTCCAGGAAGCTCAGAAAATCCCATACAGGATAAACCCACGGAGAAACATGCCTAGACACACAGTAATCAAATTGGCAAAAGTTAAAGACAAAGAAAAGTTATTGAAAGCAGCAAGGGAAAAATGACAACATACAAGGGAACTCCCATAGGGTTAACAGCTGATTTCTCAGCAGAAACTCTACAAGCTACAAGGGAGTGGCATGGTATACTTAAAGTGATGAAAGGGAAGAACCTACAACCAAGATTACTCTACCCAGCAAGGATCTCATTCAGATTCGATGGAGAAATCAAAAGCTTTACAGACAAGCAAAAGCTAAGAGAATTCAGCACCACCAAACCAGCTCTACAACAAATGCTAAAGGAACTTCTCTAAGTGGGAAACACAAGAGAAGGAAAGGACCTACAGAAACAAACCCAAAATGATTAAGAAAATGGTAATAGGAACATACATATTGATAATTACCTTAAATGTGAATGGATTAAATGCTCCAACCAAAAGACACAGGCTTGCTGAATGGACACAAAAACATGACCTATATATACGCTGTCTACAAGAGACCCACTTCAGACCTAGGGACACATACAGACTGAAAGTGAGGGGATGGAAAAAGATATTCCGTGCAAATGGAAATGAAAAGAAAGCTGGAGTAGCTATACTCATATCAGATAAAATAGACTTTAAAAAAAAATAGACTTTGAAACAAAGAATGTTACAAGAGACAAGGAAGGACACTACATAATGATCAAGGGATCAATCCAAGAAGAAGATATAACGATTATAAATATATATGCATCCAGCATAGGAGCACCTCAATACATAAGGCAACTGCTAACAGCTATAAAAGAGGAAATTGACAGTGACACAGTCATAGTGGGGGCCTTTAACACCTCACTTACACCAATAGACAGATCATCCAAACAGAAAATTAATAAGGAAAAACAAGCTTTAAATTACACAACAGACCAGATAGATGTAATTGATACTTATAGGACATTCCTAGAGTAATGGAAATAAAAAGAAAAATAAACAAATGGGACCTAATGAAATTTAAAAGCTTTTGCACAGCAAAGGAAACCATAAACAAGGTGAAAAGACAACCCTCAAAATGGGAGAAAATATTTGCAAATGAATCAACAGCCCATGCAGCTCAATATTAAAGAAACAAACAACCCAATCCAAAAATGGGCAGAAGACCTAAATAGACATTTCTCAAAGGAAGACATACAAATGGCCAAGAAGTACAAGCAAAGCTGCTCAGCATCCCTAATTATTAGAGGAATGCAAATCAAAACTACAATGAGGTATCACCTCACACCAATTAGAATGGGCATCATAAGAAAATCTACAAACAACAAATGCTGGAGAGGGTGTGGAGAAAAGGGAGCCCTCTTGCACTGTTGGTGGGAATGTAAATTGATACAGCCACTATGGAGAACAGTATGGAGGTTCCTTAAAAAACTAAAAATAGTATTACCGTATGACCCAGCAATCCCACTACCGGGCATATACCCAGAGAAAACCGTAATTCAAAAAGACACATGCACCGCAATGTTCATTGCAGCACTATTTACAATAGCCAGGTCATGGAAGCAACCTAAATGCCCATTGACAGATTAATGGATAAAGCAGATGTGGTACATATATACACTGGAATATTACTCAGCCATAAAAAGGAACAAAATTGGGTCATGTGTAGAGACGTGGATGGATCTAGAGACTGTCATACAGAGTGAAGTAAGTCAGAAAGAGAAAAAAATATATCGTATATTAATGCATATATGTGGAAACTAGAAAAATGGTACAGATGAACCGGTTTTCAGGACAGAAATTGAGACACAGTTGTAGAGGACAAACGTATGGTCACCAAGGGGGGAAAGTGGCGGGGTGGTGGTGGTGGTGGTGTGATGAATTGGGAGATTGGGACTGACATGTATACACTGATGTGTATAAAATAGATGACTACTAAGAGCCTGCTGTATAAAAAAATAAATTAAATTAAATTTAAAAAAAAGAAAAAACTTAAATTACATGCTTACACTGAATTAAAAAAAAAAGAAAAGAAAAGCAAAGGTGGGACTCCACAGGAAGCTAGAGGAGGCCATTCAGGAATTGGTTCCAGTTTGGGTACACAATGGGAGCAATGAGAGAGTCTTAGAACTATCTCTTGAAGTATTCGGACCGGTGTGCTAGCATCCAAGAGTTTAGCATGATATAACCAGGAATTAGGATTTAAATGTTTCCAAGTTGTAGAATATTTTAAAAGGCACTTAACCTGCCGGGCAAGACTCTCAAGAGGTGTTAGGTTGGGCACCACAGGGTCCTCTTCTTCAGAGGAATCCTACTCTTCCCCAGAACTCTCCTTTACGTAGTTAGCGTTTTCTTTTTCCTCACTTTCTGATTCTGGTTAGGGATCAGGAGAGGGATTTCTAGGACACATTAGAATAGAACAACAGTATAGGAAAAAAGGTACCAGAGAAAGGTAATAATCTAAGCCCATAAAACACTAACATTGGCAGATAGATGCAGAAGATGAAAAATCCTTTTAGTAGGATTCATTTGTCCATTTCTCAGTCTGTTACACACACACAGTATGCCTCTGGCTCGTACCACTGTGCAGTCCTTCAAGATTATGTTGTATATTTTTCACTTACAAAGAAGACAGCTCAGTTCTCAGGACCAGTTCAGTGTGTAAAAGTTAGTCACTTACCAGTGGCACAGGTCAGAGTCTCTCCTTCAAATCCTGGCTACCCAAGAAGAGAAGGAGTCCTCGTCTAGGCAAGCTGATTTTCTTAGTGTGACCTCAACTGGTCGTGATATTATGGAGAGACACTTTGTGTGCTCTTTTTTGTTGGCAGGGATATTATATCTATCTGGTAATGAAAAGAAACTCAGTGGTCACCTTCTTTGTCCACTGGTACAGCAACTTTTGTGTGGGGGGATGGTGGGATGAGTTGTCAAGGATCTGTCTGGTGTGTACAGATCCAGTGTTTTCATAGGTGGTGCAAATGCCCTTGGAAACTAGTGACTTAGTTGTTGGACTATCTGGAAAGGTAGCCTTAACCCATGGAGGATCGTTTCTTCTTCCTTGCATCACCTCCAGCCGCAAGACCCGACTAGGCCTAGTGCTACCAGCTTTGTTCCCTATAATCTTAATTTTTTTGCATGTAAAACTGAGATTACCTTAAATTTGCAATGGACATGTTTGGATTAAAATTGCTTTCAACAACATACTATACACTTCCAAATCATCTAAATGTTTGCAATCACGCTGTAGCTCCATTAAAATGTACAATTACATTATATTTTAAATCGGTATTTCCTTGGGATGTTCTCATATTTTTTAAGAATAGAAAGCTTATCTAAGGCTTCTTCTGTAATGGAAATGGAAACCTTGCTAATATCTGAATCATGCTTAGTGTAAAAGAGAAAAATTGGACCATCTGAACACTCAGTATCCTTTCTTGGCATAGAATGGTAGAGTATTGGTGTAAAAAGAACTGCTTTTTTTTTTTTTTTTTTGCGGTACGCAGGCCTCTCACTGCTGTGGCCTCTCCTGTTGCGGAGCACAGGCTCCAGACGCGCAGGCTCAGCGGCCATGGCTCACGGGCCCAGCCGCTCCGCGGCATGTGGGATCTTCCCGGACCGGGGCACAAACCCGTGTCCCCTGCATCGGCAGGCGGACTCTCAACCACTGCGTCACCAGGGAAGCCCAAGAACTGCTTTTTTAAAAAAAATTCAAAGTGTTACTAAGTACCATAGTCCTTTGTCTTTGGAAATACTGTGGCTTTCGGGGTCACTGGCTGTTTGTCATATACCAATCGAGGACACGATTCATCAGCTGTGGACATTCTTTGCATTCTTAGTGTTGTTCATGGTTGTTTCTTTACCTCATGGGCTCTATGACACCTTTCACTAAAATAAGCCCTCGAGTTTGTGATTACTGTGCATCGGGTTATTGGGTTGGTGGCTGGCCTTCCAGCTGTCCTCCAGCCTGAGCTCATGAGAAAGCAGTCACAGTTGTCAGTGTCACAGTGCTGTTCTGTTAGATTAGATCCAAAAAAAACTGGTTGTATCCAAAAAACTTCTGGTATAAGATTTATATTTTTTTCTGTTTTGAATTAATGAAGCAGAAGCACAAGCTGTGAGCAATGTCTATAAACAGCCTTGGTTCTTCTATGAGGAATGTCCTCAATGTTAGCACCTGCAAGAAGATAGCGTGTGTCAGATTAATTTTATAACATTAGCGTTTGTACAGAATAATGGCAGGAAGTCAAACTGGGTTGTACTCCTTATTGGTTATTATTAGCTGATGATATTCCTATGAAGCCTTGAGTATTGGGTTAAATCACATGAAATTGCTATTTGTGTAGGCAATTTTATATGGCTCTAGGAGATAAGATATATTTTAATTAGTTCTCTCTACATAATTGTGAGTCTGCCACAAATATTTTAAATTAATACGTATAATTTAAAAATTAGAACATGAAAGGCAAGACTTGTTTGTTCTCATTCTTGCTGTTTTTACTCTGTCATTGCTCTCTTGCTCTCAAGGAAATGGAGTGGCTGCCTAAAAAAATATCGGGACGTTTGCCATTCTGTAGCCCCTTGAGAGGTAAACAAGCAAAAACCCAAATACTATATACTCAGTTGCAGGTTAAATTCATATTTAGATTCTTCTAATAATAATTTAAACTCATAGCTGTCTCTTTATGAATTTTTATCAAGTCTTTTCTTTAATAGAGAAGACAATTCCATCACAAGAATGTATTAGACATATTGAAATGCCTTACTCCTCCCCCTTCTTCTGTATTTCTCCATTTGCAGTTTCATCGGTGCAGAAAAGGAGCTCTGGCAACTTCTGCTGAGACTTTTCCATAGGAAATCCTTCCAAAAAAAAAGCAACAGCTATTTTGAAGACCAACTTTCCAAAAATTGTATTCAGGTAAGTTAAATTTTAGATGTTATCCCTTATAGCTAAAAGTGAACACATTTGACTTAATCATGTTAATCAAAAATGTATTTGCATTCAAGTGTTCTTATATATCAGTACTCTTGGATGAATTTAAATTATATTGACAGAAAACATCCATTTTCTCACATTTTCAAGTACCAAGAAAGTTTTAGAACCTGGCCTATAGCTTGGTTGTTTTGGGGAAAAAAGTATGATTCAGCCAAGGCTGATCTTGTTTTTCCTTTATTCTTTAAGCCAGAAGCAATTACTTTTCATTTCAGGATTAAGCGGCTGTAACATTGCCATTCGTCGCCGAGGCTCCTGGTTTCAGCATGTCTGCTTGGTTCCCAGCCAGTCCTGGGTGTTCAGGTAGCAGCTGTGGCTGGGAGTGCCTCTCCAGCCCACATTCCTTGGCTATGAATTTTGCAGCCCTGTTTATCTAATGAAGATCTCCCCATAGTGAGTTGCTCATGACGTTGTCACACAGATGTTAATGAATGGTATGGAAAGATACTGATTCTTTTTCCTCGTGGAATGCCAGCCAATCCTGAATCTCCCAGTCCTTTCACTCTGGCTGATCACCACAAAGGCCTGGTGCTAAGATCTGATGAGATCTGTCCTACATAAACCAAACTCCAACAGGATGCCTATACATCCTCTCTGTGAGGCTATCATCCAAACCTGTTCAGAGAATTTTTCTACAATTACGTTCACCCAAACACTGACTCACTACTCTGCCCTGATCATACTTTTAATCTATAAATGCTGTCACTGACTTCAGTGCCCAAAGACTTTCTTCCTTCTCTTGAAACTCATGAATTTACTTAGGATAGCTTGGGATGGCTTTAGAGTCTGGCTTTCTCACTATTTCACGTGTCTTCATTTTGCCTTCCCAAGCCGGACTGTGAATTCCTTGAGAGAGGAGCTCCTGAAAACTGGTAACACCTTATATAGACAGATAGGTAGGAAAAAAAAATTTTTGGACAGAAAAACATTTGTTGTGCTTAGTAATCCAGAAAATTTGCCTTAATATGTTCAGAACACTCTAGATGATGTGCTGTAGTATAGGACTCCTCTCCTTTCCCCTGGCTGCCCTCTGCTGGAACGGCTCACGAGCAATAAGATGGCCAGAGCAGGATATCGTATGGGGAATGTGGGAAAACAAGGGGCTTGTCTGGCTGAAAGGCTAGCAGAATAACTGTGATTTGTGAGTCTACAACCTAGATCTTTGAAGCTCCCCATTATGTGCCTTGGGATAACTAGCAGCCTCATTACAAGACCCCTAATGGGTTCAACCTTGCACAGGGATGTGATTCTCCCTGCTGGCATGAGATGGACCGAGTGACCTTGTGTGTCCTCCTCATCTGCTGTGCTTGTTTCATCTCCAGAACCACCCAATACATGGCAGGTAGCTGAGCCAGGTAGTGCCCCCTCCCAAACACAGAGGCCCTCCCTGTTCACCAGCCCCTCAAAGCCTTTACCACCTTCACATTTAACAGGCATTTACAAGGGTCTGGCAAGACTACCAGTTAGGTAATGCAATTCAGGAGGTGAGTTTGAAATTCTAGACTGGTTTCCTGTTTCGAAGGGCAGCAGGATATGACAGCTGCTGAGGCAGCCCATTTGCCCTTTGGAGAGGAGAAGCGAGAGTGTCTGATCACTAGGCGACCTCTTCCTCCTGCTGGCCCAGGCGAGGTGTGGGCAGTCCCCTTCCCTCTCCCGCTGTTACTCAGGTGGCTAGGTGTTATGAAAAAGAGAAGGAGAAACATGTTTTTTAAATTATTATTAAAAGGGAGCACTTTCTGGGGAGGCAGAATCCATTAGCTGAATCCATTTCAGTATCAATGGTTAATCAATTTAGGCAGCTTTAATGCACTTTTATTATGTAGCCTTTAAAAGCTGTTCTGGTCCATCCCATAAATACTAGCACTACTTTATATGTATGATATCCCTTTTGGAAGGGTGAATCTGAATTATCATCCAGATATTAATTTGCATACAATGCTGTCCAGGCAATGCAAAAATGCTTCCTCATAGTTTGAGCATTGTTCAATACATTTTGAAGTGGGGAAAAACTTTTCAGATGTGACTCTACATTTTAAGTCAGTGGATAAATCAGTCCGGTTGCCTCCCAAAACATAATTTTGAAAATCAATTTTACCGTACTACGAACTGAATAATTGATTTCCGCATTTCATTCTGTAAATTAAACACTAGGTTTTGAATTACTAGAAGAAATAGTACAGTTAGCCAATAAACCTTTCTCATAAAATGACAGCGTTTTAATTTATTATATGCATTAGCATTTATTCATGCCTAAGATTTCATCAATCAGTTTTCTATTTAAAAAAGATGTCTCTGGAAACAGCAGTGGAGAAATGCTGAGTTCCAAAAGCAATGTTGTGAAAGGCAGCAGGGCCAGCGTTCTGGGCACACATTGAACTAAATTATAGTCAATAACTATGCGGCTCCAAGTATAAGCCCACGTTTTTTTAAGTATCTACCTTATGAACTGACTCTCTTGGAATGTCAGAGTTTAAAAAAGAAAATATTTAGTTTTCACTATTTAAGAGGTGGGCTGTATTTGTTCAAAATTATAGCAACCTCTGATATTATTTTAAAATATTTATTTTGTCACTTTGACAGGCTTCTTATGCACTGCTCTTGAGTTTTAATTCTGTGTACCGTGGTGCATTTCAATAGTTGGCTTCAGATTAAATGAATATTAGTACTTTGTGATGATTTTATTAATTAGTTGTTTTTGAAAACTATTTTAAGCTGAGCATTACTCCAAAATAGAAGCTCTAAGAATCAGTACCATCAGATAGATGTTAATTTAAAATCATTTATTCATTTCATTCACTTTAAAAAATTGTATTTAACACATATCAGGACTGAGTTGTCCACAGGCAAGATAGGCATAGCTCCTGGCATAGCAATAGTTTTAGGGACCTGTGCAAATGTTTTAATTTCCTTTGAAACCAAAAGAAAAGATAAACTCTTAGGTCAAAGAAAATATTAAAATATATAATACTAATATATTCATCTTTATACCAAGGTATAAAATAAAATTTTTAATATTTTTATGGAGGAAGAGGTCCATGAAAACTAAAGTTCCTAGGACCCATGAAAATTATAATGTAACCTAGGCCATATTTCACCTATGTTAGATTCTAGAGATAAAAAGATGAGTAAGACACAATTTCTGTTCCCAAAGCATTCACAGTCTAATGAAGAAAATGGACATAAAACAGGTAGTTCATAATGTGGTTTCCTTGAAGTTATTTGAAATAGTAATTATAGCTTGAAGAACACAAGAGTTTTACTACAAAATGTCATTCAATACATAGACTCGGTCTTTTCCTTCTTTTAATTAAACTTTACAAAAATAGGACTTGCATATATTTTAATGGTACATAGACAGCATTACTACATATTTTTTCCAGACACTACTGATGTTAGCATTCAGATCTGTGAGTCAAAGTGTTCATATCTTATAAGCACACTTCATCAACAGGACCACAAAGGAAATGCCAGGTCCTAGGTATTGATGGTTCCATGGGGAAAATGAGAAGAGGTTCGGTTCTCCCTAGCTTAGCAAAGCTTGCTTACTTATGTCCTTCTGAGTTTTATTGAGGCTTCAGACATAGAACAGAATCTTGGCTGTACTTTCTCTCTTCATAAAATTTCTCATTTATATGAGATTCAGCACTCGTTTTCTTCAATTACTGTTTCTAAATGCCATAATTGAGGTAGTCAGAATGTTCTCCTTAACCTAAATCTTCCTTGCTAATATTTGGGCCCACTTCCACATTTTTTGTTATCAATTGGAGAATTATTTTTTACCATTTTCAATTTTACTTGCATTATCTTATTACACACATAAGCTTTTTGAATAAGCAAGGCATCATAGGACATTGGAAAGAATACAGGCTCAGACTAACCTGGGTAGGAATCAGAATTATGTCACTCAAGCTGTATGACCTTGGTCAATTCATTTAAACTCATTGCATCTCAGCATCCTCATCTATAAAATGGGGATCATTATGCACGTGGTAGAAAATTGCTGTAGGAATTAGAATAATATATGTTAAGCATTAGGCCAGTACCTGGAATATGGGGGATGTTTAAAAAATAGCTGCGGTTATTATTTGCCATGTTTTGAAAATTAAGAAACTGAAACACAGACGTATTAAATGACCTTTGCCAGTACTGTGGGGTTAGGGCACCCAATTATTACTGGAAAATTGCAGCCTTACTTTTGATCAAGCCTTATTAAGAATGAAGTTGTAGAACACAGAGAAAGTGCAGAAGCAAAAGGTACAGAAAAAGCACTGACATCAAAGCAACCAGATAATCAATATATATTTATTGAACACGTTGTAAGTATAAGATATTCTGTGCACAAGTTGGGCCACTTTGGTTTGCCAATGACTGAATCCTAACTTGCTCAAACGAAAAGAAGAACTTGTTGGCTGGTATAATCCAAACACATGATGTAGGGAACTGGTCCTGGGGGTGTCTGGATTCTGTGGCAGGAACACTTTCAGGGCTCACACTCTATTTCTAACAAGGGTGTCTGGTGCTCTTTGCAGATGGCTTTCTCCATGCCATGGGGCACATGGCTCCTATCAACCTTGGTCTCTCATCTCATCCTAGCAACTCTTCTATCAGCAAAGAAAGATTTTTTTCCTCTTTGGCTCCAGTCTGAAAACAATCCCAAGAATGACTTTCATGGGGCTAACTTAGGTCATATATTCCTTCCCAAACCATTCACAACCAGGAAGATAGGGTAATATGATTGGTCCAATTGAGGGCACATATCTGCCATTTTCATTAAAATATTTTTCCTATGGAAAGAGGTGCATTGGGCACACCAAAATAGTAACCTTTATCTTCTATCAGAGATAATAGAGTAATTAATATTTTAATGGTAGAGTTGGTTCAAAGAGCCAAAAGACTACAATCTCAGGATGTCTAGCTAAGATATTGCAAGGCCTGAATGGACATGTCCATTCTTTTCAGCCAAGAAAGGAAGCCTATCATACTTTTGTCTCCCAGTATGTTGGCTCATAGAGTTAAAATTTAAATTTATTTCTTAGTATACATAACTTTTAATGGAGAAAGTTATAAACACTTGGGTACTATCTTAGAAAAAGCAGAACCTCTAAAGAGGGTGATTGAAGGTGACATTGCTGTTGTTTGAAAAACTTCAGAATGTCATGTCCTGTGGGAATGCATTATTCTAACAATTTCCTTAATATTTTTGCTTGCTGTAGAGTGGGCTGTGGGTGGGAACTCAAAGCAGACTTGTAAATTGAATTCATAGTGGATGAGCTTGTCTTGAAGTCTTTGCTGGGTTGTTTAAGACACTGAACTGTTTGTTCTTGGCTCCAGTACTTTCAATGTCCACTCACCATTGTGTTAGTGGGAGGACTACTGTATTGTATAAGAGATCTGGAGAGCTTGTGACTGAGTAGAGTCAGTGTTTTGACTTTTTATGCCAACATCATCATTTCCCCACTTGTTTCACATTTCTCCTGTCAGTTGGGCCCTCAATTCAAGGTTACCTTGATTACTTTCAGGTCTTAAGTCATGAATCTCTCTAAATTCTTTTTACCTTGAAAATGTTCTTTCACCAACTCACTTTTTCTTCCTTCTGTTTCAAAATTAGAGGTATCCCTACCCTTTTCCAGCACTAAATTCTTCCCTCTTTCACCTCCTTAGAAAACTAACTCCATCCATTACTTCATCTTCTATTTGTATCTCCAATTATTCCTCTCTGATGCATCTCTCCCCACTTATCTACCTACAAGACTATCTCCTTGAGATATCATCAAAAGGGATAATGTATGTGGAAGTACATGGTTGCCCTAAAGTGGAATATAAATATGATGTAATATCACTGCTATCCTAACTTTCTCCTTTACCCCACAATCATCTAAAAAAAGTCAATATAAAGTATTTCTTGACTTTAATTTCTCACTGTTCAATTCATTATTTAATATCTTAAAATCTGACCTCATTCTCCTAACTTACTGTCCCAGGGTTCATATCACTGCTTGTCTTTCCTCTAGCATGTGACACAGTTGACTAGGCCCTCCTCTTGGTTTCTGTAACCTCACTACCTTGGTTTACTTTCTCTCTCTCTGACCACTCATATTTTAACAATCATCTTTTTCCTTCTGTCTCTGAATGTGAGTGGTCCCCATCATTCTGTCCTTGCTTCTTCTCCCTCTGCCTCCCCTCTCTCATTCTCACAAATACTTCTTTTTTTTTTTTTTTGCTGTACGCGGGCCTCTCACTGTTGTGGCCTCTCCCGTTGTGGAGCACAGGCTCCGGACGCGCAGGCTCAGCGGCCATGGCTCACAGGCCTAGCCGCTCTGCGGCATGTGGGATCTTCCCAGACCGGGGCACGAACCCGTGTCCCCTGCATCGGCAGGCGGACTCTCAACCACTGCGCCACCAGGGAAGCCCCTCACAAATACTTCTTGAAAGAACTTCCAGATCTTTCTCTTCACATCAATGTTTTTGTTAAATGCCTGCTGATAACTTTAACCTACATATCTCACCAGCCCCCAAACATAAGTACACTAAAATAAACTTTTACCCCATCCTAGGTATCTTCTACCCTATCTCAGCCAACAGTATTACTTTTCTACCCAGTCATTTAGGCTTAAAGCCTTGTGTTTGATCTTTGGTTCCTCTCTCTCCCTTATCCCCGAATCCAATTTAAGCCATATTTTAAGGACACATTGTTCTATTCACCTACTTTCACTTTGTCTCTCTTCCTTCAGGCAGTATAGTTCAGACTGCTGGAGTAGCACACAGTCTATTATTTTGCTTTCAGTGAGGTTGTCCAGAAGCATTTTGTGGCCATACTTTTTCTCTCTTCCTCATTCTTGATTCTTTCCCATTTCTGACAAGAATAACTATTTGAACTTTAATTGTAGAGATCACTAAATATTCTTCTACGCAAGTACCCTTCTCATAACCAGTATACACTAATGTGTTTAGAATGGCCTGTCTAACAAGTAACAGTCAAGTGTAAGCTGACTATTGTAAGCAGTGACATAGCAAAAATGCATTTCATGGCTATATGTTTTATTAATATAATTTGCATCTTCAAATAAGTATCTTCATATTAGAACAACATTTCTAACATAATTGATTTAGAAAGCTGAGGTTTTGAGGATCTAGTGATGAGCTAATGAATGTATATTGAACATACTGCTTGAGTTTTGATACTTTTCTAGCAATCATCAGAATATAATAATTCCAGCCTTTGAGGACCTTCATCAGAAACATCACCTATCAATCCCTAACACTTTTTCTGCAGCTCCTATTAACAAAGAATGATTAAAGACAACTTCAGTTTTCCCCGTTCCAACCTTAAAGATGTATGATGTAACAATAGCATACTGTGTAGCTGTAAAAAAAAAAAAGAATGTCTTGTGTCTTATATGGAAAGATCTCTGTGTGGACTAAGTTGTTTGTGTCTCCCCAAAGTTCATATGTGGGTGCCCTAATCCCCCAGTGTGATGATATTTGGTTATAGGGCCTTTGGGAGGTAATTAGGGTTAGATGAGGTCGTGCAAGTGGGGCGCTCATGGTGGGACTGCTGCCCTTATGCCCTTATAAGAGACACCGGTGAGCTTGCTGCCTTTCTCCACCATGTGAGGACACAGTGAGAAGACGGCTGTCCGTAAGCAGGAAAAGAGCTCTCCACAGAACCTGACCATACTGGCACCCTGGTCTATGATTTCCAGTCTCCAGAACTGTGAGAAAATAAATTTCTGTTATTTAAGCCACCCAGTGTACGGGATTTTGTTATGGGAGCCTGAACTGACTAATACAATCTCCAAGATTTATTTTTAAATGGGGAGAAAAGGGTGCCAAAATAGTGTACTATTGGGGTTAAAAAAAGAAGGGAACATAATCTATACTTGTACTGGCTTGTATATACAATTTAAAAATCCTGGGAAGTAAATGAGAAACTAATAATGTTGGTTACTTTTAAGGGGATAGGAACTTGGCAGATAGAAGACAGGGCTGGAAAAGAGACATTGCTGTACATCGTTTTATACTTTTGATGCTTGAAGTATGTGAATGTGCTACCACTTCAAGAAATTAAATAAATAAAATGTATTAAAAATAATAACAAAAACATTTTCTTTGGAAAAACAAGGTTATATTGATATAAGGAAAATATTGTTTACATTGAAAGAGGATTGCTGATTAGCAGAATAATTATAGCAGAAGCTGACAATTGATGCAGGCACAATTTGAAGATGAAGGAATTTGAACTATTAATTATATTAAATTGCTTTCCCAGTCAGTTCTTTAATAATCCCCATGACAGTATAGACCATTCTTATCATGTACTGCCCCTTTCTTGGATCTGCATTTGCTACTGCCTGTAGAGCTTGAAGTACCCCACATGCATGCATTTGATTGAAAGATGATAGCCACAGGTTCTCAAGTCCTCCCTCGGTAATGCCCAGATCGTCTCTGAGCATAATGCCTCCTCCTTCAACTTCCCTCAGTGGTTGATCCTATATTCAAGGATGCAACTGCTGAGAAAAGGACCTATCATTCATTTGAAAGAGGTCTATCTCCCTTCTGTGGACAAAGATATAACTTTTCTCACAACTGCTTTGGCCAATTAAGCATCCAGTTGTTCTAGAGACATTATATCATACTACCTCAAAGAGTTGCCCTTAAATGTAATTCTGGTCTTTTCATTTCTGTTTAGCATCTATCAAAGATTTCTTCTCCATTGGTCATCTAGCCTCCACCTATCTCTCTACACCAATTGACTCATTTTGAGTTGTTTTGCCATGACTCCAAAGTGCTTTTTTCCTGTCTCCATGCCTTTGTAAATGCCATGTCCATTGCCTGGACCACGCTTCTATTTGTTCCTTTTGATGAAGCCCCCCCAAATGGAAATAGTGTTTTTCCTGACATCATCCTGTATTTATTGAACCCCATTGAGATTTTCTATGTGCTTGTTCCTTCCTATTAGATTCAAGAAGTTCAGGAGCCATAGCATATTCATTTTGCATTCCCAATGCTGATATCCAGTAGGCACTTGATGGTTGAATGAATGAGTAAATATACAGTCTGGCTGAAATGTTAAAGACAAAAATATCATAGTACTCTCTAATAAAGTCCTATCCAATGCTTAGGAAAAATGCTTCACAGGAGGATTCTAACTCTGCATTGTAAATGTGTTATTCAACCCCTGATTGATTTGTGAGAACTGAATTCTGTCAGGACAATTCTCCATGAGCCTTTTGATTTCTTGGAATGCATTCAGTTTTTTAGATTTTTTTGGTGTGTGGTTTGAAAAGTCTGCTGGACATCCCCAAACTAAGGTATCTCTATAAGGATCTCCTCTGTTTAAGTGCACTTTATTTCTAACATTTTAAAGCAGAGATGACAGCTCTCAATCCAGTGGATTTTCATCCTTATCTCCAGAAAACCACATTTCTTATACTTTGTGGTAAAGTAAGTTACATATGTATAGATACTGCCTTGTGGAAGTGAGCCTTCGGCTAGAACCTGAGATCCACATTTGCTTGCCAGGGAGCAAGAGTGACAGCAGGGTAATCTCTATCACTTTGTAAATTAGATATCTTTCTCATGTGTCTTTCTCAAAGATGACCCCTTTTTTTTTTTTTTGCGGTACGCGGGCCTCTCACTGTTGTGACCTCTCCCGTTGCAGAGCACAGGCTCCAGATGCACAGGCGCTTCGCGGCATGTGGGATTTTCCCGGACCGGGGCACGAACCCGTGTCCCCTGCATCGGCAGGCAGACTCTCAACCACTGCGTCACCAGGGAAGCCCAAAGATGCCCTTTTAAAATGTGAAATTTGCAGAAAACAAATCATTAATATTTCCTAGCTGAAAGAATTCACTTTCCAAACTAAAGGAGCTGATTTTGGAGCGTTTCAGCTGTGTCAATAAGCCACTAGTGAGACAAATTTTAGAATTAGGCCTATTATCTTTTGTTAATTCAGTTTACCCTAAACAGAGTAGATAAAAATAAATGCTTGAACTTCCCCATATTAAGACATGTTTGTATAAATATGGCCTCATAATAACTTGTTTCCAGAGTTTATTGACTTTAATTGTCCTACTGATGCTGTGTCCATTGATATATCTGTTAGTATTCATTTTCTATAGTATCTTGAGATCTAATGTACAGCATGATGACTATAGTTAATAACACTGTATTGTATACTAGAAATTTGATAAGAGAGTAGACTTCAGGAGCCTTCACCACACACACAAAAAAATGCTAAATGTGTTAAGAGGTGGATATGTTAATTAGCTTGACCGTAGTAATCATTTCACTATGTATATGTATATCAAAACATGGTGTTGTACTCCTTTAAAATATACAATTGTTATTTTAAAAAAAACCAAGATTTGCAACAGATTAAATGCACAAGGAGATAGGAGAATGCAACTATCCTCCATTTTGCAAAAATGTAAAATAATGCCACTGTAATACATGTAATAATGTATATGTTCTTTGTTTCGGAGATTGTTTTTTCATTAAAAAAATTATTTGTGTTCCCCTAAAAAAAAGGCAAAACAAAACATTTTCTGTAGTAATAAGCACTGTCACAAGCCTAAGTCCAATATACATTTGAGCATAGTCCTGACACTTTTCTTAATATCAATAGCACGTTTGCTCTTAGCGACATGTGGTTGAAGGCAAAACTTAAATCCAACAGAATTTGCTGGATCTTAGTTCTAATGCCATTTATTATAAGTTTTGGAGATGAAAAGAATAGAAGTTCTGGAATATTTCTCCCACCCAAGAAGTTTAGTTATTTTGCAGTTACCAAAGCTGCAAAATCTCTGGATTTGCCCTCCTCCAGGAAAGAGTGTCTTAATTAAATAATTAGGCCCTTCTAAAAAATCAGTTCCCTGTGGGTTGCTTCTATAATTGCCTCTTCACTCATCAACTAAAAGTCTACCTAGGTTAACTGTCTTGTTTGTTCTCAACATAATGTTTTATCTATTTAATTCATGCAATTATTTATTGTATAGCTTATTTGTTTCTCTTCATTTGTCATCATCATCTGTTCAAAATTGTAAGGTCCCAGAAGATAAGACCCAACTGTCCTTCATTTATTTTTATGGCACTTACATAGCATTATATGGTATTCAACACCTAATAATTTTTCAGTTCGATGATTATGAAGACAGGAATCTATAGTAGGCTGATAAATGTGCATTTAACATGAAAAAAAAACTCACCGAAGCTCTGGTTGTGCTATTCATAGCACACTGCAGCCTGTATCAGCTGCTAAGAAGAGTTTAGTATTATGTGAAAGCACTGATGAAAATGTTCAAAATCACCAATTCCCAATGACTCACAAAGTACATATGTCTCTTAAGTTGCTCACCTGCTTTTACCCTAGGGCCATATTTCTGCTTTTATGACTCCAGCCAGAGGCTGAAAAGACATACAGGAAGTCAAATCAATCAATTTTCTAAATACTGGTAGTTAGGTTACTCAAAGAGAAGGTGGTAATGATGCGAAATCATTATTTCGAGAGATTATTGTGGAATTTAGATTTTTTTTTTTTTTTTTTTTTTGCGGTACGCGGGCCTCTCACTGTTGTGGCCTCTCCTGTTGCGGAGCACAGGCTCCGGACGCGCAGGCTCAGCGGCCATGGCTCACGGGCCCAGCTGCTCAGCAGCATGTGGGATCTTCCCAGACCAGGGCGCGAACCTGTGTCCCCTGCATCGGCAGGCGGACTCTCAACCACTGCGCCACCAGGGAAGCCCTGGAATTTAGATCTTGACGGTCAACTTGCATTAATAAATCAACATTCACTGACTGCATGGTTTGTAGAACCATGGAGAAATTCCTTTTTCTGTCAAAAGCTCTGTATGGTTAGTCTGACTGTGGACGATCTTGTATCCACAGGAGAAAATTAAATGGTTTGTCTTGATGTACTAGCAGAGCTTGGAAGAGTAAGCCCTAAAGACAAAGCAGTTTCCTAGAACTGAAGAATTTAACCTTTGTCCTAATCCTCCCTTCTGTCAGCCTCGTCAGCAGGAAAACTTTCAAGGTTGATTTCAAATGAATCATCCTTGGCATTTTTTCCCCCTAAAACTGCTTCACAGTCACTTCATGGAAATTGCTACTTGTCCTCAGTGGCATGCAATATTAGCTCAGACATTGCACACATTATACTACAAAGGTTGAAAAAAAAACCCCACATTTTATATATATATATATATATAAAATAAATTTTTTCTGAACTGTCTATATATCAATAAACTCAGCGGTTTTAGAGTTAAGGACTGAAACCACAGCTTTTTGGTCACTTAGCTGCCTATATTCATCCAAGAGTGATTAGGAAATGTTTGGCTTAGAGACAGCCTTTAAAAGAGTACTGAGAAATGCATTTTTGCCAGCTCTATTAATATTACTTCTACTTAGAAGATGTACATATTTTTAAAGCGTATTTTTTGATGCTTTAAAATGTTTGTAAAGTGTGTTTATTTTTTTTAATTTTATTTATTTATTTTTGGCTGCATTGGGTCTTCATTGCTGTGTTCGGGCTTTCTCTAGTTGCGGTGAGCAGGGGCTGCTCTTCGTTGAGGTGTGCAGGCTCTAGGCACGTGGGCTTCAGTAGTTGTGGCATGCAGACTCAGTAGTTGTGGCACGCGGCTCTAGAGCGCAGGCTTAGTAGTTGTGGTGCATGGGCTTAGTTGCTCCGCAGCATATGGGATGTTCCTGGACCAGGGCTCGAACCCGTGTCCCTTGCATTGGCAGGTGGATTCTTAACCACTGTGCCACCAGGGAAGCCCTCACCACATTATTTCTAAAATCCAAAAAAGTCTAAGTTTTGAAACACATCTGCACCAAAGATTTTCGATATGGAATTGTGAACTGTATATTTCCTTACAATACTAAATATATTTACAAAATCAGTGGGGGCAGTATCATATTAAATATTCCATCGCCTATATGGGTGATTAAATGTTCTCATAACACCTTGTGCAAAATAACATTTACCATAATATAACATACATTATAGTTTTTAATTGAGTATTATCTGGACTAGACTGACAACTCCTCCAGAGAGAAATTTCTCTCTTCCAGAGAGAAATTGTCTATTGTCTTCTTGTTAAATTGTTTATTTTCTGATTATAACACAGTATATGCTCCTTGAAGAAAACTGGAAAGTACATAGAAGTTTGAAGAAAATTAAAATCATATATAATCCCATTTCTTTAAGATAACCAAAGTTACTATTATATTTCATTGTCTTTTTTTCCTATGCACATTTAAAAAATAAAACTGGGATCATACTAAAGCATTATTGCCTTTTTTCCAATATTATTGATATAATTGACATACTACATACTACACTGTATAAGTTAAGGTGTATATATTATGATTACCACAGTAAGTTTAGTTGACATCCATAATGAATGGAAGCAGTATTTTCAAAAGCATTCTTCTGAGTGGCTACAGAGTATCCCACAGGTGTGGATATAACATGATTTATTTAACTGCTTCAGTAGGGCTTCCCAGTTGTTCCCAATTTTTTAAATGAATAGAGAAACTATTTCTTAAGCAGATAATTAACCACAGTGCCTAGCACACTTACTCAGTAAAAGGTATTGAATTGATTAAAGTTATTTTCATCTAGTAAAATCCTAGCACAAATAGGTTTATTAAGTTTAATTAGATGCTTAGGGAGAATCTGAAAGAATGAACTCCAGCGTGAATACATCTTGGTTGTGGAAGGGAGCATTTTAACCCTAGGCTGGGAGAGAGCCCACGGGGACTGGAGTGGCTGACTGACAGCATGAGGGGTGGGAGGGGGAGTGCTGAAGAACCTCTGTGTTGAATTGAGAGTATACCACAGCTTGAGGATAGAAGCGTTGAACTCTCCGCATTGGTTACATTCTCCCATTCTCCTGAAGAAGTTAGCTGTTTTGTTATGTGTTCTGTTTTCTCTTTTAATTGCTCGCAGTTGTTCCTCTGAGAGCAGATGTGCTCTTTGAATGTAATTGAATGTCTGCTTTAGAACAATGTGACAAGGAAATATTATCTTCTTAGATTCCAGTGTGTGTTAAGAAGGACATAGTCATTTCTGGAAATTTCCAAATCAGATCTACGTGAACTCTTCCAGGAAATGTGATTAGGCCAGCTCAACAGGACTCTCTCCCAAGCAGGGCCAAGCCCATGGGAGCTACAAGCACCATTTTCACCCTAAAGGGATGAGAACAAAGCCTATCAAACTGAACTAGCCATATTTAATTGTCTGGTGTTTTGATGATACTCACATGGGCTCTACCTCCAGGATACCTGTTTCCATACCATGTAGAACTAAAACTGCCTGTTTTGATTCGTGGCCAAACCTGTTCTATGTTCAGACTGTGTGAACACTGTCGTAATACTCAATAAGCAATTAGTGGTGCAAACACAGGTCATGGTAATACTAGTGTTCAGTTAAGTCGTTTGATTTAATTAAGCATTTAATTTCCTTCTTTTTTTTTTATAAAAGGAAAACAAGAGGGAGGAAAACTAATCTCAGGTTATTAATTACTTTAAGCTTTTCAGTTACTACCTCTTGGGCTATAACAAACAATGAATCTTTTAAAAGCAAAACACAAATTAAAGCAAAATAAAAATTACATTTAAATTTTCAAAGGGCAATGAAATTAGAATTCCTTTTAAAAGTATATTATTTTCACCATATTCCTTAGAATAAATATTATAAAGTAATATGAAATTATATAGAATGTGATATTGTAGGCCGATATAAAGTCCTGAGGACTATTCCCCAAAATGTTAACAGTTCATTCTTCATCAGTTGACATTCATCAGTCTTTCCTGACAGTGTCCAGCCTCTTCTCCTGATCTGCACCTTACCAGTGATGACCATTTGCGATGAGAATCGGAAACATATTGCAATGAGGCAGATGATATTGTAAAGCTCAAGAAACGTTAACAAAGTCACAAAAGGGAGAGTATACCTGAAAGGATAATTTCTAAAATTAATTAGGATATCAGAAAGTTCTTGGCAAAAAGCAAATTAGAGTTGAAATCTCTTTCCTTTCTTCTTAAAGTTGCATTGTGTGGTCTTTTTGTGGGGACCCATAGATTTTCCATAAAAGTGCGAGTCTGATTTTTCTATATAATATTCTTGTCCCGTTTCCCCCTAAAATGATGTAACTATTACAGCATTTCCACAAGAAAAATTGCTTTCCAAGGCAGTTTTCTTGCTTTTTTTTTCTTCTATATTTTTGAAAAAGTCTTCCTTTAAAGGCCTTTTAAATTTTTTTCCCACTTTTGAATTGGCAGATGGCATAGTTAATTTTTTCAAATATAAAAAAATACATTAAAAATAACTTAAGAACTGAACAGAAAATTGAAGCCCATGTACTGGGGTATAAAAACATAAAATATCCTAGGCCAGTAGCTTATAGATAAGCTGTGCAACATTTTGTACTGATGCATATACTGATTTGCTGGGATGTTCAAATAAATTCTCTGTAAAATTTAGTAAGTGGCTACATATGTGGCCTGTATGAACACAAATAACCATTTTCTTCTAGCTTTCGCATAAAAGTTATATATATATACATATATAATTATTTATATATAGTGAGACTAATGGAGATAGTAGTATGAATCATATGTTGTTTCTAAATTAGATAATCTTTGCATGAGTTAGTCTTGATTTACTTTTAACCTACACTCTTGTCTGTAATACTACCAGGATGTGTTATATTTTCTGCAGATAATGTTTTCTTAGGGTGATTTTTCATGCTGATTTCTCTGACTCTGGATAACTCTCAGGTAAGACATCACTAGGTTTGTAGGGGATGCTCTTCTAGTTGTCAAATGCTGAAGGAGAGGCCTGAGGGCAAATTCCCCACCAAGGGGAAGCACACTTGGTGGAGCCTTCTCCTGGTATCATGCTCTCAGCCGGGCTCTGACCCTCAATTTCCTCACTTTTAAAACAGGGTTAACAATGTCACCCACATTCCAGCTGTAGCACATGGATTTTTAAAAAAATTTCCTCAAACACATTAAGCTCCCTCTCACTTTTTAAAAAAAATTTTATTGAGGTATAATTGATTTACAATGTTGTGTTAGTTTCAGGTGTACAGCAAAGTGAATTTGTTATGCATATACATATATCCACTCTTTTTTTTTCGATTCTTTTCCCATATAGACCATCACAGAGTATTGAGTAGAGTTCCCTGTACTGTACAGCAGGCTCTTATTAGTTATTTACTTTATATACAGTAATGTGTATATATACAGTACTGTGTATATGTCAATCCCAATCTCCCAATTTGTCCCTCCCCCGCCAGGCCCTGGTAACCATAAGTTTGTTTTCTACATCTGTAACTCTGCTTCTATTTTGTAAAAAAGTTCATTTGTACCTTTTTTTAAGATTCCACGTATACGTGATATCATATGATATTCGTCTTTCTGTGTCTGACTTACTTCACTCAGTGTGACAATCTCTAGGTCCATCCTTTTTGCTGCAAATGGCATTATTTTGTTCGTTTTTATGGCTGAGTAATATTCCATTGTATATATGTGCCACATCTTCTTTATCCATTCCTCTGCTGATGGACACTTATGTTGCTTCCATGTCCTAGCTATTGTAAATAGTGCTGCAGTGAACATTGGGATACATGTATCTTTTTGAATTATGGTTTTATCTGGGTATATGCTCAGGAGTGGGATTGCTGGGTCATATGGTAGTACTATTTTTAGTTTTTAAAGGAACCTCCATACTGTTCTCCATAGTGGCTATACCAATTTACATTCCCACCAACAGTGTAGGAGGGTTCCCTTTTCTCCACACCCTCTCCAGCATTTATTGTTTGTAGATTTTTTGATGATGGCCATTCTGACCGGTGTGACGTGATACCTCATTGTAGTTTTGATTTGCATTTCTAGAGTAATTAGTGATGTTGAGCATCTTTTCATGTGCTTTTTGGCCATCTGTATGTCTTCTTTGGAGAAATGTCTATTTAGATCCTCCACCCATTTTTCGATTGGGTTATTTGTTTATTTGTTTTTATATTGAGCTACATGAGCTGTTTGTATATTTTGGAGATTAATCCCTTGTCAGTTGCTTCATTTGCAAATATTTTCCCCCATTCTGTGGGTTGTCTTTTTGTTTTGTTTATGGTTTTCTTTCCTGTGCAAAACTTTTAAGTTTAATTAGATCCCATTTGTTTATTTTTGTTTTTATTTTCATTATTCTAGGAGGTGGACCAAAAAAGATCTTGCTGCGATTTATGTCAGAGTATTCTGCCTATGTTTTCCTCTAAGAGTTTTATAGTGTCTAGCCTTACATTTAGGTCTTTAATCCGTTTTAAGTTTATTTTTGTGTATGGTGTTAGGAAGTATTCTAATTTCATTCTTTTACATGTAGCTGTCCAGTTTTTCCCAGCACCACTTATTGAAGAGACTGTGTTTTCTCTATTGTATATTCTTGCCTCCTTTGTCACAAATTAGGTGACCATCGGTGCATGGGTTTATCTCTGGACTTTTTAGCCTGTTCCATTGATCTGTATTTCTGTTTTTTTGCCAGTACCATACTGTTTTGATTACTGTCGCTTTGTAGTATAGTCTGAAGTCAGAAAGCCTGATTCCTCCATCTCTGTTTTTTTTACTCAAGATTTCTTTAGCTGTTCATGGTCTTTTGTGTTTACATACAAATTGTAAAATATTTTGCTCTAATTCTGTGAAAAATGCTATTGGTAATTTGATAGGGATTGCACTGAATCTATAGATTGCTTTGGGTAGTATAGTCATTTGCACAATATTGATTCTTCCAATCCAAGAATCACTCCATCTGTTTGTGTCATCTTTTATTTCTTTCATCAGTATCTTCTAGTTTTCTGAGTACAGGTCTTTTGCCTCCTTAGGTAGGTTTATTTCTAGGTATTTTATTCTTTTCGAGGGGATGGTATATGGGATTGTTTCCTTGATTTCTCTTTCTGATCTTTCGTTGTTAGTGTATAGGAATGCAAGAGATTTCTGTGTATTAATTTTGTATCCTGCATCTTTACCAAATTCATTGATGAGCTCCCTCTCAGTTTTTGTCTTTGCTCATATGCTCCCTTAGTTTGGAATGTTCTCTCCAATCTTAATTAATACCTACGCAGACTTCAAGTCTCAGCTCAAAAGTCACCTCCTCAGGAAAACCTCTCTTGATACCCCAGACAGATGGGATTTTTGTTATTATACATGCCCAGGGTATCCAGTCCTTTCCCTTTTTAGCACTTAGTTTGTAAGTATTGAATTATATGGTGTTTAATTAATAGCCATCTTCCATACAAGACCGCACTAGTGCCTAGCACTAGTCAGTAAATTGAGCTAGTTGTGTAAATAAATCTATAGTATGGACCCTGATTTTAATTCAAGAAAAGTTAGAAACTTCAGGAAATGGAAGGCAAATTCTCTGAAAAAGTTATAGAAATACTATACTGGAATAATAACAACTGGAGAATAAGAATGTGGTTGATTAATGTTGGGCATTCCTTCCATCAAGAAGTGGTGTCTAATTCCTCTCTGAATCTGGACAGGTCTGTGACTGCTTTGTCCAATACAGGATGGCAGACATGATGCTATACCAGTTCTGTGTGTAGCTCTTAAATGGCCTGGCAGCATCCACTTATCACCACTAGGAAGCCAACAGCTAATTAAGAAGGGAGACTACTTTGAGACCACCATGCTGTGAGTAGCCCAAGCCACACGGAAAGGCCCTGGAGGAAGAGATTTATTCCCATAGAGAGAGAGAGAGGCCAAGGAACAGGGAAGCAGCAGAGATGTGAGTGAGGGAGCCATCTTGGAAGTGGACCCTCCAGCTCCAGCTGCCCTGACAAAGTCCATGAGGATCTGAGATGAACCACCTGGATAAGCCTTTCCCAAATTCCTGATCCACAAATCATCAGCAAAATAAAAAGATTGTTTCCAGCCCCTAAGTTTGGGGGTGGTTTGTTATGTAGCAATAGATAACTGGAACGAAGAGTGAGAAAAGTGAATTCATGAAGAGGAGGAGCTGAGAAAAGATGATTCAGAGGAGAAAATAGGTGAAGGGTGAAATAAGAAATATATAACAACCACCTCAGCAGTAAGTGTTCAAGGAACAGGGATGGTGAGACTATCCATAAAACCACTAGAGGCTTGCAAACTCCCCATTTATGCATTTACCACATCCAGACTGGGGCAGGGGAGGGGGAGAAGGCTTCTTGGAAGGAGTGGTGCCTTCACTGAGTCTTAAAGAAGGATTAAGAGTTGCTCAAGCAGGGATGGGGTCAAGCATGTTCCAGGTGATAGAATATGATGTGCAGAGGCCCACATAAGAGAAAAATGGGGAAATGACCAGAATGAGGTTGGGGAGGGGTATCTTGTGGGCCATGATAAGGCATTTGGACTTCATTCTGAGGGTACTGGGAAGCCACTGGAGGATTTAGGCAAGAGAGTGGCATGGTCAGATTTGCAATTTAGAAAGATCACTCTGGATAGGAGGGCTGTGCAATAATCCAAGAGACCAATGATTATTTTCTGGACTTGGTGGTGGCAGAGTGGATGGAGAGACATGGATGGATCTGAGCCATTTTAAGGAGACTGATCTGTCAGACTTGATTGATTAAATTTGTAGACAAAGGAGAAACTGAAGCTAAGAATAAGCTTCAGTAAACTGGCTTGAGCAACAATCTGTGTGGATGGACAAGAGAATGGAAGGGGAGAAGTAGCAGACTGAACAGATCACGATGAACTCTGTTCTGGGCATGTTGACTTTGGAGTTCCTGTGGGACTAAACAGGGATGTCTCCCCTGCAGCTCTGAAGCTCAGGAGAGACCACAGCACCAGCAGTGATAGTTTGGGCACGAATGGCATTGAGGTGAGGTTGGAAGTCATGGGCCTAGATTAGTCCACCCATAGGAGGGAGCATTTAAAGTTGGAGGAAAGAAGAGTGAAGCTAGAGATCTAGCCTCTGGGAAACACCAACACTTAAAAGCAATGAAACAGAATCAGAGAGAGACAGAGGCAGAGAGACAGAGAGCTAGAGAAAAGAAGCCAGGAGACAGCAGTGTCACTGAGCAAAAGAGGAAAGCTGGAAGGAGAATTCCTGGGACATGTGTGATCTAATCCTATGTTAGTTAAAACAATTGTGGGTTGATACCAAATGAGCAAACATGACAATTCCCTGGTATTGCAAAACTAACATTTCATTGCGCTTCATAAGAAAATGAAGCAACTTCATTTCATAAGGAAATGAAGGGGGCTTATCAGAGCCTCAATCTGTGTCATCCCTACAAACATATATTTGAGTATGGTATAATCATGAAAATACTTCTGGAAAGATAATATTGCAAAAAGCTCTGAGAAACTGAAAAAAAAAAGATTAAATGGCAGGGTCACACTAATGTCTGCATATCATCATAATACATCACAAACTTGTTATTCAAACTCAATACATTTATGTAGTACTTTGGACTTTTCAGGATACTTTGATGATCTCATTAGCCCCTGATGTGGTTATAATGAACTAGATGACTCTGGCATCAATGGGTTATTACACTGCTAAGAGAACATAATAAGCAGCATAAAAAGAAGAATATAGACAGAGTTACAGAAGTTCAGAAAAGGGAAATGTTGCTTGTGTGGGAGAGGGTGAGCTTTGAAAAGCCAAGAGCACTTACTGAATGATTACACTGTGCCCTGTTGCTGAGGTAGGCACCGTATGTGTTATCTCATTTAAAGGACGTGGGTATGTTGAGTGTAGAAATGGGCATTTTACACAGAGGTAGATGGCAACTTTGGTATTCATCATAGTGTCTGGCACAAAAGCGCAATAGCTACTAATATTTGTGGCTGTCATTCATTGAGTACTTCCTGGTGCCAGGTGCAACCCTTCGTACACGCTGTCACATTTCAGCTTCAATGCAACCCACTTTACACATAAACTCAAGTGACTCACACAAGTGAAGTCCCTGGTGAAAAACAAATCGCATACTCAGCTAAGAATTTTGAGGAGAATTTAATCATGGGCTGGCCAAAAAGTTCGTTCGGCTTTAAGTAAAAAATAAAAGACATTTTTCATTTTCATGAAGAACTTTATCGAACAATGTATTCACTAACCGAGCTAAGTTTTTGGCCACCCCAATATTTCCTTTAAAAGGAGAAAGTTTTTAGAGGTGTGGGTAAAGAGAACCAGTAAGGGATGTTGAGGCACCCAGAGACTAGCAAAAACAGGAAGTCATTACCACCCTTAGATGGAGATCATTTAAGGAACGTCATTAAGCAGTTCAAGCTCAGCTGCAGTAAATTGGCCACTTTCCAGAGCATAGAAGTTAGCAATTCTCACTTTGCTGCTTTCATCGATATTTTTACGTCAAACATTATGTCACGGTTATGTTGGATCCCTTGATCCCTTCTGCAACTACTCTGACCAGCATTCACAGTGCCAGCAAATACTTTGAGAAACTGGTGAGGGTAGATGGCCCCAAGCACAGCCTCATTATGCATTGAATATTGCCAAATGCTCTTTCTGAAAATGCTGAATTGCCTTTTCTTTGCATCCTTTTTTTCTTTCTTTTTTTAAAAAATAAATTTATTTATTTATTTTTGGCTGTGTTGGGTCTTCGTTGCGGTGCGCGGGCTTCTCATTGTGGTGGCTTCTTTTGTTGCAGAGCATGGGCTCTAAGTTCGTGGGCTTCCGTAGTTGTGGCTCGCGGTCTCTAGAGCGCAGGCTCAGTAGTTGTGGCTCTCGGGCTTAGCTGCTCCACGGCATGTGGAATCCTCCCGGACCAGGGCTCCAACCCATGTCCCCTGCCTTCCCTGTGCCACCAGGGAAACCCCCTTATTTTCTTAATATTCATAATGTCGTGTGCTTAAAAGAGGACTTTAAAGTGTGCTGTTTACTACTTCCATGTAAGTAGTCACATAGGGTTATCAGAACCCAGCCAGGAGCTAGAATCGCCAAAAAGAGGGACCACCAGACAGAAGTTATGGTTATAGAAGGGTTGTTGCTAGAACCATGAAAAAGCAGGAAGGGAGTAAGAGGAATAAATATGTTAACCTTCCTTTCCTCTTGCCCTCCCATCTCCTGTAAGTGCCGCCCATTGGCCAAAGCCAACAATAACGGGATCCCAGGTGATACAGTCGATGAAGGTCAGTCCTCTCGGGCTCAGAGTAAGACAGAAAATAGTGAAGCATGGGTCTTGGGCACACCAAGATTACACAACTAGAATGCGGGAGGGACAGGAGTCAAAGTCAGGTTTATTATGCCTTATTGACTGCTTTTATGTATTTCTCTTCCATACATGTTGCAGGTGCTTGGTAAATATTTCTTTAAAGAATGAATTCCCAGGTGACAGCTGAAGAAACCAAGGTTAGGAGGGTATGCATCTTGACTTTAGGAACCAGAACCCTGGAACCATCTCCTAGTTTGTAAAATGCTGCCTGCCCATTTGACCAAACATAATTCACTGCTTGTATGTCAAAGGAAATCTGCAGCAGTCGGCTTCCTCCACAGTAAATCGTTTTGTGTCAAACATAATGATTCTTATCTGGCAGCACTGACTTAGTGTCAGAATGCAGACTTATGGAAGAAAAAAAAAAGAAGAATTCAGACTTATGGTATTTAACTTGATCTAGTATTTTTAGTACTTGGGATGGATGAGGACACTTGAGCCCTCATTCTCTTTAAGGACTCCAACCCCTACCCTCAAACACTGAACCCCAGTGAAAGCAAATCTTGTATTTGCTAAAAATGGAGTAAGAAAGGAGTAAGGCAGGAATGTCTCTTTTAATCCTGAAATAATTGCTATCTAAAATTGACTTCAAATGCAGGTCCAGAAATATTACCAATGGAAAAGAAAAATTGCCTCTTTATCAGTCAGTGTCTAGCTAGGAGAATATAAACAGCTCTAGGTATTTCAAATAGAGGGAATTTAAACAGGGAATTAGTTACAAAGATCTTGAAATGTGTGGAAGACAAAAAGGAGCAATTTGACCATAAGTCCCACAGTGTAATTCACAATTACATCCCCAGTACCTGGTATGTAGCAAAGGTTCAAAAATGTGTATTGAATCTATGATTACACTTGTGAGTGAGATTTGGTCTATCAACCTAGGAAGGCCATGGGTTCTGCTGGAAAGCATTAAGGTACCTATATGACTCTGATGATTCAATGGATGTATGTGGTTTGGCCTTAGGTAGGAAATCATGTTCAAAGCCTTCTGAACCTGTCAATGCTACTGTATAGCACAGAGAATTCTATGTTCTGTGATAACCTGTATGAGAAAAGAATCTGAAAAAAAAATGAATATAAGTATAACTGAATCACTTTGCTGTATACCTGAAACTAACACAACATTGTAAATCAACTATAATCCAATAAAATTAAACAAAAACAAAAAAACAAAAAAGCAAACAAAAAGAACCCAAAAGCTAAAACAAAAAACCCTCAAAACCTGTCAATGAATAATATTTAATGAGCAACTACTAGGTACGAGATACTATCCTAGGCACTTTTCTAAGCATTTCGTATTATTAACTTTAACCGTCCTAATAACCCTATGATAATGGATTCACTGTTTCCAATTTCATAAATTAGGATGAAACGGAGGCAAAGAGCTTTCAAGTAACACAACTAAGATCATACAACAAGAAAATAGCAGAGCCAAGCTTCCACCCACAAAGTTTGGCTTCAGAAGCTACAGACTCCACACCATATGTCTGTCCACTGCTCAAGTGATGAAAGCTTAGCCTACCTTTCTACCATTATTTTCCATTTCCCCCATTGTACTCTGGGGCATAAACCAGCTAGCTATTTCCCCAACCTGTTTCCTCTCCTTTCTGGGCTCATAGAAGACTATTTCCCAGCTCTTCCCTTTGGTTACTAAAGCTGTGTGACTGAGTCCCAGCCAGAGGAAAGTGAGCAGAGGTGATATGTACCACTTCCTGGCCTGGCCCATTAAGCCTCTCACATGTGGTGCTGAATGCTCTGTAACTTTCTTTCAGCTTGAGGAAGGTGAGCATGGTGAACTTGGATGCCATATTTGAAAGTGTTGGAGCCACAAAATGGAAGAAGGCCAGACCCCTGCATGTCACTTGGAGAAGAGTCAGGAACCAATCAAGACATTCTGCTAGCCTTTAAGTGAACAACAGATGAACTTCTATCAACTTTATTCCACTATATGTGTTGGGGTCATTTTGTTACAGCATCTAGAATTATCTTAACCAATACATACAGGATTTGAACTGATCTATCTATTGTTGCATGAACACGCATTTGGCTTTTGAACATACTTTTCCTTAGAATTCTCATTCTATCCTTCCAATTATTCACATCCTAAAAATTATTCAAGGCCTAAAAATTATTCAAGGCCTAAACCTTCAAGCAGCTCTTTTCCACTCCCACTAGCCACTGTGATTTCTTTTTCCCATAACTTCCTATAGCACTTTGTTGATTGTATCTCTCATGTGCCCTTAGCATAGCTCTCACTTTGGATGTCTTGTTTTCCCAGTAAGCTCTTCAAGGTCAAGGATCATGTTTTAATGCTTCTCATATGTCTCTGAAGTACATAACATGGTGTTGCGCCTTGAGAATTCTCAATATCTGTAGGGAAAATGAATTTATATATGTATTAGACTTAATAAAGCCCATTTTCCATTTGGGCTTTATTCCATTTCCATTTTCCCAAAAGTAGCCCTTTATCACTCAAGCAGGAAGGCATGTAAGAAGTGATTTACTGGAGTTCATGTCTTTATTATTCTTTTCACCAATATACACATTCTAACACTTTTGGACAACTGCTTAGAAGAGACAGAAGGCATGCTTATCAAATTTCAGATGACACAAAACTGGAGGTAATAAATAATGCACAAGATGACAGAATCAAAATGAGGCAAGTTGGAATGAAGATAACATTTAATAGGGATAACTGAAAAATTAGATTAAAAAAAAAGTGGCCCAATTTCAGTATGGAAAGACAGGGCTAACACCAATTTATAGGAAAAATCTTTCAGGTTTTAATTGGCTGCTGGGCTGACATGAGCCCAGAGTGGATACACGGGACTTTGTTTATAATTAGGTTCAGGGCACTTGGTGGCAAAGTATTCAGGCTCTAACAAGGCACGGGCATGAATTAAGGTTGCTAGGTGGAGACCAGCTGGAGGTGGATGAAACCTCAATGTTAGGTAATGGGGGAAAAAAGGTCCATATTTGGGCCTGGGCAAGCTCAGCACATAGGGCAACTTTCACCTGTAGCATTGGTGGGAATCCCCTGCTGAAAACACCATCAGGTGATTTCTGGACACTAATTTGGTGCCAATTTAGTATCAGCATGGATTCCCTGAGAGTTTTGCCTCAGAAGTAGAGCCCAGTAGGTCTCAAAGGTTTGTTATTTTACTTTTGGTCCCACTCCCCAGTGTCAGGGTGACAGCTGTCCTTCACTTAAGACCCCTCACTTTCAAAGCTGAGAAATGCCATGTCATCTGGATAAATTCAAGTCACCCTTGAGAGAGGGGAGAGAAGGCAGATCACATCTCCTCTGTTGCTCATTTGGGACAACTGTTCCAGGATCCTTAGCTAGATCTCTCCTAGAAACCTACATTTCCTAAAAACTGGTATCAGAGTTCTGACAAAAAGGCTGTGGCCTTGACCTTGGCACTGGACCAGCAAAAAAGCCAATACAATCTTAGGCAGTGTTAATAGAAGCCTAGCACCTGGAATAAGGGTCCTGCTGTAGTCTGTGCAGGTCAGGCCACAGGAAGAATTGTTTCTATTCCAGATACCATGATTTAAAAGGGATACAGGCAAACCACTGTGTATCAAAAGAAAGATGACCAGAATGTTGAAGGGATTTAGAAACCAATCACTAGTTACTTTTTGGTGGTTCAGGATCAAGGCTTGGAGTGGGTCAGGATGGCGGGTGGGATGCGGTGTCAGGTAGCATAGATAGCAGAACTGTCTTCAGATATGTGAATGCTGTCCTGTGAAAGAATGTTAGCTAATGCCAGAAGGCAGAACTGGGACCAGTGGGATTTAAGCCCACAATGAAGAATTTTTAACTGTGATAACTCTTCAAAAGTGGAATACACTTTGCAAGTAAGTGAGGTTTAGAATGTTCAAGTAAAGATCTGGTCACTGTCATAGATGTTTTAGCTGGAATTCCAGAACATTGAGTGGGAATTTAGATGAGAGGGTTTCTAAAGTCCTGTTCAAATCTAATGTTCTATGATCTCATCAATCTTAAAATTAGAAATATGCTACAGAACGTGAGGAAAGAAGATTATTACCTGAGATTATTTTGGAGTTACTACCTGAAGTGGATCTTCCCCTCAAAAAGAGCAGAACCCATGGATTATGTAATCTGCAATGCGTGAGAGAGGAAAAATAGAAGCTTAGTACCATTAAGAAGGGAAAGGAACTCCCTGAGGGGCATGAAAAAAGAAACGTTCAACAAATATCTCGGGAATTCCACGGAGTCTATACAGGCCTGAGGGAAAGGCAAGGGAGGAGTTTGGAAACCCTCTTTCCCAGTGACAAAAGAGTTGTGATGCTCCACGTCTGAAACTGCTCAAGGTGAGCGCACATCTATCGTGGAGGAAAGCACACTTGGTCTTTGCCTCCCTACCTCTGCGGGCCCTGTAGGCAAACAGAATCACATTCTTAGTAAGAACGGATTGTCCTTGAAATACTGTGAGTTTCCAGATGTCTATGTCTCTCTATATATGTGACTCTTGGGCTCCTCCTCTTTCTTTCAGACAGGAAGAAATAACATTCTTTTAATAATCTAGAGTCTCACGTGGGGTGAGGGGTCATCTGCAGAGAAAGTCAAGGTAAGGTGGACTTGGGTTTGAAGACAGATTCTCACACTAGGAAATGGGGGTGGAGGTGGGGCGTGGTACCACGTGCTGGGCAACCTGGGAGCAGGAGAGTAGGGAGAGAGGTCAAAGTATCTGTCCACAAAGGAATCCCATCCTTTGCTTCCCGACCACCAAGAAGATCCCACAGTCGTTCTGTCCAAAACATAGCCCGCTCTCCAAGTGCGCCTTGGGTCCACGTGAGGCGTGCACCTGCGGCGGAACACAGGTAACGTCAAGTCCGGGTACAGCGCCTTTTGGCCGAGCTCCCCTCACCAGCGCGCACCTCTTGCGTTGCCGGCTTCCTCGGCCGCCGCCTCTGGCCCCACTCCTCGTGCGATGCTCGCCACTACAACTCCCGCCTCAGCTGCCGCAAACCCGAGAGCGCCAAGTGGGCGCGCGGGTTGCGCGCGGGCCGGCGCCCGGAGGTCTGGGCATGCTCAGTCGCGCGGGCAGGGCTCCGGGCGCGAGCCGGGCTCCCGCTGCACCACATTCATCTGCTGCCAAGGGGAGCCGCCGGGCGCTCGCAAGCTCGGCGCGCGCTGCCCGCGGAAGACCCGGCTGCCGCGCCCCCCGCCGCCTCCCCGAGTCATGGCCTCGCTCGGCCATCCCGCCGCCTTCGGCCGGGCCACCCACGTCGTTGTGCGGGGACTGCCCGAGTCCCTCGGCCAGCACGCGCTGAGGAGCACCAAGGGCGACGAGGTGGATTTCGCCCGCGCCGAGCGGCAGCACCAGCTGTACGTGGGCGTGCTGGGCAGTAAGCTGGGGCTGCAGGTGGTGCAGCTGCCGGCCGACGAGAGCCTCCCGGACTGCGTGTTCGTGGAGGACGTGGCCGTGGTGTGCGAGGAGACGGCCCTCATCACCCGCCCCGGGGCGCCGAGCCGGAGGAAGGAGGTAACTGGCCGCCCGGAGACGCGAGGGGCGCGGCCGGGGACGCGCGCCGGGCCCTCCCGCGCCGCCCGAGCCGGACGTGCTGGGGGAAGCGCGGAAGTGGCCCCCGGGCTAGTTCCGAACTTCCCATTTGGGGGAGACGGTGTGTGTGCGAGAGAGAGAAGTTCATTGTTCACGCCTCCCGGCTGCCGGCGCAGCTTGGGTGCCTTCTAGAGGAGCCGACTGAGTGTGGTGGTGCGGACTTGGGCAGGTGGGTGGGGTGGGGAATCCGCCTCATAGGCATTTTATTTGTAAAGATTAAAAAGCAGCGAAGACAGTGCAACTCTGCTCGTTTCCCAGGGAGCGGGGGCAGGGAGGGGTGCCGTTCCAAGCGGGCGGGCGGAGCCTGGGCGAGGGCTCCGGGGGGGCCGGTTGATGACCCTAAACCCCCAAGTCCTGCCAGGAGCTGGGAGCAGGGAGGGCCAGATGAATTAACGGTCGATGCCCGCAGACGTGGGTCGTCCCGAGTTACTTTTCGGTGCTGGAGAGTGAGTCCCGCGAAGGGGACTGGCAAGTGAATGAATGTAAGAAGACTGGCCTGTTGCTGAGCCGCGGTGTCTGGGTTTGAAAAGCAGAACTCGGTGTAGGGTGTTGGGTGTGTGTATGTGTCTGTGTGTTTAATTGGAAATGGTGGTTTCACAAATTCAATAATTTTTATTCTCTGTATTTTTAAGCTCATAGCAATTAGAGCTTTTTGTGTTCTCAGAGGATGGTGACTACTTTAAAATATTGCAGCTTGTGAAAATGTCTGTGATTGCTTTAAACACAAGGTAGGTTAGTGGGGAGAGACAAATAAGAGTGAGATTGGATTTTAAAATGACTTCCGGCCTGGGATTCTTCTCATTGCCTGCTAAGAGCCCAGGGTCAAGATTCTTGGTTGCTATTGGCATCAAGTGGCATTGCAAGAAGCTGGTGGTTTCTTTCATATCTGGAGGGTTAAGGATTTTCCCTCCCTATTTTTCCTTTATTCGATTCGCATTGGAAATGCCTCATAGAGCTTGTAGTTAAAATATGCTTCTTCTCCACATGCTTCACTACTTGGTTGATAGAACTTTGCTTGGTCTGAGAGAATAAGTATATTTGATTTATTTCCCACTAAGATAATCAGCTTTTTTTTTTTTCACCCTGCCTTAGCAGAAAACCAAAAGAGTAACAGGTCTCATTCTCTTAGCTCTTTTATCTCCTTCGCCACCTCTCCATCTTTGAATCTGTGAGATGACCCACTCTATTTTAAACTGATAAGCATGTAACTCCATTTGAATACTTTCTAATGTGTCCTAGGCCATATGACAAAGCTGTGGTTTGTGCTTAAAAGAGTAACATAGATTTTAAAAACCCTTTCAAAATGATACTCATTTGATGTGGCTGGTCCAATTTCATGTTGAGACTGTCATATATTTAATCATCCATTTCATTTTATTCCTATAATAAAACCTTTCAAATTTTGGCCTTCCTGATACTAAAGTGGGCATTGATCTGTCTCCCTGTCAGATTTTGAGGCATACATTTTAAATGGGTTTCACTCTTCAGGCTGGTGGCCCACTGCCAGAGGCCACATAGTGTAATGGATAAGAACATCAGACTGGATCTAATTCTGTGACCTTAGCGAGTATCTCTTGCCTCAGTTTTCTCACCTGTAAAGTGGACATAATCATACCTATTTCATAGAATTGTGGTAATAAATTTATTAATCCATCAGAAATATAGAGGACAGGACATTTCATAAGTGTTGGTCGTTATTATTCACTTACCAATGGGTCGTGGAAGATTTACTCCTTGAGCAGCAAGAAGTCTCCTGTACACTGATGCAGTTACAGTGACATTTCCCTTTCCAAGGGTGAAGGGGAGTCTTCTTCAAGCCTTAGGTTCCAGCCTAATCTGCTCATTAGCACTGCCTCCCAGCTCAAGTTTTCTGCAGGTGTGTGGTCCCGCCCCAAAACACCTTTGCCATTGCACCTGATCTGGGTTCCCAGAGTAATGGGTCTTCCAGCCAGAGAGGGGAATGCGGGCAGTCATGTTGGGTGGGGTGCTTCAGAGATTTCTTTGAAATCTCTCACAGTTTGCTGCCTACATTGAAGTTAATAAATTCTTGTTAAATGAATGAACAAATGAATTAATGAAATGCTAATTAGCTAATACCAGCAAGCTGATAATAATTACTTCAAGGATTTCTTGGATTGTTTTATATATATATATATATATATATATATATATATATATATATATATGTATGTGACACCTAATTCCCTAACTGAAACTCCACAACAGCTGAGGCATTATATTAAAATTATTAACACTGATCTCCTGTCTTCTCCCTCTGCATTCCATTTTCCACACTGTAGCCAAGTTGGTCCTTCTAAAACTCAGATCTGATCCTGTTCCTCCTCTGATTAAAATTCTAGAGGGGCCTCCACTGAGCCTGATAAACCCGTTGAGCTGGGTTCTGCTTGCCTTTCCAGCTTCAGTTGCATCTCTGACCCCACCCGAGGTGCCTCCCAATTCTTGGCTCAAGCCAGGTTCTTTTTTCAAGCTCACCATGCTGTTGCTTTTATGGGTGTACATTCCTCCTTTGCCCAGGACATTCTTCCTCCTTCCTCTCCTGCATTTTACCTGGCTGTTTCTACTCATGCTTCAGTTCTCAGTTTACTCTTACCATTAATATTATTAGCTAATCTTTATTGGGTGCTTACCATTGGCCAGACATTGTGCCGGATTTATGACATGCGTTTCATTGAATGCTCACGTCAAATCTTTGAGCTCATTGCTATCATTATTCCTGTTTAAAAGTTGATGAAACTGAGTCTTAGATTAAATTGCCCAAGGTTATAGAGTGGAACTAGTGAAACCAGGATTTGAACTCAGATTTGCAGGACTCTAAAGCTCTAGTCCCAACTGTTGTGATATTAGATCTCACCTTCTCAAGCATTAGATTGGTTGTCCTTTTATGAGCACCTCTGTACTCCCTGTTATGGTATTTATCATACCATATGGTAATTGCCTGTTTATCTTTCTGTACCTCCCACTATTATGAAAACTGTGAGAGCAAGGATCATGTCTGCGTTGTTCAACATTTTATCCCCTGGGCCCTGAACACAATAATCATGTAGCAAATAAATTTTGTTGAACAAATTTGTTCATGATTTTAGGTCAACCTTCGTTCTCCCTCATTATGACATATTTGGTGTTTTGCAAGCATTTCTAGTCAGCGGAGTCCCACAAGTTTCATTACAACTATAGGTGATTTATAACTGTTTTTCTCTCCCTCTCCCTTTCCGTGCCTCTGTCTCTTGTTGTTGTTTTGTTTTAATTAAAATCCTGAGAAGTTTCTTCTTAATCAAAGCATCATGTTATATTTAATGACTTTTCTTCCTTGGAAGAAAGGACTGAGAACCAAACTAAAGAAAGTAACGCTTCTGTGAAAGCTCAGTGTTTGCGATAATGGGGCCTCCAAAGATTAATAAAACACAGACCCTGTCTGCAGCAAGCTTAAGTTTTAGTGAAGAAAACTGCATATAGAGAAAGCGAATAATATTACATGTCTAAGAACTTTGTGTCTTCCGGAATATGAATGTCTTAATACGCTTAATTTTTTTTTTTTTTTTGCAGTACGTAGGCCTCTCACTGTTGTGGCCTCTCGCGTTGCGGAGCACAGGCTCCGGACGCGCAGGCTCAGCAGCCATGGCTCACGGGCCTAACCGCTCTGCGGCATGTGGGATCTTCCCGGCCCGGGTCACAAACCCGTGTCCCCTGCATCGGCAGGCGGACTCTCAACCACTGCGCCACCAGGGAAGCCCTATGCTTAATAATTTGAAGACAAATTAGCCTTAAGAAACCAATCATTTTAAATGAATCCAGCTTACATTTTAGAGGGGGAAAAAAAAAGAAAGTTAACTTCTAAATGTCAAAGTCCAGTAAGCAAATATCTAAAAGCTATGACAGTGTGTGAGGATTGGGTTTTTTAAAAAATAAAAATTTTGTTTCAATTGTACATGTCCGCAGTACCAAATTCAAAAGGTACAAGAGGATACACGGTGAAAGTAAGTCTTGGACTTCCCTGGTGGTGCAGTGGTTAAGAATCTGCCTGCCAATGAGGGGACATGGGTTCAAGCCCTGGTCCGGGAAGATCCCACATGCTGCGGAGCAATTAAGCCCATGTGCCACAACTACTGAGCCTGCACTCTAGAGCCTGCGAGCCACAACCACTGAAGCCCAAGCACCTAGAGCCTGTGCTCTGCAACAAGAGAAGCCACCACAAGGAGAAGTCTGCACACGCAATGAAGAGTAGCCCCCGCTGGCTGCAACTAGAGAAAGCCCGTGCACAGCAACAAAGACCCAACTCAGCCCGAAATAAATAAATAAATAAATTTATTTAAACAAAGAAAGAAAGTCTTGCCACCCTTACCTCACCCTTGTACCTGACTACACAGTTCCTTTCCTCAGAGGCAACTACTAGTGCCATTTTCTTGAGTTTTTTTTTTTTTCCAGAAAGTTTTTAGTACTTAATAAATGATTAACTGACAGAGTTTACTCAGGAAAATTGTGAAATATATCCTGTGCCCTTTCACCCCTCTTTCAGGGCCATTCTGGGGTATTTGGTCTAAGAGAAAACCACACAGACTCATTCTCACAAAGTGATAATGGCTTTAATTATCCTTGCCTGGAGCATTTGCACTGTTAGGGACCTCTTTAGGAAGAAGGCGATATGCTTAGCACAAAGTAATAAATCTCCAAAGTGAAAATAAACATTGAGGGGGGGAAAGGAGGGCATAAACGGAAGAGGTAAGCAATACATATTTGCATAGTAATTCCCCTTCTATTGGGGCGCTTAACTACTTGGACTTACGTATTTGGGTCCTGGTTTATTCTTTGGTTAGGAAAAAAGCATAATTATATTGATCCCAGAGGCAAGGTGAGCATTAAGACCATGTCTAATGACCAGCCAACTTATGTGTGTGTGTGAATCCCCAAAGATGGTGTTATTATTAGCTCTATTTAAAAGATGAGGAGACTGAGTCTCTGGTAACCAAGGTTAAGTAACTTGTCCAAAGTCACACACAGATAATAAGTGGCAGAACTGAGCTTCTCATGAAAGTATGAAGGTCTTTTTTGCTTGACGTGCTTGTTGCCAGTTGTGCTTAATCATAATAGATCATTAAATCAATATAAAACTGCCACCTGAATATCATTTTACACACTAACGATATACAATATAACTTGGATATTAACTAAGTGAATCATTTTACTTCCCTCCTCTCCTAGATGAGAGTGGATTATTTTCATTTTAGTTAAAAAAATAATTCAGGCATTTACATGAAACCCACAAATTGCCCAGGCACACTTTACGCATAATTGTGCCTTATTTACCAGCCTACTGGATGATTGCTTTTTTAAATGCACACGTGTCCTCAAACTTCGGTTTAACTTCAGGTGAGTAAACTACCCTAAACCATAATTAAAAATTACCCTGATTCTCACCAAGCTGGAACGTGAAGGCGCTGGAGACTCTTCACATGGCGGCAGATTAAATGGTTCTTGATAAATTGTCACCTCCAACTGGTTAGAACAACTGTTCTCTTTCAGGGTGTTTCTTTTCCAACTCTTCTACATGGCCTTGGCAATAAACGTTTGGAAATTGACGTGTTGTCTTGGGAACTGGGACGCATCCCATAATGTAATCTACTCCCATGCAGTTGATCTTGAAAGCCTTGAAAAGAAAGAACATAATGATGAGTAGGGAGTGACTTCTATTAGATACTCTCAGCTGAAAATGAACTTTCTGCAGAGATTCCTAGAATCATTATAAGACTAAGAAGGCAGCGATGGATCCCTTATAATTCACATATGCTGGGAAATTGCTTTTGCATGTTTTGAATTCTTACTGAGCTCAGATTTCTTCAAAATTAGGTATCCAGTCCATTAATATAAACCACAACACAGAAAAATCTACTTAAGACTTTTGAAAAGATTTACCTTCTACTGTCTTTGCATCGTAAATAAATTATTCATGAACCTCAATATAAATTTGGAAATGCACGTTTAAAAAATGAGTGATGGTTATTATTTATTTTATGGCATTTGCTGTTAAAATCTGTAACCGCTTCAGAAAGCCTAGTTTTCTGACTGGAGATCTGGACACGTGGTAGAGTTCATTCCCCTAATCAAGAGGTGCCATAATAAAGGATAAAATAGCTGAAATCTTAATGAGAAAAGGTTTCATTTATATCTTATACAGAACACAGTGCATTGTTCACCCCAGGTAGTAGAAAAATATTTATTTACTGTAATGCAATCCCTGATGTTGCATCAAAATGCTCCCCTGACCTTTGAAGTTGACTTTCACTGCTGTCCTTAAACTGATACTAGGTATTTAATCTGTCAGAGTCCTCAGGTGCATTTCATAAACAGGCACTTTTCATCCAAATGGACAAGCAAGAGTAATCTCAAACAACAAATCGCATTTAAAAATGTGTGCGTGTAATGCCATCCCAGTTTACTTTGTCATTGTCAAATAATGTAATAATATACATTGTTTTCTTGAAACTGAGTGCTGAGGGGTAGTAGCACGTAGAAAGGAATAAATCACCAGACTTTAGACTGCTGTTTCTAAATGTCTAGATCATCTAAGCAAGTATGACCAGAGAAGTGAGCACAGCAGACTACGAAGATAGATGTACAAATTAGTATAGGGTTGGTTTAATTTTGCCCAACAAATCAAACTGAATTAGTTTAACATAGCAAATTAAAGCGAATACAACTTTTAGTCTGCTTTTGTAGCTAGATGGGCTTATGGGGTAAGCTGTCATTCTAATGACGATGAATATATCAGTATTTTGCTTGATCTGAATGTAAGTAAATCTTTGACTTCATTAAAAATATGTTTGCTTTGATTCCTTTATTCTTTTGTTTAAGAAATATTGAAGTTTTCTAATTTGCTTCTGGCAGTAATGATGAGTGCCATGATTGCGTTAAAAATGACTGTGTTGGGCTTCCCTGGTGGTGCAGTGGTTGAGAGTCCACCTGCCGATGCAGGGGACACAGGTTCGTGCCCCAGTCCAGGAAGATCCCACATGCCGCGGAGCGGCTGGGCCCGTGAGCCATGGCCGCTGAGCCTGCACGTCCGGAGCCTATGCTCCGCAACAGGAGAGGCCACAACAGTGAGAGGCCCGCGTACCGCAAAAAAAAAAAAATTAAAAAAATTTGTGTTTTTGAAGGCAAAGTCACAATAGTTGCGTCACTCATGTAGTATGTGCCTTCAGCAACTGCCTAGACCCAATGTTTGGTGGTGGGGAGATGTAGGTGAATTAGATACCACCGTTGCCCATAAGGACCTCACAGTCCAGCTAGGAAGGCAGACCAGTGGCAGACACTTGCAGAACAAGAGGACAGGGTTTTATGCCAGAGCTCTGTCTGGTGCTGTGGAACCTCCAGGGGGTGGATCTGACCCATACCAGGACTTCTCAGAAGAAGTGACAATTGAGTTAGAAGTAACCAAGGGAAGGCAGAGAGGGGCAGCCTTCAGAGATAGAGGGCACTGTGAGATTGGATGAGGGTGATGGTACAGTGAAAATTAATTTCACTCATGTCGGGAAGGATGCAGGATTGAGAAAAGCCCACCTGTGGTCCCCTGATCTCTGAGATTTCAATTCCTAGTTCCAGATTCACCAGGAGAACCGCATCCTTAACCATGTTTCCTGGTTGGGGCCCAGAGGGAACTGGCTGCCTCGCACACTGCATTTCTGACTGCACTCCCATCTTTTCTCCTACCACGTGCTCCATCGAGGTCTGGCATTCCTTCCAGGATTCCTGAATAGCACAGTTTGGGAGCGATATAGTCTGCCCTGGAGTGGACTGAAGTCCACTCCAAATCTGAGATTCATTTCTTGAGGTTGCTAGAATGTCATTTGGCTGGGTAGTAATTTTTCCCCTTTGGCCCAAAATGTGCACATTAGGGTGAGTCAAGCAAACCCAGCATCTGCCATGTACAGGTATATAATATTATCCATGTCAGTGGCAGGTAAGAGAAAACTTTCCTGTTTGCTGTTGAAATGTGTTTTTATTCACAAATCTTTCCATCTTGGCAGTAGACACCACTGAGTCTCACATTAATATAAATCAAGTGCAGCTGAAACTGAGCATGCATTTATAATCATAGGCTGAATTTTGTACAAGCTACAGAAGGCTGCACGGTTGGGATACAGCACTATTCTAGATATTAGGAGACACTGGTTTTTATTTTTGCAGTGATAATGAGATCTAATATTCTTTCCAGCTTGGAAATGCTGTACTTTCCTTTTGGAACTCAGGGTGTGTTAGGGTGGAAAGTGGAGGGTGGGAAAGTGATAGGGAGATGGGGACATTATAATAATTTACATTTGTGAGATGGGATTGGGGTTTGATGGATAAAAAAATACTGGATTTTATTCAACCCAAGGCATTATACTTGTTCTACTTAATTAACCAATCATTTAAACTCACGCCTTGCTAATGATAACCCATTATGAGATGAAGTTGAATTTGCTAACTCTATTTCAAAACCTCTGCTTACTCCGCCATTTATATAGCACATTTGATAAGAAATTTTTCCCATAGAAAATGTTAAATAAAGGCCATTGAAAGAGCATAAGATTCCTAGACCCACATGATTTCTCCCGTCACACATCACTGTCATCAGTGTCTACCAGCGGATGTTTCTGTGATGAGTGTGAATCAATGGCCCAAAGAAGTGGATAGAAGTAGATACAAGACATGTGCTGTGAGTTGTAACTAAAAGTCTTGACGTGCCCATAGCACTTCTTTCTTATAAATCCTCCTTACGTATGTACTGATTTCCATCTTGTGCTGAAAATTGACCTTTGTTTCCCAGATTTTGACTTCTGTCTTCCAAAAAATGCGTACAGTTATTTTTCTGAGTAAACATAAAAAAGTAAAAGATACTCATTTAAATGTAGCCTTTCTATAGTAAGCTGTGTACAGATTAAGACTGTGACACAGTAAGATATTGATGTAATTATTTTTTTAACTTGGAGATATGCTTGTTGGCAAACTTAGACATTTTTAGCCTGAAATGATTCAAAAAATTGAAGTTAGTTAAATAATCTTGGTACAGTTACAAGATAGAAGAAAAATACATCCATTTTATTCTTTGAATTTTTTTTGAATCATAAGGGAACTTTCATTTTACAAGGAAAGAGTAAGGTAACTAAAGCTTGGCTTTGGGTCATATTTTAGGACATTTGTGATATAGAGGTATTATCCAATTCAAGAGTTTTATGTGGAGGAGTTTAAATCTAGTGCTGTATTTTGAGGTACTCAAATCATTTTTGCTCTTGCTTTTGGTATTTTCCTAACTTTCTGTGTGCCATCTTAGTCCTTTATCAAGGGTCCTGGTTTTCTGGCTCCCTTTTCTCTGAAAGATGCACTGTTGGGAGAGAGAGGGACCCTAGTCAAAAAGGGCACTGGGGGCTTCCCTTGTGGTGCAGTGGTTGGGGGGTCCGCCTGCCGATGCAGGGGACACCGGTTCGTGCCCCGATCCTGGAGGATCCCACATGCCGCGGGGCGGCTGGGCCCGTGGGCCATGGCCATTGAGCCTGCGTGTCCGGAGCCTGTGCTCCACAACGGGAGAGGCCACAACAGTGAGAGGCCCAGGGGAAGGCAGAGAGGGGCAGCCTTCTATACCGCAAAAAAAAAAAAAAAAAAAAAAAAAAGGGCACTGATTTCTTCACTTTTCTCTGTTACTCTCAAATTAAACATCTCTAAAGCTTTAGGCCTCCCCTAATCTCCAAGCTTCCCCAAGCCACCCCAAATATATAAGTAGTTTAACTTGGAATAGAGCACAGCTTCAAGACAAGGCTTTTAGTACAGAGTGTGTGTGTGTGTGTGTGTATCTTCAAATTGCTGCTCTCCACGCACTATCATGGGGTCATGAAATCAATTTAGTGAGTCACGTCCAGCTCTTTTATTTTTACTGTAATAGAATCAATAGAAAATGTCAAGAGTACATGACAACATAAGGTCAGTATTTTTTCATGAAACCTTTCACTTTATACATTTGTGTTTGTATTAATTAGGAATATAAAATATGTTTCTTACTCTGAGTCATGGTAAGAAAACAGTATAAAAACCCACTGTATCTCCTTTCAACCAGACTGCACCACTCAGCCTTTTGTAAAAATTCTAGAGGGCTATGCCCATTGGCCCCAAAGTTCTCAGAATCATGGCCCAAATCCCAAACGCTTCTCTATGCATATCAAAGAATACCGATTTCCACTTGCTTGGGTTGACTTCTTACAGTGATGATGTCCTGGCTGTTTGGATCCCTGTCCATCCAACACCAACAGCAAAAAGCATAATTGGGGAACATGAGGAGGAAGAAGACTGTCAACTTGACTATTTGCTGGGAGCTGATTCTACTTCCCCTTCTTTGGTGACATTCTAAACCAGTTAAGGGATAGTTACATTGACCAAGACGGGAAAGCATAGTTTCCATCTGAACTTGCATCTTTTTCATGTTTTGGAGAGTAGATTTGGTGGCAGCATCAGACCCTGATCCCCTTGCGTCAGGAGGGGTTGTGCTCCTGCATCTTCCCAGCTGCAGCCCCCAGGTGGAAGCTGAGATCTGCACAGATGCCAGGAGACGTCAGGGACCAATGTCCGGATTTGTCCTCTTGGAATGAGGACAGAAACTCAGAACACTTTGTTGTTGTTGCTCAAAGAACCCTAGAATGTGTCAAAACACAGAAGGTGCTAAAACAATTATAATGTTCAAGTCATTCTCAGACCACTTCCTAAAAGGCCTAGAAGGGACCTTGAAAATCACTGCTTTCATCAATTTTTTCACACATCTGTGACACTAAATGGGTGTAAATCCAGCCTCTATGGAAGAATGCCCAAAGGAAATTTAGTTTTCTTCCCCAAGTAACTCATTTGGGGAGTTGGTGATGATGTCCATTAAATAGGAAACATCTGGATGGATGTATAGGTTGCAGTTCATTCTGAGAAAGTGTATTTGACTGGTGAGTAATGAGCTAGTTTGTGACTGTAGGGAAACAGAGCATCAGTTTTTCAGTGGTAACCCCCTTTTCACAGCTGAGCAGCCTATTACTAAGGGTGGAGTGTGCTCCCTCACACATGCTCTTTCGTCCCTGCCCCACCCCCAAAAGGAGTGCTTTAAAAATTTTGATAAGAGACATTAATGATAGAGGCAAACGGCGTGTGCCTATGACTGGACAAATCGTGTGTTTGTAGGGAAAGGGCTTAGAAATGTGCATCTTGGAGCTGTAATTACATGAGAAAAAATGGGTAGTGCGATTGTCATGTTTGTGTCTGCATGTTTCTTTGTGAGCACTCAACTGGATAACTGAAGCCTCTGAGTGGTTTGCAAGAAAACTGAGGATTAATATTGCTTTTAAACTGGACCCCGGAGAGAAGCTTCTTGGTGAGGGGGAGGAATGATAGGGATTTAAGTTAGGACATTTTCTTGAAAGTAAATGCAGGAAAACATACAAGATATGAGGCCCACTGGCCTCAATGCAGCTGAGGGCTCAATTATGATTTGATACACGCTCCCTGAAACACTCACCTGTCCTGAGGTCAGCCTAATGACTGGAAATTCCGCAAATGTAACAGCTACTGTCCATTGGCCTGTTTAAAACATAAACACAAATGCGTGCGTGCGCGCACACACACACACGTTCTGAATCAGGTTTGGATAAAATCAGTTTTCTAACAGCGCCTTCCTTGTTAATAATGCTTCGTAGTAATGTGGGTCATCAAAAATGATTAGAGGGAATCTTGAGTCACATTATTTTGGTGGAACACTAGCCAGGAGAACTGGGGTTTTTTTGTTTGTTTGTTTTTTTGCGGTGTGCGGGCCTCTCACTGTTGTGGCCTCTCCCGTTGCGGAGCACAGGCTCCGGACGCGCAGGCTCAGCGACCATGGCTCACGGGCCCAGCCACTCCACGGCATGTGGGATCTTCCTGGACCGGGGCATGAACCCATGTCCCCTGCGTCGGCAGGTGGACTCTCAACCACTGCACCACCAGGGAAGCCCGAGAACTGTTTTTTAAATGAATTCTACTTTTTCCCTGGGCTCTTTCAGTCTATGATCACCTCCATGTTGCCCTCCTTTCTTCTTGGTTTTACCCTTTTCTGGAGCTGTCAATGGAGAAGAAAGAGCGTGTGCAATTCCTGGAGCTTCCCCACCCTTCTTTACACCCCTCTGGTTGGGGAGTTCCTGCAACACCATGGATTTGTCCTCATATTCTGGGTCTGGCTAGTGACTGTCAAAGTACAAGTTTCAACTCATAAGTGGATCATAAAGTCAACCTAGTGCATCACTCTACATTTTGTTTTTTGTAATGAACTGGAATCAATATTTCTGATAGAAATATCAGAGTGTGTGCATAAGACAGCCATGTATTGTTTCATGTAACTTTTGTCTCCTTTATTCACATAGACACATATACATGTTCCTTTGTTTGTTGTGGATCCCAATGTAGTGTATTTCAATGACTGTGGGTCATTGACATCGAAATCTGCTTATCTAGCAGACCAACATGAAATGTAAATACTATCATTTTAGTTTTTGTTGACATTCTTCGCTGTTTGCAGCAACAATAGAATTTTGGTGTGTGTCAAAGGCACTTGACTTTCATTGAGCAAATGAGTAGCTTGATCTTAGGCACTCCTTTCATTACCTAATAGAAAGGTAAGGCCACTCATCTAAATGCAGCAAAGTGCTTGAGATGGAGAGGAAGAGAAGAAAAGCAAACAGTGGAAAGGTAGTGAAAAAAGAGTTGGAAAGTCTTGGGCTTTTCTCAGTGAATAAGCATTTTCAGATATCAAGGACTCCCTCGCATAAATGCTATAGAGTATTTCTGTACACTTAGAAGTGATATGTTCATTTGTAAAACCAAGTATGATGTTATGCTGTTACAGCCCAGGACGGCAGGTGTTCAGAAAGCACACCTCTTATTAAAAGGGCCGCATTAGAGCCCTGTGCACTTTCATGTTTTGTGGACTCCAGCCTCGTTTCCACTGATCCTACTCTCCCCTGCTGCCCACTGATATGTCCACTTGCATCTCCAGCTTGCTCCACTCCCCAAATCCATCATCGCTTGAGGTGCCTAATTGTCTTGGGTACTTCAGTCATCATCCCGGCATGCTCACGGGTCACACAGAGCCCGGCGTGTAGAGACACATGCCTGTTTTTAAACTGACTCAAGAGGCAGACTGACTCCTGCAACATTCCTTGAGCTGTGCTCTCTCCTCCTTTCCATTTGCCCTTAGAAGGGGTGGAAGAGGACAGCTGTGAATTCAAACTATGGTTCTCCTGCTTATTAGCTGTGTGGCCTTGAGCAAGTTGAGCTTCAGTTTCATCATTTGTGAAAACTGGAGTAGTTTTGATGACCCTATAACTTTGTTATGATGATTAGATCCATTTACATGTTCAAGTGTCTACATGTTCAAGTAGCTCTTGCAAGAGTATCTCTTCCATCAGTGATCAATCCCTCCTCTTTCCGTGGTTATCCGCTTTCTGTCTTTCTAGAGAGCAGTCATTCAAGCCCCTAAGGATGGAGGCTATGCTTTTCTCTTGCTACTTTCTCTCCCTGGAAATTGGAGACCTCTGTCTCTTTGGCTGTGGGCTTGCTGCCTGGGGCCTGCCCAGACGAGAGTCTGCCTAGAGTTGGGATTCACGGCTCTTGTATTTTGGTCTCCTGTGCTGACTCCTCCTGAAACCTGCCAGGAGGTTGCGAAAGCCATTAGAAATATCCACTTGAGCCTCAGTGGGGGGGCTGGGCCAGTCCCCCAAAGCTGGTGCTACCAAAAAAGGCAGGTGTAACGTGGGCCCTGGCTTTCTCTCAACCCCATTTTTTTAGGAGTACGTCATCATATTCAACTGAATCAAAATATACTACCCTTTCTATAATTCCTCTTCATCCTCTGATCTTCTGAGTAAATGAATAGTTAGAGAATTTCTCCCTTTAAGCTTACCATTTGAACTGGTTGTGTATGGGTGTTTAGATTTGAATTCACATTTACAACTCCTTTACACATTTAATATCTTTTCCATTTTTAAGAACTTTTAAAATTCTTCTTACATTACAAGGTGAAATTCCACCTGGAGTTGAGTCTTGGTTCCACTTCTCTGTTACATCATCTTGGGCAATTCACAAGTTTCAGTTTCCAGTAAAATATCTTTTTGCCTGTCTCCCAAGGATGTTGAAGATCAAAGTGTTCCGAATACTGTGACGCCCTCTACAAATATGATTCCACTGGTAACACTGTTATGTTGAGTGATAGATTGTATCTAATGGTAGTAGTAACATTATTATTTAGCAACTGGAGATGTCCAGCTTATTCTTGATGATGTCTCTGAATAGATTTGACCAATATCGCTATGACCACTGTGCTCTGATAACCCTTTGAGAGGGGGCCTGATAGAAAAGAGACTACCCTTAGCAAGCTCCAGGCAGCTCTAAAGATCTGCTACTTGTTAGCAAGGCCAACTTGGGCAGATAACATTTGGGCACAGTTTTGTCATCTGTCCAAAAGAGTACATGACTTTTGTTAGTTCAACAAGCAATTACTGTCATTGAGTGCCTGCTGTACGTAAAACTGAAGAAGTAAACAAATATGACGCCTGCCCCGATGGAACCTGAAGTCTAACTGGGGAGATAAACATAAAATAAATAATCACAAATATATGTGTACTTCACAACGGTGGTAAGGACCTACTGTATAGCACAGGGAACTATACTCAACATCTCGTAATAACCTATAATGGAAAAGAATCTGAAAAAGAATAGATATATATGTATAACTGAATCACTTTGCTGTACATGTAAAACATTGTAAATTAACTGTACTTCAATAAAAAATAATAAAATTTTAAATGAAAATATTTTTTAAAAAGTGGTAGGTGCTGCAAAAGAAAAGGATGACTTTCCTCATAATGTTGTAAAAGGTTCGTAAGAGACCTCAGCTGGAAAGGGCCTGAATGTCAGTTCTTAGGGAAAACCTCTTATTAAATAGCAGGCAATAAATGTTTGTTGGTCAAATGATAAATAGCTGGCTGAATATGGTGTTACCAGAGAACCTCCCCCCGGCAGTAAAGAGGTAGGTTGTCATTGAGCAGGACCTGGACTAGAAGTCTTCAGACATCTCTGCTTAAAAGCTGTGTAGCTGTGGGCTCATGGGCGATTGCTGTGGACTTCAGGATTCCCCCACCACCCCGTAAACTGGGGTGATGCTGCTGTCTGTCACCCTCTGTTGTGCTGAAGTGAAGAAGTGAATGAAAGCACTCTGTAAGGATCATGGTTGTGGGTATTATGTAATGGCTGCCTCTGAACTCTAAACCCAGCACCTGTAGGAACGGGCCATGGCCTGCCCTGTCACATCACCCGAAGACGGGTCCCCAGCCCCACAGTCCTCTGCAGAAGCCTTAGGACCAGCTCTTGGGGTCCCAGCCTGCCTGAGATGGCTCTCAGACCTTTGATAGCAAGATCTACAGCAGTGGCATGGAGTGTATCTGGCTTTTTACCCCATGTTAAGGGACTAGCTAGCTTATGGGACTCCTGGGAGAGCCCTCTAGCTATGAAAGACCAAGGAGACCAATCGTATCAGAATATGCACCCTCTAAGTAAAGTTTGGGCTCTAGGTAGGCTCCAAGCACATGGGTGACTACCACTTATCATGTGCTATGCTTGCTGCTTTGTTTACCCCACTTCATCCCACCCTTATAAATCCCCCCCATTTTACAGATGGGAAAACTGAGGAGAGGTTACTTGACTTACTTGTGGTCAAATGCTTACTAAATAGTGAGATAGGGAGACAGGTCTTTCTGACTCCCAAGCCCAGGCATTAGGACCCCTGGTCCTAATACCAGAGAGACAGCAAACTACCATGCTGACCATTAGAGAATTTGGGTTAGCGAGACCCACAGCCATAGGCAGCTGCCCCATCCGTTAGTGAGGACATCAAGAAGAATGAGACAAAGGCTTCCTTTCTGAAGACAGAGTTTCCTCTCGGCAACTGCTTATGCCTCTATCCCTCATCCATGAGGCCAGCCCAGAAACCTTCCCCACCCAGCAGAATCACAGAGGGCCGGCCAGTGTCTCCAGCCATGCATTTAGTCTGGGCTTAATATTTGTTGACAGGGTTCCTCGCCAAATAATTAAGCAACCCATGGAGAACTTTGACCTTACCTTGTATGTGCGGGAGGGCATGCTGAGTAAGAGTCTGAACAGGAATCCTGGGAATGGCCCCAGCTCGAGGAAGGAACCCCCTCCACCCCCGGCTCTTTGGAGTAAAGAACAAGGGTTAATTTCATCCATACACCCTCATTGACTCTTGCTCAGTCTCCCCAGAGTCGATTCAAAGGGAAAATTTATGTGAAAGGTAGGGGCACAGATTGTTACTATTCTGGAAATAGATGTTACCGTAACTCTGCGTGTCCCTGTTGATAACACAGACCCCAGGTCAACAACACAAACAGTACAAGCCCCAGTGCAAGCAATAAGACAGGCAAGCTGCAACTTTTCTAATTCCTGTGCACCTGCGTTTTGGTTGAGGGAGCGGGGATGCACATAGAAGTACGCCAGGACATTGTTCTCCCTGTATCTTAGGGGAGGGAGGGTAGGCTTGGCATGCCTGGCTTTGGGTCTCAGCATCCCTTCACCCCACAACTAAGATGCTGAGCTTTTGTGATGGCTGGGTAAACCCTTGTCTCCTTACCCTCCCTCCCTCTTTGGTCTTGCTCTGGAGACCAGTGTTACCCATATTCAGGCGAAACTAATGCATTACCCATGCCATTGCCCTGTTTGTACAGCTCTGGTTTTATTCTTATGAATATCCCCTCTCCCCTCTGTAGAGGACTAGAGTCTTGCCCCTGTACTCCAGCCCCCTGGGGACCTGCCTCTGGCCAGCTGTGACTTGCATACCCTGCAGTCTGCCTAACTCTGCACCATCACACGTCCTCACACCTCTCATCCCCACCTCCCACTGGTTCCTGCCACCCTGCTGTCCAGAGATTCTGCCCCACCTGCTTGGACTTCCACCCACCAAACATGTGTCTCCATGTGCCCCCATCTAGTTTTCAGGTTCATAGACCTGTTCCAGTGTGACCCACCTTCTCCCAGTTAATCCGTTCACAAGAAACAATAGCAGTAATAATATCGTTTATCATGTATTTATTGTGTAACAGCAGTTTAAATCTGTCATTCTCACCAGCTGTCTTGGTCCTGTTACAAGCTCTTGGAGCAGTCTGGCTCTTAGCAGAGGAAATTAAAGGACCCCTTGGTCAGTGGGTCAGTGGGTCAGCCTCATCATTCCTGCTGTTGGCCTGTCCTGTCATTACCCTTGCTCATTTCCTATGGTGAAGTTGTGCCCTGGTTCCATTAACTAGGTTTATATCTTGACCCTCTTTGCTGATTTTCTGCCTGGATCCTCCACAGAAGACCTCAAGACTGACCTCTAGTCCTTGTGTGAGAGAATCCCTGAAACTTATTGCCAAGCCCTCTGGTGCCATATTGTGCTAGCCCTCTCATACACCTGCCTGGTAAATGTGTCAGGCCAAACATCAGCCTGCCTTATGCTGGGGTGAACCCACCACCCCGATCCCTTTTGCTGGAGCTTCTGATGCCCCTGTGACTCTAGAAGTTTGGGGTAAGCTGCCTTGACTAAGGCATATACTTAATTTTTCTTCTCCCTCCCCACCTCCTGTAATAATGAGCTATCAATTAAATGCTACTTTTCTGGCTCAGTTTAATAAGTAAATTTATTCTTTGAATTCTCACTAAAGTGACTTTAGTATAATTTAGTTAACTGGCATTTTCTGGTAGAAAAGTAACCTTACTGTGTTTAATTGAACAGATTAAAATGTGATTATCTCAGTTGTCAAAAATATTTTCATAGATTTCCTAGTGGTTTTTTTAATAGAAGAAAAATTATTCACATTACTGTAATTCCATATGGTGCAAAACTAGAACAAAGTGATGCAAATCCTTGGACAGAAGGGTCATTTGAGTCACTGGAGTGTCCCGAACCACAGTGGGAACTTAGAGCTGTTATTGATGCACAGCACATTTCTTCGGATTCTGACACCACTTATTTATATAGATGTTTTTCATGTGAATATTTGCGCTGAAGGAGAGCAATAGACATTCACTTGTGAACAAAGGCGGGTGGTGGGAAGGGGAAATGAAGCCTTTGTAGAACTCTAAAATAAACCAGGTTCTCAGAACCTCTCACTCTTAATAATTCCTGCCATTCTTTATCTTAATAGGACAGAAGTCATTGAGAGAATTAGAGAGCAGGATTAGCAGCGATAAAAACATGAATTCTGACTGGTGATCCAGAATAACAACTTGAAACGAATGCACCTTGATGTTCTTACCAGAAAGGATGATGAAGATTCCGACTCCTGATCATAATTGGCTGTTATGTACTGCTGAACACACAGCACTGTACAAGGCCTCCATGTCTTCCTTGGGTTAATTAGAATAAGTGATGAACACAGGGGCACAGCTGGCTTGCTTGGATGATTGAATGTGAAGGAAGAGGGTAGTTTCGCAGAGGAGAAATGTTTCCTGTGTTTTCACTGAGGATTAGCCTGATGATGAGGAAATTCAGAGAGCAAAGGCCAGGTAGCTTTTGGTTAACATTTTGCATAATTCAGACTGAATAATCCTACAGTTCCTGGTAACGAAATTTGAATCTTTGGCAAACTTTGGAACTAGATGGGGAGTTATCAGATCTGCCAGCAGGCTAAAACTAGCAATCAATTACTGGGTCAATGATTTTTGCATTCTAGTCGGATTGTTTTAGGTTTTTTGCAAACAGCAGAGACCTAAGGACAGTAAGAAAAAGGAGGAAAATTGCCAGGATATACATACTCAAATTGAAACCACAAAATCATTAGGAACATGGAGTCGCTCTTTTCCCTCAAGCTCACCCTTGTCTCTATGGATCTGCTTCATTCTGTTCTGTTTTCTCATAACTTCATTTCCCTGTGGTTCAGAGTTTACCTCATATTCCTTTAATTTAGCTGCCATGTCAATCTGACTCAGCAGTTTCTCAATTTTAAATTCCCAAGTGGGGAGTCTCATGGGCTCATACTAATTTTTTGAGCCCGTCAACCAAGTCATAGGTGGTTGGCTAGCCTATGGATAGACTGGGTTTATGTCAGGTGCCTAATATTGGTTCAGTCAGCTGTGCTTCAGGGTCAAAGGCCAGAGTAGGTTTGAACAAAGCAGCAGAGTCTGTGGACAGGGCAGAGTCTTGCATATAAATAGACAGGCAATGGTTGGTGTCTCATGTATAGCTAGTTTCCTCCTGTTAAAAAGAGGTGAATCTGAACACTGAATTGTTGAGGAAAAAAATGCTCTGGGTAAGACCACCATCTTGGTCTTTTCTCTCTTTGAGTTTTGAAATTCAGTGATGATGACCTTCTTTTCTCTCCTGTTGAATGGTGTCCCCTGTACTACATCCCTTCAGTGAGAACACTTCTTTCCTGCCCCCACATAAAAATTGACATAATATAAAAAGCTACAGGAGAAGGGATTCTGAGAAGAAAATGGGCAAATGGGAAGAGAGGAGAAGAATGGGGGAAAAACTGGCTGGAAATGAGATCCGCAATTTCCACCTAGAAATTTGGTACATCCCACGATGCTAAGCCATAAATTAGATGATAAGGGGTGGTGATGGGAAGTTTGAGGAAGAGTAAGAGGGAAGCAGGGGGGGGTAAAACAAGGGACAAAAGAGCCTGAAGGAGAGGATTTGGGATATTGGGCCTCAGAAGGTGGGAATTCCACCTTGATGTCTTTGAAGTGATATTGCCAAAGGATAGGACAAAAGGTGAACTTGAAATGGAGATGAACAACAGAGTCAGGCTGGCTTTCAGCTTTCCCTCTTCTCAAAAGCACTCCAGTAGACAAGTTGATGAGCAATCTCTGGGGTAGTACAGCTCAGCAGGAGTACCTCAACTTCTAACCAGCCCCAATTAGAGATGCTCCAGAAAACAAACATAGGCATGTTGCAGATATTTTTACCGGGCTGTTAAATTCTGGTTTGCCATTCTAGCAAATGGTCAGAGTTGCAGATGACGTTTAACTGTTGGGATAAATTTGTCTGGCTTTAAAACATAACATGACATTTTCATGGAGCACATAACCTTTAGGAAAAAGAGAAGGACCTATTTATTTTTTCATGTATCTTTATTTGGTTCTAATATTAACCATCCCTTCTGATCTGATGTCCTATAGTCTGGCCTGCAAAAGCCACCTATGTCAATCTTCCTAGATATTTGGTCTTGGGCACAGTGCTTACGTTGCATGAATCACTAATCTTTTACCCTTCTTTATTGTCAATTAAAGAAGGGCCTGCCTGTTGAACTCCTGAATTTACCCTACTAAACCTAGCTCAGGTGCCCCTCCTCCTTGAAGCGTTCCTAGAGTTATGTGTCCCCTGTGCGGTCAGCACAAACTACTCTGTATCGCAGTTACTTATTTGCATGATGGTCTCTCTTGCTAATCTGTGAACTCCTTTCCTGCATCACCTGTGGCTTTTTCACTTCTGAGCCTCCAGTACTGAGTACAGTGAGTGGCGCACTGTAGGTGCTCAATGAACGTTAGTTGAATTGAGTTGACAGTGCTTAATATGGTTTAGCATTCACAATGTTCTCAGGGCCCACTCTTCTAGGGGGCAATTTTGGTGAAGTGGGAAGAGCATGGGAGTTGGAGTCAGGACACTTCTGTTCAAGCCTTTGCCTTGTTCTGTTTGAATGTATGGATTTGGTCACAGTCTCCCTGAGCTTTAGTTTCCTCATGTGTAAAATAGAAATAAGGATTCTTGCTGCTCAAAGCTTTGGTGAAGATGAAATGAAAAAAAAAAGTCTTTGTAATGTTAAAGTGCTATATATAAGCAGGATTTCATCAAAATCATCCTTTTGGAAATTCAGAAAGTAATCCTCCTTAGTGCTTGCTCCAAGACAGATCTTTCTTCTGCAGCTCTATAGCAAACATCATAGAGTTGAAAGCTGTGCTGTTGTGAGAATAATAAATAGGAAACATGTAGTATAGTGCCTAGCATACAGTAGTCACTCAAAGAATGAGAGCTGCCATTACTGTTATTTCTACTACTGTTACTAGGATAATGTAGAATTTCCTCGGCTGGCTCAGAGGAAAGCAGTTGGGTGATCCGAGAAGGGTAGTGGATCTCCAGTCTTCACATGGTTCTGTAACCCTCCATCCTTAACAAGCAACTGATTTCTTGGCTCCGTTCTCCATACCCTAATCTTCACTTGTGTGCTGGGAGGATGACTTTGAGCTCAGAGAAGAGGAGCTATAAAAATCCAGGTGAGTGCTGCTGTCCTCTTGAGCATGTACTTAATTCTCTTATTATCTGTGTCTGTCAGACAGTGGAGCCTCTATTGAGGATGGTGAGGCTATAAAAATATCTGCATTTATCTGCAAGACTGATACACTACTTTATTTGGAAGTTAAGGTGGAGACAGAAACCTTTCAACTTGATGCCATTGAGCCTTGTTAATTTGTGAAAGGGTTTTGTACTTGCCCTTTCTTTTCTTTTAACCATTCTTAATTTTCCAACCCTGCTTTTAGTTGGCTTCAAATGTGCTCACAAGAGTTCTGCCAGCTTTAGTTGGAAGGAATATATTTCCGAGCTTAGTTGGACATCAGTTGATTTTGGGCCCTGCCCAGACTTTTGACAGAGAAGGTAGTGTTAAGGGGGTTGATGGTGTCTAGACAGTAAAATCAGAAACTGTGTGATTTATGTTGTATTATAGACATTCAACTTCCCGGATTAGAAAAAGGAAACTGGTTTTTAATCTAAGGAAGTTACATTAAAAATCAAAGCCCTTGGGTATTTCTGACCTATGAAAAGTTACTGCTTGCCTAGTTTCACATAACATTCTCCAACCCCTTCAAAGACAAGAATTATTGAGAGTGTTACTGTGTAGAGCCAGAGACGAGAATAGACTTCCAAGTTTCAGGAGGCAGTTCACAGAACTATATAGTGATCTTCCCAGCTACTCACCTCTGGTTAGACCCCTATAAGCTCACCACACAGTTTGGTTATTGCACACCAGTTTCAGAGGGATAATGGAAAGTTGGAGAGGAGAGTGGCTAATAGCAAAAAAGGATGGAGTTGTTTGGGACTATAAAGAAGATTGAAGATCTGACTCAGGGATCCAAAAAATTGGACTTTGCCTTAAAGAAAAAGCATGCTCTTGATTAGGAAAAAGTATAATAAAAATTTTTTAAATTCCTCAATCATACCACAGTATTTTATGTTTCTTTTTAGGTTGCTTAATGCTTGTAAACATCAGATATTCATTACTGTGGAAAATACTGGAAAGACAGAATCTTAATAAGCTAGGCAAATTTGTGTGGAATTAAAGGTTTTTAAAGCCTATGATAGCTTTTGTTTTGCTTTGACCTGGATAATCATCCAGAGCTTCAACTAAAACTCTTCATTTCTTTCAGAAAAGTATAAATTCCTCTACGGAGAGCTATGAGACATCATATCAAAGGCTGCTCTCTGAACTTTTTTAGAACACATGCATTTAAAGTGCTGCAGTCTTATTAGTTTATGAATTAAACTGCTTTTCTATCATTCTTTTAAAAGTTATTAATCGCTCTTAAAACAGGAAAATTAGTCACCAAAATTCATTCATTACCAAGGACTTGTTTTATGTCCTTATCAGATCCTAGGTTACTCTACTAGATTTAATTTCAATTTAATAGTTTTCTTCAGATTGTACCGGAGTCCTAACAGGGCACTCAACCAGTGTTAGTTGAACTGTGTGTTGAGCTGTTTCTAAACCTTACATGGAAAGCACTTTTTTAGTGTGTAGTAGCTACATAATTAAAATTATTTTAAAGAGCAGTTTCAGAAATAGTCATTATTTGATATTAATATCAGATATAGAAAATAAAGAAGAGTTTAATGTATCAATATAATGTATTGATTGCTAAATACTCATGATATGTATGATATGCAGAACTCTTTTGTAGCAGCTGGGGATAGTGATAAAAGCCTTTTCCACAGCATTGTAGCCCTTTAGCAGGAAGACGTAGAGATCAGAACTCCATCAGACACCTGGGAAGCTGAAGACACTTGTTCAACATGTCACTCGAGTTCGTGATGTCTAGATTGTTGATTTCCTAGGGTGATAGTCTCCATCCTTCTGTAGTTGCCACAGGTTTAGCGCAATGCTGGGAATGTAAGGGATATACTGGGAGATTCTTGATTAATTGGCAAATTGTCTGTATAGAAGGAGGCTTTGGAAACTAGCATAAGCTGAAACGTTAGTATTTCACCAGTGCTAATTATGGTAGAATGCAACGATGGGAAAACTGCAGAAATAGCAATAATAATGGTCACCATTAATTAATGATAATAATAGTCACCATTAATTAAGCACTTATTATTAAGCACTTAATTCTTCTAACAGCTCTATGAATTTCATATAATTATCAGTCTTCCAGATGGGCAGATTGAAGTTCAGAGAAGCTAAGTAACTTGACTAAGATCACAAGCTTAGTAAATACTAGAGTTTTTAAGATTCAAATTTAGTCTGTCTTGAGTCCAAAAACCATCCTCATTTTTTATTGAAATATATTTGACATACAGTATCATGTTAGTTTGGGGTATACTACATAATGATTTGATGGTTGCATACATTATGAAATGATCACAACAATAAGTCTAGTAACCATCTGTCCCCACACAGAGTTATTACAATATTATTGACCATGTTCCTTGTGCTGTACATTACATCCCTGTGGCTTATTTTATATCTAGAGGTTTGTACCTCTTAATCTCCTTCACCTATATCACCCCCACCACACACACCCCTCCCCTCTGGCAGCCACCCATTTGTTCTCTGTACCTTTGAATTAGTATTCATTTTGTTTTGTTTATTTGTTTTGTTTTTATATTCCACATATAAACGAGATCATATGGTATTTTTCTTTCTTTGTCTGACTTATTTCACTTAACATAATACCTTCTAGATCCACCCATGTTGTCGCATATGGCAAGATTTCTTTTTTTATATGGCTGAGTAATATTCTATTATGAATATACACACACACATGTATATATATCACATCTTCTTTATCCATTCATCTATCAATGGATATTTAGGTTGCTTCTATATCTTGGCTATTATAAATAATGCTGCAGTGAATATTGGTGTGCATATATCTTTTTGATTAGCATTTTTGTTTTCTTCAGATAAATACCCAGAAGTGAAATTGCTGGATCATGTGGCAGTTCTATTTTTAATTTTTTGAGGAAAATCTGTACTGTTTTCCATACTGGCTGCACCAATTAACAATCCCACTAACAGTGCTCAAGAGTTCCCTTTTCTCCACATTCTCACCAACGCTTGTTATTTTTTGTCTTTTTGATGATAGCCATTCTGACAGGTGTGAGGTGGTATCTCATTGTGGTTTTGATTTGCATTTCCCTGATGATTAGTGACGTTGAGCATCTTTTCATGTGCCTGTTGGCCATCTCTATTTCTTCTCTGGAAAAGTGTCTATTCAGGTCCTCTGCCCATTTTTAAATCAGGTTGTTTGGTGTTTTGATGTTGAGTTGTGTATGGGTTCTTCGTATATTTTGGATATTAACCCCTTATCGGATATATCATTTGCAGTTATCTTCTCCCATTCAGTAGGCTGTCTTCATTTTGTTGAGAGTCTCCTTCACTGTGTAAAAGCTTTTTAGTTTGCTGTAGTCCCATTTGTTTATTTTTTATTTTGTTTCCCTTGCCAGGGGAGACAGATCCAGAAAAATATTGTTAAAACTGATAACAAAGAGCATACTGCCTATGTTTTCTTCTAGAATTTTGATGGTTTCAGGTCCTACATTTAAATCTTTAATCCATTTTGAGTTTATTTTTGTATACAGAATGAGGAAGTAGTCCAGTTTGATTCTTTTGCATATAGCTGTCTATTTTTCTCAACACCCACCACTTATTGTTTATTTAGTAGCATGTTGTTTACACTCCACACGTTTGTGGGTTTTGAAGTTTTTTCTCGTAGTTGATTTCTAGTCTCATACTGTTGTGGTTAGAAAAGATGCTTGATATGATTTCAATCTTCTTAAATTTACTGAGACTTGTTTTGTGGCCTAGCATGTGATCTGTCCTGGAGAATGGTACATGTGCACTTGAAAAGAATGTGTATTCTGCTGACTTTGGATGGAATATTATATATATTTTATATTTATCTATTAATTCCATCTGGCTAACATATTACTTAAGGTCAGTGTTTCCTTATTGGTTTTCTGTCTGGATGATCTGTCCATTGATGTGAGTGGGGTGTTAAAGTCCCCTACTATTACTGTATTACTGTAGATTTCTCCCTTTGTGTTTGTTAATAGTTGCTTTATGTATTTAGGTGCTTCTATGTTAGGTGCATATATTTTTACACTTGTTGTATCTTCTTATTGGATTGATTCCTTTATCATTATGTAATGTCCTTCTTTGTTTCTTGTTACAGTCTTTGTTTTAAAGTCTATTTTGTCTGAAATAAGTGTTGCTAACCCAGCTTTCTTTTTGTTTTCATTTGCATGGAATACCTTTTTCTCTCCCCTCACTTTAAGCTTGTGTGTGTTTTTCTATCTGAAATGAGTCTCTCATAGGCAGCATATATTTGGGTCTTGTTTTTGTGTCTATTCAGCCACTCTGTGTCTTTTGATTGGAGCATTTAGTTCGTTTACACTTATAGTAATTATTGATAGGTGTGTACTTATTTGCATTTTGTTAATTGTTTTCTGGTTGTTTTTGAAGTTCTTTTTTGTTCCTTTCTTCCCTTGTGATTTGATGACTATATTTAGTGTTATGTCTGGATTCCTTTCTCTTCTTTGTGTGTATTTATATAGGTTTTTGGACATTTGGTTTGTGGTTTCGGTGAGGTTCATATATAACAACATATATATGATTATTTTCAGTTGATGATCTTTTAAGTTTGAACACGTTATAACAACCTGATATTTTAACTCCCTGCACCATGTTTAATATTTTGATGTCATCTTTTTGTTTTGTGTGTTCCATAACTACTTATTGTGGATATAGATGATTTTGCTACCTTTTGTCTTTTAACTTTCCTACTAGCTTGTTAAGTGGTTGATCTACTACATTTATTGTATTTTTGCCCTTTCCAGTGAGATTTTTTTCCTTTTGTAATTTTCATATTTCTCATTGTGTCCTTTTCTTTTCCACTTAGAGAAGTCCCGTTAACATTTCTTATAAAGCTGGTTTAGTGGTGCTGAACTCTTTTAGCTTTTGCTTGTCTATAAAACTGTATCCCTCCTTCAAATCTGAATGATAGCCTTGCTGGGTAGAGTATTCTTGGTTGTAGGTTTTTTTCATTTCATCACTTTAAATATATCATGCCACTTCCTTCTGGCCCACAAAGTTTCTGCTGAAAAGTCAGCTTATTGTCTTATGGGAGTTCCCTTGTATATAACTTGTTGCTTTTCCCTTGCTGCTTTTAATATTCTCTCTTTATATTTCTGCCATTTTACGAAAAGACAACCTACAGAATGGGAGAAATATTTGCAAATGATGCGACAGACAAGGGCTTAATCTCTAAAATATATAAACAACTCATACAACTCAAGAACAAAAAACAACCCAATTGAAAAATGGTCAGAAGACCTTAATAGACATTTCTCCAAAGAAGACATACAGATGGCCAAGAGGCACATGAGAAGATGCTCAACACCACTAATTATAAGAGAAATGCAAATCAGAACTGCAATGAGGTATCACCTCACACTGGTTAGAAGGGGCATCATCAGAAAATCTACAAACAACAAATGCTGGAGAGGGTGTGGGGAAAAGGGAACCCTCTTGCACTGTTGGTGGGAATGTAAATTGATACAGCCCCTATGGAGAACAGTATGGAGGTTCCTTAAAAAACTAAAAATAGAATTACCATGTGACCCAGCAATCCCACTACTGGGCATATACCCAGAGAAAACCATAATTTAAAAAGACACATGCACACCAGTGTTCATTGCAGCACTATTTACAATACCCAGGTCATGGGAGCAACCTAAATGCCCATCAACAGATGAATGGATAAAGATGTGGTATATATATATACAGTGGAATATTACTCAGCTGTAAAAAGGAACGCAGTTGGGTCATTTGTAGAGACATGGGTGGTCCTAGAGACTGTCATACAGAGTGAAGTAAGTCAGAAAGAGAAAAACAAATATCATATATTAACATATATGTGGAATCTAGAAAAATGGCACAGATGAACCAGTTTGCAAGGCAGAAACAGAGATACAGATGTAGAGAACAAACATATGGACACCTAGTGGGGAAAGCTGGGGGGGGGCAGGGTGAGATGAATTGGGAGATTGGGGTTGACATATATACACTAATATGTGTAAAATAGATAACTAATAAGAACCTGCTGTATAAAAATAAATTAATTAAATTAAATTAAAAAAAAGAAGACATACAGATGGCCAATAGGTACATGAAAAGATGCTCAACATCACTAATTATAGAGAAATGCAAATCAGAACTACAGTGAGGTACCACCTAACACTGGTCAGGATGGCCATCATTAAAAAGTCTACAAATAACAAATGCTGGAGAGTGTGTGGAGAAAAGGGAACCCTCCTACACTGTTGGTGGGAATGTAAGTTGGTACAGCCACTATAGAAAACAGTATGGAGGTTCCTCAGAAAACTAAAAATAGAATTACCATATGATCCAGAAACCCCACTTCTGGGAATATACCCGGGCAAAACTATAATTCAAAAAGGTACATGCACCCCTATGTTCATAGTTGCACTGTTCACAATAGCCAAAAGATGGAGACAACCTAAATGTCCATCGACAGATGAATGGATAAAGAAGATGTGGTACGTATATACAATGGAACACTACCCAGCCATAAAAAAGAACGAAATAATGCCATTTGCAGCAACATGGCTGCAGCTAGAGATTATCATACTAAATGAAGTAAGTCAGAAAGAAAGAGAAAGACAAATACCATATGATATCGCTTATATGTGGAATATAAAATGTGGCACAAATGAACCTAGCTTAAAAACAGAAACAGACTCATAGACATAGAGAACAGATTTGTGGGTGCCACGGGAAGCGGGGGAGAGAGAGGCATGGACTGGGAGTTTGGGGTTAGTAGATGAAAACTATTACATTTAGAATGGATAAGCAACAAGGTCCTACTGTAGAGCACAGGGAACTATACTCAATATCCTGTGATAAGCCATAATGGAAAAGAATATAAAAAAGAATGTCTGTATGTGTATAACTGAGTCACTTTGCTGTACAGCAGAAATTAGCACAGCACTGCATCAGCTATACTTCAATAAAAAATATATAACCAATATATCTGCCATTTTAATTACAGTGTGTCTTAGTGTGGTCCTCTTTGGGTTGATCCTGTTTGGGGCTCTGTGATTCTTGGCCTTGGATATCTATTTCCTTCCCTAGGTTAGGGAATTTTTCAGATATTATTTCTTCAAATAAGTTCTCTGCCCCTTTCTCTCCTCCTTCGGGGAGCCTTATAATACAAATGTTAATACACTTGATGTTGTCCCAGAGGTCTTTAAAACTCCATATCTTTTAAAATTCTTTTTTCTTTTTCTGTTCAGCTTGGCTGATTTCCACTACTTTTGTCTTTCAGGTTGCTGATCCTTTCTCTGTATCATCTGATCTACTATTGATTCCTTCTAATGTATTTTTTATTTCAGTTACTGTATTCTTCAGCTCTGTTTGGTTCTTTATATTTTCTAATTTTGTTTGTTGAGCATCTTTATGATCATTACCTTGAACTCTTTATCAGTTAGCTTGCTATCTCCATTTTGTTTAGTTCTTTTTCTGAGGTTTTTGTCTTGTTCCTTCATTTGGAACGTATTTTTCTGTCTCCTCATTTTTGTTCAATTCTCTTTGTTTATTTCTATGTATTAGATAGGTCAGTTGGGTTTTCCAGTCTTGGAGAAGTCGCCTTATGTAGGAGACATCCTGTGGGTCCCAGCAGCACACTCCCCTTTGATCGCCAGAGCTATGTGCTCTAGGGGTGCCCCGTATATGGGCTGTGTGCAGCCCTCTGTTGTGGCAGGGCAGGCTACCATGGGTGCACTGGTAGGTAGGGCTGGCCCTGCCCGGGTTGGCTCTGAAGCCATGCCTTGTGTGGTGGTGGCAGACCCATTGCAGGACAATGCAGCCTTCTTGTGTGTTTGGCTGTGCGGCCCAGGAGGGTGTGGGGCTGCTGTCAGCCTGCTGGTATGTGGGGTCATAGTCCCTACATGCCTGTCTGCATGGCCCGGGAAGGCTTGGGCCTGGTTGCTCACATGACTGTTGGCAAGGCCCCAGGGGGCAAAATGCATCCTCTTAATTATCATCCTGTTATAGAATTTTTATTCACCTTCACCACTAGTTTCTCATAAGAAGTTTTCTTTTGACCTACCCTAGTCTGCTAAACAGAGCTCTCTGGGTATCCACATATCATATCCCAAAAGCTAAGGGCCCTTTGAAAATAGATCTTCCCCATTATCATCTTGATTTTTGTTCTGGTTATTTAATGCTGCCTAACAAATTATGCCAAAACTTAGTGGCTTAAAGCAATGACAGAATTTAACTTGCTCATGAATTTGCAACTTGGGCAGGACTTAGTAGGGATAGCTCATCTCTGCTTTGCTTGCTGTCAGCTGGGGTGGCTCAAACAGGAATAGAATAATTATTTACATTTCTGGCAAGTGATGCTGGAAAGACTCAAACAACTGGGGACTGGTGTAGCTGAGGCTTCACAGGCCTCTCTCTCCCTCTCTATGTGGATTTGCCTGTGGTCTCTCCAGTATGGTGGTATCAGGGTTGTTGGGCTTCCTATATGTCAGCTCAGGGCACCCAAGAGACAGAGGCACAGAGAAAAAGGGAGAGGGGGTAAAGGAGAGAGAGAGAGAGAGAGCGCACACACACATGTGCCAGGTGGAAGCTGTATTGCCTTTTCTAACCTAGTCTCGGAAATCTTGCATCATCACAGTTTTTTTTCATTAGAAGCAAGCCACTAAGGCAGACACATATTCAAAAGAAGGGGAGTTAATTCGTACCATTTGATGGAAGAACGTCAAAGAATATGTGAACTTGTTTAAAAACTCCATGGTACCACGCATCTTGCTTGAGTAGCTCCTCTGCTGTCTCAACTTCAGGCGATAGGGCTGGCCCTGGGCAGAAATGTGAAAGAAGTATGAGTTGTCAACAACATGCATCACTCCCCAGTTGTGGCCCTCGCCTCTTCCGGGGCCTCTCTTCCCACTGGTAATGGTCCTGCGTGGCTGTGGAGCTTCTCTGCTCTCTCAAACTCAGAACTTTCCAGCTCTCCTGCCCCACAGCCCTCCTTACCTCCATGGTAATACTCATCTAGATGATTGGACAGTGAAGCCCAGAGATACTGGGCACCATTACCAGTGCAGCCAGCAGAGCTCCTGCAGCACCAGCACCACCCAGTACCTGAGCCAGCTCTGACCAGGGCTCATGGTGTGCCAATATTGCCATAGTACACATTCTCATGAGCCATACATTATTGCTTTCTCAAATTTTTTTTTTTTTTTTGTGGTACGCGGGCCTCTCACTGTTGTGGCCTCTCCCGTTGCGGAGCACAGGCTCCAGATGCGCAGGCTCAGCGGCCATGGCTCACGGGCCCAGCCGCTCCGCGGCATGTGGGATCCTCCCAGACCGGGGCACCAACCCGTGTCCCCTGCATCGGCAGGCGGACTCTCAACCACTGCGCCACCAGGGAAGCCCCCTCATATTTTTTATTAACGATAAGCCACAGCTTTCCCAGGATATTTCTGCCAAAACCTTCATTGTCCACTTTAGTATATCACACCCTTGTGTTCTCTGAAATATTAAATCAACATGAGTGGCATAAATGGAAGACGTTAGCTTTGGTATGGCAAACACCTGTTTGATGGCATAGAAAAGAGGTGGGTTTGCCTTCCTAGGAAGAAAACAGTGGCTGCAGGAACAGAACAGGATTTTTCTTCTTTGGCTCCTTTGATGATTTTGATATGCTGGAAAATAAAATATAGCACCTCGGGATTTTCATAAATCTTGCTGCATATTTTTCTCAAGTTTATGAAAATGCATTTTTAGAAAATAAAATACTCAAAACTTTTTAGAGCTTTGAGGAATAATAGGGAATACTTTTTTGCGTTAGTAAAAGAAATTATTGTACAGTTGTCCCTTGGTATCCTTGAGGGATCCCTGCAGATACCAAAATCCACAGATGCTCAAAGTCCCTTATATAAAATGGAATAGAATTTGCATATAACCTACCCACGCACATTTTCCCTTGTACTTTACATCATCTCTAGATTACTTACAATACCTAATACAAAGTAAGTGCTATGAAAATAGTTGTAAATACAAGGTAAGTGCTATGTAAGTAGTTGCTGGTGCACAGCAAATTCAAGTTTTGATTTTTGAAACTTTCTGGAATTTTTAAAAAATATTTTTGATCCACAGTTAATTGAATCTGCAAATGCAGAACCCTCAGATATGGAGGGCCAACTGTTGTTCTGCCTGGAATTTCTTCCATTGTATTTCCCAAACATCGTATTTTCATTGTGTCCTCAAAGCTGAAATAATCTGCAGGAGTTATGTTGTAAGGGCCAGTGACTCTATACCTTGTTTTAATCATCTTATAAATTGCATAGTGGTCTATTAAGGCACGAATCAAGTCCATTTTCTGATTATAAAATATGGCACTTGATTTGGGGAGTGTAGACATGGTCCTTACGGCTTTGATTTAACTCCTGATTCTTAATCACTTCATCATACGTGAGCAGTGGGTCTTACGCTATTTAAGCCCGCTTCCATAAGCAGCTGTCTTCAATCTTTGCTATTGAGGAGGATGCAATACGCTGTACCAGGGATTCTGGTATGTTACTGCAGTGCCCGATTTTAAGGCTGAGTTCAGACACAGTTGAGTGTCACCATCACTAGTGGCCATTTAGTGAGTATTTACTGTGTGACAGGATCTTGAGATTTTTATCTCATGAAATCCTCTAAGGTAGATGTTAATATCCACATTTTACAAGTAACAAAACTAAGGCTCCAAGAGATTAAATAATTTTCCCAAGATTACTTACCAGCACATGTTGCAAACTTGATTCTAAACTGGACTTTCTGGGCTTCCCTGGTGGCGCAGTGGTTGGGAGTCTTCCTGCTGATGCGGGGGACAAGGGTTCGTGCCCCGGTCTGGGAAGATCCCACATGCCGCGGAGCGCCTGGGCCCGTGAGCCATGGCCGCTGAGCCTGCGCGTCCGGAGCCTGTGCTCCGCATCGGGAGAGGCCACAACAGTGAGAGGCCCGCGTACCGCAAAAAAAAAAAGAAAAGAAAAAAATAAAAATAAAATAAACTGGACTTTCTGACTCGCCAGCCCTTGCTGTTAGCCTAATATACTCTACTACCACCATTAGTTGTAAAGAATTACTTTACTAATTCTCCATTCTTTTACCCCCCTCCCACTGCCTTATCGTAATGCAGACAGCTCCCCGTTGCTAGAGGATGCTCTTTCTTTCCAGTGGTATTGCTATAAATAAATCCTTTTCCTCATGCACTGTGAGGTAACATTCATGTAAGAAGAGAATCCAAATAAAATTCTGGGAGTTTGCAGAGTTTCTATTTGTATGAGAGAGAAAGAAGCGTTATAGCGTTCAGTGACATTGTGTTGCCACATAATGAATACTTTTTTTTTTTTTTTTTTTTTTTTGCGGTACGCAGGCCTCTCACTGTTGTGGCCTCTCCCGTTGCGGAGCACAGGCTCCGGACGCGCAGGCCCAGCGGCCATGGCTCACGGGCCCAGCCGCTCCGCGGCATGTGGGATCCTCCCGGACCGGGGCACGAACCCGCGTCCCCTGCATCGGCAGGTGGACTCTCAACCACTGCGCTGCCAGGGAAGCCCATGAATATCTTTTTATAATTGAGTTGAACTCCTAGGAAGCACTGGAATTGATAGTCAGCCTTGGATTGAGACAGTGAAGCAAGGAGGAAGGACCTGGGCTGCTTCCCACTGCCCTGTGTTAATTGGACTATCATATGAGCAAGCCTGGGGGAGACTTATGCAGAGTTCAGTGAGATGATAAACTATGAGAAACTGAAAGAGTAACTCTAGTAAAAGGAATACTGCTAAGCAAGAAATACCTTTAAAAATTAGGAACCTGGAAGGTGTAGTGTGCTTCTTCCAACTCTTAGAAAACTTGCTGGAGAAAGAAAGGATGGAGCAGAGACTCCCAGATTGGTACCCACATTGAAGCAGTGAAAATCAGGATTCAAAGCCTCGTCAGCTGACTCTAAAGTCGGTGACAATGAGATGAGTTTGCCATACAAAAGTTCATGATAGTTGAGGGTCTGATGACAATTCCCTTTTAACTTCAGCTTGTGTTGTCATCTAGCCAACTCTTATGATAAAAGTCCTACAGGAGGTCAATGTGCTAGGTACTGCACCATAGTCTACTAGGGTTGGGGGTGGGAAGAAGAAAAAACAGACAACTGCAACAGTGATAAGAACTCTGATTGAGAGAAACACTGAGTACAGTGGTCTAAGATAGGTAGGTCTAGGAGGACTTACCGTAAGTGGTGTAATCTGAGATGAGATGAACATTTATTTGTTTTTAAGGGTATTTTTATTACTTTCAGATGTGTGTGTGTTTGTATACATTTATCGCAGAGAAATGAAAACTTTAAAAACTTATGTAGTACTATGTTGAATAAGAGTGAGTGATGACATTGAATATCCCTGCTTTGTTCCTGATCTAAAAAAGAAAGTAATTAGTCTATCACCACTAAGTTTAACATCATCTGTAAGGTTTTTATAGGTGATGTTTACCAAGTTGAGGAAGTTCTCCTCTATTCTTATGTTTTTGAGTGTTTTTATCATGAGTGAGTGTTGAATTTTTAACGTTTTTCTGCATCTATTGATATGGTAATATGATTTTTCTTTTTTAACCTGTTATATGGTAGATTGTATTATTTATTCTTGAAATATTGAACCAGCCAACTTGATTATAGTGTACAGTTTTTTATATATTTCTGAATTCTATTTGCTAATATTCACTTATGGATGTTTGTGTCTATGTTTATGAGGGATATTGGTCTGTAGTTTTCTGTGTGTGTGTGTGTACTGTCTTTGTCTGGTTTTGGTATTAGGATAACCCCAGCTTAATAAAATCAATTGGGAAATGTTCCATCATCTTCTTTTTTCTGGAAGACATTGTGTAAAATTGGTGTTAAATCTTCTTCAAAAATTTGGCAGAACTTTCCAGTGAAACCATCTGGGCCAGGAGAGTTCTTTTTTGAAGTTTTAAAATTATCAATTCAATTTCCTTAATAATTATAGCACTATTCAAATTATCCGTTTCATCTTGTGTAAGTTGTGGTGGTTCGTGTTTTCCGAGGGGTTGGTCTGTTTCAATCTAATTCGTCAAATTTATGAGTGTAGAGTTGTGGGTAGTATTCCCTTATTATTTCTTATATGTCTTCAGGGTCTGTAGTAATAGCCCCCATTTCATTCTTGATATTGGTAATCTGTGTCTTCTCTCTTTTTTTGTCAGTCTTGCTAGCGGACTGTCAATTTTATTGATCTTTTCAAAGAACCAGCGTCTTGTAACATTGATTTTCTCTATCGCTTTTTCTGTTTCGATGTCATTGATTTTTCTGCTCTTTTTTATTTTCTTCCTTCTACTTGCTGTGATCTCAGGGGGCTTTTGCTCTTATTCTGTGTTCTTGAGGTGAAAGCTTAGATTATATGTGACTTTTCCTCTTTTTCAATCTAGACCTTTAGTGCTCTAATTTTCCTTCTTAGCACTACTTTAGCTGTGTCCCACAAATTTTGATATTTTTATTTTCATTCATTTCACTGTATTTTTTAATTTCCCTGAGACTTTGTCTTTGACCCATTGACCACTTAGAAGTGTGTTGTTTAGTTTCCAGGTATTTGAAGCTTTTCCTGTTATCTTTCTGTTATTAATTTCAGGTTTGATTCCACTGTGGTCAGAGAACACACTGTATAAGTTCATTTTTTTTAACTGATGAGGTTTGTTATATGGCCCAGGATATACTAAGTTAACCATGTCTTAGTATATGTTTTGTGGGCACTTGAAAAGAATGTGTATTCTGCTGTTGTTGGACGTTCTATAAATGTCGATTAGATGCTGTTGGTTGATGGTGCTGTTGAGTTCTTTTGTGGCCTTCCTGATTTTACATGTAGTTGTTCTATCAATTGCTGAAAGAAGGGTGTTGAAGTTTCCAATCATATTTGTTGATTTGTCAGTTTCCCTTTTCCGTTCTATCAGTTTTGCTTAATATATTTTACAGCTCTATGGTTTGGTGGTTAGCTATTTAGGATTGCTAATGTCTAATGCTGATTGTTTATGTCTTCCGGACGGATTGTCTGTTTTAGCATTTTGTAATGTCTCACTATCTCTGGTAGTTTTCTTTGCTCTGAAGTCTATTTGGCATTTATATAACTACTCCTGTTTTGTTTTGACTAAGGTTTCCATGCTACATTTTCTGTCTTTTTTTCAAACCTACCTATGTCATTATGTTTGAAGTGAGTTTTTTGTGGACAACTTATATTTCTGTTAGATTTTTTAACCACTTTAGTCTCTGACTTTTAACTGGTATATTTAGATCATTTGCAGTTAATGTAATTATTGATATTTTAGAGCTAAGTCAGCCATTTTATTTTTTGTTTTCTGTTCTATTTTTCACTTTTCTGCTTTCTTCTTCCTACCTTCCTGTGGATTATGAACAATCTTTAGGACTTTATTTTTATTTATCTGTAGTGTTTTTGAGTATACCTCTTTGTATAGCTTTTTAAGTGATTGCTTTAGGTATATTACATATATGTAACTTATCAGTTTGAGACATTTTATCAGCTTGAGTGAAGTAACAAAGCCTTTCCTTCCTTTATTTCCCTTTACCTTCCTTAATTTATAATATAATTGTCTTAAATATTTACCTACGTTTGGAATCACATCAGAAGTTATTATAATTCTTGCTTCAAATGTCAAGCATTATTTAGAAAACTCAAGAGGAGAATGGCATTGAATTATTCATATTTTTATTGTATGTTGCTTTTCTTCTTTCCTAATGTTCTAAAATCTCTTCTTTTATTATTTCCTGTCTGTTAAGAGAACTTTCTTTAGCTGTTTTTTTTTTTTTTTTTAGGGTAGGCCTCCTTGTGACAAATTCTCATACCTTTCATTCATCTGAGACTGTCTTGTATTTCATTCCTGAAGAATATTTTCGTTGATATAGGATGTTGGATTGACAATTCTTTTTTTTTCGGCAGGGACAGTTATTTGAAAAAATGTTCTGTTTCCTTCTAGTCTTCACAGTTTCTGGTGAAAATCCACTCTTATTTGAATTGTTTCCCTTTATAGATAAGTTATTGTTTCTTGCTGCTTCTACGATTTTTGTGTGTTTTTAATTTTCAGAAGTTTGACCATGATGTGTCTTGGTGTGGATTTCTTTGAGTTTATTTTCTTCGGAATTTATTCAGCTTCTTGAATCTGTAGGTTTATGTCTTTTGCCAACTTTGGGAAGTTTTCAGCCGTTATTTCTTTGAGTGCTTTTTCAGCTGTACCCTCTTTCTCCTCTCCATCTGGGATTCAATGACATGAATGTTAGAATGTTTTTGTAGTCCCACAGGTTCATTTGGTTCCTCTTTATATCTCTATTTCTTTGCTACAACCTTCTGTTTTTCCCTTTGTTTCAGGCATTTTGTAATTGCTCATCAGAATATTTTTATGATGGCTGCTTTAAAATCTTTGTCATATAATTCTAACACCTCTGTCATCTTAGTATTGGTATCTGTTGATTCTTTTTAAAACTCAAATTGTGGTTTTCCTTGTCCTTGGGATAATGCATGACTTTTCAATTGAAACCTGAACATTTTAGGTGTTATAAGACTGTGGATTTTATTTAAACCTTTTGTTTTAATTAGCTTCCTCTGACACAGCTCTGGCAAGGGAAAAATGAGGGCACTGCTTCAGTACCTGTATCTGGCTTCTTTTGCTCAGTATAACCTCTTGAAATTCCTTTACCCATTGTGTTTATCTATTATGTTGAATCCGATCAATTTTGGGAGAAATGACATCTTAACAATATTGAATTATACAAAGAAGACCCAAATATTTATTTAGGTCTTATGTAGTGTCCCCCTGCAATGTTTTGTAATTTTGCACTTTCCTTAACTAGTTGATCTTTCTGGTGCTATTATATAGATGGTATTGTTTCTTAAAATTTATTTTCCAGTTGTTTATTGCTAGTATATAGAAATACAATTGTTTAAAGTGTGTATAGTGACTATATACACAACCTTGCTAAATATACTTATTAGTTCTATTAATTTTTTGTGGATTTTGTAGGATTTTTTATGTACATGATTATGTCATCCGAAAAAAAACCCATAGTTTTACTTCTTCCTCTCTCAACAATACGTCTTTCCTTCCTCCCTCCCTCCCTTCTTTCCTTTCTTTTTCTTTTTGGACTTAATGCTCTAACTAGGATGTTTAATACAACATTGAAAGAGGTTGTGAGAGTGAACCATCCTAGCCTATTTCTGATCTTTAGAGAAAAAGCATTTAGTGTTTCACCGTTAAATATGATATTAGTTGTAAGTTTTTCATAGAAGCCCCTTGTTAGGTTGATACTCCTAATTTGCTAAGGATTTTTCTGAATTTCATGAGAGGTATTAAATATTTTCATATAACTTTTCTGCAGCCATTGAGATAATCATATAATTTGCTATTCTGTTAATAGCAGAAGTGCTCTGTGAATTGACATATTTTTTAAGTGTAATAATAACTATTTAAATCAATGATCTTTTAAACATAAAAGTATTCTTATTAAAAATTATCACAAGTTAAGGAGACCCCTTTTCACCTCTATTTAATATTATTCTTGAATTTCTGGCCAATGCAATAAAATATAAAACAGAAATAAGTGGCCTAGCACCATCACATATGCTATGCTCACTTCCATCTAACCACTGGGCTTTGCACTGCCTGTTCTGTCTGCCTTGAACACTCCTCTCTTAGACATATGCATGGCCCACTTCCTCACTTTCATCAAGCCTTTCCTCAGGGAGGTCTACACAGACCACCTTATTTAAAATTGTGAAACCCTCCACCTCCTGCCTTCCTTGTCTCCCTTATTCTGCTCTGTTTTTCCATAGGATTTATCACCTTTTCACATACTATATTTATTATGTTTATTTATTGTTTTTATCCTCCACTAGAATGTAAGCTCCACTAAAGTAGGAATTTTTGTGTTTATTACTCATATATGTTCTCCTATTGTCTAGTATCATGCCTAGTATAGTAGATGCTCATTAGATATGTATTGAATGAGTGAATAATTATTGGAAAGGAAGAGACTAAAATCATGATTATTTGCCTTGTTAAATTGTCTAATTAGAAATCCCAAGGCAATCAAATAGAGAACTATTAAAACTAATAGACAACAACCTAAATGCCCATCGACACACAAATGGATAAAGAAAATGTGGTACACATATACAGTGGAATATTACTCATAAAAAGGAACGCAGTTGGGTCATTTGTAGAGATGTGGATGGACCTAGAGACTGTCATACAGAGTGAAGTAAGTCAGAAAGAAAAAAACAAATATCGTATATTAACGCATATATGTGGAATCTAGAAAGATGGTACAGATGAACTGGTTTGCAGGGCAGAAATAGAGACACATGCAGAGAACAAACATATGGACACAAAGGAGGGAAAGTGGGGTAGGGGTGGTGGTGGTGGTGGTGGGATGAATTGGGAGATTGGGATTGACATATATACACTAATATGTATAAAATAGGTAAGTAATAAGAACCTGCTGTATAAAAAAATAAATAAATATCACAATATATTATGAGGATATCCATTTTTTCTAAATGAATTTATAAATTTAATCATCTTTAATATTCATATTATTTAGTATTATATATCCAGTAAAATCCCAGCAGGATTTTTTTGCTTTGACAAATGAGTTAAAGGTTGTATAGATTCAAGAATAAGTGGGCAGAAGTAACCAAGAATACTTGTGAAGCAGGGGGGATTATATTGGGTTAGAGAATTTCCCTTATTATAAGGTATTGAAACATAATATTATACAATAATAATTCAAGTGGTACTGGTCCAAGAGTAGACATAAAAATTAATGAAACATAATAGGTAGCCTAGGACCTAGACTCGAATATACAGACGGATTTAATAAATGTGTTAGGAGACATCACAAATCACTGCGGCTGGGCAATTTATTAATCATTTTTTTAAATTAAGGTGTCACGTGACACATCAAAATAAATTCTACATGGATCAAAATGCTAAATATAAAAACTAAAAAATAATGAACCATGAAGGAAAAGAGAAACAAGTCATGTTATGTGTTATTAGGATGGGCGGGGGGAGCAGTGTAACTAAAACAGGGAAAGGAATCACAATGGGAAAAATCAATCACTTTCACTACTTTTTACACCCTAATATCATCCATTAAGTTGATTTTTAATTAATAAAAAATACAGTATACAAAAATGTTGAGTTGTTTTCTTTGAATCCTACATTTGATAAATAACGGAAATAGATAATCTGAGGTTTATGTGTTTCTTTTCTATAAAGTAAAATATCAAAAGCACTGAACATGTTATACATGGATTTTGAATTAAGTAAATCAGAAATCATAAAATATTTATTTTTCTCTTAAATTTAAAGCTTTCCTAGCATTTCCCTCCATAATTAACATAGCATGGGCTATAAATAATACATCTATGTTGCATTACATGGTTGTTAGCTTGTTGAGATTGTTGTTTTTATGAAAGAACATGGATGATTTTAATGATTTTCTTATGAAAGAATGGTACAAAATATGGAAGCTTCAGGTTTTTAAAAATTTGCTCATTTTTTCCAACTTAAGAATTTAGTACAAAGAGAGTAGATCTTAAAAGTTTTCATCACAAGAAAAAATTTTATAGCAATGTATGGTGATGAATGTTAACTAGACTTATTGTGGTGATCATTTCACAGTATACAAATAACAAATAATTTGTTGAAAACCTGAAACTAATATGTCAATTGTATCTAAATAAAAAATAATAATTTGATACAAGTTTTATGTATATTATTGAATATTTGTTTGCCTGGTTGTTGGATTAACAATAGTACTTGTGAAATTCCTTGCAATTTTGTATATTAATTAACCTTCTTTAGAAAATTCTATTGATGTTCTCAGAGTGTGTGCTGGATTGTTTTTGCATTATTACAGTTGTCATTGTTGTTTAGTGTTGAGGATGGAAAATCTCTACAGATGTCAACCCAGTACTTGATGCATTTTCCAGAAATCGTTGAGGGGAGGTAGATTTCATATGAAGAAGTGAAGAAGAAGGCCTCCTTCCTTCCCCACTCCAGGCAAGCTTAAACCCTACACTGCTTCGCTGCCACTCCCTTCCTCCAGGTCTGCCAACTCAGCTCCCTTGCCAGGTCCTTGATGTTTTACCTCCTAATTGCAACTCTTCTTGGCATCTCAGCCTTTCCACGAAAATTCTCTAAGTGGCACATAAAGGACCTTAAAAACAAAACCAAAAAAAAATGAGTACTTTGTGTATATGCATATATATATATATATATATATACACACACACACACACACACACACACACACACACAGCCTGGCCCCAAACCAGTTTTGTTATGTGGATTGGTATCACACAATGTAGAGTGTCATAGAGTGGATTCTATGGTTTGGAGTCATCTTCTTTGAACCTAAAAGTTTAAGCCAAATTTAAATGGAGAATTACAAGATATAGACTATTGTTTTGTTTTGTTGGTTTTGGTTTTTGGGAGTCAGTCCAAGTCCTGATCAGTTCACGCCCCTAATTTGCTTTCACCACATTATGCCTTCAAGATGCTAAAATACCAGAGTGAAAAGGAAAAAATTCTGTTGGATTTTTGGATGCCTTAAATACTAAACATTTGAATTAACTAATGGAAGGTGGAGTAGAGAAGCCAAATCATCAAGTAAACTAAAATGCATTTATATTTGTTTCTGGAGTATGTCTTGTGATATTTTCCTGAGAAGATTCACATTCTTAATTATGTTTGGTTTACAATAATATTTAAATAACCACATTTCCTGAGTACAATTCAATTGTGCCATTAAGGGATGTGGTATTCTTTCATCATTCCAGGCAGGGTGGAATCCACTGGGAATAAAAACTGGCCATGAATAAACCACAGAAATAAAATAGATTTGACCATATGTAGAAGCATCTATAACAACAGATTTTTGCATTATCTCTGAGTTCTAGTATTGATTAGACGTCTCAGATCATAACTTTGGGAGGGATGTTCGGGAGTCTTCGCATTGATTTAGAATAGGTTAGCTGAGGGCCTGCTTTATATCATGCACTGTGTTAGTCCATGGAGATAGGAAAATGGTAGATGGAGAGGCCACACCCTCAACAAGTTCTCTGTTTGATGGTGCTCCATCTAGCTATCTTGAGCCTTTGTTCATCCATTCATGCTCCAGGGCAACCAAGCAGGGCTAGACCACTGCCCTCAAGGAGCTCACAGTCTAGGAAAGGATGTGGAGGGAGATGGGCCTAAAAAATGGGGAAATGCCTCACACAGTCCTTTCAAAACTTTCTAACGCTGCAAAGTCATCTCACATTTCCTGAGGCTCTTTCAGAAATACCTTTTATTGTACTTAGGAATGAACAACATATTTAACTATAAAGCTTATCATGTTTGAGTTAACATAGATAGTACCCACTGGGGATGTTAGCACCAGATCCAGTGCCTCCGGTTGTGGGAAAGTATATCATCCTCTGAGGATCCTGCTCTTGTATTGATTCCAAAAGAAACCTCGTGTGAGAAATGGAGGGGCACCTTGAGACCCTTCACCTCACCTAGCTGGACTCTTCTGCTCATTTTTTGAGGCTGTAATAAATAAGTCTATGTAAGGAAGGTTGCTTATGCCTCCAAGCATAAGCAGGTTGGAGGTTCTGCTCACCCAGGAACAGATCAAGAGGTGCCCAATAGGACCAAATATGCTACTGCACAAGGAAAGACGTGTGTAAGTGTTTTTAAAACACTATCATAGAGTTTCATCTTAAAAAAAAGAAGGGGGCTTCCCTGGTGGCGCAGTGGTTGAGAGCCCGCCTGCCGATGTCAGGGGACGCGGGTTCATGCCCCGCTCCGGGAAGATCCCACATGCCGCAGAGCGGCTGGGCCCGTGAGCCATGGCCGCCGAGCCTGCGCGTCCGGAGCGTGTGCTCCGCAACGGGAGAAGCCACAACAGTGAGAGGCCCGCGTACCGCAAAAAAAAAAAAAGAAAGGAAGGAGGGAGAGAAACTGTTCCCTGGTAGACACAGGAGGAGGATTCTAGCTTAAGGAATAGCGTCCGTAGTTACTGAAGTCCCTGGAACTTCAGTCTTTTCACTATCAGGCAGGGAAAGTGAGGCATTTTCCCAGGGCCCTGCTCTGCAGACCTATCCTAGCTTATCCTCAGCAGGACTCGAAAGCCTCCTGTCCCTACAGCCCTCCCCATGTTCCCAGTCTTCTTGCCCACAGCTCTGGATTGTAGCAGTTGCCCTCTTTGCCTGTTTCACTTTCCTGTGCTCTTTCTAGCCACGTGGCCACAAATTCTTGGGTTTTATCATATATAATAGGAGAAGCCTTTACTGGAAAATTGTAGCCCAACAAAGCTAAAATGCTTGATCATCCTGAATAAAGCACTGCTTTCTTTGCTGTCCAGGCAAACACGAGTAAACAGCAAGCTGCTGGCTGTTGGTGTTGTCTGGAATTACTTGTCTTGAGTCTGCTGCAGGAAGTCGGTGGGGAACAGACCATTCCCACTGACTTCTCAGATATCTGTTCACTGACCTGGCAACAACCTTCCCCTTCTTAAGTGGTGTTTGTCTCCAAGCAAGCCTTTGCACATGCAATCATATCCCTCTCCTGAGCCTTGATTCTAAGAAGTCTGGAAAGGCAGATGGACAACTTGAAGGATCTTGGGTGACACAAACTACTTGGGTTCTGAATAGGGATAGACAACTTAGTGGCAATTAGCTGGGACTCAGCTAGTTAACTCCTGACTGCCACAGCAGTCTATGACTTTCCATAACCAGTGAGACCAGGATATGGGTTGGTGCCATGAATGTAAGGGTTGGGCTCAGTACCTCGGATTATTCTCTCACTCATGTTCAGATCTCAGTGTTGGAGGAGATATTTGACACCTGAAAGACCAGAGCCTTTCTGCCCGCTCCTTCACCTAGGTTATTTGGGAGGACAGTTCATTAGGAAACACATAAATGTTTATGAGGTGGGAAGGACGTAAAAAGAAAAAAAAAATATGCTCAAATATCAGGAACTCCTGTTGTGACCTTTTCTAACCCTTCTGCTTTTTCTCACTCTTCCTTCTGTCACACCCTTAGAGAGAAACAAAATATTTTCACTATGTTTATTTGTTTGTTTTTCAAGAGCAGTTTACAACAGACAGTCATGGAAACACAGCCAGTTTAGTGATCGTGTGAGGAGATAGATGACTATTCCAGTGTGTCCTCTGAGCTGGCCCTGCATGGACTGGCAAGACACGAGCATTTTGCACATGCCATTTCTATATAGAGATCTCACAGCTGTAAAAGTCTTGCTTGAATCCAAGTTAACATATGAAGCAGTTGGAATAAAAACCCCAAACAAAAGTTCCATAACTAGCTTGTTTCTCCTGAGCAGGATCCTTGATGGCTAGAAATCTGAAACTTCACGTAAAAAATTTCAGAAAACGAACAGATTTTCTGACATGCCATAATACAGAATGCCCTCTTCTCTAACTTGTTTTTCATTGTCTCTTCCACTGGAAAAAAATAATAAAACCCAAGAAACAAAAACAGAGCCACAAGAATGATGAGTTCTTTACACACTGTGGAACTGAGTAGAGTTTAAATGAGAATTGGAGACCTGTATTCCATTTTATATGTCTCCTGTATTCTATTTTATATGTCATTGCCCAGCATGTACTTGTCTTTGGTTAAATTATAAAATGGAAACTGGAGCTGATGCTAACTGGCTCTGATCCTGAGGAAGTTACTTGCTTCACCTGTAAAATAAGAACTTGAACTAAGGTCACCCATAAGATAATAGGGAGGTTTAAAAGTTTTAGCCCGAGTGGGTGTGCAAAGAAAATGTAATGTTTTTTGACACCTTTGAGAGCTCAGACTATTTATTGATAGTCAATAATAAATTAGCAGTTGTTTGGGTAAACTGGTAGCGAGTTACCTACTTATAAGGGGTTAGTGTCTTGAGTCTCAAGCACTTTCAAGACTGCTTGAACAGTGGCTAGGCAATTGCTTATGCAGTAAATTAATATTTAATTCGGTAAACATGTATTGAGGGACTTCTGAGTGCAAGGACTTATGCCAGAGGCTGCATAATGACATTTTTAATCTGTGTAGCACTTGATGGTTTAAAAAGCACTTTCATATGAATTTTTCATTTGATTTTTGTCCCAACATTGTGGACTAGAGAGGGCCGGTATCACCATTTTACAGATGATGAAATTGAGGCTTGGTGACGTCACATAGAATGCTAATTTCAATCTAGTTTCTGGTTCCAAGGAAACAGGAATGGGGAAAATATAAAAGAAAAGCTTTTTATGAAAATTAAATATTGGATGATGGTGATGGCTAACATTTAATGAGTTCTTACTGCGTACCTGACACTATTCTGTGTTTCATATGTAATTAACTAATTTAATTTACATAACAATCCTATGAAGGAGGTACTGAAATTATCCCTACTAATGATGAATATAATTTAAGATCCACTAGGACGGATTTTTTATCTCTTTTGTTCACTGCTATATCCCCAGCAGTTAGAATAGAGTCTAACACAATATGGGTACTCCATAAATATTTTTTAAATGAATGAAAGTTTCAATACGTTTTGAATGAGTGAGTCTCTGTATTTCAGATGGTAAAACTGAGGGACAGGATAATTAAGTAACTGTCCTTGACCAAGGTCACTCAGCTAATACAAGGTGGATGCAAGATTTGAGTTTACATAGCGTAATACAGGATTCTTTAAGACCACGAGCTATCCTTGTATTAAAACAGCCCACCAACCAAGCTAAGCTTATGCTTTGGGGGGAAGTTTTAAACTACCTTGGAAAATCATAATAACTTTTCTTATCCTTTGATTTAATTTCTTGCAAAGAAACATTTAATTGATGTAAAATCCCAGACTTGATATGTAAGCCTTATGTATTGATGGGGATGAGGGTTGGAAAACAGTTGTTTAACTGAGTGTTCTGGTACTTCTGCTTGAGAATGCATTCTCTAATTAAATGTGTGATGTTTTATGTTTGTGTTGACCGAGGTGCTCATTACAAACTAGAAAAGTCTAGCTCTAATTTATCCATTATAGAAATACAACTGTCTGAGAGATGGCATGACTACCCATAGAAACTTGAGGTGGAGGGGTGCAGGGGGGAGGAATGCAAATTCCAGTCAGTCAAAATAAAATGCTTAAGAAAAACTGAGTTACCAGAAAATTGCAAGCTTGCAAAGATGAACCAGTGAAAATCTAGAAAGAAAAGAAGCAAAGTCTTGCTTTTGAAAAGTAAAAATCTAAAACATACAATCTTGAAGTGAGATTTTGGTTTCAACATGAAAGAACTGCCGTGTGAACTATAAAGCCTGACTTCATCCAGCAGTTAATATGACATGACAGCTCACCTGGAAATGAACTGTAAAGCAATGTTTAATTTAAAAACAATATCGTATGATCTCAATAATTGAAATATTAAAAGCCTCTGAGCAGAGCATAAGTGTTTCAGTGAAAAGTATCTCTCCTGCACATAGCTTGTGACAATAGACTGGATGACTGTGATAATTTTCATTACTGTTTGTATAACTAACGCATTTCTTACTTATTTCCTATATGTTTACACTTACTTCTTGTTTTATACTGATAAACTAAACTAAAAAAGAAAGCCAAAGATGGATTCTTCCTTATTTTGCAATTTTTTTCTATATAAAACTAACTAGTACATATTCATTGGAGAAAATTGGGAAAATATAGAAAAATATTTAATATCTCAGAGTTTAGAAATTTCCTTTAGAGAGGTGATACATATGCCTATGTTAAGTTCTTTAGAAACTCAAAAGAATGTTATTTTCTTATTATATACCCATGTGAATTAGAGAGGAGGTAGATGACGGTACCCATTTTCACATTTGAGAAAATAGAGATACTGGCTAAGAAAAGAAAAAAAGAAAGAAATGGATTTTTTTAAAAAATCACGCTCACTAGACTATATCTGCATCTGCAAAGATCTTCTTCCCCATACTTATATCTGTACTTATATCATGTATTGACAGATATCCCCTTAGTTCATATTTGTACAGAAAAACAAGTGTATGTCAGGTTGCATAATCCACATTATACCCTAGTTTACTAGTCCCACAGTCTCTTTACCGTCTTGTCCCAATGTAATTAATAACCTTTAAAAACAAACCCCAAAAAACACAAAGCCCAATTGATTTCATTGGTCAATTCTACTCAACATATAAGGAAGAAATGACACCAGTTCTCCATAATCTCTTCCAGAAAATAGAAGCAGAGGAAACACTTCCTAACTCATTCTCTGAGGCCAGTATTACCCTAATACCAAAACCAGATAAAGACATTACAAAAAAGGAAAACTACATACAGGCCAATATCTCTTATGAACATAGACACAAACGTCCTCAACAAAATATTAGCAAACTGAATCCAACTATGTATAAAAATAATTATATACCATGACCGAGTGACATTTATTTTAGGTATGCAAGGCTGATTCAGCATTTGAAAGTCTCTCAGTGTAAACTACCACATGCAAAGGTTAACGAAAGAAAATTATATGATTATATTAATAACGAAGAAAAATTTGACAAAATCCAACACTCATTCATGATAAAAAAAAAAAAAGAAAGGCTTCCCTGGTGGTGCAGTGGTTGAAAATCTGCCTGCCAATGCAGGGGACACGGGTTCAAGCCCTGGTCCGGGAGGATCCCACATGCCGCAGAGCAACTAGGCCTGTGAGCCACAACTACTGAGCCTGCGTGTCTGGAGCCTGTGCTCCACAACAAGAGAGGCCGCTACAGTGAGAGGCCTGTGCACTACGATGAAGAGTGGCCCCCACTCGCTGCAACTAGAGAAAGCCCTCACACAGAAACGAAGACCCAACACAGCCAAAAATAAATAAATAAATAAATAAATTTATTTTAAAAAAAAGAAAAAAACTCTCAACAAAAATCTAGGAATAGAGAGGAATTTCCTCAACTTAATAAAGAACATCTATGAAAAAAAAAAACCCTACAGCTAACATATACTTGATAGTAACAACCTAGATGTTTTCCCCCTAAGATCAGGAATACTTGAGAACAAAGAAGTTCTCTCTCACCACTGCTATTCAACATTGTTCTGAAAGTCCTAGATAGTGCAGTAAGACAAGAAAAGGAAATAAATATATACAGATTAGGAAGGAAGAAATAAAACTGTCCTTTATTTGCAGGTGACATAATTGTCTACATAGAAAAATCCAAAAGAATTAACCAAGAACCAAAAACAAAAACTTCTGGGAATTAATGGAACATAGTAAGGTCTCAGGGCACAGTGTTAATACAAAAAAGTTAATTGCTTGCCTATATACCAACAACAAACAATTTGAATTTGAAATTAAAAAAAGAATACCATTTACAACAGCATCAAAAAAGGAAAGAAGAAATGGAAGGAAGGAAGCAAACTGACAGCAATCAAGATGTCCCTACATAGGTTAACGGACCTTTATGTGGTACATCCATATAAAGGAATGTTAATCATCGGTAAGAAGAAATGAGCGATAAAGCCATGAAAAGACATGGATGAATCTTGATGCATACTGGTAAGTGAAAGAAGCCAGACTAAAAAGGCTACGTACTGTATTATTCCAATTATATGATGTTCCGGAAAAGGCAAAACCGTAGTGACAGTGAAAAGATCAGTGGTTGCCAGGGGTTCAAGGAGAGAGGAGAAGAGTTAAATATGTGAAGCACAGGGGATTTTGTGGGGCAGTGAAACTATTCTGTATGATAGTCATTTTGGATCCATGACACTATGCATTTGTCAAAACCCATAGAGCCTTATAACACAAAAAGTAAACTTCAATGTATGCAGACTTAAAAAAAACATTTGAGGGCTTCCCTGGTGGCGCAGTGGTTGGGAGTCCACCTGCCGATGCAGGGGACGCGGGTTCGTGCCCCGGTCCGGGAGGATCCCCCGTGCCGCGGAGCGGCTGGGCCCGTGGGCCGTGGCCGCTGGGCCTGCGCGTCCAGAGCCTGAGCTCTGCGGCGGGAGAGGCCACAGCAGTGAGAGGCCGCGTACCGCAAAAAAAACAAAAAAAAAACATTTGAGAGGTTGGGAGTCCCAGGGTGGAAAGCAGAATATGATTTTTAAAACCATTTTATCTATATTACAAGGTATGAAACAACCTCACTGAAGGGAGGTGGGGAGAGAGCTGCTGACCTAATAAGTAACTGGAAATGAGTGGAATCTCTAAGATTAAAAGCGAAAGAAAAGCATATAAGCACTGTACAATAGCAGCTGACATTTCTTTCCCCTTGGAGATACAGGGATTATTGCTATACATGTGTACTGGAATTGAACGATTAAGTAAATGGATGGCAGATGGTAGAAGCTAAGTTTCTCACTGTTGGAGTGGGAGTTTACAGATAAGCAAGAAAAGCTAGAATGATCCCTATGGTAATAGATTAGAGTTGGAAACATCAGTATGAAGTCATGTTTAGCTTAATATAAATACAGATGGTTACATTTAGAAATATTTATAGATATGTGTATATGGATTAGTATATGGAAATATATTTCCCACTCTATCAACTGAGCGGGCCTAGCGGTAGCAACAGCCCAGCAGCAGTGATCATACCTAGCACCCAGATCTTGGTTTCTAACATCATCCTCCAATAAAAGGAACCAGGACTCCTTGGAGAAATAGCTGATTCTAGGACCAGATCAGGAAATATACAAGATGAGCCTGGATCATCTTGTAGTGCCAGAAAGTTAGGAAGTACCAATACTTAAAAACACACACACAATGATGGAGTATGGCAAAGGGACATAGGGGCCAGTCTGAGCTAAAGATCGAACGATTTGAGCCACAAAGTGAATAAAGTACTGTTGGATTATAATCCAAAGTATAAAATAAGTATACTTGAGTTCAATACTGAGACAAATAAATGATTGAATAAATAAATACACGTGGGGGAAAACACAAATATCCTATGCAGAAGAATTCCAAATAATGTACGTAGGTACTCTGCCCTCCAGGAAACAGCAAAATTCCCCACATCTTAAGTGTGGGCTGCACATAGTGACTTCCTCCCAAAGGTACAGTATCAAAAACGGGAGAAAAAAAGTAATTTTTCAGGGGAGAAACCTGACAAACACTGTCTCAGCCAGGTGATCAAGGTCAACATCAACAGTGACAAGTCATGTTGACAGTATGCTTTTGATATAATGTGATGAAAAAGGCACTTTACCTCTGTGGTCTTCCTCCCCCCAAACCAGATACCCAGTCTAATCGTGAGAAAAGTATCAGGCAAATTCAAACCAAGGTACATTCTACAAAACACCTGACCATCAGTCCTCAAAACTGTCAAAGTCATCAAAAACAAGGAAAATCTGAAAAATTGTCACAGCCAAGAGAAGTAGGAAGACATGATGACTAAATGCAGTGTAGTATCCTGGATGGGATGCTGAAACAGAAAAAGGACATTCGTTTAAAACTAAGGCAGTCCGAATAAAGTATGGACTTCAGTCAATAAGACAGTATCAGTATTAGTTCATTAACAACGGTTAGCTTCACAGTGTTTCTGTAGATCTAAAATTAACCTAAAAACAAAGTTTATTTTTAAAAAATGTTACCCAGACTTTCTCACCGCTGCTGTCCTTAGGGTCAGTACATCGCACAACTCCAGGAAACACTATTTGTATAAAATTCATTGTGAATTGCAAGGCTGCAATACTTCCCGAATTTAAGTGGCTTTTTCCTAAGAAAAATGATTACATTTGCCACGCATCAGCTTATGTTTTCCCTGTGAAATTTGCCATCCATTTATTACAGATCCTACCTCACTTGGTTTTCTCAGGAGGGGAAGGTTGGGCTGGATCAGTAACAAACCTTTTTTAGACAGAGGTATGAAAGACACTTTCTCTCTTGTTAAGCAGGCATCAACCCAACTAACATACGAGTGGAGAGGGACGTGGAGCCAAGTTGGGGAGACCCGACTGCTTCTCCTGTCCTGGCCTATGATCCACACTCCACACTTGACCACCTCTGACCTTGGTTGTAGGGTAGGAACCACAGCCTGGCACAAATGGCGGTCTTAGTGTCTCAACCTCCTGAACCAGGAACCAACCCAAATGGGCCAAGAAAGCCAGGGAGAGTGGGAATTGTGTTGAAAGTTGCAGCGGCAGCATTTCTGAACACCAAGAAGGGCTTTTTCTAACAGCTGAAGAAATGCTACATTTTTTTAGCCTGCTCAAATGAGAATGTGAAAGATGAAAACTTTTGTTGACTACTCTGAAAATTTGGCCATTTAACTGAAATATGTAAATGAATTATTAAATCCCCATGAAATGTGAGGCCTTCCCTGGTATTTGGTCCATAAATTGTATTCCTCCAGATTTGAGATCGTAAAGTTCCCCCATTTCAGACAAAATTAATGGCCTTAATCTTTCTGTTCCTATAAATTATAAACCCCAGATGTGTCAAATTATGTAATGAAAGCCATATAAAAAGAAATTTGTTTTTTAAAGAACTTCATAAATTTCTTGTTTTACTGAGGTTTATTGGTCTTATTTTAATGGGACAAAAGAGAAATTAACCTTTTGTATTTGTACTTTTTTCCATACTGAAGGGAGATCCTGAATTGTTAGGACAAAAAGGGAAAATGCTTTACTCGTGCCAGTTTTTTGAACCGAGTAGGTCCAGTTGCTGAGATAAGCCTCATGCTGAATCAAATGTATGTTTTTGTGTTTGGTCTTGGATCTTATCTGCCTGCAGCAGCAGCAAGCTTAATAACAAAGGAGGTTCAAAGAGATGAAGCTGTTTCAGCCTCTTATGCCAGTGTTTTCAAAAAGCTCTGTAGATTTGGTCATTATGCCCACCCTAATCAAACTCTTTGAAAGCTTATCTTCTGCCACCATTTCCTACAGTCTTTCCGCAAAGCAGCCATTATTTGTAATTATTAGTAGAATGGTATGTGGTGTGTAAATATACTTAATAGTTAAATTTCTAAGACATTGTTTAAGACCATCTTTTAAAGAATCTAATGAATTTTTGGTTTGTTTTTAAATTGGAACCTTTTGCACACATGGCAGTTGATTTCCTAAATTTGTTCTTCAATTCATGAGAGAGATGGCTTTTATAGTGCAAATAAGTTGAATCGATGCCATTTGGGGTTATAGATGACAGTCGAGTTAGTTTTACTGTTTTTCTGTTAGATAATTCTACAGGAAGATGCTGCTGATCATAGGGAAGTTATGTATTGGTACATGAAGATTGGTAAAGGGGAATATTTTAAGGCTTTAAGATTTCCCTAGAATGAGATGGGATTCACAGTCTAAGCTTGGTTTTCTTCAAAGGACCCTGTTTGTTTAAATTACCAGAAAATAAGATTGGAGTCCTCAGCCAACTAAGTTGTAAGAGTGGTCAGGAGCCCTGTGTGGAGGAGGGGGCCTGTCAACATTTGAGAGACCTGGGGGTGGTGATGGTGGAAATGAGACTGGTATGATGGGAGGGGTGGGGACCAAAATTCCTAGAACGCAAGCACATTGAGCCACTTGCCTCTCTGTGAATGGGGCTCGACCACAGGCTGGCTTGCCTCTCCTCCCTCCCACTCACCCAGCAGAGGTCTGACCCAGCCCTGCCAGGGGGCAGCTGTTCTTGGCTGGAGCCAGCTCCTGGCTGCACACTGCGCTCCACACCGCCATCCAGCCCCAGCCAGCTTGGCTACGGAGGCCTCGGATTTCACCTCCAAGTGCCGACAGAGTCCCTTCACGAATGTCAGATTTTTTCTCCTGGTAATTCCATCACTTCACAGTTGGTGGGTTTCATCCACAAAAATTGCCTTCTAGAAAATAAAATCCAGTGTTGTCTTGCATGGTGTTAATGTAGGAGCACTACCCAGTAAAAGCTACGGAGAGAACCTTGGTTAAAAATCCCAGTCCTGGGCTCCCCTGGTGGCGCAGTGGTTGAGAGTCTGCCTGCCGATGCAGGGGACACAGGGTTCGTGCCCCGGTCCGGGAGGATCCCACATGCCGCGGAGCGGCTGGGCCCGTGAGCCATGGCCGCTGGGCCTGCGCGTCGGGAGAGGCCGCAACAGTGAGAGGCCCGCGTACCGCAAAAAAAAAAAAAAAAAAAAAAAGGAGAAAAAGTAAAAAATTCAAAAAAGAGCTATTGTTTCCTCATACTTTGAAGGACATTTTATGCAAATACGTCCTAAAGCAAGCAAACTCAAAAGTATGAATAGCAACATAGATAAATTAGGAGATTATTTTAGTTGCTTTACTAAGGCTTTCATGATATAATTTATGTAAGTAGATAACTATGGTAGGATTCAGGTAGAATTTGATTTATTTAAAAATGCAGCTCACATATGATTTTTTTAATTATTGAAAAATATACATTCAGAAAGTGTTATAAAACATAACTGAACAGCTTAAAGAAAAATAGTAAAATGAACACGTGTATTTATTACACAGATTAAGCAATCAAAACCTAGAAGGCCCCTGAATACTCCTCCTCACTCAGAGTCCTCCCACAGGGATAAGTACTCATCTGAATTTGATATTAACTTATTTCCTTGTTTTTCTTATAATTTAATCATCTATATATTTTTCCTCCAAAATAATACAGTGTTTAGTTTTGTCTATTTTTGAACTTTTTATAAACAGAATGATACTTTATGTTTTTGTGTGACTTCTTAGCTTAACATTACTGTGTACTGTATTCTAGAGTATAAATACATTCAACTTGTTCATCCATTTTGCTGCTGACTTACATTTGAGTTGTTTCTGGTTTCTTGATGTTATGAGCAGTGTTGCAGTTAATGGTCTTAAAACGTGTCTTCTAGATCGCATGCACAAGAGATCCTCTTGTGCAGATACCTGGGAGTAGATCTGGGTTATAAGGTGTGTATATTTTCAGGTGTACTAAGTGATGCCAAAATGTTTTCCAAAGTGGTTGTTCCTGTTTATGTTCCCACAGCGGTAGATCAAAGTGCCCATTGCATCACATCACCTCCGGCACTTGATATTATTTGATTTTAGTTCTTTCCAGCTTAGTGAGTATGAAATGCTATCCCATTGTGATTTTCGGTTTTGTTTCCCTGATTACCAGTGAGGTTGAATATCTTTTTATATGTTTATGAGCCATTTGTGTTTTCATTCATTCAACAAATATTGCTTGAGTACCTCTCATATGCTAGGCACTGTTTGGGTCTCTTCCACTTCTTTGAAATATCTGTACATAACCATTGGCCATCTTTCTATTGGGTTGTTTTCCTTTTTCAAAGGAGTTCTTTATAAGTTCTGGAAACATCCTATGTTGGCTGTATGTTTTACAAATGTCGTTTCCAAGTTTGTGGCTTGTCTTTTTACGGTATTTTTTGATGAAAGGAAGCTCTTAATTTTAATGTGGTCAGATCCCTTTATTTTGTATTGTCTTTTTAAAGCTTTAATGATTTGCTTTCAAATTAAGACCTTACTCCCATTTGAAATGTATTCTTATATATTGTATGAGGAAGAGATCCAATTTCTTTTTATTTTATTCCCCATATGGAGAACTAACTCTTCTGGCATCATTATTGAATGGGGTTGCCTTTACCTGCTAACCTACAGTGTCCTCTTGGTAATGAGTCATGACCCTGTGTATATGTATGGATATATGTGCGGATCTGTTTCTGGGTTCCCCCTTCTATTTCATTGTTCTACTTGCCTCTCTCTGTGCCAGTTCCACTGTACCACTGTAGTAATTATTCATCATAAAAAAGAAAAGGATACAAATTACTTTGGAAGTCAAATGCACAGTGCCTGACACATGTTAAACACTCATTAGATATCCTCTATTATCAATTTAGTAGAGAACACATTTTAATATATTGTTTTAAACAACATCTAAACTCTGAAGAGAATTAGTGAACATTCAGGAGAAATAACCACTTATATTTGCGTTTGATCCGAGTTACCCAGCTGTCCAGAGACTTAAGACACACACGTCCGCAGTCATTGTCTTTGCCTTCTTCTTAAGCATGTGGGAAAGGTGAAAGATGAATTCTATAGATTCTTTACTCATCCTCACTCAACAGTCCCTTAGAAGGGCTAAATGAAGAAGGCTTCATTTGGATAATTTGTTTCTTTTCCAGAATTGAGTTTTGGAAGAAGAAGATGATATGGAAGAATAAAGAAGCATATTTGGGAGAGACTTATGGTGATAAATATCTAGAGCATCCAGTTTTCTACTCCTCGCTTCTCTTCCATATTTTATTATAAACCACCTCACAATCATTATAAAATAAACCCATTCATTTGATAAAGAGGGGGAAGTGCCACATTTTAACTGTTACTGAAAGAAATGTTCTTTATTCTGTTGGTCTTGGACTTCCACACAATACTTGATTCCAGATGTTAAATTGTTTTTTCAGAAGCCTTGTTAAAGTGCCAGAGCATTAGATTTTTGAAGGCATTTCCAAACCCCAGCTGATTATCACAACATACAGGAATCCAAACTTTCAAAGCTCAGCTTTGGCTCTGAAGTGTATTAGCAGCTGCAAAAAATATGTGCAAAGGCACAGGTTCACAGCACTGGGATCCAGTGTCCTTATATGGTCAAACTATAAGTAAATTTCCTTTAGTTCCTGGTTATGAGAGATTCAGTTTCTTAACTGAATTCAGTTATCAGATTCAGTTTCTTAAAGGGCACTAAATTTCCTTGGTTCCATGAAAAATCTGTAGCTCAGTAATGGTAATAATCATGTAGCAAGATGATATATAGGTTCTAATATGTGACATTATAGATTTTTAAAAATAATTTTATTAATTCTTCTACCAAAGTATTCACAATAATGAACTTATTTTACATTTTACTCGAGCTGTACATTCCAGAATCCATTAACAAAGTAAGTTTCTCTCAAATTATTTTATACATAGTCACTGCTTTTTTCTTGAGAGGCTTCATCATTCTCTAGGGAACCAACCTCGTGCTTTCCACCCGCCTCATCTCCCTACAGCTGATGGCACAGGGGTCATCTACAGATGCCCTGGACATAATGAGGGCAGGAAGATGTGGATTAGGAAAGAATCAAAGAGGGACTTTCGAGCTACAGCTCACCAATCGATAGTGAAGAAGAAGGGAAGACTTTTTAGATAGGGAAAATGACTAAACAAATACACAGAGGCTGTAATGACCAAGAGACGGTAGTCATAGGAGAGCAGTCTTGCCTTGAGTGAAGGGGATATTTTGTTTTCTTAAGGGGAGAAACAATTGGTAGAAGATCTTAAAAGGTAAAAATTCAGTGTGTTCCAACAGCAAATTGATTATTTTTGTGTTGGTCTGTATCATCTGACAAATAGCATTAGAGAATCTAGCATGGTATAGTAGACTCCACAATCAATAAGTTCTCGATGTCAGGTAGAGTTGAATTATAAAGGCAATTTATTGTAAATGAGAAACTATCCCAGGACTTAAAATAAAATGTTTTAAATTAATTTTTTTAAGTATATTCTATTTCCTACCACTGGCATTATGCCTGGAATTTGGTACATGTAGGAATTTAAAAATCAGCCTAATGCCTCTTTCTCTCCTAAATTCTACAAGTACATCCTACATTGGCAGGGTAATTTAGAAGACACCATGGTGATATCAGTGTAGAAAATTCCTCCAGGCCTGGGTGGGGTAGAAGTTCTGCTTTTATCCATTTCTAATTTCTTTTCTAGCTATTGATTAGCCTCTGTGGTGCTGAGGCAGAGGTCGAAGCTGATATTTCTCTGGTTTCTTAAGATTTCTCGTTTTAGGGCAGAAGCCAGCATGACCAGAATACTTCTAAGAAGTCCACAGCAGTAGTCTCCACGGGGAACCTCAGAATGATGGTGAAATATAACGTTTACCCTCAAATGGCTCAGCAGTTGTCATCATGGCAGCGCTCAGAAATGCAGATGTCTCTTTCACAGTCTTTATATTTGGACCCAGTAGGATTAATTGTCTGCTGTCCTGGCATCTGGATCTAGACAGATGTACCAAGCAGCCATTTTGCTAAGGGCTGGGATCTAGAAATGAAAGACACAGTGACAGCACATGATGATAAGCAACACAGCTTCAGTCCCCCCATCAGGGTCAGCATTTACTTTGTCAGGCAAAGGAGCCTCTTACTTTTGGCAGGTCTGTTATTGTTCTAATTGTTTCTCCAGCTGTGTGAAGTCTTTTCTTTGTCCTACTTGACCTTAACACTTGTAGGGTTTTTGTTTTTTTTTTGTCTTATTCTAAGCTACTTATTGGAATTGTTCCAGATATTTAATTTGTAATTCTTCTAGCTCCTCTACCTATTTTGTGAAAATAACTTCTAAAAACCAAGCCCTAAAAAGCCAAAAAACAAAAAATTTAAGACTTCCTTTCTTTAGGAAATAATTCTATTCTAAAAAACTGTGTGAAAATTTAATTCAGACAATTCATAACAATTTATTGCTATTTCTTAGACTACTCCTTCTCTGTCTAACTATTGTTGGTCTGTTTCATGGATGACAATGGTTGAATATTTTCACATGCCCTGCAGTGGTTTTTGTGATGCTGTGTTCACTTGTGGGCTAGAACAAGACTGGCTGGTCTGGGTCCCTGCCAGGCACACAGTAGGAGGACCTATGAAGAATATAATTGGATAGAGTCGGGTCTCAAGACATTATCTCAGATCAATGGATGGACAATACTGTCTATAGCTGACTCTGTGCTTTTATGGCACCTTCCTGCTTCATCAGAGTGCCTGCTCCTTATTGGTCCATATTTCCCGAGATAGTTGCACTAGAAGCAAGGGGTAATTTTTCTTTGCTTTATTTGCTTTGATGATCCACCAAGGAAGCAAAGATTTAACTACTTATGAGATAAAGGTAAGTAAAATTGAGAATCAAAATATTCATGGGAGTAGGTCATGTCTACCACTGCTATATTATCTTTAAGGATATATTCAAATTATGCATTCTAAACTAAATCATATTCAGTATCCAAGCCTAAAAATATTCAAATATTAATCTCATTTTTTCTTTTCTCAAAAGGAGATAAATGTTCAATTTTAAGGAAATTTCTTTAGTTGTATCTTTTCATAATCTATGTTGGCATGGACATAAAGAGAATTGTTATGATTATAATAGACATTGGATCTACCTAGTTAACTTTTAGCCCAACAACTCAAGCAGGGATGAAGACTAGTGAAGCTGTGAGTCATGGCTGATAGCTTAAGTTTTGATAAAGACTTTAACATAGAGCCCTCAACATTGGTTTTTAACTAATAAATAGCATTTCCTATAAAAAGAGTTGAAAGCTCATATATGCATTACAAATAATGCTGAAACATCATGAAATGCCATTATAGAGGTGAATGCAAACTACTTTGGGAGCACAGAAGTAAATATCTACTGTGTAGGAGTCGGGTAGCCCATCACAAAAGAGGCAATGTTTGAGCTGGGTCTAGAATGTTAAGTAGAAGTTCCAGATGGAGAAGGGTGAACAATATTTTAGGCTGTATGTGAAACAGCATAGAGATTTGACAGAGAATCTCTATAGAACAGTAGAAAGTTTGATGTGACTAGAACTTAAAGTAATAGGAAAAAAAATTGGAAAGTTAGACTATGAATGCCAAGCTGAGATGATTATGCTTTGTCCCGTATCGTAGTTTAATGGAAAATGATGAAGGTGTTTCATTAGGCAGTGATGTGCTTAGATCTTGTTGTTCGGGGATATGTCTGCTGTATAATAGAAGATCAAAGCTCTGAACTCAGAGAAACCACTTAGGGGCTCCTGCAACAGTTTATGCCAGAAACTGAGAGTCTAGACTAACAGTGACTATGGGAATAGAGAGGAGGAGATGAAGTTGGAGGGTATTTAGAGTTAGGCTGTTAGCTCTGTGAGATCAGGGACCATGTGTGTTTTATTCAGTTTTGCCCCATGAAATTCTCTACACCTGATGTGATCCCCAAGTTGGTATGGCCCCTTTCTTCCAAGAGCCCCATCCTTTCCACATCACTCCTCAGTTTTTTACTAATTGATCCACATTTTCCAATGGGACAAACCCATTCATTGCTTCTGCTGCTGTCAGATACATAGAATTGTCATCAGCAAAGTAAATAAAAATTACAGTAAATATTCTCACTCGTCTGTACTTTTTTGTACATTTTGTTTTATTCCATTTATCCATCGAACTTATGCTGGAAGAACAGCGTTTTTAGGATGTATGTAATTTGCCCATTTCAGAAAGTAAAATACATATTGTGAAATGATTTTTAGCAATCACTTAAATAGACTTGTATGTACAGATATGGAAAGATTGCCAAGAAGTGCTTTTTTAAAAAAGTAATTTGTAGAACAATACATGACAATATATTAAATGGAGAAAAACCAAAAATCAAAATTATATGGTTTATATGTATTGATATAATTACATAAATGCCCAGAAAACAGTATGAAAAAAAATATTCCAGTTTGATAATAGTGGTTACTTCTGAGGGAAAGACCAGAAGAGGACGGAGGACCTTTCAGTTAATCTTTTTTTTTTTTTTAACATCTTTATTGGAGTATAATTGCTTTACAATGGTGCGTTAGCTTCTGCTTTATAACAAAGTGAATCAGTTATACATAAACATATGTTCCCATATCTCTTCCTTCTTCCGTCTCCCTCCCTCCCACCCTCCCTATCCCACCCCTCTAGGTGGTCACAAAGCACCAAGCTGATCTCCCTGTGCTATGCGGCTGCTTCCCACTAGCTATCTATTTTATATTTGGTAGTTTATACATGTCCATTCTCTAGTAGGTCTGTGTCTTTATTCCTGTCTTATCCCTAGGTTCTTCATGACCTTTTTTTTTTCTTCTTAGATTCCATATATATGTGTTAGCATATGATATTTGTTTTTCTCTGACTTACTTCACTCTGTATGACAGACTCTAGGTCCATCCACCTCACTACAAATATCTCAATTTGGTTTCTTTTTATGGCTGAGTAATATTCCATTGTATATATGTGCCACATCTTCTTTATCCGATGATGGACACTTAGGTTGCTTCCATGTCCTGGCTATTGTAAATAGAGCTGCAATGAACATTTTGGTACATGACTCTTTTTGAATTATGGTTTTCTCAGGGTATATGCCCAGTAGTGGGATTGCTGGGTCGTATGGTAGCTCTATTTTTAGATTTTTAAGGAACCTCCATATTGTTCTCCATAGTGGCTGTATCAATTTACATTCCCACCAGCAGTGCAAGAGTGTTCCCTTTTCTCCACACCCTCTCCAGCATTTATTGTTTCTAGATTTTTTGATGATAGCCATTCTGACCGGTGTGAGATGATATCTCATTGTCGTTTTGATTTGCATTTTTCTAATGATTAATGATGTTGAGCATTCTTTCATGTGTTTGTTGGTAATCTGTATATCTTCTTTGGAGAAATGTCTATTTAGGCCTTCTGCCCATTTTTGTATTGGGTTGTTTGTTTTTTTGTTATTGAGCTGCATGAGCTGCTTGTAAATCTTGGAGATTAATCCTTTGTCAGTTGCTTCATTTGCAAATATTTTCTCCCATTCTGAGGGTTGTCTTTTGGTCTTGTTTATGGTTTCCTTTGCTGTGCAAAAGCTTTTAAGTTTCATTAGGTCCCATTTGTTTATTTTTGTTTTTATTTCCATTTCTCTAGGAGGTGGGTCAAAAAGGATCTTGCTGTGATTTATGTCATAGAGTGTTCTTCCTATGTTTTCCTCTAAGAGTTGAATAGTGTCTGGCCTTACATTTAGGTCTTGAATCCATTTTGAGCTTATTTTTGTGTATGGTGTTAGGGAGTGTTCTAATTTCATACTTTTACATGTACCTCTCCAGTTTTCCCAGCACCACTTATTGAAGAGACTGTCTTTTCTCCACTGTATATTCTTGCCTCCTTTATCAAAGATAAGGTGACCACCTGTGTGTGGGTTTATCTCTGGGCTTTTTATCCTGTTCCATTGATCTATATCTCTGTTTTTGTGCCAGTACCATACTGTGTTGATTACTTAGCTTTGTAGTATAGTCTGAAGTCAGGGAGCCTGCTTCCTCCAGCTCCATTTTTCATTCTCAAGATTGCTTTGGCTATTTGGGGTCTTTTGTGTTCCATACAAATTGTGAAATCTTTTGTTCTAGTTCTGTGAAAAATACCAGTGGTAGTTTGATAGGGATTGCATTGAATCTGTAGACTGCTTTGGGTAGTTTAGTCATTTTCACAATGTTGATTCTTCCAATCCAAGAACATGGTATATCTCTCAATCTGTTTGTATCATCTTTAATTTCTTTCATCAATGTCTTATAATTTTCTGCATACAGGTCTTTTGTCTCCTTAGGTAGGTTTATTCCTAGATATTTTATTCCTTTTGTTGCAATGGTAAATGGGAGTGTTTTCTTAATTTCACTTTCAGATTTCTCATCATTAGTGTATAGGAATGCCAGAGACTTCTGTGCGTTAATTTTGTATCCTGCTACTTTACCAAATTCATTGATTAGCTCTAGTAGTCTTCTGGTAGCATCTTTAGGATTCTCTATGTAGAGTATCATGTCATCTGCAAACAGTGACAGCTTTACTTCTTCTTTTCCGATTTGGATTCCTTTTATTTCTTTTTCTTCTCTGATTGCTGTGGCTAAAACTTCCAAAACTATGTTGAATAATAGTGGTGAGAGTGGGCAACCTAGTCCTGTTCCTGATCTTAGTGGAAATGGTTTCAGTTTTTCACCACTGAGGATGATGTTGGCTGTGGGTGTGTCATATGGCCTTTATTATGTTGAGGAAAGTTCCCTCTATGCCTACTTTCTGCAGGGTTTTTATCATAAATGGGTGTTGAATTTTTTCAAAAGCTTTCTCTGCATCTATTGAGATGATCATATGGTTTTTCTCCTTCAATTTGTTAATATGGTGTATCACAGTGATGGATTTGCATATATTGAAGAATCCTTGCATTCCTGGAATAAACCCCACTTGATCATGGTGTATGACCCTTTTAATGTGCTGTTGGATTCTGTTTGCTAGTGTGTTGTTGAGGATTTTTGCATCTATGTTCATCAGTGATATTCGCCTGTAGTTTTCTTTGTGACATCTTTGTCTGGTTTTGGTATCAGGGTGATGGTGGCCTCTTAGAATGAGTTTGGGAGTGTTCCTCCCTCTGCTATATTTTGGAAGAGTTTGAGAAGGATAGGTGTTAGCTCTTCTCTAAATATTTGATAGAATTCGCCTGTGAAGCCATGTGGTCCTGGGCTTTTGTTTGTTGGAAGATTTTTAATCACAGCTTCAATTTCAGTGCTTGTGATTGGTCTGTTCATATTTTCTATTTCTTCCTGATTCAGTCTCGGAAGGTTGTGCAGTTCTAAGAATTTGTCCATTTCTTCCAGGTTGTCCATTTTATTGGCATAGAGTTGCTTGTAGTAATCTCTCATGACCCTTTGTATTTCTGCAGTGTCAGTTGTTACTTCTTTTTCATTTCTAATTCTATTGATTTGAGTCTTCTCCCATTTTTTCTTGATGAGTCTGGCTAATGGTTTATCAATTTTGTTTATCTTCTCAAAGAACCAGCTTTTAGTTTTATTGATCTTTGCTATCATTTCCTTCATTTCTTTTTCATTTCTTTTTGATCTGATCTTTATGATTTCTTTCCTTCTGCTAATTTTGGGGGTTTTTTGTTCTTCTTCCTCTAATTGCTTAGGTGCAAGGTTAGGTTGTTTATTTGAGACGTATCCTGTTTCTTAAGGTAGGATCGTATTGCTATAAACTTCCCTCTTAGAAGTGCTTTTCCTGCATCCCATAGGTTTTGGGTCATCATGTCTCCATTGTCACTTGTTTCTAGGTATTTTTTGATTTCCTCTTTGATTTCTTCAGTGATCACTTGGTTATTAAGTAGTGTATTGTTTAGCCTCCATATGTTTGTATTTTTTACAGATCTTTTCCTGTAATTGATATCTAGTCTCATAGCGTTGTGGTCAGAAAAGATACTTGATACGATTTCAGTTTTCTTAAATTTACCAAGGCTTGATTTGTGACCCAAGATATGATCTCTCCTGGAGAATGTTCCATGAGCACTTGAGAAAAATGTGTATTCTGTTGTTTTGGGATGGAATGTCCTATAAATATCAATTAAGTCCATCTCGTTTAATGTATCATTTAAAGCTTGTGTTTCCTTATTTATTTTCATTTTGGATGATCTGTCCATTGGTGAAAGTGTGGTGTTAAAGTCCTCTACTATGATTGTGTTACTGTCAATTTCCCCTTTTATGGCTGTTAGTATTTGTCTTATGCATTGAGGTGCTCCTATGTTGGGTGCATAAATATTTACAATTGTTATATCTTCTTCTTGGATCGATCCCTTGATCATTATGTAGTGTCCTTCTTGGTCTCTTGTAATAGTCTTTACTTTAAAGTCTATTTTGTCTGATATGAGAATTGCTACTTCATCTTTCTTTTGATTTCCGTTTGCATGGAATATCTTTTTCCATCCCCTCACTTTCAGTCTGTATGTGTCCCTACATCTGAAGTGGGTCTCTTGAAGACAGCATATATATGGGTCTTGTTTTTGTATCCATTCAGCCAGTCTCTGTCTTTTGGTGGGAGCATTTAGTCCATTTACATTTAAGGTAATTATCGATATGTATGTTCCTATTACCATTTTCTTAATTGTTTTGGGTTTCTTATTGTAGGTCTTTTCCTTCTCTTGTGTTTCTTGCCTAGAGAAGTTCCTTTAGCATTTGCTGTAAAGCTGGTTTGGTGGTGCTGAACTCTCTCAGCTTTTGCTTGTCTGTAAAGGTTTTAATTTCTCCATCAAATGTGAATGAGATCCTTGCTGGGTAGAGTAATCTTGGTTGTAGGTTTTTCTCCTTCATCACTTTAAGTATGTCCTGCCACTCCCTTCTGGCTTGCAGAGTTTCTGCTGAAAGATCAGCTGTTAACCTTATGGGGATTCCCTTGTGTGTTATTTGTTGTTTTTCCCTTGCTGCTTTTAATATGTTTTCTTTGTATTTAATTTTTGATAGTTTGATTAATATGTCTCTTGGCGTGTTTCTCCTTGGATTTATCCTGTATGGGACTCTCTTTGCTTCCTGGACTTGATTAACTATTTCCTTTCCCATATTAGGGAAGTTTTCAACTATAATCTCTTCAAATATTTTCTTAGTCCCTTTCTTTTTCTCTTCTTCTTCTGGGACCCCTATAATTCGAATGTTGGTGCGTTTAATGTTGTCCCAGAGGTCTCTGAGACGGTCCTCTGTTCTTTTCATTCATTTTTCTTTATTCTGCTCTGCAGTAGTTATTTCCACTATTTTATCTTCCAGGTCACTTATCCGTTCTTCTGCCTCAGTTATTCTGCTATTGATTCCTTCTAGAGTATTTTTAATTTCATTTACTGTGTTGTTCATTGTTGCTTCTTTCCTCTTTAGTTCTTCTAGGTCCTTGTTAAATGTTTCTTGCATTTTCTATATTCTATTTCCAAGATTTTGGATCATCTTTACTATCATTATTATGAATTCTTTTTCAGGTAGACTGCCTGTTTCCTCTTCATTTGTTAGGTCTGGTGGGTTTTTACCTTTCTCCTTCAACTGCTGTGTGTTTTTCTGTCTTCTCATTTTGCTTATCTTACTGTGTTTGGCATCTCCTTTTTGCAGGCTGCAGGTTCGTAGTTCCCGTTGTTTTTGGTGTCTGTCCCCCGTGGCTAAGGTTGGTTCAGTGGGTTGTGTAGGCTTCCTGGTGGAGGGGACTAGTGCCTGTGTTCTGGTGGATGAGGCTGGATCTTGTCTTTCTGGTGGGCAGGACCACATCTGGTGGTGTGTTTGGGGGTGTCTGCGGCCTTATTATGATTTTAGGCAGCCTCTCTGCTAATGGTTGGGGTTGTGTTCCTGTCTTGCTCGTTGTTTGACATAGGGTGTCCAGCACTGTAGCTTGCTGGTCGTTGAGTGGACCTGGGTCTTAGTGTTGAGTTGGAGATCTCTGGGAGATTTTTGCCATTTGATATTACATGGAGCTGGGAGGTTTCTTGTGGACCAGTGTCCTGAAGTTGGCTGTCCCACCTCAGAGGCACAGCTCTGACTCCTGGCCGGAGTACCAAGAGCCTTTCATCCACACGGCTCAGAATAAAAGGAAGGGAGGAAAGAAAGAAAGAAAGAAAGAAAGAAAGAAAGAAAGAAAGAAAGAAAGAAAGAAAGAGAGAGAGAGAGAGAGAGAGAGAGAGAGAGAGAGAGAGAGAGAGAGAGAGAGAGAGAGAAAGAAAGAAAGAAAGAAAGAAAGAAAGAAAGAAAGAAAGAAAGAAAGAAAGAAAGAAAGAAAGGAAGGAAGAAAGAAAGAGAAAGAAAGGAAGGAAGGAAGGAAGGAAGGAAGGAGATAATATAAAAAATAATATAAAGTTATTAAAATGAAAAATAAATATTAAGAAAAAAAAATTTTTAAGTAAAAAAAACCCCAAACAACAACAAAAAAATGGACGGACAGAACCCTAGGACAAATGTTGAAAGCAAAGCTATACAGACAAAGTCTCACACTGAAGCATACACATACACACTCAGAAAAAGAGGAAAAGGGGAAAAAATAATATATCTTGCTCTCAAAGTCCACCTCCTCAATTTGGGATGATTCGTTGTCTATTCAGGTATTCCTCAGATGCAGGGTACATCAAGTTGATTGTGGAGATTTAATCCGCTGCTTCTGAGGCTGCTGGGAGTGATTTCCCTTTCTCTTTGTTCGCACGGCTCCCGGGGTTCAGCTTTGGATTTGGCCCCGCCTCTTCGTGTAGGTCGCCTAGGGCGTCTCTTCTTCGCACAGACAGGACGGGGTTAAAGGAGCAGCTGTTTCGGGGGCTCTGGCTCACTCAGGCCGGGGGGAGGGAGGGGTACGAATGCGGGGCGAGCCTGTGGCGGCAGAGGCCGGCGTGACGTTGCACTAGCCTGAGGCGCGCCGTGTGTTCTCCCTGGGAAGTTGTCCCTGGATCCCGGGACCCTGGCAGTGGCGGGCTGCACAGGCTCCCGGGAGGGGCGGTGTGGATAGTGACGTGTGCTCGCACACAGGCTTCTTGGTGGCTGCAGCAGCAGCCTTAGCGTCTCATGCCCGTCTCTGAGGTCCGCGCTTTTAGCCGCGGCTCGCGCCCGTCTCTGGAGCTCCTTTAAGCGGCGCTCTTAATCCCCTCTCCTCGTGCACCAGGAAACAAAGAGGCAAGAAAAAGTGACTTGCCTCTTTGGCAGCTGCAGACTTTTCCCCGGACTCCCTCCCGGCTAGCTGTGGCGCACTAGCTCCCTTCAGGCTGTGTTCACACAGCCAACCCCAGTCCTCTCCCTGGGATCCGACCTCCGGAGCCTCAGCTCCCAGCCCCGCCCGCCCCAGCGGGTGAGCAGACAAGCCTCTTGGGCTGGTGAGTGCCGGTCGGCACCGATCTTCTGTGCGGGAATCTCTCCGCTTTGCCCTCCGCAGCCCTGTTGCTGTGCTCTCCTCCGTGGCTCCGAAGCTTTCCCCCTCCGCCATCCGCAGTCTCAGTCCACGAAGGGGCCTCCTAGTGTGTGGACACCTTTCCTCCTTCACAGCTCTTTCCCACTGGTGCAGGTCCCATCCCTATTCTTTTGTCTCTGTTTTTTCTTTGTACTTTTGCCCCACCCAGGTATGTGGGGAGTTTCTTGCCTTTTGGGAGGTCTGAGGTCTGCCAGCGTTCAGCAGGTGTTCTGTAGGAGCAGTTCCACGTGTAGATGTATTTCTGATGTATCTGTGGGGAGGAAGGAGATCTCCGCGTCTTACTCTTACGCCATCTTCCTCAACTCCCCAGTTAATCTTCATTGTTTGAACCTTTTACTGAAAAAAACGATGCAAGAGAGGAAGAAGGAGAAGAGGAAGAGGAGAAGGAGGAGGAAGTAAAGCAGCCAAAAGCAGAGCTTTCAAGGCAGAAGGTTTCTTGTTCAGTGCTTCTGTTTGTCAAGAGCAAAAGAAATTGGGAAGTATGTCTTTGTTCAAAAAGAAAATGAAAGAAGGATTTGGTTTCATGAATTGTGTTTATTATTGCTGCCAAATTTGTGATTGGTGAAGCAGTGCAATGGATCTAATACCTAATTTTAAACTAGAAAATCTGTATGTCAACCTGGACCTGCCTTTGAATATCTAGGAGCTCAAGCAGACATTTAAATTCCATGTCCCTCGTCTTCCAGTTCTAAAGCAGGAGAAATAATACTTACCCCTAAAAAGGATATTGGAGGAGACAAAGGACAGATGTGAGCAAAACAACTGAACTCTTTTGAATTTTATGTAAACATCAGATAGGATGTTCTGGTATAATCTCTACATATATGCATGTACTGACAGATACCAGTATCTGTTTCATAATATTTACCAATTTTGAATGTGCAAGTTACTGTTTAGGGTACTCTTGCATAATCCTTGGGTCAATATTACAAAAAAAACCTAACAATCAGTTCTTTCAGTTTCAGATTTCAAAAAGCCTCCTTTCAGATTTAAATTGAATGGGCCACCATTATTTTTAGTGCTTAAAAACACAGTGGTGTCCCTTGGAAATCTCCAATTAGTAGCAGCTATTGTCTAATTAGGTGAAAGTGATAACCTAAGAAAGTCTATCGATTATTATAAAAGCAAGATATTATAATTCAAGCGTATTTCCAGATCCCAGTGAATTGCTGGAAAGCTACAAGTTTAACTTTCCACTCTGATAGGGTTTTAAAAGAGGTCAGAGTACATTTTACCAAAGCGTCTAGCAATGTGAGTTTATTCAGACCTTTTGGCAGTCATTCCTGCACACTCAAGCTAAATCAATGAATCATCCATTGTTGGCCAGCTCCACTCTTGGTTGCTAAGAGATTTTTCAAGCACACTGAGGCTTCATTCTACATGGTCTATAAAAATGGCAAAATGTATTAAATTTTAAAATGTGTCATTGTTCCTAAATTAGTAATTAAAACTTTGCCCAAAACTTTGTAATATTGGGGCAATGGGAAAGTCAATGTGCAGCTGGAGGAGTTTCTACTTGGGAAAATACAAGAGAAAAGTTCCTGTTCCTAGCTCTTCAGAAATATGTGTGTGAAGGAAATGGAAACGTTTAAAAAGTGGACAAAGGGCTTCCCTGGTGGCGCAGTGGTTGAGAGTCTGCCTGCTATGCAGGGGACACGGGTTCGTGCCCCGGTCCGGGAAGATCCCACATGCCGCGGAGCGGCTGGGCCCATGAGCCATGGCCGCTGGGCCTGCGCGTCCATAGCCTGTGCTCCGCAACGGGATGAGGCCACAACAGTGACAGGCCCGCGTACCGCAAAAAAAAAAAAAAGTGGACAGAAACACCAAAAACAAAAACTCAGCTAAACAGGTCTAAACTCTTTTACAGAAATATGTGTTTGTTCTTATATGTTTCAAATGAAGAAGATTGTCTTTCATTTTTATTAAATGTACTCTAATTTTCATCATTTCTCTTTCAGGCATAAAGACTTTCTTTGTAATTCAGCATGTTATTTTAAAGCTTTGATATAATAGTTTTTAACATAAAAATTAAAAACTACCATAAAAATGGAATGTAATTTTTTTCAGCTTGCTATTTATGAATGTGTGAAGTACATTATGTTCCGTATGTGTCCTTCCTGAATGTTTCAAGTTGTAAAATATAGAATTCCATAATTTATCACAGAGGTTAATGTTTCATTTTAATGAGAGGAAAAGGATAATTTGGACTAAAAATTTTTAAAGAAGGAAGAGAGCATAATGAATCTTAACTTAAAAGCAAGATTTTTCAAAAGTTATTGGATTTGGGTCTGTTCCTTAGTTTCTCAGGATGAAATTCTATTCCATAAACTTCTCATAAGGATGAAACTTATGAGATAGAATGTGGGCTTTGAAGTTGAACAGGCCTGAGTTACACTCCCGGGTGCCCCAGGTTCTAGATGGTGTGACCTTGAGCAAGTTACTCACCTTTTTTGGGCCTCAACTTCCACATCTGTACCATCATAATGCACATCACAACAGGTTGCTCTCGCATTTAAATGAGGAAACATCATAGTCCTGGCACATAGTGGGTCTGGATAAATGTCCATCCTCAACTTCTCTAAACCTCTTGGAGGCCGATATCAACATGCTCTTAAATGCTCATAACCAAACCCTGTTTGTTTTTTTGTTTGTTTGTTTTAATTATTTATTTTTGGCTATGTTGGGTCTTTGTTTCCATGCCAGGGATTTCTCTAGTTGCGGCGAGCAGGGGCCACTCTTCATCACGGTGCTCGGGCTTCTCTTGTTGCGGAGCACAGGTTCCAAACGCACAGGCTCAGCAGTTGTGGCTCACGGGCCTAGTTGCTCCGCGGCATGTGGGATCTTCCCAGACCAGGGCTCGAACCCGTGTCCCCTGAGTTGGCAGGCAGATTCAAAACTACTGCGCCACCAGGGAAGCCCCAACTCTGTTTGTTTTAAGCTGGCAACGTTAGTGCTTGTTTTACTTCTGATTTCGACAGAGCTGTATTCAGATGAGTGGGGGAGAATATTCGTCTCACGTTAGAGAATTTTGGGATAAGAGCACATGGAAGAGTCTTGCACCTTGGCCTTCTTTCTTGCAGAGGAGCAAAATATTTGTAATTCTTGGCATCTTACATCCCCTCTTTTGATGAGGTCCTCTCCTTCTCATTGTGGACCCCAGCTGCTTTCAAGACCTCTGTTCCAAAGTGCCATCTTCAGTTCACTATTCACTGCTATAAAGCAGGATTTCATTGAGGGCATTTTAGTTTTAGCCAACAACCAAGTATTTCTTCAGCCAATGTGGAGCAGGGAATGAGCCACACCTTAGTACTGGCCCTATTCTGTTGATCCAGGACATTACCTTTTAAGACTTTAAAACAAACTTACAGAAAAATAAGGAGTGACCTATTTACATGCTTAAGCTTCCTAACAGCTGTGTTTGTTTAGAGGAAATATCTCCATGTCTGTACTAACATTTGATGACACCCACCCTTTATAGTACCAAGTAAATTATTTTTACAGTAAGTTGTTTAATGTCAGGGAGAAACAAGATCTTTTCCTCAGGTGTTTGACTATTTCCCTCTGTAATCTTAGATACGGTTTAACCCCTGTTTCTTTTAGGTAATCTTTGTTATGCTAGAGTGTCGACCAAATGGAATCAAACCCATTTGGCCTATCTGTTTAATTAAACTGAAGAGAATTGCTAGCATCTCTGGTCTCAGAATAATATGAAGTGGCAGCTGTGTAGAACTGATAGAGAATCTAGTAGCCCCTGCCTAAAAAAGAGAAGGCCTCATGTAGCTTCACAGTGGTATCAGCAAAAATACACGTCTCTCCTTGCCAAGAGAAGATAAAGCAGTTGACAATGACAGAGGATTTAATGTGCAGGCTCTCCGAGGGCAGACTGTAGAGCCAGTCATTCTCTGGCAAAAATGAAGCAAAACAAAACCCAAAAGAAAGAAGTTTAGGCTTAATGCCTAAAGAAATGTTCCCCCCAAAATAAAGAAGATCAGCATAGACTGACTTAAATCATAGTGATAGTATTCAGTAAGAGCTCTAAATGGAACAACTCTTGGGGCTTTCTGGTAAAGTTTCACTTTGCAATTTTAATTTTTGTATAATTCAACTTTAGAGAGAGGGGGAAGGAGAGAGAGAGAGAGAATTTCCCTCACTTTCTAAATCATGGCTCAGTCGTGTGTTATAAAACACCAAGAACGGAAAAGCCATTACGTGGAATATAAAGTAATACTTGAGTCTACAATATCATTGAACCCTTGGATTCAGTTTCAGCAGACATGCTCTGTATTCCCACAAGAGTCTGGAAAATTAACTTCTATTTTTTTCTGTCTGGAGTTGCAGTTAGTGTTATTATTTGCTCCATGGCTCAATCCGGGTCATACTGTTCTGCAGTAACACAGGTGGATGTTAAAACAGGGAATCTGTTGAAAAGATTGCGGAGGAACTGCTTCCCTAAAGCAGTTTTGGATGGCAGTTTGATGGCAGTCAGCTATGGTAAGGACAGATGAAGCTTAGCAGTGCCTTCTAGAATTGGGTCTTGCAGGGTTTGTCACCTGCAATCCTATAGAGAGAAGTTTCGGGTATAATGGGTCGTTGTGACCTGGTGGCATCCTCTAAGACATGGATCCTAGAAATGAAGGTCATTGATTTTAAATACTTGTGAATTGTTATGTTGCTCTGAATTTTTCTGATTAGTTTTATTTGTGAAATACAATAATGCAGTTCTTAAAGGAAAGTTCCATAAACCTTTTATTCTTTTGTGTGGGCTTTAAAATTTTCTAGAAATTTACTGTTAAAAACTAATTATAGAAAGATTTCTTATCCTATTAACAGTAGCTAGAGAAATATAGTTATGATTTAAGATATAAAAATTGTTTTGTATTAACTAGTGTTTTATTGTCAGCAGTTACATTGTTAAAATGTAATGTGTAAGTTTTGCCAAGAGTACAGCATGTATCCGTTTGTAAGCAATCACACAAGGGAAACTATTTTATGATTCTACCCATTGAATGATTTTCCTAGTAAACAACTTGACATAAAATAGACAGAAACATCTATTTATTTTAACAATTATGTTAAATACAGATTAATGTTCTAAAATAAAATTGGAACTGATTTAATACATAATTGAGCAGTAGGAGGAAAATAGATCTTTGTCCAACTGAGGACAGGCATATTTTTTCTTTTCTGAAGAACTTATTTTCTCCTTAATAGGTTTAGGACTTGCCTGAACCACAGCCAGCCTTATGAATCCCTTTGTTCAGAAATGGTCGATGTTATATTGACGAGGAGCAACTTACGTGCGGGTTGAAAAATAGATCAGTATTTTCAGTTTCTGACTTTAGACTATTTTTAAAGTAAAGGGCTGAGAGTTCCAATTGAAAATTGCAAATGCTCCAGGACACTGTTCCTGGAAATAAGATTCCTAAATTCTAGAGCTTGGGGATGTTTAGGCGGTGCTTATAGAAATGAGCCTTCAAGTACATTTTAAGGACAGTGTGTCTCGCACGTTTTGAATGGTTCTTCTCAGATTTTTCTTGGAGGTAACTGTTCTATCTTGTTTTACTTCTTTTCTGTAATTCTGTCTGGTAAATCTGGGAGTTTACATGTTCAAGGAAAAAATTCCCTCAAACTTGCTATCATTAGCCTCCAGCTCAAACCCTAGGAGGCCCTGAGGGAGGGTCCCAGCCCTCTGCCAAAACACACAGCTTCCTTCTTATCACAGGGAACAGACACTCCTCCATGGGTGCATACACAGCTTCCTTAAGAGAGCAGGTATCTGTTGAGGTTAAACTAATATTTTTGGAGCAGAAACAAGAATTCTGAGAAGAACTTTATTAGTTAATTGTGTTTTCTAGAAATGAAACTTTAGGTCAGCTTTATTTACCAGAAAATTCAGAAAGCACTTTTATATCTTAATCTGTGTAACTGAAATTATAAATTTCAGAAGAAATTATCAAATAAATCCAAGTCTAAAACAGTGTGGGAAATTCACATATACCATCTTTTAAAAATATTTTGTCTGTACAAATTTGGAAAGTAATCTCATTTGCTATTAGGTGAAAGATTGATTGAGGAAAAAAAATTTCACACTTAGACTCTGGCTGGAAGAGAGAAATAAGTAAATTTTTAAAAGACTAAACTTTCAGAACACATTAAAAAAAGAACTAGGTACAAAACAGTTTATGAAAATGTCTTCTTTCAAATAAGATAGTAACAGTGCTTCTTTTTTTAAATGCATACAGAGCAATATCTGATTCTACAGTTGAATGAGGAATTTTGAAATATCTCAAACGATGCTTCTCTTAAAATTCAAAGTAAAATTATATTCACCCTTATTGCAACCTTTTTTCCTTGAGGTAATTATTAACCATGCTATTCTATGTATGCTGTTTGAACTATCTTTAGTAGTTCTGATTTATTTAGTCATTCCGTTGTGCTCCCAGAAAGTGAATGAATCTGGATAAAAAGAAGGTCAATAATGGAAGATTTCAGTTCTAATGAAGTTCAAGTTTTCATAGTAGTCTCCCTTCTCTCTTTGGAGCTCTAGACTCTTGGAAAAATAAAACGTTTCTGTCATTTTATTGTTAGACTGTGTCAACTCAGTGTATTATCGTAGCTGCTTTTAAGTACTCAAAGGCAGTTTCTACAACAGCACCAGAATTTACTAACGAGAGTGTCAGTCTAGCGTACTTGCAATGTTCGCTTGCAGCCCAGTGTTCTGGCACTGTATAAATAAAACTTTAGAAACTTCAGACATTTACCTACGCTGTCCCAAGTCCCATTTGTGTAATCACATTGTGAGCATGGATCGTATCTCTGCTTACATTGTCATGTTTCTCATTTATGCTGCAGAAGGGATATAAGATAGCTTAGAAGGATATGTAAAATACAGGGTAGAATCAATCAAAATATGGATAGAGGAAGAAAATAAGAATAATTACCATAAGGTAGAGCAGGGAACACAGTTAGTGATATGCATTATCTACCCTCTCTTCTGGGTAATGAATTGCAGTAGTGTTAAGAAATGAACCTTGCAGGTGTTTCAGCTGAGAGGACTGGAAGATACAGGCAAATCAGTTACTGATTTGAAAAGAAGTGAAAGTATTCTTACTACTAAGCTCAAAGAGGGATTTCCTCTTGGGGACCCCATGTGGACAGTGTGTGATAATGTAAATAGTATCATCTACTACATTTCTAGAGTAGGCACATCTCATTGAATTCAGCATTACAGTGGGGGAACTCTCTTAATTCAGATGTGCATTTTAGAATTTCTGGAAGAGTAGACTGTGTTCTTCTGGCAGTCCCCCCTGATTGTTTTTGACAAACAGTGCGAATGAGCCCAAGATTTTATTATGAAAAAGTGGCTGGGATACAGCAAAACAAGGCCAGGTTTTTCCAAAGGAAAAAAATCTTTGGGTCTACTCGGGCACATAGACCAAAAAACAAAAAACAAAAAAAACAAACAGAAAAGGCTTTTACAACCCCACAGTTCTGTTCCTTTAAGAGGGCTGACATAAATTCAATCTAAAAAGTATGTAAGGTCCTAAATCTGGACTCCCCATGACCAAAATAAAATCTCAATAAAACATGTATTGAATTTGGGCAATATTGTTTCCTTGCCTTGTCTCCAAGGTGAACTATTTGAGAACTGCACACCTAGGCAACTAAATAATTTAATTTCCTCCATATTATTATGTATAAGACAAACAGTAAAATAACTTTGGTTGCAGGGTGGTTGAGTCCCTTGTTTTGGTTATTACCATCTAGTAAGTTTATCTTATCAGGCCATTCTTAGTTAGAAATAAATCAGAACACTTGGCTTTCTGCTATCTGTAGCAGAAGAACAAGCATCTATTTTATCCAAAAACAGTATAACATCCTCTCTCTCCTAAATTAAAAGTTTCACGTGGCCTATGAGAGCCAGGGACCCTTTATTTATTTTCCTCATGTTTCCTTAAAGGAAACCATTGCAGTTAACCATTCTGGTCCTTTGATCCATGGCAGGAAATAGCTAATCCTATTGGCTAGCCACATTTTTGAGTGGATTGGCAGGTCACTTTGCCTCAAAAGTAGGGAACAGGTTCCACCTTTTTCTCTTTGCTCAGCAGAGCACACCCTCCCCTCTGTTTCCTGTTTCCTTGTGGAATGTTTTGGGACAGGTGGGTGGAGTGGGTTTTTTAATCAGATTCACCCTGCTTGTAGGCTGTGTTCAGTTCTGACTGGAAGGTAGGAGACCCCGCCAGTTCTTCAATTTGGCCATTGGATAAAGCTGATATCTGATCCCCATTTATCCTGGGTCTCTTCCTGATTAGCTACAGGGTGGAAGAGAGGAGGAAGTAGTGATTGGCACTCCTAACCACTGGCAAATTGGGCAAGGACACTGGGGCAGGATTGGGTTTGACCTAACAAACAAGACTATAGAACAGTATGTTCCTTTCTCTCCTTTGACTTCAGATATAAAATTTGAAGTTTCTTTTTTCTATGATAAGTGATAAAGATACTTCTGTTTTTTGTTAGAAATTAAGAAGTCTTCTAAAAATATTTGATTTTTTTTTTTTTTTTGCCTTTATCACCAAACTATGTTAGCACAACTGTAACAGAAATCTTTGTTATTTTACTCATGGTGATCCCACTACCTGAAATTCCCTCCCTAATCCACCCTGCTTCCATTCCCCCTTTTGAGGTTTAATTCCAACTCCAGCTAGAACATGAGTTCCCTGAGGTCAAGGACTTCATCTTAATTATCCATGTATTATACTCATTAATTCATTCCTTACTCATTTGTCAAAAAAACCCCACAAAACCTCATCAGCATCTCCTATCTGGTAGGTACCATGCCAGGCCCCATAGTGATGTAGCCATCAACATGAGAGCAGAGATACTGCCCTCCCAAGAGCTCACCGTCTCTGGTGAAGATCCTCATGACTAGAGGACTTCAACTAAGTAACGAAAGCATTGATCACAGACTTGGCACAGCATCAGCCACTCTGCACAGGTCTGTTTAGTGGATGATGAATCAGTATTGATGAAAGTGGCACATAGTCGCTGTTCTGTGTTTTTTGTATGGATTATCTGGACTCTCAGGTTAGAATTTAATAGATTGTAAGTATATAATGTTTATTAAATATTCACTGTGGATAGAGTGCCATGCTAAGTGCTTTATATATATATATATATATATATATATACCACTTTATTCATTACAACAACCTTATCAGATAAAAACATTTATAACTGAGGAAACTGAGGCTCAGAGTGTAAGTAATTTGCCCAATCAACTAGCAACTGTCAGAACAAGGATTGGAACCAAGTTGTTCACTTCTAAAGCTTGTGAACTTAAGCACTTTGCTATACAGCCTCTCGGGGGTTGTCTGTTTGAATTCCTTTTAGTGAATCCTGGGCCAGTGGGACCTTAACAAAGAAGCCATCCATCTGTCAGGAAACAGAATATTCTATATTGAAAGTAGATGAAAATAGCTTCATCAGGAGCACAGTGGAGGTGACGCTTTCTTCTTTTTTTGTCATTTTTCAGAGAGCCATTGATTGTCCTAAAATGGTAAAATATCCTAGGATTTTCCTGAGTGTTACTTTCAGATAAGTTAAAGAGGAGATGCCTATGGTTCTTTTGATGAAGTTGTCATCCTTTTTTTAATGTGAAGTGTAATTTTATACTTTATTAATGGACCTAGTGATTCTGGACAACACATTTAGAAATGGAACAAGGGGGAAAATGAGGCAAATTATATATATTGTTTTCCCTTTATGCTTCCAGTTTCATTTTTAAGGAAAAACAATGAATATGGTTAAAATTATTTTTATATAATTACCTTTCATTCAATCATTCAGATTATTTCTATAATCTCATAGTTTGTAACATTTACTGTCTCTCTCTCTCTCTCTCTCTCTGTGTGTATATATATATATATATATATACATATATATATAAAACTTGTATTTACAAAGCTAGTGTTCCAGAGGCGTTTTTTTTTTTTTTTTTTTTGGCAACAATAGTAGTAACAGTAACAATCGCTAAAATTGAGAGTTTGCTCTGGGCCAGGCATTATATTAAGGCTTTTGCATGCATTTTCTCACTTAATCATCACAGCAACCCTATGAAACAGTTATTATTATAATCTCCACTTTAAAAATAAGGACCCAAAAGATGGAGAGGTTGAGTAATATCTCAAGGTCACACAACCAGTAAGTGGCTGCTTGTCTATCCAAAATGAGGTCTGGCTGATTCCATGAACTCACTCTTCTAGACGGCCTCCTTGCAAGACTGACAAAACTGACATTAGGTTAGGCCTTCCTTGCAGTTGAAACAAATATTCCCAGTAACAAAATGATTTGAGGGGGAGGCTGGTACATTTTCCAATTTGGTAATATTATTTTTAAATGTGTTTCTAAATGAGACAGCTCTCCTAAAAGCAAATTATTAAAGAACACAGTCATTAGGATAAAATTTAGTACCTACTTTATGACTCCTTTATTTTCTTTTAAGATGTTCCTGGTTTTCCTCACCAGGCCTAAATGGAATGTTTTTTCTCAAGCCATTCTGAATTTGTTTTTGCTTCAAGTTAGGAAAGTTCCCTGGGTGTAGCTATGGTTTTATGTTTTTAGCTGCTTTGCTCTGTGTGGATGGCTCTGACTCCACCAAAGTTATTCTGGCATGCTAAGTCTCTCTTTTCAGGGGCTTAAATAGACATTGCAGAGGAGAAGAAGAAAAGAGCCAGCAGCCATTATTAATTATGCTTCTTGGTCTCTGTTAATTTTAATATAATGGTTACGTTTGCTTATTAATCCCTTTGTCACAGGTCCATTTCCCAAACACAGTCTAGACACAGACTGCTGTGTAGTTACAAATGGCCTCCTTAATTAACTGCCAAGCTCTGTTAGAGTTAACAGCTATATTAGAGCATAGCATTTTAAGTAAAATTTGCATAAACACTAAGGGAGTTTTATCACTGTCTGCTGCCTCTCTTGCAACATCACTAATACCATCAATAATCACTCTGCTTATTCTTAGAGAACTAATTTCTAGACCATCCATTTATTTATTAAAGGGGAAAATGTTGGTCCTCATTGTTTTAATGAGAAAAAAAAGGGTTACTTGAGTTATAATATAATTATGCAGTGTTGCCGTGGAGGTTGTCAGGGAAGCAGAGTAACAATGTTTAAGTTTACAGATTGAGCTTTCCACTTCTATCCAGGAAAACCTACAAGAATTTCCTCTTTTCTGTACACAGTTAGAAAACTGAACTGATTATATGAAACAATGGTTTTTAAACAGTGCACAACAGGAAGTGTAGGACTGTGATCCCTGAGGGAAGGGAAACAAATGAAATGAGATCTACAGTTGCCCCAACTTACTCTCTGAAGGCAGTTTCCAGGCCACAGAGGAGAGACAAGGGACAGAAAAGAGCTCAGTGATCTTACTGAGTTGAGAGAACAAAGATCAGCGTTTGGGGAGACCAAGATGGTAAAATTTGCAGGACAGAGTACAGGAGATGAGGGAGCTTCATAGAGAGAGCATTCCAGAGATCTGCAGAATTGTTCCTTTAGTCTTTGGCTAAGAGTTTGTCTGTGCGTACATAAGAGGAAGTGCATAAGGCTGGAGAAAGAACCAACAGAAAAAAGGCCAAACAATTCTCAGAATGCACACAAAGATGGAAAAAGTTCATATTCCCACCAGCCAGAATGGAGAGATATCAAAATACAGGACATTAGATAGAGCCTCAGAAGAGCCATGCCTTATAGTGAGGAGAGATCTCTGCCGGAATAAACACTGCCCTGAAATCATCATAACAAAGCCTAAAAGTAATACTCAAAAGGATCAAAATGATCTCAAAGTTATTTAACTACATGTCAAAACAAAAGCCAACATTCTTTAAAGAAATACAGTAAAATCTGGCACCCAAGAATGTAAAAGTTTACAATGTCCAGAATCTAATAAAAAATTAACAGTCATGCAAAGAAGCAGGAAAATATGACCCATATTCAGGAGAAAAATCAATTCAATAGAAAGACACATGTAAATGATAGAGATGGTGGAAGTAATTGGAAAGGACCTTAAAACAACTATCATAAAAAATCTCATAAGCATGGTTAAGGATGTAAAGGAAAACTCAGCAAGACATGAAAGATATATTTTTTAATAGACTTGAATGAAATTTCAAGAAATGAAAAAAAATCTTAAATGGAAAACAAACTGGATGGAGATTAACAACAGATGAGACACTGTAGAAGATCAGTGAACTTGAATATATTGCAATAGAAACTTTCCAAAATGAAACACACAGAGAAAAAAGAGTTAAAAAAAATAAAGAACAGTTGGAGGTGAGGAGAGGGCAGAAAAAATACTTGAAGGAATAAAGGCTGAACATTTTTCACATTTGATGAAAACTGTAAGCACACAGACTTAAAATGCTGAATGAATACCAAGCAGAAGAAACATAGAGAAAGCCAAACCAAGATACATTATAATCAAATTGCTGAAAACCAGTGATGAAGAGGAAATCTGAAAAGCAGTCAGAGGAAAAAAATGTGTCTCATATAGAGGAACAAAGAAAAGAATGACAGCAGAATTTTCATCAGAAACATTGCAGGCCACAAGACAATGTAATAACAATTGTTGAAGTGCTAAAAAAGAAAAAAAAAAAACTCAACCTAGAATTCTATATCCAGAGAAAATATCTTTCTAGTTCACATTTCCTTCCCTGAAACTCATGAGGCCAGATGTGTTTAAAAATTCAGAATTTTTCAGATTTTGAAAAGAAATAGGGTATGTAAACTCTGTATTTCAAAATATATCCAGACAAATCTGAGACAGCACCTATAATCCAACACATTAATATATAAGCAGCAATCTGACTTCCCTGGTGGCGCAGTGGTTGAGAGTTCGCCTGCCGATGCAGGGGACACGGGTTCGTGCCCCGGTCTGGGAGGATCCCACATGCCGCAGAGCGGCTGGGCCCGTGAGCCATGGCCGCTGAGCCTGCACGTCCGGAGCCTGTGCTTCGCAGCGGGAGAGGCCACAACAGTGAGAGGCCCGCGTACCGCAAAAAAAAAAAAAAAAAAAAAAAAAAAAAAATAAATATATATATATATATATATAAGCAGCAACGCATATCTTATTCATTCATAGAATAAATATATTTATAAAATGACTATGTATTATATTCATTCTAGGTGAGATAAAGCCTATATATACATTCACATCAATTCAGATTACATTTTGCCACCAAATTTTTGAAAAAAGATTCTTGGTTTTCAAATTTGATATTTCAGAATTTTAGATAAGAGATTTTGTGCCAGTCACTTTTTTATATGTTGTAGCTCTAATCTTTACAAAACATATATTATTATTTGAGTTTTACTCAAATGGAGGCTTAGAGTAAGTAAGTGATGGAGTTACTCCCAAGCAAGAAGAACCCCTGCCCACTCTTCGATGTGATTGAGGAAATCAAGAGGAGGGACCCTCTAGGCTCCTCCAATCAAAGGCATCCACTGCCATCATGTAAACCAGGGGTCCCCAACCCCTGGGCCATGGACCAGTACCGGTCTTGTGGCCTGTTAGGAACCGGGCCACATGGCAGGAAGTGAGTGGCGGGTGAGTGAACGAAGTTTCATTTGTATTTACAGCTGCTCCCTATCACTCGCATTACCTCCTGAGCTCCGCCTCTTGTCAGATCAGTGATGGCATTAGATTCCCATAGGAACATGAACCCTACTGTGAACTGCATATGCAAGGGATCTAGGCTGTGCGCCCCTTATGAGAATCTAATGCCTGATGATCTGACGTGGAGCTGAGGCAGTGATACTAGTGCTGGGAAGCAGCTGCAAATACCGATTATCATAGCAGAGAGGTTTGACTGCACAGAGACCATAATAAATCAATTGCTTGCAGACTCATATCAAAACCCTATCAGTGAGTGGCAGGTGAAAATTAAGCTGCATCTTACAAAGTAGACTGGATATAAGCAACACACTTCGGGTGTCACTGTCTCCCATTACCCCTAGATGGGACCATCTAGTTGCAGGAAAACAGGCTCATGGCTCCCACTGATTCTGCATTATGGTGAGTTGTATAATTATTTCATTATATATTACAATGTAATAAGAATAGAAATAAAGTACATAATAAATGTAATGTGCTTGAAACATCCTTAAACCATCCCCTCCCTGGTCTGTGAAAAAACTGTCTTGCATGAAACCGGTCCCTGGTGCCAAAAAGGTTGGGGACCGCTGATGTAAACTAAGGGCTCCATTTGCAAAGCCCAGAGATACTTCAAACCTCATGGAATCCAAGTGTTAACATGCGAAATCTTGAGTAGAATAGAAATAACTAACATCTTATCCTGGATTCTGGGTTGCAGGAGTGTGACACATATACTCTTGTGGCCTTGATTTTCATGTAACCATCCCTAGTTTACTGTCCCTTCACCGTGTGTAAGCAGAGAAGAAAGATGTGTGTGTGTGTGTGTGTGTGTGTGTGACAGAGACAGAGACAGAAGGAGAGACAGAGACAGAGAGAGAGAAAGACAGAGAGACAAAGGAGGGAGCCAACAGTGCAAAGGGATCTTACAGTTGGAATCAGGTTATATGACTGTGGAAGGCAGCAGGAACAATGTAACTGGAGACCAGAGCAAGTGTGACCATTTCAGCTACGATTATTCCAGGGACCAAGAATCTAGGAGTATGGTGGGATGATTGTACATCCTGAAAGAGCCAGCCCAGAGTTCTGTGTAAATGCTCAGTGCGAATAATACTTACAAAAAAAGCAGTGGAGAGGAAGGGGGAAGGATCTGAATTTAACTGAGTTTAAATTTTAAATGATTGAGAAATTACTGGCTATGACTGTATTTACCTGGATTGTTTTCTGTCTCTAGAAAATACGTGCAGTTTTAAGAAAATAAAGTTACATTTTTATATAGCAGAACTTGTGGTTTTTAAAATTATCTACTACATATCACTTAATGTCATGGGACCTGGTTCATCATCTTTGAGATAGACCAACTTCACACAATTGTATAAGATTTCAAAGAGTACTTTGTGGAAATAAAAAAGATTTAAACATTTAAAAGACACTTTCCAATGTTAATGTTAGGTAAGCTTAGATTTTTAAACTAATGAAATTTCTGTTGTTTTAGGAAAATTACTCTGGCTACAGTGTGTATGATGAATTGGAGAAGAGAAGGCCATTATGAGGAGACCAGTTAGGAGGCTTTCTAATTGTTCAGGCAGTGGGGAATGAGGCCATATTTAGGACATTTCAGTGCACATGGGTTCAAGAGCCTTTCCAGTGATGGAAATGTGGAGAAGGGTGAGGAATTACGTAGGAGTCAAAGATGACTCTAAGGTTCCAAGCTTGGGGACAGAAAGGACAGTGATGACATTAACTGAGTTGGAGAGTGAGGATGCCAGCAAGTTTGGGGGAAAGATGAGTTCCATTAGCGCACGCTGAATGTAGGGAACAAGGAGAAAGGAAAGTCAGCAGTAGTGTAATAGTTAAAGAGTGTGGTGTGGCTCTGGAGGCAGACTCTTTCAGGAGGTGCTTAAGCTCTCAGTGCCTCAGTTTCCTTTTCTGTAGAATGGTCTTGAAAATAGCACATACTTCTTGGATTTTTATGATGCTTGAATATAAAGTCATCCAAGAGGAGTGCTTAGAAGGGCACCATCCTTGAATGTAGCTACAGTGCTAAGGACATGATGGAAAGAGCACTGCCCACTGCTCTGGGTGACAGAAGATACAGCTCTGAACTATAACTAGCTGGTGACTCTGAACAAGGGATTCAGCTGGACCCCAGTCTGTTCATCTGGGAAAACAAGGGATTGGATAATTCTCTATAAGGTCCTTTAGAGCCGTTACCATTGTATGATTGTTTTGAGGCTGAAAGCAAAATTTGCTACAGATAAACCATAATGGAAATAATTCATTCACAGATAATGGAGCAATCAATGCCATTTAACACATTTTTTAATACCTGTGTGTCCAGGCTAAGGCATGTTTTTGCATTTAAAGCACATGAGGAAATGTAAACATGGTAAAGGTAAAAAAGCTTTGTGGGGCTTCGCTGGTGGCACAGTGGTTGGGAGTCCGCCTGCCGATGCAGGGGACACAGGTTCGTGCCCCGGTCCGGGAGGATCCCACATGCTGCGGAGCGGCTGGGCCCGTGAGCCGTGGCCGCTGAGCCTGCGCGTCCGGAGCCTGTGCTCCGCAATGGGAGAGGCCACAACAGTGAGAGGCCCGCGTACCGCAAAAAAAAAAAAAAAAAAAAAAAAAGCTTTTTGAAATTCGCCTCTGGAGATTTTTTTAAATTTAGAATTTCAACTGTGCATTATTCTAGTGGCTCTTTCTGTTTACTTGTCACTGTAAATTTTCTTCAGGGTCTCAGATGAATGTATGGAGTCTTTTCCTTGTATGCTTGGCTTAGCGATTCACAAAATAGCTGTCTGGGTGTATACTTCATTTGCAAGAATAAGGTGTTTCATTTGACAGAGTTTTCACTTGTTAAAAAATCCCTTGTAAAAAATTCCAGGGCTTCCCTGGTGGCGCAGTGGTTGACAGTCCACTTACCAACGCAGGGGACGTGGGTTCGTGCCCCGGTCCGGGAGGATCCCACATGCCGCGGAGCGGCTGCGCCCGTGAGCCATGGCCGCTGGGCCTGCGCGTCCGGAGCCTGTGCTCTGCAACAGGAGAGGCCACAACAGTGAGAGGCCCGCGTACCAAAAAAAAAAAAAAATTCCATAGACAGGGTACTAATTTACTGTTTTTCGATAATCCGTCTAGAACAGGGTGCAATCCTCTTCCCATTAGGTTACTAAAAATTTTTATTAAAATGAACATTCTAAGTACATAAACAAAGCTAAGATTACACTTGGCATATTTGGAGAAAAGGTTATGAGAAAGCAGCCTTTAAGGAGAAGAGAAGATACCAAAGCACTCCCTCTTAAAAGCTTACACTTGCCCTATCACTTTGCCTTTAGTAAGGGAAAGTTCATTCACCCTCATTAACTTCTTTTATCCCTTTTTGGTTTTCAGAATTTGACAGCCATCCGTATGTATTAAACAAACTCACTTTTCACTTATGCTTTTTGTAAATTGCAATATGCAGGATATGTTTGAAATAACAGGATGCAGTCCAGTAAGTCACCTATAAAAATCAGTCTAGGGGCTTCCCTGGTGATGCAGTGGTTGAGAGTCCGCCTGCCGATGCAGGGAACACGGGTTCGTGCCCCGGTCCGGGAAGATCCCACGTGCCGCGGAGCGGCTGGGCCCGTGAGCCATGGCCACTGAGCCTACGCGTCCGGAGCCTGTGCTCCGCAACGGGAGAGGCCACAACAGTGAGAGGCCCGCGTACCACAAAAAAAAAAAAAAAAAAAAAAATCAGTCTAATTACTTTATTACCTCATATTCATGCTGAAAGCTTTCTTCTTATGCCACATGTTTTGTATTCCTTTAGATACATTTTCAAAATATTCAGCTATCAGAAATTAGAAATCAAATACATAAACTGTGTCAGTTTATATTTTGTATTTTCCAGTTTTTTATGTAGGCAGGCTTCAAATATTAATGAAGAGGAAAAGAGGTTGTCAACCCAGGAAAGCGAATCTCCAGTCCTCAAACGGATTACTCGAAAGTCTTACTAAATATGTGTGTGTTGGGGGAGGGACGGGGATGGTGGGGAGGGAGACAGAGAGATTTTACCTCATGAAAGAAGCTTTTAGGGAAATCTGGCAGACATTGTGAAGAGCTTTGATTTTCAATTTTTTCTTATCAGTTGAAAAAATTGAAAAACACCTGGAACATTAACTCCACATTGTGTGGAAACCTCTAAAAATATGCCTGCCTGCATAGTGTCACAGAGAACCATGGTCCTCACCCTTGTCTTCCAACACCAAGCCACATTTATTCTGTGGTCTTTGGTTTCGTCAGATAGCAAATGCTTCCTCATTTGATGCCACGCAAAGTGAAATCCCAGCCAGTATGAAAACTTTAGATGAAATCTGGTAATCTGTACTTGAGTTTAAGAAGGCAGTTTAAATGTCTATGAACACATAATCAATCATGTGTTTATTAATTGTCTAAAACACATAATCAGTCATGTGTTTATTCTCAAACTGTTTAAGTGGAAACAACTTTTATTAATAGTCTTAACATTGACTTTTTGTCTCAAAAACATTTCTACTGTGTCAGGAATTTTATTACACTATAAATAAGGGGCCTTGCGTTCTAGTCCTGCTTTGGCCCCTGTGATTGGGTAAAGTTACTTAAACCTAGTGGGACTTGGTCCTCTGATCTATATGACAGCTAAGATCTCTTCTGATCTTAATATTCCATGATTCTGTGAGTTATATATCCTGTTCTAGTTTCTTTTGATTTAATTCTCCAGTCCAGAAATTTACCACACGTATATCTGCATCTAGCTTTGACATCTATAAGATGATGAAAAAATATTTGTTAAAGTAATGGTGTATTTTGCTATTTCTGATGGATTGTGAAATTACTGTAATTTCAAAGCTTTTTATATTGGGCTATTACTCATTTTTATTTTTGTTGAATGATATTATTGTTGCTTTAACATTTATTTCCTCTCTACTATGGCTTTGTGCATGCTTTAGAGTTGGTTTTTATGTGTTCTCACTAAGGTATTTCAGAGGGGAAGCTGCAGGAAAAATTCTTTCACTACACCTAATCTCAATTCCTCTAAAAAGATAGACACAAATATTTTCATAATCATAAAGTAATCCAGAGAGTGAATTTTGCTTTTATTCAGCTTGACTTTGCTGGTGGAAAGAAAAAGAAGAAAACATTCTGAGTACATTGGCAGGTTATTTTAAAACAGTTGCTCTATGGAAAGAAATGCTACCCCAACTCTACCCATTGGAAAACTGGCTGGTTAGAGACAACTATTTGGTACCCTGAGTTTGGGGAGACCTGTCCTTTCTTCTAAGGCTTTTAGATGGATATACCAAATAGAAAAAAAATACACCTAAACCATTGCTTCCTCTTGGATGAAAGAATTTTAAAATTAAGGCATTTGTTCCCCTAATGTTAGATTTTTCCATCATACATTTTCAATTAATCTTTAAATAGGGGATAAACTATTTAACTAAGTCATTCATCAGGTAGATAGTATAGATAGTGATAGTATAGATAGTGTATTAGTTCTTTAAAATGCCTAATTCTATCGGATATGTATTCAGGCTCACATATTTTCAGTATTTAACACTAATACAGCAGTGGCTTAATATACCATTTGTAATGGAGAGACAGTTAATCACTTACGCTAGTAAAAAGCGAGCTTTAAAGCATTTAATCCATTATATATTATTATTTGTTCTGAGAGACTAACTCAAGATTTATAGGGTTTAATTTTGAACCCCTGAATAAATGAAGGGAAAGGAAGCCAAAACTTCCCTGGTGTTGAGGAAAAACCCTTGCTTACTAGCTTCCTATGAATGGCAGTATTGTTCACCACCATTAGCACAGGGGAACCAGGACCTCTCCATTCCATACTTAGGCTTGTTTTTATTTTTAAGGAATGTCGGAAAATTGTGGAAATGAATGTTCTTTCTTTTCCTTTTCCTTAATACCTCATGGATCCTGACCTTTTCCTTTAAACTGGTTTAGTATGTGTTTCCTTTAAAATTGGTCATTGATCCAAAAATAAGTTTGATTTTCTTTTTCCATGATCTTCTCTAACGAATTGTATTAACAGCGTACTAAACTGGATTACAAACTTACTGAATAAGTGCTTTGAATTCTGGGCAACCTTGGAATAAAGGGCACAGAAAGAGTAATACTGCATAGAATGAAACTGAGCAAGTTAGTATAAAGGAAAGGAATGCAACTGTATGGCTGATGTGATCAACATCTTCTAGTAGGTTTATTAGCAATTTAATGGAATATGGTTATTCAAGCACAATAATGGCTTCAGTTGAAATGTCTGCTCTGCTCTTTTTCCCATACACTTTGGAATGGGTTGAATGTGACAGCTGAGCTTTCAACAAGCTTCATGAATTTTAAATCCTGTTTAGTCATAAAATGGGGTACATGGCATGTAGTCAGTGCAGACAAGGAGTTGGCAGCCTCGTCAGATATTATGGGATATCAGGTATCTTCAAGATAATGAGGTCTTGGATTACCAGGTGCATTCTGGGTCTGCTGTACATACCCACAAGGAACAGAGGACTTCTCTCTGTCCAACATTTAATAATTAATCATTTTGCAGTCTGGAATTCTTGAACCAGCAGATGGTTTAAGACTTAAACTTCATATCATCACAGAAGAAAATCTTTACTGATGTCTCAGAACAAATTATTTTTTGGCAGGTAAATATTTCTATTTTTTAAATTTCTCTTATCTGATTCATATATATACAGAGAAGGACTGCTCTCTGAATTGTGACATAGCTTTGTATCCTCAGATCTTAGCACATATCCTAATTGATCCTGAAGCATGTCTTCGAATGTTTAAATGTTTGATAAAGTTGCTCTCAAATTTTCTTACCATGATAAAAATCTTAATCTTTGCTTAGGGTTAAGTCTTGAATTCTGAAATTCAATACAAGGAGCTTCATTTATTGTATTTGGGATTACCTAACAACAAAAGACTGTTTTCAGAAGATAGTTTTTCAGTAAGTCTACTTTTAAGCAATCTCGAGTTAAAGTGTGGATGTATTTTTAAATCGCCCTATAATAATGCCCCATGTTTTATTTAAATATGGGACGTGTGTGCTTATAGTATACTTTTATAATAGTATGAGCAAAAAAAAAAAAAATGTTCTCGTCAACATACTTAACAGGAAATTCTGGGAGTTTATGTGCCAGATTATTAACAGTGGTATCTATGCATGGTATTACGATTAATGGTTTTATTTTTACTAACTATACTTTCTAATTGTTCTACTTTGAATGTGTGGGATGGGGATACGCTACCTTTTTCATCTCAAGTCTGGAGAGAGTAGGCTTTAAAGAGACCCCTCAGAGAGTTGATATATATTCCCTGCAGGTGGGAAACACCATGAACCAGAGCCTAGGAGATCTTGAGGGCAAGAAACTGGGTGACTGTTTAGATAGGGAGCCTGAAGAGTGCTACTGTGTTGGGCATAACCGCACTGCCAGAGTTCGTGGAAGTGTTTGCATGGACTAGAAATGGGTCATGCAGAGCAAAAGCTGAGCCGGGGATGTTTCAAGTCCAGTCCAGGGGATATCCCAGGGAAACAAGGAGACCCCAAAAGTGAAAGCCTGGATGGAGTGACCAACAGATAAACCAGGGGCTGATAACCCAAGCCAAAATACTCCTGCAGTACAGCTACAAGCGGTCCACTCTTTCTTACCCACAGTCACATTAATATTTGGATGTTTAGAATAATAGAAGGCATGCATTGACAAGCTGTGTCCTGTATGCATCCATCTGCCTTGGGAGCCAGAATGGGCAGTGGTTACTGTAGTTGTTGGTAGCTTATGAAGTTTTAAACGTTCAGGTATTTCTCAACTTCCACCAGTGACACAACAACCATTATCCACCGACCAACCATAGCTTTTTCATTTTTGTATGCTTCCTTTTAATCTTTATTAAAAATCACACTTTTAAAAAATTGTTGTAATCTAGTTTTTTGCCTAGTCTTTTAACTGCTAAATTTATCTACATTCTCCTTATTCTTAGAGATATCTCTTAGTTTTACCCTGGGTATTTATAAAGATACTCTTCAGTTCGTTGCACAAATACTAAATAACATTAATCACTAAAGAGGCAGTATGTTAAATTGTGCTCTGAAGACCTGAAAGAGTTAATCTACTTTTCAAGGTTCTGAGGTACTCTCGGGGAGAAACTGAAGCAACAAGAAGATCTGGCTAACTATATAATGTCAATAAGAAATACTGAGGGAGTATATTTGCATCATACTAAAATGCATTTAGTTTAGTTTTGACAGCATAAACATTACTGTGTTTACAGGGATTTATTTCAAGATTTGAGTGTCAACTTCTGTGATATTAAATTTAGTTCAGATACATCTGAACACTTTACAAGCTATTCCCACTGTTAAAGTGGTTTTTTGCTAACAAATCATATGCTTTGTTAGACTATAAGCTTTGTACATATAATAAGCACATTCCTGTTGTGAAACAGAATGCATCTGATCCATAATAAATCTGGTTGAGAGACAATGGAACCTAGCCAGCTCAGCCCTGGTTCAAGGAAAAAACAATAAATAGGGGCAATGACATTTATGAGAATCTAATTTCATCATGCTCTGCCTCATAGGAAGAGAATCTAGATAGCATTAAGGTTATTGTACTTTGAGAATTACTCAAAACCAGATACGAAGTCCCTTCTGTATTATAGAAGGGACTTGTAGCTATTCCTCAAATGAATGTTTTATTTAAAAGTTATTTAATACTTAGTGATGAATTGGAAGCAGAAATAAACTTTGTGGGGAAAAAAGGGAGAAAAACCGTAAGAGCAAGAAGGTTACCACATTTTTCTAAAGCAATTTGGAAAAGGCAAAACTCCTTAGCTAGACAATTATTTTTCCTTGGTAAAACATTGACTGGAATGTTTCTATTAGGAAAATATTATCAAACTGTTCCAGTCTTGGTCTAGCTGAGGATGCCCAGATTTGATAACCAAAAAGAGAAATTACTCAATATTTTTATTACCATCATGTTAGAATGTGGACAACTGTCCAAAACAAGGACAATTTCTTGAAGCTAGCCATTTCGTACAGCTATTGTTGGAAATAGCCTTTACTCAATAGCCATAAGCATACAAGTATTCAGCTGATGGCTTTTTACTAACATGTTTTAAATAGGCTCCAAAAGAAGCAAATGTTTGAACATATGACAGGGGGTGAATATTTACAAAATTATTTGCCATGCTACAGCCCGTAGGAATCAGAAGGCAACTTCTCAGAATGAATTACTATCTCCTTACTAGCCCCGACTGGAGCCTGTCACAGCCATCTTTAATGAAGGCTTCAATCACAACACACAAAAAAGCCCAGGGCTCGGAAGGAAAAAACAAAAAACTAGCATTCCAAAAACCATCCTGAATATTGTGTTCACAAACACTGGGCAATATGGTACAGTCAAAAGAGCACCAACTTGCACCAGTTGTGAAGAAAGCTTGTTACAAGTGGTAAAAAGTTAGTAATTACGGTATTTTTTAAAGAAATGCAGCCTTACTGATTTTTAGCACATACAGCAGTCATTTAGGCTTTACTAATGAAGGGTTTCTCAATCAAGACCTTTAGTGAACCTACTTGAATAAGGGAATAAAAATTTCTGTGTTTTTTTGGGTTTATTTTGCTGCACGCAGGCCTCTCGCTGTTGCGGCCTCTCCTGTTGTGGAGCACAGACTCCGGACGCGCAGGCTCAGCGGCCATGGCTCACGGGCCCAACCGCTCCGCGGCATGTGGGCTCCTTCCAGACCGGGGCACGAACCCGCGTCCCCTGCATCGGCAGGTGGACTCTCAACACTGCGCCACTAGGGAAGCCCTAAAAATGTGTTTTAATTGGCACAGCAGCATCCATTCAGTCCATGGTGCTATAGTGCAAATGTAGTTTGGACTGACTCATCTAAAACGTGTTAGAAACTTGTTATTCCTATAGCTTTGTGTTCAAGTGATCATAATTTCAAAACTGAAGGTTTCTGAAAGAATGAAATCTTATATTACCGCTATGTTGTATAGCTTCCACAAAACTGAATTTAACAAGAAGACGGACAGGCAATTGACAACAAGTAGCACTTGGAGACTTCACATACCTACCACATCTGGAAAGCTCATTACAATCCATTTATGTGTTTCCAGACCTTTTATCCCGGTGGTATCTGTGCAATCGTAATCAATGTGCATAAAGCAGGGCTTTGCTGCCAAAGGGAGATTTTTCTAACTATTGCTGCAAATAGCTACCATACCTTGCAGCAGCAATGGATCAAAAATATCTCTTGGAATCTCTTTCTTGGAATACTGTTGTTAGGACGAATTGTCACATCACTTCCAGAAGGACAGAGTTTGAGATAGTTCTAATGTCCCTTGGTTGTAGCTACTGTTTTTATGTCATTGACTCCAAATCTTATTTCCAGTTCTGACTACTCCCCAGAAGTCTAGATTAATATATTCAAATGTGTTGACCTCTCCATCTGAATATCTAGAAGGCATTTCAAACTCAACATGGCCGAAACAGAACTCTTGGATTTTCTCCCAAACTTGCCCCTTTCTTCCTGCAGTTTCCTCCATATAAAAATTGCTACCACCATTCACCCAACTGATCAAGACTAAAATCTGAGTCATTCTTGATTCTTTTCTTTCCTTCACCCCCACATCTAAAAGTCCTGTCAGCTCTCCAAAACACATCCCAAATTCAGCCACTATTCTTCTTCTCCACTGTCATCACCCTTGTTCAGGCGACCATTATCTTTCACTTGGACTACTGAACCTGCCTCTTAGCTATCCCTGCTTCATTGCTTGCCTTCCCATCCATTTTCCACAAAGCAGCTAGCCAGAATTATCTTTGTAAATGAGACTGTGTCACTCCCCTCCCTCAAATTTCCAGTGGCTTCTGATAACACTTAAAATTCCAACCCTTTATGCTGGTTTACTAAGTTCTGTGTGATCTGTCCCCATCCTATATCCCCAGCTTTATCTAATACCTTGCTGCATTTGTTTTCTAGAGATGCCATAACAAGGTACCATAGTCCAGGTGGTTTAAATAACAGAAATTTATTTTTTCACAAAGCTGGAGGCTAGAATTCTGAGATCGCAATGGTAGCAGGGTTGACTTCTCCTGAGGCCTCTCCTTGGCTTGCAAATGGCCACTTTCTCACTGTCTTCATAGCGTCTTCCCTCTGTACCTGTCTGTGCCATGATTTCTTCTTCACATAAGGACGCCAGTCATATTGGATTAGGGCTCACCCTAGTGACTTCATTTTAACTTAATTACCTCTTTAAAGGCCCTATCTTCAAATGCAGTCATATTCTGGGTTTAGGACTTCAACACGTAAATTTGGGGGTAGGGGGGAGACAGTTCAGCTCATAATACTTGCCCTTTTCATTTTAGTCCCACACAGGCTATCTTTCTGTTCCTTGAACAAGTTAAGCTTGCTCCCACCTAAGGGCCTTTGCACTGGCCTTTGTTGAAACATTCTTCTCCCTGTTGGTCCTTTAGGTTGTTTAGGTCTCAGTATACATGTCACATTTTCAGAAAGGTGTTCCTAGCCTCCCAATCTACAGTAACCACCACTCATTTTATATCACATTCCCTGAATTAAATCTCTGCATGGTACCTACCTCTACTTAATATTTTTTCTGTTTATTATTTATTGTCTATCCCTCCATATCCCCACCAGAATATACACAGGGATCTTCTCTCTTCAGTAATATATTTCCAGGGCCTAGAATAGTGCCAGATATGCTGAAAATGTTGAATAGGTACTTGTTTAATGACTAGGTAAATGAATGAAATTATTGAAGGAGGTAAAGAAAGAGTGGCAGTTAATGATTATTGTGACAAATAGACCAAGGGTAGTCCCCTCACTCGGAGGTCTTTAGAAATAAAAATGAATCTGCTTACCCTTGAAAGAGTAAGAGTTGTCCAGAAGAGGTCGCCACATCTGTGACTGTGCCTTGGCTAAACAAAGTGGCTATTTTTTACTTATGCATAACTTTGTTATAACATTTCTAGAAGTTATGTCTACTGTAACTTGCAAGGTTATTCAGCTGCTCATTCAGCGAACATATAGAAGAGTCTGTTGGGGCCAGATCTTTTGTTAGTAGAATGCCATGGAGGACACGGGAGCAGACAGAAGGCATATCTAATGCAGCCAGAGCCTGCAGTAGGGGTGGTGGGAGCAGGGGTCTGCTGGAAGGCTTCTGAGGCAGCTTACTGCCTACAATGTATTAATTGTGTACTGGACATACAAAATATTTCTCATACTTTCAGTCTGTTTACCTTTATAAATGGCAGCTGGCAACTTCTCTGAATTCATAGAAAATTATGGGCACTTCAAGCTCTATGCCTGGTGCTTATTTTGGACAGCATGCACAGCAAAATTTTGTACTTCTCAACTTTCAGGAAAATTAGTTTAAAATTTAAGAAACTTGTCAGTTCCATAGTTTTTAACATACGAAATCTGGCAGGCCTTTTGGCAGCTGACACTTATTTTCATTTGGTATTTGGTGATAAATCATATTTTTATTTGTTCTCTGCAGACAGAGAGAGTGTCAATGGCTCTTAGACACTTAATACGCGTACTGTGTCATTATCATCAACAAGGAAATGGACCTCTTGAATGAGTATGTTATACCCAGAGAGCAACAAGACCAGCAAGAGCTCCTGCTTGTTTTCATTTAAAAAGCTACACGTTGGGCTTCCCTGGTGGCGCAGTGGTTGGGAGTCCGCCTGCCGATGCGGGGGACACGGGTTCGTGCCCCAGCCCGGGAGGATCCCACATGCCGCGGAGCAGCTAGGCCCGTGAGCCATGGCCACTGAGCCTGCGCGTCCAGAGCCTGTGCTCTGCAACGGGAGAGGCCACAACAGTGAGAGGCCCGTGTACCGCAAAAAAAAAAAAAAAAAAAAAAAAAAAAGCTACATGTTGCTTCCAGCCTTCTTCCTGGAAACTGTCTTGCTGTGACATCTTAATGGAGGGGCCTTTGAACATCTAGAACTTTGCTGTTATGTCCTCATGTTCTCTCCAGATAATAAAAGGGTCTTGCCCAGTTTTCTTCAAAGCTGTTTTTATTTCTCCTGTGTACTATGACCCTACTGGTTTTCCTTCTGCATTTCTGTCTAACCTTTCTATTCACATTCCTCCAGACCTAAGCCCTGGATCAGAGATGAGAGTGTTGGAACATTAACTTCCAACTCTGCCATATGGAGCTATAACAATTGTGCTTTATCTACAGAATTGAGGCAGTGTAATACTTCCTGGGGTGCTTTTCGCTTTACAAATTATTATTTATAATCTGCTGTTTTCTACAAGCAGGATGGTCTTCATGTGACAAGTGACATTTGATCAACATTCTTATCAGCCAAGATAGCAGGTATTATCAGTTAAAATAACATCTTACATATTGTGTAATTTGTTGAATGGCAAGTCATGGTGTAGTCCTAGAGGAAGAAAGGTCCTCCATTAATAGTTGTTTCTACATCAGAATTTAATGAGTTTTAGTAACGTGGTCTTGTTATGCACTCTTTGGCTACTGCTTGTCAATTTTGTTATATAAGCAAATGAGTTGCTTTTAGCTGTAGCTAACAGAAAACTCAAATCTAATTGATTAAGGAAATGAAAAATCTCATATATCAGAACTCCAGGGCTCAAGGTTGGTCAATTTGTCAGCTCACAATGTCATCAAGGACCCAGACCCTTTCTGTCTCTCTGTCCTGTCTTGCTTGGTGGTGGTGTGTTCTCAGACCAGTCTAGTTCCAGGTACCATATCCAGACAGGACAATGTCCAAAGGAAGAAGGGGGATTATGTTTCTTTCCAGAAACCTCTCAACAGACTTCTCCTCAGTGGCCAAAATTAGGTCATTTGTACCAGTCCTTGCCAAGAGAGATGGAACTGCCACGACTGACTTAGACTAGGAGATACCTGAAAGGATATGGCATTATTAACTGAGATAATCCATGAAAAACCACCAACCACAATGCTTGGCACTTAGAAAGAGCTTAGTAAATTTTACTAAATGATGACAAATTAAGTCTGTGGCATTTAAATTGTAAAAGAGAGCCAGAGTTATGAGTAGTTAAGAGGTAGATTCCTCAGACCTTGGTGATACTGATCCTATGTTGAGGAGATGGCACCTGGAAAGCCCATCTGCAGTGCTGGGTTGTAGGACAAAGCCTCAAATTTTTAGGAAGAGCACAGAGAAGGACCCTACTCATAGGAAGAGACGGGGATAAGTTACTACAACAGGACTTTAGGGAAAAGAATCCAAGCAGCACCCAGGTGTATGGTTTAAAATGGGACAAAGCATAAAGAATGACTTAATGCTAAGTCCCAGAGCATTGGCCTGTAGCTTGTTAGATCCTCCTTTTTTCAGGTCATGATTGATCCTGGTTATTGGGTAGGGATGAACCCAAAGTTGATAAAATCTCCTATACTTTATATGGACATGAGAAAGCATGCAGAGGTTAGCAGCAAAGCAGGCCTGACATCTGTCTTTACATAGGAATGGCATTATCGAAGTTCTACATAGTATAATTTTTCTCACTGCTGGCAGGTAAAAAGCAGTACCTTGGGTTACTCAAAAATAAAATAAAATAAAATGTAAGTATCATAAGTTAGCACTGACACACACACACCTTGTTTTCTAGATACAGTTTTTCCCACTGCAGCAGAATCCTTCTGCTCATCTCTGAGGTTCCCATTCTTCTTGGATTTTTTTTTTAATTAATTTATTTATTTACTTATTTTTGGCTGCGTTGGGTCTTCATTGCTGCATGCAGCCTTTCTCTAGTTGCAGAGCAGGAGCTCCTCTTCGTTGTGGTACACGGGCTTCTCATTGCAGGGCTTCTCTTTGTTACAGAGCATGGGCTCTAGGCACGGGGGCTTCAGTAGTTGTAGCACACAGGCTTAGTTGCTCCGAGGCATGTGGGATCTTCCCAGACCAGGGCTCGAACCCATGTCCCCTGCATTGGCAGGCAGATTCTTAACCACTGCACCATCAGGGAAGTCCCCTTCTTGGATTTTTTAATCCACTTTTGGACCAGTCTTCTCTTTCCCCAGCATCCATATACCCAGCCTCTCGCTGCTTCTTTTTTTTTTTTTTTTTTTTTGCCTCTTAGCTTGCAGGATCTTAGTTCCCCCACCAAGGATAGAACCCACATCCCTTGCAGTGGAAGCGTGGAGTCCTAACCACTGGACTATCAGGGAATTCCCCAGCCTCTTGCTTCTTATTGAATTGGGTAAATACCAGAATACTTTACTCATGAATAACCATCTGGGGTGTTTTCAGTAAACTCTCTGGGGGCTAAATAGAATTACAGTTAGAGTCACATTTATGAATGCCAAAAATTGTTTTGCGACTACAACTCTTAGAAATCTAGAGCTGGAAATGACCTCATTCTTAAGCTCTGCCCCCTCATTTTACAAATATGGAAACCAAGATGCTAGATATCCTGGTTAATTTTTAGAACTTGTCACTGGAAATAAATGAGTAAGTTTAGAAATCCAAGAAATCAATGGGAAAAAATGCAATGGTTATTTAATAATCTGTGGGAAAAGAGATCAGTTTGTACAATAACTGTTTGTAACAGTTATTATTACAAAAGTTCAATAAGAGGGACATGAACTAGGTGGTTACAAAACTTTCATACATGTTGACCATCCTATAAATATCATGAGTTCCCAGAATAATCACAGAATTAATGACATTTACTTAAATGATAACTTTTAAAGATTTTAATGTATTAAATAATTTCCAGGGCTTCCCTGGTGGCGCAGTGGTTGGGAGTCCGCCTGCCGATGCAGGGGACGCGGGTTCCTGCCCTGGTCTGGGAGGATCCCACATGCCGCGGAGCGGCTAGGCTCGTGAGCCATGGCCGCTGAGCCCGCGCATCCGGAGCCTGTGCTCCACGACGGGAGAAGCCACAACAATGAGAGGCCCGCGTACAGCAAAAAAAAAATAAAAAATAAACTAATTTCCAGTTCTATTGACCATTTTCCTAATACAGTAAGCCTTCCTTAATTTTTCATAGACTAAGTTGAGCTGTTTATAATCTGAGGATCATCCAGAAACCCTTTTTGTTTCTAAGAAAGAATTCCAAATGACCCACCAGCAGGAACAGATAACTACTATTATCATTTTGATTCCGGAGCTTAAATGTTACTTCCTCAGAGTGACCTTCCTTGACCCACTGAATCATGTACCCCTCTTATTTCTCAAAGCACACTATTGTTTTCCTTCATAGCCCTTATCATAACATATAACTGTATACTGACTTGTGTGACTCTTTAATGTCTGTTGCCCTGAGGGACTATATAGTAGGGGTCATGTCTGTTTTTCGATGGCCACTGACCACTGTCTATCATGGTGTCTAGCTCACAACATACACTCAATATCTACTGAATGAATGAGACAAAATAAGATTGGAATGGCCCAAGGAGCAGTTTTGTTTTGTATTACTATTTACACATATAGGGTATTTTTTACATATATACTTTAATCATTTTAATTTTTATGAGCATGTATTAGATTTGTAACAGAATTGCAACTTGTTTTTTTTCATTTTAAAATTTAGTTGTACAAACATTTCAGTAAATAATGGATTAAGGAAGTTGGTGGGTCTGTAACCCTAAACTTATATAAAACATTGTTTTCTTGGAAATTTCTTAGGAACATTTTAAGAAATAGTGCCCCATATTCTGAACAAACAACTTGGAAATGAACATTTAGTTCAATATTTGCTTCTGATCAAAGGCCTTTTTAAATACATTTTTTAAAAATCTGTTTAAATTTGGGGGTTTCTCTATTAGTTTTCTACTGCTACCATAAACATAGCATTAAAAGAGCACCCATTTATTATCTCACAGTGTTTGTAGGTTGGAGGTCTGGGCATAGTGTACCTGGTTGTCAGCTGGACTGTTTTCACATCTGGAGCTTAGGTCCTCTTCCAAGCTCATTCAGGTTGTTGGCTGAATCCAGTTCCTTGGGGTTGTAGGACTAAGTTCCCTGGGTTTTTGCTGGCTGTCAACTGGGAGTTGCTCTCAGTTCCTAGAGACCACCCTGTAGACCCGCTCCATAGGCAGTTCGCAACATGGCTGTTTGCTTTCTTCCAGACGGTAAGAGAACATCTTTCTGACTTCCTCCATCTCTGACCTTTAAACCCTCTTTTAAGGGCTTATCTGACTAGATCAGGCCCACCCAAGATACTCTCTCTTTTGAGTAACTCAAGTCAACTGATTAGGGACCTTAATTACATCTGCAAAATATCTTTACCTGTGCCATGAAATGTAACCTAATCACAGGAGTGATATCTCATCATATTTACAAGTCCTTTTGACACTCAAAGGGAGAGATTTGTACATAGCACGTACATCAGGAGGTAGCCATCTTGGGTACCATCTTAGAATTCTGCCTACCATACTTCCCAATGTGGCAGAAACCCTTCTCAGAATCTCTCCAGAGTGATTGAATTGGTTTGGAATGTGTATGGTGTCTTGGTTTGAAGTGTGTCTACACGTCCATGTGCTTTTGTAATCTCACTATAATTAAAATACATTGTTGGGGCTTCCCTGGTGGCGCAGTGGTTGAGAGTCTACCTGCCGATGCAGGGGACACCGGTTCGTGCCCTGGTCTGGGAAGATCCCACATGCCGCGGAGCGGCTGGGCCCGTGAGCCATGGCCGCTGAGCCTGCGCGTCCGGAGCCTGTGCTCCGCAACGGGAGAGGCCACAACAGTGAGAGGCCCACGTACCACAAAAAAAACCCAAAAAACAAAAAAACATTGTTGACTATTTAAAGAGTTGTTTTTGCAAATAACTCCTGATCTAGAAATTGGAAGGATGAAGTAATGGCTCCTCAAATTCAGTAGCCTTAGTTTGTGTATGCTTAGGAAAACAAAATTTAGGATCTTTAGAAACCAAACCTAAGTTCACATTGCTGAAAATTTGTAGCTCTGTCCCTGCCTTCCTCCAGAATATCTTAGTTCACATTTTTGTTTAAACAAATAGATTAAAGTGAAAATACTATGTTTTTAAGAGTATTGTAGATTCTCACAGTCATTTCTAACATTAATTTTCATTTTAATGCACAGTAGATAGCTAAATTATCTTTTTGTTAGTGACAAATTGTGTAGGAAAGAACAACACAAACTTCAGAGTAAAGCTAAGTTCAAAACTCATCTCTGTTGCTATAAGACTGTGGACAAGTCACTACCCTGCCTCAGCTCCCTCATCTGGAAAACAGAAATAATGTTTGTACTTGTTTCATTAGATTATGAAGGTTAGATAAGTTGAATATGAGTTCTTAGTAGAGTATCTGGCACATAGGAGGACTATATGGATGTTTGCTATTATATTGCTAACTAAATCCCTCCTAAGAGCTTTTTCCTAAAATTATAATATAGAAGAGAATTTCAATATGTTTTTATTTAGGAATTTTTAAGTTTGAGTCATTTAGTATGTTAAACCTCTCTTTGATCTTTTTTTTTTTTTAGTAGCTTTGGTTAATTTTAGTAATTTCATTACCACATGTAGAAAAGTTAAGGAATAAACCAGTGAACAAATCTAAGGCATCCCAAAGTTGAAGGGTGGTTATTAAAATGCAGGCTATCCTTGGTGAACATTCTTGATGGGGCTTATACATCCTGTTCATATTACTTAGCGTTTTTTATTATACCACACCTTAGCATCCTAGGGCCCTAATGTACAGAAATTTCATCCATCTCTGATATGAAGAGATCATGGAATCCAGAGTCACCTTAGCATAGGACCGTCTAACACCCAGTAGACTTAAATATGCAGAGTTGGAAAAGAGAAGACATGAGCTTCAATTCTGACGTGGGCTGTGCTCTATGATATGACCTCAGGAGAATCATAATCACAAAGTGCAGTGAGATGAACATGAACATGGGAATGGGCTCAGGAGGCTTAACTCAAGTCAGTCAGCCTCCCTTAGCCTCAGTTTACTCATATGTAAAATAGGTATACCAATGCATACCCTTCCTACCTTTTGGAGTTATTCTGAGCATCCCAACAAATATTCTATTTTATTGTCACTATATATTCATAAGATATATCTGCCCTACTACATCGTTAACTTCTCAGGGACAAGGACTCTGGTTTTGTGGGGTTTTTTTTTAAATCTTGGCAGCTTGGTTTTTTAAAAAGTTGACATCCACTAAATGTTTATTGAACTTGAAATGTTTGGGTTTTTTTTTTAACTTTCTGTTTCCCATTAATTACTGAAATCTCTAACAATGACAAAACTGTCACATAGGACAGTAAACGTATACATTAATTCAATCAAACTTCTTGGAAAGAATACATTTAGCAATCTGGGATAATGCAGAATGACAGGAGATAAAACATAATTCAACACTGGTTCTTTTAGTCATTTTACACAGACATCATGTTAATATTAGACCAAAGCACAAAACATTTAGTGCATAAACCAGTTTCTTTGTTAAAATCTATCATTTTTATCTTGTTTTTGTTTTCTAATCAGCATTTTATTTTGGAATAACTTAAATTTACAGGAAAGTTACAAAGATAGCCCAAAGAGTCCTATATACCTTTTACTCAGCTTGCCCTAAAGTTGACATCTTGTATAACCATTTGTCAGAACTAGGAAATTAATGTTGCTACAATACTCTTAACCAAGCTATAGACTTTTTTGATCTCACTAGTTTTTTTTGGTTTTTTTTTTATACAACAAGTTCTATTAGTCATCCATTTTATACACATCAGTGTATACATGTCAATCCCAATCTCCCAGTTCATCACACCACCACGCCACCACCTGCCGCTTCCCCCTCCCTTGGTGACCATACATTTGTTCTCTACATCTGTGTCTCAATTTCTGCCATGCAAACTGGTTCATCTGTACCATTTTTCTAGTTTCCACATATATGCGTTAATATACGATATTTGTTTTTCTCTTTCTGACTTACTTCACTCTGTATGACAGTCTCTAGGTCCATCCACATCTCTACAAATAACCCAATTGAGTTCCTTTTTATGGCTGAGTAATACGCCATTGTATATATGTACCACATCTTCTTTATCCATTCATCTGTCGATGGGCATTTAGGTTGCTTCCATGACCTGGCTATTGTAAATAGTGCTGCAATGAATATTGGGGTGCATGTGTCTTTTTGAATTATGGTTTTCTCTGGGTATATGCCCAATAGTGGAATTGCTGGTCATATGGTAATTCTATTTTTAGTTTTTTAAGGAAAATCCATACTGTTCTTCATAGTGGCTGTATCAGTTTACATTCCCACCAACAGTGCAAGAGGGTTCCCTTTTCTCCACACCCTCTCGAGCATTTGTTGTTTGTAGATTTCCTGAGGATGCCCATTCTAACTGGTGTGAAGTGATACCTCATTGTAATTTTGATTTGCATTTCTCTAATAATTAGTGATGTTGAGCAGCTTTTCATGTGCTTCTTGGCAATCTGTATGCCTTCTTTGAAGAAATGCCTATTTAGGTCTTCTGCCCATTTTTAGATTGGGTTGTTTGTTTGTTTTTTAATATTGAGCTACATAAGCTGTTTATATATTTTGGAGATTAATCCTTTGTCCATTGATTCATTTGCAAATATTTTCTCCCATTCTGAGGGTTGTCTTTTCGTCTTCTTTATGGTTTCCTTTGCTGTGCAAAAGCTTTTAAGTTTCGTTAGGTCCCATTTGTTTATTTTTCTTTTTATTTCCATTACTCTAGGAGGTGGATCAAAAAAGATCTTGCTGTGATTTATGTCAAAGAGTGTTCTTCCTATGTTTTCCTCTAAGAGTTTTATAGTGTCCGGTCTTACATTTAGGTCTCGAATCCATTTTGAGTTTATTTTTGTGTATGGTGTTAGGGAGCATTCTAATTTTATCCTTTTACATGTAGCTGTCCAGTTTACCCAGCACCACTTATTGAAGAGACTGTCTTTTCTCTGTTGTATATCCTTGCCTCCTTTGCCATAGATTAGTTGACCATAGGTGCGTGGGTTTATCTCTGGGCTTTTTATCTTGTTCCATTGATCTATATTTCTGTTTTTGTGCAAGTACCATATTGTCTTGATTACTGTAGCTTTGTAGTATAGTCTGCAGTCAGGGAGTCTGATTCCTCCAGCTCCATTTTTTTCCCTCAAGACTGCTTTGGCTATTCGAGATCTTTAGTGTCTCCATACAAATTTTAACATTTTTTGTTCTAGTTCTGTAAAAAATGCCATTGGTAATTTGATAGGGATTGCACTGAATCTGTAGATTGCTTTGGGTAGTATAGTCACTTTCATAATTTTGATTCTTCCAATCCAAGAACATGGTATGTCTCTCCACCTGCTTGTGTCATCTTTGATTTCTTTCATCAGTGTCTTATAGTTTTCTGAGTACAGGTCTTTGACGTCCTTAGGTAGGTTTATTCGTAGGTATTTTATTCTTTTTGTTGCAACGGTGAATGGGATTGTTTCCTTAATTTCTCTTTCTGATCTTTTATTGTTAGTATCTAGGAATGCAAGAAATTTCTGTACATTAAGTTTGTATCCTGCAACTTTACCAGATTCATTGATTGGCTCTAGTAGTTTTCTGGTGGCATCTTTAGGATTCTCTATGTATAGTATCCTGTCATTTGCAAACAGTGACACTTTTACTTCTTCTTTTCCAATTTGTATTCCTTTTATTTCTTTTTCTTCTCTGATTGCCGTGACTGGGACTTCCGAAACTATGTTGAATAATAGTGGTGAGAGTGGACATCCTTGTCTTGTTCCTGATCTTAGAGGAAATGCTTTCAGTTTTTCACCATTGAGAATGATGTTTGCTGTGAGTTTGTTGTATATGGCCTTTATTATGTTGAGGTAGTTTCCCTCTACACCCACTTTCTGGAGAGTTTTTATCATAAATGGGTGTTGAATTTTTTCAAAAGCTTTTTCTGCATCTACTGAGATGATCATATGGTTTTCATTCTTCAATCTGTTAATATGGTGTATCACATTGATTGATTTGCATATATTGAAGAATCCTTGCATCCCTGGGATAAATCCCACTTGATCATGGTGTATGATCCTTTTCATGTGTTGTTGGATTCTGTTTGCTAGTATTTTGTTGAGCGTTTTTGTATCTGTATTCATCAGTGATATTGGTCTGTAATTTTCTCTTTTTGTAGAATCTTTGTCTGGTTTTCGTATCAGGGTCATGGTGGCCTCGTAGAATGAGTTTGGGAGTGTTCCTTTCTCTGCAGTTTTTTAGAAGAGTTTGAGAAGGATGGGTGTTAGCTCTTCTCTAAATGTTTGATAGAATTCACCTGTGAAGCCATCTGGTCCTGGACTTACGCTTGTTGGAAGATTTTTAATCACAGTTTCAACTTCATTACTTGTGTTTGGTCTGTTCATATTTTCTATTTCTTCCTGGTTCAGTCTTGGAAGGTTATACTTCTCTAAGAATTTGCCTGTTTCTTCCAGGTTGTCCATTTTATTGGCATAGAGTTGCTTGTAGTAGTCTCTTGGGGTGCTTTGTATTTCTGCGTTGACTGTTGTAACTTCTTTTTCATTTCTAATTTTATTGATTTGAGTCCTCTCCCTCTTTTGCTTGATGAGTCTGGCTAATGGTTTATCAATTTTATTTATCTTCTCAAAGAACCAGCTTTTATTTTTATTGATCTTTGCTATTGTTTTCTTTGTTTCTATTTCATTTTTCTCCTCTAATCTTTATGATTTCTTTCCTTCTGCTAACTTTGGGGTTTGTTTGTTCTTCTTTCTCTAGTTACTTTAGGTGTAAGGTTAGATTGTTTTTTTGAGATTTTTCTTCTTTCTTGAGGTGGGCTTGTATAGCTATAAACTTCCCTCTTAGAACTGTTTTTGCTGCATCCCATAGGTTTTGGATCATCGTGTTTTCATTGACATTTGTCTCTAGGTATTTTGTGATTTCCTCTTTGACTTCTTCAGTGATCTCTTGGTTATTCAGTAACATACTGTTTCGCCTCCATGTGTTTGTTTGTTTTACAGTTTTTTCCCTGTAACTGATTTCTAATCTCATAGCGCTATGGTCAGAAAAGATGCTTGATATGATTTCAGTTTTCTTAAATTTACTGAGGCTTGATTTGTGACCCAAGATGTGATCTATCCTGGAGAATGTTCCATGTGCACTTGAGAAGGAAGTGTAATCTGCTGTTTTTGGGTGGAATGTCCTTTAAATATCAATTAAATCTATCTGGTCTGTTGTGTCATTTAAAGCTTGTGTTTCCTTATTAATTTTCTGTTTGGATGATCTGTCCATTGGTGTAGTGAGGTGTTACAGTCCCCCACTATTATTGTGTTACTGTCGATTTCCTCTTTTATAGCTGTTAGCAGTTGCCTTATGTATTGAGGTGCTCCTATGTTGGGTGCATATATATTTATAATTGTTATATCTTCTTCTTGGATTGACCCCTTGATCATTATATAGTGTCCTTCTTTGCCTCTTCTAATAGTGTTTATTTTAAAGTCATTTTTGTCTGATATGAGAATTGCTACCCCAGCTTTCTTTTGATTTCCATTTGCATGTAATATCTTTTTCCATCCCCTCACTTTCAGTCTGTATGTGTCCCTAGGTCTGAAGTGGGTCTCTTGTAGACAGCATATATATGGGTCTTGTTTTTGTATCCATTCAGCGCGCCTGTGTCTTTTGGTTGGAGCATTTAAGCCATTCACGTTTAAGGTAATTATAGATATGTATGTTCCTATTACCATTTTCTTAATCGTTTTGGGTTTGTTTTTGTAGGTCCTTTCCTTCTCTTGTGTTTCCCACTTAGAGAAGTTCCTTTAGCATTTGTTGTAGAGCTGGTTTGGTGGTGCTGAATTCTCTTAGCTTTTGCTTGTCTGTAAAGCTTTTGATTTCTCCATCAAATCTGAATGAGATCCTTTCTGGGTAGAGTAATATTCGTTGTATGTTTTTCTCTTTCATCACTTTAAGTATATCATGCCACTCCCTTCTGGCTTGTAGAGTTTCTGCTGAGAAATCAGCTGTTAACCTTATGGGAGTTCCCTTGTATGTTATTTGTCGTTTTTCCCTTGCTGCTTTCAATAATTTTTCTTTGTCTTTAATCTTTGCCAATTTGATTACTATGTGTCTCGGTGTGTTTCTCCTTGGTTTTATCCTGTATGGGACTCTCTGTGCTTCCTGGAGTTGGGTGGCTATTTCCTTTCCCATGTTAGGAAGGTTTTCGACTATAAACTCTTCAGATATTTTCTCGGGTCCTTTCTCTCTCTCTTCTCCTTCTGGGACCCCTATAATGTGAATGTTGTTCCGTTTAATGTTGTCCCAGAGGTCTCCTAAGCTGTCTTCATTTCTTTTCATTCTTTTTAGTCTGTTCCGCAGCAGTGAATTCCACTATTCTGCATTCCAGGTCACTTATCCGTTCTTCTGCCTCAGTTATTCTGCTGTTGATTCCTTCTAGTTTATTTTTCATTTCAGTTATTGTATTGTTCATCTCTGTTTGTTTGTTCTTTAATTCTTCTAGATCTTTGTTAAACATTTCTTGTGTCTTCTCGATCTTTGCCTCCATTCTTTTTCCAAGGTCCTGGATCATCTTCACTATCATTATTCTGAATTCTTTTTCTGGAAGGTTGCCTATCTCCCCTTCATTTAGTTGTTTTTCTGGGGTTTTATCTTGTTCCTTCATCTGGTACATAGTGCTCTGTCTTTTCATCTTGTCTGTCTTTCTGTGAATGTGGTTTTTGTTCCACAGACTGCAGGATTGTAGTTTTTCTTGCTTCTGCTGTCTGCCCTCCGGTGGATGAGGCTAAGAGGCTTGTGCAAGCTTCCTGATGGCAGGGACTGGTGGTGTGTAGAGCTGGCTGTTGCTCTGGTGGACGGAGCTCAGTAAAACTTTAATCTGCTTGTCTGCTGATGGGTGGGGCTGCGTTTCCTCCCTGTTGGTTGTTTGGCCTGCAGCGACCCAACACTGGAGCCTACCCAGGCTCTTTGGTGGGGCTAATGGCAGATGCTGGGAGGGCTCATGCCAAGGAGTACTTCCCAGGCCTTCTTCTGCCAGTGTCCTTGTCCTCATGGTGAGACCAAGCCACCCCCCACCTCTCCAGGAGACCCTCCAACACTAGCAGGTTCAGTCTCCTATAGGATCACTGCTCCTTGCCCTGGGTCCTGATGCTCACACTTTGTGCGTGCCCTCCAAGAGTGGAGTGTCTCTTTCCCCCAGTTCTGTTGAAGTCCTGCAATCAAATCCTGCTAGCCTTCAAACCCTGATTTTCTCGGAATTCCTTCTCCCGTTGCTGGACCCCCAGGTTTGGAAGCCTGACGCAGGGCTCAGAACCTTCACTCCAGTGGGTGGACTTCTGTGGTATAAGTGTTCTCCAGTTTGTGAGTCACCCACCCAGCAGTTACGGGATTTGATTTTATTGTGATTGCGCCCCTCCTACCATCTCATTGTGGCTTCTCCTTTTTCTTTGGATGTGGGGTATCTTTTTTGCTGAGTTCCAGCGTCTTCCTGTTGATGATTGTTCAGCAGTTAGTTGTGGTTCTGGTGCTCTCGCAAGAGGGAGTGAAGCACGTCCTTCTACTCCACCTTTTTGAACCAATCTCCTTGAACTTGAAATGTTGACCAAATGAGAAAATACATGTGAAAGCATGATGTGGACATTAAGTACTGTTACAAAATCAGCCAAATGTACTAGTCCAAGTGGCCATAGTGACCAAAGATGTACTGATTAACAAAGAACATTAAGGTGGCATAAACAAATGAAAGTTTGTGTCTGACCAGGATCAACACAGTGTAATTTCGCTGCAAGTTCCAAACCATGTGTGTCATGACGTGCTGGAGACATCACATCTGCTTCTGGAGTGGCTTCCTCAGCATTATCCACATGTCATACCTAACATTAAACAGCCAAACACAGTCAGTGACAAGTTGAGAAAATGAAACCATCTCACTACCAACAAAGCTATGTTGCTGCTATTCAGCTCTTCAGAGGTAGATCAGAGTATGGATAGGATGACAGGATAATTTTAAAGCTCTTATAATATGATTAGTTAGAAGGGACTCAGAACATCTAAATGGATGGGCATTGAAAACATGCTAGTAATAGTGTTGACAGCACAGCTCCCAGCGCAGGGCACAACTGTGGGTGACTGAGATTTGTCGGCTGTGGACAGACCAATGCCAAGGGCTTCATTTGTAGTCAGAATATCTGGCAGCCCACTGAGCAGAAGCAGCTAAAGGAAAGTGGCTTGGCAAATGGAGGTGCAGGTTCTTAATGGAGCGCAGCACAGAGCTGTTCATCAGGCCCCGTGAGCACATTCACAGCATCCAAAGGGAAGATGTGAAACATTCAAAGTGGATGGTTGTTGAAAGTATGAAACGAAGTCAACTTTGGATAGGGCTAACTGGAAAATATTGGCATCTTAATGAAGAGTATTAAACTAATTATGGTGTATTGCAAACTATTATGGAATATATTCAATAACTTGCTAATAAAACTGTGAAAGTTTTTTTGTGTTTGTTTGGGCGGAATTTTGCAAGAAGAAAAGGAGAGTTGGTATCAAAGGATGTTTTATTTAATGATGAAAATGATATGTTTTATTTTTAATTTTAAGTTTTTTGAAAGGTAGCCAGAATCCAAAGCACTGAGTTAATTTAGGGCAAAATAATAATGATACCAGCAACTACTGGTTTTGAATACAATGTGTCAGGTGCTGAACTAGGTGCTTTATGTGTATGAGTTTATTTGTTACTCACATAATCCCCATTAGAGAGAAAACATTATCCCACTTGCAGATTAGGAAACTTGGGCTCAGAGAAGTTAACTCATCCCAAGTCATATTGTTAATACGTGATAGAGCCTGTATTCAAATCCCCAGTTCTCTCCATTCACCATGAGAACCCAAAAGCAGTGAAATGAGAAGGTAGGATGATGATATAAACATGATAGGGCAAATGAGGGAAAAGAAATGAGAGCTGTAAAAGAAAGTAAGAAGAGAGTAGAACAGAAAAGGAGACCAGGCATTGAGAAGGAGAGGGAATTCTTTAGACAAGCCCAAGTGTAATGTCTTCAGTAACTGTAATCATTCTGTATCATCTTGGCTGATGCTCTTTTGAGTCCTGTGGGACATCTTACCAGACAGGCCCACTTCCCACCTTGTGTATTACCTTCAGAGGGCTATTTCAAAGCAGACATTATACGAGAAATCTAGCATATAGCCTGACAACTTCCAGTGGAAAGAAATCAGATTGGAATGATTTAAATTTAAATGTGTCCTCAGTGTATGTGCTCTGACTTTACACTGGCTTTGCAGAAAAGACTAATTTTAATTCACTAGAAAGCAGATGGGATCTGTCATGGGGTGGTAAAAAACAAGAAACTCATCCAAATGTAAGAGAAAACAACAGCTTTTCCCTTGTGGGTCAATTTCATAGTACAAGTATTTGTCACTGGGTCCACACAAGCTGGTTTTCATCAAAATAACAAAAGTCACATCTAATGTTTATTGAACAGTTATCATGTGCTAAGTGTTTTACATGTATTTAATGTGCAGGAGGAGCCTAGGAAGTTGGTACTATTATGACTAACCACCCATTTTAAAGATGAGAAAACTGAGGCTCAGAAAGTTAACCAACCTAAGGTCACTTGGCTAATAAGTAGCAGAGTTGTGATTTGAACCCCAGGCCCTGGATCATAACACTACACTATACAGACATTCCCAGGAGTGATTGTGAATGTGTAACCCCAAGAACTCTACATTTTTTAACACTTGTACTCCAGAAAACAAAGAAAGGGAGTAAGGGAAGAAGAAAAGAAAAAGACAATTACCTCAAAAATAGTACCCACTCTAGACATATGGGTTGGAAGCAGCAGGGGTGGTCTGAACCCCCTATGGCCAGGGAAGGAATCTGTAGCAAAGGGTGGGAGGAGAAAAGATGGGGCAAGAAGAAATGGAAGTATAAAGTTTAAAAATGAAAAAGAAAGAAAAGAAAAAAAAGAATGCATTTAGAGTGAAAAGGGAAGGAAGAAGTTCTTATAAATTTTTTAGAATAGAGTATGAAAATAATATAGTTAAGTTTAAATTAAGGTTGTTTCTCTAATTTGCCCTTTTGTTTCTAATTTCATGGGCTAAAATGACCCATTCAACTCAGCCTTTGGAATTAATAATATTTGTTCTGACAGTTTCTCCCTACCCTGAGTAATGCTAATTTCCACTCTGCAAGATTACTGTCTCAGTGAAAGGTGGGTGTGTTTTTGGCCTTTTGTTTTTTTTTCCTCTTGAAGCTTAATTAAGTCAACATTAACCATAGCCATGTAACTACAGAATGGGCAGTTTCTTGAAGGCTCATGGTTTGGACATTTTCCAGCAAAAATTCCCACTTCTATAATTATATTTAGTGTTCTATTTACCTGAATAGCTGGCTTGTTATGGGACCATGTGTCAGGGCAACACTGGGCCTTGTTTGCAGCCGAGTTTGTCTGCTTCATGGAACCCCTGTGCCAAAGAGTGTGCAGTTCTCAATGGAGCTGAGCCTCTGGGTTCAGCCTCTCTTGTTTCTTCTTCAGAAATTTCATCCGGGTTAGCATTGCACATCTGATGCCATATGGCCCTGCAATTCTCAAGACTGTCTACTTAATGTTTAAAACATTTTTTAACTTGTCCATACCCTTAACTCTGAAAGTAATAGTATTACCCGTGTTTGTGGTATGGACCTATCCTGATGACTTTGTTTATATAGATGTGACTGAATTTTTTTTTTTAAGTACAGCCCTTACACAAAAGCCAGTTTTTTCATGTCAGTGCAGCTGTTTTAACTTTTAAGAAACTGCAAGAATTTTATCCCTAAAACGTTAATTTGAAAGACATAGGACCTATAAAGAAGTGCAATGTTCCTGAAACTGGTATCTGTTAATCTCCCTACTTATGTTCTCTTTGAACTCTTAATTAAGAGTTGAATAAAGTTCCTGAGCTATTACATATAAACTTTTCATGTTATTGCTGAATTCCTAGTAATCTCTGAAATGTTAACTTATAACGGAAGCAGTAGCATTCATAATAGAAACAAAAGGTAACAGTAGCTCAGTTCTCATGATTTCTCTAAACTCAATGACATTTCCATGGACACAGAGGCAGATGCTGGAACGAAGCTGTTGTGTGTTTTCCTGGGTCCACTGTAGCCCAGTGAGTCATGGTAGATATTGTTTTCCTTCTTTTTTATGCTCTAGCAACGATTTCACTTCCTGTTATATAGGAAAACCTATTCTACTGTTTAAAAGAGGTCACTAGATGTATTTATTACTTTAAGACCATTTTATCCATGGAAATAATTTTTTATTGTTCTGAGTCACTCTGGTTTGTGGAATTTTTACACGAGTTCCAGGACAAGGATGAGATGATATATTTATTTTATTTTGCATTCTCTTTAATTTTTTTGACTGCATGAATGTCAGGCTTGCTGTCAAAGTATTTCCATGTTTTTATTACTTTAGAAGTTACTCTGCTACATTTATGTCTTCTAAACTCTTCTTTGACGACTTCACTATGTGTACTGGGCATCCTGTATTTTGGCAGAACTTTTACTTTTCCCAGTGTCACGTGATCTCTTGTTTTTCCCTTAGTCCCTGTTCATGTCTTCTCAATGTAGACCTTTACCATGATAAAAGTTATACAGACCTTCAGAAATATTTAAATTGTTTTGTTGAACTGCTGGAAGGATTTCAAAGGGCATTTGTTATGCCTTACATTTTTTTCTTGCATTAATGTAAACCTTACTACAAGTGTTCCCTAGTTCGGCCCGGGATATCTCTGTGCTTTAGACTGTACCCTGGGATCATAGAAAGATCCCGAAATTCATTTTCAGGTATTCTTGGGTTTGATTACAATTTTTGTATTTGTTAATCACCTCTAGAGACCTAGGTTAAATTTAAATAACAGTTCAGATTTACAGAGAAGCCTTAGATGTTCTGACATTTTAGAAAATATTTGAATAGAAAACAGTGACTCTCCAATGGGCTGAGATTTCAAGTTATTGGCTATTGTCATTGATATTCCTTCCACATATTACTCTGTGTGTGCAATTCTGACTGAATGACTGACTTAAGATTTAAAATTAAATCTTCTGTTTTTCTGGGATGGGTAGGAAGGTTGGATATTCTGCCTCCCGCCTCTCTTGACTCTTGTGCCCTAATTAGTCACACCTTCAACCGTGTCCTCTAAATAGTCAGACTCCGACAGAACGATAGGAGTATAATATTGACTTGATGTTAGACTAGGAGACAAAATGGACAATTCCTAATAGATAATTTCTTCTCTTGCAAATGATCATGGCTGGTCCAAACTATACTACACACATTCACAAATTCATTAGGGTGTGCATTGTATATGTGTATGTGTGCACATGGGGGCATAATTCAGTGTTCTGAACTTTTAGATGATAGGTTTTCTTGTTAGAAAATGGTAGAATATTAATCTGAATCATTTTATTTTCAACAGGTTGACATGATGAAAGAAGCATTAGAAAAACTTCAGCTCAACATAGTAGAGATGAAAGATGAAAATGCAACCTTAGACGGTGGAGATGTCTTATTCACAGGTAGAGTTGTACTTACTTTTTCCTATCTAAAAATATTTCTAATACCTGGCCTATATCCCCTTGTTTAATTATAGTTTTTTTTTTTAATTACCAAAGTAAGGGTAATTTGGAAAATGCAGAAAAGCACAAAAGAGAGAAAATTAAAAATGACCTTTCATTCAAAGATAATCATTTCAATATTTGGGTTATTGAATACTTTTTTATTGAATATTAAAGTACCTTTAGTACTTTTGTATGCATGTATTTGCATATCTTTACACATTATCAGTATATACATATCATTTTATAGGTTGTGTCTACTGTGTTCTACAGTATTAGTTTATGAGTTGCATAGCTTTGCATTGTGTGACAGTATATCTGGGCTGTATTTGAAACTCTTAATTCAAGATGTGTCATTTACAAATAATTTTCTTCCCAGATGGCAAGATAGATTTAAATACTTTTCAGTGCAGATTGGCTTGGCTTAATGCCAAATGAATAATAGCAGAACTCAACAAAATAGAAACAGCTGATATTATTATTGATCTAACTGAAATCAGTTTTTATACTGCATATAATATAGCTACTAAAGAAATGGTAATTTTAGCATTTAACCTTTCCAACTCTTTATGATCATATTATTATTGTTTTTGTAAAGTCACGTGCTGAAATCTGGGTCACCAGGTTCATTCTAGTTATATTGACAAACAAGACAATCAATCATTTTTAATTGATAATGAGTTTATTTTCCCCTACTTGTCAAAGAATAAACACCTGTTTCACAGATGTAGCCCTAACAGCAGAGGCTGGTCCCCAGAGATTTGGGAATGTAGACCCATGTGGCCCACTGAAAGCATGGAGCTTCTTGGAAGTCCAATATTTTAGCTGATGTGAATTTTGTATCGAATCCCATGTATATAGACAAAATATAGCCATCTTCATTGTAATATAAAAATGTTTTATATAACTTAAATTTTGAAAAAATTAATGTTCCTGGAGGAGGAGGAGTCTTTATCCTGGGACATTCACATAGTTCCTTGCTTGGTGTCACATACTTGTGAGTGGGGACTGTGTCACCGAGCCCCAGGGGGCGCCATTTTTATCATAGGTTTGTGGAAAGCGTCCCCTGGAGTTGTGCCCAGCACAGCCTGTGCCACCACTGTCACAGGCAATGGGCCTCCCTCTGGGGTTTGATGTGCACACCCACTGAGCCATAAGAACACAGAACAAGGAGTCAGAGAGACCTACGCTGCATTCTCAGCTCCAGTTGTGTCCAAGCCAACTCAGGCATTCTTTGAATCTGCCTAGTAAGTTCCACTTAGAATATTCCTTTTTTTTTTTTTTTTTTTTGCGGTACGCGGTCCTCTCACTGCTGTGGCCTCTCCCGTTGCGGAGCACAGGCTCCGGACACGCAGGCTCAGCGGCCATGGCTTACGGGCCCAGCCGCTCCGCGGCATGTGGGATCTTCCCGGACCGGGGCACGAACCCGCATTCCCTGCATCGGCAGGCGGACTCTCAACCACTGCGCCACCAGGGAAGCCCCTAGAATATTCTTTGTGTCTCCCATTGATGGCACTTTTCATTCTTTTTAGTAGCACAGAACAACAGTCTGTTTCTCTTAGAAAACAGGCTTTTGTGAAAAGCTAGATGTGTTACTCACACTTCCTTACAAAAAAATTCTTTTTTACCAGAACATAGCTGTATAATAAATAACTTGCTGTGAGCAGGTACTGATGCTATTTGAAGAATGATTTAAAACAAAATGTAGGGGCTTCTCTGGTGGCACAGTCGTTGATAATCTGCCTGCCAATGCAGGGGACACGGGTTCGAGCCCTGGTCTGGGAATGATCCCACATGCCGCAGAGCAACTGGGCCCATGAGCCACAACTACTGAGCCTGTGCATCTGGAGCCTGTGCTCCACAACAGGAGAGGCCGCGACAGTGAGAAGTCCGCCCACCGCGATGAAGAGTGGCCCCTGCTCGCCGCAACCAGAGAAAGCCCTCACACAGAAACGAAGACCCAACGCAGCTAAATAAATAAATAAAACGAATTTATTAAAAAAAAAAAAAGAAACAAAGAAAAACAAGCTGTATTCACAGCCGTTTAGTTATCTCAACAGCTGAGCTGAACAAGATTCCCTAAAATCTTCTCATTGTTTCCGCAAAGTTTAGGAACCTCTTCCATTGGTCAAAGGTCTTTCCACAGCATCTCAAGCCTAATGTTTTTCCCATAACTTCTAATTAGGTACTAAGTATTGAGGTTTGCCTTGGACACTATCTGTAAGCTTTGTTTTGGTATTATTCAATACTGAATACCTTAAAAGTATTTTATTGAAAACTGAGATAGTGTTGTGATATTAAGATCTTTATCTGCTTGGCTTCTCATTCATACCTAATGTGTGGTCCTACCTTCTATTTCCTACTTCTCGATTTTTTCCCTTTTTAAAAATTGTAGTAAAATATATATAACATAAAATTTGCCATTTTAACATTTTTCTGTGTACAATTTGAGTGGCATTAATTACATTCACAACATTGTACAAACATCACCACTCAATTTTTAGATTACGCAGTTGAGTAAGAACCAAAATCTGGAGCGCTTCCCATACACTCTGTGTCTTCTTCCTTCTGTAACTCAGAGCTTCATTAATAATTCATCAGGAAATGGACAGAAGGAAAGAGGTTTCCAACTCCAGTTCTGCTGGGAAATCTGTCAGTCAAGCAAACAGCTACTGGTAGAAGTTGTTTCAGTCCTATTTCTCTTAAATAGACAACATCAACTTACCTCTACTTTCATTTATTTATTTTTGTGAAATATGGAGCATATAAAAAAGAGTTATAAAATGTTTAGGTACAGTTTAAAGACCAATAATAAAAATGATCACCTGAGTACCTAACACCTGGCTTAAGAAATAGAACATTGCCAGGACCATGGAAGCCCCACTCCCAAACTTCCTCTCCTCCCAGCTTGAGGTAGCCTGAATTTTGTGTTAATCACTGTCTTGTCTTTCTTTGAGTTTTACCTCAATATGTGCATTCCTAAAATTATATGTTGTTTAGTTTCGCTTTTCTTACGGCTTCTGTAATTAGGGTGATACTGTATGAACTCTTGTGTGATTTTTATGCTGTTGATCTAACTTGATCCATGTAGCTGGAGTTCATTCATTTTCACTGCTGTGTGGAATTCCATGGTAAGAATACCGAATGATGTATTTATTCATTTTACTGTTGGTGTATGTTTGAGTGCTTTTCAGTTTTTGTCTACTATCTTCAATGCTGCTATGTACAGTCTTGTGTGTGTCTCTTGGGGACGTGTATAAGAGTTTCTCTAAAGTAAACAGCTAGAAATGGAATTTCAGGTGGTGAACTCTTATTTTGATTCAATGATTATGTGATTTTTTTCTTTAATCTATTGATGCGGTTAATTACATTAATTGATTTTCTGATATCAATGGTCAAAGTTTACATCCCTGGGATGAAATCAAACTTGATGAAGATATATTCTCTTTTTATTAGTGTTGTATGTAGTGTGTATTTAATTGTTTAATTATCTAAACAATTAGATAATTGTTTAAGATTTTGTTTCTGTGGCCTATAATTTTTCTTTTTTGTTATCCTTGTCTGGCTTTGGTTGAAGCTATGTTAACCTCATATGAAATGTATTAGGGAATATTTCCTATGTTTCTGTTCTCTAAAATCAGTTCTCTAAAATCAACTTTAATTGTGCATTCCTTGAACTTTGGTAGAACTTACCTATAAACAGGCCCTGTGGACCTGGTGCTTTCTTTGTGGGGAGATTTTAAACCAGTTCTGTTTCTGTAATGATTATATGACTATTGAGGTTTTTCTGAGCAAGTTTTGGTGAGTTTTGTTTTCTGAGACTTTATTTATTTTATCTAAGTTTTTAAAATGTTGGCTATAAAGTTATTCATATTTTCTTAATATCTGTTTTAAGTTTCACGACAACTACAGCTATGTCCCCTTTTCGTTCATAATGTTTATTTGTGCCTTCTATTTCTTGCCAGAGATCTGTCAATTTTATTAATCTTTTCAGAGAACCAACTTTGGGCTTTATTGAACCCTCTCTCTTATATGTTTCCTTTTCTCTTCCTGTTTCTACCTGTATTTCCTTCCTTCAAATTCCTTTGTTTTTATTGTTCTTTTTTCCTTGAATTTCAAGGTGGAATTTTGTCTCTTTAATTTTGAACCTTTCTTCTTCTTAAAGTAAGCATTTAAGGCTGTAAAGCTTTTCAAGTACAGCTTTAGCTGAATCCTTTGTGTTTTGATATGAATATTTTTGTTATCATTAATTCCAAATATTTTCCGATTTCCATTATGATTTATTCTTTGGCTTATTAGTGGATAATGATGTTTTTTTAAAAAACATATTGATCATTATTATAAGTTGCTGGGATACCAACTCATTATTGTGATAATTGATAAATATAAAGGAAAGACTCAAGCATTTAGCCTATCTTTTCTTTGTGAATTCTATTTCAAGTAGACCAAATACTTGATTGAGAAAAGTTTTTATTTTTAGAATTCTAGCCAGTAATTGTAGATCCCTAATAAAACAATGGACCTGTGCAATGATCATCAAAGGATGTAAAAACTTTTATATGAGGGACTTCCCTGGCGGTCCAGTGGTTAAGAGTCCACACTCCCAATGCAGAGGGCATGGGTTCAATCCCTGGTCGGGGAACTAAGATCCCGCATGCCACACGGTGGGAAAAAAAAAAAAGATAAAGGAATGAAACAACAATTTTAAAAAAATGAGTGGGGGACTTTATAATGGAGGAATCCGGCTGGTACCACCTGAACACACTGATCATTCTAGCATCACTGAAAGTGTGACAGTCAGTCATGTGCCTCAGGATGTGATGCAGTAGAAGTACAGCCCCACCTCTGAAGTAGTCCTATCAAAAAAAAAAAAAAAAAAAATTGAACAAGAATCTAAAGAAGCATCTACATAGACTATCAGTTTGCCAAAAAATACAAAGGATAAAGGAACAATTTAATGTTAGATGGTACACAAGGAAGCAATCAACCAAATCCAGACTGTAGGAAAATCAGTAGGACAAATGACCTGATATCTCCTATGAAAGAATGAGGTAAGGAAGGAAAAAAAAAAAAAGACAGTGAATTGGTATAGAAGAAAATGACATAAGAGACCTAACACCAAAAAAAAAGCCTTTTTAATATTTTGATTCCAGTACTTCAGTTGTTTTTATCAGGAAGGCCATTTAAGGGATACAGCCCACCATACTGCTAGCAACAGAAGTCCAACTTAAACTTACTTTTTAAAGAGATAAGCAGTTTGTGTTTCTTTGTACGTTCCTATCTCATCTTACTCTTTTAAAATGGAAATCATGTGTAAGGCCCACTGTAAATGCATTTAAATTTGCTTAATGCATTAAATATTTTTCTTAAAAATGTAAATCTAATTTATGAATCTATATTTATCTTAAGACAATTAAGGAAATTTGATTTTTTTTTAAATTTCAACTGACTTTTTTAATTAAGTAAGTAATACTTTTGTTAAGTAAAGGATCTTTCTCTTACTTAAGTTTTGATTTGTATGTAGTTAGTTTTCTTAAGGGACAACACAATCATACCATTACCAAAAACACTGTCAACATGCCGTCAACAATTCCTGTGTCTGCTGACAGCATAAGCCAATGGAATTTATCATAACATCATTTGACCTATGTCTTTTACCCCTTTTATAGGGACACCACGAAGATAAAAGTTGTAATAGCTGTAAAGTCTATCAAGCAATTCTTTCTCCATGGCTACACTTCTTGTACTTGTTCTGAGGCAAAATATATACTGATTTCTCTTGGAATTTTTTATCCACATTTTATGTCGAATTCTTTTCCCAGGAATTAAGGGAGGATAAGAATTCCTACATTTATGTATTGCCTAACTCTATCTACTATAATTGTTTTCTTGCCTATAACTAGGAGACCATTTTTACTTAATGTTTTGCCTTCTGAGAAGAAAAATTGTAGAATTTCAGAAAAGCCAAATAAGTAGAAAGTTTCATTCTTCTAAACTTTAGTGCTCTGTAGATAGGCACTATCTACATCAACCTTTGATGGTTGATTTGAAATAAATGGGTGTATTGTTTTAAAAACAGCTGTTAGAGCTCAGACCTGAAGACCAGGCAGCACTAAACTCACTTTACCTAGATGGTTTCTTCAGCCCTTATATCAACATTATAGAAAAAGGTATTTGAGCTGATCAAGACTGTCTAGTATTGTTCTCTTAGGGGAAAAAAAGGAAGCTCTGCTAACTTGTCATTGCTATTGCTTAATTTCTGATTACAGGTTATTAATGTGTTTAATTCTATGGTTTCCTAAATAAAAACTTTATTCTCTTACTGTGGTAAAATATACATAACATAAAATTTACCATTTAACCACTTTTAAATGTACAGTTCAGGGTTATTAACTACATTCACGTTGTGCAACTATCACCACCATCCATCTCCAGCACTTTTCTGCCTTCCCGAAATGAAACGTCATACCCATTAAACACTGACTCCCCATTTCCCCCTCCCCCCTCCCCTGCATCAGCCCCTGGCAATCACCATTCTACTTTCTGCCTCTATGAATTTGAAAAAGTTTATTTTTAAAGGCAATAATTTGAAACCAGATTTGTGTAAAGAGAGCAGGGGTCAGAGTACAAGTGGAGCTGCCCCTCTACGGTAGGAAAGAACTGTGTGATGCTTTAAGGTCTTCATTTATAGATAGAGAAATAGTACGCCGTCTCTGTGGTGCCACCCACTGACTGTGTTCCATGACATTTATTACAGGCAGAGAGTTTTTTGTGGGCCTTTCCAAAAGGACAAATCAACGAGGTGCTGAAATCTTGGCTGATACTTTTAAGGTAGGTAAAGGATAATTTATGCCTGGCACAGAGTAACTACCTAATAAACATTCATAGACCCACTGAATCAATATGTCATGAATAACGGTATTTATATGTCACAGGCTTTGCAAAATAATTCCTAATGTTTGTATGCTTACTAGAAGTTTTAGAAGCTAGAACTTAATAAATAGGCTTCATGGGACTCCCACAGCAGCAACAGACAAAGTTATCATGGACATCTGTTTTCTCCCAGTGTATACTCATACAACCACCTGGCAGGTGTTTCTGGCACAATCGATGACTTAAAAAAAAAATCTGGAGTCCCAATTGCCTCTAACATGAAATGTGGATTTTTCAGATTGGAATCAAAGATCACCTGTACTTGGGTGCCTACTGTGTGCTGAAAACTCGGCTAGGCATTGCACATACATCCTCCCAAGGTCCCTTTACTCTATCGATCATTAGCAGATTGGCTCACCAGACTGCTTAGGAAGGGATGTAATCCCCAAAAAGCTCTGTTCCCCATGACGATGTGAGGCTCTTGTTTACACAGGATATTCATCCTTCCAGAGTAGCCCACTACATAGGTCAGCCAGTGAAGCTGTTGACGCAGTCACACGTCGGGAAGGGGGCTCTGCACTTTCTTTTTAGAAGCGATCTTCATTTAACTGGCAATATCCAAACTTGTGGGTCCCAGTTTTCCTTCCAGATGTTCAGGGACCCTGGCAGCCTCCAGAAGAGCAAGAATGTTTTGAGCAAATTTGAATGCGTTTTAGAATTATTCTGAAATGACAAACGACTTGTTTCTATTATATGCATAGGACTATGCGGTCTCCACAGTCCCAGTGGTCGAAGCTTTGCACTTGAAGAGTTTCTGCAGCATGGCTGGGCCTAACCTAATCGCAATTGGATCCAGTGAATCTGCACAGAAGGCTCTCAAGGTAAATATAAAACTTTGCTCTTTCTAAAGGCAGTAGGTGGTGCCTGCCGCATGGTTTTTCTAATTCTGTCTACTGGGTGGACAGCAAGCAAGGGTGGCAGGGAGAGAACAGGCTGGTACTTGAGCTTTCTGTGATGTACACTGTCACGACCTCACATTTATCAGGAACTGGGAACACCTAATAAGAACTCTTCCTGGGAAGTACACTTATAGGAAGAGTTCTTCACTGGTGAACCATTCTTACTTACACACCAGGTTACCTGGAAAGGCCGATTCAGAAAAATAAATACCAAACTCATCACAGTTATCTCTTCTGGGGAAAAGGAAGGCATCCCACCAGTAGAGCCCTTTGTAATGTTTTATCTAAGTCAGGTAATTGGTACACATGGGGTCATTACATTATTCTTATCCTTTTGTATTTCTGAACTATTTCATAATAATCTTTTAGAAAGACATGATTCAGAAGTACCTAAAAATCTTAACTTCTTCATTTGCATTGGAATACTTAAATTTTAGGAAAGGAAAGTCCAGAAAAATTACAACTTGCCCTGGGTCGCATAGCTAGATTGAGAGTGGAAGTCACTGATAGTGAAGAAGACCTTCCATCGTTACAGTGCTTTCCAGTTCAAAGGCACATTTCATCTCTGTAACTAACAACCTGGGAGATTATCTGGACACTTCATAAGGGCAAAAACCATGTCTGTTTTGCTCACCACGTGCGCCTTTGTGCTTGGCCCATGGTGGTCCTTAAATAAAGAGAATGATGAATAAATGAATGCAGGAGGTGGTTTTGTCTCTATTTTGCAGTTAAGAACTAGATCGAGTGGCTCGCCCCAGATCGCAAGGCTAATACTAAATGGTGGGCTGGGACTACTTTTTGCCCCCTCCTCTCAGGTGGTCCTGCACTACACATGACTTATTAGAGGACCAAGACAGTAACTCCTCTTAGGCAAAGAGAGGAAGTCTCTGTGCCCCAAGGTATACAATTTATTTTTTTGCCCTATCAGGTCTTTACTCTTCTGCCTCAGTGCTAGACTTGGTATGGTTTGTCTGGGAAGCAATCGTTGCCTCCCACTTGCTGACTTTCCCCTTTGCATTATCTGCAACTTCTTCAGTCAGCTCACTTGGCCTTTCTTCCTTTTCTCAAACTGTATCTCTGATTGTATTTCTAGGACCTTTAACAATTCTTGTTGAACAATCTACCTCAGAATTTGAATTTGGGGCTTTTTCTGTTGCCTTTAGAGAATGTCTTTTGTTCTGTTTCAGCTGGAAGGCTATGTCAACTTTCTGCATATTAAAAAAAAAATGGTGTCTTGAAGGAAAACATCTGATGAATGGTGTTACTTAGAGGATCTAGAAAGATTAAATTTCTCCTCAGAGACTAACTGTGGTTTCCCTCCATGGCAGCTGGGTTGGTCTGCACATGTCTGAAATTGATTACAAGAGAAGGAAAAGGCTGAAGTTGGTCTGTACTGTGTCTTTGTGTGAATTAGCAGAAAGAACCTCTCTGGGTAGACAAACTAGAAAAAGTAGCCCCATCTGCCATTTTGGGTAAACTAGGTCCCTAACTCAAATAGCTTGGTCTCTAACCAATAGGTCCCTAACTCAAATTGGTCCCTAACTTAAATAATCTGGAGAAACTAACATATAACAAACTAAGAGATAATACAATATGGTTAACTAGCACTGTTATATGAAATAGCCCTAACTATTATTCAGAGGAGAAGAGGAAACTCTTGAGGTTTAGATATTCAGAGAAAACTTCACGAAGAAAATGTGGCGAGATGTGGGTCTTGAAGGATTTATCAGGGTGGGATTCAGTGAGAGAGTGTTACAGGTGGGGACATGGAAAAAGCAAAAACTAAGCAAAATATATTCATGAGATGTGGGCAAACTAGCCCAACTAATGAAGAGTTTTCTTGTGGGCTCCCAGATAGCTGGATGGGGCAGGTGATGTCTAAAGAGTTTGGGACGTAAAAGTGAGCAAGAGATGAGTTTATCTCCATGAAGTAGGAGTCTGGGTACCCACAGGCTCTGAGCAAAAGAGGCTGTATTGCTACAGAGGTGTTGGACCATCATTCCTTTTGCAAAAAAAAAAAAAGTGGAAGGGAAAGACCCTGCAATCAGAAAAGAGGGCCACTGATGACCTGAAAAAAGAAAGCCAAGCCCCAAGTCCCATTGGATGCCTTGGCAACTCACTCACATTTCTCCCTTAATCTTTCCTTTCCCATTGTCAAGTCCTCTAAGACCACATCTTTTAAGGGCATCCTATGAGGATTTTATAGTCCTCCTTCCTTTAAAGTTCATTTGAGTTAGTGTTAATAGTGATGTTCACTCTAAACTTGAAAACTTCTGTGTCAGAAGCTATAAATAATCCTCACTGACTAGAAAGACATTTTTGGAGATTGAATTTTCCATCAGCAAATGTGCTTCATAAACTATGGGCCTGTGGAGTTAGCAAATGCCCACCCGCCATGTTCCTAGCATCAAAAACGTTCTCTTCCCTTGTAGCAAAAGCAGGAGAGCAAAGCAAACTGAAGAATAATGAGATCTCCACGAGGGCATGTTCTCAGGTCAGAAATAGGTGGGTTGGTGAAATTCAGATTTAGTGAATTGAACTGCTTATTTATTTGTGAACAGTTTGGGCTCCTGCATTAAATCAATCAGTAAAATTGATAGTGGGTAAGTCCTACTACTAATTTGGACATATAAATACTGATATAGACAGGCAGAAAGACAAATGGACAGAGACAAATACATCATTTACAAGTATTGAAAGCGTATTTTCTCCATTTCGCAAGTGAAAATACTGAGAACAGATGAAATAAGGCATTTTGAATAGGATCTCATGGTTCCAGAATCAGATTTCCTGGACCCTGATTCTCCTCTCCCCACTTGCCCACCCTACTCCATATCCATTCTTTTTCTGTTGGAAAGCCTTTTCTAATTATTTTGCCATGGATTGGTTCTAGCTAATCTCCCTCTTTATCCTCCCCTCTCTCCAACTATTCCCCTCTTCCCATTTTTTGCTATTATCAGGATCTGACCAGTTTCAGGGAAGATATGAGTTTGGTCTCAGATGTCTGTTTTTCCTTTGCAAATCTTGATGTCTCGGTCTTGTCTCTGTAGAGAAAACCCCTGGCCACTTGGGCCTTTCTTCGAAGGGCATAGCATTTAGACAGAGGTGAATTGTGCCTTCCTGTGCCACACACTGAAAGCCTGATTGCGTCCCACATCTGTCACTGCTTGCTGGGTACTTGCTTCCTTCAGAGTCTATAAAACTACTTCTTGCATATTCTTGCAAAGCTGAGAGCCCAAGGGTTTCTGGGTAGTCTTATTGCATTTGAAACACTTTGTAATGGGTCGCAATCTATTCTTGGTTAATGAAGTGGGTTCTTATGGAGATAGTCATCATGCCTGTCTCGGTTGTAGTAGATTTAATAGTGTATGCATTGTATATTTAAATGAAATAATCTATCTAGCAATTCTCTGCTAAAAAGCCCAGAATGCAGAGTACATTTAATACACACTTAAAACAGAGATTATCTAATACAGGGAAGGAAGAAAGGAGGACCTATTATTACCATATTTTACTGTTGATATGGCCAAAGTACTGGAGATTAGGTTGATTTGAAATTACTAAAGATATTTGATACCAAGTCTTACCCTACAAATACTATTATCTAAGCAAAATTAGCCTTTAGAGCAATCTGCCCTTGCTATAGTTTTTCTCCCACACTTTTCATCATTGCCTTTGTGCCCCTGGGCAATCACTACCTTCATCCTGCTCCTCTAGCTATAAAAGAAAATACTATAAGAGTAATTAATTCGTGTGTAGGCAGTAGATCTACTAGTACTCTTGCAGGAGGAATGTTTGTCTTCTCAAAAAGATGAGAATTCCAGTTGCCACCCAGCTGGAACTACTGCTCACAAACATAATTTGAGCAACAGAAGCCAACCTCCAAAAAGTACATATTGTATTATCTCATTCACTTAAAGTTAAACAAGAGATAAAACTACTCTGTGCTGTTAGCAGTCAGAATAGTAGTTACTTTAAAAAGAGGGAGGGAGGGCTTCCCTGGTGGCGCAGTGGTTGAGAGTCCGCCTGCCGATGCAGGGGACGTGGGTTCGTTCCCCGGTCCGGGAAGATCCCACATGCCGCGGAGCGGCTGGGCCCGTGAGCCATGGCCGCGGAGCCTGCGCGTCCAGAGCCTGTGCTCCGCAGCAGGAGAGGCCCACGTACTGCAAAAAAAAAAAAAAAAAAAAAAGAGGGAGGGAGTCATGGTGTGGAGGGCCATCTTGTATGTTACACTTTAATTTTTAAATTTTAATAAAAATACATATATTGTTGGAAGTGGGCTGTGATTAACTTACAGAAATAATTCTCCAGTAGCTGGGTCTAATTCTCAGATCCCTGCTTTATCGCCTATATGACGCCTGTCTTGTCCACAGACTAGCCTGGTGTTGTTGTTTTTTAACCAAGGAAAAAAAGACAAACTTGGTACCTCCTGACCAATATCTCCCCATTTCCCCTTGCCTGCCGGTCTTTGTAAACCTTAAATATATACAATTTTTAATTGTCCTTTGTATGTCGGTAAAGTTGGGGAGGAAAAAAGACATGATAAAGAGTAGATTTGCACCACATCTCACCTGTTCTTTTTCTAGATCTGTGACAAAATTGACTTGCTTTCCAGAAACCTGGATTAATTACATGCTCTCTGTCACGGAAGGACAGATCATAATTCTTGCCCTCAGGAGGGACTCACAGTAATGATTTTTAACTCAGTCTCCTTGGTAGCATTCAGCCTTCCAGCCAGCTGCCGGGGGGAAGAGAAAGGAAAGAAGGAAGGACAAAGGGAGGGAGTGAGGGAGAGAAGGAAAGGAGGTTGGGAAGAGTGACACTTAGCTAAAACGTTCCTGAAACTAATCAGATGAGGAAGCTGCCGCTCCACCCAAGCTTGGAGCTCCAGGATCTTGTGGTACTGACATGTTGTCGGGGTGGAGTGGGGTGTATCATCTGCTGGCCGGGAGGCAAGAGGCGCATCCCCACCTTCCTAACCTAACTCCACACAGGAGACCAGGTATTTTCTCCGTAGGGCATCTGCAGTTTTATTTAGTGGCCTTTCTTTTATTAATAATTTTATTCTTTTGTATCACAGTGAATTATTGTTTAGGAAGACTTTTAATAGAAGTACTAAAAGGATGTGGTAAGAAAAGAATTATGAGATCACCACTCCATTTTTTGTGCCTTTGTCATATAAATGGAACTGAAATATAGTACATGGAATTCCAGTATGCTTGTAATTTTAATTTAAATGATCATAATGCATTTGGATGGAAATGTCTTTAAGTTTTTTATCTACTTCCTGAAATAACGAATTACATTTGTAAGATTCCTTGAATGAGGACCTAGGCTGCTTGCTTTAAGCTAATTTAAATGGCATAGGATGCAGCGTGTTTTTCTTTTGAATGACTAACTATATAATAGAGGTCACTCAGTACTTCTTCTCGTTTTGACTCAGCTTCAGCATTGATTTTATGTCCAAAAATGTCCATGTTATTTTATAGGTGGTCATATAAAACATGAAGATGGAAAAACCCTTGATGTGTTTGGATTTTGTATGTTTTTTTAATTGCCTGGAATTTCCTTTAATGACAACTGGAACAGCAAGAGCAAAAACCAAAAGACAGAATGAGAGGTAACTAGTATCAACAGGGTGATTGAAATAGAAAAATAAAGACTTTGCATTTTCATTTGTTGCTACAGGGAATTACAGTCTGTAGCTACAAGATTTCCCGCTTTGGGTCTATACTGTGAAGGGCAAATTGACAATCCATTGCAGGTTTAATTTAGTCTCAGTATCAGGTTGTCTGTTCCAGTTGTATTCAGCAGATCCACAAGACAATAATTTTTAAAAAAAATAATCTACCATGCCTGAATTAAGAAATTAAAACACAAAAATCAAATAGACTCTGAGTTTGTAACAACTGTTTATGCTTCTTTTCCTAGCAGCAGTTGCCTTATCTGACAATATTCCCAGAGCTGTATGCCAACAAGGCTGGCAAGGCCAAATAAAATGATTTGGCATGATAGGGCAATAAATAATCTGAAGCTGTGAGACCAAAACAGCCTTGCTGATTATCAGCAGCAATTCCCAAGGCAGGAAGAAGGCAAAATTAGCCAAGTAGGAGAAAGGGAAAAATAATTTTTTTTCTCTTGAAAAAAAATTATTTTTTTTCTCTTGAAAAAAATTATTATTTCAAGAAAATGTCAAAGAAAAAAAAAGGAAAAATTATATTTAAAGCACTGTTAATTCCATCCATTATACGATGGACATCAAAAAGTATTCAACAGACTCTATGGTATGTCATTGCAGGAGCTCAAGCATCTTGTTAGGTGGTTGAGCAGATGGCCTTTTAAGGGGTCTTTCAATCCAAGACTCTTGCTTACTAAAGAAAAAGCCTCTGAGTGACCTTAAATTAGTGGTTCCCGGTGAGAGATGTGGATTAAAATCTCCTCAAGAACTTTCTGAAAACACACTGCCCTGGGCCTATCTCAGAAAATTCTGATGCTCTGGGTCTGGTATCCAGGCCAGGCATCTGCATTTTTTTAAATTTATTTTATTGAAGTATAGTTGATTTACAATCTTGTGTTATTTCTGCTGTACAGCAAAGTGATTCAGTTATACATATATATATATACATACACATTCTTTTTCATATTCTTTTCCATTATGATTTATCACAGGCTATTGAATATAGGTCCCTGTGCAAGATGGTAGGACCTTGTTGTTTATCCATTCTATATGTAATAGTTTGCATCTGCTATTCCCAAACTCCCAATCCTCCTCTCCCCGACCCACTCCCCCTTGGCAACCACACGTCTGTCCTCTACCAAGCATCTGCACTTTTAAAAGCACCACAGGTGATTCTGGTGCACAGACTAGGTTGAAAGCCATTGCCTTTAAGGATTCCTACAACTTCCAAAAGCACCTAGCTTAGGATCCTGAATAATGTGCACCACTAGAAGCAATCACTATGTCTATAATAGAGGTACAAAAGAACATCTTCCAAACAGCAGTAAAAGTTAGAGAAAGTGTCCAAATTAAAAACCATCGAAAGTTAGAAACTCCTTACTCTTTTGCTGCCTAGAGTTCAACATTGTATAGCTTAAAATACAACACCTAACTGGTTAGTAACTTGAATGGCATCACTCAATCCATTTGGTATGCTAAAATTTTTTATTAAAATATTCTGAGTTATTCAAGAAACAAGAAAAATCTCAAATAAACCACCTAACCTTACACCTAAAGGAACTAGAGAAAGAAGGACAAACAAAACCCAAACTTAGTAGAAGGAAAGAAATCATAAAGATAAGAGGAGAAATAAATAGAAACAAAGAAAACAATAGCAAAGATCAATCAAACTAAAAGCTGGTTCTTTGAGAAGATAAACAAAATTGATAAACCTTTAGCCAGACTCATCAAGAAAAAGAGGGAGAGGACTCAAATCAATAAAATTAGAGGGCTTCCCTGGTGGCGCAGTGGTTGAGAGTCCGCCTGCCGATGCAGGGGACACGGGTTCGTGCCCCGGTCCCGGAAGATCCCACATGCCGCGGAGCGGCTGGGCCCATGAGCCATGGCCGCTGAGCCTGCGCGTCTGGAGCCTGTGCTCCGCAATGAGAGAGGCCACAACAGTGAGAGGCCCGCGTACCCGCAAAAAAAAAAATAAATAAATAAAATTAGAAATGAAAAAGGAGAAGTTACAACAGACACCGCAGAAATACAAAGCATCCTAAGAGACTACTACAAGCAACTCTATGCCAGTAAAATAGACAACCTGAAAGAAATGGACAAATTCTTAGAGAGGTATAACCTTCCAAGACTGAACCAGGAAAAAATAGAAAATATGAACAGACCAATCACAAGTAGTGAAATTGAAACTGTGATAGAAAATCTTCCAGCAAGCATAAGTCCAGGACCAGAGGGCTTCACAGGTGAATTCTATCAAACATTTAGAGACGAGCTAACAGCTATCTTTCTTGAACTCTTCTAAAAAATTGCAGAGGGGGCTTCCCTGGTGGTGCAGTGGTTGGGAGTCCACCTGCCGATGCGGGGGATGCAGGTTCGTGCCCCGGTCCGCGAAGATCCCACATGCTGCGGAGCGGCTAGGTCCGTGAGCCATGGCCGCTGGGCCTGCGCGTCCGGAGCCTGTACTCCGCAATGGGAGAGGCCACAACAGTGAGAGGCCCGTGTACCACAAAAAAAAAAAAAAAAAAAAAATTGCAGAGGAAGGAACACTCCCAAATTCATTCTACGAGGCCACCATCACCCTGATACCAAAACCAGATAAAGATACTACAAAAAAAGAAAATTACAGACCAATATCACTGATGAATATAGATGCAAAAACCCTCAACAAAATACAGCAGAATCCAACAGCACATTAAAAGAATCATACACCATGATCAAGTGGGATTTATCCCAGGGATGCAAGGATTCTTCAGTATACGCAAATCAATGTGATACACCATATTAAAAAACTGAAGAATAAAAACCATATGATCATCTCAATAGATGCAGGAAAAGCTTTTGAAAAAATTCAACACCAATTTATGATAAAAACCCTCCAGAAAGTGGGTATAGAGGGAAGCTACCTCAACATAAAATAGGCCATATACGACAAACCCACAGCAAACATCATTCTCAATGGTGAAAAGCTGAAAACATTTCCTCTAAGATCAGGAACAAGACAAGGATGTCCACTCTCACCACTATTGTTCAACATAGTTTTGGAAGTCCCAGTCACGGCAGTCAGAGAAGAAAAAGAAATAAAAGGAATACAAATTGGAAAAGAAGAAGTAAAAGTGTCACTGTTTGCAGATGACAGGATACTATACATAGAGAATCCTAAAGATGCCACCAGAAAACTACTAGAGCTGATCAATGAATTTGGCAAAGATGCAGGATACAAGCTTAATGTACAGAAATCTTTTGCATTCCTAGACACTAACAACAAAAGATCAGAAAGAGAAATTAAGGAAACAATCCCATTCACCGTTGCAACAAAAAGAATAAAATACCTAGGAATAAACCTACCTAAGGACGTTAAAGACCTGTACTCAGAAAACTATAAGACACTGATGAAAGAAATCAAAGATGACACAAGCAGATGGAGAGACATACCATGTTCTTGGATTGGAAGAGTCAAAATTATGAAAGTGACTATACTACCCAAAGCAATCTACAGATTCAATGCAATCCCTATCAAATTACCAATGGCATTTTTTACAGAACTAGAACAAAAAATGTTAAAATTTGTACGAAGACACTAAAGACCCCGAATAGCCAAAGCAGTCTTGAAGGAAAAAAAATGGAGCTGGAGGAAGCAGACTCCCTGACTGCAGACTGTACTACAACACTACAGTAATCAAGACAATATGGTATTTGCACAAAAACAGAAATATAGATCAATGGAACAAGATAGAAAGCCCAGAGATAAACCCACGCACCTATGGTCAACTAATCTATGGCAAAGGAGGCAAGGATATACAATGGAGAAAAGATAGTCTCTTCAATAAGTGGTTATGGGTAAACTGGACAACTACATGTGAAAGAATAAAATTAGAACACTCCCTAACACCATACACAAAAATAAACTCTAAATGGATTCGAGACCTAAATGTAAGACCAGACACTATAAAACTCTTAGAGGAAAACATAGGAAGAACACTCTTTGACATAAATCACAGCAAGATCTTTTTTGATCCACCTCCTAGAGTAATGGAAATAAAAACAAAAATAAACAAATGGGACCTAACGAAACAAAAGCTTTTGCACAGCAAAGGAAACCATAAACAAAATGAAAAGACAACCCTCAGAATGGGAGAAAATATTTGCAAATGAATCAACGGACAAAGGATTAATCTCCAAAATATGTAAACAGCTCATGCAGCTCAATATTAAAAAAAGCAAACAGCCCAATCACAAAATGGGCAGAAGACCTAAATAGACATTTCTCCAAAGAAGACATACAGATGGCCAAGTGGCTCATGAAAAGCTGCTCAACATCACTAATTATTAGAGAAATGCAAATCAAAACTACAATGAGGTATCACCTCACACCAGTTAGAATGGGCATCCTCGGAAAATCTACAAACATCAAATGCTGGAGAGGGTGTGGAGAAAAGGGAACCCTCTTGAACTGTTGGTGGGAATGTAAACTGATACAGCCACTATGGAGAACAGTATGGATTTTCCTTAAAAAACTAAAGATAGAATTACTATATGACCCAGCAATCCCACTATTGGTCATATACCCTGAGAAAACCATAATGCACCCCAGTGTTCCTTGCAGCACTATTTACAATAGCCAGGTCATGGAAGCAACCTAAATGCCCATTGACAGATGAATGAATAAAGAAGATGTGGTACATATATACAATGGAATATTACTCAGCCATAAAAAGGAACACAATTGAGTCATTTGTAGAGACGTGGATGGACCTAGAGACTGTCATACAGAGTGAGGTAAGTCAGAAAGAGAAAAACAAGTATCGTATATTAACGCATATATGTGGAATCTAGAAAAATGGTACAGATGAACTGGTTTGCAGGGCAGAAATAGAGACACAGATGTAGAGAACAAACATATGGGCACAAAGCAGGGAAAGCAGCAGTGGGGGTGGGGGTGGTGGGATGAATTGGGAGATTGGGATTGACATGTATACACTAATATGTATAAAATGGATAACAAATAAGAACCTGCTGTATAAAAAATAAGTAAAATAAAATTCAAAAAAAATATTCTGAGTTATCAAAAATCACTCATTTTATCATTTTCTGAGAATAGGAAATTTGCATTTGGCTCATGTTTCCATACCCTCTCCCCCAACACATACACACATAAAAATCTAACAGGACCTGATCCTGATGTACAGAGATGTGTGTCAAAGAGGAAAAATAAGGTTAAACTTCATACTGATATTAGAGAACTTACTTTTAAAAATAATCATATGTTGATTCTACTAAAGAAGCATGGCTGTCAAAAGGGCCAAAATGGATTTGAGGGCAAAGCAGAGAACTTAGAATCCAAATTCACAGGTTGTCCTTCTGGCTCTGCCTCCTGCTGTCCCTGTGTGACCCCTGTCTCCTGTACTCAGTCTTGTCCTGAAAAACCAAAGTTGAAACAGCCTCTCTAGGGAATGAGAGCTTCGTTCCTCCTCACTGGAAATTTCATGACAGGCAGTCAAGGTGAAGGACTGTGTCTCAAACTTGGCAAAAAGTAGCAACCATTTAATTATAAAGCGCCCAATGATTTAGATAGTTCCAAAGTGGGTTCACTGTAGACTCTTGACCACTGTGACATCGTCCTTTCAGTGGCTGTAAATGATAGAAGACTTGTGCTTAGCTGAGTTTTTCATGCCTGCTTAAGGATAGAAAAGCGCAGAAGTCTCCATCCTAGTTCCATTTTTATTTGAGGAGGCTTCAATTGCATATATAACTATTAATTTTGATATCTGACAAACAACATCATATCCTAATTCATACATAAAAGTCTGATAGAAAGAAAAAAAAAGGGTTTCCAAAACCTTTTATTGCTGTCTCTTCTGCAAAAGAGGCTTTTCAAAAGGTGATTGAAAAGAGAGCACAGGGCTTCTCTGGTGGTGCAGTGGTTGAGAGTCCGCCTGCCAACGCAGGGGACGCGGGTTCGTGCCCGGGTCCAGGAGGATCCCACATGCCGCGGAGCAGCTGGGCACGTGAGCTATGACCTCTGAGCCTGTGCGTCCGGAGCCTGTGCTCTGCAACGGGAGAGGCCACAACAGTGAGAGGTGTGCTCTGCAGCGGGAGAAGCCACAACAGTGAGAGGCCTGCGTACCGCAAAAAAAAAAAAGAGCACAGCTGAGTTTGAAGCTCGGGCTTCTTGAGCATCATCAGCAATTTATTGAGCAGCAACTGTATGAAAGATAGTGTCTCACACACGGGGACACTGAGATGAATGAGAAACAGTCTCTGCCCTCAAGGCCCTTCCAGTTGAACTGGAGAAACAGAACAGTGTCGGTGTAAGATAAGGCAAACGCCTACTAAATGGCCCCAGGTCCTAGTAGAAGTGATGGGAGTTCCGAGGATGGAGTGATCACAGGAGGTGAGAGCCAAAGTCTGGGTGGACCTGAATGAACAGCAAGCCATATACGGGCACAGAGGATGAGTGGTCACTACAAACAAGATGACTGGGAGGATAGCTATTTTATAATCAGCAGACAATGGCTAGAACAAGGGGTATGTGCAGGGAAAGAAAGAGATTTAAGGTCTAAGCAATAAGCTGGGGCTGGTCCAAAAGTAAAGGAATTGGGGTCTTCTTATCTGCAGGCTGTGGGGAGCCACTCAAAGTTTTTTTAAGCAAAGGTGTAAAAGGTGGTGTTTCAAAAAGATCCGTCTGACATTATGCCTGGAATGATCAACAGGAAGAAAGATTAGTGGTAATAAAACTAGTTAGGTACCATCATACAGTCTGGAAATAAAGGACAGGAGGGTCTGGACTGGGGAAGCAGGCATGAAAATGAAGAGCCCCGTGCAGGAGGTGAGTTCTATGTAGAGAAATAACAGAACATTGTAACTGATGGGCTTGAAAGGGCAGGGGAAGGAAAAGGAGCAGGTCAACACTTGGACAGATATTTATAGAACTCCTGTTGTGTACCAGGCACTGTACTAGGCCCTAGGGAACAATGATCAACAAAATTACTTCAGAAATGACTACTAGATGGGGCGCCTTTGGTGGAATTCTCGGAAAAGAGTTCAAACCCTCACTGTCACCGTGAATTCAGTTCTCTCCATCAACACAGAAACAAACCACAGAAAATTGGTGGGCAGAATGTGTTGCTGGATCTCACTGAACTAGATTCACAGTTTGAGAACTGAGCTGTACTCAGACACATCCATCTGACAGCAACTCTGGTAGACGTCCTTCGTCTAAGCTTGTAAGACACTTAACGGGGTTGGCTTCCATTTCAGTGTCCATTGGCAGCACACAGCAGCTCATCTGAATTTGGAGTCTCTGTCCTTTACCCTTTTCCATTTCTTTTTTATTATCTTTCTACTCACTCTCAAAGCACACGAAAAAAATCACTTTAACATTTGCATGCCCTCCATCTCCAGCGGGGTCCTATTGTTTCTTGGCTGAATTGAGTTGGCAGAAGACTGCAAAACACCCAGGATGATTTCTGCCTCATGGGATGAAACTGTACATCACAGCATGACCTATGTGACAGTCTCACCAGGCCAACACCAGTACTCTTGATGTGGAACAGGTTAGGAAATGTGTCAGTTGAGCTGGAGGGAGAATGGTTGAGTTTTGGGTTACTGTTTCTCCGTGGACATCACATGTATTAAATGCCCTAGGTGTTGATGAGTATCCTATTGCTTGGCTGAAGGTTAATAAAGCATATGGTAAAACGTAGACACTAAATTAGAAGTGACATTTTAACCCTAAATTATTCTCCAGCTTCTAGGGAATACATCCACACTGCCAGATACAATACTGGGGTTTCAGCCATCCTTAGACATAATGACATGCAAGAGAAACAAATTAAAAGTAAATTTGGGGTAGGGGGGATAAATTCGGAGTTTGGGATTAAAATATACACACTACTATATATAAAATAGATAACCAACAAGAACCTACTTTATAGCACAGGGAACTATACTCAATATCTTGTAATAACGTATAAGGGAAAAGAACCTAAAAAAGAATATATATATTCATATATATATGAATAAGTGAATCGCTTTGTTGTACACCTGAAATTAACACAATATTGTAAATCAACTATATTTCACTAAAAATTTTTTTTAATTGTAAAGAAAAAGTAAATTTGCCACCGCCTTCTTGCAAAACCACTCCAGTAATACTACCCTGCTTTGAATAATTGCTTACTGTTTCTCCTTGTTTTCATCTTTCAAAATGTCACATTAGTCCAGCAACCTTTAAGAGCATTTCTAAATCTGTTTGTCATTTATGGTCACTGGATGCTGCAGTTGGGGCCCGGTATTACCCAAACACTACCTGTCTACAGATGTAAAAAGCTTTGGAGATAGGTTACAACAAGCCATTCCCTTTTATCCCTTTCTGAAGTGGAACCAAATTCAAAGGCGTGACCACATATCCAGAGGTGACTCTTGGTACAGAGTTTCAAAAAAAAAACCTATTAGGAGCTAAGTAAAAGGTGTTGAATCTGCTACATTCTGTGCACATTTTCTAATCGTCCATTTCTTTTTCCATCCATACCCTGGCAAGTGATAATAGTTCAGTATAGATTAGCTACTGGTAGTTGTAATATTAGTAGTGGTAATATGTGTGATGATGATGTTAATTTAATTGGAAAACCCTAAGTTAGTGGTTTTTAAACTTTAGCGTACCCAAGAATCACACAGAGTGCACATTTGAAACTCACATCACACTTCTGGGGTTCACCACAAGAAATTCTGATTCGGCAACCCCGGCATGGAGCCCAGGAACCACTGCATGATTCAGAGGCAGGTAATCTGTAGACCACACTGTGAGAAGCACTGACTCTGGAGTTCACCAGACATCAGTTTCTGTACATTAGCTTTTGAGGGCAGGGGGAGAAGATTCGTGCTAAAAGTAAACTGCATGTGTCTTTGGACAGAAAATGCCATTTAATATTCAGCATAGTATCTTATTGAATAACATAACTGGCACTGCAGAGAAATAACTCTCATGTAATAGAAAACCATGCAAAACTTCACTAGATTATTGAAATACAAGTGCCTATGAAAAGCTAATTTTCTTTAAAATACTGTGTCATTTTAGGGGGAAATGCTTCCAGAATAAACGATATCATGCGTTCCATCTAGTGCCTTTCTCTCTGTTGATAACATTTGCATATTAAAATACAGTATATCTACAGTGAGTGCCTATTGCTCTAATTCTCATTAGGCACGTAGGCTCTTAGACTTGAATAGAAAAGCCTGAAGGTGTGAAGTCCTGTGGCTTGAAAACAAGCAGGATACTAAATTCTTCAAGTAGGAATAGTGGAAAGAGGAAGGAAACTCAGATGTTTACTTGGGTGGGAAGTTGTGTGGTCCCATCCATGAGCTTGTTAGGGAGAATTTGAGAAGGGCCCCTGGAGAGCACCCAAAGCTGATTAAAGCTGGATCTTCAGTAACAAGTATTGATTGCACAAAAGGACGTGGCACAAGCGCCAACTGGCAGCTCTTCTTTGCTGTTCACTGAAGGTTGAGCTCTGAGTGAATGTGTGTTATAGGAAATTGCATCAGAAGATTTTAGGAGGATTTTAAGAGTTACTGAAATGCCAAAATGCACTGCTGAAAGATCAGTCATTCATTCAGTCAACATGTAACGAGTATGTATTGAGCGCCTACCCCATGCCAAGCCCTGCACTGAGGGCCAGTGATGTGACTGTGCCTCACTGGAAGCTTATAATAATCACCTGTCCGCCTGAGATGACTTGGATACCTTGACTCAATTAAATCCAAACAGTATGTCAATCACCTAAAGGGGCGGAGGTCAAAATATGAATAGTGGGGATGTAAAAAATATTACTCTCTGAACCAATTGATGACCAATTGAGTCAGTTGCCTTCTCCAACTTCCATACTACCCTTCCTTCTTATTAACTGAACCTTGAGTTTTAAATGAGCACATTTCCGGGACTTCCCTGTGTGGTGCAGTGGTTAAGAATTCGCCTGCCAATGCAGGGGACACGGCTTCAAGCCCTGGTCCGGGAAGATCCCATATGCCGTGGAGCAACTAAGCCCATGCGCCACAACTACTGATCCTGTACTCTAGAGCCCGTGAGCCACAACTACTGAGCCCACGTGCCACAACTACTGAAGCCCACATGCCTAGAGCCCGTGCTCCGCAACAAGAGAAGCCACCACAATGAGAAGCACAAGCACCACAACGAAGAGTAGCCCCTGCTCGCCACAACTGGAGAAAGCCCGCATGCAGCAACGAAGACCCAACACAGACAAAAATAAATAAATTTATTTATTTATTTAAAATATGTATATATGAGCACATTGCCACTTGAAATAGCGTCCACATTTCTCAGCTTTCTTTGTCCTACGTATAACAATGAGACAGTATTGCCCGATGATATGAAAGTAGAGGTGCTCTGTATGAGATCCAGGAAGCCTGGATTTGAAAGGAAAGAGTTGTGCCCTTCTCCCCTTCCTGAATCTTGAGAAAGGGATGTGATAGAGCATAAACAACTATTTTATACCATGAGGACAAGGGCTGTATCCCAGGTATGACACAGCAAAAAGCTAGAACTTCAGCCCATGGTGACTGTCGAGTCACTATACTGTACTACAACCTCAAAACACCTTTCACACGAGAGAGAAATAAACTTTTAAAAGTTGTTTTGAGGAGGCAGGTACTTCCTGTTACAACCAAATTTAGTTCTCAGTGATAAAAATCTATCTTCACCAGCCATGAACAGAAAACCCAGTTCAAGCTGGCCGAAACAGTGGAGGAGAGTTACTGGTCCATGTAGTTCCGAAGTAATACAGACTTTAGGGTAGGTTTGATGGGTCTGCTTAGTGATGCTGTCAAAGAACCGGATTCCTTTCCTCTCTCCTCACCTTCCACAGATGAGCTTCATTATAAAGCTGGCCCCTCTTCAGGGGAGCACAGTGTTGCCAGCAGCTCCTGGCTACTTGCCTCTTCACACACATTCAGGGAGGGGGACATGAGTCCTCTCAGAAAAGTAAGGAAGCTTCTTTCAGATCTTGTCCATTCTTAATAGTCCAAACCGATCATCTGTCCATCCCTGAGCCACTAATATAACCAGGGGGTGAATTTCTCTGGAGCTGCAGTTTCCTGACTGCATCGAGGCACACTGGGGCAGCACAAACAAACTCACAGGGGCACCGCGGCAGAAATTTAAATTTTTCAAAAAGAACACAGATATACCTGTCAGACATCACACACAATTCTACTATTAAGTTGTTTGGACCCAACTACTTAATAAACAAAAGTGTTAGATTTGTAGGGGTTTATTTTATTTGTTGGTTTGGGTTTGGGTTTCATTTTTTCTTTCTTGGCCTAAGGGCACCATGAAAATATTAATGAGACACTTACAGGTACTGTGAACCAAGAAAGGAACCTTTGGCCTAGAGTCTCAGTCCTGGAGTCAGAGGTGGAATTAGCTTCCCCCAGATTATGGGGGCTGCACAGAGAGGTGTGGATTTACAAGTGAAAACTGGGGTGATTGCTAAGAAAGCAGAGACTAGACATGTGGGAGGCAACCACAATGTCCATAGGCCCTTGGAAGAGCTAAACCCTGCATTCTTCTTACGAGAGAATTGCCTTTGTTTAGGAAAATACAATAAGTCCTTTGGGGTGAAAGGTGAGACCCTTGAAGGCTTGGGATCAGCAGGAGATAATACAGCAAAAGAGAAAGCAAAACGTCCTTTGTTAGAAGTAATAGGAATGTGGAGATAGGGAAAGAGGAGAGAAAAGGGAAAGAGAAGAGATCTGAACCACAAACCAGAGTTGTCAAATCTTTGAAGAACACCAGCATTTCGTATTCTATTTTAAGTATCTATATTACTGCAATATTCCAACCTGCCAAACTTGAGAAAAATCTATTACCCAGGTGAATAGGGTTTTCTTTTTCAGGAAATCAAAGAAAGGCTGAGGTCCCTGCTTACATTGACATCATTTAAAAGAGGAATAGCACCTGTAAAATAATTGTGTCTCTGCAGGGATCTAATTCAGTGGAGCCAGAGACAACAGGAGAATAACCTGCCTCCTTTCCCCTACCACCCTCTGCCCCCCAAATTAGTAGAAATTATAGAGAGGGCACAGAATAGTGGTTCTCAATCCTGCCTACATATCTAGAGTCACCTGGGGAAGCATTTAAAAAGAAACAGTGACGTTTTTCCCCACCCTAGACCAAGTAAATAAAAAATCTCTACGGTTGGGGCTCAGAAATCTATATATTTTTTAAAGCTCCCCAGATGATTCTAACGTGTAGCCAAGGTTGAGAACCACTGGTCTAGGACATTCCACAAATCAAGGAATAGACCTTGAAGGGAAGAGAGACTCCTTAACTTGGGAGTGGAGGAGGGGTTGATATGGCTCCTCTTTGTCCCACTTGAATTCTTTTTTTTTTTTCTTAATTTATTTATTTTTGGCTGCGTTGGGTCTTCGTTGCTACGCTCCCGGGCTTTCTCTAGTTGAGGCGAGCGGGGGCTACTCTTCATTGCGGTGCACAGGCTTCTCATTGCGGTGGCTTCTCTTGTTGCAGAGCATGGGCTCTAGGCAGGCAGGCTTCAGTAGTTGTGGCTCACGGGCTCAGTAGTTGTGGCTTATGGGCTCAGTAGTTGTGGCTCACGGGCTTCAGTAGTTGTGGCTCGTGGGCTCTAGAGCACAGGCTGAGTAGTTGTGGCACACGAGCTTAGTTGCTTCGCGGCATGTGGGATCTTCCCGGACCAGGGCTCGGACCCGTGTCCCCTGCTTTGGCAGGTGGATTCTCAACAACTGAGCCACCAGGGAAGCTCCATGTCCCACTTAAATTCTCTCCACCAAACCAAGGTCTATAGAAAAGGCCTGGACCGAGTCGTGAGATCCAGGATCTAGTCCTAGCTTTGCAGTTCACTACCTTTGCATGATTTGAGGTAAGTCACTTAATTTTTTATCTCTCCGAACCTCCGTAAAAGAGAAGTGGGCTTGATAAAATGACGTCACTTTCCCAAGTTCTCAGAGTACCTTATCGGCATTCACTGTCTGACACTAACAAAGGCCAAATCAGAGGGAAACCACGATTTCTCCTCCCCATTTCAGAAACGTAAAACCTGAAATGCAGAGAGCCCAGGTAACTCCCCACACAAGAGCAGGTGAGGTGAGGATGGCTGCTTTCTTCATTAGCCATGGTTTGGTTGTCATTTACAGGGGATTTGGGTTTCTTGTACAGGATATGTGGAGACAGCAGTGTTTTTCTTAAATACCAATCCATTTCTTATCAGGGATCTTATTAACTCTGAGGAAGAATAGAAGAGTAAATGGTATACTTATTTGGAAGTTTGATTTCTCTCTCTTTCTTTTTCTGGTTGTTTTTCCTGCTGTCTCCCATAAGTATCTGCTCTTCTTTTAAAATATGAATAGATTTGATAGCTTTCTCCTAAAAACAGTGATTCTCAACCAGAGACAAATTTGCCCCTCCCTCCCACCCAGGGGAGCATCCAACAATATCTACAGATATTTTTGTCATAATGTGGGGGGCGGGGAAGTGGGTGCTCCTGGCATGTAGTGGGTAGAAGCCAGGGATGCTGCTAAATATCCTACAATGCACAGGACAGTCCTCACAACAAAGAATTATCCAGCCCAAAATGTCAATAGTGCTGAGGTTAAGAAAACCCATCCTAAAACGTGAATGAGATTTGTCACCCCTGTTTCACAGGAATTTCAGTTTCTGAGCATATCACAGTTAAGGTGCTTTTATCCCTGATGCATTTAGCGACAGCAGTGACTCCTGAAGATCAAGTAGCTCATGACAGCAAGAGTGTTCTTCAGTAGGAGGGAATTAAATAGCTGTATAAAATCCCAATATTTATTCAGCTTTTGTGTAACATTATTTACAGGCACTGGAACTACTTACGGGCAAAAATGTCATAACTGTAAGACAATCACAGAAATTGCCTTCATGAGTACAAAACCTGCAGAGGCTTTTGTTTCCAGACTTTGAGAGAAGTGGACTTTGGGACCCCTAGAAATTGAGATGTTCAGGCTCCCTCACTGACAAGTTCCGTGGGAGATAAACAGGTTTTGTTTTAAGTATGTATATGTGTAAAAAATGATCTGAAGGACTCACATCAAACTTAATAGTGGTTTCCCATAGGGAAAGGGAGAAGAGAAAAGAGAAAGATGGGTTAGAGGGGGAGAAACAGGACTTCATCTTTTTCTTTTTTTTTTTTTTAAAGAAGATGTTGCGGGTAGGAGTTTATTAATTAATTTATTTATTTTTGCTGTGCTGGGTCTTTGTCTCTGTGCGAGGGCTTCCTCCAGTCACGGCAAGTGGGGGCCACTCTTCATCGCGGTGCGCGGGCCTCTCACTGTTGTGGCCTCTCCCGTTGCAGAGCATAGGCTCCAGACGCGCAGGCTTAGCAGTTGTGGCTCACGGGCCCAGCCGCTCCGCGGCATGTGGGATCCTCCCAGACCAGGGCTTGAACCCGTGTCCCCTGCACTAGCAGGCAGACTCCCAACCACTGCGCCACCAGGGAAGCCCCATCATTTTTTATAAATCAGCTTTATTGAAATATAATTTCCATACAGTAAAATTCACAAGCTTTAAATGTGCAATTCAGTGGGCTTTGACAAATGTATATAGTTGTGTTAAGTCCAATAGAATTTTTAATTTTTCATATTTGAATCTTGTACAAGAAACTTATGTTTTTTATTGTTTATAATTTGTATTTTGGTTTATAATTTAAAAACATGTTTTTAGAAAAACCGTTCAAAATTATGTAATCATACTGCCCCTCATTTTGTAAAAGCGACTTACAAAGATGCATGAAGCATAGCAAAATAACATAACTGGAAATGAAAGGGATGTAAAAGGAGAAACAATAATTTAAATTGGAGCCAAGTTTAAGAATGCAAACCATGAATTCTCATTTCCTCTTTATACGTAGGACATTCAGACTTTAAGCTTCCAATCAGTCATCCTCGCTTATATGTTTGAGAACTTCATTGAATTTAGGCTCCTATTTAGCAAATTCAATTTGCTCTCCTTCCTTTTAAGTATTCATGATAACTTATAATGTCAGTGTTTTTCATAAGCTCATTGAAGGCTAACCCCCAAATATTGTTTGCCCATGAGAAAGCAAGAGTTACATGAGCCAGGTTTTAAAACTAAAGTTATCCTTGGTACTAACAAAGAAGGTAGAGACTGACTTAAGGTAACTTTCTATGAAAAGCCAACTTCTGCTGGAATTCAGGAACCAAGTCTTGTAAAACCATGAAGTCCCCTGTGTAGGGCAGCGGTTTGCTGGAGCCAGCTTCTACTAGCTTACCAGGGTCAATTGTCACATTTTGGGGAATTTTGACAGCTGGTTGTTAAACACATCCATTATTAAAAATCAGATTACATAAACTTATGATTAAAGAAATTTCATTAAAAACAAAGGTAATAGGGCTTCCCTGGTGGCGCAGTGGTTGGGGGTCCGCCTGCCGGTGCGGGGGACGTGGGTTCGTGTCCCGGTCCAGGAAGATCCCACATGCCGCAGAGCGGCTGGGCCCGTGAGCCATGGCCGCTGGGCCTGCGCGTCCGGAGCCTGTGCTCCGCGACGGGAGAGGCCGCGGCAGTGAGAGGCCCGCGTACCACAAAAAAAAAAAAAAAAGGTAATAAATATTTAAAGCTCATCACTTCCTAATTATATTACTACATTTTTACCATTAGCTGTGCTCTTACAGTTATTTACATCTGTTTATGCGTGTATGGTGATGTTATGTAACAGTGTGCCCATGCACATTCCTTCCCAATGCCATATTCAGATGTCACTTTGGTAACTTGAAATTGCCTATGGTGAGAATGTTTGCACCACAGAAATCAGCAAATCTACAAAACAGGACTTGATTTATCACTTTATTGATTGTCTAGACATAAGAAAGTGATGGGGAAATTTTTAGTCACGCAGATTAAACTTAAAAATGTGGGCTTCCCTGGTGGCTCAGTGGTTGAGTGTCCGCCTGCCGATGCAGGGGACACGGGTTCGTGCCCCGGTCCGGCAAGATGCCACGTGCCGCGGACCGGCTAGGCCCGTGAGCCATGGCCGCTGAGCCTGCGCGTCCGGAGCCTGTGCTCCGCAGTGGGAGAAGCCACAGCAGTGAGAGGCCCACATACCACAAAAAAAAAAAAAAAAAAAAAATGTGTCATGTGTGTAGCCATTACATTGAGGGAAAAATGAGGAAATATTCTTCCAGTATTCAGAAACTACTATGCACTTCAGCAGAGAAGTCCCTCACATCATTGCCAAACAAGTAAAGTTCCAATATATATCTTCATTGTTTCATTTGTCTTACTCATTAGTGTAAACAAAATATCAACCAGCAGCCATGTTGGAACTACAGTGATTTGTCAATTGCAACTATTAGGTTGGCCTCAAACGCACAAGCTCTGCAAAAATCAACAGAAGCATTCTGTGAGAATCAATTGACAATATGAAATTTATAGTCAAGAGTATTGAAATTTTTATTATTATTTATAAATTGTAAAGGATGCTACCCATCCTTTATATCAGTAAAATGTATAATAAACTTCTGTAGGTATATTATGCATATGTTTTCCCCCATATTTACCAGCACACTATTGCCTGGAGCTGAAGATCTCAGGGCACTAAACATATGCTAAAGACTTTTTTGTTCGGCGCCCAGGCTAAGAGTACAGTTAGGTAGAGGGATATAGTTGAAAGTCCCAATGATGATTTTCTTCACACTATTCCAGAAAAAAAGAATGCTCTTTCCTGTGCATAGACTCTTCCCTAACTCCCAGGCAACCCTTTCACAAATGGCCAAGCAGACTGGGTAGAGGATTTTGAATGTCTCAAAGCAAAACAATTACAATTATTGCAAGGAAAATGTTTGAATGTGTGCCTTACTGATGAGATAACCAAGGAATCATTTGCTCATACAGAGACTAAGCATTAATCCACCAGTGGTGGGGTCTGAGTGAACAGGGCTGGTCCTGGGCATCATTGCAAAGTGTGTGTGTTTGGCCGTTTCTCATCTCTTACCTTGGAGCTTACCCCTCTACTGCTCTAGAGGTGATAATGCCTCTTCACCCACTGTCTTTTTCCATTCCCAAAGGCTTTGCTCTTCCTTCATCTACTTAAAAAATAGAGTAGCTAGCTCTGGAAACCAACCTATGTAGTCTAGTAGCAAACTCGGATGACTTCAGAGGCCAGACCTTCTCTGTCTAAGATGCACTTAAATGCAAACTTTTCAATATATGTGCACGTCAAATAAATTGTATCTACAAGAAAAATTAGCCCACAGGCTGTCAGTTAGTGAGCTCCAAGTCTAATCTTTCAAGGGCTATTGGCAAGGTGGTAGATTGGTGTGAAGTAAAAAGGTGGGCATTTGGAGGCTGACTCACCTGGACCTGAATCCTGGATTTCTGTCTTAATGTGTGACCTTGGAAAAATTACTGAATTATCTGAACCTTGGCTTTCTTATCTGTAAAATGAATTGTTAAAGAAAGAAATAAGTGAAGATAGATAAACCATCAATAAAGAGAAGACAGCTCAATAAACATTCCAATTCTTTCTTGCTATTGAATGACCCAGGGGAAAACTGAAAGATCACCCAGCTCCCAATACCCAACGAAGTTAATTTTTGATGATGAGATTTTAGGAGCTGAATTTAGGGTGCAGGTATCTGAAGAAACATAGCCAGGGCATGGCCTCAGTAGCCAAGTAGGCAGCTGTCTACTGTACTTATTCAAGACATAAGAATAAGACTGTGGGAGATTTGCTTCTGCTACAGAACTAGTCTTAGAGAAGCATGGCAGGGGTAAGAAGGGAAGGTAGGATGCCAGACCTTGCATTTTGGAAGTACTTTGGTCTGATTTTTTTCCTCTCCACTCCTTGAGTCAAAAACTTAAATTAGGGCTGTGACTACCCATAGAAGCTCCCCTTGTTCCTTCTGCCCATGCCCTGCTCCCCACCCCTCCGCAGAGCTCAGAGTGGTCCTGTAAGAGTATGGGGGGTTTTTCCCAGCCTTCCACAGAAACCACTGTGTTTGAAGATTCCTTCCAGAAATGGTTTATGTGACTTGTGGTTGTAGTTTGAATAGTAGAAGAATTCTTTCCTCTACATTTTCATGTGTGCCATATGATCTGAGTAAAGCAGCAGCTCCAAACATGAGATAATATGTGGAGGAAATGTCATCTAGCTTGGAAGGGAATATTTGGCATTGAAAGTTTGCCCAGATTTAACTAAAAAGAACCATGTAACCTCATTCTTAGGATCATAGCCCATCAATTCAGAGAGGTTGTTTAAAAGACAACCTCTCTCAGGTTATGTTCATTTTGAGCTGATCCATGGAAAAACCATTAAAAAATGAAAACATGATATCAATTCTAGAATGTTATTCATAGCTGTTTGACTCAGCCTTAAAAGGACTGCAAGGACTTGATGCCTGGTGTATTGTCAGACTCTCAATAAACTGTTGATGGATGGGTGGATAAATAAATGTATGAATGATTTTAGATATTCAGGAGCAACGAAAAGTGTGCTTGAGCATCATATATTGTATATCTCAATAGAATCTATAATGAGTTGCTTTATTGAGTTGGCTCCATTTTGATACGCTGAGATGAATACATATGTATATTTCATAGGAAGATCAATTATGAGCAAGCCAAAAATGTGCTCTGTTTCCTAAACATCTTTAAATACGTTCTATATAACTTTGCTTCGGTATTTGACCAATGCATCCAACATTGTTCTGTGAAACAACATAGCCTGGGAATTTTTTCAGAATAATTGATGTACTACAAAGAAACCATGAGTAACAAGTGGGAGAATGAAACTGCCTTCCAGACTTTTGGATGAGAAAATTCCCAGAAATGTTGGGAACTGCCGGAAATGCCTGGTTGTTAATGCAACTAGCCATGCAAATCATCTTGGGCTGGAAGCCAGACATTTCCCACTCTGTTTTGTGACAGCTCCCCTCTGGGGAGCAAGGCCGGTTCCTCCAAACCAGCAGCTGTGTAACAGACCACCACAACGTGGCCAAGATGATTCTCAGAGCCGTTTCCTCTCACGGCTGCATGCCTTCTTCGTTAAAGAGATGCCTCTGTCAGGAGTGAGGCTGACTTTCTTTTTACTGCTAGTTTACCCTTGACCTACCTTAAATTATAGATTATCATCTCCTGAAGGCAGAATCCGTGACCAAGTTACCTTTGCATCTCTTCCCGTTCCCACCTCCCACTGCCATCGCGCCCGGCCTGAAGGGGGCGCTCCAAGGGGACAGTTGAATTGAACGGAACACCAATTGTATCCAGTCCTGATGATATTCAATAATTACTCTCTTTTATACAAAGTGGAATAACTCCTTCGGGAAATGGCAGAAATCAGAAAAGACATTTAGAGCAGCGACTTAACCTCTCAGATACTCCCCCAAAGCCCTGTAGAACTGCTGCGTGTTACCCGGAGTCTGGGGCCTCTTGGGAGCTTGTGGCGTGGGGACGGATTAAAGGTTTTCTCCTTTCCGTGCTGGCTCCCAGCGCAGCCAGAAGCAGGAAGTATAGCCCCCGGTGTTAAAAGAACACTTTACACACAGCTCTGGAGCAATACACCGCCTCCACCCCTTTTTGGGAAAAAATGTTGGGACATGGAACTAAAGAGCCTAGCAGCCACATTCTCAGAATATTTGAAATGATACTCATCTTTTAACAAAGGCTTCTGTGCATCCACAAAGCGGAAGCAGACCCTGTTCCTCTGCCTCGCGCTGGCTCTGTCCTTGGGAGCCTGAGCTCTTTGAGGTGATGCCCTGCCAGGCGGGCCGGGAGCACATCCTCACATCCTCGCAGTGCCATTCCAACACCACAGGGGAGAGATGCTAGAGAGACACACAGTCTCCTGAACCTTTTTCTGTGTATTCCCCTCTGGATGGCAAGCACCCTGCATTGTGTATACACGTGCGTCTTCTGAACCCAGCCATAAATAAATGCAAGCTGTCTTATTCAGACAATAACAACATATAAGAGAAAGAAAAACAGTCACTAACAGGAAAAGAAAAACCTGTTCTTTGTCCCAAAAGAGAGAAACCCTTTGTGTTCAGAATAAACACCTTTAGCTTTTTCATGGAAAAAATGTATTTTTTGTTTATTATCTATAGTTACCACTTCCTAAATCCTTTTAGTTTAGAAAGACTACGCCTGACAGAGCTTTTGTATTTTTCTTCCCACAGTTAAGCAGAGCCACTCACTGCTCCACACAGGGTCTGTTCTAGTATTAAAAGTCATTTCTTTTGGCACAGATTTTAACCTGTCTTAAAATGATAACCATGCGGTCTTGATAAATTATTTGAAAAGCTTCTCCTAAGGTGGCTTTGGTGGTTTTGTTAAGACATTTATTTTAAGAGTATCTCTCAATAGAATTTATCAGTGAATTACTTTATGTATTCCCAGCATTAAATTATTTCCGCTCTAAGAATATTATAACTCCTTTCCTCACAGTGATGAAAAAAATGAAACTATCCTCAAACAGTGCTAGGCTGGGTACTGACCTTATGTCAGTAATTTTTGGAATGTTCCCACCAGAAGTTATAAATTATAAATATAAGGCCCAGAAGAGAGAGAAACATTAAAGAGTGAGGAAAACAGCAATTAGAGTTTCACATAAATACCATCAACTGGAGAACAACAAATCAAGCACATGGGAGGGGAGTGGTATTGTTCAAGCTAGGATGTGGGGAGATGGGAGGGAACATAGAGAGAGCTGAAGGCCGGGTAAATAAAGCACACCAGGAAAAGAAGGATTCAGTGTCCATTATTCCAGAGAAAATGGGCACTTTCTGAGGTAGGTTTCTCTGCAACCTTGGAGATTCTAGTTTGTTCCTTCACTGATAAACAAAAAGTTAGCAGTGATAACATCCTTGATAACACTTCCTCTGGAATGTATAACATTCCATGTTTCTGCTTCATAGTCACCACCGGACATGCATGAGTCAGACTGAGAGGTGGGGAATTTGCTGGGCTGCTCATGGGACCATTGAAGTTATAGTCAAGGCTTATGAGGTGTGGACTTGCTATGCTTCTTTCTCTTTCAGCTCATCTTGTACTAAGAGCCATAGGTGATTTCTTTATCTCAGAACAGGCTATCTTAAGTGTGAGGTTAAAGGGCAAAGCTTGCCAGAACAGTAGATGGGACTGCAGACTGGAAACCTGAACCTTGTTTGTCTGGTCATGCTGTCGTAAAATAATAGTAGCTAATTAAGGGCTTAGTACAGCGCCTAATTATATTCATTATCTTCACTTATCTTTCACAATAAGTATGTCAAAGACTATTATTATCCCAATTTTATAGATGAGGAAACTAAGAAGTCAAAAAAAAGCTTGCATTTCTATAGCTCACAAAGGATACAGCAGAGACTTAAACCCAGGTCTCTTTCCAGAGTTCACCGTCTTAATGTGTCCCCTCCTACACAATAATAAAGGGAAGTTACTATTATTTTTTTTCTGAAAGCAGCCAAAAGAAAGTCTGCCTAGGATATAATTAAATAGCAATTCATAATAGAGGAGAGCTACTTGTGTCTGGAAAATTTTCCCTTAAACAAGCCTCTTCATATTATTTTCGGGCACATCCATTTTATAAAGAGGGCTAAATTGAATATGTTGTTAATTTGCTTATAATAGTTCTAAATTGTCCATGTCCTTGAATAGATACAAGGTTTCTCAGGCTGGGCTCTAAGGAAGAACCCACCCCACCCGTGGGTGATCCACCCTATGGACCTATCCCCTCAGGGAACAATTTACATTAAAATGTGCGAAAGAGATGTCCAGTCAAGTCGAAACTGTACCGTGTCATAACAGGATTACACACAAAAAGAGAATGAATGGTACCATGATTAATTTTGACCATAAATTTAAAGTACCAAATAAGTGTGAAAAAGTAGATGATATGGTAGTTTGTAGGAGAGAGATTTTGCTGCAGCTCTGGAAGTCAAGAAAGAGCAAAGTGAGATGATTAATAAAGTTTTGAGTTGCACAGATCTGGGTTTAAATCTACCATTATGACCTTGAGCTAGTTATTTGACCTCTCTCAGTCCAACTTCTTCATCTGTAAAATGGGAATTTGGGGATTCAGTAATAAATGTAAAATGTTTAGCATGGTGCTCTGCCTGTTCTTATTGTAATATAATTGTCTATTTGTCTGACAGTCTCCTCCATTAGCCTGTGACCTCTTCAAAAACTGGATTTATGTCTTTATCTTTGTGTCTCTGAGCCTTTGATATAGTGCTTAAGCTCATCCCCACTCCTGTTGTTTCCTTCTATGTGAAGGATATTCCATTATCATATTATTCCTGGTTTCTGTCTGCTCTTGACATATTCCCCACTTGGAGAAGAGAATGGATTACCTGATTGATGAGTCAAGAAGGCCTTACCATCTGTACTCTTCACATCCTCTTGGGAGTGAAGTTTCTGCAGGGAGCGTGGCATCTCTTCTGCTCTTCCACACCGTAAATCTTACTGTTCAGTGCCTCCATGACTTAGTAGACAAGAGACCTAACTCTGGGGTCCTATAATATGAGGCCCATTTCCACACAAATCTTGAGGGGCAAAGGAAGACCTAGCTGGAAAGATAGATTAAAACCAGACAGTGAAAAGATCTTCTTATACCTCCATGGCATGACATTTTGGCAGATTCCTTAAAACATATAGATAATGATAAAGAATGGAAAGAGTCTACATGAGTAAGCCCAAAATCATACTTGTTTTTGTTTTTAATGTTTGGATATTTTTGGCGTGGGGGAGGGGTGCAGGGGAATGGGGAAGGTTGTTCTTTGCATTTTTGTTTTAATTTGTTGAGGGGCTGAAGATGAGATATCAATATTTTAAGTTCTTTGCAGAATTCATTTTTGTCTTATCTTTAAGTTATTTTATACTAAGGTACTAATAAACCCTTCATTTGATGAATGGACCTGCTAAGTCAGTTTTTCTCCAAGTGTGGTCCAGGGACCATCTGCCTCAGAATTACCTGGAGGGCTTCAGAATACAAATTACTATGCCTCACCTCAAACCTGCCAAACCAGAATCCCTGGGGGCATGGCCTTGGAATATGATTTTAACATTCTCCCCAAGGGATTTTTATGTTCATTGTATTAAGGGCAACACCTGCCAAAAGACAAGTGAATTCAATTTAAATGTACCTAGAAGAGGAAATTATGTTTGTGTGTGTGTGTGTGTGTGTGTGTGTGTGTGTGTGTGTGTGCAGTTATTGCTAAATCAGTTAACTGACCATTCTGATTACTGCTACCGACCGTTCTGATTACTGCTATGATCCTTTTTCCCTATAGACCAGAGCAGCCCTGCTTACTCAGCTGAGGATATCATCAAAACCCCAGCTGGGCCTTTTGTCTATGTGTCTTTCTGATAGATCTTATGAAAAAAATAATCGTTTTAAAACCCTTAAAAACTTAGAGACTGGGCTTCCCTGGTGGCGCAGTGGTTGAGAGTCCGCCTGCCGATGCAGGGGACGCGGGTTTGTGCCCCGGTCCGGGAAGATCCCATATGCCGCAGAGCGGCTAGGCCCGTGAGCCATGGCCGCTGAGCCTGCGCGTCCGGAAAACTTAGAGACAAACACATACTTTTAAAAGAACAAGAAGAACCCTTACAATTCTTCCAAAGAATCGTAGCTACATCCAGTTTTCCTCTTCTGGTTCTAAGTGTCTAGAGGTAATAGACGGGAACTTCAACACAGAGGAACATTCTTAGGTACGGATTGCAAGCTTTTATCCCACCACACTGCCCTCCTTCTGTTGGCAAGTGTGGGAGACGCTCTGCTTAGGCCTGCTTTGTTTCTCGTTATAGATCATGCAACAGATGAGTGACCACCGCTACGACAAACTCACTGTGCCTGATGACACGGCCGCAAACTGCTTATATCTAAATATCCCCAATAAAGGCCACGTCTTGCTGCACCGAACCCCAGAAGAGTATCCAGAAAGTGCAAAGGTAAAAAAAAAAGTCCTTCCTGCCACAGCAGCTGAGTAGGCCTCCCTTTGCAGCCTTCCTGCCTAGAGATTTTTTTCACAATAGAGTGACAAATAACAGGGCTTCCTTTTCCCCTATACACATCATTAGGAAAGCCAAAAGGATAACATAATTTATTTATTTATTTTTATATGATTTTTTTAACATCTTTATTGGAGTATAATTGCTTTACAATGGTGTGTTAGTTTCTGCTTTATAACCAAGTGAATCAGTTATACATATACATATGTTCCCATATCTCTTCCCTCTTGCGTCTCCCTCCCTCCCACCCTCCCTATCCCACCCCTCAGAATGGGAGAAAATATTTGCAAATGAAGCAACTGACAAAGGATTAATCTCCAAAATGTACAAGGATAACATAATTTAGGGCCGAAGGAAAGTTTATTTAAACTCGCTCTTCTCGTTAGTGTCATTGGTCACTAATGCATGCAAAGTAATTGAGATGATCATGCCTGGTATTCAGACCTTTTCAAATGAGTATTTGGATCTCCCAAGTCTGTGCTCCAGCTCTGATTAAATGTACTTCCTGACACTGACATGCTCATTAGGCATAGAGACCTACAATTAGATGGCCAACCGCGTCATTGTTTTCTGACAAATCTAAGCTGCCCCTCATCAGAGGGTCATTTGTTTCTTCAGTCAGAGAAGTAGGAATGACCCAAAGAGAAGGGTGCTCAAAAGCAGGGGCTACGCATCCTAGGCAACAAAGGCCTGAAAGGATAGAACAAGAAGAAATATAAATGCAGCACACTTGGAACCAGCCAACTGGTCCCTCCAAGCAGCTCTGCATTTATGTTCCAGCCAGGGAATTGCCCCCTCCGTATGGAATTCCTTCCTGGTCTGAGAAAATCTTCCCAGTCTTTCAGGGCACTCTGCCAGTCTCATCTGTATACTTTGGTAATTTCAATTTAATCATACCAAGCAGATTAAGGGTGTTGGTCCATAGATCCTTCAAGTGTTCATATCTTTTTTAGGCATTTCAGTATGTTCATCTCTGTCCAGAGGAGCAAGATATTTATAGTAAGCATTACAGAAGAGTCTTAGTAACCACTGATCTCTCTCTCTTTTCTTTAATCTTAAGCTTTAAAACTTTTAGGAAATAGTTTATGCTACTTTTTAAATATGCAATACTGTATAATTACTAGGCTTATCCTCCTAGTCAGGAAGGATCCCCCTCAGCAGATTAAAAAGAGAGCAGGGGAAGAGGATAAATAGATAATTTTTTTTTCTTCTTCCATGGCTGAAAGTGTGAACCTGAGGAAAATATAGGACCCCTGACCCCCTGGACTGGGGCTTAACCAGCTCTCAGATGAATAGTGGGTCTCACAATTTAATGTGCATCAGAGTTGTTAAAAATACAGGTTCCTAGACCTCCCCACCTTAGAATCTGCAATGTCAGTAAGCACCCTGGTCACTGAACTCACTTGAAGAAACACAGCTCTGGATCATTCGTCCCCCTTCAGCCACACCAATCATCCGATAACAAGATGATCGTTAACTGCTTCTGAATTCAGCCCTGGGTCTACCACCAAAAACAGTAACATCATGTTTATTGAGTGCTTCCCCTGTGCCAGGCACACCGCATGTACTGTCTTATTCATTCCTTACAGCAGCCCTGTGAGGGTGCTATTATTACTCCAGTCTTACAGAGAAATAATCCCAAGGGGATGCCACTTGACCGAAATTACACTTGGAGCAGTAAGTTGGCAGAACTGGGGCTGGAACCCAACTCTGTGTGGTTCCAGCACTCTTAATTAACCACTGTACCAAAGTACATCCTACAGAAGCATGGTAGATTGTTTTTAGGCAGTGTGTTTTCAAGTGATTTTGCCTTTTTTTTAAAAAAAAAAGTTCTTTGTTTTATCATCAGAGAAAAAATCTGTGGACTGTTAATTTGAAGGTTTGACACATGCTTTCTTTCTATTCGTGTCAAAAGATGCTCTAAAATTCACACACCTGTAATTTAAAAGCAGTTTGACCTGAAATCCTTCACTTAAATTATACTTTGTCAAGTTTTTCCAATGGTCTTATTAAGGAAAGGAACACTATAGTTGAGAGGGTTTTGAAGCGTGGAGAGAGAGTCATACTCAGCCTGTAAACACGTCCACCAACTTTCATATATCACTTAATCTAGCAATGACAAGGGCAGAGTAAAGGCCTTTCTAGTAACAACCACATTTCTGACACATCTTCGGCTTTGAGGTTAGAGCATAGAGCTAGTGGTTAACCAATGCTGCTAGCTCTCTGGGTATCGCTGTAGGCATGTGTGTGGTCTTGGTTCCATGCATATCTTGGGGTTCAATGGGTGAAAAGCCTAAACTTACAAGCTAAATGAATCCTCTACCCCAGGTGGAGGGGGTGGGCCTGGGGGCCAGGGAAGACAGAGGCAGAAACATAAGCCTTCTTCTCTACTTTTCCTTGATTCCTCCTGCAGGTTTATGAAAAGCTGAAGGACCATATGCTGATCCCCGTGAGCCATTCTGAAATGGAAAAGGTGGACGGGCTGCTGACCTGCTGCTCGATTTTAATTAACAAGAAAGTAGACTCCTGAGTCGCAGTCCCTCCCTTGTTGCCGGCAACACTGCACTTGTAAGGCCGATAACTGTACCCATTCCTACCGTTTTCATTGACAATCTTTTATGCCACTCTGCTACTAACACTGGTCTACAATTCTAAATTTAATTGCTTCGTTCTGCACCTCCCCCAGCCCCTCCCCTCGAGGTGGTACCTAAACTGTGGATTTGCTCAATGAATTAAGCAATCTAGAAAATATAGAGCTAATGAATTATTCAAATGTGATTAATAATTGTAAGGAAACACTCATTTTAGTGTTTGTATTATCAGTGTGAAAATTGTTTATTTGCCAATATAAACCGAAGAATGTCTTTTTGATCAGTCAGCTAAGCTGGATTTTCTTTCTGTATATCATTAATTATCTTTGGCTCCTATGAAATTCCCTGGTCTGTGGATCCTCCTCCTTTCCCTCTTTGTTTCCATCTGAAGTATGAAAACTTTCCCACTTCTATCACAGTCACCTTGACCTTGGGTAGAATCCGGGGTCTTGCCTTCTGCACATCTCCCTGCAGGTCGACCCTGTCTGCCAGCAGTCTTTCTGCCTCGCCGCTACATCTGCCACCACCACCACTTACCCGCAGAGGGTCAAACAGGCCCCTCAGCAGAACCGTGACCAAAATCAGAGCGGCTGTTTAGGGGAAGTTCACTGCACAGAGGCACATCCCAGTGGGGTTTGCCCCAGAGATCTAAATTCTAGAAGAAGTAGGGCACCACACCTAGGAAGGTGAATTCAGCACCAGATGGTTGCTAGGGGGTTGCAGATCAAGAAGCTTGGACACACCCCATGAGTACAACACTTTAGAAAGTCTTTAAGTCACATTCCGTGAATTTTTGTTTTATTACTGGCCATATACAGACCTTGGGGAATAGACTTATTTTTTTCTTTCAATTTACTTTCATTTCCCCCCATTATGACTCACCCTGTTTCCAGGCTTCTACCCCTTAATCTACAGAGTTATTTTTTTGCTGACCTACAGAGTTATTTCTTTCAAAAGACACATTACATCTAAAAATGATTATTGATGGTCTAGTGCGAGCCAGATGGAGCATGTTCAGGAAGTGATAGGCTTGGTGCTTGAAATCAGCCGCAGACAATGGACAATTCTACTTTGAAATATCCATGAATATTTACTGTGGAATTCAATTAAAACTTCTCTCCTCTGTAGCCTTCCAATTACACAACCTTAAACTGACACGAATCTCTTAATAAAGAACAATGCCGCAGTGAAGGGAGAGATGGTTGTCTTTTACTTAAATGAAAGAATCAGTCTTTTAGCAGACCAGGGAAATGGTACTTTCCAAGGAATGGTGACTGATCCAGGCATGTTATCAAACTTCCCAGTCATCTCCACCTTTCCTGTATTGCCTATGGCTAAGATTAAGATTCAGGGAGTTTAAGGAATGCTACTTCACGTCTTGCTAGGCTCACCTAACGTGTTTGTAATCAGACATTCCTCATGTTTGGTGACCAAGAGAGAATACCTTCATTCATTTCATCTCCCCCTGAACAAATGGAAGTGAGAAACCTCTGAGCAAACCAAGACAACCTTAACTACTATTTTTTTCATTTATTCGATCATTTTATGTCAGACTTAGAAGAAGTTCCTTCTCCTCCTTCTTTTTCTTTTTGCTTGACTTTAATATTCATATCACGTTCAAATATCTAATTTCATGCATCCTATGGCTGAAACGTATCTTGGTCACTGGCATATTTCCAACTGTCTCATCATGGGTGAATAATATGTTTTTGCCACAGAGAGAATGAATGTTACCCACATGCCCAAGTTAATAAAGAAAAATCGTCCTCAGTAGTTATGGTTGCCCTTTGGGGTTAAATCCGGCCCTATGCTGGCAAAAACAGAAATCCTCCCTCAAAAACAACCACAGGAAAACTCACTCAATCAGCCACTTCAGTCTTAAGAGTACAGGTAACTGGCATATAATTTCCAATATCTTTATTTCTAGCTTTCCAAACTAAAGAACTGTTCTCTATTATGTTTAGTAAATTGCAAGTGAATCAGTTTTTCTTTTGAACCATTTGTTCTACAGAAGGCTGTTTTCACTTTTCCTTTTCTTTTCATTGTTCCATCTTTCCTTCTCTTTGTCTCAAGAGATCACTTAGAATCTATGTGCCTCTTCTACAGAATCTTATTCTGCACTGCTACATCACCTACAAGGCTGGCTTCTTTGGGCTCTGTCTGCGATACGCTGATGTGAAAACCTACAATATTTGCAGCATACTAGTATTACGTCTTTGGTGTGCTCACCAGCATCACGTTATCTTTGAAGAGGAAAGACAACCCGCTACCCCGTTACCTAGGTTCCCCTCTTGTCCATTGTGATTTATAAGGAAAAGCTAACAGAAACTGCTTTTTGACGTTATAAAGACATTAGAGATTGTATTTAAGTAAATAAAAGCTGAGTCAGAATCACTTGGTCAGTAAGATTCAACTTACTAAGGACCATACAGAGAAAGTACATGATTTAGCATGATTTCTTCAACTGTGATGAATTGCTATAGAAATCAGCAGGCAGATCTCTCTACTGTGTATTGATTGCTCTTTTAAGCTACTGTGAACAGGCTACTAAGGCCATCTCTTCATCTAGAAGGGGAGAAATAGTCTGTAGATGAACAATGTGACTTATTTAGAGTTGCATGTTAGTCTTCGTAATTATTTACTCCTTTACGTTCTACAGAACTCAGACATGATTTCCACATGGTGTTAGATTCGTGCATTTTATCGTACTGACCATCCTGTTACAGCCAGTGTATGGTTATCCACTCTGTGTGCCAAAACCAGTAATGCCTTTCACGGTCCTTTAGTCCAGAGAAATTCTGCACTGATTTTAGTCTCTTGCTGTACTGATCCTACAAGTATACCAATCACGATGGAATAAAGTGTGAGTTGTACTGTGATCAATAGCCTATGTCTCTTTCTTGCAACAGAAACTGCTGTGGTGAATGAAGTCACCATTTCTTTGCTACCAGAGATGGGAAGTTTTTGTTTTTCTTTTCTCTTGTCCTATAAGCTATGGAATTAGAAATACTTACCTGTAAGTCAACTGCTATCAAAAGCTTGGATTTAAATGATAATCAAAGGATACTTCATACTTCTGGTGCTTTAAAAGTATGCATATTATCCACGTGTGGTCAGGAGATCTTGATTTCACATATGTTCCTCCTCAAAAAGGCTTCCCTTGTTCCTTTGACTCCTGTCGTCAGCACATTATAATATGGCTCAGTTATGGAGACAGTTGAAAGATGTTTTCCTGTGTTCATGCAAGAGTTTGCTTTTTGTTTTTGTTTATTTTATAGTAAGAGATTTTTAGGAAATATGAAGGTTTTTTTAATAAGACTTTTTATTTCCAACAATTTTTTTCAAACTGAAAGTAGCTTCATTGTTCTCTTTTTCTGACTGTAAAAATAATAACCGCTCACTGCAAAAATAAAAATCAAACCTTACCCCAAAAAACATAAAAACAAAAGTAAAGGAAAAAAATTACCCCAAATTTTATCACCTACAGACAGCTGCTATTAGCATCTTGGAGAATATCCTCACATCTAGGACTAGACACAGATATAAATATGGAATGATTGTACATCATCATGCTGTTCCATAGCATGCTTCCCTCACTCAGCAATACATTGTGGCCATCTCTCCATGTCAATAAATGTAGATCTACATCATCAACTTTAACAGCCCTGAATAATTCACAATAAGGTTGTCACAGCAGCTCTTTCTAAGTTATGTGGAGTGTTCTATCACAGATGTTTGGTGTGCCCACATTGCTAGTAGCCGGGGGTCTTTAGGCTATCAAACATGTTCTGCTTATAAGCTCTCACACACCCCGAGGGTTAGCTCAATCCGTAATCCTCTTACCATAACCGAAGGGTACATGCAAAAGCCCATCAGAAGCACAAACCAGTACTAAAATCCCTTGGAGAGGTCGTTGATTTAGTCACACCGCTCAGTTGACGATGCGTCAGTTAGTTCTCCGTTATTTAGGCTGCCATTAACATGGACGATGAAACTAAAAACTGCCAACTGCAAACCTGCTCTGGGCCGCCACAGGAAATGGAACCTTCCACCCACGTGCCAGAGTTCAGTGCTACTCTTAGAGGAGAGAGGGAGACACTTTTTAAAGCAAGAGTTAGCAGGGCTCCCCTGACTGGTCCCCCCCAGCCTTCCAGAGAGTGGAGGAAGCTGAGAATGAGCAAAATCCCCTCTCACGACAAGCTTCAGATTCTGGAAATGGGAATTTGCTGAATGAAGAATGCTGATCAACCATCATTTTAGACACATGAGCACATGTTTAGCAAGTTCCCACACTCTGCCAGGCTCCTGGGTGCAGCTCCTATCTTTCGAGAGCTGACAGTCTGGGAAGGGTGGGGAAGGAAGACCACACAAGCGCCCCGATGATCATAACACAAAAGAAGGTAAGGGAGGAACCAAAAAGAATGGTGCTGTGGTGGTTCCCAAGTAGGGGAGATCAGACAGAGGGCTCAGGGTTTAATCTGGGCTTGAAAGTTCAGCTCTGGCTTCGAGAAGCCAGGATAGAGTTCTGGGGGGCAGCAAGACAAAGGCATGGAGGTGGGAGAGCACGGTGTATGCTTCAGAAGCACCTACTGTGTGCCCGTTAACCTACCTAGGCCCTCAGGATACAATGGTGATTGTCTTTGCTTTCCTGGAACTTACATCCAAGTAGGAAGACAGACATTAAACAAGTTACAGCAAGCATGATAAACATTATGAAAGGAGAATGGGGTTCTCAGAGCGCATGGTAGAGGCAAGCAAGGGGATTTGTTTGGCTGAAACATGAGACAAATATAAGAGCACAGTGAGGCAATGTAGGTTGGAATGTCAAGGGCCTTGGGTATTTGGACAAAATTTGGCAGTCTGTGAGTGTCCCCTGAAGACGTTTGGGCCAGGGAGTTATACTAATGGAGTTGGATATGGCAGCATTGTATAGGATGAATGGGAACTGAGACTGGTGTTCTTCTAAACTTAATCTCCCCAAATTTAATTCATCATTTAAACACCTCAGCACCAAAATGGAACCTGAGAGCTCGGCAATTAACTCTATATTTTCTCTCCCGAAAAACAGATTCATAACACCTTTCCCTCCCAACTACAAAGGGACATTTTCAACGCAGATGAGATAAAAAGACTAAAAGGTTCTTTGGAAGAAAGGTATAATGTAAATATCATTATCATCGTCATTATCCTCATTAACTCCTATCACAGCAAGTCTGGAGCCCATCAAAATGTCATCTTCTATTTGAAACATCAATCACCTACTCCCGAAATAACTCAGGATTTTCATAATTGATGCCTGTAAGCTGGCCTGACAGCTTCCATGGTGAATTCACAGGTTTCCTTGGTACCCAGCAAGGCTGCTCCAAAGACATACCTGCCTTAGGGAACTGTTGGCAAATCTGAATGGCCCTCATCTCCCTTCCCCCTCCAAACACTCATTTTTAACTCAGTGAAAGCAGGACCACTTATAGCAGAAGATAACGGGAGTTATCAGGCTTTTAGGAGAACGTGTAAGTGCCAAGTATGTTAGTCACTATAAATAAATATAAGATTCAAACCAGTCTGCCCTCTAACCACTTGGTAAAATATAGCCTGGGCTGGCTTGTGACATGAATGCTTAAAAGCAGTGATGGGTCCCTAGGTCTCAGGAAGCCCCCTCTATTTATAAATAGAAAGTTTAGTCATTTGGCTATGAATAGCAAGAAAGAGCTTGGGTGAATTAACACAAGCCTCTGAAGGTAGTTTTGCTTTTCCTGTGCTTAAACTTTTTTAAAGAATTTTTTTTTAAGTTCCTAAGGACTCTTATTGATTAGACAGGGCTTTGAGCCAGAACTCAGAGGACAACTGCTCAAAAATTAAACTAGGAAAACGTGTGCTATGTGTTGAAATTTCCCATATCCCATCAGGGTACAAGACTGCATATTTCAGACTTTGCATATTTCACACTAACGCAGGAAAAGTTCAGGAACCAAACAAGTTCTCATTCCAAGCAACAGTCGAGCTATGTAGAAATGTTAGGCCTTCTACCTCTGGAAAGAGCTTGTGGAATAAACAGAGTCGTGGTCATGGATCCAACAGAGACTTAAAATTCCAGGGCAGGATATGAACAAAGTCATCTGTTTTGTTTACATGGGACTCAGATGAGCATATGAGGTCCCCCTAGGATTAATGTTAGGACAGCAACATGGGGCTTGCTTTCTTTCTAGGTTTAATAATAATTGAGGGAGACAGAAGGAACACTATTACCATGGCAAGGTGGTAACAAAGAGTCTATCTGATAAGAAATAGAATTCACCCCCACTTGGATCAAATTGAAGAGATTCTAACGAAGGTCTGTTTCAAAGGTATGGATATTCAGTGGACAAACAAGGGATGGTGGGTGAGACACCCAGAAACCAGCTGTCAGCATCACGCCTAGGCCCAACAGGACAAGGACAGGAAATCATACCACTGGATCTGGGACAGAGAAGGAAGGGCCACAGCTCTGGCCAGAGACCAGTTTCCAGAGCCTCTCTTCTCACTGTCTGACCTGCTGGCGCTCCCCATCGATTGAACACAATGGCAAGATGGTTAGTGAGGGGTCCCAGGTGATGCCCCTGCAGGGACCAGCACAGAGCTGGCAGAGAAGGGTAGAAAAAGGATCTGGAAAGGGTAGAAGATGATCAGCACAGTGCCGCTATGAAAATGAGCTCTCAGCCCTTCAGAGAATCGTCATCACCAACTCTGTCTCTCAAGGTTGGCATTTAAACCCTATTTCTTAGCAAATTCCTCAGGCACATGCCAGTTCTGTGGTCTGGTTCTCCCTCTTTCAGTATCAGAAAATGATTGGAGCAGAATCAACAGTAGAACATGAGTCTGCACAGCCTGAAGGTGAGAGAACGTCACATTCCAGACCCGTGAGTCCTGGACCGCTTTAGTAAGCAGTACGTTAGTTCTAAAATAAGCACAGTCGCTGGGGCACCTGGTGTCCAAAAAGAGCTAGTTGCCTTTTTACTGCATGCCCATGACCTGCTGGTGACATAAAGTTGCTTACGATTCCAAAGAACCTATTTTCTGTGTTCCCCCTTTTGTTTATACCTACAGCCAGCCTTGCTGGGCACAAGCTGTTTTGGTTTTACATGGTTATGTTGCTCATGGGGATAATATTCAGTCTAAACTAATAGTAGTGAGTTCCCCATTTTGGGAGGTGTTCAAGTAGAGACTAAAGGACCACATCCAAGATGGGTTGTAGAGATTGCTCTATCCAGTAAAATCTAATGTAAATAGCATCCAACATCCTTCATTACCCTGGAATTCTATGATTAGGTATTTGTACTGTTCTGATCCGGAGTGACTTTCTTTTCCCCTCTGATCCCCACTCCCCCAGTCTCCCTAATAGATGGACATCATCCTCATCTATTAAATAACAGTAATTACGGTTCCACTTCCAGCATGACAGCATGAGGAGATAGATCTGCAAAACTGAGAAGATTGTTTTTTTAAAAGAAACATTTAGAGTATCTGGAAATGGTCATAAGTGTAAACATCAAATGAAGACATTTAGTCAAGAAAATCTGCTAAACTCGGTAAGATCAGTGAGACTCTGTGGTATTTGAAGCTACACATTTCCTCCTCCCCTCCCAGCTCAGTGACATTAGTCCTCCACTCCAGAACACAGGGCCCTCTCTCCCTGCAGCACACCGAGGCGTGAAACATCAGTGTTGCTCATCTTGCCCTCAGCTACATATTGCTGACACTGATTTCTGGACAAGTGTGGCTGGGAGATGGGGACTCCTGTCTTTCTCCCAGCCCTACTAGTGGGACAGAGGCTCTACCCTGAGCACTGCACCAAGGAGAATACTGGGGCCCTGAACCCCTTGCCCTGGCTCCCAGGGTAGGGGTTCCAGCCAGGAGAAGGAAGTCAAAAAGACTCGAGGCTATTGCCCCCCACCTAGCACAGAGCAACTACAGCAAAGAGGTCACTCAGAGAGGAGCACACCATTGTCTCTACCCCCAGCTGTAGAACCTTCCCTCAAAAATTTTGCCCAGGGGAAGAGGCAGGCAGTAGAACAAAGAGTTCCAAATTGAGAAGCTGGTCTAAGGATACTCTCAAAAATAGAGGAGTTAGTAGTGAAATGCAACTGGGAGGAGATTGGTAGATTCCTTGGAGGTGTAGGCATCCAGATTGGAAAGGAAGAAGGAAAATTGTCTCTATTCACAGATGACATGATTTTGTATATAGAAAACTCCTAAGGGATCCACTAAAAAATGATTCAAATTAATAAATGAGTCCATCAAGGTTTTAGCATATAAGATCAATATAAAAAATCAATTGCATTTCTATATACTTGCAAAAAACAATCCAAAAATGAAACTAAGAAAAACAATTTCATTTACAATAGCATCAGAAAGAATAAAATACTAGGAATAAATTTAATAAAAGAAGTTCAAACCTTATACTCTGAAAATTATAAAACATTGTTGAAAGAAATTAGAGCTAAGTAAATGGAAATATCTCTCACGTTTATTTATTAGAAGACTTAATATTGTCAAGATGGCAATACTCCCCAAAATGATCTACAGCTTCAAAGCAATAGCTATTAGAATCCTAGCTGACTTCTTTGTAGAAATTGGCAAGCTGATTCTAAAATTCCTATGGCATTTCAAGAAGCCCCAAATAGTCAAGACAATACTGAAATGAAAAACAAATTTGGAGGACTCAGACTTCCCAATTTCAAACTTCGAAAGCAAGAGTAATCAAGACATTGTGGTACTGGCATAAGGATAGACACATAGATCAATGGAATAGAATTGAGAGTCCAGAAATAAACCCATGTGCCTATGGTCAACTTTTTCAACAGGAGGGTCAAAACTATTCAACAGGGGAAAGAATAGACTTCTCAACAAATGTTCCTGGGACAGCTGTATAACCACATGCAAAAGAATGAAGTTAGACCCTTCCCTTTCACCATATACAAAAACTAATTCAAAATGGCTCAAATACCTAAGTGTAAGAGCAAAAATATAATATAAAACTCTTAGAAGAAAACATAGGAGTAAATCTTCATGACCTTGGCTTTGACAATGGATTCTTAGATACGACACCAAAAGCACAAGCAACAAAAGAAAAAAGATAAATAGACTTCTCAAAATTAAAAACTTTTGTGCTTCAAAGGACACTATCAAGAAAGTTAAAGACAACTCATCAAATGAGAGAAAATATATCATATATCTGATAAGGTATTTTATCTAGACTGTCTAAAGAACTCTTACCACTCAATAATAAAAAATACAAATAACCCAATTTTAAAGTGAACAAAGGATCTAAAAAGACATTTCTCCAGAGAAGATATACGAATGACCAGTGAATACATGAAAAAATGTTTGACATCGTTTGTCATCAGGGATGTGCAAACCCAAATCACAATGTGATACCATTTCACACCCATTAGAGTGGCAAGAATCAAAAAGTCAGATAATAACAAGCATTGGCAAGGATGTGGAGAATATGAACCTTCATACATTACTGATGGGAATGTAAAGTGCAGCCACTGTGGAAAAAAATCTGGCAGTTCCTCAAATGCTTAAACATTGAGCTACCATAGGAACCAATAATTCCACTCTTAGGTATATATACCCAAGAGAAATGAAAGCATATGTCCATACAAAAACTTGTACATGAATGTTTATAGCAGCATTATTCAAAATAACCAAATGGTGGCAACAACCCAAATGTATACCAACTGATGAATGGATAAACAAAATGTGTTATCTCTATACAATAGAATAGTATAAAGCCACAAAAAAGAATTGAGTATGGATACATGCTACAACATGAATGAATCTTGAAAACATGCTAAGTGAAAGAAGCCAGTCAGAAAAGACCACATAGTATATGATTCTATTTATATGAAATAACAGAATAGGGAAATCTGTAGAGACAGAAAGTAGATTAGTGGCTGCTTAGGGCTGGGAGTGGGGGCAGGTGGAAAGGGAGAAGAAGAGGGAGTGATAGCTAAAGGACAGGGGGCTTCTTTTTGACATAATGAAAATGTTCTAAAATCGACTGGGGTGATGGCTGCCCGTATGTGTGAATATGCTTGAAACCACTGAATTGTATACTTTAAATGGCTGAATTGTTTGGTATATGAATTATATATCAATAAAGCTGTCTTTTTAAACGATAGTGATAATACTCTTTGTCATCTTCATATCTCAAAGCGTGGTTAGAATTATTAAATGAGAGAATTTATATAAAAGTACTTGGTAGCCTATGCAGTGCTGTGCAAATGTAGCCTATTATATTCTTGAAGGGGATTAATCAGCTTTTCACCAGCACCTGTCAGTACAAAACTGCCTGTCATAAGCTGCCATTCCTAAACCTACCTTTGCCCCCAATTAGATTTCCTTTTCTTTCATGGTTAAAATTCATTGACAGAGCCCAACCCTTGAAATAGTCCCACATAATGATTGCTTATGGAATGCTTCTTACCCTCACAGCCTTTTTAAAAGAGGAAGTAACGTTTCTTCCATATGTTTTCACAAAGCTCAACTCAAGTGTGCATAATTACTGCACATACCAAGCTCCTGGTTAGTCAGACCTGGAGTCCACGTGGGCTGTGTAACAGTTTGGCTAGCTGGTGATCGTTCCTTTCCTCTCAAATTCCCAAACCCTGAATTACATTTTGGCCACCACTGTGCTCTTTAAGCTGGGATGAGCAGCCGTCTGAATAAGCAAAAGGAGACGAGAAAAAATTTGCTCGAAGTGGCAAGTTTGAGAGTAATACTGAAGGAAGCTGGTTCTCGGCCAGGTGAGCCTATGAGCACTGCACCAACACAGCATTTTTATACGAGAGAAGGAGGGAGAAATCAAGTTCCCCTTTCTGGTGGCATTTGATTTGCTTCGCCTCGCCTGTCCTGTCCCATCCTGCTGTCTAAATACCCCTTTCTTTTTTTATCCAATTGTACAGCCTTGGACCCCAGCCCACCCTTTTTGGCTTGCAAGAAGCTGATGCCTTCATCATCTCTTTTTTTTAAATTTTAAAATAGTATTTAATGAGAATAGCTTTTTTTTTTTTAAGCTGTATGTGCCTGGCACGGTGCCAGGAAATGTTATGTGACTCTTTCCCTTAACCTTCACAAGTACCTGAAGAAGCAGATGACAAAACTGAAGCCCAGAGATAGTCACTGAACAAAGTCACACAGCTAGTGGGTGTGGCTCTGGGATTCAAACCCCCATTCCTGTCTGGGCAGTGTGGCCCTTGCCCTTCAACACTATTCTTTGTTGATCATTGAAAACAGGTGCCCTGTTAACATTTCAAAATGATAACACATCAAGGCATTTTCAGAACTTAGGAAGTGTTCTTACCTCTGCTCTTCCATATTAATGCAGACCCGGGAGTGTGTGTTACCCTCTTTCCCAGAGGCATCCCTTGGCTGAGCCTCAGAAACAAAAGCGATAGGGGACATCCCTGTTAGCAGACGGCAGTTTTTGCAGGAAAATTGTGGGGTAGTAGCGCCCTCACGTGGTCATTCTCATTTTCTCATGAGGCCTTTGGCGGGGAGAAGGGCTAAGAATGTGGCGGTCTCCGTGATACACGTGATCCCTGGGAAGCTGAGCCTTCTTAGGACCCGGCTGTGGACTTGGCTGTGGATCCGGCCTGGGCAGGTTCCGCGGCCTGGACTCTCTCACCTTGGCTGAAACCAGAAATGGAGTCAAAGTCCCTGCAGGGGTGTTTTAGAGCCTTACACACTGGAATCCGGAAGGCTCTGAGCCTTCATGGCCAGGAAACTACCCCCTCCTCCCACCCCAAACCCCAACCATTCCTTGACCCACGTCTGCGTGTCTGCCTTTAATCCCGTGGAACACCAGCTTTTTAGCTAATGATTTGTTCCTTTGCTGAAAAATAAAATCACCAACTCTGGGGTAGGGATCGGGGTGGCAACACTTTAATTCTTATTAATTATTCACATCTTGGTGTGAAATATGTCCATCTGACACCTACCTGGTAACAGGAGCTTTAAGAGATAGGAAAGAACCTTAGGATAATGAGATCCAGGAGTAGGTGGGGACAGCAAGAAATAGACAATGGCGGAAGAATCAAAGAGGAGAGACAAGGGGAGGGAGAGGAGGGAAGGAGAGAACAGGGGAAGGGAGGGCAGGGGAGGAGGCTGGCCCAGACCCAGGTGCAGTCTGACTCAGCCCTCATTGCCTCAGCCTTCAAAAGCATGGGGAAGCCACAAGGGCATTTTTGCTCAACGCACCAGACATTTCAATGTCTCCTACTGGACTCCCGTCATTGCTTGGTGTACAGTCTGAGATCTCCAGAGAAACAAAATTAATAGGATAGATGATGATAGATAGATAGGTAGATAGATAGACAGATACTAGATAGATAGATTTACTATAAGGAATTGGCTCATACAATCATGGAGGCTGAGAAGTCCAAGATCTGCAGTTGACAAGCTGGAGGCCCCAGGGAGCCAATGGTGTGGTTCCGGTCCAGGTCCAAGGGCCTCAGAACCAGGAGAGCTGATGATGTAATTCCAGTCTAAGTCTGGAGGCAGAAGAAGACCAATGTCCTAGCTCGAAGACAACAGGCAGAGGGAGGCCAATTCTTTCTTACTCAGCCTTTTATTCTATTCAGGCCCCCAACAGACTGGATGAGGCCCACCCATGTTGGGTGCTAACTCTTCCACCAATTCAAATGTGAATCTCCTCCAGAAATCCCCTCACAGACACACCCAGAAATAATGTTCAACTGATTATCTGGGCACCCTGTGGCCCAAATTGGCATCTAAAATTAACCATCTCGCTTGGCCACAGCTCTGGTTAGCACACTGCTTTTGGTTGGTTGTGCCCAGATTCACCTTAGACAGTAGACGCTGAGGGCAGATACAGTTTCCCAACATCATATCCCCAGCATCCAATACAGTCAGTGCTCAGGATGTTTGAAAAGTATAAAAATAGACAAACTCACAGATTTGGGCCCAATATAAAGAAAATACAGCATTTGTCTGATTACACAGCCGTGCCCTCTACAGAAGACAGCGGCCACTGAGGTGCGGACTATGCAAGTCATCGCATTCCCAGCGCTTAGTGTGGTGTTTGACACATAGTAGGAGCTCGATAAATATGTGACGACCCATGAGGGAATGGATCCATCAGTGAGTGAGAGAATGGGGGCAGCCGTCCACCTCCCTAGCTGCAGGGCTGGATTTGCTTTTCACTTGGAGCTGACCAAACACCACTCTTACTTAACCTCTGGTCAGAATCTGAAACAAGCTTTTATAAACTGGTATCTTTGACATTATCTTCAGAGCTGAGAAGCCTTCACTTGTAAAATTCCAGTCTTGCCTTGTTATCACTGTGTTATCACCACAGTTATCCAGAAACTCTCAGAACCTCATTGGACCCCTTCAGGGGTGAAGCCAGGAAGACTTTACAATTACTGCTGTCTGTGAAGAGCCTATGACAGCACCTTGAGTCCTTCCAGGGGAGAATGAAAATTCTGATTAAATGCAGAATGTCTGTCTGTCACAGCTGGCAGGTCTGCTGTGCTGACAGAAGATTTGCCCTAATGCTGTGAGACGGTTTCCAGAACAATTTGGAGAAGGGTGAAGAGACCCAGTCCAAGTTCATCTTAAGTGCTAGAATGCTGTTCAGGAAATAGAAGGAAGGGAAATCTACCTTGGGGGATTCTGTGCCTCGGTTTTGCTTGTGAGAAGCAGGAATGACGGTCCCAGAGAGACTCACAGAAGTGTGGGGAGGGTACCAACCCCCAACTCCTCAGGCGGGAGGCCCGGCTCGGGGAAAAAGGAACCCTCAGTTACTCAAGCTTCTGCCAACTCACAGAGGGTACAGGGTAGTAGCGAAGTCGTGGGCTCTAGAATCAGAACTGCTTTCAGATCCTAGCTTGGGCCATTACAGTAGGGGCACCAAGAGGTAGCTTGGAGGGGATTTAGCCATCCATGATTCTCTCAGACCTCAAGCTATTCCAAACGATGATCATAATCATCATTATAACAAACAGTTGAAATATTCTTGATCTTTTTTTTTTTTTTTTTTTTTTTTGCGGTACACGGGCCTCTCACTGCTGTGGCCTCCCCCGTTGTGGAGCATAGGCTCCAGGCGCGCAGGCTCAGCAGCCATGGCTCACGGGCCCAGTCGCTCCACGGCACGTGGGATCTTCCCGGACCAGGGCACAAACCCGTGTCCCCTGCATCGGCAGGCGGACTCTCAACCACTGCGCCACCAGGGAAGCCCGATATTCTTGATCTTATGCAAAGTATGAATATAACCTTATTCGAAATTTTTGGTATTTTTGTTATTCTCAAGCTAAGTGAACATGATATACTTTTTGTGCAAACACAGCTTCAACCAGAACAGTATCCCCAAAAGCCCAAACCAGATCACCACCTTAAGCCCCTTCTACGTGTAAATTCTGGAGCCAACACTGGCAAATCACTTGCCTTCTGTAAGCCTGTTTCCTCCTCTGTTAAAACAATAGAAGCTAATATAGTTATTGAGTACTTTCTGTTTTCCAGGCACTGAGCTAGATATTTTTATGTGAATTATCTAATGTAACCCTTTCAACAACGGTATAGTCAGTTCTTATCTCTCCATGCCTCAGTTTCTGAAGGGTAAGACAGAAATAATAAAGCCTATCTCTTGGAGTTGGAGTAGAGATCAAAAAAGATGATGTGTGTAGAATGCTTGGTGCTGACAGTACTCAATAAATGGAGGTCATAATGGTTATAATGATGCTAGAGAGGCTGAAGATGAGGGCGGTGGGGGGAAGAGGCAGATGAAATCATGTCTTCTGGTAGGCAGAGGCTCTAGCTCGTACCTGGACCCTCCCTCAAGTGTTCATTTCAACCACTTTCTCTCCCGAGCATAAGCCCTGAAATGTCTCCCCAACATCTCTTACGTGTTTTATTCATGTAAGCTGAATCCACACGTAACTGAAATAAGGAGGGGGCCTGCAACATCTGTAAAGTAGGTGGATCTGGCCTTGAATGGCCCCAACGTGGGCTGTCAGTGTTTTGTTTCTCTCTCTCTCTCTTTTTTTTAAATATCTTTATTGGAGTATAATTGCTTTACAATGGTGTGTTAGTTTCTGCTGTATAACAAAGTGAATCAGCTATATGCATATGTATATCCCCATATCCCCTCCCTCTTACATCTCCCTATCCCACCCCTCTAGGTGGTCACAAAGCAGCAAGCTGATCTCCCTGTGCTATGCGGCTGCTTCCCACTAGCTATCTATTTTACGTTTGGTAGTGTATATATGTCCATGCCACTCTCTCACTTCATCCCATCTTACCCTTCCCCCTCCCCGTGTCCTCAAGTCCATTCTCTACATCTGCTTCTTTTTTTTTTTAATTAATTTATTTATTTATGGCTGCGTTGGGTCTTCGTTGCTGTGCGCAGTCTCTAGTTGCGGCGAGTGAGGGCTACTCTTTGTTGTGTTGCGCGGGCTTCTCATTGTGGTGGCTTTTCTTGTTGCAGAGCACGGGCTCTAGGCACGCGGGCTTCAGTAGTTGTGGCTTGTGGGCTCAGGAGTTGTGGCGCGTGGGCTCTAGAGCACAGTCTCAGTAGTTGTGGCACACGGGCTTAGTTGCTCCACGGCATGTGGGATCTTCCCGGACCAGGGCTCGAACCCGTGTCCCCTGCATTGGCAGGCGAATTCTTAACCACTGCGCCACCAGGGAAGCCCTACATCTGCTTCTTCATTCCTGTCCTGCCCCTAGGTTCATCAGAACCATTTTTTTTTTTTAGATTCCATATATATATATGTTAGCATATGGTATTTGTTTTTTTCTTTCTGACTTATTTCACTCTGTATGACAGACTCTAGGTCCAACCACCTCACTACAAATAACTCAATTTCGTTTCTTTTTATGGCTGAGTAATATTCCATTGTATATATGTGCCACATCTTCTTTATCCATTCATCTGTCGATGGACACTTAGGTTGCTTCCATGTCCTGGTTATTGCAAATAGAGCTGCGATGAACATTGTGGTACATGACTCTTTTAGAATTATGGTTTTCTCAGGGTATATGCCCAGTAGTGGGATTGCTGGGTCGTATGGTAGTTCTATTTTTAGTTTTTTAAGGAGCCTCCATACTGTTTTCCATAGTGGCTGAATCAACTTACATTCCCACCAACAGTGCAAGAGGGTTCCCTTTTCTCCACACTCTCTCCAGCTTTTATTGTTTGTAGAATTTTTGATGATGGCCATTCTGACCGGTGTGTGTTTCTCTCTTGTTGACACCTTCTCCCATCAGAAGTCCCCCACCCCACCCCAAGCAAGTTTCTAACAGGGATTTAGAGGAAAAGCAAAGAGAACCAGTCAGGAGCAGGCCAGGGCCGGGAGTCCAGAGAGAGCCACAGGGTTAGGGCACGTGTGAATGAGATTTGAAGGCCAATAATACAAGGATGTGAGAACAAACTCGGCATAGGATAAAGGACTAAAGGGGTGTGTGATAGGGACTCATGATTGTCCAGCTGTATCCATTCTCCCCTTCTTCCTTTTGGTAATAGGCCCTTGAAATTTTACCAGGCATATGGCCACTCAGCTGGAGATTACATTTCCTAGCCTCCCTTTTTTTAAAATTTATTTATTTATTTTTGGCTGCACCGTGTGGCATGTGGGATCTTAGTTCCGCGCCCCCTGCATTGACAGGGCGGAGCCTTAACCCCTGGACCACCAGGGAAGTCCCCCCAGCCTCCGTTACAGCTAATTATTGCATTGGAGTAAGTTCTGGCCAATGGAGCATGAATGGAAGTGATGTGAGCAGTTTACAGGCCAGATGCCTGGCTCTGCCTTTTCTACCTTCCCATGGACTGAAACCCAGAGCCGGTCCTGGTGCGGCAGCTTCAGCCATGAAGGGGTTAGTGAAGCAACAAGATAGAAGGAGCCTGGCTTCCTAGATGACCTTAGCCTGGGCCACTCACTTATCATCTCTAGATTTTTCTCCGCCCCCCCCCCCCCCCCCCCCCCCCCCCCCCCCCCGGTACGCGGGCCTCCCACCGCTGTGGCCCCTCCCACCGCGGAGCACACTCCGGACGCGCAGTCCCAGCGGCCACGGCTCCCGGGCCCAGCCGCTCCGCGGCATGTGGGATCTTCCCGGACCGGGGCACGAACCCGCATTCCCTGCATCGGCAAGCGGACTCTCAACCACTGCGCCACCAGGGAAGCCCCTATCTCTGGATTTTTCCTTGAGAGTTTTATAAACTTCTATCTTAACCCTTTGATCCTCTGGTTAAAGCAGCATAGCTTGTACACATTTGTCAATTGTCCAAAATGAGCCCAACATCCAGGAATGGGATGAGTCTAGCTAGAATCCCAGTCAGAAGGCCACCAAGTCCAAAACAGTCTTGGGAAGCGGGAGCTGGATGCTTCCCACTTCCGAGTGCTGGGAAGTGGATACTAAAATCAGCTTGCTAGGCTTTTCTTGTCGCATCATGGACTGGGGTACTCACACTGTCCACTGACATTTGAAGCGTGGTGGTCATCTCTCCCAGAGCCTCCTTGACCTTGACCAGGTTGGAAGTGGGGAGTGGCCAGGCTAACTTGAAAGGAGGAAGACTGGAGGGTACCAGCCCTGGGCCTGCGGGTTGGGGCAGGAGTGGTAGAATGGGTAGGAGTGGAAGCAGAACACATAGGAAACTGTTAGAGAATTGGGTCAGAAAGCTTTTTATCAGAAAGCCTGTGTGTGTGCCGGTGGTGATGGTGGCTGTGAACACCATGGTATCAGGAAAGTACATGATGTCAGGAGAAAGTGATCACGGTCCACGCTGCCTACACATCAGGAGAGCCAACAAGAAGGAAAACAGGGAGCTTCCCTTCCCTGGTGGCGCAGTGGTTGAGAGTCTGCCTGCCGATGCAGGGGACACGGGTTCGTGCCCCGGTCCGGGAAGATCCCACATGCTGCAGGGCGGTTGGGCCTGCGGGCCATGGCCACTGAGCCTGCGCGTCCGGAGCCTGTGCTCCGCAACGGGAGAGGCCGCAGCAGTGAGAGGCCCGCGTACTGAAAAAAAAAAAAAAAAAAAAGTTATTTAGTTATCTCAGTTAACCTGCCTCATAAAATACCTCATTCCCATATTTCTGTAATTTTGTCTGCATTCTGTGAAAACTGGTCACTCCCCATACCGTGACATCAAGAGCAAATTTATCCCATGCTCAGTATCTGGGGGGTCACTGCCTTTAGTCTCTCAATCTGGGTGGTGCTCCTCTCTCAGAGACTTTTTCTCAGGAAGACTTTTTCTTTTTTTCCCTCTTGGGCAGTTTTCTTCTCAGGCAGGCACTTCACTGAATTGCTGCAAACTCAATCCATGGCTGGCAAGTATTCACGTAATTTTGTTCCTGGAATATCAAAGTATAATATCATACTCTGTGTGTCTGCACCTTTCTCTCTACCTATTTCATCCTTGTCTTCAGCAGGAATTCTCCTTTCCTTTTGCTAACTTCTTTCATTAGTCTGAACGTTTGTCCAGTTCCTCTTGGAGGTTTCAGATGCCATCTGATGCCAGTGTTGGATTGGATAGGGCAGTTAGCCTCTCTGAGTTTCAGAGTTTTCATTTATAAGATGGGGATAGCAGACACCTACCACATGGGTCATGAAGAGGATTGCAGAGGATGATATACATGTTCCTGCTCCGTGCGTTTGTGCGACGTTAGAGGTGCTCAGTAAATGGAACTTTTCCACCCTGGTCGGGCCTGCCCCAGAGAGCCCCATGTCGATGTACATGGAAAAAAATCTAGCTGTGGTGTGCAGGCCCAGCTAATGTGAGAAGCCCTGGCTCTGGCCAGCAAGTCTTCAGGGCCCTGTACGTGAGACCCAGGCAATGCATATTGCTGAGAGGCAGAATTGTTACCTCACTCAGTAGTGTAAGTTATATTTGGAACCTGATGTGGTTAGAGATATTAAACACGTGAATGTCATACTTCTATGATGTTTCTAAGCTGGCAGGTATCTCTGAGGCCATTATATATGACTGTGCAGTGCACAGCTCAGTACAGCTGCACGTGGTGGTCCACAGCATCTCCCCCTAGCCGTCCAGTCAAACTCAGTTCCTGCCTCCCTCGCTCTGGTCTCCTCTATTCCTTCCCATTCCTCCTTTCGTCCTCTCATGAAAGAGGAGATCATATTATTATGAGGTTTTTAAGTAGACCAAAGTAGATGTGTCTAAAAATGCTTCACTAACTGCAAAGTGCTATATAGAACCTATGTTTTATTGTTTTATTTTTCAGTACAGGAACTACCATATATGTGTCACACACCCATTAACCAGTTAAAGTGCTGGTTTTATTTATATGGAGTGGTTTGGATTATTTTGTTGGTTGGTTGGTTGGTTTTGGCTTTGAGGTTTTTTTGCTTTTTTGGTTGTTGTTCTGATTTCTGTTTGTTTTGATTTCCAGTCCATACTGAATTAGTGGTATTTTTAAAACCTAGCAGTCCTCCTAGCATAGCTGAGATAGAAACATGACTTTCCTGAGAGAGAATTCTCACCCTGAAGCATGTTATATAGACTTGCCCACATGAGAAGTGACTCAATTACAAATTCACACCTGGCACTCAGGGTGTCTGCCCTTGTGACTTTTGATTTGGGGATCACCTTAGAAACCACGGTGTGTTTCCTTTGTCCTAACATGTAAGACTTGTCTCTCCAAATTGGCAGGTGCATGGGCCTCTGACTGAATCTCAAATTCAACAACTACGGGGCTTCCCTGGTGGCGCAGTGGTTAAGAATCGCCTGCCAATGCAGGGGACACGGGTTCGAGCCCTGGTCCGGGAAGATCCCACATGCCACAGAGCAGCTAAGCCCGTGAGCCACAACTACTGAGCCTACATTCTAGAGCCCTCAAGCCACAACAACTGAGCCTTCGAGCCACAGCTACTGAGCCCGTGAGCCACAACTACTGAAGCCTGCGTGCCTAGAGCCCGTGCTACACAAGAGGAGCCACTACAATGAGAAAGCCTGCACACCGCAATGAAGAGTAGCCCCCGCTCGCCACAACTAGAGAAAGCCCGCGCGCAGCAACAAAGACCCAACACAGCCATAAATAAATACATAAATAGATGATAGATAGATAGATAGATAATTTCAACAACTGCAGAGGACTCCTTGAGGTGCCCCCCAGGACTCTATTAGAATCTCAGTAATGATGTCTTGCTTCCCAGCCTGAGCTCTGAACCTATTAAGAAATAAGACAAAAGACCAAGTAATTAGAGACCAAAATATCACATTTATTATTGACAAAGGTGAGGTTGGAAGAGCTCATGTGTATCTATGGGCAAAGAGAAGCAGGCTTAGGAATCACCATTCCAAGGCAGTGCTGGGCCAGAGCAAGCCTCCTGATGCAGGGGTGGAGCCTGCCCTGGGGATGCTGAAGGGGACGCACTCCCAGCCGATGAGCCTGCTCCCAAGAGGGAAAAGGCACGGAGCCAAGTTCCCAGTTTTCCCTCCCAAATTCACCAAGTAGAAGGAACTTTGCCATAGACCAGCCCTGATCAAGGACTATTCTTTTCCCACAAAGTCTTCTTGGGACAAATGTTTATAAAATGACAATCTCCTTCTAGAGGGACATCTGGTTACCCTATGATCTATTCTGTTCTCACATAGTGATTAAAATACCTCTATTCCATCCTCTTTCTGGTGTTTACCGCAAACCCAAGTTGCAGTCTGGCATTCACACCTCCCACCACTGAAGTCACTTCTTCCGTTTACCTAACATCCAACACCTACTCACACCAGCTGTCATCTGAAGGCATGCAGGACACAGTGGCTGGAGTTCACATTTCCTCTTAAACTGCTTACATGATACAACCTGTTCCTCTTTTGTCCTCACCTAGACACATTCTGTTGGCGGTTTCCATATTTTGGGGTTTCAATGTAGTTAAGTGTCCCAGGGACCCACAACAACAATAAATGTAAAACCTAATCACTGTGTGTGTGTTTCTTAAGTCGTTCCATTTAAATGAGTCACACCATGAAGTAAATACACAGTTTCCTTTAAACCTTTCATCAGTTATGTAAGTACCAGAGAGTTCACTCTGACCCTGTGTTATGTTAAGGTTTTTCCCTTGTTCTGTAAAATTTTTGTTCTTGGATTACGCATTTTCAGGGACAGCTAATTCCTCCCTTTGCCTTCAGTTCTCCAAGCATTGTGTGTGTGTGTGTGTGTGTGTGTGTGTGTGTGTGTTAATGTCAGTATCCTAGTCCTACAAATAAAAGTCACCTTTCCTGTTTTTCCAGCAACTTGGATCAATTCCAACTTTCTCCTGGATTTCCCTGCTAGCGTTTGGTACGCATACTTAGCTGGACTGTTCCAATAAGCTTCCCACTCTGCTTCGAACGCATCCACGGTAAAGGGCATCGCATTGGAAAGAACTGAACTTTCTGATCTTTCAGAAGCTCAGCCTTCTCCTTGGAGGACCGAGCTGCTGGGCAGATGCTTAAGAGGACCTGGTTGGTAGTTGCAGCCTCCTCTGTGCTCCCAACCATCTTCTCAATAACACTTTTTATTTCCTTCTGCTATGTACACACCACCTGTATTTTAATGACTTGCTTCTCTCTCTTTCTGCTCACCTGCTCTGTGAATTTCTCCAGGGCAAAAATTCTGTCCTACTCTTTTGATCTGTTCCAGCTAACTCCTGACTCCTAGTGAGAGCTCAGCTAATATTTGAGGGAAGGGGAAAAAAAAGAAAGAAGTGAGGGAGGTCAGGAGAGGATGGAGGGGTCCCAGTCCCCTTGAATATGCTGTACCCCTGTCTAGAAAGCTGTCCCCACACATTTCCTACAGCCAGCTCCTTCCTTATCTGTCATTCCCATCCACATCACCCTCTCAGAGTGCCCTTCCCTGACACCCTTCTTAAAGAAGCCACCACTCGGCCACATAGGTATACATACACACAGTCAGGCTGTATCTTCCTTCCCTGTTTTATCTACTTCATGGCTCTCCACTCTCTGAAATTATTTTAGCTGCCTGTTTATTTACTGTCTGTCTCCCTGCGCTATAACGTAACCTCCAGGAGGTACTACAGATTTAGTGTCTTAAATAAGCGCCTGGCGCATGGTAAGTGCCTAACAAGTTCCCATGGAATGGATAAACAGAGGAGAGGCAGGAAGGAGGGGACTGTCTCCCCTCTCCCTTTTGCCCTGTTTAATAAACTTAAAAATGTGGAGTGATGGGAACCTCCACAGAGAAAAAGGAGCTATTCTTCTGCCCTTTGCTGACCTGCCCCTTGGCGCTTCAATGTAGACTACAAGGTGCAGAGGCATCAAGAGGGAAAAACAGGTGAGGGAAGTGAGGAATGTCTCAAGCCGTTTGTCCTCCAAGTTGCAAAGAAAGACTGCTGTGAGGACTGTGGCTCCTGAGATGCGGAGCTTCTGATGGGGTAACGGGGATCCGGTTTGCTCAGACGCCCACAGGAGTTTAAGCAGAGATGGGCGTTGTTTTCAATGCATCAGGGTACCTGTGAGTAGGCGGCATAAGGAGGCCTGGAGCCAGACCTGGGAGGGCGGGGCCAGGGGCTGCAATGCTGCTGCTCAGCCGTCTGAATTGTCCTCCTTTCTCCTTCACTCTGTGCATCTGCTTCCTTCTCCTCTCTCACTGCAGCCCTGTCCACAGCAGCCAAATACCGCTGCTCAAGAGGCTCAGAGGCCCATTTCCGAATTTCACGGGGAAGAGTCTGATGGGTCCAGCTTGAGTCAAGTGTGCACAGCCCTTCCCGTGAGCTGGGGGTGAGGAGGTCACGTTGCATGGGCGTGGCAGCCGGTTCAGGGTGCAGAGGAGGGGAAATGCGGCTGGGGATCAGCCGAGGAGACATTTACCTTAGGCAACAGATGGTGTGCTCCAGGCTCCAACAACATCTGAGAAGCAATTTATTGTCATTTCCTTTCAATTGTCCAGATACTTTCCATCTGTTTTCCCCGTCATTAACTCACAGTCACCTAGCACTGGAAGCATAAAATATAAGAGGCTGCTCTCGGAAATATTTGCTGGGTCACTAGGGCATTAAACACTTGTTTCCAGTGTTAGTAGATCTAAAGCATCAGTCATGAGTCAATGAAAGAGACATTTTTACTGCCCTAAATTGGCCTAAGGATGCCTAATGCTACACAAGTCTTGAGGGCAGCTTTCCGCTTTCCTCTTCTTCGATCTTGGGGCCTGAGAAAACAATTCCTGGAATGTACCCACTGAATCCAACCGCCTCAACCAAACTAGACAGTGTATCCTGAATGTACCCAAGACACACGTTTCCGTGGGTAATTATGAAGCCAGCGCACACAGACTTCTGTCTTTCTCGCTGACTATTTCTGACTCATCCAGAGAGCTTCCTGGCTATTTAGCCCAGGCGTATGTGATACAAGGTGACACCAGGTGAGATCATACCTTGGGGGGTTTTTTAGCTATTTTTCAATTGATTTACCTTTGAGCAAACTCCTCCTCTGTTGTGGGAAGCCTATTCAATACCCTGGGGGTGGGGAATTTAATAACAAGGTGGCTTCAAGGAGAAAAGCTTCTCTGCACATTCATGTAAGGAGTTGTCATAACTGTGGACGGAGACATATTTCCTAATGATGCAGCTGTGTGTCTGCGACTGGCCTGGCTTTTTGAGAGGTTTCGGGCCAATTCTGTCTGGTCCCATGGTACTATTTGCCCAGGTACTACTCCAGGAAGACCTCTAGGTGACCAAGACTTTGATCCTGAGGCTTTTATGTGTCCTAGGCTGTTGGAAAAGAGCTTCACACAAGGTATGGGTGGGGCAGAGAGCTGAACAAAATCCTGGGGCACAGGTGCTGGGCTTTGGACCAAGCTAATCACCACTGTGACTGAAGCCCATGAGCAATCTTCGTCACAGGTGAACAGGACATCTAATCTAGGTCCTCAGGACAGGTTAGGTCTCCAGGGATGTGAGCTGATGGGCCGTGTACCCTGTTCCAGTGGAGCACAGCTACCTCTCTTTCTGCCCTTGAGGTCCTTCTCTGCCCTTCCCCCAGGCTGTGGAATCTTTAGTCTGGGGGATAGAGCTGCTTTGTAATTATGCAGTTAAGCATCTGGCTCTTTCTTACACCTGCACCAGTGACTTTTGAACTTAAATGCTATAAATTGGCCCCCTTTATTCTCTGGTTTAAGAATGACAACCTTCCCCTAAAGCAGTGGATGACATTATCTAGTTTTCCGGGCTAGGAGGAAGATTCTCAGGGTGCAAGTGAAGAAAATCAGAGAGCCCAGCATTGGAAGGGTTGTGAGGATTGAGGGGAGGGGCACATGTGAGAACACAGAAGTAATTTCTTTTTAATTTATTCAGAAGTAATTCTTTAAAATATTATCCCACTCCATGTGAATTAGAAATTGTGTCCAGAATATGAGGCTTGTTATTGTTGAGTTGTGTGTTCTTGGTCTCATGTTTCTTGAAGGCCGCAGGACAGACTTGTGGACCTTATATGGAGAACAAAGAAGGAAAAGTAGCTTTGGGCCAGCACAATTTGGGCTGAACTATGGATGTCCTGCTGCAAAGTTGACTAAGGAACCCAGATCTTGGGAAATGTCTTGATATTAGGCTTTGCATTCTTTTGTCTTTGGAAGACCATAATGCCAGACCTCACCTCCAGTAGCAATGGCTCCCCTGTCAATCATTTCTTGGGTGAGCTGACCTAGAGCCAAGTGAAGGGGAAAAAGTAAGCAAATACCTTCTGCTTTTCCCTGGGGTGAGTCAGGCCTAGATTCTGAGGATGAGCACGAGTGGAACCCTCCTGCTTGGGGAGATGGAGTTTGTTGGTTAGGATGGCCTTTGCTTTGGGAGGTAGGAAGGAGAGAGTGTACTGGGCACCGTTGTGCCCCTCCCAATGCCTTAGCACCCATTGCTTCTTACTGACTCCCTCCCTGGGGCTCTCTCCAGCTCAGAAGCACACTCTCCTCTGCATGGGGCAGCCAGAAGTACCAGGGAGTTGATGCGCCTGGGGGAGTATTCAGCCAGTGATGATTTGGAGCAAGTGGATAAATATACCCAGTTTCTTCAATTTTCAGGTAGCGCAATTCTGAGGCATGACCTACACCAGCACTGTTCAATAGAAATATAATTTGAATCACAGATGGAATTTTACATTTCCTAGTAGCCACCTTTTTTTAAAGTAAAATGAAACAGGTGACATTAATTTGAATAATATATTTTGTTAAACCACATTTTTCTAAAATATTATCACGTTAATGTGTAATCAATACAAAAATCATCAATGAGATGTTTGACATTTTTTTGTACTAAGTATGAGGAAACTCAATGGTGTTTTACATTTAGAGTAAATCTCAATCCCGATTAGCCGCATTTCAGATGCTCAGCGGCCATGTGTCCTTAGTGATTACCATATTGGCCAGGCAGCTCTATACTGTCTCTCAAAGTTTCCCAGTGGGACTGAGCCCCAGTTGCCCACAGTGGTAATCTTCTTATTGACACACCCAACCTAGACTTCCTTCCCTTCCCTGAATGACTTCTCCACTTTTCCCAACGCTTCCAACCAACCATCTGCCAGTGAACTACTCACATTCAGATGTGTGCCCGAGTCAGCTTCTGGGGAACATGACCTGAGACGTAGTGGCACGTCTCATATTCGTTGTTACATTATTCTCAGTTTTGAACTTTCCTCCTGTTATTTTTGCATGGAGTGAATCCATGCTAAAAGTTCCAGCAAGGTGTGTTTTATGCTGTGACAACTTCGGGGAAAGATCTATTTTCTAGCCTGAATAGCAAAGGACAGAACAATGTCCCCTCCCCAGAGGCTAAAGTGGTGATAGTAGTAGCAGTACCCACGGAGACACCTGTGCCCAGCAGAGGGCAATTTCCTGAGGGCCACCAGCAGCAATGTGGCTGAGTGACAAGGAGGCTCGGGCAGAAGAACGCAAGGGGCCTACTTGCTTTCCCACAAGATGTCTCTGGGGACCCTTGGACAGGCCAGGACAGTTTCTAGCCACCAAACCACTGGTGGGGGGATAGCTACCATAATTTTATATTTAAAAGGAAATTTTATTTTTGAGGGCATGTGTGGTAAAGTCAGGACAGGTGACTGGCTCAGTCAGCTGTGTCAGTCAGGATGACTTCAGAGAATCCTCCATCCATGCCTCTGAGAGCAACTAAGAAAAATGATGGCCAGTTGAGCTGCAGATCAACTCTGACAGTGTTCATAAATTCCCCTAGAAGAGGTGCTTCCTTCTAGAAGAAGTGCGTGTTTCTAGGAGTCAGAGCATGACTTAAGATGTTGTCAAACAACACTTAACACATCTCTGTCAGGGGATGGAGCAAAGATGAGAGAGAAATTTTATGTCAACAAGCACTAAAATATCCCTAGAAGAAATCTGACCCTGAAATGTCTACATAGATTAACAAAAATTTTTGTTGTTTATTTACCTAATGAAAATGAAATATCCATCTCTGCTTATTTGTACTCTGTCTCCAGTTCTCTTAGGTCAAATGGAACAGTTCTTTGAGAAACCAGCTGTATATTTCCAGGTATATTTTTCTCTCAAGGTATCATCCTCACCAAATATAGGACAATATAGTTCACCTTTCGAGCCAAACATGATAAATGAACAAAATATCATACAGAAGACCAGCCTAATCTTGTGGCCTTATTTCCTTACCTCCCCAAACCATGTTTTTCCAAAAAGTGAATTTAGAATGACAACAGTGGCAACATTTCATTTTTGCTTTCACAATATACTCTGCTGAAATTACTCTCAGGTCACCAGTGACCTCCTATCCTAAAACCAGGGATCGTCTCTGTGTTATTCTACTTGAACTTCTGCAGCATTTAATATCTCGAACAGCCTTTTCTTTGTTCATTCCATTTCGATAAATATTTACTCAGCACCTGCTATAAACTGAGCACTATTATACGCACCATGGATACATCAGAAAATAAAACAAAGACCTCTGCCCTGTGGAGCTCACATTATAGCAGGCGAGACCTCATAAACCATTAGCCTCAGTAAATGACAGAGTATGTTGGACGATGGAGACCAAACTGCCCTTTTGGAGAAGCAAGGAAAGGACTTGAGCTTTGGAGGCTCGAGACTGTGGGGCGATGTGTGATTTTTCACCTAACGTAACCCCAAACAGTCAGTAAATTCCTAAGCATCAGAAGTTGCCAAACACAATTGGGGTTCTTATGGGAAACAGAGTTGGGGTGTTTCTTCACATCTGGGTCTGGCAAGTTCCACCAGTTCTCTCAAAGTCACACCTTCCTTATGAGCTCAGGGCCTCAGCCTTCAAGCTGCTCTTCTCTCAAGCTCCAGTCTTAGACTTCTCTATCCTCCCCCCACCCCCTCACCCCAGCTTGCTGCCCAAGGGATTGTTCCCTAAAATACAAATCCAACCTGTCGCTGCCTTTTTCCTAAAATAAACGTCCTGAAATTGGTCATTTGCTTACCAAAGATGCCCTGATAATATACACACTGAGAGATGCAGGCTCATTTGTCAGTAGAATCATACCTAGAAAAAGTACAATGGAATCATCTCTTCTCTTGAAATAAGAGCAAAATGTTATTCCTATTTTAAAAGGTTTGACACACTTTTCACTGCTGTAGGAACTACCCAGAGTTGAAATAAACAGCAAAGATTCTAAGAAATTGCAGGTGGCTGATAGAGCTAAACTGATTTTGACAGCAACCCAGGTAATCACAGGTGGTGGGCTTGGGGCTTTTCGAGCTGGCACCAAGCAGTTTAAAGCACAGCACTGCCTGGAGGTTGAAGAGCTGCGAGTGAATCCTCCCATTCAGCAGCTTGACATGACTGGCAACGCCCGATCAGAAACACAGAATCAACAGCTGCTCTTTAGCAATAGCGAGGTTTGTTTCTGCTCAAAGGGTAGGTCAGCAATGTGTGGGCGCTCCCCAGAGGGAACCAGCCCTAGGGTAGTGGCCTGGGGCCTGAGTTTCCTCGGGGCAGCACAGTGGAGGGGAGAAACTGCCTTGTGGCCCAGAGGAGTCAAGGTCATCATCAAGAAGAAGGTGCTGGGCTTCCCTGGTGGCACAGTGGTTGAGAGTCCGCCTGCCGATGCAGGACACACGGGTTCGTGCCCCGGTCCGGGAAGATCCCACATGCCGCGGAGCGGCTGGGCCCGTGAGCCATGGCCGCTGAGCCTGCGCGTCCGGAGCCTGTGCTCCGCAACGGAAGTGATAATTGCTAATATTTACTGCCTGTGTGGTGTATGCAAGAAACTAAGCCCTTTATGTGCATTCAATCAATCTGAAATCAGATGTCGCTATTTCTTATTCTTTTTATGGTAGTATTTCCCAACATTCCACCTTTACTTCTCTTCCCGTCACATAAAATATTTAAGCTTTTTTCCTGGGTAGATGAGAAACCTGGGGAACAGAGCAATTAGGAAACTTGCCTGAACTTGAAAAGTAAATAGTAAAGGAATGATTCAAGCCCAAGGGAAGTAAGGCTGAAAATCAGAGAATGAGGTGTGAGTCAGAAAGCACAAGGACGGAGGTCAGGATGGAGGAGAGGAAGGGATGGGATGGGGCAAGTGTGTAGCGCTAAGGCCGGGAAGAGTTACAGAGCACTGACTTCTCCTTGAGCTGTGGTCTGGTGTGTTACAGAAGGGAGAATGGCTGCTGAGGGGGGAGCTGCAGAACTGGATGGGGGTAATGGGAAAAGCATGCTGACATGAAGACGTTAAGAATATTTTATTTTTTATTTTTTTATTTTATTGTGGTAAGAACACTTAACGTGAGATCTATCCTCTTAATAAAATTTTAGGTGTACAATACAGTATTGTTAACCACAGGCACAATGTTGTACAGCAGATCTCTAGAACATATTCATTTTGCATAACTGAAATTTTATACACGTCAAATAGCTTTTATTTCATCATTCAACATGTGTTTATTGTACACCTAGTTTCTTAGTCCTTTGGCTGTTATAACAAATTACCATAGACTGTGTGGCTTATAAAAAACAGAATTTTATTTCTTCCAGTTCTAGAGCTATAAGTCTGTGATCAGGGTGCCAACATGGTCCAGTTCTGCAGAGAGAGCCCTTCCAGGTTGCAGCCTGCTGACTTCTCGTTGTATCTTCCCTTGGCAGAAAGAGCAAGAGAGCTCTTGGCAGTCTCTGTCATAAGGGCACTCATCCCATTCATAGGGCTCCACCCTCATGGCCTAATCTAATCACATCCCAAAGGCCCCACCTAATATGATCACATTGAGGGTTAGGATTTCAACATATGAATTCTGGAGGATTCACAAACATTCATTCCATAGCACATACTATAGGCCAGGCACTGTTCCAGGAGCAGCATTGACAAAGTAACTAATGTGCTGGCTTTATTGAAGTTACAATCTAATTGAATAATAATGATTAAATTTTATACAATAAAAATAGTAGATCTGATATGCCCTGCTATCACAGCCACCTCTTTTCTCTCTTTTTTGTTTAACATCTTTATTGGAGTATAATGCCAGCTCTTTTCAAAGCAAAACCCCAGTGGAGATGGATTAGGAAAATTAGTGGAAAGATAAAGGAGAAAAACAACAATTTTTTATCCTGCAGGCCAAAACCCTTCCTCTGCCCAGCAGAGACCCTCCAGGTACAAGTGACTCTGCCAGTATGAACACCACGGTCTTCCAGAGGCTTCGAGTTGGGAGCACTGTCAAAATCACTTAAGCCAACTACCTCACCTTCTGGTTTTTAAATTCCCTCCTAGAAAAAGTTGTCTGGGTTATTTTGAATACCCTGCAGGAAAGAAAACCTTTTACTTCTCAATACAACCCACTTCAGAGGAGTTCACTTTTTGTTTTGTTTTGTTTACCTTTATACTGATTCCTGTTAGAGTTCATCTTGACCCTGAGTCTGTTATTAAAAGTATTTCATGTTCTTAGTTTCGGGTTACCTATACATTAATTAAAAAGTAACTTCTGGATCACTGGTTTTCAAACTATACTCTATAAAGCCCTGGGTGAGTAAGTGGGAGAGGAAGCTTCTACAGGGTCAGGAGACCGGACCCTGAGAATCTGGCCATTCTTCAGTGGTCCCAAGAACAGCTTCCCTTTTTTCTTTTTTTTTAAACTTTTACAGAGGATTTCATTGGGAGAAAAGGCTGTACAGTTAGAAATAAGTTTGAAAACTCCCGCTCCAGATATTCATCCACTGAGGTCATTAGTATAAATGTTGAATTGAATAGATTTGAGAACAGGGCGCTAAGGCATATTTCCCTGCATGTCAACAGCAATCACTAGCATCTTGGGTATAGCTGGAAAACCATCTATGAACCATCCTCACTCTTCTACACAGATCCTAAGGGATTAGAAGTGTCTCCCTAAAGCTGCAAATGTCTCCCTGAAACAGTCAACATGTGTCCTGTGATTCACCATTCTGTCAGTATCACTGAGGATCACTGGTTCTCAACCCTGACTGTGATTCTAATGATCTCATTAAAATCAACAAGGAAGCTTTCAAAACCACCACTGCTCCTCAAAAGGTTAAACATAGGGTTACTGGGCCTTCCCTGGTGGCACAGTGGTTAAGAATCCACCTGCCAATGCAGGGGACATGGGTTCGAGCCCTGGTCCAGGAAGATCCCACATGCCGCGGAGCAACTAAGCCCGTGAGCCACAGCTACTGAGCCGGCGCTCTAGAGACCGCGAGCCGCAACTACTGAGCCTACATGCCGCAACTACTGAAGCCCACGCGCCTAGAGCCCATGCTCCGCAGCAAAAAAAGCCACCGCAATGAGAAGCCCACGCGCCGCAACGAAGACTAGCCCCTGCTCACCGCAACTAGAGAAAGCCCGAGCGCAGCAACAAAGACCCAATGCAGCCATATATAAATAAATAAATAATAAAATTATTTTTAAAACAAACAAACAAACACAGGTTTACCATGTAACCCAGTAATTCAACTCTTAGGTCTATGCTCAGGAGAAATGAAAGCACACATTCACACAATACCTTGTACACAAATGTTCAAAATAACAACATTATTTATAATAGCCAAAAAGTAGAAATAATCCAAATGTTCACCAATTTATGAATCCATAAATAAAGTGTGGCATATTCATACAACGGAATATTTATTCAGCCATAAAAAGGAACGAACGACTGATTCCTGCTACAATGTGGATGAACCTTGAAAACATTATGCTAAGTGATCATGTATCATTCCATTTCTATTAAATGTCCAGAACAGGCAAATCTATAGAGACAGAAAGTCAATGAATGTTATGAATGTTTGCCTAGGGCTAGGAAAGATGGGAGGAGTAGGGATGAAGGCTAAAGGGCACAGATTTCTTTCAAGAGTGATGAAATATTCTAAAATTGATTGTGGTGATGGTTACACAATTCTGTGAATATACTAAAAAGCACTGAATTGTATACTTTAGATGAATTGTGCGGTATGTGAATTATATCTCACTGAAACTGTTAGAAGAAAAAAAAAAAAAACCCTACCACTACTCAGGCTTAAAAATTGGTTTGCAGTGGGACTTTAGCACCCATGTGATTCTAATAAGCAGCCCAGACCAAGAACCACTGATTCTAACCATGGCTCAGGGTAAGTGACTGATTTTGAGGGAGCCTATGGTGCCTCTCAGTGGTCATCCCCACCCTTCCACTCTAGACACGCGTGAGCTACTCCTTTAAAGACCCTTCCCAGAATTATGCCTGCATTGGAATCCAACCCACAGTTTGCAGTACCACCTTCTTCCTCCTTCTGTCGCATTATTGAGCCATTCCTGGTTTCCAGCATCGCCACTGTTGTGCACAATGCCTCATGCATCATCAGCAGGATGAGGCGTTCTCATTCACAAGTTTCCTTCTATACCCTGAGGTACCAACTGACAGAACCACGAACCTATGAACTCATGTGAAGCTGTCTAGTTACCATCTCTTCATTCAGCAGAGGACAGTACATTTGCAGAAACTCACCATAGACTATGAAGTCCTCTTACTATGTTCCTGACCTTTGGCTGCCCTTATGCAGTTATGCTGTAGCTACCTTTCAGAATCCTGCTCCATCAGTGACATCCCTAGGCCTGGAACAGTGGGTGCATTCCTTGGCCTTCCCCACGGCAGGATGCTCTTATAAGGCTGCCGTTCAGGGTCCGTCAAGAGCTCGAGAGCTCCCTTCCTGCCAGTCTTTGGGTGTTCTCCTTTGCATTTGGGGAGTTTTAAAATCCCATGATAAGTTTGCTGGCTTTTCTTTCTCCTACCTCAGACACAGCGAACAGACCTTGCCTTGCCCCCAGGAATGTGTGAGTATCCTCTAGCTCCTCTGAATCACTATATCCTAAAGCAATTAGCTCAGTCTACAGCTAGTAATTAAGAACACTGGCTCTGTTATCAGAGAGAACTGAGTTGGAATCCTGATTCTGCTATTTGGTAGAGGAGTGGGCTTGGGCAAAACATATTGTCTAAGCCTCAGATTTCTCACCTGTAAATTGAGGATAATAAAGCCTACCTGGAAGGACTGTTACAGAGATTAAATTGTAACAGCAGAGGTGGGGTGCTTGGCTCAGAATGGGTGTGAAATAAGTTGCTAGTGATTGTTTCTTCCCAGGCAGTTGTATGACTAGGAGATCTAGCTCTTTTCTCAAGATCTCCTTGCTGGTGTATGGGACATCACCGCACCTCGATTAGATCCAAGGTAGCTCGTCCCATAAACATGCAGGGCTCTAATACCAAATGCCTGTCCTTATTCTCCAAACCAATCAGTCTTCTGGGGGAAGGCAGTGGGAATGATCCCTTCTCTCCGGTTCCCTCATCAGCCCCAGCAATGTCTCAGTCTTGGGATGCACTTGCGAATGTCCTCAGAGGATCTGCTCAGGTCCGTGCTCACCACTCCATACCCTCCTGGTCCTTCCTTCTTAGGCTGTGAGCCACTCCTGGGGGCAGGACCTCCTGGAATCTTCAGAAAACTCCTGAGTTAAAACATCTAAACTCTACCGCATATCGCCTTGCCATTAAAACCCAGGAGTGTCTGGCACAGAACTGTCCAATTTTCTCCTCCAACTATTTCCAGGAAATTTATAATTCAGATTACTTGAAATAGAATTCATTGTTCAACACAGCACCTGGTGTCTGGCAGGAAGTATTGGGATAAATCATTAAACAGCAGTTAAACTTCACCTACTAAAATCCTCTGGCCCAGTTTAAATGCACCTCTTTCATGTTGTCTCATCGGTCAGAAATGGTTTGCTCTTCCCTCCCTCTGCATTCCTATAACAGCTATCTTTATGGAATGCTTATTGATTGTTCCCAGCTCATATAGCTGATAATTGGCAAATCTAGAATTCAGCTGTACTGCGTTGAATAGCATCTTGTCAAATGTCCACTGGAACCTCAGAATATGACCTTGTTTGGAAACAGTGTCTTTTTTTTTTTAACATCTTTATTGGAGTATAATTGCTTTACAATGGTGTGTTAGTTTCTGCTTTATAACAAAGTGAATCAGTTATACATATACATATGTTCCCATATCTCTTCCCTCTTGCGTCTCCCTCCCTCCCACCCTCCCTATCCCACCCCTCTAGGTGGTCACAAACCACCTAGCTGATCTCCCTGTGCTATGCGGAAGGGTAAGCTGTGACAAAGTGAGAGAGTGGCATGGACATATATACACTACCAAATGAAAACAGTGTCTTTACAAAGGTAATCAAGTTAAGATCATCCTGGATTAGAGTGGGCCCTAAACCCAAATATTACTGTCCTTATAAGAAGAAGGACATTTGGAGACAGAGACATAGGAAGAAAACAGATAAAGCCATGTCAAGATGGAGACAGAGACTGGAGTTATACGGCCACAGCCAAGAAATTCCAAGGATGGCCAGCAACCACCAGAAGCTTGGAAGAGGTCAGGAGCAAGTCTTCCCTAGGGCCTTCAGAGGGAGCTTGCATGGCCCTGCCAGTTTTGGACTTCTAGCCTCTAGAACTGTGAGAGAATAAATTTCTGTTGTTTTATGTCCCCATTTGTGGTAATTTATCATGGCCACCCTAGGAAACTAATATACTAGTCTCGGTCTGTCAGATGCCTAACATCCTCATTTGTAACCACTATGATATGCTGCCTTATGTTTGTAGCACCCAAACTGTATCCTTCATAGTACGTTGATCAGATGCCTTGTATGTCACAGTAAGAGGCAGATGGTGAGCCCAGAAGTCGAGGTGGGGATGGAGGGGGTGGGGAAGAGGTAGAATTATTGCAAGGTAGAGAATGAGCAGAGCGATTTTCTTGAATATATGCCCGAACCTCATTATGTCTGATCCTGTGATTTAGCAGAGAAATGGGAAAGAGTTTGCTTATGAAAGAAGTATGATGCACTAGAAAGCAAGCAGGACTAGGAATGGCAAGGCCTGATGCGAACTAGCTCTGTGATTAGGCACATGACCTTCAGATGTGGCTGCTTTGACACAGGCTATGTGACTTGGGAACATTGAGACACGGCCTCAAAAACAAAATATTAACCTTTCAGCTTTTAAAACTTTCTAAACTTCTCACTCATTCCCACCCAACCCCTGATCCTCATTTCATAACTCCCACTTCTGACACACAGCAGACACAACTTTTTAGTTAAATAATGAATAAGGGAATGAATAAGGAAGATGGAAGAAAGCTGGAGGTGTCAGAGTGAAATGATGGTCAACAACAAGGACAGAGTCAGATGCATTGTAAGGGTCATGAAAGAAGGTTCAAGAATCAAAGATGTCTGCCACTAATATTTGGCAGTCAAAAGCCATAATAGATGCAAATGTGGCAAAATATCAATCCTTGTTAAAATCTTGGTAATGAACACAGGGTGTTTGTAACATTATTCTTTATAGTTTAGTGTGTTTGAAACATTCTGTTTAAAAAAGAACAATAGAGGACTTCCCTGGCGTTGCAGTGGTTAAGAATCCGCCTGGGGCTTCCCTGGTGGTGCAGTGGTTGGGAGTCCGCCTGCCGATGCAGAGGACACAGGTTCGTGCCCTGGTCCGGGAAGATTCCCACATGCCACGGAGTGGCTAGGCCTGTGAGCCATAGCCACTGAGCCTGCGCATCTGGAGCCTGTGCTCCGCAATGGGAGAGGCCACAACAGTGAGAGGCCCACATACCGCAAAAAAAAAAAAAAAAAAATAGAATCCACCTGCCAATGGAGGGGACACTGGTTCGAGCCCTGGTCCGGGAAGATCCCACGTGCTGCGGAGCAACTAAGCCCGTGCACCACAACTACTGAGCCTGCGCTCTAGAGCCCGCAAGCCACAACTACTGAGCCCGAGTGCCGCAACTACTGAAGCCCACGGGCCTAGAGCCTGATGCTCCGCAAAGAGAAGCCACCGCAGTGAGAAGCCCGTGCACCACAACGAAGAGTAGCCCCCGCTCGCTGCAAGGAGAGAAAGCCCGCGTGCAGCAACGGAGACCCAATGCAGCCAAAAATAAATAATTTTTTTAAGATAAATAAATAAATAAAAAATAACAATAGAAGAGCAACCTCATAATGTCCTATGAAAATGGGTGTAGCGAATTGGCTTCGTTCAAATCCCTTTGCTTTGATAGGTTCTGAATCCCCTTCTTCATCAGCAAAGCAGGAATGGTTGAGGCAAAACAGTTCGTCGCTGCACACGGACGGACCAACACTTTGGAGAGAACCTGTGGAAATATACCTGAAAAGACAGAGAATATTCCTTTCACTGGGCTCTGTACTCCTTCTCCTGAGAACTTATGCAAAAGAAATGATAATTCAACAGAAAAAAGGCCTGGGGAATATGGAGATGAAAAATTCACGGACAAATTTGTTATAATAATGAAAAATTGGGAATAACTTAAGGCCACCATGGGGAAGTGCTCTCCACTGCTCCCAGCCTGGTCACATCACCCTCATCTTTGCCAGGATCACTCTGGTAGCTTCCAGCTGATCTCTCTGCTTCCACCCTTACATCTACAATCTTTTCTCTACTCCGCAGCCAGAGTGATTCTTTGAAAAGGAAATGAAATCACTTCCCTACTTCTCTTCAAAATGTTCTCACCACCCTAACTGCTTCCAACCCGGCTCTAAGCCAACACCTCCCGGGGCCTGGATGATGGTGCTAGACCCTAAGTGGTCTCCCCTCTTCCATCTTCCTGCCCCTCAAGGCAACAGTGAAAGTGCTCCTTTTTCAAATCATAAACCAGATCATGTCACTCCCCTGTTCAGAACCCTCCAGTGGCTTCCCGTCTGACTCAGAGTATGCCCATATGACTCAGAGCAAAGTCAAAGTAAACTTTTACAGTGGCACACAAGGACCCCATCCCCTTCCCAGTCACACTGGATCCTTTTCATTGGCTGTTCCCTCTAATATTCTTTCTCCATATGTCTATATGGCTCATTCCCTCAATTCCTTCAAGTAGTAACTCAAATCTCCCTTTCTCAATGAGGTCTTCATTAACCACCCTACTTAAAATTTTACTAATCCAAACACCCTCATTCTATTGCCCTGTTTTACATTTTCTCTTAGTATTTATTATTTTCTAACATAATAAATAATTTACATAACATTTTTCAAATGTCTGTCTGCCCTGCTCCAAACACACATATACTAGAATTTAAACTCCAGGAGGAAAGGAATTTTTATCTGTTTTGTTCACAGTTGTTTCCCCAGCACCTAGAACAGTCTCGGGCACATAGCTGATGTTCAATAAATATTTGTGAAATGAAAGAACAAATAGTTAAGTAAATTGGGTTATACCAAGAGGATGGAAGGTTAAGCAATCAGAAAAAATACTGTGTATCAATATGGAAAAAGACATGTGAGGTAATGTTAATGTTAAAAGTAGAAACCCCGTGTTGCGATAAAAAACACGTTGGTGTGGCTTTGGCAACGTTGTTCTTTTCTGGTTCTTTTGCTTTCTCTTCCCTTAAATGTTGGGGCTCCCAAGTTCGTTTTTGGTCCTCTTGTCATTTTTATCTACACTCTAGCTTCAAATACCATCTACTTTATTTCTAGTTTATTTAGCATGTTGTCCAAACAACCATCTTGAGTCCAGGGCTCTGTTTTGAGCTTTTCACCCACATTACTTTGTATACACCTCTGTTAGTAGCTAGAATACCATTCTGAGAATAGTGGTCTGTTCATCAGTCTCCCCCGATAAAATGGGAGAACTGTTACAGAATAAGATGCCTAGAACATATTAGTAAGGACTCAATAAATGTTTTAGTAATGTAAGGTGTGTACTGTGTGCCCAGTACCTCTAAGAACCTTACGTATATCATGTCATTTAATTCTCACAGCAGCCCTGTGAGAGGCATGAGGTAGACATAGCTTCATTACACGGATGAATAAATAAGGAAATGTGTTTATAATAAAGTGACCCCAAAAAATGCAGACGTTAAATTAGGTGTTAAAGTAGTGGGATCGTAGGCGGTTTTTCTCTTTCGGAAATTTCGTTAATATTGTTGATAGGCTGTATATGCGTCTTGTGTGTGTATGCACGTGTATCCGTGTGAGACCAAATAATTTTAAAACTTGAGTGGGCAAACACAGCAACAGGAAATTGTTGGGTAGGGTCTGGGAAAAGAGGAGGAACCCAAAAGTACAGACAAGCAGAGACTCGACTCCGCCTGTGAGCTGTCTGCGCAGGCGGCGACGGCCCGCAGGCAGAGCAGCGATGCACCCCACCCAGGGAAACGATTCCTTTCAGTGAGGCCAACCCGCGGCCACATGCAAATGACCTGGAGGCTGTGGGCGGAGCCACTCCTGAAAGGCTCCGGCCGGGGGGCGGGGAGAAGGCTGACCCATGGGCTGGCCCCGATTGGCTCCCACAGAGACGGGGCGGGCTCTCCCGAAGGCCCGGCCTCACAGAGGGGCGGTGCCTGGGCCTGGGCCTCTTGGAGAGGGAAGGAGCGGGAGCCCGAGCTCCGCGTCGGGAAGCTTAGGTGGGCTGAGCCCTCGGCTCGCAAAGGCAGGGCCGGAAGCGCTACAGTTTGACCCACGAGTCCATCTGTTTTCGAAGGCGTAGCCCTCTTCCTCCCGACCCTCTCCGCCTCCCCCTCTGCCCCTTCATCCGGAGGCCGAAGCCCCCAGCCTGGGCGGGGCGGCGCAGCCCGAGCTCCCGGACCCGGAAGAAGCGCCATCTCCCGCGTTCACCATGGAGCCCACTGCGCCGTCCCTCACCGAGGAGGACCTGACTGAAGTGAAGAAGGACGTGAGTAGCAAAACCTTGCCCGGGCACCGCCGAGGGCCGGGGGCGGGCGGAGCGGGGGGGGGGGCTGCATTCCTGCAGCGAGGAAACCCCGCGTCCTAGTCCGAGTCGGAATCGGAGGAGGAGCCCGCGGTCTGAGAAGCGAAACGTCCGGGCACAGCAGGACCGCGGCGAGCTCTGCATCCGAGGGACCTTGGTGGAAGTGATCTGATCCCCGCTGACCTGTTAATCCACGTTTTAAATCAATAAAAGCAGGGCTTGGGTTTCAGAAATCTTGTTCAGTGGAGCGTTTCTTTACAGTCAGCTACTTGCCCACTGCTCACCCATCCCCTGGTGATTTCACCCCAGCTGCGCTTTGGGGCTGCGTTGTTAGGGATCGACGACTCAAGTTCATCCTTGAGCCAGACTGCCTTGGCTGCTGGCTCAACCTGGAGCAAAAGCTGGACCAGATAAAGCATCCCAAGCAGTGGATCAAATACGTGAAACTTGCAAAGGGGGTTGGGGGAAGCTGGACTGTTGAAAGCACAACCCGGAATTCCCCTAGTAAGCAAACGCCCACGTATTTAAATTGAAGGGGCGCGGAGGGGGCGGGGGATGAATACATGAAGCGGAGAATTAATTTACAGGTAAACGTTGGAGATATTCAGCAGCTAAATTATGCTCTTCTGCTTGGATGCTGAAGTGCACAAATCTTAGTATTTATTCGTAAAGAATGACTTTGTTGAGGTCTGACTTGTTTCTCTTTTCCTTTGCTTTTAGTTAACTTGTTTTGCCATGTGAGACTTATATGAGTACCATTAAAATACTTTATATTAATTCAAATTCAAAACAATATGAACATGAATTGTGTTCTGGCTTAACGCTGCAGTACTTATACAAAATCATCTTTGTGAATTGGACAGGACAGCAGCTTTTTAAATGTTTGTGTGCTTCCTTTTACCCTCACCTGTAAGGTTTATTACACTGTACTCATAATTACAGTTGGTATGACTCATTAGCAAAAGGAGACTGGTTATGACTGTGCCTTAGTTTCCTCCTTCAACAGATAATTGTGGAGTACTTATATGGAAAGTACTGTCCTTGGGCCTGGAAAGATATAAAAAAATGACAGGCCCCTGCTTTACATTCTAGTTGAGTTAAGACTGGGACATTGATAACTAATAAAGAATAAATGAGTATTGTGTTTTTCAAGATTTGTGCCAGTAAAAACATGAACTTCAAGAGCTAGGCCTACTGTATTCCAGATACTCTGTCACACAATTTACAATGTTCTCATTTAATCTGTACAACAACCTCTAAGGCAGATAATTGTCTTTCCCATTTTATAGTTGATAAAACAGGTAGTGAGAGGTTACAAGTGGGAGGATATAAAGCCTGTACATAAACACAGATGTGAAGGGTGGCTTCTAGGTCTTTTTTTTTTTTTCCATCAGTTCATTGATATTATCCATCTCCATGATTTCAATTTACAGCTATATAAGAAATCCATAACCTTGGGGAATCATGGACACGTTTCAGGACATCTGTGAAAAAAAATACGTGCACATTTTCTTCTTAGAAATTTTTTTCATGATGTTTTCAGAATCGTTTATGACCTTAGGAGTTTTAAAATTATAATCCACATATTTGGACTTCCTTCTTTCTCAACTCTAAGTGCTTATTTCCAAATATCTACTGGAAATCCACTTTTATATCCTTCAGATTCCTCACTTTGTCTAAAATTGAACTTTTTATCATCCTTCCCCCAAAGCCACTTGCTGTTTCTGCTGTATTCTCTGTCGTGATGAATCCATGGGGATTGGCTGCTGATACCAAAATTCATCGATGCGGGCTTCCCTGGTGGCGCAGTGGTTGAGAGTCCGCCTGCCGATGCAGGGAACACGGGTTCGTGTCCCGGTCCGGGAGGATCCCACATGCCACGGAGCGGCTGGGCCCGTGAGCCATGGCCACTGGGCCAGTGCGTCCGGAGCCTGTGCTCCGCAACGGGAGAAGCCGCAACAGTGAGAGGCCCGCGTACCACAAAAAAAAAAGAAATTCATGAATGCTCAAGTCCCTTTTATAAAATGGCGTAGTATTTGCATGTAACCTACACACATCTGCCCATATACTTTGAATTATCTCTAGATTACTTATAACACCTAGTACAATGTGAATACTGTGTAAATAGTTGTAAATACAATGTAAATGCTATATAAATAGTTGACCCACACAGCAAATTCAAGTTTTGCTTTTTGGAACTTTATGGAATTTTTTTTTTAATTTATTTATTTTATTTATTTTTGGTTGTGTTGGGTCTTCGTTGCTATGCGCGGGCTTTCTCTAGTTGCGGCAAGCGGGGGCTACTCTTCGTTGCAGTGCGCGGGCTTCTCACGCGGTAGCTTCTCTTGTCGCGGAGCACGGGCTCTAGGCGTGCGGGCTTCAGTAGTTGTGACACGTGGGCTCTAGAGCGCAGGCTCAGTAGTTGTGGCGCACAGGCTTAGTTGCTCTGCGGCATGTGGGATCTTCCCGGGCCAGGGCTCGAACCCGTGTCCCCTGCTTTGGCAGGAGGATTCTTAATCACTGTGCCACCAGGGGAGCCCTTGGAATTTTTTTTTCCAAATATTTTCCATCCACTATTGGTTGAATCCGAGGGTGCGGAACCTGCAGATACAGAGGACCGACTGTACCACCACTTATCCACATGGAAACTTCCACTTCTTTTTTTTTTTTTTCAGGCTCCCACTTCTTCACTATACTCCTTCTCCCTGTGTGCTCCATCTAGTTGTTTACCTCTCTTTTGTTGAATTTAGTTCAGTTTCATAAATATGGACTACACACTGTGAGACTGATACTGCCATTGATTCTAACAGTTCAGAAATTAAAAACTAACACACAATCTTAGTTTGAGAAGAGCTCAACTTCTTGGGGGGTGGGGGGGACATGTAAAATGACAATTGCAAATCACAGAATAAGTGCAATGAATTTTACATTCATCCAAAACATTATCTACTTAGCACTCTGCTAAATGCAGGATATACAGAGTTGAACAGAATGTACCTGGTTCTTGCCTGCTTTTAACATGTGGGTTCTTAAGGTTGAAAACAAATAAATGTATAATTCCAAATTATGGTAAGTACTATGAAGGAGACAAACAGGTGTTGAGCCAATAACAAGGTAAGAGGGGAAATCTACTTGAGATAGGATGGTCAGGGAAGGTTATTAACATTTTTTAAACTGGTTCCTGAAGGCTATGACAGAACTGGAGAAGAGCATTCTAGGCAGAATAGAATTTTCAAAGGATCTAAGGCAGGCAAGATCTTGGGGAAATTGGAAAAAGGCAGAGAGTGCCTAGAGGTGAAGTTAGGATGGTGGGCTAGTGCCAGATTATGAAGGGTCTTACAGATGGTAGTAAAGTGGGATTTTTTTCCCAAGTGTAGTAGAGACCTATTGAAGAATTATATTTTTAAAAATCCCTCTGCCTAATGTATGGACTGGAGCGAGCAAAAGGGAGAAGAGAGAAACTAGTGAGGAGATCCTTGGAATTTACGTAGTTGAGAGATGATGGTGATTCGGATCAGGGTACAGGCAGTGGAGATGGATGGAACAGGAAAATTCCAGATGCATATTTTAAACAGTAATGATAGGACTTGGTGATGGTTTGAATGTGGGAGTTGAGGAAGAGAGTGGAATCAGATTAGTAAGTGGAAATGTCAAATCAGCAATTAGACCTATCAGTTTGAAGATCAAAAGAGAGATCTGAGCTAGAAATAAAAGTGTGGGATTAAGTGAGTTTACCTGGGGAACTTGAGAACTAGAAGGGAAAGGGAGACCATAGAAAAGTTTTAAAAAGTAAGAAGTTATGGCCGCAGAGATGGGAAGAAAGCCAGGACAGTGTGGTATTCATATAAGACAAGAAAAGAGTATTTCAGGAAGGGAGTGATCAACTGTGTTCATGCTGCTGAGAAGTGAGATGAAGACTGAAAAGTATCAGATTTAGTGATAAGGAGACCCTTGGTGACTTTGAGAAGAGTAGTGGGACAGAGTGAAAATGTCTGGGAGTGAGTTGGGAGATATAAGTGGAGTCCTGTTGTATAGAAAAGTGAAGTGCATACACTGGGTGCTGTAAAGGCAGGAGAGGAGTACTCATTTGGGGGAGTTTAAGTAAAGTTACCTGAAGGAGATGACCACTGTCCTGAATTTTAAAAGATGAATAGGGATATGGGAAAAGAAAACAAGGCAAAGGTAACGACTTAAAGAAATGTAGTGGAAAACAGCAGTTTTAGGAAGAACATAAAGTTCCAGAACATAGAGTAAGCTGGAGAGGTAGGCAGGATCCATACTATGAAGCACCTGCCTGCCATCATCAAGTAGCTGTGATTTATTGAATACCTACTGTGTCAAGCCTTCATATGCACTGTCCCATTTAGTCCTCCTACAGGTCCTGCTAGGTATTTATTATTTTTTTACCAATAAGGGACCTGAGGCTTAGAGAGGTTAAGTAACTTCCTCCAGCTCTCACAGGAATATGTGGCAGATTCAGGATTTGAACTGAGGTTGGTCTGAGTCCAGAGCCATGCTCTTCACTTCTCTGCTATTCTGCTATGGTTGAGAAACTTTATCCTTTAAGTCGAGGTGGAACACAAGTGTTTTAAATTTTTTAAAAATTAACTAACAACATTTCAATATTGGTAGAATTCATGTAACACTCCAGATTTCCATTTTTTCTTGAAAAATTACAAGGTCTGATAGATGTGTGAAGGAAGAAGTTGAGCGGGGTGGGGAGAGAAGGAAGAAGTACAGCTAGGTGTCTTGTTAATAGTCGATGCAAGATATATAGGGACCCGAACTAGGACAATGCTAATAATAGGGATGGAGTGAAGGGGCAGCTTAGATAAATATTGGGGTAGATTGGCAGGACTTGGTGGGTGGGTGATCTGATCGAATGTGCCAAGTGAGTGAAAGAGAGGAAAAGTCAAGGGTGAGTTGTAGGTTTATAGCATGGTTGGATGGATGGTGGTACTCGCAAGTGAGCTGAGAATGTCAGAGGAAAACGATAGGGGAAGATAACAAAATTGGTTTTGGACATGTTGAATTTTAAGTACCATTGGGATCTCTAGGTGGAGAAAGTCTTGATCACATAGGAAAATTTAGAAATCATCAACGTGTGGTAGAAATGACAACAAATGAGGTTTTCCAAGGAGTTCATCTTTTAAATCTATTTTTCTCTCTCCTCATCCCCACAGCTTAAATTCGTGCACTCAGCTTATCATATGTAAGATATTGCAGCAATCTTCTAATTGCTCTCCTTTGACCCCAATTTTTGCTTTCCCCCAACCCTCTGTAAAAGTTTTCTTATTGCCTCTTATTTATAAACCTTTGATGAGGTTTTGACTATAGGGAAATGTAATTTCCCTCATTGCCTACCTTTCATGCCTCTAGGTCAGGTGTAGTCTCTGTAAATTTCCCAGGTCCTGGAGGCAGAGTTGGTTGCTTCCCCAGTACTTGACCTATATCTTTTTTTCCAGGTCATAGTCCATTGTCTCATAATTTTTAGCTTGAGTTGATAATGTATTCTTCAACTAGACCATGTGCCCTTTGCATGCAGGTTTCAAGTCTTGTTCATCTTTGCATATCCACTGCTCAGCTCTTGGCATATTTGGCATTCAGATATGTGAAATGTTTCTCGTGGGAATTCAGTGGACTGAGAACTGTAGGAACCATTCACCTAACCTACTTTTCTGCCACCATATACTCTCATATACTTTGAAGATTTTCCATTGTCTTTAGTTCATCATTGTCAGTGTGAATCAAGTTAGTCATCATTGTCATCATCACTAACATTTACTCATCACTTACTATGTACTAGGCACTTTCTCAAGTGCTTTACGTGTGTTAATTTATTTCTCGTAACACTCAGATGAGGAAACTGAGGCACAGAGGAGTTAAGTTACCCAAGATTGCATATTTAGTAAATGGAGGAGCTATAATATAGTCACTCACATCAAATTGTTAATACCATTTATTAGGACCCACATTGATTTTTGACTGATTAAGCCTCATTAGGCACTTCTCAGGTCTAGGCCTGTGTATGTGATTTCTTTTTATTTCTTTAATTTTTTCCAATATCTACTACTCCTTTAGGTTTCTTTCCCCCCATACCTTTCTACCTTCCTTCTACCAAGGCTGAGTTAGACTACAGTCTTGCCAACTGACTCCAAAGATAGACCCAGTATGGTCCCTTTTGTTTTAGGTTCTTTCTTTTTCTTTCTCTCCCTCTCTGTGTGTGTGTGTGTGTGTGGTTTCACTCTAGAAAGATGGAAAATTAATAACATGAGAAAGTTATAAACTGTGAGTTATCCTCTCTGGTCCTGACTAATCCTGGATTCCTTGCTAAATGGAAACTAAAATGTACAGTAACCTCTGCTCTCAACTTTACCTCTGAAGGCCCTCAGCAGACCTCCCTATTTCCACAGACCCAAGCCCCCTAGATTAGACTGGCCCCCTCCTCACAACAGTTTGGTCTTGGTTTATAGATATGAAGATGAGATCAGAGCAGTGAGGAAGCAGTGAGGAATATCTAGTCAGGGACCTACTTCTAACCGGACCTTCATTTTAATAGCATGCCTTTAGTAGGGCTGAGCCTCCTGACTTCAGGATGTTTTCTCTCACCAGTCAGATTCCTAACTAATCAGTCACCTTTGTGATTTCCTTAGGTGTTAAAAAAAAAAAATACATTGAGGCATTTTTTATATCTTTTAGGCTTTAGAAAATTTGCGTGTATACCTGTGTGAAAAAATCATAGCTGAGAGACATTTTGATCATCTACGTGCAAAAAAAATACTCAGTAGAGAAGACACTGAAGAAATTTCTTGCCGAACATCAAGTAGAAAAAGGGCTGGAAAATTGTTAGACTACTTACAAGAAAACCCCAAAGGACTAGATACCCTGGTTGAATCTATTCGGCGAGAAAAAACACAGAACTTCCTGATACAGAAGATTACAGATGAAGTGCTAAAACTTAGAAATATAAAACTAGAACATCTGAAAGGTAAGATATCTTAGTTATCCAAAAGTTCATTTAAATGTAACAATGCTTTTATAAGTAGAATGCAAAACAAAACAAAAACCTAGAAGTGATCATTTTGCTTTTATTCAAAAAGTTCAACCTTCAGAATTACATTCAATTTGCATTTTTTTACCTTATTTGATGTCATTACATTGCAAAAGTGAAATATCACTCAGTGTTCTGTATTTATATTCGTTTAACAACACATTTATAGAAAACAACTACAATGGAATCCCAGTATACACAGGAGTTTGTTTCTAAAGTCATCAGAATGCAAGATTAATCTGTTCAAAAGTAACCCCTGAAAATGCATATCACGCATAAAGAACAGTATATAGGTAAAGTATTTTACCTTTGATAAATTCTGATAGTTTTTCTCCCACCAGTTGATTACATGATGGAGTAGTTGGCTTATGTTGGTAAGAATCATCGTGTATAAGTTATATATAACTTTAAACACTAAAATCACACTCAGTGTTGCAAAATTAGAGAGGCATAAAACTGAGATTGATTAAGGGAGTAGCAGATTTACCTCTTCCGTTTTACCCTCACCCCAGAGCACACACTCACTAAATTGGAATGCTGTGCAGAATTGTTTGCACGATTTAAATCCCCCTCTCCCTCCAAACCCCCATCTTTCTCTGTCTCTCTCTACAGAGCACTTAAGATAAATGTGCATGCGATACAGCTCTATTCCAGCTGTTCTAGGCAAGGGAAACAGAAATTAGTAATTTAGGGCTTTTCCCTTAAGGAACTCAGTCTATAAATCCGTGTTGGAACACAGATGAAGTTTCCCCTTGAGCCATATTTAAGAAGATAGTTTCTCTTTCATGGGACAGAAATGCTGACTGTATTGTGAAGTTGAAAAACTAGTGGAAAAAATTGACATACAAATGTACTTTACAGACTCTGCAGGTTTTACATAAAATCTGTCAACTCAGGAAGTTCTGTGCCTGTAGACCATTGGGTTGAATATTTGCTGAGCTTAAAAGAGAGATAAATTGTATTTGTGTTTATTCTTTCCACACTGAGGCTAATTGTTGGCTATACCCTTTGGATATGATAGAATTCTTTGTTCAGAACAACCTCTGTCATTTAAGTAAACTGTTAGGTTGAGAACCAGGACATTCTCTATTTAATGTGAAGAGGAGACCTGGGTTCTAGCTGTCCCCCTTGCATGAAGTAGTCCTGGAATGTTGGGCATGACTTCACTGTTCCAGGCCTCTGTCTTCTCGTCTCTAATAGTGAGAGGCTATCCCGATGACCTGTAGAATCCCTTCCACTTGTAACACCCCATGATTCAAGAATTGGAAGTAAGAGAAATGGAAATAAAAACAAAAATAAACAAATGGGACCTAATGAAACTTCAAATCTTTTGCACAGCAAAGGAAACCATAAACAAGACCAAAAGACAACCCTCAGAATGGGAGAAAATATTTGCAAATGAAGCAACTGACAAAGGATTAATCTCCAAAATTTATAAGCAGCTCATGCAGCTCAATAACAAAAAAACAAACAACCCAATCCAAAAATGGGCAGAAGACCTAAATAGACATTTCTCCAAAGAAGATACACAGTTTGCCAACAAACACATGAAAGAATGCTCAACATCATTAATCATTAGAGGAATGCAAATCAAAACTACAATGAGATATCACCTCACACCAGTCAGAATGGCCATCATCAAAAAATCTAGAAACAATAAATGCTGAAGAGGGTGTGGAGAAAAGGGAACCCTCTTCCACTGCTGGTGGGAATGTGAATTGGTACAGCCACTATGGAGGACAGTATGGAGGTGCCTTAAAAAACTACAAATAGAGCTACCATATGACCCAGGAATCCCACTACTGGGCATATACCCTGAGAAAACCATAATTCAAAAAGAGTCATGTACCAAAATGTTCTTTGCAGCTCTATTTACAATAGCCTGGAGATGGAAACAACCTAAGTGTCCATCATCAGATGAATGGATAAAGATGTGGCACATATATACAATGGAATATTACTCAGCCATAAAAAGAAACGAAATTGATCTATTTGTAATGAGGTGGATGGACCTAGAGTCTGTCATACAGAGTGAAGTAAGTCAGAAAGAGAAAGACAAATAACGTGTGCTAACACATATATATGGAATTTAAGAAAAAAAAAATGTCATGAAGAACCTAGGGGTAAGACAGGAATAAAGACACAGAGCTACTAGAGAATGGACTTGAGGATATGGGGAGTGGGAAGGGTAAGCTGTGACAAAGCGAGAGAGAGGCATGGACATATATACACTACCAAACGTAAAATAGATAGCTAGTGGAAAGCAGCTGCATAGCACAGGGAGATCAGCTTGGTGCTTTGTGACCACCTAGAGGGGTGGGATAGGGAGGGTGGGATAGGGAGGGTGGGAGGGAGGGAGACACAAGAGGGAAGAGATATGGGAACATATGTATAACTGATTCACTTTGTTATAAAGCAGAAACTAACACACGATTGTAAACCAATTATACTCCAATAAAGATGTAAAAAAATTTTTTTAATAAAAAATAAATAAAAAATAAAAAAAGAATTGGAAGTAATTAACTCATAGAATTTTAGCATATACCCAGTTTAAAATTGGGATAAATTTTTTTTTTTTTTGTGCTGGAGTGCTAAAGAATATTTTTTAGTTGTGAAAGCTATTTCTTATTTTATGAATAATTTTAGGGGCTACTTTATTTTTTCTAGGTCCTTCAATGGTTAAGTATAAATACACAGATTGAATGTGAATTGTAGCATGTCATTTAGCTTCCTTGAGATTATTCCTATATCTAGAAAATGTAAATAATAGTATGCTTCATGATTGTCAGGAAAAGCAGATAAAATGTGAAATGGATTATGACAATTTATAAACTGCTATTTAAATTTGTGTAATCTTTAAAAAGTTCGAAGATGGGTGTGGACTCAGTTTTCTAGTTACTTTTCATTTACATCTGAATAATTTTATTGTAGGACTGAAATGTAGCAGCTGTGAGCCTTTTCCAGATGGAGCCACAAACAACCTCTCTAGATCAAATTCAGATGACAGTAATTTCTCTGAAAAACTGAGAGCATCCACCGTCATATACCATCCAGAAGGAGAATCCAGCACAGCCCCCTTTTTTTCTACTGATTCTTCTCTGAATTTGCCTGTTCTAGAAGTAGGCAGAACTGAAAACCCCACCTTCTCTTCAACTACGCTTCCTAGACCTGGGGACCCTGGGGCTCCTCCTTTGCCACCAGAGCTGCAGTTAGAAGAAGAAGGAACTTGTGGAAACTCTAGTGAGATGTTTCTTCCCTTAAGATCACGTGCTCTTTTGCGGCAATGACAGTTTACTGCATTTTAATTTTTTTAATGATGACAAAAAATATTTGAAAGGATATGAATCATCTTATAAAATTGCTATAATGACTTATTAACATTTGATACATGTCTTATAATGCAACGTAAACATACTTTGTAAATAGAATTTTTTAGAATAAAAAGTATACTTGTAGATAGCTAAAGTAAGTCTTGTTGATCATGTACTCTTCAGTATTTTCTCTTCTTTTTTGAGGTAATTTAGTGTTTTCACTTTTTTTTATGTTTTAAGACTAATTTTAATAGAGAACATTTCTCTATTTGAGAATAGAGTCTTAGGCTGGGAACAATGTTTCTTCTCTGTGCATTTGTGCTAGTAAGTTTCACAGTCTAATAGTCCTTTCCAACCATTCAACAGTACATTTTCAGAATTAAACTGTTCCTATTCGTAATAAAGCCAAGCACTGCTGGGAAAACTGCCAGCTACAGAAAAGAATCTTTTTCCCACTCAATTGGGCTTACAGGCACTTAGTCCCCTTCTGATTCAGAGAAATATCTAATGGAGTTTGAGCCACCTACGGTGCCAATTTGCCAAAATACATTTCTTATTAATCTTACTAATTAATACTACTTTCTTAAGATTTTCACACTCTTTGCTTTATCATTTTCATTCCTAAAGAAAAATCTTGGCATAAACTTCAGTTATTACATATAATTTAATGAGATTTTAAAAATACTTTTTCTGTACTTTTTGTTCCCTTTTAATGAGGACCACTGTACAGTTGAAATAATTAGAACAAAATGGTTTTTATGTGTGTATATGTGACAATTCTGTTTTTAGTACTATTTGGAACAAGCGGGCCATTAGCTAGATATGTCTTTTTGTTCTATGACAAAGTTTGACTAATTTTACAAATTTATAAATCTTGTTTCATTGTTTTCATTAAAGTATATCTATTTCTAGATATCTGTCTCATATATATTTCCACTACTTGCAAAAAGCAGAGATGGAAATATGCTATTAAGAATAAATGTTTTTAAGTTGTAGTGCTGTGTTTTGGAAGTTTCAGATTTTTCAATAGGAAATAAATACCTAAAACTTTTTTTATATGCACCGATTTTAATAGGAAACATTAATTCAGGTTGTAAGATGGAGTTGCACTTCTGGATGGACTGATGAAATTATCAATCATGAAGAAGACTGGCATATTGACTTTAAAAAAATTTTAAAGACTGGGTGATTTTTGTAGTATAAACATTTTCTAACGATTATGGAGAAATATGTTTCACCTCCAGGGTAGCATGACAAAATAGTGGCAATTAAAAAAAAAAAATAGTGGTATAATACTTAAACCTTTTTCAAAAGCAGAAGCAAGCTTTCATTTCATTAATTAAAATAAAATTTGATACGCAGTTTTTTAAAAATTTAAATAGGATTTACTTGGAATCAAAGATCATAATTTAGATATGGTGTAGCACCTATATTTATAGTTTTCTTTCAGACTGTTGACTAACTACGTAGACAATAAAATTAAGGTTTTAACAAACTTAGGCTTTTGGTTTTCTGAATCCTATGAAATCAGTTTATTTTTCATTTAAACACTGAAAACCAGCTGTTGCCAAAAATGTATAAATTTGAATGATACTGTGACATGACAGTGCAATTGGTTATTGGGTTGATTAATGCAGCAGTGAAAATTATCACTTAATATAAAAACAACACCTTCGAGCTCACTTTTTTAAATTGCTTTTTAAAAAATTGAGACTTTATTTTTTAGAGCAGTTCTAGGTTTACAGAAAACCTGAGCAGAAAGTACAGAGTTCCCATATACCCCCTGTTTCCTATATTAACATCTCACATTAGTGCATTTATTAGAATTGATGAACCAGTCTTGATACATTAACTAAAGTTAATAGTTTACATTAGGAGTCATTCTTTGTGTTATACAGTTCTATAAGTTTTGACAAATGCATAGTGACATGCATCCACCATTATATTATCACACAGAATAGTTTCACTTCCCCAAAAATCCTGTGTTCCACTTATTCATCCCTTCCTCTTCCCCCCAGCCCCACCCCTTCCCATCCAGCCCTGGCAACCACTGATCTGTTTATTCTCTCTATTGCTCTGTCTTTTCCAGAATGTCATATATTGAATGGTTGGAATCATACAATATGTAGCTTTTTCAGACTGGCTTCTTTCACTTAGCAATATGCATTTACATTTCATGCATGTCTTTTCATGGTCACTTTTTCAAGAGCTAATTCCATCTTTGGTCAGCATGTCATTCCTAGTGCAAGGGCAAACACTGGCAAATTTGGAACTTACCAGGATAATGGCAGGTTTTTTGCTTTCAATTTTTTTTGTTGTTGTTTCAAATTTTTTTATTTTGTTTGGGAGGTTTTTGGTTTCTTTTGATAAACATTTTTTTTTTCGGCCATACCACTTGGCATGTGGGATCTTACTTCCCTGACCAGGGATAGAACCTGTGCCCCCTGCAGTGGAAGCACTGGAGGTGCGGAGTCTTAACCACTGGACTACCAGGGAAGTCCCTTGATAAACATTTTCTAAAATTTAATTTAGTTTAATGATTAGTACTTTTGTGGTTAGTGATTTTTGTCTCCTGTTTAAAAAATCTTTGCCTATCCTAGTGCTGTGATGATAATCCCCTATGTTTTCCTCTGGAAACTTAGTTGTTTTCATTTCACAATTAGCTCTATGATCCATTACAAAGTAATTTTGTGTACAGTATAAAGTAGAAGTTAAGTCTTGTGGCTACTGTCCTTTTACCTAAGCAGCGTGAAAGGGAGCAGGAAGTTTCACGCTCTGTCCTTATCTTGTATCACTGCATAAATAAGTACATTGTTGATTTTGGAGGGAAAAAAAATAGCTAACCAAGCAGGGAATCGATCTTTGTTGTTAAATGTAATCTTTTGAGGGCTTTCTGAAAGAAGAGCTAAATTTAAGCACAAACAATACGTGGGTAACTTGAGTGCTGCTCCTAAAGGCCTTACTCTGATCTTGCCACTCTATTTAATTATCAGACAGTTGTCCTTCACTGTGGTGGTTCCCAAACTGCTGCCTATTTCAGAATCACCTGGAGAGCATTTCTTTTTTTTTTTTTGCTGTACGCGGGCCTCTCACTGCTGTGGCCTCTCCCGTTGCGGAGCATGGGCTCCAGACACGCAGGCTCAGCGGCCATGGCTCACGGGCCCAGCCGCTCCGTGGCATGTGGGATCTTCCCAGACCGGGGCATGAACCCATGTCCCCTGCATCGGCAGGCAGACTCTCAACCACTGCGCCACCAGGGAAGCCCACTTGGAGAGCTTTTAAAGATCTGGATGCCAGGCTGTGGAAGCCAGTCATCAGAAGTGGGTAAAAATTTCTAGGTGATTCCAACGGGCAACAGTGTTTGGAAACCACAATCTTACTGGATGCCAAATACAGTGATTGGTGTTTCCACATGTGTGATCTTGTTTTTAATCCTAATAACAACTCTGCAAGGAGGGTTTTATTGTTACTTTTTTTTAACACACGAGAAACAATCTCAGGATAAAGTATGGCTCTAAGTATGTGGCACAGCTCTTTAGAATTAAAATCTAGGGCTGTTTGACTCCAAGATCAGTGTTCTTTCTACAACTCCATGCTCTCTTATTAACATTTCCTAGATGGCAGAAAGGTAAGAGTGGAGATTGTGTATTTTTTCACTCATAATTCAATATTGATTACCTATCATTTTAGGTGCTGGCGATACAGTGATAAAACAGACAATGTCTATGTTCTCACAGAGAACTCACATTCTAGTTGGGGGAGATAGTTAGAAAATAAACAAGGAAACCCTGATAATTCTAGTTGCTGTGGATATAAAATAGGGCATGTATGAGCTAAACAGTAACTTGGACCAAAGTGTTTATAGCATTATGAGGGAACTCCTCTCAAAGCAGGCAACATTTGAGCTGAGGCCTAAACCATAAGAAGGAAGGAGCCAGCTGTGTAAAGTTCTAGTAGGAAGTTTAGGCAAAAGTAACATTGAGTGCAAAAGTCCTGAGGCAAGAATGAGCTAGTGAGGACCACCCAGGCCTGTATGGCTGGAACGTAAGTATGAGGGGTGACTAGGGAACTCAGGAGCCCGGATTGAGATGAGGTTTAATAGATAGCGAGGACCAGATATGGAAGGATTTACAGACCATTGTGAGAAGTTTGGATTTTCTTCTTTCTTTTTTGTATATTGAAATAAAAGAGCTGTATTAGGGACTAGTATATAACATTTGCATACATTTTCAGGGTATTATACTATATTCCAAAAAACTGTTAATGCTCAAGGGGCGTTGGGCCATACTGTATCAGCTTGACCTATGGAGGGGCTGGAGGCTATGTCCACATGACCAATCCCCAGTAAAAACTCTGGACGCTAAGTTTCGGGTGAGCCTCCCCAGATGGCTCCATGCATGTTGTCACATGTCTTTGCCGCGGAAGTTAGTACTGTCTACACCTCCACTGGGAGAAGACAGCCAGAAGCCCTGCATGTGGAAGGCTCCAGCACTCTGCACCCTGCATCTCTTCCCTTGGCTGATTTTAATCAGTATCCTTTAGCTACAATAAACCATAATCACGAGTAAAACAGCTTTCAGAGAGTTCTGTGAGTGCTTCAAGCAAATTACCAAGCCTGAGGATGGTTTTGGAGGCTCCCAAACTTTGCACTTTGGGACCATCATTTTCCTTTGTCAATGTAGGTACTTGGGTGGAAAATTTTGAGAAACAGATCTACACCCTCATAAATTATAATCCACAATACTTATTGATCATCTACTCAATGACAGGCACTGAGCTAGGTACTAGGAATATAAAAATGAACAAAGCATACTCCAACTCCTCCCCAGAAGGAGCTCACAGACATTGTGCTATGGGACTGGGAAAGAGTGAATAAGACATCTTCTCTGCCTCCTGGAGGTGAGTGTATCGTGTAAATGAACAGGCATCCTGTGAACGTTTACACTGATACCAACTTCACTGCTTTCACTTGGGTATAATTCCCTCTGAGTTCGTGAGGAGGAGTCAAAGATTTCTAGTTTCCCTTGGTGGCTAGGCACATGGTTATATCATTTATTGTACTAAGAGAGGGAACACAAATGCAGAAGCAAGTTATATGTAAAGGCAAGTTACTGATCTTTAAGTGGGTGTTTGAGACCCCAGCACGATGTCCATACATAAAGTTTAAGAGCCAAATGGAGGTTTGATCCAGAACTTGAGAGGTTGGAGTTGGAGACCCGGATTTGGGAGTCACAAGCATTAAGGTAGTTAATGCCCTGGAAAGGGATGGTCTGACTTGCAACTTTGTAACACCCTCTACAGATTGTTAGTAAGTGTTGCTGAAAGCTGGTATAATATGTTGGGAAATACCGGCGTTTAAGGGCCGTACAGAGCAAAGCAGGCATGGAAGGAGGCTGACAATAAGAATCCAGAGAGTTTGGAGGACCCCCAGAGTGGTGTGATGCAATACAAGAGAAGTTCCATCAAAGGAGGCTGTTCAGAGTGCGCTGGAATGAGGTCAAGCAGGAGAGGATTCACTCTGGGACTTGGTAAGTCCACTTACCCATAGAGGTGTTCCATGACGACTGAGGGAAGCACATTGAGAGTAATTTTATTTCGAGGAAGAGATGCAGCAGGATCAGAAAGAAATCCTGGTCTCTCTGGGCAAGGGCTTTAAGGTGGCGGTGAAAAGACAAAATTTTTAGCTTTTCTGTGCCTTTAATAAATTCTTACTGAATCTGAAAGTTTGGTTGGACCACTGCCTGAGGATCTGTCTCTTCTCAGGGGTCCTCAGAAAAGAGCATTAGAAACCTCTGATTGAGGACGTGCGCGGCCCCGCCTCCAGTCCTTCAGCCCGGCCGCAGTATCACGGCGCAGCCGCCAGGGGGTGCAGACTCCGGGCCCATCAGCGAGACTTGGGGCGGGGCCAACTGCGGGGCGGGCCCTGGCACGGCTTCCGGTTTCCGGCGGAGCCATCGATCGACGCGCGCAGCCGTCATGGCAGCGGAGGAGAAGGATCCTCTGAGCTATTTCGCGGCTTACGGGAGCAGCAGCTCAGGCTCCTCAGACGAGGAGGATAACAGCGAGCCGGAGGAGACAAGTCGTAAGGCCTCGGATCCGGCGAAGTCGGCGGGCGGCTGTGGGAACAAGGCGGAGAAGCGGCTGCCTGGACCCGACGAGCTGTTCCGGAGCGTGACTCGCCCGGCCTTTCTCTACAATCCGCTCAACAAACAGATCGACTGGGAGAGGCACGTCGTCAAGGCGCCAGAGGAGGTGAGGTCCCCGACCCCGTTTCCCGATCTAGGTCCCGACCTCCGCCCACTTCCTCCTGAGCCCCCTCCTGGGGACCAGCTGTCCGCCCCACACACGCAGTCACCCCCTGCGGGATGCCGCACCACCCTCTCCCACCTCCAACCCTGGGGAGCCCGGGCCCCCTCCCCCAGCCTGGTGGGTGTCAGACCGGATCCGCAGCCCCGCCCCCTTGTGAGGAGACCCAAACCTCCGCGCTCGGTGCCCTGACCCCGCGCGGCTAGGACTAACGGTGGTGACTCCCCCGCCCCCCTGCTGCAGCTTCTCCCCGAGACCCCTTCCCTTTGATGCCGAAGTGCCTGCGGTGCTGCCTCCAAGACAGTGTCTGCTGCAGCCTCCTGAAGGGGTCAGCCTTGGCGTAGTATCTCTGAGACTGGATTCTTCTTTGGTAACTAAAAGTTAATAGCTTTATTCGTATAGGGAACCCTTTGGCTTTTCACTTAACAGTAGTGTGATTTTGATGGAAAAATATGTCTTTAAACCTTAAAAAAGAAAAAAAAAAGTCAGCCTGAAGAATAAACGAACGGCAGGGAGGTGCATGTGCCCATACCGATTATAGGAACCTCGGTTCGTCACAGTGTTTCTTAATGTGTTTGCTTAACAGCCTCCGAAGGAATTCAAAATATGGAAGTCAAACTATGTACCACCTCCGGAGACCTACTCTACTGAGAAGAAACCTCCCCCTCCAGAGTTGGATATGGCAATAAAATGGTCTAACATATATGAGGACAATGGTGATGATGCCCCACAGAATGCTAAGAAAGCTAGGCTTCTCCCAGAAGGGGAGGAGACAGTGGAATCAGGTAAGGAAAGTCAGACTCCAGTGGTAATGCCTTTTGGTCCCTGTGATGAGTTTTAAGAGAACGAGATGTTTAATGAATGAAACTTAAATCTAGTCAGTTAGCAAACTGATTGTGATGGTCTTTGGGTGTCTTTTGCTGTGTGTGTGTGTGTGTGTGTGTGTGTGTTGAACATCTTTATTGGAGTATAATTGTTTTACAGTGGTGTGTTAGCTTCTGCTGTATAACAAAGTGAATCAGCTATACATATACATATATCCCCATATCTCTTCCCTCTTGCATCTCCCTCCCTCCCACCCTCCCTTTTAATGTGTTTTTGAGAAACGTCATAAAATATTCAGGATTTAAAGTGAAATCTTTGATGTCTCAACCAGTAGTATATTGATTTATGATGCCTTATTATTAAAGCAGCATGAGTTATTTCATGAACTCTTTGTTGTGACTGCAGTTGTGAAGTGCTGATGGCTTCATTTTATCTTAAAGCAATTGTGCTTTACAGCCAAAATTAGTGTCACAAAATGGATTTAACTGAGTATTACTACATAGTAATTAACAATAGTAAGAAGATAATGACTTAGTTGTCTTGCCTTAGTTCATAATATCATAATTCCACCTTACAATTCCATTATTGTAAGTAATCACAGTAATCTCTGCTTCCATACTTTTACCCACTTACCCCCTTGCCTCACTTGCTTAAAACCCTTCACCAGCAGCAGAGTGAGCCCTCTTTGATAGGCCCTGCCTTTTTCTCCACCCTCATTTCAGATGGCTCCCTTGTAGAACTTTAAGATCTTAAAATTCAAAACTGAATAGACCATGCTATTTTATGGTTCCATGCCTTTTAATATATGTTTCACCTTAGTCGGGAATGTTATTCCCTCCCTCTTTGGCTGGTAAACTCATTCATCCTTTAAAATCCAACTCTAAGAAAAAGAGAGTTGGTAATATCTAAATCTCAAATATTACCCTCCTCTAGTTAATTATTTGCTCCTCTGTACCCTGTATGTGCTAATGCTATTGATGGCACTTACCACCTTTTATGTGATTTTTTGTTCGTAAGTCTATCTGCTTTATGAAGATGAGTTCCTTAAACAGCAGGGTCCAGGTGTTATTTATGTTTGTAATACAGTTTGTAGTATATTGTGAGTATTCAGTGGATTATTGGACTAAATATTTTTGACTATCATTTTTATGAAAGAGTGTGCTGTTTTTGTTAAACAAATTTCTGATCTTCCCATAATACAACTGCTACTTATTTAGCTTGTTTTACAGCTGCAGAGAATTTTGTTTGTTTCAAGAGAAAGGGTAACAAACTGGTAGGAGTTCTTACTCCAATTTTTGTTTTTTTGCTTTGTGTTTTTTTAAGGAATAGGATATTTATTCAGATCTAAAGTGTCTCTTCACAAAATTAATGCTTGTTAATTCCAAATGGGAAAAAAATAGTAACTTCATTTTGGAGTTACTTCATTGTGGAGAAGCCTGGCAGACCCCATTTTAATCAAGCGATTAAAGTGATCATAAATAACAGGACAAATCAAAACTGAGTGTCACTTGAACACAGCATCACGTTGGTGATATTCCTGCCGAACACAAACACGCACAAATTGAGGGATGTTCCACAAAATAACTAGCTGAATCTTCAAAAGTATCAAGGTCATGAAAGTCAAAGAAAGATTGAGGAAACATTTTTGACTACAGGACACTAAAGAGATGTGACGATTAAATGCAATACACATTCTGAAGTGTATCCTTTTTTTGCTATAAAGGATATTACTCTTCAGTTTTGATTCTACCTGGCTTTCCCATTTCTTTCACTGACTTCCCAGTGTGAATTAGAAGTCACTAGTGAAGGTACCTCTTCAGTAAATGGCATCTTTTTGGACATGCCAAATGAAGTGGACATTAAAAATACCTCATATTTTATAGTATATTTATATAATTAATAAAAAATACTTTTGCATAAATTACATTTAATCCTTACAACACCTTGTGAAACCAGATAGGGAAGTGTCAGAATGAGAGCTTATGTGACTTGTCCAAGATCACAAAGCTAGAAAATGCTGAGCTCTAAAATAGTACCTTCACACAAGTTTTCTAATTTGTTACTCTTAACAACCTAGTACAGAAGTGGTACATGATTCATTATTACTGTTTTGTAGACAAGAAGACAATCTCAGATTCAAGAATTGCCCAAATTCACACAGCTAGGAAGAGGCAGAATAGGAATTCAAATTCAGATCTTTAAATGGAAATGATGCCATATTAAACTGGGGTTTAGTCTCTTGATGTTTTGCAAGCGAGAGTGCTTGAGGAGTAGCTGTCCTGTGGGAAGAATGGCAATAAGGCCACTAGAGTTGATATTCAATCTAGGGTGTCATAGGCTGGTGCTCTCCTATCTTTGTTCCTATGTGGAAAAGGTTTATATACCAGGACAAGTAAGTAGAAAGAATTATCTTTTTTTCCAGCTTGCCTTTTAAGTTCAGATAGCAGGAAATATGTGTGAGAGAATGCTGCTATTCCCATAGGTAATTTCTGACCTTTTGCTCATATGATGGTCCTCCATTAGAAAGTGGATGTTGGCAATATCAAAAAAGGACCCCAGTGCTCAGCCAACTTAAAGCTGGATCATAAGATTAAAAGATAATACTGAAATCTTCAATTTTGACTTTAATGTTGGTTGTTGAATGTAACTATCTTCTTTTTGTAATGAATACCTTTCTTCTTAGAAGTGATTTTTGCCATTTCAAACTCCATACTATGTTTACAGATCAATTTCCCAACATCTTTTTTTAACCCTTTTTTTTTTTTTTTTTTGCGGTATGCGGGCCTCTCACTGTTGTGGCCTCTCCCGTTGTGGAGCACAGGCCCCGGACACGCAGGCTCAGCGGCCATGGCTCACGGGCCCAGCCGCTCCGCGGCATGTGGGATCTTCCTGGACCGGGGCATGAACTCGTGTCCCCTGCATCGGCAGGCGGACTCTCAACCACTGAACCACCAGGGAAGCCCAACCCCTTTTTTTTTTTTAATTCATAAAATATCTTGTATTAGAAGCTCCACATTCTTTTTTGTTTTGTTTTGTTTTCAATAGGAGATGGAGCAATCTGCTCTTTTTTTTTTAATTAATTAGTTTGTTTATTTTTGGCTGCGCTGGGTCTTCGTTGCTGTGCTCAGGCTTTCTCCAGTTGCTGCGAGAGGGCTTCTCATTGCGTTGGCTTCTCTGGTTGCAGAGCACAGGCTCTAGGTGCACGGGCTTCAGTAGTTGTGGCTCGCGGGCTCTAGAGCTGAGGCTCAGTAGTTGTGGTGCACTCTCAACCACTGCACCACCAGGGAAGCCCCCGCAAGCGGATTCTTAACCACTGCGCCACCAGGGAAGTCACAGAAGCTCCACACTCTTAAATGTAAATCTCATTTTTAGATTATCAAATTACTTTGTTTTTATTTTTCCTTCTCATTTTCTGCCCTTTGGCCTTTTTTGCCAGTTAACTCCTTCCAGGTAAGGAAGCTGGGAAAAATTCAAAACTTATCATAAATCCTTACTACTTATCAACACTTGTTTAGTGGTTGTAAAATGTAGATGATTAAGGCTTAGATATTTATTGTAGCGTAATTAACATGTAATTAATCTTGAAGGTCTAACTAAAGTAGCTAATGCTCTTTTTTTAAGAATTTAGAACCTTAGTTTCTATTAATAATTTAAGCTTGTTTACCTGAAGTGACATGAATTCCATAATATAAAAATTGTTTCCTTACAAGTGCATCTGTAGTATACGGCACAGAGTAAGAAGCTCAGTAAAGTTGATGATCGAACATTTCACGATTTTTTTTTTTAAGACAATGCCTTGTTATATCACTAGATGGCATTAGCTCTTCTGTTCAGTGACTGGTAGGAAGTTATTTTTCCAACCTCAGTAGTTTGTGTTTTTATTGTTATTCAGTAAATGAACTTGTAATAAGTGACAGATTAAAAGCAGAAGTGTCTCAGGATGGTCTTTTTAATATATGTTAACACTGCATTTTCTAGTAGAGTTAGAAAGTAATTTCAATTTTTATATTACTACTGAAAATAGTCTCAAAAGTCAAGCATGATGATAATTAAGCACCAATTAAAAAACAAAGGCCTTGGCTTGTTTAAACTGTATGCCTTATCAGTTGGTTTGTAGAACAAGTATTTTTTTTGTATACATGATAAACTAATGATTAAAACTTTGCTTTGTAAATTCCTGGGATGATTTGTTGATCTGAATTGTATTTTATCATACTGGGTACATAAATCTGTAGTGCTCTATTAAATATATGAATAACATCACTATGCTGTGTTTCAAGATGCATTACCTGCTGTTGATACCAATTATTGTCCACATCAACAAAGGAAATATTCTGAGTCTGGTAGTTAGCAGAAGGGAATTGAAGGCTTAAGGTTTTAAGTTTATTTTTCCCATAATGAGTTCGTGATCTGAAAAACAAAACAGATGAACAAACAAAACAAAACAAATAGGCTCATTGATAACAGAGAACAAACTGGTGGTTGCTAGAGGGGAAGGAGTTGGGGGGACAGGTGAAGTAGGTGAAGGGGTTTAAGAGGAACAGAATTCCAGCTATACAATAAGTAAGGCACAGGGATGTAATATACAGCATAGAGAATATAGTCAATAAGATTGTGATAACTCTGTATGGTGACAGATGGTAACTAGACTTATTGTGGTGATTATTCCATAATATATAAAAATACCGAATCACTATGTTTATACACCTGAAACTTAATATTGTGTGTCAATTATAATCCAATAAAAAAAAAGAATAGGACAGAGCTCCCCAGTCTCTATCAGAAGAATATCAAGAAATAACATGTAAAAAATGACTGTAAAGTCCTTTTGCAATGTGAAATGTTAAGTAATAACAATAGAATTGACATTGTTTGTTTTTTTGACTGTTAATAAAAGGGACGTTGAAATGAGAAAAAAAAGTTTATGTTCTGATATCAATGACTTCCCAAATTTTTTAATATGAAGTCCCCTTTCAACATCAAAATATTTTATAGGCCACCACATGGTAGTTATTGAACTTTGAGTATCTGTTGATCGAGAAAATAAAGTACAATGAATTCAGTAATGTGCTTAAAATAAATTTGTATTTTATAAATCATAACATCTTCTACATGTTATGTATTCCATCTACATGGAGTTCTTAAAATAATGCCATGCGTTTGTCCAGAGAGATGGGGATTAGCAGCTGTTCTGTGCTACCCTGTGTTTTGTTGAAACATGTAGTTGGATTGTTTTAATTGAACAAAAGGGCCCATTGTTTCAGGTTTTACAATCTTTTTATTTATTAATTGGAAATTTTCTGTGAGTACAGATACTAATAATATTTTAGAAAAGTGTAAAGGACATGGTTTTAATTTGAGGTTCTTCTCCCCTCCCCCCCCAAATTTTCCATAATATGAAGGCAGGGAAGAAGTCTGTTTTTCTCTTGCCATTGGAATACTCTGACCATCCTAGGAGGGGGAGAATGTAGAACTACCTACATAGGACAAAACTGAAAATACAGTTTCAGTGAAACATCTACTTGTGAGAGCCTTTTTAACTTCAAAATGCATGTGTGGGGCTGGGGGTGGGGAGATGAGATGGGGGGAGGTGTTTGTGGGGGACGGAAAGCAGATTGCAGGAGAAAGACTAGCTGATAGACACATAATGTCATGGTTAAATTGACATCTTTTTTTGTAAAAAAAAAAAAACGGTATGTGTTCCATTCTTAACATGTAGATTATATATTTAAATATCCACCATGTATATACTGTAGAATATTTGAGAATAGCTTTATCAGAACAAATTTTGATTTTCTCATTTTAAGCTACCTTAATATAGCACTAAAAGATCACTGTTATATATTATATATTTTGTTATATATTTTGTATAACATTACAGTTGAAAAAATTCCTTATTTTTACTTGCAATTTAAAATCAGAGTTCTGAAAGTTATTTTTGTGTTTTTTATTGGAAAACTTTGAAAGAAACATTAGTTGAGGATAATGATTTTGGTATAGAGTCAATGAAATTTTAATGCTTAACATTTTTTTAATATTACTGATTGAAACTCTTCCTTTCCTATTTAAAGATGATGAAAAAGAAGAGCATACTTCTAAAAAGCGCAGAATAGAACCGGGAGAACCAACAAAGAAGAAAAAATAGAAAATAAATGACAAGAATTTTTGGACTGTGAAACTTTGTTGAAATGAATTTTTTTGGCAGATTAAATTGATACTGTAAATTATTATGAAACAACATCTCCATGAAAGTATATGTTAATTAACTAATGAGTTTTGGTGCAGGAACCTTCCACTGTAGAATTCATTTTTTATTTAAAACTTATATGTATTTAAAAATCAAATGGTGACTTGTGATTGTGAAATTGACAACACTTGGAAGCATTCTTGCTACCACAGAATTGGTGACATGCTTTGAGTTTCATCCCATGTTGACATGCCAATGTTCTATGAACCTTTTATAAAGGAGTATATTTTTAAAGTAAATATATTGTACTGTGAACTTGTAGGGTGCTTTTCAGCAGTGTTTGTACAGTGTAAATAGATCATGGAAATAAAATTACCAATATTACTATTACTGCATAACATTAACATTTGAATATTTGTGACAAGTACCCTCTTTGCCATGTGACATTCTGTTAGTGGGTATTACCATTTAGGGAGTGCCTCCTGTGTTCCAAGTGCTTTGTGCATATATTATCTCTGATCCTCAGCCTAATAAAGCAGGTATTAATAGCCTCATTTTATAATAGAGATTAATTTATCCACGGTTACACAGCTAATGAGCAATGAATTTGAGATTTAACTCAGGACACTTGAACTCCAAAAATATCACACTAAACCACCTCTCAGCCAATTAGAATTTAGTCATCTTCGCTCAGGGGGAAATTCCTCTAACCTCCTTCTTTCTGTAATGATCCATACGGCCTGAAGACCATTAAAAACATTACTGAAGGGCTTCCCTGGTGGTGCAGTGGTTGAGGGTCCGCCTGCCGATGCAGGGGACACAGGTTCGTGCCCCGGTCCGGGAAGATCCCACATGCCGCGGAGCGGCTGGGCTGATGAGCCATGGCCGCTGGGCCTGTGCGTCCGGAACCTGTGCTCCGCAAGGGAAGAGGCCACAACAGTGAGAGGCCCACGTACCGCAAAAAAAAAAAAAATTACTGAAATAAAAGTCATATTTTAGGAACTGTAGTTGCCATCTCTTCCAGGTAGTCTTCTGTGGTAATCAGTAGAGATCTTCTCCCCTGATTATATTACTGCACTTATCATATATGCCTTATATTATGATCATTGATTTCCCTGTTAAATAGTAAGCTTGCCAAAGATAAGGATCTTCTACAAAGATTTGCTAGATGTAGCAAATGAAATTACGGGATATCCAGTTAAATTTGAATTTTAGATAAACAACAAATGATGTTTTAGTATATGTGATATTTGAGAAATACTTATAGTAAAAATTTATTTATCTGAAATTCAAATGTAACTGAGCATCTTATATTTTGTCTGGCAACCCTACGCCTATGTGTTTTCTCTATCCAGCTCCTGTTTTAATGCTTTGCATATAGTAATAAAATCAACAAGGGGTATTTAGGAAGATTGTAATCTTAGATTTGACTTCTGCAGTCCAAAATGCAGTGAAGTTATTTGTAACATTTTGAAAGATAAAAAAGAGCGGTTATATACTGCGTCAGTCTTTCCATGATTCTTACATGCCTTTAAGAGACAAGAGTTAATTATAGGACATTATTCAGTTTTTTAAAATCCCCAGTCTGATTGTTTTCCCCATGCTGGAAACCAACATTTTAAAAACTATAAAATTTGTTGAGAACATGAATCAAGTAGATTTAAGTTTGTAAAAGTCATTAAAAGTGTACCAGTCATAGTGTTTTGTGGATTGAGGAAGGGACATGAGTATGATGGCTTCCACTGTATCTTCAACTTACAAATGCAGTTCTGCAGCTGCTTATCCTCTAGGTTTACAAGCATCTGAATCCCAAAGTTGGAATAATTGATAAATCAAGAAACTTTTTAAGGCTGAAATCTTTGTACATGAATAATTGGGAGGGCAGTGGTATCATGTACTAGGGAGTGGCATCAACTGGTAAAGCATGAGTCCAATGTGACCAAAATGGAAATATGAGGTTGTGATTCCCAAATCTGGAAAAATCTATAGTCTGGATGAATGTATTGGTGGAACAGATACCTCGGAAGTTACTGAAATATTACAAGATTTAAAAAACTAGCATGAAAATGAACCTCATACAAGAAAAAAAACACCAGCAAGCCACTGTCTGAAAATCTTTTTAACCTCTTTTTATCACTCATTGTTTCAACTCCTATCTTGTATCAATCAGTTTGTGACAGAGAACAAAAGATCACTAGATCGGTCTCTAGTGGTGCTTTGAGCCTCTTCTAGAAGGTAGCAGAACTGGGAAGGGGAGAAACAAAATACCACTTTTCTTCGGAGGGGGTAAATATTCTGATATTTTAAACAGGAAAGATAGTTGCTACACTTGTGAGATTATTAAGCAACTGCTGGAAGATGTGCACCTATGTGAGTACAGGTCAAGCCAGTTTTAGGAGTGGGAGAGAGAATTTAGGAAGAAGGAGGCTAAATATTTTGGGGCAGTCTGACTCAGCCATTTGTATCTCGGGTTTCTTTTCAAAGTATGGCCAAGTAACAGAAGGGGAAATGAACTTGCTTATGGATTGCTTCACCTTCTGCAGAAATATCCCTGGTTGGAAAATGGACTTTCATGTCACTCTACATCTATCACCACATTAGAGAATGGATTTTTTTCCCCCCTTCAGAGATGTCCTGGGAACATATGTAAGCGTCCATGTGGGTACTGTAGATAAGGCGCTGTTTGGTTCAGGTAGTGAAAACCCAGTAGAGAAGGATCTTCTAAAAATCCATGAAGATTCGGAAAATCCTCTATCCAAGTTGCTTCCTTTTTAGAGAATCAAGTCACTTGATATTTCTGATTGTTTCCTCATCTTTAAGATAAGGAAGTTAGGTCGCATCAGGCATGAAGGACTTCTTTTGCGCAAAGACAAAATTTGAGAAAAGAACTAAGCATTCGTGGGCCATATTTTAAAATTCAAAGTATAAATAACTTTATAGAGTTTTATGGAAAACTGGAATCAAAGAACATTACTGAGAAAATTTACCCTGCTTTGTAGCCATTAAGATACTAATATTGGGCTTCCCTGGTGGCGCAGTGGTTGAGAGTCCACCTGCCGATGCAGGGGACACGGGTTCGTGCCCCAGTCCGGGAAGATCCCACATGCCGCGGAGCGGCTGGGCCCGTGAGCCATGGCCTCTGAGCCTGTGCGTCCGGAGCCTGTGCTCCACAATGGGAGAAACCACAAGAGTGAGAGGCCCGCATACCGCCAAAAAAAAAAAAAAAAAAAGAAGAAATAAAAGATACTAATATTACTTGGACTTGCTTCTAATCTTAACCCTTAATGCTGTGTAGTGCTTTTGAATTGACAGAGTTCAATCATATAGTAGTATTTTATTTGCCAAAAACCTAATGGGGTAGGTTTTATCATTTCCAAATTAGAGAATGGAAAATAGACCCAGCAAGATGAAGCAATACACAGATACACCAAGCTCTGAGCTTCAGAGCTCAGGCTAGAATCTGCATCCCATTCCATGCAAAATTTATGGAGAACCTGTTGGGTGCAAGACATTATGATAAGAACAAAGGACTCATCTTCATTTTGGCAAAATCACATTGGCGGCCATGAGGAGGATGTATATGTAGGTTACTAGTCGAGTCAGAAAGACTGGTTGCTGTAGTCTAAATAGAGTGGTAAGTGTCTGAGTGAACTAAGGCATTGGAGAAGAGACACTGATTGGAGAAACGGATAGTGCTTGGTTGGATATAATGGCTGAGAGTGAGGTTTCCTTTTATTGCAAACTATGTACTTTTAATTAAAATATGAATGTAGCAATGCAGGTTTGGACATGACCTACATGTAAAACATATTGCCATACCATTCAGTTAGAAACAAAGCCCCACTGGGGATATTTGAAAAATGTAATTATTTTTATAGGTATCTGAGTGAACCCAGCAACTTTGATAAGTTAAAAACGGTGACATGTAAATCCACACTGGGCTTTAAAACATATCGTTGGTGGTATTTTGGATTTTAGAGTTTCATATCCGTAGTGAACTGCTTTCACATCTCCATCATCACTTAGTGCAGAAGTTCAGACATTCCAACAAAAAGGCGTTATGCTCCCAGCAAATGTTTTGAACTTTGCATAGCATTCTGAAGTTCTCTCTCTTCATCTCCCTCTACACAGTTTTCCTAATTTGAGGTATCGCGTTTGCATTTTAATGCAAAAAGAGAGAGAGAGATAACAAGAAGCATTTGTATGGACAGTCCGAAGAGGAGGGATTTTGCCTGTTTTGTTCATTGACTACAACAGTGCCAGCACATAGTAGCACTCAATATAACTGCGAAGTGTTGATGGTAAGAATTCCTCACCCGGGCTTATGGGTGATCCTCTTGAGGCTTGTGTTTTCAGTTGTATGGGCCAATAAATCTTGAGAATTTAAACCAGTTTAAGTGTTGTGTCATTTTCCGTCAAAAACATCCTAATTGATGTGAAACTCTTTTCCCCTTTGGTTTCTTCCAGGGTCCCGTGTTCTCCTGGTTCTCTTTATTTCCTCTCTCTGGCCCCCTCTCTTCCAACTGCCCTCAGATGCCACTGTACCCTACGTTGTTCTCTTCTCTACACCGGTTCTTGACAGTGTCAACCAAGTTCATGGCTACCACAATCAGTAACCCTGATGGTTCCCTGCACTGTATGCTTACCAAAATGCTCTGTAAAGCCCCAAATTTATGCATCCGATTGTACACTTCTGCTTGGGTCTCAAAGTCCCCTCACATACTGTATGTCCAAAACCAAACACATCGAGTCAAAACCCACACCACCTCCTATAATTTGTTTCTGGTTAATGGCATCACAGTCAACCCAGAAACCTGCCTTCTGCCTTACTTCCTTCCCATCATGTGGGTTTGGTCAGTAAATCCTGAGGCTTCTCTCCCCTCATTCTGACACACTTCTTAATCCAGCTCTAATGAATTATTTACAGTTCCCCAGATACACCATCGAGTTTAATCATTCTGTGCCTTCACTTTTACCATCTGCTTGGCCTGGCCCTTCTCCATCTGCTTAGTGAACCTCCCTTTTTCCCTCCAAGAAGCAGTTCAAGTATTCCCTCCTTTATTCACCTTGTTCTATTTATCTCTGTATCTGCACCTGAAAGTTGGTCTTCCCTATGCTCAGTACTAAACAAATAGCCAACATTTATTGAGTACTTACTATGTGCCAGGCATTGTTCTCGCGCTTTCCATGTATTAACTCATTTAATTTGATGAGGTAGGTGCTAGTGCTACTTTTCAGGGGAGAAAACACGTACAGAAAGGTTAAGTGATTTGCTCAAGGTGGGAGAGCTGGGAAAGGCAGGCCGTCTGGCTCCAGGTTCCTTCCTCACTGCCCTGGAGTCACTAGATTGGTGTGTATTTGACTCAAGGACTCTTCTTAGCCCTAGAAGGCACTCAGAATACAAATACTTGGAGAATTAATGACTACAAAACCAGTTCACTAACTGGAGGCCCAGCATTTGTTTAATACACCAGAAACATCTTTCAGATGGATCAGATTAATGTAAAAGGAAAGTCAGTGCATAAATGTTTTAAGAAGACCGATGGCTATTTCAGTGATTTAGTAGCTTATTTATCACATAGTTGGAGTGTTTTTGTTTTTGTTTTTGTTTGCGGTACGCGGGCCTCTCACTGTTGTGGCCTCTCCTGTTGTGGAGCACAGGCTCCGGACGCGCAGGCTCAGCGGCCATGGCTCACGGGCCCAGCCTCTCCGCGGCATGTGGGATCTTCCTGGACTGGGGCACGAACCCGCGTCCCCCGCATCGGCAGGCGGCCTCTCAACCACTGGGCCACTAGGGAAGCCCTCAGTCTACTATTTTTTAGCAAAGCAAGATAGCTTTAAGCCACAAATTGTGCCTCAAATTTCATTGTTTTCTCTAACATTTCAAATTATGGCTTGAGTTTAGAGTCATAGCACCAGGGCATGGGAAGGCCTCCAGAGGTCCTCTGGTACAGCCTTCCCAGAACATAGGAATGTCTCCTCTGTGATCGTTCCTCTCTTTTCTAGGCTCACAGGCAAGCCCACGAAATGAGAGGTTTACAGGCTGGATTTGAAAAGTCATTTCCTGTACGTCTGTAATATTTGGTACCCGGAGTCTGGAACTCATCCTGTTCCTTTCCCTGTGTTTACCATTTTCTGAAAAAAGGAGAAGAAACAGAGGATTTGGCGCATATCATTGAAGTAAAAGTGCAGCTCTATTCCTGGCATAATTACCTGTCTCCATTTCTAAATGGGACCAAATTCTAGCAAACTTCCCCAGCTGACTGTGGAGTTTAAATTTAGAATTCCTGAGAAAAACTGCAATGAAATAACAAAACAATCACTTCCAACTAAGGAAGTGACTTGTCTGCCAGCAAAGCTATAAGCAAGCCAACTCAGAAATAACACCCACACCAGGGGGATTTTTTAAGACCCTGGTGCTAGTTTTTGCTAGTTTTCAATCTGGAGACCCACACGCACACAGAGTCATTGGAACCTTCTCTTTTTTACCATGTTCTGCCTTCAGGCCTTCCCCTCCAGTCCTCTCCTTAACTACAAAAAGTGGCCTAAAAGACGTAGCATAGCAGTAAAATTTCTTCCGTAACATCTGGAATCCATATGTCAAATCCATAAGGCATAAACTCTTCATTGTTTTTCTTTTAATTTAGGCTTAATTACTTGAGCTCCAAATCCCCCTGCCCCGCCTCCCTCCATACCAAACTAATTAGAGCAATTATCTGAGCCATCCTGGGCTACAGATCTGTTAAAGCCTGTTATTGAGGTTAACAAATGAGAGGGCTAATTTCTCTAGACTGCTCCATAGTTGTCAAGGAAAGATAATAAGCCCTTACATTTGTAGGGTGCTTTTGCGTTTTCAAGGTCTTTTTTCTGTACACCAAGCTGCCACCCAGGAGAAGGGTTTACTTTGGGGGTTCCAGACTGTCCGGAACCCTTGAGGTAAGTGAATTAATTCTGAACTGAAGCACTTGGAATTCACTGCTACAACATGAAAGAGGCTCCCCCGGCCTTGCTGCTTCGACTGTAAAAAAAAAAAAAAAAAAAAAGATTTTGATGCTTTTTTAAAGAAATAGGATTGCCAGGTAGTACCTCTGGCACCAACTTAGAAATGTTGACTTCAAACCTTAGACAGTAAGTGGCTTTTTTTTAGATAATTTGACCAGGGCTCTGAGTATTTTTAACTTATTTAGAAGTTGCTGAATTCATCTGGTTGCTTTGGCTAATTATGAGCTGCTTAGGTTTTTCTATTCTTTTTCCACTTTTGTTTCCACTGTAACAGTAGCAAAGCTATCCTATATCAGTCTTGCTAGGTAGCTAAACTAAATTTCCTAATTTAATCTTTTGCCCTGAAGGTTTTTTTTAGATCACCCAGCCTAGTATTAATTTTTTTCTTTTTTAAGCTCAGGAGAATTAGTTGAAGGAGGATTAGATTTTCTTAGCATTTACCATGATTTCAACTAATTTTTCCAACAAGGATTTGTGAAAATGTGATAAACAATGATGGAGAACAGATTTTATTTTTAATGTTCTAAGAGAAATTACAACTTTATTGCACTAAATTTTGAGAATGTGTTGCCTGTACAAGAGTTTAAATTGGAGAATAGATTTTCAATTGCCTCACATAAGTGCCAAAAGTAAGGAAAAAAAGTCCATATGTTTCATAAGCACAGAAAACAAAAACTTTTAAGCTTTTTTTTACTACAAATATATTTAGTCTTTTCAAGGACAGGAACAGTGTTTACACCAAAAATACAATAACAATTCATTATATTTATCACATTGTTTTAATTCATTCTCATAACATATTATACATTATTATAAATTCTATTATAAATTCTATATAATAGTAATGTTCATTTAAAATTTTTCTGATTATGAAAATGATACATGCTCATTGTAGAAGTTCTGGAAAAAATAAAAGAGAAATCATTTTAGTAGTGAAATCCAGTTAACATTTTGATATACAGTATTTTCTTAGAGTTTTTTCCTATGCATATGTGTACATATTCTACACAATATAGATATTTCATATTTTACTTAACATTAAGCATCAATTCCATTAAGAATTCCTCAAAAACCTAATTTTTATTTTATTTATCTTTATTTATTGTTATTATAACAATATCATGTCCATATTTTTCAGCACTATAAATAACGCTAAGATGAACATCTTTGTAATTAAGTATTTGGTTGTAGTATTTGACTGTAGAACTACTTTTGTGAGTAAGAACTCAAGATGGAGTCATATGTAAAGTTATCCAGTTTGCTTGACTTAATGTTCCTAACCTCTTTTTTTTCTGTTATCATTATTGCTTTATTTTTTTCATTGTTTTTTTTAATTTATTTTACTGAGGTATAGTTGATCTACAATGTTGTGTTAATTCCTGCTGTATAGCAAAGTGATTCAGTTATACATATATATACATTCTTTTTCATATTCTTTTCCATTATGATTTATCACAGGGTATTGAATATAATTCCCTATGCTATACAGTAGGACCTTGTTTATCCATTTTATATACAGTAGTTTATATCTGCTAATCCCAAACTCCCAATCCATCCCTCCCCCACTGTGCTCCTAAACTCTTGAGACCACATTTAAACAAGTGTTTTCAAAATTTTTGTACATCTCCTTGAAAGTCCTAAATGTTAAGTCCCTTGCCAGAAGCCCGCTTTTTATAATAGCAATTTGGCATTTCTAATACATCCTCTTTTTAGGTGCTCTGAAAAACCACGTTTCCTTTTAGAATGCTCCAAAAAACTGTTCAGATTTTAAAAAGCCACTTACCAGTGCTCAAACTGAGAACCTGGTTATTTTGCCTTCAGCAAAAGGAATTGGTGGCCACACGAATTAAAACAAATTTGGGGGACTTCTCTGGTGGCGCAATGGTTAAGAATCCGCCTGCCAATGCGGTTCGAGCCCTGGTCCGGGAAGATCCCACATGCCGCGGAGCAACCAAGCCCGTGTGCCACAACTACTGAGCCTGCACTCTAGAGTCCGTGAGCCACAACTACTGAAGCCCGCGCGCCTAGAGCCCATGCTCTCCAACAAGAGGGGCCACCGCAATGAGAAGCCCGCGCACCGAAACGAAGAGTAGCCCCCGCTCGCCGCAACTAGAGAAAGCCAGCGCACAGCAACGAAGACCCAATGCAGCTAAAAATAAATAAATAAATAAATAATAAATTAAAAAAAACAAAAACAAATTTGGAAGTGAAAAGAGGACTGAGGGAAAAAAATAAAGCAGACTCAGCTTTTCTCCCCCACTTCTGCATTATTGACAATATTAATGCAATTAACAGAGAAAAACCTTGGGTGGAGCCAGAAGGTACTGAAGAAATACCCTCTGGTTTCAGGCCGGCCAGGCTTCTCAGATTCCCCACAGCAGCTGGCCTGCCCCACTGCAGGAGGCACCCGGAGCCAACCAACTAAGGGAGAGTGCCAGGGAGCATCTCCCAAAAAAGGGGGCAGAAAGAAAATGCCTCCTTATCGTGACTTGTGGAATTGGGGAAATTCCACAATGGGAGCTCCCAGTAAAGCTTTACCAGAGGGTTAAACAGCAGACTCCCAAGAGAGGAGCTCCCTGGGAGAAGTAACCTTATCCTGCCTCTCATCTTGTCACTTAATCACACTTACATTGTTACCTCACTGCTGGCATATCTTATCTTCTTAACTGGATTAGGGGCTGCTGCAAAGCCAGCAGGGCCTTACACTTCTTGTGGGGCAAATTCAAAGATCCGGCACAAAGCAATAAATTTAGAAATTGTTCAATGAGTAATTGAATAAAAAAGAAACTCTTAGCATCTCAGAGCAAATGAGTTTTCAGGGCTTTTCCTGCCAGCCTATTTTCGATGGGGGACTGAGCAAAGCAGCCAAGGGAAAAGAGGACTAGTACAGAGCAGGTTACCAAGGTCCTTATTTCCCTGGGCTGGCCCTGAGGGAAGCTCACCAAGTCCACATTCTGATTCCTGTGTCTCAGTTAATCCAAGTATTAACAACCTTCAATTAACTGAGATCCTCACCCCCACTTCCTCAATTTTTAGAAAAAAAAAATAGTAAGAAAACAATAGAAATTTTTTATTTTATAAAACAACTAAAACCACTTTTCAGAGTTGGCCGTTGACTAGGTATAAATACAACCCAACCTCCTAAACAAGAAATGTGTTCCAAGAAAACTACTTGCATGTGCTCTCAAAAAAAAAAGAGCTCCATTGACAAAGTCTATCATTCTTCCCTCCTAGAGATTCACCCTGAACCTGACAGTTACAAAGCCTCTGAGGGGCCATTCAATGAAGAACCCTCTTCACCTTCTTGGCCCGAGTGCCTCAAACTTATTTGAGCGCAGAACTCTTTTGAGGACAGCTGGTAAATTTTGCGGAATAAGCTTGAGGACATGCTGCTCTCCACCATGTGGAATGACAATACTCATTTGGGTTTACCCTGGTGAGGAGGTCCAGTGGGGGCAGGGATGGGGGTTGATCATTGATTACTCAAGGGGTCAGTAGCTTCAGTAGAGTCTATTTCTAAATTAATTTTCAACACAGTTGTTGAATCTAAAAGATATTTTTAAGATAAACGCAAACTAATACTACTAGGAGATATTATTTCTCACCAACTGGATTGGAAAAATTCCACTTGACAACACACTCTGTTAATAAGACCACAGAGACACAGCATGCTCATACAACACAGGTAATAGGGTACAATGATCCAAGCTCTATGGAGAGCAATTTTGCAAAATCTATAGAAATTACAAATACATTTACTGATTGACCCTGAAATCTCACTTCTGGAAATGATCCTGTAGATATGCCTACACATGTGCAATATGATATATATATATATATATATATATATCATATATAATATGTACATGATATCCATGACTATTTATTGAAACATTGTTTATAATAGCAAAATACTGGAAGTAAATTAGTGTCATAGGGGTCTGGTTAAATACCTATGATTTATCCACTCAGTGGAATAGTATGCAGTGGGAAAAAATAAGGATAGTAAAGAAGCTCTTTGTATAGATATGGAAAGATATCCAGGATACACTGTAAAATTTGAGAAAGGAAGTTGCAGAAGGTATATATACTATCCTACTTTTTACTTTCTGTGTAAGAAAGGGAAGGTTAAGAATATATATTCACCAAACAATGGAATATTATTCAGTGCTAAAAAGAAATGAGCCATGAAAAGACATGGAACAAACTTAAGTGCTTATTACTAAATGAAAGAAGCCAATCTGAAAATAACTATATGATTCCAACTATATTACATTCTGGAAAAAGCAAAACTATGGGAACAATGAAAAGATCAATGATTGCCAGGAGTTGGTGTGAATGGAAAGGATGAATAGAGAACAGAGGATTTTCAGGGCAGTGAAAATACTTTGTATGATACTGTAATGATGGATACACATCATTTTACATTTGTCCAAATCCATAGTACGTACAATAGCGAGAGTGAACTGTAATGTGAACTGTGGATTCTGGGTGATTATGATGTGTCATTGTAGGTTCATCAGTTGTTACAAATGCACCCCTCTGGTAGGGGATGTTGATAATGGGGGAGGCTATGCATGTGGTGGGGCACGGGGTCCAAGAGAAATCTATGTACCTTTTTCTCAATTTTACTGTGAACCTAAAACTTCTGTTTAAAAAAAAGTCTTGAAAAAAAGAATATATATTCATATTTACCTGTGTTGGTATAAGGTAATACTAATCCTGTAAAGTAGTCACCTATAAGAGGGCAAGGAAAGTTTGGGGTAGACAGTGACAATGTTGAACTTTACCTGAGCCCTGTGTTCCAGCAACCAGCAAAGGACTGCCCTCCTGTCTGAAATAAGGCCCATCTTCATCCTTCCTTGGAACACCCATGAGATTCCTGTGGATGACTCCTTGTTTACCAGCCACCTTCCTTTTCTTTGAGACATTCCTCATTAATGAACATTCTCTCTATCGTAATAGCCAGAATGAAGTCTTTAATTGTCCACTGCATTTTCACAATAGGCATGGAGATAGAGGTGGGAGAGTTCTCTGGGTAAATCTTTTTCTATCATTTAGATTTTCAAACAATGTGACTGCATCACCTGCTTTTTAAATTTTTAATTTAATTAAAAGTACAGAACAAGCAAAAGATATTTCTGATTAACTAATGGCTAAATTGAAATTTCCATTAACCAGCCTCTTTCAGTCTCAGCATCCCAGTGAGTAATTTCAGGATAGAAGCATGTCACACTTTTCAGTCTTTTCTACTGACTGATGAAGTGCTGGCTCTCTAATACTTTCCCAGCTTTCCTCCCTCATAAGTACACTCAGTAATGACAGCAGTGGAGAGAAAGGGAAAAGGCAGGGAGCAGTTTTGTCCTCTGATGTATACTTTTTTAATGCCTGGCTGATGAAATTCCCTACTTTGAGCCCATCATCTCTCCTCCTACTGCAAAAACAAAGGAATGTCATTTTCTCTTCTCATCCTCCACACGTCCCTGCCCTTTGGGTCTTCTTTATCTTTCCCTGTGAGTTGTCATTAACATTTTGGAGGCCTGAGCCTCCCTTTAACTCATGCATGCTCACTCCCCTGTCCCTGCTGGCCGGAGTGGGATGTGGTGCCCGGCTTTGCTGACGAGCCCTGGGAGCAGGCACAGGAGTGGAAGGAACCTGGGTCCCTGAGTGACAGTGAGGAACAAAGCTGCCCTGAGGACCTGCACATTCACACTGAGACTATTACATGAGAGAAAAAGAAACTTCTTTTCTAAGCCACTATGCGGCTTAACTTTATCCTAATGAACACAGTTTCTTTTCAAGAAAAGCAAAAGGGTTGTTCTAGATAATCTCTAAGAAGCTAATTGATGTGAATCAAAGCCTGATTTTGCTACTTTAAGGGTTATAGAGGCTTTGAAGCAAAGCTGCGTTTAGAGAGCATACCATTGGGCACAGCTGTGATGCATGTGTTACTCTGTGGCCTAATGGATAAGACCTGGACTTTGGGTTCAGCCCTCATAACTTTAGTTCCTGGCTCTGCCCCTCACCACCTGTGACCCTGGGTGAATTGCTTAAGCTGTCTGAGCCTCACTTCCTTATCTATAAAATTCAGGTAATACTAGGAAATCTTTCACAAAGTGAGATAATCCAGGAGAAGTTCTTGACTAATAATAAATGCTCAATAAATGGTAGTTTTTATCATTGTGGTTGTTATTGTTATTATGACCTTTGTCAAGAATATAAATCCCAACTGTAATACTACTTGTATGAACAAGTTTTATCCACATTCTGATTATATGCTTTATATCATCATTTTAAAGAATTAACAGATAAAAGCATCATAAAAGATTGAAATTCCTGTGCAGGGTGAGGGATTGGATGTGGAAGAAACTTCTACTCTTTGCCCTGTGTAGTTCTCCTGTCTTTTCTGGGAACCCTAGAGGGCTATACTTCCCAGCCCTCTTGCAATTAGGGCCTCATGACTAGTTCTCATTAAGGGGCAGTGAGTCAAAGTAATATATATGACATCTGGTGCAATGTATTTCAGAGTGAATGTGAATTCTCCCTGGTCTCTCTTCCCCTGAAACCCCTGGTTGAGCTGGCAGCATCAAACAATGATGAATCCCCCATTGACCTAGATCTTTGAGGGATTAGGTAGAGTAAGTCCATTTCCCACCCTTGACTTCCCACTCCTCACATTGGACATATGGGATGAGAAATAAATCTTGTTGTATTGACACTGACTACACTATTACATTACCTATCCTTTTCTAGTATAACAGGTAATGACCAAGTCACCATAATATGCAAAATACTTAAGCCTTTGAACTGAATTGAAATGTCAACGTGCCCACCATCTGTCTACTGCTATAGGCCCTTGCTTGAAATCTCCATGACTAAAATTCCTAAAGGTGATTTAAGACATAGAAATTTTAATTATTTCTTTAACAAACATACAGAGATTAAAAAGTTCCAGGACTGATTAATATGGAGGTTCTATGATTAGAGCCACTGGTAGTGTAGGGAAAAACTATTATAGTTTGTGACTGATTGTATTGAGATGATTTTTTAATGCATTTTATTACATAGAAAATCTGACTTTCGAGTCAGACTGCCTAGGTTTGAATTCCGACTTCATTTCTTATTTTGGGCAAGTTCCTTAACTTCTCTGGGCCTCAGTTTCTTCATTTATAAAATGGTTTAATGCACCTCACTTAAAAGGTTGTTATAGGGATTAAACAAGTTTATATGTAGTTCTTCAATTACACATGACACATAGTCCTATATGTGTTAACTATTATTATTCTGATGGTTATTTCTAATAATCTAATGATTTCTGAAATCAGAAATCATGCCATATGATCCTGGCATAGGAATAGACCAATAAGTCATTGAATAGACAATAGAGAACCCAGAAATAGATGCAAGACAGGACTGCTATCCACTTGGCTTGAATGGTGTCCCTGTAGCGGTGATTTACAGACAGCACCTGTTCTGACTGGCTTGTGTTCATGCTGTTTTGATTGTTTATATTTTGAATACACCCTTGGTCCCAGGGCATATGGAAATTTAGTACACGCAAAATGTACTTCAATTCAGTGATTAAGGACGATTTATTTCACATATGTTGTTCGGTTTTTTAAAAATATTTTTTGATGTGGACTATTTTTAAAGTCTTTATTGAATTTGTTACAATATTGCCTCTGTTTCATGTTTTGGCTTTTTGGCCAAGAGGCATGTGGGATCCCAGCTCCCTGACCAGGGATGGAACCCGCACCCCCTGCACTGGAAGGTGGAGTCTCAACCACTGGACTGCCAGGGAAGTCCCAATTTCACATATATTGTTGACAAACACCTCGTTATATATAAGGTAGAATGAAAAGTACGACCATTGCCTTATATAAAAGTACATTTTAGACAGATTTGAGATTTAAGTGTAAAAATGTAACAATGAAAATTTGGCTCTAAACATTGGTTGGAGAGTCCTTTAGTAGGAAACCCAGAAGCTGTACAAGAAGAGACAGATAACTACCCAAATATTAAAAATATATATATATATAGTATGGAAAAAATACCACAAACAAATTCAGTAGACAAATGATAGATTAGGAAAAATATTTACAATGCATGTGACAAACGAAGGGTTAAGAGTTTTACTATACAAAAGCTGAAAAAAAAAAAAGGTAACCTAATGGAAAATGGACAAAATGTAAAAAGGCCAATTCATGTAAGAGCAAAACCAAGATGGCCACTAAACACAGACAAAGACAGCAAGATGTCTGCCTCATAAGGAGTCAGGGGATTGCAAATTGAGGTAACCATGAAATATCCCTTTACAGACATCAGATTGGCAACAATAAAAAAGAGAGATAACAGCTACTGCTTTCAGGAATATGTGGAAAGGGGCACACTCACACATTACTAGTGGAAATGTGAAGTGATAGAGTATTTTGGAAAACAAAGTTAAAATAAAAAATATACATACCTTTTTCCTAGCAATCCTACTCATATGAAGAATTTTTCCACTTAAATAGAAGCACCAGTATGAAAGAGTATATGTACAAGAATGTTTATCGTATCCTTGTTTGCCATTAGGAAAAAATGTAAAACTTAGGCATTAGGTTCATCCATTCAATGGAAGAATAATGCAGTCATTAAAAAGAATGTGTTTAGGGCTATACCAGTTTTCTTGAAGGGATCTCCGTGGTATAGTTTAGATAAGACAGATGAAATACAGAGAAATGCCTGTTATAAACACACACAAACATACAAGCACAACATAAATGTATCTGATCATATGAATGTGGGGAAAGAAAACATATCCATACCGTATTTTTTTTTAAATTTAATTAATTTATTTATTTTTGGGTGCATTGGGTCTTCGCTGCTGCGCGCGGGCCCTCTCCAGCTGCGGCGAGCGGGGGCCACTCCTCGCTGCAGTGCGCGGGCTTCCCACCGCTGTGGCCTCTCCCGCTGCGGAGCACGGGTGCCAGGCGCATGGGCTTCAGTACCTGTGGCGCACAGCCTCAGTAGTTGTGGTGCACGGGCCTAGTTGCTCCGCGGCATGTGGGATCCTCCCGGACCAGGGCTCGAACCCGCGTCCCCTGCCTTGGCAGGCGGACTCTCAACCGCTGCGCCATCAGGGAAGCCCCATACCGTATTTTTATATTGATTCCCTGGGATGAGAATACAACCAAAGAAGCAATTTTTTAAAAAAGAATTTTAAGTGACATAATAAAAATAGCATGTATGGGATTCCATTTACATAAATTTATATATAGATAAGTGAGATGCATAAAAGTATGAGCACCAAAATATTAACTGTGGTTATCTCAGACAGGGTGATGAGACTTCAGGTCATTTTTACTTTCTTCCTTACATGTTTGTATATTGTTTCTTGATTTTTAAAATGTATTACTTACATAATCAGAAAATCATAAAACTATTTTCATTATTTGGGAAATAAGTAAAGGAATGAAAATCTTCAGCAAACTTCTAGTTAAATTAGATATTAATTTAAGGAGAAACTTGAAATGTTATCATAGAAACACCTAAGTAATATTGAATAATCTCCTAATTTATTTAAATTTGATTTAAAACAATAAAAATATTTAAGTATCTTTTAAAGATTTTGTTCTAGTTTTCTCCCTTAGATAATAAAATGTAGCAAAAACCTCAGGTCATTTGACCTGAGTTTTTGTTATTCAGAGAGAAATTTTTCACCATGATTCAAAAGAGCTTTTGTTAAAAGGTTTTATTAAAAGTTTTCTTTTCATACTTTTAATGAAATCCTTTAATTTTCTTTCTTTAATGGGTCACTTCCTTGTATCCTGGTGTTTTCCTCATTTCTGGAGACCTGCTAATTTAATGGTCTTATTCCCCCACCCTGCTTCCTTAAATTTGACTGTATACTTTGTGGTAATCAAATTACTACAACAAGCTTGTCATAGCACACTTTGTCTCTTTATGGTCTCAACACAAAGGATTTATAGTGTTTTCAGTTCTTATCTTGTGAGTCCATTCATATGTATATGAAACAGTTGAAAAGCTGTTTATAAATGAAAAGCTAAATTATAATCCTGAAAGGACCTCTACCCCTTACGTTAAAAAGTGGTATTATAGTAACATATAATATTATAGTAACTACACTTCGGTAAAACTTAAATAAATAAATCATTTTTTTTAAAAGGAAAAAAACGTGGTATTATAGGGAAAGAACAGTAGGCAGCAAAAGCACTATCAGAATAAGCCTGCGAGAGCGATTAGACTGGGTGAGATACGGGCACTGTTTCAAACAGCTTAACTAGACACATACACCACATTTTTCTCTTTTCTGGCTCCCTTGGGCTTCTACATTCCAGCCCTCTCACCATTGTCTACCCACTCAGTCTTTTTCTTTCTTCTTTGACTGAAACATCTTCATGGTTTTCTTGAGTATTATGTTCCAGTAAATTTTCTTTCACAATGAGAAGCTTATTGGTATCTAATTTTAATAAATGTGTTCTCTCTTTAGTGACCAGTGTATTGAAAGCAAAAAGTATAAGCACAGCTGAATTTCTCAAACCTTCTCTGGTCCCTGGAGGGAAGTGTTAGTATGAAACCATGGATCAGGTCAGCGCTAGACAGCTCCACTCCTCGCTAGCAGGAAGCCTCACTTTATTATGAATTGTGGGTAGGGCACTCCTTTGCTCCTTGACTTAGGCCCGTTCTGCCTTTCTAGAGGCAAGAAAACTCATGCTGATGTCAAAAATGGGATCTGCAATACTTATCCAATAGGGAAGTTGTAAAACTTAAGCCATATTTTTGTAGTATTTTCCAACCCATTGCTGAAAGAGTTGCGGAAATCCAATGTTAGTCTTGTTTCTACCACTACTGTGATTCATTTTGTTTCAGTGATGCAACAGGTAAAAATACAATCGTTGCTGATGATCAAGATAAGTGTGAGGTTTGCATATGACCTAAAGAAGCAAAGAATTGTCATCTGTCTTTCCGTAACAAAAATCTTATTCAAAGGGTTCTCTGTAATGACTGGATGTCAATGTTTTTTCAAACTGGAGAATCTGTTTTGATGCTTTGGAAAATTCCAGTCGCTTTCTGCAGTTTCCTTATTGACAAGGGCTATCAGGCTTTCCGAGAGGGTCTTATCTGCAGGCTGCAGCAGTGGTGATCGAGCTGCCAAACAGGTTCAGTGGGATTACACAGCTGCCTGGGAGCTGGAGGCCAGGCTGGGTGAGCTCCCAGCTTTCTCCTTTCAAGGTCTGCAGGCTTTGACCTGTAAATAGGTGCCTACACAGGGTCTAATCTGTCACACAAATATGCCTTAGCAAAAGTGGTAATGCCCCTTATTACCTGGCTTAGCAACAATCCCAAGACACATATTTAGAAAGGTACCTGTATAAATTGCTATACTTGAAACTATGCCTGGTATTTCTATAAAACCCTCTTAAGAGATGATATAATGATTCAAAGTTATTTATAGTAGCCAATGAGAACAAGTCCCTTCCTATAACCCCAGCTCTCAAGAGCAGCCCTAAAATAACAAACCAACACGTATACTAGGTGGATGCCCTTTAGGCTGAGCTCAAGTGTTCTGTTCTTGGGGATTGCGTTTTACTCATTTGAGATGACTTTTACCAATTCTACCCACCATGATTTGTGATTTTAATGCTTCCTTTAAAACATATTTTAATTTTTAATGTTTTCTTGATAGTTCAGAGAACAGTTTTCAATTTGTGAAGAAAAAACACCACCTTATAAAATTGGAGTAGTCTCTGATATTCACAGTTGGGAAGTAAATTCCTAGCTAAGATTTTTTTTTTTTTATTCCTAAAATGGAGACAAATTGGGTAACAAGTGAAAAGTGCTGTGAAAATGTAAGCCGTTATTATGAAGGCCATTGGCAGGTTATTTGTGGGAAAAAGTAATCAGAAGAGAGATTAGGACTTCCATTCAACAAATAATATAAATATTTTAAATATTTCCAGTAGTTAACACTTTCTAATAACAAAAGCCCTTGACAGAATAACATTCTTCTTTTGAAGTGGGGAGGGTAACAACTGGGTCATTCTGTCATATCAAGTCTCAGCTCATTATCATGAATGATAGAAACTATTAAAACATTATCTTCCCTAATGTGCATGTCACTGATTATTTTGTTTTTTGTTTTTCGGTGTTTTTTTTTTGCAGTATGCGGGCCTCTCACTGCCGTGGCCTCTCCCGTTGCGGAGCACAGGATCCGGACGCGCAGGCTCAGAGGCCATGGCTCACGGGCCCAGCCGCTCCGCGGCATGTGGGATCCTCCCGGACCGGGGCACAAACCCGTGTCCCCTGCATCGGCAGGCGGACTCTCAACCACTGCGCCACCAGGGAAGCCCTTACCCATCCTTTTTTTTAACGACAGTCATTTTGAAGAGATTATTTAGAGGTTTGTATTTAAGTTGGAAGGACTTAACAATTATTTGCTCTCATCATTAGCTCTGTGGTGGAGGGAAGGAGGCTAGTAGTATTTCCAGGTTTTCAGATTTTTTTAAAGTGGCCACAATTTTTAATATTAGATGAACAACTTTGAAACAATTTATTTTGTAACAGAGTGAACCAACAGGTGCCCTGTTTATCCTACAATAAATAGCTACAAGGTTTATAAATGATACCATATTATTGATACTATGGACTTCTTGGAGTGTTGTCTCAATTTCAGAAAAATCCTTTTTTCTCACAGTCTCAGTCTAATTTATGTTTCTATGTTAAGACTACTGCCTTTTCCTCACTCCTTTTCCATTTTTCCATCCATCCATTCATTCATTCACCAATTATTGAGCATGTACCATGCTCTGGGGATAGAAAGAACAATATTTGAGCTGAAACTTGAAAAATAATTTGGGTTCTATCTGTGCTTGGTCCCTACCCCCATGGAGCTTACATCTTAGTCTGGGAGATGGACAGTAAACAAGTAAAATATATCAGTAAGAAAGATAATTACAATTTGTGATATCTGTTATGATCAGAGACTCTTTGTTGCAGTACTGTTTGAGCTGAGACCTGAAGGATGAGCATGAGCAAGCTATACATTCTCTGCAAAGAGGAATTCCTGTACAGAGTCCCTGAGCAGGAAATGCTGTGAGGGTCTGAGAAACAGAAAGGTGGTCAGCATGGTTGAAGAGTGGGGAGAGTGGGATGAGGTGAGGATGGAAAGGCAGACAGAAGCCACATCATACAGGCCCTCATAGGCTGAGGGAGGAAGTTTGGAATATCTTATATGAGCAGTAAGACCCTGAAGGGCTTAAGCAGGGGAGGGTCAGGTGAATGTGGAGGGGAGGGGTGTTCAGGATGAAGGGACAGTCACATGCAAAGATGTGGAGATATGAAAAAGTGTGGTAAAGCTTTTAAAATTCAGGAAAGAGCCCCACATTTAGAATCTTGCGTGCAAGTGGATCTGATGACTAAGTGAAGCAGCTTTCTACACTAAAATTCTGTCACTAGTCAAAAAATTGACAACCCCATAAGTCCAAAGCTTTGGAACACTGCACTATCTCAGTGAAACCAAACCCATAGTTTTGAAATCAATTTATCGTGCTCAGAGGACGTATTAAATGAACCAAGTGACTTTGATCCATGGCTAGTCTTTCAGAGGACACAGAACAATATCATTCCCTTCCTTTTCTCTGGCCACAAGTAATCAGAAGTAATTAGTGATCCTTCTTCTTCTTATTATTATTTTTTTGTGGTACGTGGGCCTCTCACTGTTGTGGCCTCTCCCATTGTGGAGCACAGAGTCCGGACGCGCAGGCCCAGCGGCCATGGCTCATGGTCCCAGCCGCTCCACGGCATGCGAGATCCTCCCGGACCGGGGCACGAACCCGTGTCTCCCGCATCGGCAGGCCGACTCTCAACCACTGTGCCACCAGGGAAGCCCTGATCCTTCTTATCTTTATTGGTTCAGAAATGTCTGCCTCTTTAAAGGGTACAGGAGATAATTTGTGGCAAAAGCACCCATTTCTGAGTATCAAAATTGCCTTACCAGGATAGGGTTTTTTGTTTTTTAATTTTTATTTATTTATTTTTGACCGTGTTGGGTCTTTGTTGCTGTGCGCAACCCATGTTGGGCTTTCTCTAGCTGCAGTGAACGGGGGCTACTCTTTGTTGCAGTGTGCGGGCTTCTCATTGCAGTGGCTTCTCTTGTTGCAGAGCACGGGCTCTAGGCGTGCAGGCTTCAGTAGTTGCTGCTCCACAGCATCCGAAAGGGGGATTTCCGGTGGGCTCTTCACTGGTAGCCTTTTTAGTTATAACCCATCTTCCTAATTCCCCTTTACCTTTCTGTCTTAACCTGTAACTGACCTAATTCACGCATTTTCTTGTGTCCTTTAGCAAGCCAAGTTCCCTGTTTTATTCCCAGGGCAGTTTTGGTATGTTTACATGGAGAATTCGATTTGTTTATAGTTTGGCTCATTCTCTGTTAACATAATGCTATGGAATGAAATCTTTGCTCCCCTTCAGCCCTGACAGGACTTGGCAGTGACTACTACTTATTTCGTTGTGGTTTCCATTTGGAGAAAAAGCACTCACTTCTCTTTTCATACACAGCCCTGCCTCAGACATTCCTCCTGATAGGATGTCCTTTGGTCTCTCTTCCTTTTATCTATCAGCTAATCTCACATTCTTGCTGAAGCAGACCCCTTGCCATTCCCAAGCACACGCTGAACATTCCCATCCCTTTGCCTCTGCTCATGCTGTTGCATGAGCAAAGAAAGAGTTCTAGCAAGGATGCCCTCCCCACTCATTTCTAGTGAGCCAACATTTCGTTCCTGCCTCCTTCACCAAGTCTTTTCAGAACCCTTTAATCACAAGTCTTTGTTTGACTTTTAATTGGGCATTTTCCCCAAGACCATGCAATGACCTGTTCAGGTTTCCTGAGAACAACAGTTAGAACCCAAGAAATCATTTGATAAACAAAGGGTTAAGCCTGTGGCTAGAATGGGGGAGAAAAACCAAACCGCCAGGTATTTGGGAAAGAAACAGATGATAGAGGGAAAGCTTAGGCCTTGGAATCAGATGTAATTTTTTAGTGTGGATTCTAAAAGTCACTTACCAGTTCTGTGATCTTGAGCAAGTAACTTTCCCTCCCTGAGTTTCAGGCTTCTCGTCTGTGCAGTGCGGGTAGTGAGTCCTGTTTCTCAGAGTTATGAGGAGTAAATGAAAAGATACATGATTAACTGTTGGCCAGAGTAGGATCTCCATAAATGCTAGTTCTCCTCCATTCAGTTCTACATGGAAGAGAAGCAAGGGATTGGTCTAGAATTCCTACCTGCATGTAGAAACTCAGGTGAGGTTCCAGTGTGTACAAAGTTGGGAACAATGTAGATAGGCAAGTAGAAGAAGGGTGAGAAGACTTGCAAGTTGCAGATTATGGAGGGAAGTGGGTCAGCAGCTATCCCAGGGAATGGAATACCCGGTGGTATCAAGTATGATAGCGGGGTTTGAGGAAAACTAAAATCAGGACAGCCCTAGAAGTGTTAGAAATTCAAAGCACAGGGATTAGAAAAATTGAATATGTGGACACTTGGGCTAGGCCTAGTGACTTTCTTTGACCAATGGAACATGAGCAGAAATAAAATGTCAGCTCCAAGCCTAGGCCATAAGAGACATGCCAGGGGTAGCTACTGCTCCTTCAGCCAGGCAGCAAAATGAGGCATGTATAGCTAAACTGACCTGTAGCCTTATCAGAGCTGCCCCAATTGACTTGCAAACCCATGAGCAAAAAGTAAATAATAATTGTTGCATGCCCTTGAGATTTCATGGTTGTTTGTTGTGCAGTGTTACTGCAGCAATTGCTGACTGATACACCATCCTTCTTATCTGTTAGTTCAATGGCATGAGGAGCCCCAAATTTGGTTGCTTCAAATTACAATTCAGTGGAAACATTTTTGTGTCCCTTGACACAAAATGGATGCATTCTTCTGAAGGGGCCTATGATCTCCCCAACAGAGCTCAAAGTTTCAGATACAGAAAGCAAATATTGTGTGTGTGTGTTGGGGAAGGGGGGGCGGAGTGGGTTGTTAGACATAACAGTGAGAGGAAATCTCTCCCTGCTACTTCGACCTATTATGGATTGCATGTTTGTCTCCCCGCCCAATTCATATATGTTGAATCTTTAACCACCAGTGGGATGATATTTGGAGGTAGAGCCTTTGAGCGGTAATGAGGTCTAGATGAGGTCACAAGGGTGGTGCCTTCCTGATGGGACTGGTATTCTCATTAGAAGAAGAAGAGACACAAGAGTTTTCTCTCTCTCAAGGATCATGCACTGAGGAAAGGCCATGTGAGCACAACAGCAAGAAGGCACTGTCTACCAGGCAGGAAGTGGGCCCTAACTAGACACCAAATCTGCCACACCTTGATCTTGGACTTTTAGCCTCCAGAACTGTGGGAAATAAAATTCTGTTGTTTAAGCCACCCAGTCTATGGTATTTTGTTATAGCAGCTTGAGCTGACTAAGACACTAGCCTTTGATTCTAGGACTCGTATATTCTTGCTATTGTATAAGTAGTCCCAGCTGCTGATAAAAAGCATACACTGCATCCTATAACATCATCCTTTCACAGGGCATTGTCTTCCCCTTGGCACCGTAGCTGAGCCTTCAGGCCATTCCACCATTCTAGAAAGTTACCTGCTCTGGGTGATGGGATAAGTGATAAGACCATGAACTCTGAGCACATATCCTGTGCCACACCGCTTTTGTATCATGAATTCCTCATGCAGGATCAAAGGTATGATGGAGAATAAGATGACCTTCTGTAAGTCCATGGATGGTGGTGCTGGCCGAAGTGTTCTAGGAGGCCAAAGGTTGTCACGTCAAGGAGGACATGACAGAAGTTGCTCAACATAGTCGATCTGCCGCCAAAGCACTGGGTCACTCCCGGTAGGAACGTTGCCACACTGAAGACAGTGTGAATGAAGCTGATGGTATATTAGGCAGCAGTTGGCAATCAGGTCAGTCCTGTTGAGGGGAAAACATCCACTTCATTCTACCAGATCATTTCACTGAAGGAATGAAGGAGGAGCAACAGAAATCGTGTATATCTAGGTAAATGTAATAGTCTATTCTTTTCCTCTTAAATTCTTCAAAATATATTTGAAGGTTGAAGTCAAAATTATAAGATTTCTAATATGGGGTTTCAATGTAGGTAGATGTAAGGGATAAGACAATTATAATACAAAGGGAGAGGGTAAGAGGGCGTATATGTTGGTTGCTTCCACATTCCACTTGAAGTGGCAAAATATTAATTTTAAGTGGACTGTGAAAAGTTAAGTAGATACATTATATCCTTAGAAAGACCAACTAAAAAACATTACAAAGAGATAGAGTCAAAATCACCATGGGGGGGAAAAATCGCCATAGATAAGTTAAAATGGAATACAAGAAAGTGTTAAAAAACCTAAAAGAAGAGAAAAAATGGGAAACAGTGGAAACATACAAAAAATAAGGAATAAAATGGTAGACTAAATCCAAATACATAAATAATTTCATGAAATGTAAATGGAATGAATACTCTAATCAAGTTTCTTTCTGGTATTATTTCTCTTATGTCTGAAGAACTTGAAAAATTCCTTTAGAGCAAGTCTACTGGCAATGTTTTTCTTCATCTAAGAATGTTTTATGTCACCATTCCCTTTAGGAATCTGAAGGATGGCTTATGTCAGTATACAATTCTGAGTTGACAGTTTTCTCGGCATTTGAAAAATGTTGTGCTATTTTCTTCTAATCTCCATGGCTCTGATGAGAAATCTGTAGTCATTGGAACCATTGTTCAAAGATAGGTAATGAGATAACACATAATTTTTCCTCTGGCTGCTTTTAAGATTTTTTTCTTTGTAGTTTTCAGTAGGTTGATTATGACGTCTGGGCATGGATTTCTTTAGATTTGTTTTTTTGGGGAGTTAGCTGAATTTCTTAAATCTCTATGTTTATGTCTTTCGTCAAACTTGGGAAGTTTTCAGTCATTTCATCCTCAAATATTTTTTTCATCATCACATTCTCCTCTCCTTCTGGGGCTCTGATGATGTGATTGTTAGATCTTTCGTTATTAACCCATAGATCTCTGAGCCTCTGTTCATTTTTCTAAAAATCTTTCTTCTGTGTTGTTCAGATTGGAAATTTTATATTGATATATCTTTAAGTTCATTGATTCTTTCTCCATCATCTCCATTCTTTTGAGCCTATCCAGTGAAGTTTTAAATTTTGATCGCTGTATTTTTCAGTTATAAAATTTTCACTTGGTTCTTCTTTATATGTTCTATATTTTTTTGCTGAAACCTTCTATTTTTTTTACTTCAGAATATTTCCAATTGTTTGTTGAAGTATTTATGTAATAGCTGTTTTAAAGTCTTTGTCAGATAAAACCAACATCTGTGTCATGCTGGTATTTATATCTATTGATCATCTTTTCCTATGCAAGTTAAGATTTTCTTGGTTATTTGTACGCCGAGTAATTTTGGCTTATAGCCTGCACATACTGAGTTTTATGTTCTGAAACTCTGGGTCTTGTTAAAATCCTATAGAGAATGTAGATTTTTTTTTTTTTTTTTAAACAGACAATCAATCTGGCTAGGTTAAGGCTGCAAGTTTCAACCAACCTTCTGTGGGTTCTGCTTCCAATGTAAGGTCAGTTTTTCAAACCTTTGCAGCACTGTTCAGATCTGTCCCACATGTAGGTCATCTGTTAGTTAGTTTGGGGCATGGGTGGTGATGTATCTGTTAGTTCAGTTCTCAAAGTCTTTGATATGCTGATTAGGATCAGATCCACACATGCATAGCTCATGGTGAGCCCAGGAGTTCATGAACAATCTGTCTCAGTCTGTTCAGGCTGCTATAACAAAAACACCAGACTAGGTGACTTAAACAATAAACATTTATTTTTACAGTTTATTTATTACAATTCTGGAGGCTGGGAAGTCCAAGATTAAGGCACCGACAGATTTGGTGTCTGATGAGGGCTCACTTCCTGATTTATAGGTGGCTGTCCTCTCACTGTGTATTCTCACATGGTGGAAGGGGTGAGGGAACTCCTTAGGGTCACTTTTTTAAGAGCACTGATCCCATTCATGAAGGCTGCACCCTCATGACCTAAGCACCTCCCCAAGGGTCCATTCCTAATACCATCACATTGGGCATTAGGTTTGAACATATGAATTTTGGGGACTCACAGACAACCATTCTATGGCACAATCTCTCAGGTCCTTTCCATTTCCTTGGTGCTCCACTTTTTGGTCTGTGCGCCACCAAGCTGAGGTGTTAGTTACATCTCTCTGCTGTTACTTCTATGACTGTGCTTGCATCCAGGGTAAGCAGCAGAAGGATGGAGAGAGAGAAAAAAGCAATGGGGTTTGTCTCACCTTCTTAGGGGGGGAGGTTACAGCTCCACCATTCAAAGTGAAAGTTTCCCTACCTTACAGTGTTGGCTTCTTTAGCTGCCGTTGTGGCCTCTACCATCACTACCACAGGACTGCTTAGTTTCTGGAGCACGAGGGAACAGAAAGAAGAAAAAAAACCCAGGGATTTCTGTACTTTCTCTGAGCATTTGGGGTTCCCTTCCACCTCCATGAGACAGACTAAAGGGCTTCTCCTGGAGGTCTCCTTTTTTGGGTCCCAGTGCCTACTTCCAGGTGTGAGGTTACATTGCATTCAGGTCAAGGGGTACTGGAGTTTAAAAAAAAGGTAAACTCACCACCAATTTGGTGTCCTTTGAACTTGGATCTTCCCCAATCCACCTGCTACTATTTACTCTTCAGAGTTTTCAAACAGGTGTTGTATGCATTCTGTTCATGTTTTACAATTAAGAGATAAGAGTGTACATTTTACCCAAGACCCTAGTTTGCCTTTTTGCTTCACAGATATTTTATTGTACTTGTCATGACTGCATTCTAGGGGGATCCATCTGGACCTGTGGGTGTACATTCAGTTTTCATTAATAAATTATATCTGAGAAAGAATTCTATTGTTTCTCCCTGTGTGTAGTATGTGGAACAAATATAACTGTGATTCATATTTTAAATACGCATTTATTTAATTCACTCCTGGGGTAAACAGAGACATAAAACTTCTCATACCTCCAGGCAGTCTTGACTTATGCATTGAACTTTGTTTCAGAGCTTTGTTCCCTTTTTATTTGAACAATCTTTGGGTATGGAATTAAGGGGTTGCTGACTGGTGTACAGAGTAAAAAAAAAAAAGTTTTCAGATTAGTGAACTTCTGCATTTAAAAAAAACTTTTTTTTTCAATGTAATTTCATAGAGATCCTGGTAAAAATGACATTCCCTATTGGGTCATTTGAAATTCTTGTTGTAAAGTAAGTTTTTACTTTTTCTTTCCTCAGACATTTTAGATCAAATACACTCGCTAGTACCATGTTGCTGTTATAATAAAACATCACATTCTAAGATAATTGTTTTGTATTACCAGAATAGTATTTCAATACTACTATTGACATTGTTGAAACATTGAAAAACATGGTTTCCCAGCAGTAACTATCCACCATGTGAAGTTAAATTCCACTTTAGCAGTTATGTGTGTGTAGGGGGGGTGGTTACATGAGATTTTTTTCACTTATCTTTTCTTTTCTATATTTTCCAAGTTATCTATGATTTTAAAGAAAGAATCATTTTCATCAGATTCATGCTTTTAAATGCTTTTAAAAGCTTTTAAAAATGCTTTTAAAAATGAAGGTATTTGTGTTAGAAGCTTGGAAAACCGGGCTTGGATCCTCCTTGGTCCTGACTAATTATCATTAAATGTCTTCCCCCTGGGTCTCAGGGGTCTCATCTGAATGTGGTTATGACAGTCTCTGTTCTACCTACTCCCAAAGACTTTTGGTGAGAATCAGACTAGGAGGTGAAGTAAAACCACTTACTATCAATAAAATTCATGAAGCCTATGCTGATGCTGAGATTATATGCTGATGAGAGAAATAAGGCAGGAGAAGGAAATTTGATCATCAACATAGACACTGGCCCATTGGATACTGGGGTTGACAATAGGTTATTTTTATTTTATTTTTTTTTTACGGTACGCGGGCTTCTCACTGTTGTGGCATCTCCCATTGCAGAGCACAGGCTCCGGACGCGCAGGCTCAGCGGCCATGGCTCACGGGCCCAGCCGCTCCACGGCATGTGGGATCTTCCCTGACCGGGGCATGAACCCGTGTCCCCTGCATCAGCAGGCGGACTCTCAACCACTGCGCCACCAGGGAAGCCCAACAATAGGTTATTTTAAATTATGGCACTGAACTTTCCTTTCTTCTGGAAACAATTTTTGTGTATTCCTTGAAGGCAAGAGGTCAAAAACTGGAAACCAGTACATGTATTTGGATGATCCACTCACAGTTAACCTGTATAGTATTTTTTTAAATTCACATCCTTAGTCAGTTAAAAAAAGGAAGATGAGGGACTTCCCTGGTGGTTCAGAGGTTAAGACTGCACTTCCACTGCACGGGGCACGGGTTGGATCCCTGGTGTGGGACCGCATGCCTGTGCAGCGTGGCAAGAAAAAAAAAAAAAAAAGAGGACGATGAGACAAGGAAGAGGGGGTGGTTCTTTGTAGTTCTTCATTCCTTGAGCTGGGAAAGCAGTTGTTCCCTTTTAATAGGCAGGCATGTTCTCTGGTTCTATCCCTGGACTGTAAAATCATTGATAAGACCTGCCAGATCCTGGTGGGCACTGAGCTTGGACTCTGTTGTAGATGTCTGAGATCAAGTTGTCTTTGCATGAAACTCCTCTTTAGCATCTTTCAGCACAATTACCAAGTTTTTATAGGGCGCTGGCCCCTCTGTTGACCATTACACTGTCGATAACTTTGTAGGCTCTTATCTTCTCTTAATAAAGAAGCCATGGGACATCCTAGTTGACGCAGTGTTTAAGAATCCACCTGCCAATGCAGGGGACACGGGTTCGAGCCTTAGTCTGGGAAGATCCCACATGCCGCGGAGCAACTAAGTCTGTGCGCCAACACTACTGAGCCTGCGCTCTGGAGCCCGCGAGTGACAACTACTGAGCCTGCGAGCCGCAGCTACTGAAGCCTGCACACCTAGAGCCCGTGCTCTGCAACAAGAGAAGCCACCGCAATGAGAAGCCTGCGCACTGCAACAAAGAGTAGCCCCTGCTCGCCACAACTAGAGAAAGCCCACGCGCAGCAACGAAGACCCAAAGCAGCCAAAAATAAAGAAAGAAGCCACTTATATGTATTAGTTGAATATGTAGAATTGAGGGCTCTGTTGAAAAATAGGTTACAATGCATATATGCATAAGACTAAATCTTTTACCACTTCAATTTACCACTTCTATAACATGTTACTTTAAGAGCCCTCCTATTTAAAAGAACACACTTGTCTTAGTCTGCTCAGGATGCTGTAACAAAAATACAATAGACTGGGTGGCTCAAACAATAGAAATTTATTTTCTGGGATACAATGTGTGAAAGCCTTTCTGACAGTGATTGCCCAGTGAAACAAGCTTTCAAGCTAATTATTTGCATCTCTAGGTGCATCTAGGAAAACTGTTATCATGCTTCATCGTAAATGAGTCAATAGAGATGGTGACTTTGTTTACTATGGTGAAAAAATAGATGGTCCTATTCTTCATCTTGAATTCATTATTCATGTGTGAAAGAACTTCATTAACTCTTGGATGAGTTGTTTAGTAAAAATGATAAGAAGGTGTGTTTTGTGAACAGGCATGTGACTTGAGACTACTGTCCAGATTTCAAAGAATAGGTTGGGATGTGCAATGTTGGGCCCTATGGGTTCAAAGAATAACACATGATCCCAGCCATCAATGAAAGTATAATGCAAGAAAGAATTTCTTTGGAAATTATTGTCTTGTTGTAATTAATAACTGGAGGCAGAATTTTTCAGAGCAAAGAAATTGTCATAACTTTCTGGTGTGTTCATCAGTATTGTCACAAATATGCATAAAACTAAATCTTTTACCACTTCAATTTACCACTTCTATAACATGTTACTTTAAGAGCCCTCCTATTTAAAAGGACACACTTGTCTTAGTCTGCTCAGGATGCTGTAACAAAAATACAATAGACTGGGTGGCTCAAACAATAGAAATTTATTTTCTTACAATTCTGGAGGCTGGAAATCCAAGATCAGAGTGCTCACATGGTTGGTTTCTGGTGAGGGTTCTCTCCTTGGCTTGCAGAGGAGCTCACACTAAAGGCTGAATGTTTGTGTGCCCCAAACTCATACGTTGAATCTTAATGCCCAGTGTATTTGGGTGGTATTTGGAAGTGGGGCCTTTGGAAGGTGATTACGTCATGTGTGTAGAGCCAACATGAATGGGTTTAGTGCCCTTATAAAAGAGAGTCTAAAGAGCTTCCTTGCCCCTTTCACCATGTGAGAACAGAGAAAAGATGGCCCTATGTGAACCAGGAAGTGGGTTCTCACCAGACACCAAGTCTGTTGTTCCTTGATCTTGGACTTCTCTGCCCATGGACCAGTGAGAAATAAATGTTTGATGTTGATAAGCCACCCAGTCTTTGGTATTTTTGTTATAGCAGCCCAAATGGACTAAGAAAAGCTCACACGGACTTTCCTCGGTCTGTATTTGGAGAAAGGAATCAAGCTGTCTGGTGTCTCTTCTCACAAGGACAGTAATTCCATTAAACCGGGGCCCCACTCTCTTGACCTAATTACCTCCCAAAGGTGCCATCGCCAGATATTATCACATCGGGGCTTCAACATATGAAATTTGGGAAGATGCAAATATTTAGTCCATAGCACCACTTGAAATGTGTTTCTTGGCATCTACCACTTCTACACTGAATGGGCATTTCTGATCTTGCATATACTATGTCCCCCTCTCTTGTATGTGTCATAAATGATTCATGTACCACAATTTAAAACAGCACCTGAAATAAAACTGAGATTTTTCTAAAGTAAAATCATGGAGGTATTAATAGTTATTAATAGTTATTCATTAATAGTTATATGCGCTCTCACAAAAATGAGATTGGGAGGAAAATAACTGGTTTTATACAGTAAAAGGAGCCTAGCATTCTTTCCGGATTACCTGAAATAGTTAATAAATAAGTGCTTACCCGAAGTTCCCTCTTGACATGTAACTGAATAATCAGAAGATGATTTTAATCAGGAGAAAAGTTATCAGGCAGTTTTTGGTTTGGTTTTCCCCTCAACTGGTTCCCTGCTCTTGCAAAAATAAATAGCTCCTTACCCTGTGCTTTAGACAAAATCCTCCAGTAGAAGAATACAAAAGGCTAAAACTGTGTTTACTTACTTACCTCTCTCACTGTAATTATGGGTTTCTTTTTTTTTTTTTTTGTAGTTTCTTGCTTATAAGTGTAAGTAATGCTCTTTGGTTTTGTTTACATGAAAGAACCATGAGTTTCCAAGTAAGAAATGAAAGGAGGTTATTTCTAAATGCCGAAAATGCTTTTGTCTTTGTTTTCTTGGTGGTAGTGAGAGGTTGAGGGGGTCAGAAAAGTCTTCTTGTTTATTTAATTTTGTAAGTCTAGATTTGGTAATTGATATTGATAATTACCAAATATTGACAATATTTCATATTGATAATTTGGTAATTGATTGAGAAAATTGATAATTGATACCAATAATTGATACCAAGTCTATTACTTGGTAATTGACAGAGAAAAGTAAACTGTAAGTAAGAAGCCACTGGTATTTATTTGTTGAATATGTAGAAGCTCTATCGAAAACCTAGGATTTGGTATATGAAAGCATTTCTGACAGATTTTGCCCAGTGAAACAGCAGCCAAGCTGTTCTTATTTGCATCTCCAATCTTCTCTTAAAGGTTCCTTTAGAACATTTTTCTTTCATTGAGATTTTCCATGAATATTAGCTGGGGGTATAAAGATAAAAGGGCAGGAAAATAGAGCCTCTTTTAAAAAAATGAGATGTAATTTGCTTACCATAAAATTCACCATTTTAAAGTCTACAATTCAGTGATTTCTAGTATATTTACAAGGTTGTGCAACCATCACCACAATCTAATTCTAGAATAGTCTCATCATTTTAAAAAGAAATCCCATGCCCTTTAGCAATCAATCTTCATCTTCCCCCAGTCCCCGGCAACTACTAATCCATTTTCTGTCTCTATGGATTTGCTTATTCTGAATAGTTCACATAAATGAAATCATAAAATATGTCACCTTTTCTGTCTAGCCTCTTTCACTTAGCATAACGCCTCCCCAACTCCGCAAAGTGCAGCTTGCAGCATCTTAGTTCCTTCCCTGACCAGGGACTAAACCTCCCAGGGCTCACGGTAGTGAAAGCTCCGAGTCCTAACCACTGGACCACCAGGGAACTGCCGAGCATGATGTTTTTAAGGTTCATCTATACCCTGCTAAACAGTAGCAATCTGATTTTACCAGGGAGGAAATGGAAACATATATTAACTTGCTCTTGGGTGTGAAAGTCACACATTCATTCAACAAATAAGTATGGAGCACTAATCTACCAGGTGAGGTTACAGCATTTGGGGGTGTTGCTGGTGTCACATAAACAAATAAAGGGACATCTCATGCAGTATTAAATAGTAATAGGTACAATGGAGAGAAATAAAGCAAAATGAATAGATAGGGGTATTATTTTAGGTAAAGTGGTCAGGGAAGGGCTCTCTGAGGAGGTAACATTGGAGGTGAGACCTGAATGGAAGGAGGGAGCAAGGCTCCCTGAAATGAAATCATTTCAGGCAGAGGGAACAACAGATGCAAAGGCTCTGAGGCAAGAGTGTGTTTGGGGTGTTGGAGGGCGAGGAGAGGAGGGAGGAGAGGAGAGAGGTCAGAAAGTTAGCCTCAGGCAGGTGCAGGGCAGCCCATCTAATGTAAGGGAGTAAGGGAGGTGGAATATCAGGTAATGCCAGCTGGTAGATTTCGTGGTGGAAGAACAAGGAAGTTCTCTCCTGAATGTTTCCATTATCTCAGTGTAACAAAAAGAAAAGTGATAACAGAGTGAGGAGGGGGGTGGTGTCAAAATTAAGTTCAGAAAGGGAAGAGAATGAATGCACTGGGTTATTTAGTGGAGTCGTTTGGCAGCATCCAGGAACCACTTGAAGTCTGTGATGTTTTTCTCCAGTCACATTAAGCCATTCAAGTATCAGTGCAAAGTATGTGGGAAAGTTAGTTTTAACCAGGGATTGGGGTTTTGCCAAATGAGTAGGACAATGGGAAAGAGGGACAAAAGAGTTGAGGATGTATGCTAGGGACTGATTATACGAAGACCATGCAATCTAAACTGGGAAAGCAAGAAGGGGAGTGATAGACTGGAGGGATAGTGGGATCAAAGTATTGTCGCAGGCAGTGCTATAGGGAGTGAGCTGGAAAACAGGAAGTGGTGTCTGAAGAGTTTGCAGTTATTGGTTATGACAAAGTCTAATATATGACTCTAGGACTGGGTGGCTGAAGTGGATGAAGGACAAGATTATTAGAGAAGTTCAAGAAAACAATAGGCCAGGGTATTGGGTGGATCCTTTCTGTGAGTAATGAAATCACCAAGAGTGATGACAAGAAAAATAGTGGAGAGAAATATTGAGGTAGATGTTAGCAGGAATGAAGGGGAACTTGGTAGATGACTACAAAAGCAGAGGCAGCAGGTGGTATTTCAAAAGAGCTGTGGAATTTTAGAAGGAAGGGGAAATACTGATCTGGAATTGGCAAAGATGAGCAAAAGTTCACCATGATCAGTGGTTTTGGGGTATATGATTGACCAAATTAGGATTTGAACTAGTTCTATCAGATTTCAGATCATTTCCATTATACCACTCAGTTTGGAATTATATAGTTCTTGGATCTAGATTTCAACATTCTCTTGACATCACTGCAGTGTATATTATTTGGCTGCCCTCAAAGTTGTATTGCTTTAAAACAGTTGCCAGGATCTATTTGAAAAGCTGGATTCCAATTAAAATTTTGAAAGTTCATACAGTGCAATTGGTTAATATGTTGAAGAAACTGGATCCTTTGACCTGTAGCTTCCCATAGTCTGGATTTTGTGATCACATTCCCATGGTGCTATCTAACATGTTCCTCTGTTCTCTGTAATTCCTGGAAATTGGTAATCAGATCTTGATCAGACTCAGGTTTCATTTTGGGTAAGAATACATCATAGGTGGAGTTGTGTACTGGATCAGAGGCCGTGTAGTGTCAGGTTGTCTCTTTCTCCCTTTGTGATGTTAGTAGTCATTGGTGACTTTTGCCTAGGTCCATTCGTAGAGCCATTATTTCTTTAAGGTAAAAAATGTTGATATTGCATCAAATCTTGTTATTAGAATGACAACTCTGCAAAAGAGCAAATTCCCTTCAACTATGGGTTATCCTGAGGCACAAGTCATTTAGGAAAGACAGGCTTTTCGCTTTTCAAGGGGCTTATCTGAGGGCTCCTGTGGTTTTAAGGATGCATATATTTTGTCTTTAAAGTATTTAATTGTAGCTTGTCCTACTTTTCAAATTAGATGACATTTACAGGATGCAGTTTCACATTGTGGCTTAATATTTACAGTTAAATGGGAATACATTATAGGATTTAGTTCTAACACCCTTGAAGAGGACTGCACAGAGAAGTATTCCAAATGTTGAACAAGCAGCTTTCCAATGTTCAGCTGCATTTCACAAAAGCTCATAAAATATTAAAATCTTTTCTGAAAGGTAACCAACTAAATAATTTATGAAAACAAAGGTTCAAGTCAGTGCAAGTAGAAAATGTCTGTTCTCTTTTTCTATACAAGGAAATATCCCAGGGCTGTAGTGGTTTTGGAATCAGATAGATGGGGTCTGAATTCCTCTTCACTTATTATGGTGACCTTGAGCAAGCTACTCTGCATATCCCAAATATGTAATAAGAGAAGCTGAAATAGTGAATATTCTAAAACATTATAAATTTCTAAATATTAGAAAATACATATGTACTTAGCAAAAGCCTCCTATTTATTACTTTGGTTGGAGGTGTGGGATGAGGTGAAGAATATTACCAATTGCCAGACAGTTACGAGAAAACTAACAGAAAAAATTGCTCTATTGAGGACATGCCTTCTTTGATTCCCAGGGCAGTGGTGATGTGGTCAGCTTTAGGCTGAAGCACTTTTTATTCAATTATTTATGGAACTGCATGGCAGACCATGTAGGTCTACACCAGAGGATCCCCATAAGGCAGTTTAGAGAGAGAGAACTGGGCAAATGCCAAGTTAAACTTGCCTTTGGTTCCACTAAGAACCAAGAATGGAAGACTGAGTAGCAGTGAGAAATGCACCCTACATTGCCTAGAAAATAACCATAAGATACCTAGATATTTCCCTTCTACTGCTGTTAGACTTAGCCCTCTGCCTCAACCTGCCCTGCCTTTCCCGCCTTTTCCTAGATTCAGTATGACCCCATCTCTAGTTTACCTCCCTGCTTACTAGAGCCTTGTTATCCCATAGTTATTTTATCTTTTGTGATAGTGCCGACACATAGTTGTTAATTCATGGGGCATCAGAATGATTTCCAAGTCACTGAGAAGCAAGTACAAACACTGGAAAATATATCCCTACCTCCTAGTTTTCATAGGAATCTGTTGATTAGAAACATATGAAAATTGAGGTAACTGTGGGAATAGGGTAGAAATTGTTAAAACACAAAAAGGATTTTACACAATATAGCTTATGTTCATATCTTGTCACTGTCTTAATTATATGCATATGTAAGTTTTGAGGGCACTGTCTTCTTAGAATTACATTTTTATAAACTTATTGAAGTGTTATGCACATACAGAAAAGTGGGATTTGCATTTCTAAAGTCATTAAATAGTGTCACATAGCTATGACTGCCTACATTGCTGTTGTGACCCAAAATATTTCTTAAAAATTGGGAATTTATGCGTTAGAACATTCTCAACTTTAAAGCAACTTTAAGTTCAGTTGTGCCGTACAGCATCAGACTTAGTTCTGAATAATTCTTAGAACATTGCATAATATTTTATACTGGCCAATGTTTTATAGTTCCTGAACTCAACAAGATGACAAGTTGAATTAAGGATGAAGTTCAACCAAGACCTACCACCTTACATTTTTCTATTCATTTTAACATAGATATGCAACTTATGGTATTCTTAACAACTGTGTTAACTACAAAGAATAAAAAGATTTTGCAAACAAGAGTTGGAATGGAAACAATTTCTGAGATAGAGATCAAATTGTGTTTATAGACACCATTGGCAGCTTTATCATCAGCCATTTCCTGTGGGAATATTTCACTGGGACATAATTTTATGCCTTGACTATTCATTAAATAGCTTTGGTTCCACAGAATAAAAATAGTGTAGAACTATAAATAGTAATGTATGCAAATTGTAGTGTAACATTTCACTGTATTTTCCTAGATGAGAATTAAGATTATTTAACAAAGTATGTTCTTACACATCACTGAAAGAATTTTAAAACAACACTAATAGAGTATGGTCTAGTGGAGAGTCAGGCAATAGACTGGAAATTAAAGTCATTTGCTTCCTTCAAATTAAAGTTGACATTAGTTTTAAAATATTTATTCGTCATGTACAGTGTATAAGATGTTATACTCTATGAAGAATATAAAAGTCAAGTATAAATAGTCTCTGCCCTCAAGGAGTTTATGAATTTTCTTGTATGGGAGATAGGGTGCACCTTGTAAAAAAAAATAATAAACATACTTTGAGTGGGTATGAATAAAGTACTATTGGAGTTTGGAGGAAGAGAGATCGTGTCCATGTGGAAGATCAGAGACGACTTCATGAAGAAGGCAGCTGAATGGAATCTTAGAGGATGGGTAAGATTTCTGCAAATAGAGATGCAGGTAAAATTATTCCAGGATGCAGAGACTAGGTACTAATAAAGGAAGTATAGGTCAAAGCACATTTAGAGGCTGGAGCCTTTGACTGATAGGAAAAAAAAAAAAAAGGAACTTACATAGATATATATCGTTGAAAATAGGGTCAGTTAAATTTACTCATGCAAGCATTTGTTTATTCAACAAATATTTCTTGAGTACTTACTAGGTGCAAGTACTGTGCTAGGAGTTAGTAATACGTAAGCGCTAAAAAGTTTAACTCTGAAATCAGATTGATTCTTATCAACCACAAACAGGTCCACTGCTCTGTGGCAACACAAGGTATTTTACAAATGTTACACAGAACATGGAATTTAATGCTTTTGAGAGAGAGTTGGTATTTCCAAATAACATTGTTTCTCAGTTTCAACCCAATTGTTTTTCAACCCAGTTTTAATTAAAACAAAGTGTTAGGTGATGGGGGAGGCTATATTTGCGCCTCCGTTTTACAAGTTTTGGTTTATGCTACAATTAATTTTGTGTTAGCATGCATTAACAGGAAGGAAGGAAGGGAGGGAAGGAGGGAGGGAGGGAGGAAGGAAGGAAGGAAGGAAGAAAGAAAAATAGACTTTAAAAAGAGACACCAGTGGTGATTTTTTTGGGCAAAAGGGTTCTTCCTAATTGAAAAGGAATCTCTGCAAATTTCCTTTAAATGGGCAGCTCCCTGTACAAATTAAAATGATTCGGAACGTTTCTAGAACACACTTCACTAAGTGAGATACACCTGTACTCATACCTTATCCGTCAAAACAATCTTTGTTTTCTCTCAAGCTAGGACTTGCACTGTAGGACACGCCTCGTGCAGTGGTGGCAATGCGGAGGGTGGTGAAGGTGACTGAGTGGCAGCCAGGAGGGCACTTTCCCTTTCTCCGTCTCCCCGACCAGAACTTTGCAGCCTCCAGCGCAGACTCACCTTCCCGCTCTTTCTTTTTCCCGCCTCGACTCTTACTGCAACCCCCCCACCCCCCTCGGTACGTTCTCTCTGCATCCCTCGGTCTTCCTTAGCTCTCACCCACCTCCCTTCCCCGCCCTCCGCCTTGCCTCGCCCGACGCCCGCTGAGCAGCAGCCGGCAGCCCGCGCGCCCCGTTGCGGCCCGGGGCTCCGGGGCATGCGCTCTGCGGCGCCGCCGCCCTCCCCCACCCGTCCCGCGGCAGAGTTATGCCAAGAATGTGAGGAGCCCGCGAGGGCCAGTGTCGGTCATGGGGAGCCGCCGCCGCCGCCGCCGCCGCCGCCGCCGCGAGCGCGGCTTCCTCCCGAGCGGGACTCCGAGCTCTCCCCGCACCAGGGGCGAGCCTGGCTGCTGAGGCGGAGGGGGATGACGGACCCTTTGAGGAGGACGCTGTCCAGGCTCCGGGGGAGGCGGGGTCCTCGTGCCGCCGGGGGGCCCGGGCGCCGGGTGGCCACAGCAGCCACCGTGGCGGCCTCTTCGGCTGCCGAGGGAGATGCCGGGGGTGCTCCGGGCGGACCCGTACGCGAGCGCGCCGGCGGAGCCCGGCCGAGCCTGGAGCGACCGCCGCCGTCGCCTCAGGCGTGGGGTCCTGAGGCGCGGGTCGCGGGAGGGCGGCCGGAGAGGTCGGGGGCGCTCGGGCCTCGGCCGCGCGGCGGGAAGGAGGCCGCACCCTCGGGCCGCGGGCTCACTCGCGCCTCTCTGCACGCTCCGCCGGGCTCCGAGGGCAGCGTAGAGGACGAGGAGGACAACGCCGACTACTACGAGAACCTGCCCGGCGGCTCCCAGCCCGCGCCGGAGCCTGAGGGGGCGGAGGCGGAGCGGTGGCCCCCGCCTCCCCCGGCCGCTGGCTCCTCCCCAGGGGCGGAGGGCGGCCGTCTGGAGACAGGCAGGCTGCAGACCCAGTTGCGAGAGGCCTATTATCTGCTGATCCAGGCCATGCACGACCTGCCCCCTGACTCGGGCAGGCGGCAGGGCGACCGGGGCAGGGCGGATCGCGGCTGCCCTGCGGGAGCCCGGGCTCCGGACCAGCCGCCTTACCCCTGCGGCGCGGCGGCCCGCCGAGCCTGCCCCCGAGACTGCGAGCGGGGAGGCGGCGACTGCCCTTGGCAGCAGGTGTCCCCGCCCCGGTCGCCTCCGAGGGAGTCGGGGGGAGCCCGCCCGCGGACTCCTCGGATGCGGCTGTCCTGCAGCAGAAGCCTCGACAGCCTCCGCGTGGGTGCCAAGCCGCCTTCCTTACAGCGGTGGCGGAGCGACAGCTGGATCAGGTGCGGCGCTCGCGGGGAAACGGACGAGCCCCCGCCACGTGGAGACGGGATGGACGGCTGGAGCGGAGGCAGCTCCCGGGCCGCGGCGCCCTCCGGCCTCCGGCCTCCCAGCTCCGAGGACCCCCGCCGCTCCTCGGGAAGCCGCGGCAAAGAAGACGGACAGGAGGGGCTCCCCTTCCTCAAACCGCCCGCGGTGACAGTCAAGAAGCTGCAGAAGTGGATGTACAAAGGACGCCTGCTGTCTCTGGGAATGAAGGGTCGCGCTCGTAGGACACCCCCCGAAGTCACCCGAGCGCAGGCAACGTCTCCAAATCTGGGCGCTTTGAAAATGCGGGAAAGCCAAGTCGTCTCGGTGCCGCCAGACCAAAGAATTACACTGACAGGTAGGATACCTTGCAATCAAAATGTGTTTACCGACCGGGCTTCTGTCTTAAGAGCGAAGAAGAAGGTATGGTTTTGCAGACTACGGTACGTGCTGGTGCCAAAGTGAGGGTCACGTCAGTGGCAGCCTAATGCCATTTCCAGGTTACCTAGTATAATGCCTTATCTCGGGTTTGTTTGTTTATTTGTTTGTTTTTTTAAGACAGTGGCATGAGGAACTTGGGGTTTTTGTTTTTTCTTCTCTAAGAAACAGTGTACCTAGTTCTAAGCGCAACAGTGAGTAAAGGTTAAGTTCACCACAGTTTGCTTTTCAGTCTCGGCTTAAGAGTTGGCCGGCGCTGCCTTGACTTTTATTCTTTGTAGCTCAGGGCTAATCTGTAGACTTTTGTGGAGTTTGTGAATTTGAATTTGATCCAAGTTAGACTTTATGGGCTTCATAAACTGTCATTTTACTCATTACACCTCCCGGTCAGAAGCGTTTGTGTACACAGATACACACAACCAAAACCCAAAACCAAACCAAACCGAAAAAACTATCATGGTAATACTTCTTTTTAGTCAGGTAGGATTTCACGTTTCTTCTCTTCACCTTTCCCTCCCCTCCCCCTCCCCCCTAAAAACATAACAATGTGGGTAATCTTATTATTGTGGAAAATGAAGGGCACTTGGATTTTAATCAGAAGAAAAGTATGTCTTATGTACTTTTTAAGAAAGTGTAGGCAGTTAAAGGAATTTGTAAAAAGTATATTTGTCCTAATAATAGGATTTTACTCCCTATTTTATGTGTGTGATTTTTAGTTTTCACTGAAGGTTTAAGTTATCCATTCTAGAAATCTCTTATGTTGTAAATAGTAAAAGAATTCTCTTGTGAAAGAAGTACCTTTAAACTGAGCCAAAAACAACATGATCTTTCGGACTACACTTTTAAAGACTTTAGTGAACATAATGACTTACATATCAGTAATACTTTAAAAAATATTAAATGCTTAAATGTAAAAGTATTCACAGTACTTGGCAGTTTCTCTGTTAAGAATTACAAATCCTACAGGACTAGGTTTGTACACATTAACTTTTTAAACCAATAAACAAAAAACGGGGAGAAACAAAGTTCACAAAACTTTTTATTACACAATGAGGACAAATCAAATAATTCACTTCAAGTGTATACAAAATGAGAAGTTCTTTTGAATCTATAAATCTCTAACCCACACCTGTCAATTTCCCTCAAATTTATTCCATTCCACCTGAATAAAAAGATAGTAGAATGTAAATTTTTGTGAAGAGAGGTGTACTTTATGCTAAGTTTATATTAAAATATGCATTTCCAGTAGTAAAGTATTTGTAATCATTTATTACGTTTTAGTGCTATTATCTTTACCTCCACTGATTTTGGTTCAGTTAACTCTTTTTAAGACAGTTAATTTTTAGCCATAACAAAAATCTGTATAAAACTTCAGTAAAATATGTATTACCCTTTTGTTGCAAAGGTTAGACATTACTATCTGATGGCTTTTAACACCCTCAGTTGTTGTGTAAACATTGAAGTGTTTTAAAACTAATAATAACTGTAGTAACTCTTAGGAATGAATTCATTGATTTTTTCATTGAGAAACTAATTAAATGAAACCAATTTTAAAAGAAATTAAATGACACATTAGAATTATTATGTGATGGTATTTTAGATATTTTACAAGAAATCTAAACAAAAGCTTAGATAATCTCTGGTTTTAAAAACTTTCTCAGATGTTATTTCCTTTCAAATCATCAGTTCATCTTTTAGGAAAGATAAAAATAATTTGTGCAATGTTTATATATCTAGTATAGATTTGAAGAGTTAATTTTTTTTAAACTGTTTTTTATGAAGGTTAGTTGAACTTATTAAAACCATTCTGAATACTTTGTGGGGTTTTCATATAATCTTTATTACTTCCCTCCCCTCCCCCCTCCATGGAGGTATGACAGCTGTTATTGCACAACAACAGCAAAAGCAAAGAAGGGGTTAAGTAGTTTGCCCAAGGTCACTTAAACTAGTATTTGGTTTATGTATACTAGTATATAGATTCAAACTATTATGTGGATTCAAACTCAGGTCTTTATGACTCCAAAACCCCATTTATATGAGGTCAAAGGGACTCTAAATTTCTTTAGAGGTTTGATCCAATTAATTCTATTAAATTGCTTGGACTGAGGAGATGGATGGAATTTCAACAAGGTTTAGAGGGGTAAGTAACTTCCTCAAAGTTGCAAAGAAGATGGGGGAATCCTAGAATAGGTTTAAAGTCTTTCTTTTAGTCAATTGCTTTATCCATCTTAAACCTTTACCTTTAAATGTTTAGTTCAAATTGGTTACTTGGACTCTACTTTTAATCATGTTTTCTTAAAAGTTAACTGGGCAGTCCCGATGAAGCAGTACATTCTTGGTTGCATAAAGATGTTAAATAGCTCAAAAGGGGACTTCCCTGGTGGCGCAGTGGTTAAGAATCTGCCTGCCAGTGTTGGGGACACAGATTCCAGCCCTGGTTCTGGAAGATCTCACATGCTGCGGAGCAACTAAGCCCGTGCGCCACAACTACTGAGCCTGTGCTCTAGAGCCCGCGAGCCACAACTACTGAGCCTGCCTGCCATAGTTACTGAAGCCCACACGCCTAGAGCCTGTGCTCCGCAACAAGAGAAGCCACCGCAGTGAGAAGCCTGTGCACCGCAACGAAGAGTAGCCGCCTGCTCGCCACAACTAGAGAAAGCCCGCGCCAACAACGAAGACCCAATGCAGCCAAAAATGAATATAAATAAATGTATTAAAAAAAAACAGCTTAGAAGGTTTATATCACATTTTTCTGTACAATATTATTTGTGGCGATGTTTTCTTTCAAAATAGTTATAGTTAGAATTTATAACACAGAATAACTATGTAAGGAGATAGAAATACCTAATCTACTTAGGTGTTTTGGAAATTTTTGAAGCCATATGACAAGTGGAAGCCAAAATGATATTCAGTTTTGATTTCTGGCTCCTACTAAGAACCACTAAAACTTTTGATAGTATAATACTGCCAGTGATTTGATGCAGTTGGGAATGTAGTACTCACAGATTGACCAATTTGTTACTAATTGAGATGATTATTTAAGAAATCTAAAGTCATTACACATGGTAAATATTGTAAAGTTTCTTCAAGCCTTAAGGTTACAAAGGAATTTTAATCTATTTGCTGACTATACTTCATTATAACTCTTTATAAATAAGTTTTAATTAGCATATAGTACTCAAAAATAAATCGGAAAGCACTGGGTTGAGCTATTTTGGCCTTTTACTGCTTTAAAAATAATTAGCCTACTTTGACTCTACTCTTCTTGCTCCGTGATCTGTGAAAGAAAAAAAAATTGGGGCATGTAATATTCTGTTCAAAATCTTTAGACAGTTCTTTAAAGGTAGTATTAAATAGCTGGTGTGATCTTGTGCATTATATCTTAAAGTGAAGTTGACACTGTTAATGCAGATTTCTATCTATTCCCTTCTCAAGTATTTGTAGCTTCAATTTCTTAACTTTATGAGCTACATTATCTTTATGAATTTTTCCAACAAATTCTTTTATGCATTAGCCCTTTCAAGACTAGTAACTATAGGCAAATACTTTTTGAGTGTCTTCTAGCTCTAAATTCTTCTGTTAGAAATTCTGCCATCATGGCCCCAGAAGCAAGTGAGTCCATTTTTTTGTTTTTGTTTTTTGTTTTGGGAAGAGTGCCATAAAACATTGGAGTTGCTGGTGGCAGGAAAACATTGAGAGTTACAAATTCAGCAGAAAATAGTGTTGTGTTGATTTTTGAAAGTCCTCCATTTATAAGTGGTGTTTATGTTTTGAGAATCCTAAGGCTGTTTTCCAGACCTTTGCCACTCAACGTGTGGTTCGCAGTTATAGAGCAGAGCTTTTCAAACTTAATGTGTATATGAATTCTCTGAAAGTCTTGTTAAAATGAAGATTTAATATGTATGGGGGTGGGACCTTGAGATTCTGCATTTTAACGAACTTGCAGTGTAGATGCTGCTGTTTGGTACACACTTTGAGTAGTAGGCTCTAGAATTCTCAGTATCTCAATCACCTATCTTGATACATTTTTAAAAGTTTTGAAAAAGCATTCTACTTTATTCTGATACTTGATACTTAAACTAACCCCTATTAGAGCAAAGCACTTGAGCTCTTTCTGCTTCAGTTTTATGTGTATGAATTTATACTTACTACTTATATATGACAAGTTTAAGCAGATCCCTCCATGTTAGTCTCATCTTGCACCAACAAAAGTGAGATTTTAGAATCTGCAAGAAAGAATCCATATAGTGTAATCGCTAATAGAATAGAGATTCTGGGTTTCTGATCAAATCTACCACTTACCAGCCTTATGACCTTGGACAAGTTACTCAGCTCTGCATAGCCTCAGTCCTCAGGTTGCTGTGATGATGAAAAAAGATAATCCATTTGGTACCATGCCTGGCACTTAGCTGTTATCAAGAGAAAGGCAAGCAGGCTTTGTGAAAATATATTAGGATTCTGGATAGAGAGTGAAATGATCTCAAGTTGAGAAGGACTGCTTTAGGGAGCATTGGGAATTGAACTAGAGGACACCACTTTAGGAGCACTTATTTATTCTACTCATCTTTTCTTCTGTGCTTCTTTTCTCTTGTTCCTCCTCATTACTTTCAGGGAACTGAAAAGAGTCTCAAAGTTTCCTTCTCTACTTTCCTGTCCCCAAAGCTAGCACACAGCTTTTTTCTTAAGAGTTTTTATTGCTAGTCACAAGGGAGGAAAAATAAAAGATAGAAAAATACCTTTTTTCTTTTCATTGTACCCCTCTCCTCATTTAGATTTATCTGGGAAAGATAAAGACATACATATAAACACACTCATATGTAAACCTAAGGCTTAAGTTTATTCTAGTAATTTCATTTGGGCTGCCAAGCTTGACTCTATAAGCAGGGCTGCTTTTATTTATTTAAGCTCAAATACATTGTTCATAAGAATGCTTTTATTTAGGATTTTTAAAAGAGAAGTAAGCTAAAACAACAGTTTGTTTTTGCGGTAGAATGTTTTAAATGATGAAAAGATGTTGTAGATACTGTACATTTTCAATGAGGGCTGCAGTACATAATTTCCCAGAAAGTTTGCTGTTGATTTTGATCTGGGGCACTAGTTAAATGTTTAGTAATAGTAACTCATCTAGATTTATTATGAAATACGTAATAGTTGAGAACACAAAATTGGCTTGAGTAGTTCACCACTATGTAAATATTTTTCTGAGTGAAAAACTTTTAATTGCCACTTCCGCATTCTCTTACAGATTTTCAAGGAAAATGACTAATTAGAGTCTGATAGTTATACCATAACGTGTATAGTTGCAAGAGAATAAAGACTTTTTTGCCTTGCAACTTTGCACACTTATTTTTATATCTTTTTTACTTTTGTCTTCTTTCAACATATAAATATATAAATGTCAATATATATATATACACACACACATATATATAAAATTTGAAGCTAAAGGTAACTTTTACATTTATGCCAGTAAGGTTTAACATTAATTTTAGCATAAATGGGGAGTGAAGAGAAGATGGTAAATAGCTTTCCATTTCTGTGTAACTTATATTCATAGGCATCCATTTAATTAACTGAGATAAAAATGAAATCCTTTAAGTTATATATAAATAATTGCCCAAGTAAAATTTTCTACCTTGAATAATGTGTCGCTTATATTCAGTTTTAATAACGGAATAAATTTGGTTTTTATCAGAACGTATAATAATGTACCTCTTTATCTCTAAACTTCAGCATTATGTGTTTTTAAATATTCAGCAATAGCAAGCAGACTGTTTCATCTCAAGTTTATGTAGTTTGTAGTTTCATGAAAAATAGTTGTATTGTGTCTCACGATGTAATTATTCCTTTTAATATTACATATTCATTACATATCAATAGATGTATCGGTTTAAATATGGGATACTGGTAGCTTTATTTTTCTCATTGTAGTTCCTTGGAATATAGTACAAGTAGAAGTATGTTTATTTCATTTACAATGTACATCAAAAAACTCTGAAAGGGGCTTCCCTGGTGGCTCAGTGGTTGAGAGTCCGCCTGCCGATGCAGGGGACACGGGTTCGTGCCCTGCACTGGGAAGATCCCACATGTTGCGGAGTGGCTGGGCCCGTTGAGCCATGGCCGCTGAGCCTGCGCGTCCGGAGCCTGTGCTCCGCGGCGGGCGAGAGAGGCCCGCGTACCGCAAAAAAAAAAAAAAATTATAGTAGGTCCTTTTTTTTTTTTTTTGTGCTGTATGCGGGCCTCTTACTGTTGTGGCCTCTCCCGTTGTGGAGCACAGGCTCTGGATGCGCAGGCTCAGTGGCCATGGCTCACTGGCTCACGGGCCCAGCCGCAACGGGGCACGAACGAAATGTGGTTTTGTTTTAATTATCTATGTGTAGTGAGTTAGTTTATTATATATATTTATTTAGCTTATTGACTGTCATTGAAGCCGGGAAGCTGGCTTTATGTAACTCTTTGGAAGTGCAAAAAATTTTCCCCTTTATATGGAATTAATGTTACATATACATTTTTAGAGTCTTATCACATTATATTAATACATACACATATCTAAGTATTTGACATCCTCCATTGGGCTATGAATTCCTTAAGAGCAGGGGCTATTTTGTTCATTCTTGTATTCTTGCTGCTCAAGTTTGTACCTGTCAATAATATAGCTGTGTTGTGCTTGTTGTGAGACAGGATACCTGGTCCTAATCAAGGGCCTCCTTACGGACTCTTATTTTTATTTTTGCCCTAGATATTTAGAACTTAAACTCTGCATAAGTTGCTACTGCACTATATGGTTAGGAAACAGATGTTATTTTGAAATTTTAATAATCAGTAAGACATTCAGTAATAAGTAAGGCACAATTGTTTTGAAAGATTTATTCAAAGTTAATCTTTGTATGAAAAGGTAGTAATCTTACTTGTGTTTGCCAAAGTCCTTGTAGCAGTGAGTTTAAAATTACTCAAATATTAATTAAAGGCATACTGTGTATAAAGCATTCTATACAAGCTTTTTATAAAGCATGTTTTGCTTAGGGTAAAGCTTTTTTAGCCCTATGATATTTATAAAGGCAGTCTCAGAGTTTGTTTATCCTTTTTCTTAGAATTCTTATGATACCTATACTAGCAGTCTGATATCTAAATAATAGAAATCATGTTTAGGTGGAAAATCGAAAATTTGTCTTGTTCAATTTTTGTCTCTGAATGTGATTAATATTACTTTTCTTTCTTTTTATCTTTTTAAAAATAGTATATATATATTTTTTAATAATTTTATTTATTTTTATTTTTGGCTGCATTGGGTCTTCGTTGCTGCATGTGGGCTTTCTCTAGTTGCGGTGAGGGGGACTACCCTTCGTTGCGGTGTGGGAGCTTCTCATTGTCATGGCTTCTCTTGTTGCAGAGCACGGGCTCTAGGCGCGTGGGCTTCAATAGATGTGGCACGCGGGCTCAGTAGTTGTGGTTCGCGGGCTCTAGAGCGCAGGCTCAGTAGTTGTGGTGCACGGGCTTAGTTGCTCCATGGCATGTGGGATCTTCCCGGACCAGGGCTCGAACCTGCATCCCCTGCATTGGCAGGTGGACCCTTAACCACTGCGCCACCAGGGAAGCCCCTAAAAATAGTATTTTAATAACTGGTCTTAAGTGACATGCCTTTCTTGGTATGCCAGGCATTATATTCTGCCTTCTTTTTTCTTTGAAACAGACTTATTTGAAAATGTCTATGAGTCTTCAATGAAGAGAAGAGAACTTGAAGATCTGAAGGATAATATTGGCTTCAGGGGTCATAAGCCACTTAATAGCATCACTGTGTCAAAGAAACGCAATTGGCTATATCAGAGTACTCTGAGATCTTTTAATTTGGAAGACGAAAATAAGAAATGCCAAGATATAAGTCATTTATCCATCTCACCCGTTTCTCTACCTAAACTGCAGCTGTCACGACCTTTCCTCAAATCATCTGAAGAATATTGTACGTATATGGTGTGTACTGCCACAAATTCTTCATTATCAAGAGACTGTTCATTAGACTTTAATGAGGAAAATGATGCAGATGATGAAGGAGAAATATGGTACAACCCCATTCCTGAGGATGATGACTTTGGTACTTCAAATGCCTTGAGTTTTGGGGAGGCAGACTCTGCTGTTCTGAAGTTTCCTGATGTCGGTTTGAGAGTATTATCTGGTAGTGACCTAATGAAAGAAGAGCAGCACACTGAAGACTTGCTGTGCTCTTCTGAACACACAGGCGATGTTCAGACCACACAGTCAAATGAAATAAATCCTATAGATTCCATCTATTCCACAGAGTTTGTGGAGCAGTACAAGCAAAGGCATGGACACAAGACACAAGAAGGTATAATAGTAGAGGAGAGTCCCACGTTGAAATCTCCTTTTGCAGGTAAAGATGATCATATATCTGCCTTCTTCCATTTTTCAATTCTTTGGCAGTATCTAAAACTAAATATAGATGTCTATTGTAGCTATGTACTTTTCCTTACAAAGTGAGTATATTTTCATGAAAATAAAACTGAAAAAGGTTTATAAACATTTTTATATACATGGTGGTTTAATTATTCCTATTACAGACTTGATTTTGTAAGGGGTGAAGGAGCTGGGGTAGTCCTACACCAACTTTTAGTGTGTATGGTGTGGTTTTAGTATGTCTATCCTTTGAGGCAGTAATTACTTTTCTCTTAGTTGAAAGAATGGAGTCACAGGGACTGGAAGAGATATATTCTTCATGTATGTCTTGTTTTGCTTCATTCATTCATTTATTCATTCATTCATTCACACCTGGTCTGGCCACAAATGAAAAATTGTATATTCAGTGTACTAGCAGTCATTAGTTTTCACTTTTGTGCCTACATTTCCTCAGAAACAAAGGAAAGGAAGAAGAGAAAAAGAAAGGAGAGGTAGAAGTAAAGATCTTGCAAATAGGTGCTACAATAAATATGGAACCCAGAAAGGAAATAATTGAAGTTTGATATGTATTAGGTTGAAGCATATGAAACTGCCAATATTTAACAGTTTTTGGTCTGAAAACAAAAACAAAAACCTGGCAATTCATATAGTTCAACCTAATGGTGTTATTTTTCCTTGATTGCCTTGATTTCTGGTGTGCTTCTTTTTAAATTTAGTCCCAGACACACTACCCAAGAAAACACTACCTAAGCACTTTTAGTTGCAGTTATTAAATGTTGAATAGAAAGCAGTTCTATATAATGAGTCATTTTAATTTATAAAATTTCAAATGATACAGAGTAGTCAAAGATGTGGGGTATAGAAGATGCTGTTAGTACTTGTCCATATCCCTTGGGTTTTATTACTTATTTAAATGGAGGCAGCCTACTTCCAAAAATCAGTATCTGCATCTCTACTTGAGGACTCCTTCCAAAGTGTTAGAGAGTCTCCTGCAGGACATCCTGGGAGTGCCCCTCAACAAGTGACTGACAGGAGTTGGTATAGGCCTACCCCAGCTCCCTCCACACTTGGGTGGGATAATTGTATATTGTTTCCCAGAGTTTTCTCATGAAGTTAAGCTCCAGGTGCCCATAGTGGTAGCAGGCTTGATAATTCACCTTGAATTTTCTCACTTTCTTGCTGATCTTTTTGTACTTTACAAGTAATCTACTTGCATTTGGATCCTTTTCTCAGGGGTATGAGGAGAAGGAGTAAATATTATATTGATAAGAAAGAAAGTGAGTTAAAAAACAGTGTGAACTGTATGATGTCAATTTTGAAAGAAACAATGAAAAGCTGTCCTGGAACTGTTAATGCTTGACCCATCGTTACCCCCTGTGTTGGGATTAAAATTGTGTGTGTGCATTTCTAATTGTAGTCTGATTTTCCAGAGCAAATGTGTGTTTCTTTTGTAATATGGATGGGAAGAGGTATAAATAGTCTATAAAATAATAGTTTGGAACAGAGGTTGTGATCAGGATGGAGTGATGAGGAAGGCTTGCGGGAGTAGGGCAGACAGTGATGGGTCTGGAATGGTGCAGAAAAGGCAAGAGGGCGTAAGTATAAGAGCAACATTAGAGAGCCAGTGTCTGTAAAGTGATATACACTTTAAGTACTGTCTTTAAACTTTATTATTTTATGTTTGTGGCAAATTGTGAATCTGTAAAGACTGACAGACATTACCAAAAAAACAAAAAAACCACCCAAATTTGAAAGTACAGTAGGGCTGCCAATTATGTCTCCTTTCTTACTGTTATTCTTCTCTTAAGTATATTATTACAACAAGCACGTTCTTAAGTTGACCAAAGGAAGTATTTGGACAGTTTGTTTATATGTCATCTTTTTGCTTTAGTTTGATCAGAAAGGTCATTTACCTAAAGTGGTATGTTTTCTTTAGCAACATTGGCAGAAATCTGTTGAGAAATAGGCAAAGAGAATGGTTGAATTTCAAAATAATTTTTTGTTTAAGAAATAAGAAAGTTTAAGTATTTTTAATATGAATGACAATTTTATGATCATCCTAACACAATTGTGACTTGTTTTTTCCCTTTTAACTTCTGGTTGTTTATGTATCTTTTACCTAGTTGCTGACATAGTGGACTATTTTTGGTTTTTGCTAATTTCACTTGCTATCTATATTTTGTGTTGTTACATGTAGATTAATCTTATGATTGTTTCCCTATTTTTAAAGTATTTAATTGAGTTGATGTGCCCTAATCTGTTTGACTGGTTCCTTAATGTTGGGTGTTAATAGACTCCACTACTGTTGCAGTGATCTTTATCATGATCTATTTTGCTTCATTAGGATCCATTACTAGTATCTTTACTTGGTCTTTTTAGCTGGTAACTATTATAGGTAATATCTATATTGTATTTCCTGAAAGGTTCACCAATTTATAGACAATTAACAATTGGTTAATTCATTTATTCAATAAACACTGTGTTTCTGGTATGTGCCAGTTACTGCTCTAGATGCTGAAGGAGTGTGCCAGTTTCAATTGATTCAAGCCTGGTTCATAAATTTATATTTAAAGATTTTCATTTTATGTTTTCCCCTTATAAGCTGTAGCTAATCTGTGATTTGGTTAGTATAATTTTGGTTTAATTTTAAGTGATTGTTCAAATTGGTCATATTTCAGCTCTTGGATTTTATAAAAACAAAGCATTTAAAAAAAATAAATTCAGTCTTGTCTGCAGTAGAAATTGCTAACAAATACAGTATTTCATTTTAATAATTAGGTAAGGACTTCAGTAGGAGATATTTAATGCATAATATGTAAAAAAGTCAGTATGTTAGATTAACTCTTTATTGATTTAATAAAACCTAGAGCAATTTCATATACTGAGTAGCTTTTTTAGGCGATGACAAAATAGATTGTAGACTACAGTAGGACTCTGACTACTATAGAATGTTTTAGACCAGGAAACCAGTAGAATTGTACTACAATTTACAGTACAAGGGAACGCTTTGTCTAGTTTATCAAACACTCCATTTCTTATTAGTTGCTTACCAGAAAAGCCCAGCAGGCATACTTAAAATAGTCCTTTCTCTACAAAGAAACTACTTTGTCAATAGGACACATTGAAGGGTGGGGGGAGAATACTATATTAATACTTTAAAGAAAGGTCATTTAATCTACTGATTTTTGAAATGAATAAACACTTTTTTCTCATTTTAGTTGTCAAATGTAGTATTACATAGAGTAACCTCTGATATTAGGGTCATTAAGGATCTTTATAAGGAATTATTAAATAAAGTATGAACAATTAATTTAAATTTTAAATAATTGGGATAATACCAACAGAGTTTTAGAAGTTATTTTCACTTTGTTCTATTAATTTGAAAACTTACTAGGAACAGGTTCAGATTTTTAAATGAAATTGATTAGTCTTTACATTCTTTTTTTTGGGGGGGGATTGAAAGTTTAAGGTTAAATGGAATATTTTAACTTCTTAATAATAGTTGAGAAAAGGTATCTGAAAATCAGTTTGATGTATATGTATGGACAGAAAATTGTTTAAAAGGATGGAGAGACTGAAAGCGTAGTACTTTAGAGCATAGATTCTGAAAGCCTGTGTTTAGGTTTGAGTCCTGATTCTTCCACTTACCAGCTTTGTGATCTTAGACAAATTAGCTCATGCATGAGGTTCCTTACCTGGAGAATGGGGTGGTAATGGTATCTTAACTCTGAAGGTTATTATGAGAGTTAAATGAGGGTCTGCCCATACTAATTATTAAATTAATTTTTCACACTTTGTCTAGCTCAGTAAATGTTGGCTGGTATTAATTTTAATAATAACTAAATATTAATAATTTAATAATAACAATAGAAACTACTTTTAATATTATTTTCACCACAATATTTACCATGATTAATCTCCTGGTAGTGTGGTTTTACAGTGGTTAATCTCTTGGCAATGTGGGCTATTATTTACTTTATTTGTACTTTTTTGAATTTTTAAAAAACGTTTTATTGTAAACCTGAGTAATTTTGACATTTAGGAAAAAATAAAACTATTTTTGTGTGGAGAAGAATTCGAAAGAATTTTAACACTTTTTATGAAAATTGAAAATTATAAGAAAACATACTTTATCTCTGTACTGTCATTTAATATATTAAAATAGCAAAGAAACGCCCTAATTTAGCTTTTGAAGTTCTACGGAATTATTGCATAAAGATAAATACAAGAAAGAAAATGTCTATACATTTAAAAAATTATTCAGGTAGGTTTATGATATTCATTATTCAGTTATTCTTGATTAACTAGAGTTCATTCTATATAATCTTTGGTGATATGTTCTAATACAATTTTTTTTGGTACGTGGGCCTCTCGCTGTTGTGGCCTCTCCCGTTGTGGAGCACAGGCTCTGGACGCGCAGGCTCAGCGGCCATGGCTCATGGGCCCAGCCGCTCTGCGGCATGTTGTATCTTCCCGGACCGGGGCACGAACCCGTGTTCCCTGCATCGGCAGGCGGACTCTCAACCACTGCGCCACCAGGGAAGCCTGTTCTAATAGAATTTTAGAGCCAATTAAGTTGGCTCTTAGTTGTCAAAATTATACACTTGTTTGGTTTTTAACTTTTTTTTTTAACCAGCAATGCTATGTGATGAAATTTAGTTTTTAGAGTATTGTAAATATAGAGGAATCATTCTTATATTAGGTAGAATTTATAAATAAACATATTAAAATAGGAAACATGTTGAAATTAATGTTTTAATATGTTAAAATGAACATATTAAAATAGGAAGCTTTCCTAGTTTTCTCTGATATTCACTGTTTACAGTTATAAACACATGCTCACTGAAGTATATTGCAGTGGGAAAGATTTAAAAGGAACCTGTATTACCTTTCCTCCAAAGCGTCAGAATAGAAGGGCAGATGGAGAGGGAGATATTTCTTTCCACCGGAAGCCGTTTGTAGATCTTGATATTCTGCTTGAACATGGTAATGGAGATTCATCTAAACTTTTGACTAAATCTCACCCTTAAGATGAAACAGGAAAGAATTTGTGTCCATGTGAGAGCTTGTTAAGTTGGTATTTTATAAAGTAAAAATAAAAGTAGGAATCAAAACATTTCACCTTATAATGTCTTTTATTTTCAAGGTCCTGGGATAGTAGCTGCTACAAATAAGCCTGATTTGGGAGTTACAGGACCATCTTCTCCAAGCCCTAGCCCTGTGAAAAAAGGCAGTTCAATTCATTGGTCTTTCCCGGATAAAATAAAATCTCCACGAACTGTGAGGAAACTTTCCATGAGAATGAAAAGGTTGCCAGAATTTAGCCGGAAACTAAGTGTTAAAGGAAACTTGAATTATGGAAACAGTCCGGATAATACTCCTTCCTTGTCTAAATGTAACTGGCAAGAAATTCATCATGCTGTTATTCTACCTTCTGGGAACACAACCACAGCTGCTAAGAGGAATGTTATAAGCCGGTACCATCTTGATACTAGTGTGTCTTCTCAGCACAGCTACCAGAAGAAAACCTCTGTGAGTTCTAAATATTCCTGCAAAAGTGGTTACCTCAGTGATGGAGACTCTCCTGAACTTATAGCTAAATCTAGCAAACATGGATGTGAAAACAAATTTGCAAAAGGAAAAGAAATAATTCCAAATAGTTGTAGCAAGAATGAAATAGACATTGATGCTTTTAGACATTATAGCTTTTCTGATCAACCTAAGTGTTCTCAGTACATATCTGGGCTCATGAGTGTGCATTTCTATGGTGCTGAGGATTTAAAACCACCTCGGATAGATTCAAAAGATGTCTTTTGTGCAATTCAGGTAGATTCAGTAAACAAAGCCAGAACAGCTTTGCTCACATGTCGGACAACGTTTTTAGACATGGATCACACTTTCAACATAGAAATTGAAAATGCACAGCATTTGAAATTAGTAGTATTCAGTTGGGAACCCACTCCAAGAAAAAATCGAGTGTGTTGTCATGGAACTGTTGTTCTTCCCACCTTATTCAGAGTGACAAAGACACATCTGTTGGCTGTCAAACTTGAACCTAGAGGTCTTATTTATGTGAAAGTGACTCTTTTGGAACAGTGGGAGAATTCACTTCATGGACTAGATATAAATCGAGAACCAGTAATATTTGGTGTTGATATTCGAAAAGTTGTAGAGAAAGAAAATATAGGCTTGATGGTACCGCTCCTGATTCAGAAATGTATTATGGAAATTGAAAAGAGAGGCTGTCAGGTATTATTTTACTGTGTTTCTCTACTGCCCCCTTATTTGTCTATTTGAGTAATAATTAAATTTATTTATAGTAAGTCTTGGGGGAAGGAGTTCAAGGTAAGTTAAAAAAATCCAGTTTAGACTTTTTCTCATTCCGATTCTTTATTTTTATTCCATTGCTGTTTAGGATGTAATTTATGCCTTAACCTATGTTGTCAGTGATTGAAAGCGTGCTAGATGGTTCCATAATTTATGTTGTGATGCAGAGCTGCATGGTCTTATACTTAAAGATGAAGATTGCTTTACAATGGCATTCCTAGGAAAAGCCAGAGCTGATAACATAGGCTAAGCCTAATTCATTTAAGGAATGTTTCTGAATGTTTTGATGTTCTTTTGGTAGAGAGTTCGACAGTGAATATTATAACCCTGTTTCACTCCTAAAATTAACTCCCTGCCCTTATTCCCTGTTCTCCCTCAGTTCCACTCTTTGGAAAGCATAAGCTTATCCATGTCTTACCTTTGGGATAGCATGGAGGATAAGGAGAGGTCCTACTAATAAAAGCACATCTCATTCTCTTTTCCTTTTAAAGAAGGTAAAAGCAGTTCATTAGAACAAACAAAAAACCTGGTGTTATTTGTAATAAGATATGTAAATGTTAACTAGTTAGTAGACCTTATCTTTATTTTCATTTATACATGTAGACTATGACAATGAGAAACAGTGTATGACTGAGGATATTAATGAGGTTAAGTAATTATTTATACTAATTTTTTGCAATACAAAATAAGCCTAAGCATCATTATGTTCTGAAGTATTTTGCTTTAGTGCTATCAGAATTTATAACATTCATTAAAAAATATCGAGGATAAATACCACAAAATCTGAAATATGATTTCTTTATAAGAATGTAGATGCAAACTTAAAATAATCTACCTTGAATTTAACATGGAAATGATAGAAATTGCATAAGTTAGTGGAGTTTTGTATAAAGGTACAAGAGACTTGGATTCTGGTTTCTCATCCATCATTGGCTGTGTGATGTTGGGCAAGTCACTTAATCTCTGTGGGTCTTTTTTGCTTATATTAAATAAAAATAGATGCAGTAGCTTCCTGAAGCTGAGAGGTAGGACATTTGAATTTTTGAAACTTCTTTTCAGATATGTGATTCCATCAAGTCAAGTTTACGTTGTCTGGGTGGAAGTGAGGCCTTCAGTTTCCAATCCAACTTTTGGTCCAGTTACTTTTTTCTTAAGGTCCTCTGTTTTTCCTGTATTTTTTTTTTTCCACGCAGCATGTAGGGAGGCCAGAGATTAGGCAGACTTTAAAGCTAATTATTTAAACAGAAACTTTTACAATTGTATATTAAAATAAGTAACTCAAATAACGCTGTACTTTTACAGTCTATTTTCTGAAAATATTTTATAAAGAGCAAGTATATAAGACTGTAATAACTGATTTTAAATGCCAAGAAAATATTTTTAGCAATGCTTTTTATTTCTATACTTAAAGTTTAGAAAGTTTTATTTTAATAAAGAATTATCTCCTGTGAAATAAAAAGTAAAAAAAAATTTACAGTTGTATGTTTGGAGCTGTACTTTTTCAACACCTTTTCTTGTTTTGTCTCTTGTGCTTCTCCCTGTTGCACCCCAACACACGCACAGAAAGAGGCTGATTGTGCCTGCAGTTTACAGAGCAGCATACTGCTTAAATTTTGTTTACCTCTCTAGTCAGTAATTATTCTTGTTTTTTTTACAATGAACATCAGGTTTTGATAGTCAAACAAAAAATGGTTTGTGATATCTTCGAAATACTTTGAAGGCTACTACCACCTGTCTCCTGCTTCCAATAGGGAAATTTAGTATAGAAATCATCCTCATGGTCCATCCGGTTCAGATTCTGTCCTCAATAGAGGCATCAAGCATGTACTTCAAGTGTTTGATTCAAGAAGTCAGCCTCTGAAGGTAGGGATATATCCTAAAATATCCCTGCCTGACATATCTATATTAGCTCTTCCTTCTTTTATTCACCTTTAAAACTATATTTGTAATTGCAGCTTTTGGGATAACATGTTCCATTAATTTATTACTTGCTATTGAAGTATTGCTTTCTTTAATTTGTTCTAGGTTCATCTCTTTCTCAAGTTTAAGAGGATACATCCTTATGAAATTTTGTGACACTTAAGTATGCATACACCAGAAGGGCTGTACTCAAGTTAGTTTCTTCTCATGTGGTAGCATTTCCTTTGATCCTGTTTAATATTTTAGTTTCATTGTCTGGATCATCTACCGTTCTACTTTTCTTTCTTGTGATGATGTGAATGTAACATGAATGTGGATAAGAACAGGAAATTTGAATTTTCTTTCTAGTACCTTCCTGATTTCCCATATCATGTTGATTCTTTTGAATGCAGCAGCACCTTGAATTACCTTCTCTTAGAAATAGTTGTAGGTTCTTTACTATCTTTCAATTAATACTTAATGCTTGTCATCGCAAGTATTTTGGATAACATTTCCATGTATCCATTACTGACGCTTTCCTATGTTGAGACCCACTTTCTGTAGTGTATTCTATCAGTTATTTAAAAACTCAGAAGAGTTTGTCATAAGTAAACCGGGAAATTTCATTTGCAGTCTTCCTCTAGATCACTTTTAGCATTTTAAAGTGATTCCTAGTTCAAATCCTTGGGGATTGCACTGTGTGTTTTCACTTTATTTCTGTCTTGAAATAATTTCTTTATCTGTAACTTCTTTCAATTCAAGGTGATTAAACTTCCTAAATAGTCTTTGATGTGGAAGTATAGGTGACAACCGCTTTCCTCAATTTTCTTGAAGGTTTATCATTTTAAAAAACTCCAATTGCTTAATCAGGCATGTTTTCTCTTTAAGATACCATGTTGATTTCCTCTTAGTGAATTTATACTGAACTAACAGTGTTTAAAAAACAAATCTTTTTAATGTAGGTTGAGGGGAGAGTGAGTGGTGTCTTTGCATCTTATATACATTTTGAACTAGAAGTTTTATTTTACCTTTAATATATTATTTTAATTGAATTTCCTTCATTGCTTTATAATCAATTAATTTGATAAGTTAAAAAATCCTAGATTTATTTTTATTTCTTCCTCAGAAACTTTTTTTTTTTTTAAAGATAACTTTACACAAATAGTATACTGGAACCTTATTTCAAAAATATACTTTTTTTGAGTTTTAAAGAGATTAAGTAACTTGCTCAAATTCACCAAGCAAGGAGTGATAGTGTGGGGCTTTATGAATCCAAAACCCTAGTTTAACTGCTGTGCTGTATTACTTCAGTCTATAGCAAAAGATGTGAAAGGGCAACATCTTGGGGCATGGAGATATTGTTTGAGCATGTAAAACTAAAGGGTAAGGATTGTATCTTTGCTTAAGATATGATAGGCAGCATTACAGAAATCACAGTATATTGTTCAGATTTAAAGGAAATAATATAATTTTTTATTAAACTATATAACTATAACTATAATCAGTATAGTCTATGGTGAGATTTCAAAAGCTATGTTTGAGATATTTTTAATTAAATGCCATCAGAACATATTAGATTGCCAAGTTCATGTGATTTATGCATACTGCACTATAATATTTTCTCTTTATCCAATTTACCATAATGTGGCCATAATTTTATTTCTAGGTAGTAGGCCTGTACCGATTATGTGGCTCGGCAGCAGTCAAGAAAGAACTTCGAGAGGCTTTTGAGAGGGATAGCAAAGCTGTTGGTCTGTGTGAAAGCCAATACCCAGATATAAATGTAATAACAGGTAATAAATAGATGTTATTTTTATGTACACATTCTGGAAAGACTACATCTGCACGAAAGAGAATTGAAATACTATTTTGTAGCCTAAATTTAATTTGGTTTTATTCTGCAGTCTTATTTTCCTTCTTTTACAAACACTACTGTGTTATTTTCTGTGGGGAGATACCAAGATATGGTCCCTGTCCTCAAACAGCCAACAAGTGTTGGGAGGAAGAGACCTACATTAAATTAACTGTAGTAGCTAACAGAAGGAAAAGGGCACCTTTTCTTCATAGAGAGATAAATAAAATGTCATCAGAGTTCAGTTTGACTGGAGCTGACATAATATAAGGGGCATTGACTATCTGGTTAGAGAATTTAGATTTATTTACTAGGCAGAGGGGATCCATCAACGATTTTTGAGCAGGGGAGTGAAATCTTTAGAGATAGTCTTCAGGAATATTTATCTGGCAAGTCTGTGTGATGGACTGAAATTAGAAGATACAAGAGGAAGGAAAACCAGTTAGGAAGCCTTGGCAATAGTCTCAGCAAGGAGGTAATGAGATTGGATGGCATCTGGCAGCAGCAGCAACAGCAGGAAGAAATAGAATTGAAAGTATTTGAAGAAAGGGAGGGCCCAGACAATCCTGACTTTGACATCTGGTTGATTGGGTTCCATTAGCAGAAGTAAGAAAGCTGAGAGGAAAGCTACTGCTTTCGGTGGAGAAATGTAGAAAAAGATTATGAATTGGGTTTCTTTTTCAAACTTACATATTGAATTTGATGTACTAGTAGGAGATCTCAGTGGATATATCAAGGATATATCTCCTACAGCTAAGGAGAGGATATAAGTAGAATGTGAGGGATCTGCTGTTGACCCAGGTGATGAATGCAATCCAATGTATAGCATTGTAAATACACTTCTAATACCCCGACTGGTGGGGGTAGAAAACGGCAATTTGATGGTCATTGGCACTAGTTGTAATTAACGCCTTGCAGTTGTCTATAGAGTTTGAAAAGACAAGAACTTTGAGGATCTCCAAACTTTGGAGGCAGGCAAAGAAAGAAGAAACAGCTAAAGAGATTGAGAGGAAAGGAGTCAGAAAGTATGGGAAACAAGAGACTACAGAGTGTTAAGGAAAGGTGTGATGCACTGTCATTCTGAGAGATCATATAAAATGAGAACAGAAAAAAGGCCTTTGAATTTGGCCATTAGGACATTTTTCATAACTAATCGATATTCGAGGCCTATTGGCTTATAATTCCATGTTTGTTTTTTGTTGTTGTTTTACTTTTTATTAGCAAAGTTTTCAAGCATATACACAAGTAGAGAGAATACTATGATAAACCTTCTTTATCCATCACCTGGCTTCCATAATCAACACATGACCAAACCTGTCTCATTTATACCCCTCATTTGATTCTCCCCAAACTTGGATTATTTTGAACCATATCTCAGCTATCACATCCTTTCACCTACAGATGCTTTGGTATGTATTTCTAGATCATCTATGTATTTTGATAGTCTTTCTCTTCTCTCTACTGTCAACTACTGTTTTTTTTTTTCTTGCTGTAATAGCGTTTGTTTTTCTCTTCTAATTTGCTTTCTTATTTTACACACAATTAATTGTCTAGGTGAGAATTGGAGGAAGGTTCAACTTGCACATATTCAAGAGATTTTTATTAGTTGAAATCCTTAAAGCTAACTGTTAGGATTGAGGCTTTCCAGATAACTGAGCTTCCCAATCTCTGAACTCTGAATGACTATATTTCATAGAATATTTAATATTATATTCTTGGATAACTAAAACTTCGATCCCAAGCATTTTAATTCGGAGAGGGAGCAAACCAAAGCACTTTTTCTTTCTCTTAAGTTTTAGCAAACCAGAAATAATGGTTACTTTTATTTTATAAAGGAAGAAGGCATATTATTTCTACTAAAAAATGGGTCATTTCTACAAAAAAGTAGAATTTTTCCCTTAATAATGTGTAATTAACAAAATCAGCAAAGGACTCATTTTATGAATTTATTAAAGAAAAATTTTATAAATAGCAATCCTCAGAAAATTACACTCTATAACTAAATAAAAGGAGATTTTGTCTTGGTTGAAGACTTTCTTGGAGATAAAAATTATGTCAAATGTGTATAATTTAAAAAGATGAAGTGATGTGGTTTGAATTGATTATTTGTTATAAGAGAAGGTCCTTAGTTGGAAATTTGCAGCCTATGCAGAAGGTATGACAATAGGTCAATGAAACATTCATAGAAGCATTCTTTTCTAAAATTGAGAGTTTACATAATTTATGAATTGGGTATTTCTTGGCTTTATTCTTTGTATATTCCATTTCAGTAAACCTGTTTTTCAGAAGAACCTAGAGCTGTTTTCATTCTTGATAAAAAGCCAATGGGATGACTTAAGGTTTGCCTGAGAAATATCATTGAAATTGCAATAAAATATACACAAGGGCTCATCGTGGCTCAAAGTAAAGGGTATTGTTGATTTGGGGAACTGGCCAGTAATAGTGTTGCCTCATGTGTTTGTTCCACGTGAACTCACATTTCAAGTAAACTTTAAAATATAATTAACTGTTAAGTAGGTCTAAAAGAAGAGATATTAATGGAGTGAATGATAGAGTTTACTCACAATTTAATGCATTCTTAGTAGCTGGCTTGTCTGGAATACAGAATGAAGTGCTCCAGACAAACCAGATTTTTTTCAGTCAGGTGCAAAATTTAAGGTATAAAATCTATTCATAGTACAAGAGAAGAAATTGGAAAAGTCAACATTATTTATTTAGTGATTATTAGAGTTTTAGGCAGAGAGAACAGGGTGAATTTTGTGATTGAGAATTAATAAAATATAGGTACTTCAAACCAGCCTCTGAGAAGAAGTAGTTTTAGAGATTAGAATGACTTGTTTTTAGTGTAGTGATACGTATATCCCACCATGGGGATGAGTAGAATTTCTCTGTGTAGTTGGTCCTGTGCCTGAATGAGGGTGAGAGGCATATGGTTTCATAGTATCTAACTATTACAGGGCAGCTTAAGAGATGTAACTAGACCCAGCTCTTTATTTATCAATAATTGCCTGCTTCAAGTACATGATAAAAGTTTTACTGTGTTGCATTAAATAAACTTCATCATAAATTCTCCCCAAGTCTTTTTTGAAGTAGCTCCTGTCACATTAAAGATTGTCACCACAATTTTATTATCTTACGGTTTTTATGTCCCAAAGTGTTTGAAAGATGTTAAGAAGGCAATATGGCTTTAAGATGCTCCTGCCTATCACTAAGTTTTTGGGATAAGGCCATATAGCTAATTTCTAGACTGATGAGTAGTCATATCATACATGTTACAACGCACTATGAGTACCATCTCTCTGTTTCATTTTATAAAATCTTTTGATTATTTTTCCTGTGACGTTTGTCTGCTTATAGAAAAGCAACTATAATTTTTACTTCATTGAACATAATGTTCATTGAGCATACTTTAAGTGCTTAATATTTGTTATAATAATTCTCTCTTATTTGCCCTCAAATTATAGTGAAGCAAAGTAATCTTGAACTTGGGTTAATTTAAAATTCCATTTATATTAATAGTTGTTTAGCATATTAATCATATAAAGGATAATGATATTTGAAATACATGTTTCACTAAGGTATAAAGTTATCTTTTCTGGAGATCTTTTAGGTTTTGATTTAATATAATTGCATTACAGGGCAAGTCTCAAGCTACCAGGGCATATTGAGTTTTATAAGAGCTAACAAGTCTTGCTTTGTCAAGGAACAACTATGGAACCTTTAAAAAAGATTATGCCCTAAAGGGTTAGTAGTGTCTTTATTTGGCAGCTACAGAAAATTGCATTTTCACTTTCTAATTGTAACTCAATGCTCTTTACACTGAATGTTGCAATTCATTGTAGGAAACTAATGATAGTAGTAAAGATCACATGATATAAGTTAAGGAATGTGAATAAACAATTGTTGCATGCGTACTGTGTACAAAATGCTTTATCATTATCATCACTGTATGTCTAACATGTATTGATTATTATTATATGCCAAGCACTTTATATATGTTGTATCTCTTTGTATATATTGAAGAAAAAGTTTGGGGCTTCCCTGGTGGCGCAGTGGTTGAGAATCCATCTGCCAATTGGGGGGACGTGGGTTCGAGCTCTGGTCCAGGAAGATCCCACATGCCGCAGAGCAGCTGGGCCCATGCGCTGCAACTGCTGAGCCTGCGCTCTGGGGCCCGCGAGCCACAGCTGTTGAGCCCACGTGCCTAGAGCCCTTGCTCTGTAACAAGAGAAGCCACCGCAGTGAGAAGCCTGCGCACCGCAACGAGGAGTAGCCCCCGCTCGCCGCAACTAGAGAAAGCCTGTGCACAGCGATGAAGACCCAACGCAGCCAAAAATAAATACATAAAATAAATAAATTAAAAAAAAAGAAGTTTGGTCAATATCCTCTTGGCTCCTTAGTGCTATTTCCAGGTTATTACCTTTTTACTATTGAGTAGGAACTTATGCTTAATGAAGGAATAAGGCTTTTTGGAGGCTCATGGCACACTCTTGCACCACCTCTGCCTTTCGTATTTAACATCACTTACAGAACTCTTGGGCATTCCCATTTATTCAGTGAAGACTTTGATACCTCGCCTATGGTTAGATTTCCAACTGGAGTCCTGCCATCATCCTGAATGATTTTAACATACAAATGACCAATCCAGAACACTCTTCTTATCTAACCTAACTCTTATTGGGTACCAACTGCTACCTTAAACTCTTGAAACGTTCTTTCCTTGACTTCCTTGCAGCATATTTGCCTGTCTCACCCCCACCCCCATCCTGCCTCTTCTTACCACTCATAGTCCTTTAGCCATTCTTCCTACTGATGTTCTTCATGGCCTTCTCTTATCACTAGGCCTTCTCATATCATGCTGTATGCTGCCCTGATTATCGCAGTCATTCCCAAGTTTCTAGTTATCATCTTTAAGTTGATCATTCTCAGGTCTGTGTCTCCAGCCATCTCTTTCCTGAGCCTCAGATTTTTATATCCAGTAGGCTTGAATGTCCCGTAGATACCTTAAGCTTAATACGTTCAAAATGAAACTCCTTCCTGTACCCTAAAACATGGTTTTCCTCCTTCTTCTCCTATTTCAAGTAATAGCACTGTTATTCACCTAGATGCTGAAGCCCCAGACCTAGGAAATATCCTTACACCTCCTTTTCCCTCAAAATGACAAATGTATTTTTGACCCAGTGGTCCTGTTTTGGGAATTTGTCCTACCAACATACCTGCATACATACAAAGTAATGATGTGCAGGTTATTCATTGTAGCATGTTTTGAAATAACAAAAGATTAGAAAGAACCTAAGTAGCTGTCTCTTGTAACTGACTAGATCAAATTATGGGACATCCATACATTGGAATACTGTGATGTGACTGTACAAATGTTTGAAGAAAATCTCTGTGTACTGAAAATATGGCAAGGATGTGATGTTAAATGAAAAAGCAGGAAACAGAACAGGACATATATGCTATCTTTTATGTAGTAAAGGGAAACAAATAGTAATATGTTATTTACATTTGCATAAGCAAATACTGGAAGGATGCATAAGAAACTAATGAACCATGGTCTATCAAATTTAAAAGATTTATTAGATGGGAAACTTCCTTTATGATCATGTTTAAATTCAAATTAAGCTCTCAAACTAAATTCCTGGCTAAGCTGAGAGCATTTTCTAAATCAATATTGTCTCTATTAAGGTTTTTGGTGTCAGAAATGTCTTCTATATTTCCTTGTGATCACATTCTAGCCTTTAGCTAGTATCTTACCTACCTTCCTTATATGTAACAACCATTAATTACTCTTTCCTGTTTCCTCTACTATAGGTATATCATCTCTTAGTTCATAACTACTTGTGGTGTGTTTGAAATTGACTTAACCTCATTCTTACTATAGTGACAAGTCTGATGTTTTCTGTTCTTGGCTTTTGGTTTCATTTGTTTGGTTTTAGGAATGATTTTTTCCTTCCATAGTATAGCATTAGAGATTATCCAGACTATCCAGTATGTATGTTTAAGCCATATCTTCTGTATTAAAGAGGAAATATATTTATATAGCTCACTTATTTGCATGGGCTTATGAAAAGCCTAGAAATTAAAAATTCACATAAATGGAATAATTTAAAATTAATATTAGTATGCCTTATTTTCTTTTACATGCACTTAGAGGAGCTTTTTATAAGGGATTTACTTTATGAACAAACCTAATATGTATGATAATTGGCTATTATGTGTGTACATTATTAGCATGGTTTCAAAACAAGTCAATTAGTGAAGCAATTTCTAAGGATACAAATTGCTATTGTTTTGTTATAATACTTCTTTTTACATTGTTGCTTTTATTGTTTTCAGAGTGTTAAAAGTTCGCTGTAACAATTCTTTGAAAAAAAATTCACCACAGTTTTTTATTTCCCTCTAAAGACTAATTGCCATCTGTCTCTGGTTTGTTTTCTGAAGGTGTTCTTAAGGATTATTTAAGAGAACTTCCTTCTCCTCTGATAACAAAGCAGCTTTATGAGGCTGTATTAGATGCAATGGCAAAACATCCTTTGAAAATGTCATCAAATGGTTGTGAGAATGATCCAAGTGATTCTAAGTACACTGTTGACCTGCTGGATTGTCTGCCTGACGTCGAGAAGGTAAGCACAGTTGATATGCATTGAAGGTAAGCACAGTTGATATGCATTGAAGGTAAGCACAATTGGTATGCATTCTTTTTGGAAGCCAGCTAATGAATTGTATACTTAGCTCCAGAGCTACAAATAATTTTTTAGATATCTGACATTCGTAGCACTCATGAGTTTTAGCTCTGCCTTTGCCAAAGGCTACTTAAACAGCATAAATCTAGAAACTGCTTCTTAAACAGAATAAATCTAGAAAATAATTTTATCTTTTCTGTATATGATTTTAGCCTAGGCATGAATACTCCCTATAAGTTTTAAAAGAGTATTGTTATTATTAAAATGATATATGTTTATTATAGAAAATTTAGGAAGATATAGAAAAGAAGAATGGAAATTATAATTATCAATATCTAAAGGCAACGATACTTAACATTTTGGTGTAGTTCCTTTTAGTATTTAAAAAATATGGTACCTGATTGGTGTACATGGCTTAGCCTCAAGACTTAAACAACCCTCACCACCACCATTTCCTTCCTCCTTGTCTCTTTCCATTTGCCCCCTCCCCACAATCTGAATCTTGGGACCAGTATCTTCAGGTATGCCTGCAGGAGAGATAGGATGACTGAGTCTGCAGAACTAGTTTTAGCCTAACTTTAGCTCTTGTTCCTTAGAACAAAAGGGAAAATAAGGGAAAGAAATGTGGCCAGGCTTATCCAGATGAGGCTGGCTTTGCCTATGTTTCTTTCTTTTTAAAAATTATTTATTTATTTATTTGGCTGTGTGGGGTCTTCGTTGCGGCGTGTGGGATCTAGTCCCTTGACCAGGGATCGAACCCGTGACCCTTGCATTGGGAGCACGGAGTCTCAGCCACTGGACCACCGGGGAAGTCCCTATATTTCTTATCATATGAGAACAGAAAGTCCAAGAGTGAGTGGGTAGAAATGTTTTAAGCCCAATACCTTAATTCACTAGTTGATTGTAGTCATCTGAATGGCCTGTACTCTGTCTGGTTAGATTAGCAATTACTGCTCCTTTGAGTGGGGAAGGGGAGCAGCTACAAAGGTAGACAGAAGCAGAAGGGTGGGGTGTGGGGTAGAAATATCCCTTCACCAATATAAGGTAAAGTTATACGTGTCATTTTACTTATAAGTGAAGGTTTGAGTGTCAGGGAATGTAAATCACTTGCCCAAGAGTATATAGCTTTTTTGAGTGTTGTAGTCTATCATATGAATTTCGGTCTTTCTGGCCTTAAAGTTCATGCTGTTAATATTCTTTCTAAAAAGGCTGCATAATATTCCATTGAGTAGATCTGACGATTTATCACCATTCTGTTTTGTGTAATATTTAGGGTTTGAACCTATTTGTATATATTTGTCCACAGATTTCTTTTCAGTTAGAATTACTTATTTGGAATAGAATTTCAGAGTGGAATTGCTGATTTAAATAATGTGAACATTTTGAGGCTCTTAATACATTTTTCATATTACTTTTCAGAAGGGACACAACAAGTACATTTTTTGGCTGATCTTATTTCGTAGACAAAAAAAAAAGATTTCTTATTTTAGGTTGTGTTTCTTGGCTTGCTATTGAGATTGAACCTAATGTATTTAACCAGTTGTGTGTGTGTGTTTGTGTGTGTGTGTGTGTGTGTGTTAACTGTGTTAATCAATGTGTGACTGGTTTTGATTTCAAAATATCAGTCTAGTCTACTCTAGATCCATTTTGATTTCAAAATATCAATCTAGTCTACCCTAGATCCAATTTTCCCCTCATTCCTTCCCTTCACAACTAAACATTGAGCAAACGTTTATTCTGGTGGTTATCACTTCTTCACCACTCATTTACTACTCAGAATATTGTCATCTGGCTTCCTGCTCCACCTCTGTGGACCTGTTCTTGCTAAGGTTACTAGTTACCTTCTAATCATCAAATCCAGTTGTCACTTTGACTCCAGAAATGTCATTTTGATTTTTTTTCTTTCTTTAATAATTTTTAAAAATTACAGATTATAGTTGGCACTTATTTCTTCAACACAATTATGAAGAAGAAATTACACACTTTGTTAAATGATTGATCATATGCTAGTATATCAAAAAACATCATTCCTTTCCATAACTGCTTAAACCTAAATAACCATTCTAACTTCTTGAACAAACTCCCCTTACTAGTTTTTTCAAGGATTTAAAAAAATATTTTTCAATCAATTTTTTTTTCATTTCTAATTATACTATTCTTCCCTTTTCCATGGTTTGTCTACTTAAAATATTTATTAGCTAAGAAGCGCATTGACCTTTTTCCTAACTGGATCACAATAGAACCTAGCCATGGTTGGCTCCCTAGATTTTAGGATGTTTGTCCCTACTTATGACTACAGGATTTATCTGAACTTAAAAATAAACATTCTCACCCTAATCCCCTTTCCATTGTAGCCTTTGCTGTTATCTTTTTAGAGGAGGGAAGAGAGGAAAAAGTTGATGGTATATTTTCCCAGGGACTCCAGCTGAAATTTGGAATGCATTCATGAGCACTTTATAGAATGTATATTTTAACCATTTAATGAATCAGATTATGTCACTGAAACCTAAGGGCCCTGTGTAACATTTCTATAAGAAAATATATTTCAAGTTCCAAACATCCAACTTACAATCAAATCTTTGAAACAACCTTTTAAAAAGTGATAGTACGCCCATCTATATTTTCTGGTATAAATTGTGTCCTTGAATTTGCCCCTGTGTGACTGTGTTAAGTGAAATTTAATTTAATTCAATTTAGGCAACCCTAATGATGTTGTTGGATCATTTGAAATTGGTGGCTTCTTATCGTGACGTGAATAAGATGACTTGCCAGAATTTGGCTGTGTGCTTTGGACCCGTATTATTAAGTCAGAGGCAAGAGACTTCCAGCCATAACAACAGAGTCTTTACTGATTCAGAAGAACTTGCAAGTGCTTTGGATTTTAAAAAACATATTGAAGTTCTTCATTACTTACTTCAACTCTGGCCAGGTAAATGATTCTATGGAAATATTTTTCTCTTTCAATGATAGGGTGTTTGAATTAGCTAATCATTAAATATGCCCATGTATGATTGAAGAAAATCTTTTCTAGATTTTGCTTTTTAAAATAGTTATGAATTGATACCTGCCCTTTAGATTTCTCCATTAAAATTTTCTGCTTTTGCTGATACTATTGTAGACGTAGAGATAGATCAATGTATACATTCTGGATTTGGTCAGCTCTGGATTTGAATCCTGGTTGTGTCACTTATTAGCAGTCTGACCTTGGACAAGTTCTTTAACATCATAGAACCTCAGTATCATCTTTTGTCCTGTGGATTAGTAATATGTTTATAGAATTTATAGGAGGATTAAATAAAGAATTATGTGTGTAAGGTGTTCAGCACAGCTCTTAGCACATAATAGGTACTCAGTAAAATATTAATTTCTTTACCCTTCTCGTTTTTATTTCAACTGATATAAAGCAGAATTCATTTTTCTCCTTAAATCAGTTCTTCCTCCTGATGTCTATACTGTATTCATGGTCATTCTTCAACTTATCCAGCCTTGAGCTGACAATTACCTGCAATCTTTCCATCTTTCTTATCCATCCCCATTCTACTCAATAACAAAAGGCTGACAGTTATTTTTCTAATACATCTCTTATGTAGTTTCAGAGCTAAAAGGAATATGTATTTAGTTAGATGTTTTATAAAGGATCCTGTATTTAGGTTCCAAACATTTCTTACATGGTAGTAGCCCCTGCTTCCCTCCCCTCCCCTGCATAGTACCAAGTGTGAAGGTACTTAGATGCTTACTGTAGTGCACAGTGGTAGAAGTGCTTGGGCCCTGTAGTCAGGCTTAGATTCGGATTCGACTGTGGCACTCACCAACAGTGTGGACTCAGGCAAACACTAGTTTTCCTAGGCCTCAGTTTGCTTCTCTATAAATAGTGCCTACCTCAGGGTTTTTGTGAAGATTGAGATAAAGCATCTAAGGAAATGAGCAGAGAGTTTAGCATAAAGTTAGCCCTCAGTAAATGTGCTGTGTTACTCTTTTATTAATGTATATGAGAAGAATATACCAAAGTACAAAGGATTGCTTGATTTAGTCTTTTAAAAAATCTAATTTAAAAAAATGAATTAAAAATTAAGCTAATAAAAATTTTCAACTTTTAAATTTGTAGAGTTAACATTTTTGCCTTCTTTTAAACACAGGCTTAAAAAATCATTTCTAATTTATATTTTACCTGAGTTAGTATGTGTTACTTATTATTTAAAAGTCCTGAATGAAGATGCTCTGGTTAATTGGTCTGATTTCTGCACTTGGTGCCCAACATAAGAAATCACTCAGGTTCAAGTTTTAAATGTGTGTTTCTTAGCCTTTCCTAGAACTGCTTTAATTTTAATAAACATGAGGAATTGGGAAAGGAGCCATCTTATTCTAATCACAAATGAAAACTTGTTTGCCTGGAGATACTAAGTTTACTATCAGTACCTGAGTTCTTTATCATTAATTCTGTACCAGTGGTTAATATCATTTCATTGGTTTGTAATAGTCATCTTAGTCTTGGGTTTAGGAGCAAAAACTTAACTTGTATGTTATAGAAAAAGGGCAGGTTCAGACTTGAGATTCACTGTACAGTATTTCAATGACAACCTTAAGCAATTGTCTCCTAATGTACAGTTCCTTATTCCAAAGGTTTGTGTGATTGGATTTAAAAATAACTGCCCCATCGTCTATAACCTGTTTCTTTTCTTTAGTTATAATACCTCAAACAAAGGACAGAACAGGGCAGAAAGATAAGAGGAAACAGCAGTTAGTTTTGCCCTCTAACATCACTTGCTTTTGGATTCAAGAGGCAGAAATCAAGTAGATATAGTGCACTTACTGAGCCTGAGAAAATTGATGGTGACGTAGAGACTGGGCCACACCATATTAACTTGGTGAATGCTCATCTCTATGCATTCAGTGGAAGGTTTTAGCTCCCTTGCTATCTGTATCCTACTTATTTTTCTTTTTGGAACTTATCCTACTCCAGAGGTAAAAAGAATTGGTTCCACCCTTTGCTGCCCACCTGCCTTTTTACTTCCTTAACTTTTTATTTTGTTCTGTGTTATTTTTAAATTTTGGGCAAGAATATAATTTTCTTTGAGCTTTCTACTTGAAAAATCTGTCTTCATTCAAAGTGATCAGTTAGAACCCTGGCATATTGGTACTGGAAGGTAAAAGTCAGCCTGCCAATTGCTTTTCAGATTGTCTTCTGCCAAAGCCCTAAGTTCTTTAGAAGCAGCCTTGAGGCCAGATTGGCAACAGGTGAGGGAGCAAAATGGAAACATATTTCCCTTTTGACCAAAACAGTCTTCTTTTCATCTTTCTTATGTACTGGGTTTTTACAAAGTAGTTGCTTTTTAAAAATAGGGTTGCTGTTTTAAGAGTATTGGAAATTAATGATAGGCTACCCTTTCACTTTATAGATGGGGAAATAGCTTTAGAGAGTGTGTAACTCTTAGACCAGCTGTTTGGTGTATCACATATTTTATGATGAATAGATTCGGGATAGGGCTTTCTTTTTATTTTTCTTTTGGAAAAGCTATCAATTTTCCCTAATTCTTTTTGTTTCATTTTTCTCACTAGACTAAGCTTCATGAGGTCAGGGACTATATTTTGCTTACCCTTATATTTCCAGGTCCTAACAGAATACTTGGCACTAACTAGACACGCAATATATTGTGTTAAATAAGGTAATTATACTATAGATAAAAAGCTAATAAAGTGGTGACTAAAAATAGAAATCTATTGGAAGAAAACAAGATAAGAAAATAAAGTTTCTTAGTAATTATCATTATGTTTGGAAAAATTTTCAGTAAATTTATAGACTGCATGTTCATTTTATCCTGTTGAAGGTAAGTAGTCAACAGTGCTAAGAAAACCAGAACTTTTCTTTTGGGGTTAAAATTAGCCATTTTATCTACATATTTAATAGGAAACCATTTCACCATCAGTAGTTTAAAAAGCTAGTAAAGTTGATTTTGTAGAAATTGAAGTTTTAGTCTAAAAGGTGTAAAATATTATAATTGTTTCTTAAATATTTTCCAAGAAAATATACAAAAATAATGTTTGGATAGGAACTTGGTTAAACAACTTTAAGCACCTGACAGTAAAATGAATGTGGGCTTTGCAGGTGAATGTCGGAAAATGTAGACAAAATAAGACAAGCTTAACACAGAATCAAAAATGTTTTACTTTGGTTGGATCACAAACCAGTTGACCTCAAGGTTAGCAGAGTACTGTAATGGGTTGGCAAAAACAATAGGCATGACACTTAAGCACTAAGAAGAACAGGAAAAGCACAGAAAATGAAGGGAGGAAAGCAAGGAGATTTAGAGGAGAGAAGCAGTTTCAACAGAAGAAGGAATATGAATAATTAAACAGTGGAAAAATTCAGATATCAATTCTGCAATTACATCAGTTAATGGCATAGGACATTCTATATTAATATTGTTATTAAATATCAAGGTAAAGTAATTATCAGAACTTTATTTTCTAGAAAACTTTAGATCAAGTGCTTTTAGCTGTCATAATGATCTGTAATAACCATCATAAAAATGCAGATAAACAAAAATGTTAAAGACATACCTATACAAAGTTATCAAGTATTTTAATAAAATAAGTTAAAAAATTATGCAATCTCTGAAAATGTTATAAAATCACTGTATGTCTGGAAAACTAGAACCGTATACATGTTTGTATTATTCTTCAATTATTTTATACAGTAGGAAACAAGTATTTATTAGATGTTGGAGAGTGTAAAGTTGGTGCGTTATCACTGATTATATGTTCCCTTTATCTTAGTGAAGGGAAGTATTAATGGAGTATAAACAAGCAGAAAGGGAAAGGTATTATGGACAGTTTTTAATAGCCGTGCCTCAACATTTAAATTAAGTCCATTTGACAAGTGTTTTGTTCAATACACACAAAAGAATAAGCTGTAAAGCCTTGGTTTGTTGTGAAATAATGTGTCTCCATGGTAATATATTTGGCCAGTGCAATGCATACTCATAGGGGAAATAGTCTTAATATGAGGAATGTTATTTGAGATTGTTAGATTCCTAACCAGAATGGGAAAATAAAATATCTGTACTATTTTCAGGCAATAAATGAAGACTCTTAGTAGCTAATGCCGTATACTCAAGCTCAGGTAACAAGTGGACAAGTCTAGATTTCGTTCATTTTATCAAAGTGAAATTTGGGCTGCTTAAAGTAAATTATGACACTGCTGCTAATAGAATTGCAAAAAAACACAAAGGTTAGAACTTTTAGAGTGAGCACTTTAGATGCCTTGGCCTCATTTAGATGTTTGCAGATGAAGGAACTTTTGTTTCGTTTGTACTCCAACATGCCTTGCCTGCTTTTTGCTGTAGCTTTTAATTTAGAAGAAGCTACCAGCTTAGCTACTGTTTGAATTACATCTAGATAATAATTAACTTGCACAGAAAGTTAATCAACATTGGAAATTTATTTGGGGATGTTGTGATATAGCATGAATTAGCACCACTGAACACTCTACTGGCTTCTGTCCCTAATCTTGATTATGTCTGATGATAGAAAAAATAATTATGGAATGCTTTGTTTTGGTAGTGTGCATGTGTTTGTTTTAATGCATGTTTATAGTTGATTATTAAATGGCTTATATTTAGCTCTGTGTTTTTAAATTGGATTCAGTTGGATTACTGTCGCTAAAGCAAATTTATTGTTTGTTTCTAGTGCAACGTTTAACTATCAAAGAATCAGCAAACAATTTGTTCCCAGAGCAGAAGTCTTCTCTAAATTATTTGAGGCGGAAGAAAGAACGACCTTACCTGTTAAATTTGAGTGGTACTGATTCATCAAGAGTACTTAGGCCAAGGCAAACCAGATTAGACAGTCCACTAAGTAATCGTTATGCAGGAGACTGGAGCAGCTGTGGAGATAACTACTTTTTAAATATGAAAGAAAATTTAAATGATGTGGATTATGACGATGTGCCTTCAGAAGACAGAGAAAATGGAGAAAACTGTAGCAAAATGTATGAACCAGATATCATGATTGAACAGCCAACTCCCACATCCAAAGAGTGCACATTTCAGACATATTTGACAATGCAGGCTATTGAGTCTAGGGACCGAAAAGTCAATCTCAAAGACCTACAAGAAAGTATCGATACTTTGATCGGAAATCTGGAGCGTGAACTCAACAAAAACAAGCTTAATATGAGTGTTTGAGGTTTGAGAGTTTTTTTTTTAATAATGTCTTAAGTTTCACATCAATCTTTGTCACTTTCTTGTATCCCTCACAGTGATGTTTTAAATTTTTTACTCTTGAAAGCTTCAGTTACTTTCTAACAGGTTAATGTGATTCAATTAAAAACATCACTCATTAACATAATTTTTACTTATTTCATTAGAAAATTTTTCTTGAGGTAAAAAGATAACCTGGACTTCTTGTGGATATTTGTTTAAATCTTGCCAATTCTATGGATATAACTTTAAAATGCACTTCTAAGATTCACATAAGTTATTAGCCCCTCAAGATTTTTGTACTTTATAGGAACTGCTTTTCTGAAACAGATGTTCCTTCTAGAAGAATGCTGTGGCTGCTTAGTCTGATTTGCAGTATGAGTCCATGCATACTGCAACATCATTCAATCACATTTCATTTGCAATGCAAATGCTGCTATAAGAAAACCTTTTTATAAATAAAAGTAAAATTATACAAATATTAATGTATTCTGTATTAACATTCAGTAATTATTTAAATATAAAATTAAATATTTTTATAATCCCCAAAATATGTATATATTTATAAGTGCATATATATATAGGTATTAGAATGAGGGGAGGGATTGGCTGCAGAATCACATGTATCTTTAAAATATATGTCATGAGGCCAAAATCATTAGCTTAAAAATGTCCTTTTCAGGGAAATAACATTTAAGTTAAAGGAGGAGTTGCATAGAAACACTTGAACCAAAACACTAGAAACATCTAAATATAGAAAAAATAGACTTTCCTTTTTTGATTCACAGAAAGTCACAATATCCCCAGTGAGAAGTCATCCTTTAAATTGAAATCTTCTAATTTTTTAAGGGATTAAGTTTCGAGATTTCTGCGCTGGTGACTTAAATTTAAAATTCTTCACCTAATCTATGTGTTTTTATCTTCTGCTTTTTAAAACAAAGTAATTATACTTAGAACATATTTATTTGTAATACATATATAACTTTGACTTTATAATTACCTTCATTTGTTTCTAAAGAAATCTTGCCAGCATACTACATGTTATTGATTTTTAAAAATTAACTTATTTTGGCTAATTATATCTTCAAGATAGTCATTATAGCAATCACAGCAGTGTTTGAAAATGTAAATTTAGAAGTTTTTTATTAAATCGGAATGTATTTTTTTAAACTTTTATACCTACAGAATGTGTAATTTAAAATTATTAATAAAATTTGAGTTATCAACTTAAAGATGTAGCAGCCATTAAAAAAACTGACTCCTTGATGTTTTTCTAAATATTAAAGTATTTAACTATTTCTATGCAATATACATTGATAAGTGGAACACCTTGTTATTTAATTTGAAAATTTACTTGTTAAAAAACCAGATAAATAACTATTTTTATATGAAATTTTCATTTTTAAAGCTTTGTATAACAATTCAGAAGAATCCCAAAAGAATATGTGACAGATATATATATATTGAGTAAACAGTCAATAGAAATGTACCTAAATATTTTGTAAGAAGACTGTGTCAGTCTTCTTCCTTTTGTTTGCTATATCATGTATATTGTATGAATTACTCAGTTGTTCCAGAAATGTAAAAGCTTTATTAAAATATATAACCTTGGTGTCATGCTATTAATTATTATAATGATTTTTAAGGGTCACTTATTTTAAAGTCATTCTTTTAAAGCAAACATATTAAAGTATTGGACCATCATATATTATCCATAAAAATATGTAATAACTTTTTTTTGTCCAAAATTGAGTTTTCCAGAATCTGCAGTACTTTAAGGGCCACACTTATTTTGTTACATTATTTTGAATGGGAATAGTTTTAAAGTTAATCTCTGCCATCTTAAGTAGAAAATACTAAACATTGTTGTTTAAATCACTGTCATAATAAACCTCTTTTTTTTTTATTTTTTAAATTAATTAATTAATTTATTTATTTTTGGCCGTGTTTGGTCTTCATTGTTGTGTGCGGGCTTCTCATTGTGGCTTCTCTTGTTGCAGAGCACGGGCTCTAGGCACGTGGGCTTCAGTAGTTGTGGCACGTGGGCTCAGTGGCTGTGGCTTGTGGGCTCTAGAGCTCAGTCTCAGTAGTTGTGGCGCATGGGCTTAGTTTCTCCGCAGCATGTGGGATCTTCCCGGGCCAGGGCTGGAACCTGTGTCCCCTGCATTGGCAGGCGGATTCTTAACCACTGCGCCACCAGGGAAGCCCAATAAACCTCTTTTATTGACTCTGCTGTATTCAGAAGTGCTCAATAGGTAGATGCCTTTATTTAATATGGTCTTTTACTTCAAATCTATTTTGAGCTTCTATACCTCCTTTTTGTAATCTCGTGGGATCTTCCTGTACTGTTAGACAGTCAACTCTCATTTCCGACTAAGCCTGCCAGCCCTAATGGTTTTTAGGATTAAAAACAATTTTAGTTTTAGTGCATGTACCTGAACAAAAATTTTAAAAAATTCAGGTAGATGGAAAATAAAAACTAAAAGTGTTCCTCTCTGAAATCCACATCAATCCCACTTCTCAGAGGAAACAATCACTTTTTATTCTTTAGGTAGCTTCCTCTGTTACTCTAGGTTTACTGCTGCTGTTTCTTGATTTGTCATTTAAGCGATATCTGTTGGTTGTCCATTATGAGTAATAAGCAATTTATCTCACTCCATTCCTCCTCCCCATTTATTCTTTTAGTTTTCCTTTTGGTTTCCTCTATAACTTTGTTATTCCTTGATCCATCAGTTTTAAACAGTATCTCTTGACTCCATACCATTGTGGAAATGACCAACCCTGTACTTACTTTCCAAGTCATTACTGCCCTTTACCTTCAACTTCCATAAGTTATACTATTAGTTTATATAATCAATCATTAATAGATGTGTATTGTTTTGGGGAACTATACTTGACGTATGTTTTTCCTTTATATATTGATGCTAAAAACTATAAATCAATAACTAGCAGTTGTGCTAGATTGTGCAGAAATATTAATGGGTAAACCAGGTGATTCTACAATATCTCTAATCTTATATTCTTAAGTCTATATACTGATTTAAGCAGAATACAAACTAAAGGTCAAATGGATTATTTTACCTTATAGCCATCAATTTCTCCAAATCATACTGTGTGTTACTTGCTTCATAATTGGGTCATGGCTTTTGAAAATTTTAATTTTTCCTGGAGTAAGAAATTACCTTTTTTTTTGGGACAGAAGAAAAATACTTCCTTTACTATAATACTTGCTTTATCATTGAATTACCAAATTTGTTCAGAGTGCTTTTAGCTCTCATCCTGAAGTGTATTATTGCCTTTATTTTCTTTGACAGAAGAAAAATATTTTCTTTACTATAAACCCTGAGATCATTTTAAGCTTCTTAATCAGCTTTATCACACTTGGGCAAAGTGATTTTTAGCTGTTATCTTGGGATGTATTTTCTTTGCAGTCCTATGTGCTACTTTTTTTGTTTCCTATTGTTTCGTGACTTTTTTTTTTCTTTTGGCCTTGCCACGTGTCATGTGGGATCTTAGTTCACCGACCAGGGATCGAACCCGTGCCCCCTGCCGTGGAAGTGTGTAGTCTTACCCACTGGACCTCCAGGGAAGTCCCTCCTATTCTTTCTTGTTTTCATTTTTTTTTGTTTTGTTTGCTGAAGTATATTTATAAGTAACCCCCCCCACACACACACACACAAACCTCCCAAAACAGGGCGCATGGGAGATAAACTTTGAGTCCTTACCTGTCTGACAAGGCCTTTATTTCTTCCCCATACTTCACTTTGATTGGACTTGCAGTTCCAGGTTCAGACTCATTTACCTTTAAAACTTTGAAGACATCTCTGTATTATCTTCTAGCCTCCAGCTTTGCAGTAATCCAGGCAAGAAAGAAGGTGATTCAGACCAGGGAGGAAACAATAGAAGTGATTGTATTTTCAATACTTTTTGAAGTAGGAGCCAAAGAAACCTGCCAGTGCACTGTGAGAGAAAAGAGTAAGACCTGAGCAACTGAAGGATGGAGTCACTATCAAATGGGACTGACATGACTCTACTGTATTTTTTTAAATTAGTTCCTTGTAATGTATGTTGCTATTATTAGTACAGTGGTTATGGAAATGCCTTATAAAGTCCTGTTAACTATAAGTACTAATGCTTCTGTACCTGGTGATGATGCCCATAGAGTCACTTCAAGAATAAAAAAGCAAGAAGACTTCATATATATCTAAGCAAAGTCCCACATCATAACTGTCTTTGGAAATTTTCAGATTGTGCAGCTTTATATTAGGGATCCTAAAGAAACAGGTTTGGGAGTAATACGGTTCCTGGAAAGAATTTAGTTCCAAACCACAGAATGACTTTGAGGCTTAGGATTTTATAACTTTAAAACATCAATTTTTAGCTACTTGGATAGTGATAAAGTTGTAGTATGTTTAATAATCAACAGAAAGTCCTAATTTGGGTCTTGCTGACCTGAGGAATCTGGTACAAAGAGGAATGCCCTTTTCTCTTTTCCCTGTCCAGTGTTCACTTTGAATTCAGTAAGGCTCATACGTGATTAAACATTGAAGTGCTATCATTCCTGATTCAAAGTCTGTGACAAAAACATCAGATTGTGCCCCAGCTTCCAGGAGTCAGACAGCAATTAGTCAGCATCGTTTCTCTGAAACTTACACAAAGGTAAATTCTATGAAAATAAAAGAGATTTAGATGCTGAGCAGTGACAAATGTCCACAACAGTTCCCTAGGCTTCATCTCGCCCTGTTGCCCCAAACTTGGAGTCTTTCTCTTACCCCTTATACACAACCTGTCAGCAGTTCTGACTACGATATCTCCTGAAACTGTGCACTTAAGATTGTCACTACTAACACCCTAGTCCAAGCCACCATCATCTCTCAATCGCTTCCTATTTCATCTCTTTACTATCGCTCTCCGCTCTCCACAACCACAATCCATTCCATCTATTGAAGCTAAAGTAATCTTTAAAAAAGATAAACCACATCCTTTCCTGGGCTTTTCCTCTTGCTCTCTGTGCTTCAGCAATACTGCAGACCTCATTTCTGTCTTAGGATCTTTGCACTTGCCATTCCCAGTGTCTGGAAAGCTCCTTATCTAGATCTTACTTGGGTGGCTTTTTTGTCATCTCACATCTCTGCTTAAATGTCAACCCAATCAGTAACTGCTTTGAGAATTGGGGGAGGAAGAAGATGGAGATTTCTGTTTCTTGTAACAAGTACAAAATAGGCTCTTAAATGATTAAACTATAGACATTTATAACTTTGGAAAATGTTTCCTGCCTTATTTTTATCAAGACGTGTATCAATATCTGAAATTACCTTGTTTATTTGATTATTATCTGTGTCCACCCTTCTTGAATGTAATTTCCGTGGCAGTAGGGATCTTGTATATTTAGTTCATTGCCATAAGCCTAGGACTTTTAACATAGAAGATGTTCAGTTAATTATTAATAAATGAATGAACAAAAAGGGATTCTTAGAGAATACTTAGAGAATGCTTATCTTTTTTATAAAATTTATTTATTTAATTTATTTGTTTTTGTCTGTGTTGGGTCTTTGTTGCTGCACGCAGGCTTTCTCTAGTTGTGGCGAGCACAGGCTGCTCTTCGTTGCGAATAAATGAATGAACAAAAAGGGATTCTTAGAGAATACTTAGAGAATGCTTATCTTTTTTATAAAATTTATTTATTTAATTTATTTGTTTGTTTTTGTCTGTGTTGGGTCTTTGTTGCTGCACGCAGGCTTTCTCTAGTTGTGGCGAGCACAGGCTGCTCTTCGTGGCGGTGCAAGGGTTTCTCATTGCAGTGGCTTCTCTTGTTGCAGAGCACAGGCTCTAGGCTCACGGGCTTCAATAGTTGTGGCACATGGGCTTAGTTGCTCCACAGCATGTAGGATCTTCCCAGACCAGGGCTTGAACCCGTGTCCCCTGCATTGGCAGGCATATTCTTAAACACTGCGCCACCAGGGAAGCCCTGAGAATGCTTATCTTTTGTCAGGAAAAGACGAAGGACTATGTGATGCAATGTCTCTGTAATATTTCAAATATTCACTCCTGAGCAATAAATCATTTGTGGTTAAGAAAGTAATGCCTTCTCTCTCTTTCTTTCTTCCTTTCTCTTTCTTTCTTTCTTTCTTTTCTTTCTTTTTCTTTCTTCTTTCTTTCATCTCTCTCTTTTTAAAATAATTTATGTTTCTTTTGGAACTAGAGTGGCATTGGGAAAATTAGTGACTTAAAGTTAGTGGATTGGTAATTTGGGGTAATTTTTTGTAGTAATTTTTTGCTGCAGAGCTCAGTAGAACCAATTATTTAAATGATGTGTGAAAAAGTACATCTCACCATAAAAAAGGAAGGTTTCTAAGAAAGCTTTTGCTAAAATGCATCATTTATTTCTTTACAGAAATCATGGTGAACAGTATCCTCTTAATTTTTGTGCACTTTTTACTAGAACTAGAAAAACCTATTCATTTTATTAAAAAATATTTTCATAAGGTTGAATGAACCCTATAAATATTTAGAATTCCTTTTCTTTAATTAGAGAGAATAGCAGACCACTGTGGGAGCCAGGCACTACATTTAATGTTTTTATTTTTCTCAAACAAGTGCTTGTTTTAACTAAGTGAAAAAATGCCTAAATATTGCCCCTGAGTTGGGTTAACCTAATCCTTATTTGTTTGATAAGGCCATTGGCATGCTTTTAAGTCAGTTGAGTTAATCTTTCTTTTTTGGCTTAATGGAAGTATTATGTAGTGAAAACTTCGTGTTGGCCTCAATATTCTGCATATTTCTTTGACTGGAAATTCTACGCTTCAAAATAAACTCTTCCAACGAGAGTTTAAGATTCCAACTTTAGAAAAGTACAATGGATATTAAATCAAGAAAAGGGAAAGTTATTTGCATTCAAGGTGTTTATGTGAAAGTGATGAGCCTGCAGCTCACATTTTTTCACAGCAACAAGATACTGAACAGTGACCCCTTGTTCCTGACCTTTGTTCAAGAAAAGGGATCTCTTTGCATCTCTTCTTGCCTGACTTTCCCCCCTGTCGCCAGTGTAAAGCCCACATTTTAACCCAAGAGCAAGTTTGAATCATTAGGTAAGTGAAAACAGCTTGTCTAAACCAGGTAGATGAGAAATGTCAGCGCATGAAGTGCCATCTGTCCTAGGTTATGAATCTGTGTTTGATCTGTACATGATGTCAAAAGTCACCTGTAAAGTCAATCAATCTACACATAAAAGAAGGCACATTAATATCTTTTCCCATCAACATTTTATTATGAACATTTAAAGTATAAAGAAAAGTTAAAAATTATACAGTGAACACACATATCTATCATCTAGAGTCTCTAATTGTAAGCATTTTGATGTATTTGCTTGATCAAATATCCATGTATCCACCACTATCTCTCTTAATTTTTGGTACATTTTACAGTAAGTCACAGAATTCCTGTACATGTCACAATGTGTCATTTTGGACGCCACAAAAAATTGAATCGGAGATCAACTTTGTGCGATTATAATTAACCTCTAAAAGAGTCATGGAATATGTGAATTCACTGCAAATCCTAGGTTTCATCATCATTAGAAAGATCAATTGCTGTGAAAATCCTCTAAAAAGTAATGCGTACTTTGGATGTCTTGTGTTCCTTTCCACATTACTTTTAGCTATCCCAGACTTCCATCATTCACAGACAACCTCTACAATTTCTGCCATATTCAAGTACCATGTGTAATATTATTTTCTAATTTTCTCTAAAATTTTTTTCAATTAAATTTATTATTAAAGTAAAACTTCATATTGCTACCATAAACAGAAAACCAGTATCATTTGTTATAAACAAGTTAACTACATATATTTTTTCAATACACTAAAACAAATTCATAATGTACACCTTGGCATGCATACCACACTTAGGGCAATACTGAATTATAGTCCCTGTTCTATCCAATTTTCCTACCACAAATATTGGGACACGCAAAGTCAAAGCTGAATTGGAAGTTGGACACACAGATGACACCAGGCTGTTCTCTTTTTGAGGGACAAAAGCACCACATGCAGATTTGCCCGAATCTCACCTTGAGCTGGCAATGAGAGGGGTGAAGGGTTTCCTAGCAGGGCTAGGAAGGATCTGTCTGCAGCCTGTCTGACATACGACCCAAGCAGGATCCATTCTTCATGAGCCCTATGCTGTCAACCCCAGTGGTCCGACAGTACCCACACCAGCAGGAACAGAGCTAAAGTCCAATCCTTGCAGCCTGAGTTCCTACTCTGGGGACTTCTCAGCGCTGTGGCCCTGACCACATTTTCCATTTTGTTTCCTCTTACACGTTTAGCCCTCTCCTGCCAGCACACCTTCCTCTCAACTACCTCTGCTAACATAGGTGAGGTAGGAGACCGTCAACACGCCTATCTTTCCCTCCTGAAATTAGAGCCCATCAGATTCACTACTGATAAAGGCAAACTGGACAATGTGACTTGGGTCTATGGTGAACTGGGCTTCTTTCTACATCCCTGTGATCTGATTGTCCCCACCAGTCACTGGCAGCATTGGTTAAAATCAAGCCTCCCCTGGCAGAGGTAGAGCCTGTCACAGATATAAAAACAAGTGCATATTACCGACAGGCTGGCTCTGAGCATGAGGGAACAGGGAAGCACCCAGCCAAGGAGGCTCGTGTCTTGCTCCACTCCCCACTCGGATAAGTCCATCTTCTTGTGACTTGGGGAACAGTAAATGAGGGGCAGAGAGAAGCTGAAGAGTTCCTCCCGTGCTCTTTCCCCTTGAGAGGTGGGGAAGTTCCCTCCCTTTTATGGAAACAGGAGAAGAATAGGATGTTATCGCCCAACAATTACCTCCTATTGCTTCCTCCTCCAGTGACCAAATGTCACAGGATGAACCTGGGGACCCTTGGTCAAATGGAGCAGGAAATAGAAACTCCGAACTGCATGTTGGCAGCCAGAAACAACATGTAAAGATTTTCCGAGTAATGGCTAGGAAGTTGCTGCCATTCAGCACCCTGGTTAATCTGCACAGTGGCCGAAATTCGGCATATTCTCGCCTCTCTTGATCAGTCCTTTTCTCCTCAAGGCCCTGAGGCCGTGTGCCAGCTCCGGAGCCTCGAGCCCCAGGGGCCCAAGCAGTCTTGCCCTTCCCCCCTGTGCCCAGAAGAATCTGGCTCCCCCTCCTGCTCTGCCTCCAGGGAAAAGTCACCTTCCATCTGGTCCTACAGGCTCACCTGGAAGTATGCAGTCTCCTCGACTGAGTAAAACACTAGGGTGTTGATGACAGGGTTTAATCTGTGCTTTATTTTAAAATGACAGCGGGGGAATTCCCTGGTGGCCCGTGGTTAGAACTTGGCACTTTCACTGCTGAGGGCGAGGGTTCAATCCCTGGTCAGGGAACTAAGATCCTGCAAACCACGGGGGGTTGCAAAAAAAAAAAAAGACACTACTGACTGTAAAATGAGAGCTTACTAAGCCCCTTTTTAAACAATATGTATAAGAAAATATCAGAGGAACTCTTTTATTTTTCTCTCAGTTCTTTCTGTTGACTGTGGGCTCCCTTGCTGCTGCTGTTACGCTTCCAATGTCACATTCACTTCTGGAAGATTGTCAGCTTTTGTATGAGCCGTCTCCCTTTCCCATATCTACTTACATCCTCAGCCATCACAGAAGAGTACTTAAGCCATTATCAGCTCTATCCTTAATGCATTTATACAGGGCCCAAGTCACAAAGGGCTTGGGTTTCTAGCAAATCACTTAATGGAAATTTTATGAAAGTCAGAATTGCATATGTGAATTAACATATGAAGGTCTAGGCTAGCCAAAACAACATTGAAAAAAAAAAGAACAATGCTGGAGAACCAATACTACCTGATTTTAAGATGACTTATAAAGTGATAGTAATCAAGACAGTATGGTATTGGCATCAGGATAGATGAATAAATCCATGAAACATAATAGAGAGTTCAGAAACAGACTCATACATATATGGACGACTGATTTTTGGCAAAGGGAATCCAGGGGAGAAAGGATAGGTTTTTTAACAAGTGTTGTTGAAACAACTGGACATTCATATGCAAAAAAAAAATCCCACCTTCAAAAATATATACAAAAATCAGCTAGAAAAGTATCATATATCTAAATGTAAAGCCTAAAAGTATAAAACTTCTAGAAAAAAAACTTGGGTTATGCAAAAATTTCTCAGGTCACCAAAAACATGATCCATTAAAAAAAACACAAATTGCTCAACTGAAATTCATCAAAATTAAAAACTTCTGCCCTTTGAAAAACACTGTTAGAATGATAAGATAAACCAGAGTGGGAGTAAATGTTTGCATGTATTTGGTGAAGGACTTGTATACAGAAAACTCCCAAACCTGAATAGAAAAAGAAAAGAATGAGCAAACTATGTGAACAAACATTTCATGAAAGAAGATATGTGGACGGAAAATAAACACATGAAAATAAGCTCAGCAGCATTAGTCATTAGGGAAATGCAAATTAAAACTACAGTAAGATACCACTACATCCTAATTAGAATGGCTAATTTTACAAGACTGACCACACTGGTGAGAACGTACAGGAACTAGAACTCCCATCACTGCTGGTGGCAGTGTAAAATTGTTTGGAAACATTTGGCAATATCTTAAAAAGTTATATCTATCCACACCATATGATCCAGACATTCTACTCCTGGATATTTATCTAAGAGGAAAAAAAAAACATATGTCCATAAAAAGGCTTGGACAGGAATGATTGTAGGAGAATAATTTGTAATGAACCCAAAGAGGAAACAACCAATCCAAATGTTCATCAAACAAATTGTGGTATATCCATATAATGGAATACAATTCAGCAATGAAAAGTAATGAACTATTGATACACACACATGGATGAACCTCAAAAGTGAAAGAATAAGACAAAATAAGTATATACCATACAATTCGATTTATATAAAATTCTAGAAAAATACAAGTTAACCTATAGTAATAGAAATAGCAGATTAGCAGTTACCTGGGAACTGAGGGGAAGATGCTAGAGGGAGCTATTAAAAAGGAGCATGAGGAAACTTTTGGGTTGATGGATGTTTATTTCTTGATTTTGGTGATAATTTCATGCGTGTTTACATACGTCAAAACCTAACCAGTTGTATATTTTAAATATATACAGTGTGTTTCATGTAAATTATACCTTAGTAACACTGTTAAAGGTGTGTATGTGTGTATATTTGTGTATTGTACATATGAGATTCAAGTAGCACAATATTCTGAGATTCATAGCGTAATATGGCCTGTGAGAGCAGGAACTCTGGAGCCAGTCTTGGTTTGTGCCTCATATATCTTGGAACAGTAACTTGATTTTTCTCTGTCTCAGTTTTCTTGACTGTAAAATGGGGATGGTACCCACTACTTCACAGAATCGTTGAGGGGATTAAAATATATTAAAGCATTTAGGGGTTTCCTGGGTGACGCAGTGGTTGGGAGTCTGCCTGCCAATGCAGGTGACACGTGTTTGAGCCCTGGTCCGGGGGGATCCCACATGCCGCGGAGCAACTAAGCCTGTGCTCCACAGCTGCTGAGGCCTGCGCGCCTGGAGCCCGTGCTCTGCAACAAGAGAGGCCATGGTGATGAGGGGCCCACGCACCGCAGCGAACAGTGGCCCCCGCTCGCTGCAACTAGAGGGGGCCTGCGCACAGCAGCAAGGACCCAACACAGCCATAAATAAATAAATAGTAAAAATAAAGTGTACAATTCAATGGTGTTTATTAAAAAATAAAGCATTTAGGAGCGTTTAGTAAGGGTTCATGAGATGTTAGCTATCGTTCTTAGTAGGGTGGCATCAATGAACAGTTTTCAGCAGTAAAGACAACCACTGTCAAATCATAAAGGCCCGTTATAAAATACTCAAGTGATACAGACCTCTTAAAAAATGTCCCTTTGCTTCAAAAAATCTCGAGTGACGGGTATAATGGATTCAAGGAGATGAGCCATGTAGCCATTAATGAAGATTAGCTGTCTTCATTAAAGCGGAATGCTCACCCACTTCTCCTCATCTCCTGTTCCACCCCTGAGAAAGATTTGGGATGGGGAGATGTCCCTGGATTATCCAGATGCACCCTAAATCTAAACACAAGTGTCCTTATAAAAGGCCAAGGGAGGTCTGACCACAGAAGAGGTGAAGGGCAGTGAAGGTGGAGGCGGAGCTGAGTGACGAGCTGTGAAGGAGGGATGCCAGGAGAAGGAGAAGCAGGGTCTCCACTGCCTCCAGAAGAAAGCCGTCCTGCGAGACCCAGTTCGGACTTCTGGCCTCTAGAACCGTAAAAGAACAAATTTCTATTGCTTTAAGCTGCTAAGTGTGTGGTAATTTGTTAGGAAACTAACACAGAAGTCTACTTCGCAGTCTTTTGCGATTAAGTTTTGCTATTTTAAAAATTTGTTACTTGTTAATTGTTTTGGTTAGCTGTTTTTCTCTCAGTTTTGCAGACTTCAGAGCAAAATTGTATGTTGAAAATGTGATGAAAATATGAGTTTATCATGGCGTTTTATGACATAGGTAGTGGCTCCCTTACCTCCTAAACTCACCTGCTTCTTGCCTTCCCCGTCCCCACTCTCCCTGCACCAAGCTGCTGGGGCGTTGCTTCACTTCGGTCCTACATCTCTGCAGTGAAGTTCCCGCTCCAGAGAACTCCCTGCTTCCCTTCTAGCCCAGTGGTTCTTGGGATGAGAGGTGCCAGTTTTGCCCGCACTTCCCCCACAGGGACAGTTGCAATAACTGGAGACATTTTTGTTGTCACAACTGAAGAAATGTTATTTGCATCTAGTGAGTAGAGGGATACTGCCAAACCTCCCATAATACAGATGACAGCCCCTCACAGCAAGGAATGATTCAACCCCAGATGACAACAGTGCAAAGGTTGAGAAACCCTGTTCAGCTCCTCCATCCCAGCTCCCCTTCACCTGCCTAACTCTTCAGGCCTAAATTCAGAAGGAGCTTCCTCAGAAGCAGCTAGAATAGATGCCTTCCTGTGATTGCTTGGTTCTCCTATGTCTGCTGCTTTGGACCAGTGATTCTTAACCCTGCCTGAGCATCTGTCCTTTTATAGTCACCGCAGGTCATTTTCACATGCAAGCCAGGCTGAGAACCCCTGCTCTAGGCTGGGGTTCTTCGGGCTAGTTGGTGGCAAAAATAAAGCAACCTGGGCATGTCCAAGCTTAGAATGCTGTTTTGCAAATGCTTGCAGGTATTCATTCCTTTCTAAGGCACATTTTGCTTGAGCAAGAGTTTTGATACTACAAAATAAAGTATTCAAAGTCATCAGAAATATTTCTCTAATATCTTTTATTCTTGCATGATATTTGTTTAGAGCTAATAGATTTTTTAAAAGCTGGCTTTGGGCTTCCCTGCTGGCTCAGTGGTTGAGAGTCTGCCTGCCGATTCAGCGGACACGGGTTCTTGCCCCGGTCTGGGAGGATCCCACATGCCGTGGAGCGGCTAGGCCCGTGAGCCATGGTCGCTGAGACTGCGTATCCGGAGCCTGTGCTCCGCAACGGGAGAGGCCACAACAGTGAGAGGCCTGCGTCCTGCAAAAAAAAAAAAAAAAAAAAAGCTGGCTTTGTTTCTTTTTAATAAGAACAGTTTGCTTTTAAAAATTCAGACAACATGAAAAGTACAAAGACGAAAGTAAAAATTATCTGAACATCCGAAATATGGATTGGTTACATGTCAGTGACTATACTTTCAGACAACTCAGAGTCCATGTAATAGTTATGTAGTGACATATATGACATCTTACAAAACTGGGACCATATATGTACTGTTCTATACGTATTTTTTAACTCAGTGTCGTATTCTGTGTATCTTTCCTGGTCGATAAATATAGTTATACATCATCTCAACATCGAGAAGAGTGGTTCCTCCGCTGTCTTCTTCTTTTATAAAACTGTTTGGGCTAGCTGTTTTAACCATATTAGCTTGGGTGAGGTATGGTGAGGGCAGACACAGATCAAGAGAGAAAAAGCAGAAAGAGTTTCACCGTTGTTATGCTCACAGTTCCGGGGAGTGAGGGGCGAGGCTGGGGGATGCAGCTACCACGCAAGGCCGCTCAGGGGAAGCACTGGGGTAGGTTGTGAGACCCGTGGGCAAGAGCCTTTATTGTGATTCCTGCTGGAGGAGTGGGTGAGATGGGGTAGGCTGGCTTAGGACTGGCTAGGTGCATTTGAAAGTGGCACCCTGCAAAATTTGTGTTCACTGTGACTGTTAGAGCCTATTGTTCAGAGCTATCTCAAATCTCCTGATATTTTGGGGTGGACCAGGGTTTACCTGGGAACAACTGGTAGCCATTTTGTAGATGTCAAAGCATCAATTTACAGAAGTTAAAAGTATAATTAATACACTATCCCAGAGTCTTTTCCTTATGATATAAACTTTAGAATAAACTTGTCTATGTCTACAAAGAAGCTAGCTGGAATTTTGATAGGAATTGCATTAAATCTGTATATCATTTGGGGGAGAACTGACATCTTTACTATGCAGGGTCTTCCAATTTATAAACGTAAGTCTATTTGTCTTCTTTGATTTATTTAATCAGTACTTTGTAATTTTCAGCATAGAGACCTCCACATTAGAGAGCAATTGTAAATGGAAGTCATTTAAAAATACATCCTGTCAAACTGCTTTCCACTCCTCTGCTGTGCTGCTTTCTCTAAAACTTCACCAATACTGGGAATTATTAATCTTTCTTTCCTAACCAATGTACAGGCAAAGAAGTACATTTAAAAACAAAATTTTTACATTTAAAACCAAAATTTTAAAAAAATGTACTTCTTTTATTTGTTTTTTGGCCATTTGTATTTCTACATTTATAAATTGCCAATTTTCTACTTAGACATTGTTTTCTTATGAATTTATAAGTTATTTGTGTTTTAGAGGTACTGATCCACTGTCTAGTTTGTGTTGCAAATAATTTTTTTTTTTTTTTTTTTTTTTTGTGGTACGCGGGCTTCTCACTGTTGTGGCCTCTCCCGTTGCGGAGCACAGGCTCCGGACACGCAGGCTCATAGGCCATGGCTCACAGGCCCAGCCTCTCCGCGGCATGTGGGATCTTCCCGGACCAGGGCACGAACCCGTGTCCCCTGCATCGGCAGGCGGACTCTCAACCACTGTGCCACCAGGGAAGCCCTTTTTTTTTTTCCTTAAATAATTTTTCAAATTAAAAAATGCTTATTGAACTAATGCATGCTTGGGTAGTTGTTACATAATTACACGGGAGTATACACAACTAAAAACTAAGTCAGCTGCATGCTTACAATTTGTGCACTCTACTGTTTGTAACACTTCAGTAAAAGGAGGATAATAAGTAAAGAAATGCATGTTTCCTGTAGTAATTCCAACAATACAGAGGAGTATGCAGTTGAAAGAATATTCGTTTATGCACCTGTTTCCCCTCTTTACTTGCTTAAAAGTAATCCTACTCACCAGAGGTTTGCACTACGTATAGTTTGATATTTATTAAGGACATTTATCAAATTTTAAGGTGCATAGCACTTATTTCATTCTGTTTTCTATTGTAGTCATTTGAGTATATAGTTAATAGTCTTACTAGATTATATGTATTAAAAGCAGAGACACTATATACTATGCTTCTTATAACCCTTCCTTGAACAAAGTAGGGATAGAAATAAATAAATATACTATTTTGGAATAATTTCCATAATTATTGACACATTATAGGAAACTAACATTATTGAGGATCTACTATGCTTTGGACACTGTACTAGGAATTTTTTATGTTTTATCTCATTTAATCATCACAAGAGCCATATAAGGCGGTCTTCCCGTTATCTGTAGCTATGTAACAAACCACACCAAAACTTAACAGCTTAACATAGTGACAGTGTTTACTTTGCTCAAAAATCTGGTCTGTGGCAGATCTTGGCAGGGATAACTCCTCTCTCTTCCATGCAGCGTCAGCTGCGGTAGTTCGTCGGCTCAGGGCTAGAATCATCTGAAGTCTCATTCATTCACATGCATGGTGGTTGACGCTGGCCTTTGGGTGAAACTTTACCTGGGGTTGTTGCCTAGAACATCTACATGTGCCTTCTCCATGTAGCCTGGACATCCTCACAACATGGTGGCTGGGTTCTAAGAGTGAGTGTCCGTCCAGTGAGAGTGGGCCAGATGGAAGCTATATCCGTGTTGCCCTGTATGACCTGGCCTCAGAAGTCATGCAGTATCATTTCTGCTGCATTCTATTCTTTGAGGCAACCACAAAGCCCCACCCAATTTCAAGGGGAGGGGAAATAGAGTCTATCTTTTTTTTTTTTTTTTTTTTTTGCGGTACATGGGCCTCTCACTGCTGTGGCCTCTCCCGTTGCGGAGCACAGGCTCCGGACGCGCAGGCTCAGCGGCCATGGCTCACGGGCCCAGCCGCTCAGCGGCATGTGGGATCTTCCCGGACCGGGGCATGAACCCGTGTCCCCTGCATCGGCAGGCGGACTCTCAACCACTGCGCCACCAGGGAAGCCCCATTTTAGAGCATTTTTGAATTCTTGGTAGCTTTTTATCCGTGGAAGGGGAATAGCATTTTCCAGGAAGCTGAGGTAAGAGAGAGCACAGCACTTGTGGAGAACAGCATGGATTGCAATGTCTGGAGGGGAAGTGAGGGAAGGCAAACCTGTAAGATTGAAAAAGCAAGCAGGCTGTGTCATAAGCAGGCAAAGAACTTAGACCCTATCCCGAAGCCAATGAGGGCCAGCCATTGAAAGGTCTTAAGTGGGCAAGTGATGGGGCTCAGATTTGATTTTTAAATGACCACTTTGGCTTTAGTGTTGAGTACTTAAAACAGGAGATTTGGAGTAATATGTAAATCCCAATTCACCCACTTACTGAATAAGTTGGACTTTGCTTGGAATATAGTGTACTCTTTCAACCCATAGACCCAGGTAATTTCCAATTTAAGACAGTTTTCTTTCTTTTGATATCTTTAGTTATGGCTTTTTAAATTTTCCTAGTGTCTTATTAAATGTGCACAGGTTTAAGCCCAGTTCCTGATTTCCAACTAACAGTTATGCACATGTGTTCTAATGAGACTGTCCTCTCATTCATCTGACTTCATCAGGATGGGCTAGGCTATGAAGGGGTAACAAATAAACCCTGATGTCTTGGTGGTTTGATACAATAAAGGTTTATTTCCTGCCTGTGGGAAGTCCGAAACAGGTTGAGAGACTTTTCTCTATTTTATAAATATGGCATCTGATACACGTAACAGGGGAAGGTACAGTCAGAGGATTTCATGAGATGAGTTAAAGCAAAGCCTGGAAGTGGCTTCTACCATTTCTACCCACATCCTGTTGCTCAGCATTCAGTCATAGCCCCAACCTAACTGCAAAGGAAGCTGGAAAATATAAAGGTGCATGTGGATGTTTGACAAGCACTGGTGGTGTCTGTCACCCGTTTCCCGCCCAGATGACTATGAATCAATTAAAATTAAGATTCTCATAATGAACTGGTGCAGAATCTATTTGTTTCAAACTCTGTCTACAGTGTGTCATTTCTGGGGACTAGACCCCTCTGGATGCACAGCCGCATCACCAGGGCTCCCTAGTTAGAGCCCGGGTGTTTTTCTGGGGTTTGCTCACTCTTGAGGCTGGAGAAGGGCAGACAAAGAAAATTCTGATAGTCTCAAAAAATAAAACCCATGCAATTGAGTGATTGGCGACATGGCTCTCTGGTTGACGTGGATGGGGTTGAGAGGCACATACAAAATGTCTTCTGACCTCTTAAACAGGTAGCTCTCTTTCCTAAGATAATGTCTAATTTTCCCCTAAGTTTCAGACTTTAAGACCCATTTAATTTTTAAGCCAAATCAATTGGCTACTAACACAGATAAATTGTTTATATTTGGTGGGGTAAGAGAATGGAACATCTTGGTTAGCTAAATATTAATTAAACACTATCAGGAATTATAATGTAATAAAAATATACTACAGTAAACATAAGTAAACTTGTTTGATGATTCGCAAAATCACCTTACAATTCTGAAATAGTTCACTATCTATTATTATTATTGTACATATTTACGTTTAAAGCAATTAGATTTTACAAGGAACTTTCATATGTTTTATCTGACTATAATCTTCATGATAATTCCGTGCAGTGGGAATTATTATCCTTATTTACTAGATGAAGAAATGGAGGATCAGAAAGGTTATTTGCCCAACATTACAAAGGTTGAGAGCAGCTGAGCTTAAACTCTACTTGACTGTCTCTATACTAATGACAATCAGAAATGATTGTTCGGGCTTCCCTGGTTGCGCAGTGGTTGAGAGTCCGCCTGCTGATGCAGGGGACGGGGGTTCGTGCCCCGGTCCGGGAAGATCCCACATGCCACGGAGCGGCTGGGCCTGTGAGCCATGGCCGCTGAGCCTGCGCGTCCAGAGCCTGTGCTCCGCAACGGGAGAGGCCACAATAGTGAGAGGCCAGCGTACCGCCAAAAAAAAAAAAAAGAAAAAATGAAAAAAAAAAAAAAGAAATGATTGTTCAGGGGACTTCGCTGGTGGTCCATTGGTAAAGAATCCGCCTTCCAATGCAGGCGATGCGGGTTTAATCCCTGGTCGGGGAACTAGGTTCCCACATGGGGGTGGAGGGGCGGGCAGCTAAGCCCGCACGCCACGAAAACTGATCTCACGCACCTCAGCTAGAGAGCCCGCGTGCCGCAAACTACAGATTCCACGCACTCTGGAGCCTGCGTGTCACAACCAGAGAGAGAAAACCGGCACGCCACAGCTAGGGAGAAGCCCGCGCGAAGAGCCCGTGCGCCGTAACGGAAGATCCCGCATGCCTCAGCGATGATCCCGCATGCCACAGCTAAGACCCGACGAAGCCAAAAAAATAGAATAAATTTTAAAAATATATATTAAAAAAAAAAGAAATCATTGTTCTGTCCTTCAGACATGACTGAATCCTACTGATATTTGCATGGACCCTGAAATTGGTCGCTAATAAAAAATACCTAATAATAAGACATTTTTTGTGTGTTTTGTTGTCAAAAGTGTTCATTGCCAAACTAGAACACATTGAAGTTCTAGTTACTGGTTAGGTTTCTGGATAATTGAGATAATGTATTCTGTTTTTTTTTTTTTTAATTTGTTATATTTAGATCCATACAGTCAAGAAACTTCATTAAAAGTGAAAAATTGGGCTTCCCTGGTGGCGCAGTGGTTGAGAGTCCACCTGCCCATGCAGGGGACACGGGTTCGTGCCCCGGTCCGGGAAGATCCCACATGCCGCGGAGCGGCTGGGCCCGTGAGCCATGGCCGCTGAGCCTGCGCGTCCGTAGCCTGTGCTCCGCAGTGGGAGAGGCCACAACAGCGAGTCCCGCGTACCGAAAAAAAAAAAAAATAGTGAAAAATTATTATCAGTTTCAGTGGTTAATTTAGCTTGTTTATTCAGGCTGAAATAAAGCAGACACCTGCCATATATTAGATTCAATTTAGAGTTGTTTTCTTTTTTTAGAGTGGTTTTTTAAAAAGAGAATTATTCTTCTTAAAAATATGGCTTCTAAAAAGGACTGGAAGATGTATCTTTAGTTGACAGGGAAGAATAGGAAATCTATTTCATATCTTCTTTCCTTCTCCTCTTTAATAAAAGTATAAAAACAGTATAGAATATCACATGTACAGGTGACTTAGAGAAACCTTATTTTCTGTCCTTTTAAGTTTAGAATGTTGGCATTATTGCAGAGAAACACAACCTATATTATTTACCATACTCGCTGCATATATTTTTAGTGTCATATTTGTGAAAAAGAAAGCATTTGGAAGCAATTACACAATTTTTTTAAACCATCAATTGCCCAGTAGATTTCCATGGCTGGTTTCTTTGATGTTTGGGATTCTACTCTGATGGTGCAAAGCTGTTTTACATGAGCCTGTGACCCTCAAACAGTTCACCAGCCATGGAAGGAGTGAATTTATCACACAGGTTTAATTTGCCCTTCACTGAGATATTTAATTTCTGTCGTGGGGGCCTTGCTCAGTCACATAGTATCTGACCTGGCAATGGCAGCCTAGCAACTGGGTGCAGGGAAGCTACCCCAAGCAGGCTCTGGGGTGCAGGGCACAGGGAGACGTTAATTATTTACAGTGGTGGATTAGTGAGGCTGTGGAAGTGTGGCGGGGCCAATGTGTGCTAGAATCAATGGCCTTTTCCTCCAAAGCACACACACACAATGTGTTTATCTGAGGGCCTGAAAATACACTGGTTTAATTATGCAACATTTCTTGGTGGGTGAAAAGCAGTTTGTACAGCTGAATGATAATTAAATTTAGGCTAAATAAATCAAGTCTTATTAGAATGATTAATTTTCAGAATAGTCATAAGCGTTTTAGTTCTACAAAAAAGAAAGCTACCATTCAGATTTTAAATACTATGTCTAACATGTCTCGTGCTAAAATGATCATAGGCTAATGTTAAACGAGGTGTGCAGAGCCCCCGCTTAGGTCATATTTGGGAGTGAGAGACATTCTCATTATGGTTAATAATAACAAAAATGGGGACTTCCCTGTGGTCCAGTGGTTAAGACTCTGCACTTCCACTGCAGGGGGCAAGGGATCGATCCCTGGTAGGGGAACTAAGATCCCACATGCTGCGCTGTGCGGCCAAAAAGTAAAATAATAATAATAATGATAATAATAACAAAAATGTGAAAATGAGAGATTATTACATAGGACAAAGAGGAAACACTATGGTTTCTCTGGTGTGTGAGAGTGTACACCTGACACCAAGCAAGAAAAAGAGGCACCATTTATTGAGCACCAACTATAGGCCAGATGTTTTATATACATTTTTGTTGTAGGAAGTAGGTATGATTATTATCCCCATTTTACAGATAATGTAAACAAGACTTGGGGGACAGAACAGTTCGCTTAGGGTGAAGAAGCTGGGATTAGCACTCAGTTCTGCTAGGATCTCAAGACCCCTTTCTTTTCACTATACTGTACACCAGACCAAAAGACTTAAGCGCAGACAAAGAAGACTGGGTTGACCCACAACGCAGTAGGGGGAACGGCTAGAGCTGTGGGAATTGAAAGGAGACACAACTCTGTTTTCATTCACACCCAATATTCCTACACTTTCAGCCAGAGCTTCCCAGCTTGAGTCTCAACTGTGTTCTCTGCTGGGATTCAGCAGGTCTGACCTTGTCTGCCAAATGGAGGATCCAAGCCAGAGAAAAAGGCATTTGTTGGAGGAGCTGAAGAGCCTTGGAGAAACTCATCCCAGGGAAGGAGGAGGCAGCACAGTGAGTGTGCCCAAATTCCAAAGCCTCAGTGAGCATGCTGGGTGGTCTGAGACTCACCCTACCCAGTTCTCTTTCCTCCCCTCTCTCCTTCCATGGGTAACAGACCTGCATTGAGGTCTGAAGGCTCTCCCTGGCATCTCCTGCTCAGTCTCCCGGTAAATCTCCTGCACATCTAGTCCTGCCTTGGTGTTCGCTTCTTGCTGGAACTTAACTAACACAGAGGCACTGACCCAGAACCTTCCTCCATGTCACAGGCCATTAGCATCTCTAGCACATTGGGAAAAGGGAGTCTTGAGTGCCTGGTGGTTGTGGGCTTGTTTTTAAACATATGACTGTACTTTCATTCCTGGGACTACAGGACATACCTGGAGGGGCTTTGCAGAAGGATGAGATACCTGTTAAGCAGGTAGGGCAAGATTCCATGAAACATGGGCTATGGCTATGTGACTCCATTGAGGGCCATAGGCTGGTGAGATGACGAGACCTGGAAAAACTGAGGTTATAAACACACAATAAAAATATCACACTGAACTGATAATAACTGCTATCATAGGCAAGATGAACCCTACGTTTAGTTTCTATAGCAAGAATATTATAATAATATTGTGTTTATAAATTAGATAAAATAGTAGCAAAACATATTTACTGCTTGCTATATGCCAGACCATGCTAAGCTCTTTACTTGATAACCCTAAGGGAGACGCTTATTCAATATCTTCTATGCTAAGAAAACCTTGATTTTGTTTGAGACAACAATGCACCAGCCCCAGGTAACTCCTGTTCTCTGTAGTCCCACCTTCTGTTGCACTAAGAGGTGGCCACATCTCTGTCCAGGAGACCGAAGCAGAAGTCTGCTGGGGTTGGGAGGTGGGGGGCTGGGTTAGGAAACATGCTTCTCCTAGAAGATGACAGGGCAAAACCCCTCACCTTCTTCAGGTCTTTGCTCCAATTGTCACCTTCCCAGTATGACCTGCCCTGAACACTCTGTTCAACTATATACTTCAATTAAAAAAAAAATAATAATAGGGCTTCCCTGGTGGCGCAGTGGTTGGGAGTCTGCCTGCTGATGCAGGTGACACGGGTTCGTGCCCCGGTCCGGGAAGATCCCACATGCCGCGGAGTGGCTGGGCCCGTGAGCCATGGCCGCTGGGCCTGCGCGTCTGGAGCCTGTGCTCCGCAACGGGAGAGGCCACAGCAGTGAGAGACCCGTGTACCGTAAAAAAAAAAAAAAAAAAAAATTATAGAGCCTGGTACATAGCAGGTACTCAAAACATTTTTTCTCTTTACCTTTGAGGGAACACGTGAAAATAAAACAGGGAAAATTGCTGGAGAAAGCACAGACCAGCAAGCACAAATGCCCTGGGACAGAAACATGCCTGGCATGTTGGGTACGTAGGAGTCTGGCATGATGGGTGGTGTGATGAGAGGAGGAGAAGGGGAGATGAAACCAGGATGACAGCGGGGAGGCTGACCACATGAGGGCTTGCAGGCCCAGGAAAGCTTTTGGCTCCTACTCCTACTCCAAGTGAGCTGGGAAGCCCAGGAGGAGCTCTGAGCAGAATGACAGCCTCTGGCTTCCATTTAAAACCACCACCTGGCTGCTGTTGAGAGAGACCGAAGGAAGAACCGTCAGGCCACTGTGAAAATCCCAGCTGTCGATGATGGTGGCTTGGACCACGGTGGTAACAGTAAGGAAGGAGAGACATGCTCAGGTTCTGGGTGTATTTTGAAGATGTAGTCAACAGAATTTGCTCACAGATTGGGCGTGGACTGTGAGAGAAAGAGAGAAATGAAGGATGACATCAAGGTTTTTGCCCAAGCAACTAGAAGCAAGGTGATTGGGAGGATTGCCGGAAGCATGGGTTTTGGAGGGAAATTCAGGCACTCAATTTTGGACGTGTTTAAATATGAGATGCATATTATACACCCAAGGAGAGACATTAAGTACTCATATGAATATACAGTGCTTGATTTTACAGGAAAAGTCCTGGCCAGGGATAGAGGTAGTATATAAAGCTATGAGACTGGACGGATCCACCTAAGCCATGGGTGTGGATTTAAAAAAAAAATAAGGAAAGAAAAAGAAAGTTCAAATACAAGGATGAGCCATGGGACATTCCAGTAATGACAGTGACATGTGCGGGGCACCACCACCTTACATGCAGGTGCTCATTTGCCCTTATAAAATGTTACAAAGTAAACACTCTCAACCTGACTCCATAGACAGGGAATGTTTCACAGCTATGCATCATCTGTCCGAAGGCACACAGATGGTTAAGAGCTACTACCTACCTGACTTCTGTGTACATAGCTTTTTTTTTTTTTTTTTTTTTTAATATTTACTTATTTGGCTGCGCTGGGTCTTAGTTGCGGCACGCGGGATCTTCTTTGCTGCATGCAGGATCTTCAGTTACGGCATGTGAAGTCTTAGTTGCAGCATGTGGGCTCTAGTTCCCTGACCAGGGATCGAACCCGGGCCCCCTGCACTGGGAGCGTGGAGTCTTAGCCACTGGAACACATTTTACCTCCTCTAGCTACTTATAAACCTTGGCATCATCCTTTGTCTTCCCTTCCCCACCCAATCAGCCTTTCATTTTTTATTTTCACATTAAGCTTCAGGACAGGGTGCCCTAATCTTTTACCTTGAACTATTACAACTGTCTCCTAATAGGATTTCCTGCCTTGAGACTCTCCCACTCTAATCCGTTCCTTATCTTCCTGAGTATAAAGCTGATCGTGTCACCTTCCTGCTTAGCCCTTTCATTAATTCCCCAGTCTCTGCAAGCTCTAATCCAGCTTCTTCAGTTTGGTTTACGGGAGCCTTACCATCTGGCTCCAAGCTGCTTCTCCAGTCTCATCTCCTGCCACTCTCCCCGCCACCCACCTCTCACGCTAGTCACTTTCCTGTGACGTTGAATCTGTTACTGAGGTACATCAGGCTCTTTCACAACTCAGTTTCATACGCTCTTTCCTTTTTGTGTCCACACTGGTTAAACCTTCAGTACAATATTGACTAGAAGACACGACAGTGGGCACCATCTCGTTCCACACTTCTGAGGAAAACTTCCAGCTTTTCACCATTAAGTATAACGTTTTTGTAGGATTGTTTTAGCTACCCTGCATCCGATTAAGGTAGTTTCCTTCTTTTTGTAATTGCAAAGAGTTTATTATCATGAGTGGATGTTGACTTTTAAGGAATGTTTTTCTGCATTTTTTTGGTATCATAAATTCCCTCCTTTAATCAAACATCGATTTATTTTCTATGTGTTATCCATTTCTATGCGTATATTTCTGGATTCCATCTGCTAATATTTTGTTGAGCACATGGCCTGACGATCTGTGCAGTGGCCCAGTGGGAGCACTTTTTGGTGAGGTGACCAAAAGCAACCTGATAATTAGGAGCAAAGTTTGAGCTCCACTCCTGTCTGGGATTAGGGGCTCTGAATGGATGTCAGGTGAGGACTGAGGGTGGATGTCTGAAGCTCTGTATTATTACAGGAAAGTGAAAATTTCATTATCAATAGCTTTTATATTCAGTACAAAGTTTAGTACATATTCAGTCCAAAAACGGAAACAGATCTTATTGTTTAATTCAAAAGTTTTAATAGCAGTGAAATAAAAGCTTGATATGCGTAAGTAAACCTTTTTCACATTTAGTTTTGCTAGTTCACCTTACATAAAAAATGATGAGTAAAGAAAAGCCCCACAAAGCCCTCAAAACACCCCTACAGAAAGCTTTTCTATATCATTTCCATGTTTGACATTGTCTCTTCCACTTTGATCAGACCAAGATTGATGAGGATGTTCTTTTCCAGTTCCAAATAACTCTCGTAGTCCATTTTCAATTTGGCTTCCAATTGTTCTTTTGACTTCTGATACGTTTCCTAGGGGGGGAAAAAGCAAGTCATTTGTATAAAACTCTGGCAGCTAGAGATACCAAAGGCTGGGAAGGGGCTATTTTTGAAAGTCTGGCCTGGCTGCTGTTCTCTGGAAGGGCTGTGAGGGGCAGAGGGCAGGGGGGCATCTCTTGCAAGTCAGGGAGAGAGGCTGCTGGCTCTGAAGGGGAGGGGCAGAGATGAGCGGAGCGGTGTGTGCGGACTCCAGGCATCTCCTGGTGGCAGTCTGCTGATGGACTGGATGTGGGCTCTCGGGGGCAGGGGCAATCCAGGCTGGCCTACGAGCTCCTGCCACTGATGCAGGGAGGAGCACATTGAGAGGGGAGAGAATAACAATGAAGGGCATTTATTCAGCTAATTTACCCAACACCACTTGCTGAATAATCTGAGTCATCTGTTTCGTTCTTTGATCTGTCAGTGTTCACCTGAGTACTGCTCTGGTTTAATAATCAGGACATTTTAATTTCTTGTAATATATGCTGGGGCAGTCATTACGATTTTTAAGATTTTGTTTTTTCTCATCTGTGTCTTCTTTCAGAGGAACTTTAGGGTCACTTCATCTTGGTGTATCATCCTGTGTTGCTTTTGTTTTCTCTCCTCTTGTCCTGTCCCGATCCTAATGTCTTCCTGTGCCTTCTGATGCCTTGTCACAAAGCCCTGTCTTTGTGGATTCCATCAAAGGGACCGGAACTGTATTTTATTCTAGTTTCTTTAGAGAATAATTTGCAAGAGGTATTTTCCTCTTTTGAATATTTACAATGACTGATGTTCTCTTCCCCTTCCTCTGCCATATTCTTTCCGTATGTTTGCTTTTTCCCCTCTCTTAATATCTCTGCTTTCTCAGATTCCTCACGTCTAATCATTATAACTCCTTCATAGCACGGTGAGGATTAAATGAATTATTAAATATGGCAGGTCCTCAGAATGGTACATGCACCCAGTAAGCACTTGTTAGCTACAATAACCAATTCACAAAAAGAGCACGACTTGATAAGGTGAGAGTAGAAAAGTGTTATTCTTCTAACCTTTGTCCTTTACAACATATGTGACAGATTCCATACCACTTCCTATCATTTTTAGGTATTAGAAATAGTGTCGTTTTCAGGTATTTGAAGACTCAGGCCAGTCCAATATCCAAGTGAAGGCTGCCCCTTGTGGCCCCCACTGCAATGCCCCCCTGTGCACCTCCAGGCTCTTTCTGTAGATTGCCTCACCCCACTTAGAAAGTCCTTTGGGACACCTGATTTGAGCCTAGCTACTTTCAAGTTTCCACCTGGCCCCAGGAAAACTTACCACCCTCACTCTGCCATCAGTACAAGTTCATTGCCCCTGGTCCTCTCTCCACCCATCTGTCAGAGCAGTTTAATCCAATCTTTTGCCTGCAGACTTTCCAACCATAGGAGTCAGGTCCCTGTCCCTGAGTTTCCTAAATTCTCCCTGGACATTCTGCTCTGGTCCCTTGGTAACTCCTAGCTCTTGGATTTCTGTGGCTCAGGAAGCCTCCTGCCAGGTGTACGAGGCCAATGGTCCATCCTGGCCAGCAACTTATCTCTAGCAGTGCTTCTCTTGAAGGTCTCCTCCCAGAGTCTGGGTGGTGTTGCAGAAGTGGGAATGGGGAATACACAGCGCTCCAACACCTCTCTCCAAAAAAAATCCCCTTTTCCAACCTTCTTCCCCATAATTCTTGCCTCCCTTGTGTAGCCTGGAGTGTGGGTCATTGACTAGGGGTTGCAGAATTCTTTTGAATTCTTCCGTCTTCTCTGTCCCATAGAGATGACATAATGAATCATATGGAAACTGCTACTTTTCTCAGTTTCGGGTCTCCAGCTGAAATGCCAGTTAGGAAAATTCCCATTTTGTGTGCTGTTAGAGCTATAATTACTATTATTTTTCAATAAGTGAGCGGTATCCAGATTCAATGTTTGCAAAGAGATGGGTATATGATTTCCCTCACATGTGTGGGTTGAAGTGCACAGCCTAATCCCTGCCAGTCGGGGGGCGTTCATGAAAACCAGCCTTGCTGGACGGGTGTGTGATCGTCCCCTGCCTTCGGTAATGATATTAATAGTGGACACTTCCTATCTGCCAGTTACTGGCTAAGTGCTGTAAATATTTCAACTCATTTAATCCCCGCTGCAATCCTCTGAGGTTGTTAGTTTGTTCCCATTTCCCCTATTATCAGCAGTTGCTTATAAGGAGATGCTTCTGACTAACATTAGTTATTTTTCCTTGGTGACCCTTTTCATTTTCTAAATGTAGCAGAGGAGCCCTTTTAAATGTATTCACTTATCCACAGTCTAGTTCCAGAGAAAACTTGACAAGTGGTAGCTCTACTTTAAGGAGGGTACTATGTCAAATGGAAATGAAGTTACAAGAAAGTGGAAAAGTTTTGGAAACTCAAAAGCATCATACAATTCCAAGATATGATTATTATAATATTCAAGTGTTTTAAAAGTACTTCACATTGTAAATTATTTTTGGATTATCCACAATTCTATGTGGATAATTAGCTGTCACTATGTTATTGAAACACTCCTAGTAATCGATGATTGCTGGTGTAGGAAAGGGTGGCAGATTATCTCCCATGGCAGAATTTCACCCAGTGTTTGTGGTTGTGCAGAAGAACAGACCAAGACCAACTTTTTTTTTTTGTAGCAAAAGAAAACAAAGAAAAGTTAATTAATTGGTGTTCTTTTATACCTTGTCACCACTAAACAATGTTTTTAAATGATGCTCCCTCTGTTTTTGTTCCACTAATTTATATATATCAATGTGATAACGTTAATCTATTTGCTAATGCAGTACATTAAAATATTTCCACATGCCTGTGCTTTTAATTGAGACCTAGGGTCTTACATGAGTAATTACATTGGAGGATGCTATATATTTGGCTATAAGGAAACGACAGGCGGTGATGAAATTGTTGGTGACAAAAGGGCAAGGAAGGGAATGAGCAAGAGATAAGTGGAAATATGGACTGAGATGACCTCAAGTGAGAAAGACAGAAGAGCTGAATTCACAGAATATTTCAAGGCCCCAAATTCCAGGGGTCAAGGGAAGACCAACAGAGTGATGGAATTCACATCAAACAGAGGGGCTGAGGAAGAGGATGGGGGCTTCAGAGATTTAGGTTCCTTTCTGGTAAATTTTTTTTTTTTTTTTGCGCTACGCGGGCCTCTCACTGTTGTGGCCTCTCCCGTTGCGGAGCACAGGCCCCGAACGCGCAGGCTCAGCGGCCATGGCTCACGGGCCCAGCCGCTCCACGGCATGTAGGATCTTCCCGGACCAGGGCACGAACCCGAGTCCCCTGCATCAGCAGGCGGACTCTCAACCACTGCGCCACCAGGGAAGCCCTGCACTGTTTTAATGCATTATTCACTAGATGTTAAAATTCTATGAAATGAAAGCATTCGAATTTGAATCTTTGTATCTATAATTGGTATTTAGATACCACTGTATCTAAAGGCCTTTGAAATATAGAAAATTTCAGAAACTTAAATTGGGTAGAATCTCACTAGGTGTGTCCAACTGGTTGTTCTGACTCGTAGTAAGCTAGGAAATCAGAGAAATGCCCCCTTGACTCCCATCAGAATAAGAGAAGAATGTAAAAAGGCATAATTTTTCTATTAAAATTGTGGAATAAGCCAAAGAAATATATTCTCACTGGCATTAGAGGAAAGCAATTTTTGTTTCTGAAATTTAACTTACAACTTTTTTCTTCTCCATTTCCATTTCTTTCTTTTCTTCTTCCCGAATTTTTTTGCGCTGTTCTACATATTCCAGATGCTTGACTTCTCTTTCAAAGTAGTGGCTTATACTCGATACCTGTTAGAAACACAGGCCCATGAGAGGGGGACCCACATGGAAGCCCCCATGTTCTTCATGAGGCTCTGAAGAATTTCTGCTGCTTGTAAGTTATTAGCTAGATTACCTGCTCCTTGTAAGTTATTAGCTAGATTACCTGCTTTGGGATAATGCCCACAGGCCCACTATCAGAGGAACTAGCTAATTTGGGGGCTACTGGGCTAAGGTTTAGGGGCCTGCAAATTGAGGGATGGCAGGAAAGGAGTGGGACTGGAAGGAGAGAGCTGCAAAAAAATTGCAATTTTGTAGGAGAAATATTCAGGGATTGCTCCCACCCCCCTTCTTTCCTTCTCACTTTTAAGACTAAGTAAAGTTTCACATCATCAAACAAACTTGGAAAACCCAGATGAGGATGTCAATGGAAACCGTAAAGGGACTGGAAGCACAGCTGAGTTCCTGGTCCCCTGGAGAGTTTAGCGTGTGGACGTTAAGAAATGAAGCAGGGAAGTCAGCAGAGACCTTGGGCAAGGCCACCAAGGGAAGGAAAGTTTTTTGCCTACCACTAACTAGGGTGATGTTGTTGGGACTTGCAACAGATTGCAATCTATATGTTTAATGTTGGTTGTATACATATTTATGTATTTCTACATATTGATCTTCTTTTTATAACCTAATTATTAACACTGCTTGAAACCCTTGGGTGGGGTGCATGGAGTGGCAGAATGTTGCCACTTCAGACCTGCTGCCTGCAGCACACCAAGTTGGGGAAGGACGGGTGGAGGCTGGCAATGGAGAGATGCATAAAAATGTCAGCTGGGCCCTCTGGGAAGGATATCACTGAAATAAGGGTCCCACGCTTAGGTTACAACGTGAAAATAACATCTTATGATTATGAATCCCCAAATGAATTCCTCTCTGAATCTGGGCTTCATTTACTTGGCCTTTCTTTTGCTGCATGCTTGTTTTTTTTTTTCCCTAGCTTTAAACCATTTATCTCATAAAACAGAAATACATCCCCTTTTTAAAAATTTTTATTTTATATTGGAGCATAGTTGATTAACAATGTTGTGTTAGTTTCAGGGGTACAGCAAAGTGATTCAGTTATACATATACTTGTATCTATTTTTTTTCAAATTATTTCCCCATTTAGGTTAACATCCCCTTATTTTTGACTGCATGATTCTTTTGTTCTCTTAAAGAGTAAAAATGCTGTCATTTCTGAACATACTTCTAAAACATGCCTCAGCAGTATCTGATCACGTAAATCCTCAAAGCCAAAAGTTACTAACCTCATTGGTGGAAGGGTGACTTAGCGTCCAAGGAATTTCCAATATATGCAATGTTCCATAATAATCAGCTATGGCTATAAATTGCTGCTTAGCTGAAAGATTAAAAAAATGTGGGAGAAAAACAACTCTGCAATCAGAAAGCCACTTTAGAGGTTAAACATGTGCTGTGTTTTTGTTTTGTGATTTCCCAAAGGACCTGTTGTGGTTACAATGATCTTGGCTGAGACCCTGAGTCTTTGTCAGCCACCCTGCTCACCCCCAATCATGTTTTCTCAGCCTCTATATAAGGAGTGTGGCTCCTAGCTGAGATTGACCCTCTCTGACTGGATCCACTGGGCAGATTTGAAAAGAAAGCAGGGACAATACATGGAAGATTTTCAAAAAAAAAATCATCATGCCAATTTTCACCAAAGACATAGTAAGGGCTAAAGGATGCCGTTATCCAGATGAATTTCAAAGACACAGCCAGAACCAGTTTTCTTATTATAAAAACAAATTGCTTTCTTTGATCATTTAAAATGGATATAAAACACGAATGTGTTTGAAAATTTTAATTTTCTCTCTCATCAACTTTTTTCTTCTCATTTTCAGCAGGTCTGGTTCAAATTGCTAAATCCTAGACTTGTAATCCCTGGAGGTATACAAAAGCAATGTTTTGTAGCAAAGATGGGAAAACACACTTTGGTGACACATACGGCCGAGTAGTATTAGTCAGACTCTGACACTCTTAGAGATTCTGAAGACTGTGTTTCTAAATGTAATGTTTCTTCTGAGAAAGAAATGAATAGAAAGACAATTTTATGCCTGCACATCTTTGGAAACAAAGGGAAAGTTCTTTGAAATGGAGCAAATATACACTGAATTTGGGTAGAAAGTATTACTTGGGTGAGACAGAGAAATTGGGACAAAGGATATAAATTACTTTTCCATCGACACATTCTTAAATTTCTGCTTGCTCTGTTATACATTATTTTTTTCCTCTTAATGAGTTTAAAAGTTGTAGTTTAAAGAGATATATGACCCCGCAGAGTCATTTGATCTCAAGAAGGAAACTGCTTGATATTGTCCAGTGGAGGGCCATAAAGTGACAAAATATTGAAAATTTGTGACATAATGAAAAATTAAAGGTACAGAACTTATTCTATTTGGAAAAGAAGCAGCAAAAAGTAGCAAAGATTTAGGGTTCACCCTGTGATTTAGGGACCCGGAGAGGGTGAGAAGGATGCTTTTTTTTTTTTTTTTTTTTTTGCGGTACACGGGCCTCTCATTGTTGTGGCCTCTCCTGTTGTGGGGCACAGGCCCCGGACGTGCAGGCTCAACGGCCATGGCTCATGGGCCCAGCCGCTCCGTGGCATGTGGGATCTTCCCAGACCGGGGCACGAACCCGTGTCCCCTGCATCGGCAGGCGGACTCTCAACCACTGTGCCACCAGGGAAGCCTGAGAAGGATGCTTTTTATTGTGTGGTTTAAAATCAGCCTCTGCTTGACATACTAAAATGTGTCTCAGAAATAACTGTTGATGAAGAAAATAGTGAGAGAAACTCAGGTTGTATCCAGAATTTGAAAAGGGAAAGGAAGGGGAATGATGGGAAGGAAAGAGAAAGGAAGGGGAAGAGATGGAATGGGAAGAAAAATCTTGAGAAGAAACATCAGAGGCTTTCCAGTTGAATGTCAAAATGTTCCTAAGCTAGCCCCAAAAGGCAAAATGACTTAGCTCATTCAATCAGAATTAACATACCAGAAAATGTCCAGGGTTTGATGTATGTGATCATAGTTATACAGATGTTTTGTGACTGGGCTGGTTCGTGGGTTTTCTCCAGAAGGTCCCAGATATCGATGTATCCATCTTCTCGGCCAATGTAAAAGACTCCAGGCCTTGTCAGGGACCAGTGCCCTGAGGTGTACCTTTTTGGTGCACAGGATGACTGAAGGAGGGGTCCAGTCTAAAAATAAATTAAAAAAAAAAAACAAATTAAAAGCTTTTGTTGTTATCTGAGAGGTATTCACAATGATTTTTTAAAAGTAAAACTCAGATGGCTATGATTATATAAAAGATCAAACCTTCCAATCGAGCTATTTATGGTTCTAATAATCCAACTGCTGCTAAATCCCATTGCTCTTTCTATGGAGATTGATGGACACTGGATAAGTAAAGATTATAAGCAAATTTTGCCTATATCTTTATTTTCCTGTCAGGTGCCTGCTCACCATGGAAATAGCTCTGGTGGGCAGGAAAAGGGAATGAAAAGTCAATTCTATCTGTGAGCTGCATCCAATGGCTTATTAATATTATTTGGGAGAGATTCTGGACCACCAAAGCAACATAAGATCATCTTATCTTTTCTCTATTTTGGGGTAATTTGCCTTCTTTGGGAGGTTTTCATAGAGACTGAAGATCAGAATGTACTCTCTTCCTACCGTCATGCTCCGCCTGGGCTCATTCACCTACTTGCATCTGCGGGACTAAACTAAGTCATGGAGCTGCTTTCCGCCTTCCCATACATGTAAACAAAACCTTCCTACAGGGAACAAAGAAGGTCACCAATTCACGGACTCCTTAGAGGCAACAAGCCAAACCTGTTCTTGCTCGGCTCCTTCAGTTTTGGTGGATAACCAGGTTCCTGACCCCTGCATGGTCTTTGGACAATCTTGCCTACATTTCTTTTGTCTTTCTCTTTAACTGCAAAACTAATGTTTGCTTGTTGTAAAAAAAAAAAAAAAAAAAAAAAAAGAGCATACAAAAGTACATCGTTATAAAGTAGAAGTCCTTTTGCGGATGGACACTTAAGGAGTTTTCAACTTTTTTCAATGACAAACTTGTACATATATTCACACACATTACTTTTTTGAGTATTCCTGTAAGTTAGAGTCCCAGAAATAAAAGGAAAAAAAAGTGTTAGGTCAAAGAATACATATATTACAGCTCTGAAATATACACACACACACACACACATATATATATATATATATATACACATACTTTTTTACAGATTTTGATAATTTTCTTAAGTAGCTCATGAGAGGGACATATCCTACTGATTTTCCCATGCCCTTGCTTCACTAGATTTTACCAGTCTTTCTAGTTTTTGGCAGTTTAGCTTCTGTCTGCCTGGACCCAGGCCCTGTCCTAATCAGGACCACTGGATTCTTGGCACTGCCTCACCTTGACCCATGCACGTCTCTGCCTGCCTGGTGAGGGACCCCTTAGCTTTCCTAGTCCCACTTTCTGAGCCTCCTGACAAATTGCCCAGTGCAAGAGCAGTGACAGACCCATTGCTTCTCCTTCAACTTTGTGCCATAATCAGCATTCCATCTTGTATTTTAAGCAGAGGGAAAAACATAAATCAGGGGAACTGCCCATGATATACACAGTATTTTGAAGAAAAGACTGTTTGGTTTCAGAGAACAAAAGACTTGTAAATGTTTCCTTCCCTCAGGAAAGAAAAGCAAATGGTTGTGTTTTCCAAAGGCTTGCAGTGGTTCTGCTGACAGGCTGGGGCCCAGGCCATCTGTTCCAATTTCTCTAAAAAATGTCCCAAAGGCATTGCTATGTCAGAACAGTCTGTTTTTCCTATTGTTTTTCTCAATAACAAAGGACCACACACCCACTCCTCCATTTTGCAGGCAACTTACCATAATACCTTCTTTCCAGATGGCCACGTTCCAACCCCCAACAGTGAGGATAATGTCCTTGTAAAAAGGTGATCTCTGAACAGTGTGGACACCTCCATCATGGACTGTGTAGAGGCTCAAGGGCTTCTTTGCTGTTGGAGTGGAAAAGGCCATTTCACCTTTTATAACACTGTTTACATTCCTGCAATGAAGAACGGGCAGACTTCCAATGGACAGATAGGTCCCGATTAATGAGGTCCAAGAGTGGAGAACCAGAGGTCAGTTGTGGTGAATGGAACTGTCAAAGGACAGCTCCTCCTCTTTTTTAAGGAAAGTCCAGGGAAATTCCCATCAAGGCTACTTTTCAGGCTCAAAGGAACACTTCCTGTTCTTATTCATTCACTCATTTATTAGTCTATCAGTTAGTCAATAGTATATATTGTTAGTCAATAAATAATTGTGGATTGTTTGTATGTACCAGGTACTGTAGATGGATGGGTAAACAATGGTTAATAAACAAACATGATCTGTCCTCTTGGACCTTACAGTCCAGTGGAAAGACAGATACTCAACAAACAAATCCCAAGGTATATAATAAAAAAAAATGTGAAAAGTATTATGAAGTAAAAAATATCACAAGAAAGAATAACAAGGGACATTCGTAATTTAGGCTGAATGGTCAGAACAGGCTTCTCTGAAGATGAGTCATTTAGGCTTGAGTTCGTCACGGGAAGATTTTGGTGTGGAGTAGCATTCCAGACGGAAGGAAGAATACACACCAAAGTCCTGAGAAGTGTTTAGTGCATTTATTATTTTGAGGAAGGCAATAGGACTGGAGTCTGATAATCCCAGGGTGAGACATAGGAAACAAATGGAGACCAGGAGAGTCCAGACCTTGCAAATCTTTGCTAGGAAAAACATTTAGATTACATTCTAAGTGTAATTTTTTTAATGAGCCCTTTAGGCCTAGAAGACTATCTGATTGACATATGAAAGGATTCTCTGGTTGCTGTGGCGAGAATGGAGCAGAGGCAGGTAAAAGCAAAGAGGGGACACCATGGGAGGTTGTTGCTGTAGTTCTAGCGAGAGAGGATGGTGACTTGGATGAAGGTGCATGAAGGAGTGGATAATCAAGAAACACTTGCAAGCTAGAGTTGACAGGAGGGGTGAGAGATGAGTGCTGAGAATGGCAGCCAGATTTCTGGTAAGAGCAACAGGCTCTCTGTACGTTCCATTTATTGCAACTGGGAAGATTAGAGGACAAGCAGATTTGGATATTAAGATGAAGGCTTCCCCGCTGCCTCTGCCCCAGGCACCGGGGTCCTTCTGCTCCCCTGGTCTGCCTACTCAGCCACGGCTTGGGTTTCCTCTCCCCGGTCCTGGCTTTGGAGCTGGCTGCTCCTTATTCCTTGCTGCCCATACCCACAAGCCCCAGGGATGGCCATAAAAATATGTGCCTGTCCAGGCCAAACCACAATGTGTGGCTATTTTATACTAAAACCACGAATTTACTCTGAAACTTATATTAACAGCTATGTGAAGGTTGGAACTTTTTTTCTCAGAACAACAATGTAACATTAAGCAGAAACAAAGCTACCATAATCTTGTAAAAAGCTGATACAGTGTCAAAGAGATACTTGTCCACCCATGTTCATAGCAGCATTATTTGCAATACCGAAAAGACAGAAGCAACCCAAGTGTCCATCAATGGACGAATGGATAAACAAAATGTGGTATATCCATACAGTGGAATCTTATCCATCCTTCAAAAGGAAGGGAATTCTGACATACGCTACAACAGGAATGAAAATTGAGTATATCATTTTAAGGGAAATAAGCCAGTTACAAAAAGGCAAATACTGGGACTTCCCCGGCAGTCCAGTGGTTAAGACTCTACCTGCCAATGCAGGAGGCACGGGTTTGATCCCTGGTTGGGGAACTAAGATCCCACATGCCGTGTGGTGTGGCCAAAAACTTAAGAAAAAAGGCAAATACTGTATGACTCCAGTTACATGAGGTACTTACAACAGGTACATTCATAGAGATAGAAAGTAGACTGGTGGTGGCCAGGAGCTGAGGGGAAAGAGGAGTGGGGAGCTAGTGTTTAACAGGTACAGAGTCTCGAAAAGAGTTCTGGAGATTGGTTGCACAACAATGTGAATGTACTTAACTCCCCTGAACTGTACTTAAAAATGGTTAAGATGTTAAATTTCTTGTTTATGTATATCTTTATATCAATGTGAAAACTATTTGAAAAAAGTGAATACAGTAAAAATAAATAAGTTTAAACATAGCTCTTCTAGGTTAAAAAAGACCAATTTTCTTCTAACCAGAGCTCCATCTTGAAGACAGCACAGAAGCCTTATTTCTAAGGGCCCCTTGAAGTGATCTGGAGGATTTCTGGGAAGGCAGGAGACCCCTGGAAGCTAGCAGCTTTCTTCTTGCTGTTGCTTGTGTCCCTCAGATCCTGGTTTTGTCCTTGGTGAGCCGGGCTTTCCTACACCACCTCACTCTGGCGAGCAGGGCTATCCAGGAGTCTAGAAGCCCTCTGCAAAATGTAATGACCACCAGTGATAGGAATATAGATAGCCATCAAGATTTGTACTTTTAACATGTTAGAGGTTCTCAGCCCATATAACTTTTTCTTCCTTTTGTCCTTTGGAAGTCCTTAGAGCCATTCAGCAGTAAATGGAGCTGTCCTTAAGTTATTAAATGAAATTCCAGAGCCCCCAGCCAGGTTATTATAAGAAACTTACAATAAACAAAACAGTAGTTTTCCAGAGTCATTATCTAATGAAGGATTTAGTATACTGATATGGTTAAGAGCACAGACCGTCTGGGTTCAAATCCAGTGTTGCTGTGAGGATTAACCCATGGAGAGTATTGAGTGCCTAACACATGACGTGTGCCAATTTGTGAGTTGAGTACATGAGATGATTATGTTAACCGTCATCGTCATCAAATACATCAGCCTGTATTTCTTGGCTTGTCACTTAGATCATCTGTTTGATTTGGACTTCTCCATCACACACAGCTCAGTCAGGGTAATCTGTCTTTCAGAAGTTTCTTCTTAGAAAAGGAAATTCTCCTTTCTGCTTTGTTGTATATTTGAGATAAGAACATGGGGCTCCCAGCAGATCAAGAGAAAATGGCCCCCAGTATTTGCCTCATCTTTACCCAGGAAACCTCCATGGTGTTTATGAAAGACATCAGGCTGGTAGCTTCCAAGGAAAACACTGCCAGTTCACAGAATGTTAAGTAGGGCATGCAATTTACAGTTCAGCATGTCTACACATTGACTTTCCCTGAACTTCAACCATTATCCAATGGAAGTAACAGTGTCATTTGGCTTTCCATGTTACAAAATACTTGACTGGTAATTTTAAAGTATTAAGATGACTTAAAAATAGCCTTTAAGTAGGTGGTTAGAGCTATTTCTCGTTTTTTTGGAATGAATTAAATGTCAAGAAATTAACAGCAACTTCTCTTTTTCTTTCCCACTCACATCCCACTGGTCACAAAGTCCTGGCGTGATGACTCGTATGTCTCTCTCTCCCTCTTGTACTTCCTCTGCTGGACATCCTTGTCACCCTGCCTATACATCAGTCCTCTCCATCTCTCATCTAGGCTATTGCAACTGGCCATCCTACTTCCCACAATTAATTAACCCCTGCTCTCCTGACAGAGTGATTTTCTGATTATACTGGTGGTACTAGGATAAGGTCCACAGGTTAGTAAAGCACTCAAGGCTCTTTGCCATCTGGACTCAAATGCCCTTCCTGGCACCTCTCCTGCTGCTGTTGCCCTCTCTGTTACCATGCTTTGGCCAGAAGATCTCCCTGTTTACTAATTGTGCACTGCTCTTCTGAGCTTCCATGTTTTTGCACTTGTTCGTCTTTCTACCTGGAATGCCTTTCTCCAGCTGGAAACTTGCAAACCACCCACCTGGGCGTGTCCCTCACACCTCTGTTCATCTGCCCAGAGTCTGGGCCCCGGGAGCAGGGGAACACGTGGGCACGACCAGTCCCAGCCCCAAAGGAGGGCCCTAGAGTTAACTTCTCCCATACAGGGCTGAGGTCTGCAAGATCATGGTAAATTTAGCTTATAATTTCATGCTGACTCAGAATTTCCACATAGCTGAGCTACTGGGTTGTTGAATTATTGAAACAGCATGGTTATTTTAAAACTGAATTGTCCAAGGGTCTCCGTAATTTAAGTATCAATACATCAGTGCTCCTCAAATTTCAGTGTGAAAACAAATCTCCTGGAGAATTTTATTAAAATCTGTATTCAGATTCAGCAGGCCTGGGGTAGGATCCAAGATTTTGTTTTTCTAACAATCTCCCAGGTGACAACTGTGCTGCTTGTCCGAAGCCCTCACTTTGAGTAACAAGTGTAGAGTCAGAACCTCAGGTGCCCTCTCTCGCATTAGCAAGGACAGGGTTACTCGTACTTCGTAAAAAAGAAATAAATTATTAATAACAGAGCAATCACCAAAACTTACTCATAAATCGGCCAGTTTCAGGGTCTCTTTCCATTTTCCAATCTGTGTATATCACTTCACCTTCCTAAAAATATTACAGGTTCCTGATGAGACAACTTAAAAGACAAAATTCCTCTTATTCATGTGCTAAGACTGACCACGACCCAAACAAACACAAAGTAACAAGTCAATTTAATCAAACAATAATTTGGTGCAGTGTGGGGAGGGAAGGCTCAAAATGATTACTTGATTTTATATTAAACAAAACAATGAATTTGTTGAGTTTTTATCTACACACATCAATGGGGAGAACACAGGCAATTACGAAGCTATTCTAGGTACACAAGTTCCAACTGCTGGGTTCCCAAAGTCGTTGTTAACAAAAATTTGTCCCAATAGACTGAAAGCTCCAGAAGGGGAGGGATCTAGTCTGCCTTATTCAGTGATTTGTTCTCAGCATGTTACAAAGTCAGTACTTAATAAATATTCATGGAATAAGAGAGAAAGAGGGAATATGTATGGTACTCATCATCTTTGAAAGTTGAGAAGAGGAAACATCGAGTTCTAGCCAAATGACATAACAAGTAATATGTATTCCAGTTCTACTTATGGCCATTTTAAGGAGAAGAGAAAGAAGAGGGACCTGGTGTAAACAAGAGGCAGAAATTGCCACACAAAGGGGAAAGACAGACAGAACCAGTGAATGAAGAGGTGGGAGAGGTTCAGAGAAAAAATTTAGTCCCAGGCCACCATCTTATAAATGTAAAACCCACATGCAATCTCCTAATCCCAATGTTTTTTTTCATTAAATAATAAGAGGAAAACACAGAGAAGGGTATATATTAAGATGAGTTAAGAGGACTCAGAGGAAGGGATGGATTGGGATACATAGGTGAGAGAGAGGAGATGGGAAAACATTTGATTTATGCAAAGTGAAGGACAATCTCATGGGACCAGGGCCACTCATTCATTCACTCATCTGTGCTTTCATTCATCCATGTCAACTCATTTAACAAACAATGACTGTGTGTGCACTGGAAATTCAGAGTCTGAAGACAAGCCCTCCCTCCCCTCTTGGTACACAGTCTAAGGGAGCAGACAGCCTGGGATGCGTCTACTGTACACCTCTAGCCCATCGCCTGTGGCACATCACCCTTGGAGTTACCATTTCCTGAGCACTCAGTGCTGCTGGAGTTGTTAGGAGCTTTATGTACATGACCCCAGCCCTCACCAAAGTCCTGTAAGAGAGTTAATATCTCCTGGCTCTCACAGCTGGCATGTGGAACTCAGAAACTGAACCGAGTCACGGGAATAATTTGCACCAGGTTAATAAATATGTGTTGAGTGGTGATTACATCACCAGCCACTTGGCTAGAAACCTTAACATCCCTCTCCATCTGGTTACCTAGTGCCGACAATTTCACTGCCCCCATGCCTGTGTGACATTCTCGGCCCCACTGCTCAGGCCCTCTTCACCACTGGGTGGGCCCACCTGAGATCACTGTCTACCAGGCCTCTCTGCCTACAGGGCTCCACTTCCTCCAGCTTCAGCCCTGAGCCAGCCAACCTAGATCCCAGAGAGGCATCCCTTAAACTCTCTATCCAAAGTACGAGGATCAGTCAGCCACGTCAGGGGTTGGCAGGAGAGCGTCCCACTGGATGGGCAGCCCCGCGAGGGCAGGGTATTTTGGATGTCTGTCCTCTGCTATATTCCCTGGGCCAAGAACAGTGCTTGGTATATATTAAATGTTCAGCAGATATCTGCTGAATAATGAATGATATTCACTCCAAGGACTTGAAAGGCAGGAAAGAGTTTGGTAAGAAGAATGAGAGAAAAAATCAGAGCAGACAGAGAGAGTGAGTAGACTGGTGCAGATGGGGGTGGAGAGAGAGAAAGGGGCCAAATGATGCAGAATCTTACATCATTTGGTGTAAGGAGTTTGGATTTTTCATGTGTCACTAAGTAGTCACTAAAGAGGAGTTTAAGCAGAGGGTGTCATGCTTTAATTTCTGCTTTAAGATTTTGTGGTTATTTCTCTTTCTAAAGCTATCATTCTTGGCTTGCAAAACTTTGGTGTGCACAGAGACAAATATTATATGAATCCACTTACATGAGGTACCTAGAACAGTGAAATTCATTGAGACAGAAAGTAGAATGGTGGTGCCAGGAGTGGGAGGCAGTAGGGAATGGGGAGTTACTGCTTTAATTGCTACAGAAGTTTAATTTGGGAAAACGAAATAGTTCTCAAGATGGATGGTGGTGATAGCTACTCAACGATATGAATGTACTTAATGCCATTGAACTGTACACTTAAAAATGGTTAAGGGGGACCTTCAAGATGGCGGAGGAGTAAAACGTGGAGATCACCTTCCTCCCCACAAATACATCAAAAATACTTCTACATGGGGAACAACTCCTACAGAACACCTACTGAACGCTGGCAGAAGACCTCAGACTACCCAAAATGGTCTTGGTGCTCCAGCCGGGTGTCAAGCCTGAGCCTCTGAGGTGGAAGAGCTGAATTTAGGACACTGGACCACCAGAGACCTCCTGGCCCCACGTAATATCAAATGGTGAAAGCTCCCCCAGAGATCTCCATCTCAACGTGAAGACCCAGCTCCACTCAATGACCAGCAAGCTCCAGTGCTGGAAATCCTATGCCAAACAACTAGCAAGACAGGAACAGAACCCCACCCATTAGCAGAGAGGCTGCCTAAAATCATACTAAGTTCACAGATACCCCAAAACACACCACCAGACTGCCCACCAGAAAGACAAGATCCAGCCTCACCCACGAGAACACAGGCATCACTCCCCTCCACCAGGAAGCTTACACAACCCACTGAAGCAACCTTACGCACTGGGGTCAGACACCAAAAACAATGGGAAATATGTACCTGCAGCCTGTGAAAAGGAGACACAAAACACAGTCAGCTAAGCAAAATGAGAAGGCAGAAAAATACACAGCAGATGAAGGGGCAAGGTAAAAACCCACCAGACAAAACAAATGAAGAGGAAATAGGCAGTATACCTGAAAAAGAATTCAGAAATGATAGTAAAGATGATCCAGAATCTTGGAAATAGAATGGAGAAAATACAAGAATTGTTTAACAAGGACCTAGAAGAACTAAAGAGCAAACAAACAACCATAAACAACACAATAAAAGAAATTAAAAATTCTCTAGAAGGAATCAATAGCAGAATAACTGAGGCAGAACACAAAAGACCCTGAATAGCCAAAGCAATCTTGAGAAAGAAAAACGGATCTGGAGGAATCAGGCTCCTTGATTTCAGACTATACTACAGAGCTACAGTAATCAGGACAGTATGGTACTAGCACAAAAACAGATATATAGGTCAATGGAACAGGATAGAAAACCCAGAGATAAAACCACGTACATATGGTCACGTTATCTTTGATAAAGGAGGCAAGAATATACAATGGAGAAAAGCCAGCATCTTCAATAAGTGGTGCTGGGAAAACTGGACAGCTATATGTAAAAGAATGAAATTAGAACACTCCCTAACACCATACACAAAAATAAACTCAAAATGGATTAAAGACCTAAACGTAAGGCCAGACACTATAAAACTCTTAGAGGAAAACATAGGCAGAACACTCTATGACATAAATCACAGCAAGATCCTTTTAGACCCACCTCCTAGAGAAATGGAAATAAAAACAAAAATAAACAAATTGGACCTAATGAAACTTAAAAACTTTTGCAGAGCAAAGGAAACCATAAAAAAGACAAAAAGACAACTCTCCGAATGGGAGAAAATATTTGCAAACGAAGCAACTGACAAAGGACTAATCTCTAAAATATACAAGCAGCTCATGCAGCTCAATGTCGAATAAACAAACAACCCAATCCAAAAATGGGCAGAAGACCTAAATAGACATTTCTACAAAGATATACAGATTGCCAACAAACAGGTGAAAGGATGCTCAACATCACTGATCATTAGAGAAATGCAAATCAAAACTGCAATAAGGTATCACCTCACACCGGTCAGAATGGCCATCATCAAAAAATCTAGAAACAATAAACGCTGGAGAGGGTGTGGAGGAAAGGGAACCCTCTTGCACTGTTGGTGGGAATGTAAATTGATACAACCACTATGGAGAACAGTATGGAGGTTCCTTAAAAAACTAAAAATAGAATTACCATACGACCCAGCAATCCCACTACTGGGCATATACCCTGAGAAAACCGTAATTCAAAAAGAGACACATACCACAATATTCACTGAAGCTCTATTTGCAATAGCCAGGACATGGAAGCAACTAAGTGCCCATCAACAGATGAATGGATAAAGAAGATGTGGCACATATATACAATGGAATATTACTCAGCCATAAAAAGAAATGAAATTGAGTTATTTTTAGTGAGGTGGATGGACCTAGAGACTGTCATACAGTGAAGTAAGTAAGAGAAAAACAAATACCGTACGGTAACACATATATATGCAATCTCAAAAAAAATAAAAAGGTTCTGAAGAACCTAGGGGTAGGACAGGAATAAAGGTGCAGACGTAGAGAAAGGAGTTGCGGACACGGGGAGGGGGAAGGGTAAGCTGTGACAAAGTGAGAGAGTGGCATGGACAAACATACACTACCAAATGTAAACTAGATAGCTAGTGGGAAGCAGCCGCATAGCACAGGGAGAATAGCTTGGTGCTTTGTGTCCACCTAAAACGGTGGGATAGGGAGGGTAGGAGGGAGATGCAAGAGGGAGGGGATATATGTATACGTATAGCTGATTCACTTTGTTATACAGCAGCAACTAACACAACCATGTAAAGCAATTATACTCCAATAAAGATGTTTAAAAAAATAAGAAAGAAAACTTATGGATTATGCAGCCAAAAAAAAGGTTAAGATGGTAGATTTCATGTTTATGCATATTTTGTCATTATTGTTATTATGTTCAGTTGTTATTTATCTTTTGAATTGAGTGAGTTTTTCACTCTCTTTCCTACTAGATTGTTCTGGCCTAACAAAGCAATATATTTTCTTAGTAAATCTCTAACACTTCACATGGTTTCTTCCATACGGTATAGGTGTTTGATAAATATCTGCAGGCTGATCAAAAAATTATTAGTTAAAAGAGTCATACCTAATTTTATAGACTTTTCCACTTTTGTTCAGGAACATCTCAAATATGAAGCTATGAGGCACTGAGGTTAAAACTTTTAAATGCAAGCAAGCGTATAAAAATATGAAAACAGTATAAGTATTGTAAGCCAAAGGATAGAAGACTACAAAAAATATTGTAAGTTCTCAAAAGACAAACATACTGTAGAGGTCATAATCACTTATTTCAATGTAATTTAGAAGCAGATAATTCCAACTCACCTCTGTTCCCGCAAAGAACTTGGTGCAGAAGTCATCTATTGGCTTGAGATGATTGCCCAACCCACCTTCCAGATTCTGGTATGGGTTCATTTCTCCTGCTTTCATTGCTTTGCTTTGGGCTAACATTTTGTCTTTTGGAGGTGTATGGATAGAAGAAACACATATTTACACTGAAAGATATTCTAAAATATAGTTAGTCTGTATTCTCTGTCCTTTGTGACACATATCCGCCCCATTTCCTCCCCAGTGTGGTGGGCATAAGTCCAAGCGTTTTTAGATTTCTAATTTAGCAGTAGAATGCCTTTTTCAAACCAAAGTTTGTGTGGACTCCCCTGCCTGTAAAACTGATCAAAGCTGCACTGCTCTGGTTGAAGTGTTTCATGGGTGGGAAAGGGAAGATTCCTCTGCCCACTTTTCAGGGGCTCTAAAAGTTTCCATAACACAGTTTGAAAACCAATTCTACATCATTTACATCATTTCAGAATTATTTACAGTATATTGGACACAAAATACATCCTCTGGGTTAAATAACACCCTTGATTTTCTTAATAAGTCATTGGTATTTCTCTTGACTTGTTAACACCCTTGATATTCTCTAATGAGAAACTCATGTCATTTTTATTCAGTTGGCATCATATAGCAATTTTTCAAATAATTTAAGGTTAGTCTCTCAAGTACCCAAAATTTTTTAACTTCTAAAAAATAAATCCATCTAAAATGTGTTACTTGTTTGTTATAAACACAGCGTATGGAACACAATTTAATGTTTGCTGATTAGTTCAGGTTTATTATTTACGAACATCAATGATGGTGCTATATTACAGCTATCCATGCAAACAGTAAGAACACAGTTAATCTGGGGTCTGAAACTCAAATGTTATCTGGAACTTCTTTCTTTTTAAAAGTATCTGGTGTCAGTCAGATACTTTTGTTATCTAAAATTAATAAATGTTATTTGTCGAGATCTGAAATTAATAAATGTTATTTGAAGCTTTGGAAAAGAGAGAAAAGCATGAATAAAATAACAAAAATCCTTCATTATCATATTTCCCAGAGGTAACCACTATTAAAATATTGGTATATTTTTCCCTCTATTACTTTTTGGTGAATATATATAGACTATTTTTTAAGTGAGTATTCTAGCTTTTTATCCTGATTTTCTATTCTCTTAAAGATATATCTGGGGCATTTTCCCAAATCATTTATTTGTTTTTAAATGTGATATTAAATTTCTGGGAAAGATCATAAAGAAATATAAGCTCACAATACTTTACTCATCACACCTCCTTAATGCATTCTCTGGGTTGTATCAATCATGGGAAAATCAACTAACAAATATATACATGAAAACTAAGACAGGAGAAGAAAACTTCAGCTATACTAAAGATACACATTGCATTTCAAAAAACTTTTGAAAGTAATTCCAGACAAAAGTAAAAGATAATCATCATGATTTAGTAGGTACAGTCAACCAACACTTCCTTTGGGATCTACACGTTTTGAGCAGTCCCTTTCATATTGGGTAAGACATTAAAAACAAGTACCAAAGTAAGCCAAACATGGAAGCTTTAAATAGCTGTATTATGAAGTATCATCAACATTTTAAGAAATAACTAGGCACATTCAATCACATTGTTCTTACTAAAAGATATTATTCATAATACATTTAGCAAGAGCAAAAAGGCATTTCGTACCCATTTAATACATAAAATTAAAATCATTAAAATATTTATTTCAAATTCTTCACTCTCATTTTTGTCTGTTTTTCTCTTTTTAAAATCATGTGCATAAATATGTTAGTAGAGTAGAACGTGTATAATTTGTAAATAAATACATGTTCACTGGGGATATGTGCTCAAAAACGTTTCCTGAGGGGGTTCAAGATAGAAAGATTTGGAACCCTCTGGCCTAACAAGGGGAGCCAAGAGCCTGATCCAGGGGTCACTACTGGTAATGAAAAGGAAAAGGCAAATGTTCAATGCATTGTAAACAAAGACTTAATTACCCTGTGTGAGAGACTGGGTATGGTGGCCTTGGGAGACAGGCAGGGATGACTCACGTTATGGGTTCTGTTCCAGACACACTGACGTTGTAGGATTAGGTTGGGTTCAATCCCAAGAGATGGTGAGAGGCGAGACTTAAGGATTCTCATCAGAGGTGAGAGAATACACTGGGTTACCAAAGGGAGAGTGCGTAAAAAGGAAAGCACACAGCTGAAGTTAGAGTTTGAGGTATATTCATGATGAGAGGGCAGTAAGGTGAAACGGAGGCAGGAAAGAGGAAAGAAACTGAAGGAGGATCAGGAAAATCACAAAAGCCAAGGTGTGAGCTCCAAGAAAAGGGGCTTAGTTGATAGAGTTTAATGTGATGGTCAAAGAGGATGAAGCCAGAGAGAAATGTTATCATCAACTGCATTTACTCAGACTTGACCGGAATAACTTGGATATTTATTCAATTCAATGTCATCCTCATGGGTCATGGATTTTCCATCACCAGGAATAGTAATAATAATAGCAGCTAACATTTACTGAGTGCTTACTACATGCCAGACACTAAACTGTGTGGGCTAAACCATTTCATTCAGTTCTCACAACAACTCCTGAGGTGGTAAAGCATTAATCCTCCTCCCTGGGTGAGTAAACTGAGCCTCAGAGAGATGCAGTGGCTTGCCCAAGGGCTCACGTATGTTAGCTAACATTTATTGTGAGTTGATGATGGGCTGTTCTTAGAGCTTTACATGTATTAACTAATTTTATCTTCACAACACTCTAAGAGGTAGTTACATTTATTATTTACTCCCCTTGTCTTCATCTCTCCCTTTTCAAACAGGTGGGAAAAAAAAAGTAAGGCACAGAGAGATAAAGCCATTCGATCTGTTCAAATAATAAATTGTGGCTTTGTGATTTAAACCCAGACTCCAGAATCCACATCCTAAAGTATTCTGACACATTGCTTAGAAGAATATAATGGAGGCTTTGAAGATAATTCCCAAAGAGGCATTCCAGAACCATTTAGAGCAAAGGTTTGTATGGAAACACAAAAGACCCCGAATAGCCAAAGCAATCTTGAGAAAGAAAAATGGAGCTGGAGGAATCAGGCTCCTGGACAACAAAGCTACAGTAATCAAGACAGTATGGTACTGGCACAAAAACAGAAATACAGATCAGTGTTACAGGATCGAAAGCCCAGTGATAAAACCATGCACATATGGTCACCTTATTTTTGATAAAGGAAGCAAGAACATATAATGGAAAAAAGACAGCCTCTTCAATAAGTGGTGCTGGGAAAACTGGACAGATACATGTAAAAGAATGAAATTAGAACACTTTCTAACACCATACACAAAAATAAACTCAAAATGGATTAAAGGCCTAAATGTAAAGCCAGACACTATAAAACTCTTAGAGGAAAACATAGGCAGAACACTCTATGACATAAATCACTGCAAGACGCTTTTTGGCCCACCTCCTAGAGAAATGGAAATAAAAACAAAAATAAACAAATGGGACCTAATGAAACTTAAAAGTTTTTGCACAGCAAAGGAAAACATAAACTAGACAAAAAGACAACCCTCAGAATGGGAGAAAATATTTGCAAATGAAGCAGCTGACAAAGGACTAATCTCCAAAATATACAAGCAGCTCATGCAGCTCAATATCGAAAAAACAAACAACCCAATCCAAAAATGGGCAGAAGACCTAAATAGACATTTCTACAAAGATATACAGATTGCCAACAAACAGGTGAAAGGATGCTCAACATCACTGATCATTAGAGAAATGCAAATCAAAACTGCAATGAGGTATCACCTCACACCGGTCAGAATGGCCATCATCAAAAAATCTAGAAACAATAAACGCTGGAGAGGGTGTGGAGGAAAGGGAACCCTCTTGCACTGCTGGTGAGAATGTAAATTGATACAGCCACTATGGAGAACAGTATGGAGGTTCCTTAAAAAACTAAAAATAGAACTACCATACGACCCAGCAATCCCACTACTGGGCATATACCCTGAGAAAACCATAATTCAAAAAGAGACATGTACCACAATGTTCATTGAAGCTCTATTTGCAATAGCCAGGACATGGAAGCAACCTAAGTGTCCATCGACAGATGAATGGATAAAGAAGATGTGACACATATATACAATGGAATATTACTCAGCCATAAAAAGAAACGAAACTGGGTTATTTGTAGTGAGGTGGATGTACCTAGAGTCTGTCATACAGAGTGAAGTAAGTCAGAAAGAGAAAAGCAAATACCATGTGGTAACACATATATATGGAATTTAAAAAAAAAAAAAGGCTCTTCCCTGGTGGCGCAGTGGTTGGGAGTCCGCCTGCCAATGCAGGGGACACGGGTTCGTGCCCCGGTCCGGGAAGATCCCACATGCCGCGGAGTGGCTGGGCCCGTGAGCCATGGCCGCTGAGCCTGCGCGTCCGGAGCGTGCGCTCCGCAACAGGAGAGGCCACAACAGTGAGAGGCCCGTGTACCGCAAAAAACAACAACAACAACAAAAAACATGTGGAATGTTTTAATATTGCTTTGAAAATGTCTATAAAAATTCAGTGATTCCATTTTTTTTAGCATGAGGTCTTGGGTTGTATCTATGAAGCACACAGCTTCAAAGTGAATTTTGCCCAAGCTGGGTATTAGTTGTATAATATGTTTGTCTTCGATGTCCTATTATTTAACTGAACATTGAACAATTTATAAATGTAAATCCTTTTGATAAGGCAAATGTTTGAAAAATACTTCAGTTGCTAGTGATTCTCGTACATTTTCATTATGCATTGCTCTCCAGGTGGGATATTAATCCACAACTTTATTCAAACAGTTTTGACAGCTCACATGCATACCCTTCAATTACTTCAACAAAGGTGTATAGGTTGAGATATATTTAAAAGTCAAGGGGCTTCCCTGGTGGCGCAGTGGCTAAGAATCCACCTGCCAGCGCAGGGGACGAGGGTTTGGGCCCTGGTCCGGGAAGATTCCCACATGCCGCGGAGCAGCTAAGCCCGTGTGCCACAACTACTGAGCCTGCGCTTTAGAGCCCGCGAGCCGCAACTACTGAAGCCTGTGCTCTTAGAGCCTGTGCTCCACAACAAGAGAAGCCATGGCAATGAGAAGCCCGCGCACTGCAATGAAGAGTAGCCCCTGCTCGTTGCAACTAGAGAAAGCCCGCATGCAGCAACGAAGACCCAACACAGCCAAAAAACAAAAAAAAAGTCAATTGTTCTTTCTTTCCTCAGTTTTCTCATGGTGTTGTATAAATATTAATTTTTCTGTTCTATTCTGATTGAGAATGGTAATTTGTTTCTGAGCACTTCATAACTTAGTTTGCTAGACTTGAGATGCATTCCATTCTGTAGAGTTATTCTTGACCACATACATATTCATTAAGTGAGCTTTGTTAAATTTTTTAGTGTAATGAATTTTCAAAAATATATGAATGTACTCAATAACTGTGAAATTGAATTGAATTGAGTTCTGTCAAGTCTTTTGTTGTGTATAGGCAGTTTTAGTGTGTTGGCTATAGCGATTACAGCCTTTGTAAAGTTCCATATTGGAGGGTTTGCTTTTCTGTATTTTTTTTTTTTTTAATTAGACTATCCTAGCAAGTATTCACCTTAGACGTAAGGAACTACTAACACCCGAACTTCATTAGAAGCCTTTTTAATAAGAAAAAGCAGTTACCTTGTGCTTTGTAAAGAAGACTGCCTTCACTCAGGCTTAACTTGGTTGGGCAGTGGTCTAAAGTTGTTTCACCTTTAGACAGTCTTATCTTTTGAGAGAACATACAAGAAAGATTATTTCCATATATCCTTAAATTATCCATGGCTGGTTTATTCTTGCTTTTCCCTTCTGCCCCCAGATCTCTATGTCCCTACTTCCCTCTCCTTCTCCCTTCTCCATTCTCCCTCAGATTCTGATTGCTTTTCCCCAATAGCAGGCACCTAAACCACAGTTTCTAAAACCAGGCTACTGAGGCGAGCTTGTCTGGGGGCTCATTTCCAAATCCCAAAGTCTCATGTGTTGTTAAACTTCTGAAAATGTTTTGTCTTCTATTCCATAAAATCTCATTGTTGGTTTTAATATAAAATAATGGCCTATTCCCCTGTTCCCTAAATCTTTTAGTTAAACAAAGCTCCAAACAGTTGTGCAGGGACCTTGCATTCCCCTGGAGCTGTCAAGTCCCTTCAGGGACACACATGCCCCTGAGTTCCAGGATGGCCCTGAGTCTGCTCCAGAATGGGAAACTGTCACACTTTACATTTCCCCCTCATGTCTCCCTCCTCACTTTTCTCCAACAGGATGTTTGTCCACATGCTATACAATTATTCTCAGGTGAATTTTTGTTTGCTTGTTTCTTTTAAAAGTATCTACATCTCAGTAAATCCTACCCTAGAAAATTTCTAATCCTATTTAATTTCTAATCCTAGTTACTTCAGGAATATTCTCACCCCTCTGTGCTCTCTCTTCCACTGGGAGCAAATACATGATAATGTAATTCTAGTGATACTTGTAAATCAGAGGAAAAGAAAAATATTAAGTTTGGAGTTAGAATTAAATATTCCAAAGAAAAAGAGCCATCAATGTCAGAAGTTCATTCATACTTTCCACATACTTCCCATCCACAGCCTTATCTTTCTTAAATTAAAACTACTTTTCTTCAAGCTCTGCCACTGAAGATAACTACAAATAATTTCTCTTTCAATTATTTGGTCATAGGTATTACAATACAATTCTACTATTGATATGCAAAATACGTAGAATTTTGGCTACAGGAGGGGTAAAATTAGCTTTCCCAGGCTAACCTAAGAGCCTACCAATTTTTAAGCAACTGCTATACAAATGAATAATTATTACACAAACCACTGGTAAGTTGTGGCTTGCTTATACATGAACAAATATCAATCTTGAGTTCACAATAACTGTGATTTCTGCCTTGACCTAGGCAGACCTTATAATAACTCTCACTGAAGAACTGATTGGTTGAATATAAGTATTGTAATGTCCTGTGTTAATCTGAGCTGCTCTACTTTTATAGTGTGTGTATATGTATGGTATGTCTATGCATATAAACCATATAGTGTATATAAGCAAATAAAATGGACTAAATCCCATGTTACTTACCTTAGAAAGAGGTTTCCAGGAGAGATTTAGATGCAAAAAAGTGGACGGTACATCAAAAGGAACTTCAATACTTTCTTCTTTCTTTTTCTCTGTTGGTGGTTGAGGGGTTAAGGCTTTCTGAGGTCTGATATCCCAAAAACATATTGTGCTTTAAAAAAAGTTTACAGTTTATTTTTTAACTAAGTACAAAGAAGAGGTGTAACCTCAGGACTACCATTCTTGCTGCTACACATTACCAATGTGATCATGGCTATATTTGATATCTCTGAATTTAAGATTTTTATGAAATAGGACTGTTTTGCATTGAATACTTTGGGGAATTATACCATTTATAGGGTTATTTAATGACTTTGCTAGTATTGAGACTAATATTATCATACATGAGAGCTGAGTTTAGAGATTGACACAATCTTTTTTAAAACATAACACTTTTATTGAAATATGACCCATATATCACAAAATTCACCCATTTAAAGTACTCAATTCAGTGGTTTTTAATATATTCATTGAGTTGTGCAAGACATTACCACAATCGATTTTAGAAGATTTTCATCACCTTCCAGAAAAAAACGTGTACATATTACCAGTAAGTCCCCATTTCCCTTAATCCCTCCGACTAGCCCTGGGCAACCACTAACCTACTTCCTGTCTCTACAGATTTGTCTATTCTGGACATTTCATATAAATGGAATCATATAGTATGTGGTCTTTTGTGACTGGCATCTTTCATTTAGCATGTTTTCAAAGGTCATTCATGATGTAGTATATATCAGTACATCATTCCTTTTTATTGTCAAATAATATTCCATTGTATGGACTATAATACACTTTATTAACCCATTCCTCATTTGATGGACTGATGAATGAATAAATTTGGGTTATTTCCCCTTTTTGCTATTATGATTAATGCTGTTATGAACATTTGTTGGTAAGTTTTTGTGGATGTAGGTTTTCACTTCTCTTGGATATATATTTAGGAGTGGAATTGCTGGGTTATATGGTAACACCTATATTTAATCTTTTGAGGAACTGCTAGATTGTTTTCCAAAGCAACTGGATCATTTTTGAGGATTCCAATTTCTCTACACCCTCACCAAATGTATTACTTTTTTTTGTCTTGAAGATTCCAATTTCTCTACATTCTCACCAACATTTACTATTTTTTGTCTTTTTTAAACTTTAGCTATCCTAGTGGGTGTGAAGTTGTACCTCATCAAAAGTGATTCTGATTTGCATTTCCTTGTGCTTTTGGGGTAATATCTAGGAAATCAGTACCTAATCCAAGGTCATAAACATTTACATTTATGTTTGCCTATGTTTTCTTCTAAGAGTTTTACAGTTTCAGCTCTTATATTTAGGTCTTTATTTCATTTTCAATTAATTTTTGTATAGAGTGCGAGGTAATTATTTTGCAGGTGAATACCCATTTGTCCTAGCACCATTCATTGAAAAGACTATTCTTTCTCCATTAAATTGTCTTGGTACCCTTGTTGAAAATCAGTTGACCACAGATGTATGGGTTTATTTCTGGACTTTCAATTCTATTCCATTGATCTATATGTCTATCCTTCAGCCATTCTCAGTACATGTGTCTCTACAATGGTAACTGTGCAGAAAGTTTAGAGATTAAGAAGTGTGAGTCTTCCAACTTTGTTCTTTTCTGTCAAGACTGTTTTGGCTATTTTGTGTCATTGTGGTTTTGATTTGACAGCTAATGATTTTGAGCATCTTTTCTTGTGCGTATTGGACATTTGTCTATCTTTTTTGAAGAAATGTCTATTGATAATCTTTGCTCATTTTTAAATTAGATTATTTGTCTTTTTATTGTTGAGTTGTAAGAGTTCTTTATATATTCTTAATAGAAATCTCTTATCAGATATATGATTTGCAAATATTTTCTCCCATTGTATGGGTTGTCTTTTAAATTTCTTGATAGTGCTTCAAAAGCACTATCAACTTGAATTTTGATGAAGTTCAATTTATCTTTTTTTATTTTATTGCTTGTTTTAGTGTTTTATATATATATATAACACATACACAGAGTTGGATTTAATGTGCTTTGTACATAGTAGGCATACAGTAAGTGTCATTTCTCCTCTTATTTCTCCTTCCTCACAGGTTGATTATGAAAATCAAATGAGGGCTTCCCTGGCGGTGCAGTGGTTGAGAGTCCGCCTGCCGATGCAGAGGACGTGGGTTCGTGCCCCGGTCCGGGAGGATCCCACATGCCGTGAAGCGGCTGGGTCCGTGAGCCGTGGCCGCTGAGCCTGCGCGTCGGGAGCCTGTGCTCCACAACGGGAGAGGCCACAACAATGAGGGGCCGCGGCATGTGGGATCTTCCCGGACCGGGGCACGAATCCGTGTCCCCTGCATCGGCAGGTGGACTCTCAACCACTGCGCCACCACGGAAGCCCTAGAGTGTTATTTTTAACACAATAAACTTGGTAAAAATTTATAATGATACTTGTTCAGTACTTCAGTATATAATGTCTTTGTAGTAATTATGTGAAAACATAATAAGAACAGCAAAGAATATGCCACATTAGCTCCATAATTTCTGTCACTTAGGTTATGAGTAAACAGATTAATAAATTTAAGATATTATTAAAGAATTTAGATGTGTAAGTTAAAGTATTTAGATAAACAGATGGTAACTTGAGACTAACAAAACTTTTATTCATTTATGTGAATTAGTTAATATTATTTATTCATTTAATAATGGATAAATAATTAAAATTAATAAAAATATTAATCATATTAATGGTCAAAACATAAATCATTGGTAGAATACCACAGATGACATAATAAAATGTTTTAAAATATAATTATAGTTGGTTTAAACCTGTTTTTCCAAATTACATAGCTCTTCTTGAATCTCATTTACAGCATTAATTTTCATTATTTGTAAAATGGTTTTGCTAAATACAGATAGCTTCAGTTGAACTTTCTGCATCAATCAATCACACATCCTTAATTAGCAGAACCCTATTTTATCTTATTCTGTATTATAAGACCCTTAGTATGGCTAAAGTATAAAGACTAGAACTGATGAATTTTCTGGATAGCTAAAAATGGGGCTTTCTAAATGCATAAACTTTTTTTTACTTTAACAACTTTTGAAGGAACTATTTCCAGAATATTTCAGAATATTTCCAAATTCAAGGGCCATCATTATAGACAACAATCAAGGACCTGTATCTTCAACATATAACATGTAATATTTTAAGTCTGTTCAGAGCTTCTAAATGTTCTCCAAGGCCCCTGAAGAACAGTATAGCTTTCCATTCTGTTGTTTATAATCAACACTATACCATAAGCATCTTTCCATGAAATAATAATACAATCTTAATTGTTGTATAATATTTCATATGACCCTGTAGGTGCTATGTGTTGTTTTTGCCTGGGCAGCAATTCCCCCCTCCTTTTTTAGCAAGAGCCTTCTAATTGGTTTTTTGAGAACTGCCCCTTCCCCGTTGCATGCAGTCAGGTTGGAACTGTCATTCAACGTGCTCTGCCATTCCTTCCCTGGCCAAAGGTGTGAGTTCATGATGTAACAGAAGCCAGTCAGACTCTCTTCTGTCACTCTGAATCTTGAACGGTGACACAGTGGTTGGAACCGATCCATTTAGATGGTAGGGGCTGGCCATTCATTCTGGCCACTCACTAGGTATACAGTGAGCTATAGGTGACAATGTATTTGCCTTCAAAGCCTCATTTCCTCTATCTATACGTATTTTTCAGGGTTGAGAATATAAAAATAGTTAACCTGCTAAAGCACGTAGTACAGTATTGGCATAAACTTCCAATAAATTAATTTTACCCCCTTAGGTTAACTATAGTTAATTTCTGTTGCTTGCACTCACAGAACCTTACCTAATATGTGCCCACAGGGTTAATCATGTCTCCCCAACCCCCTGCCCATGGCTGCTGCTAATGTTACTTATGCCTTCACCTGCCACTCCACAGCTGCTTCTGCTGCGATCAGTGTCTAAAACTTATGGTGTCATGATATCTATTGGGGTCAAAGCTACTTGGAGTGGTAAAGTTTTGCCAGTACTTGGATGCTCGATAATAGTATTGCCCTTCTTGCCCTTCTTACCCTTCTTATGTCCTACTTCACTCTGAATTTTCAGTTCTATAAATTGGAGGATACAATTTTTAAAAATAAACATTCTTCAACATAGTTACTGAATTACTTATAAAAACATTTGTAATAAATATGCAATAAAAAATGTAAAACTCTTCCACTTTTTAAAAGAAACTTTCCCAATTAAACGTTGTCATCTTCGTAATTGTGAGATAAAATTGAATGTAAACAATACATATTACAAATTTACAAATATGTGAATATGAAGAAACAGAATAACTATGGATAATGTTATACAACATTACCAACCATGAAACCTAGTTAATTCTTCTTTTTACAACATATTCGTATCCACAAAAAGATTTTTCTAAAACCAGCAACAATCTAACGTTCTGTTCTTTAGTTATATTAGGTTTAATTGTTACAACAAAGATTATTTAAGGAACAGAAGAGGACAATGACTTTATAAGCATCTAAAAAAAGAATATATTGTTTGAAAACATATTAGGTAATGATTAAAATAAGACATACCAGTCTGCTGAACAAGTGACAAGTTGACAGGATATTCCACTTCGATTTTCAAAGACAGATCCCAATCTGTTAATCTATTTTTAAAAATGCTGGAAGTAAGTTCTGTGTACCTAGGACAGTAATGACTTTTTTCTCAAAGATTTTTACACTAAATTTTTTTTTCTCCTTTGCTTTAATTTTTATTAAAAGAACAACACAAACAGAATTTGGAAACTGGAAAGTTTCAAAATCAAATATAATTCTGCTATACATATTTTCCAGCCTTTTTCTCACAGAAACATTTTTACATTTTAAAATTAGTTTTAGTTAGTATGCATATAAATTTCCATCTTAAGATCTTTCAGTTAATGTAATTTGAACATTTACCTATGTAGTCATAAATCATTCTGTTTTTTAATATATAGATGATGTATCATAATTTCATTACCATTATTATTAGAAATGTAGGCACTCTGTTTTTCACTATTAACTGTGGAGCTGAACATGGGAGCTTTTATGAGATTGTTAAGCAGGTAAGATCAATAGAAAAGAGACTTGGTGTTAAATTAGATACCTACAGCATGCAGCGAATGCTGGGGTGCCTGCATTCTTTTAGTAATTAGTGGCACAACTCTGCTAGCACACAGAGGAGTCCAAGGAGGGTTAGTGGCTCCTTAGAGTCCTAGAAGGTCCAAGATTCCAACCAGCTAGCTCTCAAAGGAGGTGGAAGGTTTTGTGGCAACCTATGAAGGTGCTACTCTCAAATCAATAGGGAAACATGACTTTCCCCAATACCCTACCTACTTGGTAGGACTGATGAGCAAAAGGTCAAACAAAGGTGGGGGTTCCAGCAGCAGATAAACAGTAAAAGTAGGGGTGGAAGGAAGAATACAGGCGCAGCAGTGGTAAGGCCTGTTGGCAAGACCTGTTGGCATCACGGGAGCTAGGATCCTAGAAACCTGGCTGACGCTGCTGTGGCATGAGCCCAGTCAGGATCACTTAACAGCTGCCAGCTTCCACTGTGATTGATAAACAATCCAGAACCCATCTTTCCTCTCCCTCTAGTAAGGTTTCCCTGTTGTAGGAAGTTCAAGACTCCAGAGTTGTGCTTGCTCTGGAGTTTTATGTTTTAATGATTTTTTTTTAAAAAAACCCACAATCATATTATAGAGTTTGGAAAATAGAAGGTTTTAAAATCAAATACAATTCTACCTTACATTCTTTTCCAATCTTTTTCATGGATACACTTTGACATGATTTGTCAAGGTATGCATGTGATTGTATGTCTTAGGACACAAATTGGATTATTTCTTTGCATAAATTTCCCAAATTTGAATTACTGGTCAAAAACTTTGAAAATTTGGATGATTTAAGAACCACATTGACTAAATTGTATTCTAAAACTTTTATGTTGGAACCAGTAATGTTGGAGTTTATTGATTTCACCATTTCATCCTTTCTAACATGGGAAATTACTAGAAAATTTCATTTAAAAATTAAATAGGTCCAATGGAAAAGAAAAAAATCAAATAGGTCCAAAATAGTACATTATTGTTCCTTTATTATTAATTTCTTTGATATTAGAAAGCCTGAATAAGTTTCCTGTTTATCTACTAATTGTTTTTCAGTATATGTCTTTAGCTTATTTACTGGAAAATTTGTATTTACCATATTTGAGGCAAATATTTTTCTTCATTTTGCTACTTGCTCTTTATTTTGTAATTTAAAACTTTACATGTGTATGTTTTGAATTTCTTTCAATATTAATTAGCTCAGAAAACTACAGAATCCAGAAATACGATATTCTATTTTGATTTGTTGTATTTATTTTGGTCCATTATAACTTTGAAAAGTAATTGTGCTTTTGCATAATCCATTTAAATACCTTGAAGGGCTAATCACCCTTCATAACTCTAAGTTTTCAGAATATTCTTTGATATTCTGACCTTTTAATTTCCATAGACTCTTAGTTCCTTGAGGGAAACATTTGGGGAGCTTACTAGTTTTCAAATTCACAAACAGCAGCCGTTGTGGGTCAAGTAAAGAACCACGAAGCCATACCGCAGCACAGGTGCTAGGCAGTCAGCTCGGTTCACTCACTGCGCAAATCGTCTTCACCTACCAGTCTCATGACGCACTCAATTCAAGACTGCCTTGCAAAATGACGCATTACTACATGTCACAGATCTTCAAGGTTATATGCTCTAAATAGTTGAAATCATAAACTTTAAATCTGCAAAGGCTAAGGGTGTAAAATATTTGCACTCTATTTTTACAACCTTCACTTTCTCCACTGTTGTATTATATCAGTGCTAATACCACCTACCTTTTTTTATTTTTATAAACCACTGAAGTTGACGCATTGGCATTATTCTCATCCCTAAGTCTGATCTTGGTTTGTCAACAGTGACACAACTGCGTGATGTGTTGTTTCTGGTTATTTCACAATTAAAATGCAAATGAATTGTTGACTTCAAACATCCTCTTTGAATAAAATTTTCTAAAAACTTACAAGCCAGCAGGAGAAAAGTATGAAGCCATCAAGACTCACCTCAAATGTGTCAGGCAGCCAATGTATATCTGTAATAGCTTTCCTATGTCCATTTTCTATTGAGGAGACTGCACAGTGTCTGATATACATTGCTTCTGTATTAGTCTCTGGTTCAAGGAGAAACATAGGCTGTAAAATGTTACAAGAAAGTTATGTGCTAATTTCAGAGAGCTGATGAAGCAACTCATACTTTACGTATCATTCCAATTAAAATCAATAATTTGGAGAAATACCAGTTCAAGGAAAAACACAAATTAGTGTTTCTATGTATTATATAGTTAGATAATAAGATTATCTTCTTTCTACTTCAGTTTAGTCTAAGATTTTATCTCTAAACTTTTAACAAGAATGACTGACCCATTCCCTAAAGAACCAATGAGATCCCATTTTTGAAGGATTATTTCTGTGAGTGCACAGAAAACCACATCCCATGGTTTCTTGGTCAGAGACCTGTGGGAGCTGAGGAATCTCTAGACCTCTTGGCAGGATCCACAGCTTCACAAATCATAGTGTCTTACTACCTGGAAGGCTTTTAACCCCTTCATTTTATACACGAGAAAATTGATGCTTGCTGAGGGAATGGGGGACATATCCAAACTCACAGGACTGTGATCTAAAGCCTGGATGCATGGGTCTTCTATCCAGTGCTCTTTCAACTACATCACTTTAGGCAATCCCTTGGCCCCTCCATTTTATTTAACAACAATAACAACAAAAAAGAACCCCTGGAATAGACAGTACAACCTGTTTAGTGGTGTTTTAAATCAAGGGCCTACATAAAAGTGATTCAAAACACATTCACAGCAGATGTGAAGACTTAGGAAATAACACTTTTTTTTTTTTTTTTCCTAGTGAGTCTCTGTTTAGCTTGGCAACCCTGTTGTGTACTTTTTGATAAACTCCTGAACGGAAAAAATTTGCAGGTGAAAAGTTACAAAAAGCTAACCTTGAGTGTGACGTTTTTACTTCTACTACCACCTGCCTTGATGTTTTCTATTCGATCTGCATGTGCGGTAATATCCCACATGACAATCTAAAACAGAAATAAATGTTATTACAACATACTTTCAGGAACTAGCAAATTGCATCTTGAACATTTAAAAAAACCTATTGGTATTGCATGCACTCTGATAAATAAACCACCTCGGGAGGATAATCAAATTTAGCCTACATCTTAAGTAAGTCAGCAACTCTTATTTTTTATCTTTATTTATTTATTTTAACATCTTTATTGGAGTATAATTGCTTTACAATGGTGTGTTAGTTTCTGCTTTATAACAAAGTGAATCAGTTATACATATACATATGTTCCCATATCTCTTCCCTCTTGCCTCTCCCTCCCTCCCACCCTCTCTATCCCACCCCTCTAGGTGGTCACAAAGCACGGAGCTGATCTCCCTGTGAGTCAGCAACTTTTAAAGCTTATATAAAAAATGTTTTCTTCTCTTTATTTATTTATGTTTTTGGCTTTATATATTTTTTATTTATTTTGAGGTACACATACATTTATTAATTTTGTTACTCTTAATTTGTTCCTACTTCTCCATCCTGTTATTCAGGATTTTCCCCTTCTTCTTAATAATGTTTTCTTCTCTTTAAAAGAATTTTCAGCACTTTGATTTTTTGTGCTTGTGTTAATAAATGCTAGTGGGTTTCTTTTTTGTTTTTTTGTTTTGCTTTGTTTTTTTAAATCCAAGATAGGCATAATGCAATTCTCTCTGCTTTGGGAAGAGCTCTTCCTCTGTTTTAGGGAATGCGGGGACAGTTGCTTTAGACACAGGAGAAAGCAGTCTGCTCTCCAGAATTAAGTACAAACACCCAAAATTGTTCAAAAGGCTAGGAAATGACGATTTCTATTTAATTGAATATTATGGCCAACTCTGAATTTGCATATACACAGATGGTCATTTTTTGAAAAATCAGAACAAAGCAGAATATGCAACACTAAATTAGAATAATTTTCAATGACTAAAAGTCATTTCAGTACACTAAAATGTAAACAAAATGTCAGGATCACAGAATTGTGAGTAATTTTATTTTCAGCATTTGCTTTTCTAAAACAAAGTTGTGTCACCTTCTCAATGAGTAAAAACAGCAATATTTGCAGGGCTTGGAGGATGTTCTCTGGCTCCTCACTAGATCACCAGTTATTGTTGAATAAAACCGAGGAAAAAAATTAGTTTTCTTAGATGTTTTTGGTACTGGATAAGTTGGCACGGATGATGCAGACATTCACATTTCAACTACCTAAAAGTTTTCCTAGCCACACGATAAAAAATCATTATACCCTGGTAATGGTCAAACTCACTGTGTCACAATGAATTTAAACTTTGATCATAAAATAGCTATAAGATTTTTGTTTTGCTCTGTTGGAGAAACAGGCAATTGGAAGATAGAATCTAAATTTTATATAAATTAGATAACTTAAAAGAGAAAAAAGAAAAAAGAAAATAGGATATCAAATTATACACACATAAATTCAGTGATATAGGTATGTTTTCCAGAGAATTCTGTTTAAATTCTGGATCATTCCCTAACTCCTACCTCTAGGGAAATTTCAGAAGAGGGCTCTTGGCCAAGGGGTATTATGCTTATGGTTTTTGTTCTTCCCTGGAATCTTGTACAACGTGTGGTTCTATCCCAGCAACACAAATAGATCTGACCCGGTTTTCTTCCAGTTATCATAACTGGGTTACCCTGTGGACATCTTGAGCCCAGATACCATGTCTAACACATCTTCATACCCCAGTTCCTGGCATGGTGACTGGCATACAATTGACATGCCTTCCCTCTGCTGAGTTGAACCCTTAAGTTAAAAAAACTACCAGTCAAAATGTGTTACAGAATGCTGTCTAAATTAATAAAGAACTGAAAAAAAAGCCATATGTACCTGCCCGTTTATGCACCCTCCAGCAATGATATTAGGGTCACTTGGACAGAACTGGAAGCAGAAGATGTCATCTGGGCTTTCCAGCATTAACTAAGGCAAACCCCCCAAATTCAAGAGAGAATGAGAAAATCTATTGAGATCATGGCTAGAAATAATATTAATAAAGTCAAAAGTCTAATTTTATAGCTATTTATAAGAAACATGCACATGAATTCCATTCCCAGAATTCTACCTCTGGATTGGAAGCTGCTTTTGCTTAATTTTATTCTGGACATTGATCATGCATATGAGAGCAGGTAGTTTCTCAAGGGGACCCAATCTCCCCTCCCCTCCCCTTTGTAGGTCATTGCTGGGGCATGTTATAATTTTTTATAAATAAAAAGACTATGAAATCAGTGTTTCTGAAAAGTGTGGAGAGCAAGCTCTGGGGGCCAGGATATTTGTATGATTTTTTCCCTGCTGCATATACCTAGTCTGGCACAGAGGTGAGCACTCAAAAATAAAATGTGTTGAAAAAGAGAAGACAGCGGCTTTGCCAGCGGTAATATTACAAATTTTAAAATAATACAGAACCCATAAGGTAAACAAAATCAAGTGCCTGGAGGGTAGGGAGGAAGTCCTGCAAGGAATACACCAGTGTGAGGAAATAGATATACTAACCATAGTTAGCACCTGAGCTACTGTGTTACCACCAAGCTAAACACTTGCATGGTTGCCGTTCTTTAAACATAACAGCCAAAAATACAGGCCCCAGAGGCCATTGGTTTGCAACCACTGAGCTAAAGATTTCAAATTGGAATTGAGGTGAATTACCTTGGTTTATTTGGTACTTTGTGGATTCTAGAGAAACCTCTACTTTTGAAAATGAAATCTTTTAATACTTTCCTATAGTTTTGATTAGAACAAAGACAAAATTAATCATTTGTATCATATCTTTAAGAAATTATTTACATGTCTTTTTAAAGCTATTCTTCAAAATAGAGGAAACGTTAAAAAATTTTTTAAATAAAAATAAATAAATAGAACATAATTAACTTTATCAGTATATTTAACAAAACTATAAATTTTATATGGAATTTCTATCTTAATAAACTGATTACTGACTTCCTTAAGAAACTAAAATAAATAAATCACATGTCTATTAAAAAAAGAGAGGAAAGGAGAGTCTTTCTTTCCTCTTCCTATTTGCCTGGAGGTTCAGCCACACTTCCATGGCATGGAGTGAAGAGTAGTTCTACACTGCTGGAAAATGATAGAAAACACCAGTGAGAGAATGGCACCATACTTGTGGTAAGTAGGCTGACAAGGAAGAATGACAGATCTGTCATTTTGATCTCTGTATCTATAAAAAAGCATCTAGACTCTATAACAGTAAAACTGCCTTAATTCAGATGAATTAGGGAAGAAGGAATAAGAGGACACTAGGGTTTATTAGGGAAAGCCTTAATTATATAATGCTTTATAAAAACAAAATATTATTATATTTAAGTACATTGAAAAAACGTAATCTAACACTATAAAGCACCCTCCCCCTAAGCAGAACTCATCTTGAGCAGATATTGGAAATTGAACACTGTGGGGGCAAACCCAGCCTTTAGCCTTATTTTATTTGGACTGCTGTGTGTTTTGGTTTGGTTTTAGTTGAGCTGTTTAAAAATTGGGAGATCACACACAAAATTGCTGGATTCTCTTGACAAGTGGGACCACCTGGCAAGGAGAGCAGAAGAGTAGCTGTCCCCATGGATGGGCTGGGTACCCTCTAGGGCCACAGTCCCCACCATTCCCCACTGTCTCCCACACAGTCATCTTTACTCATTACCATCTCCTACTGGTGATCCTTGGAATCAAGGAAATCCACGTGAAACTAAAATCTCTTTGCATTTGAACAGTTAGTACCTAAATAAAGTCCATAAAAGAGCTTGCTCTTTAAAATCAATTGAACATTCCTCTTACAATGTTTTTTTTTAAAATAACATGTTGGTTTGTTCAATATATCTTTTCAATAAACTAAGTGTAAACTTAAATTTTGCTCAAATTGAATGACAAATTCTGAATTGAAGAAAGCCTAGCTTTATAGGGGTTTACAACATTAAGTGATTATAAAGTATTTTGCAATTAAAACGGCTAAAGATATGTGAAAGTAGTAGTTAAAATTTTTAGAACATGTGGATGACTCTCTTTCATTACCTGAGGCTGTATGGGATCGGAGAAACTCCAGAAAAGAATCAGTGATGGTTGCAGCAATAGTTTACCAGAAAAGTGGACCCTCTCTTCAAAGGAGAGCCGTACAGCCACCGACACAGCTATTAGCCCTGATAGAAACACAACTAGAAATTAAAATCTGCAGCAACCGTGCATGGAGAAGTGTTTTTAGGTTTTGTTTTCCTACACAGTCACTGTTCATTTCCATTTTGATGAAACTTGTGTAAAAATATTCTACAGGAGACCAAGAGTGTTTTTAGAGCTCTACTGTCTAATACATTGGTTGCCAGTAGCCACGTGTTGCTTATTTAGCACTTGAACTGTGGCTGGACCAAACTGAGATGTTCACAAAATAAACAGTGAACTTTGAAGACTTAGTAAGAAAAAAAGATGTGTTGTGTTTCTTGTTTTGTTTTTTTTTTTGTGAGGAGAGGGCCAATGTTGGGCAGGAAAGGAGGAAGAAAGAGGGCACAGATGGCTCTGTCCACGGATCCACCCTCACACATTCCTATCCCCTTGGCTGCTGAGCTCTTTAAAGGAGTTGTATCTCCTATCCCGCCCAGTAAGTTGAGAGTCAGGGGGAATGAAGTTCCAGATTTGGTGTTGCACCAGCTGGGTGACCTGAGCCAGTCACTTTCCTGAGAGCGCTGGTCCTCTCCTTATAAAGTAGAGACCACAATGTGGTCCCACAAGGTAGCTGGGAGGACACATGATGGAGAGAAGGTGCAGAAAGTGCTTGCCAGGTGTCTGCACTCAGGAATGGGAGTTGTCTCATGGAAAGTGAGCTAGTTTGCAATTCTACATATAAAAGCAACAGATTATTTCAATGTCATCCCAGAATGGAATCCCAGTCATGATTCTGCCTCACCATAGATGAACGGATGCCAGGAGACACAGGTGATCATCTTCTCCGTTAGGTTATGCAGGTCAGTAAAGGACTGGTACTCTTTCAGGTGGGTATCAGTCTTGTCCCCAAAGGTGCCTTCTTCTTCTGCCAGGCTTTTCCAGTCATTAATAAATGTATTCATGATTTCATTTTGCTGCAGGGCTATTTCAACACTATTTTGTAAAAGAAAAAAAAGGAATCAAGATGTTGGATTTTAGTATTCAGTGATACATCTTTCACCAGCTCCTCCTGCTTCATTTATACTGAAAGAAAAAGTATTCTCAATTGTATTTGGTAACTAATGATTAATCCTGTGTGAAATAAATGACTTAAGAGAAAAAAAATTCAAGATAGTGTGCTACTCAGAACTTCTTCTAGTGCCAGGAAGCTGTTAGCTGACAGCCTCTAGCAACATCACAACTTGCCTCAGTTTCCCAGCCAAGGTCATGCTCTCTCCCAGTCAATGACTGAGCATGGTGAGGGGACCTGCAAGATGGTGGAGGAGTAAGTCGTGGAGATCACCTTCCTTGCCACAAATACATCAAAAACACATCTAAATGTGGAACAACTCCTACAGAACACCTACTGAATGCCAGCAGAAGACCTCAGACTTCCCAAAAGACTAGAAGCTCCCCACGACGTACATGGCTGTGTGGCCAACAGCATCTTGGTGCTCTGGCTGGGTGTCAGGCCTGAGCCTCTGAGGTGGGAGAGCCGAGTTCAGGGCATTGATGCACCACAGACCTCCCAGCCCCACATAATATCAATCGGCAAGAGCTGTCCCAGAGATCTCCATCTCAACGCTAAGACCCAGCTCCACTCAACGACCAGCAAGCTATAGTGCTGGACACCCCAAGTCAAACAACTAGCAAGACAGGAACACAACCCCACCCATTATCAGAGAGGTTGCCTAAAATCATACTAAGTTCACAGACACCCCAAAACACACCACCAGACGTGGTTCTGCCCACCACAAAGACAAGATCCAGCCTCATCCAGCAGAACACAGGCACCAGTCCCCTCCACCAGGAAGCCTACACAACCCACTGAAGCAACCTTATCCACTGGGGGCAGACACCAAAAACAATGGGAACTATGAACAAGCAGCCTGTTAAAAGGAGACCCCAAACACAGTAAGTTAAGCAAAATGAGAAGACAGAGAAATACGCAGCAGAGGAAGGGGCAAGGTAAAAACTCACCAGACCAAACAAATGAAGAGGAAATGGGCAGTCTACCTGAAAAAGAATTCAGAGTAATGATAGTAAAGATGATCTAAAACCTTGGAAATTGGGGGCTTCCCTGGTGGCACAGTGGTTGAGAGTCTGCCTGCCGATGCAGGGGGCACGGGTTGGTGCCCCGGTCCGGGAGGATCCCACATGCCGCGGAGTGGCTGGGCCTGTGAGCCACGGCCACTGAGCCTGCACGTCCAGAGCCTGTGCTCCGCAACGGTAGAGGCCACAACAGTGAGAGGCTTGTGTACCGCAAAAAAAAAACCCACATAAAAAACCCCTTGGAAATCGAATGGAGAAAATACAAGAAAAGTTTAACAAGGACCTAGAAGAACTAAAGAGCAAACAAACAATGATGAACAACACAATGAATGAAATTAAAAATTCTCTAGAAGGAATCAATAGCAGAATAATTGACACAGAAGAACAGATACGTGACCTGGAAGATAAAAGAGTGGAAATAACTACTGCACAGCAGAATAAAGAAGAAAGAATGAAAAGAATTGAGGACACTCTCAGAGACCTCTGGAACAACATTAAACGCACCAACATTCGAATTATAGGAGTCTCAGAAGAAGAAGAGAAAAAGAAAGGGACTGAGAAAATATTTGAAGAGATTATAGTTGAAAACTTCCCTAATATGGGAAAGGAAATAGTCAATCAATTCCAGGAAGCACAGAGAGTCCCATACAGGATAAATCCAAGGAGAAACATGCCAAGACACATATTAATCAAACTATCAAAATTTAAATACAAAGAAAAAATATTAAAAGCAGCAAGGGAAAAGCAACAAATAACATAGAAGGGAATCCCCATAAGAAGGGTGTGGCAGGACATATATAAAGTGATGAAAGGGAAAAATCTACAACCAAGATTACTCTACCCAGCAAGAATCTCATTCAGATTCAACTGAGAAATTAAAACCTTTACAGACAAGCAAAAGTTAAGAGAATTCAGCACCACCAAACCAGCTTTACAATAAATGCTAAAGGAATTTCTCTAGGCAGGAAACACAAGAGAGGGAAAGATATACAATAACAAACCCAAAACAATTAAGAAAATGGTAATAGGAACATACATATGGATAATTACCTTAAATGTAAATGGATTAAATGCTCCAACCAAAAGATACAGACTGGCTGAATGGATACAAAAACAAGACCCGTATATATGCTGTCTGCAAGAGACCCACTTCAGTGGGACACATGCAGACTGAAAGTGAGGGGATGGAAAAAGATATTCCATGCACATGTAAATCAAAAGAAAGCTGAAGTAGCATTCTCATATCAGACAACATAGATTTTAGAATAAAGACTTTTACAAGAGACAAAGAAGGACAGTACATAATGATCAAGGAATCAATCCAAGAAGAAGGTATAACAATGGTAACTATTTATGCACCCACCAGAGGAGCACCTCAATACATAAGGAAAATGCTAACAGCCGTAAAAGGGGAAACTGACAGTAACACAATCATAGTAGGGGACTTTAACACCCTACTTTCACCAATGGACAGATCATCCAGAATGAAAGTAAATAAGGAAACACAAGATTTAAATGACATATTAAAGAAGATGGACTTAATTGATATTTATAGGACATTCCATCCAAAAACAACAGAATACACTTTCTTCTCAAGTGATCATGGAACATTCTCCAGGATAGATCATATCTTGGGTCACAAATCAAGCCTTGGCAAATTTAAGAAAATTTTAATTGTATCAAGTATCTTTTCCAACCACAATGCTATGAGACTAGATATCAATTACAAGAAAAAAATCTGTAAAAAATACAAAGACATGGAGTCTAAACAATACACTACTAAATAACCAAGAGGTCACTGAAGAAATCAAACAGGAAATCAAAACATACCTAGAAACAAATGACAGTGAAAACACAACGACCCAAAACCTATGGGATGCCACAAAAGCAGTTCTAAGAAGGAAGTCTATAGCAATACAATCCTACCTCAAGAAACAAGAAACATCTCAAATGTACAATGTAACCTTACATCTAAAGCAATTAGAGAAAGAAGAACAAAAAACCCTCAAAGCTAGCAGAAGGTAAGAAATCATAAAGATCAGATCAGAAATAAATGAAAAACAAATGAAGGAAATGATAGCAAAGATCAATAAAATTAAAAGCTGGTTCTTTGAGAAGATAAACGAAATTGATAAAACATTAGCCAGATTCATCAAGAAAAAAAAGGGAGAAGACTCAATTCAATAGAATTAGAAATGAAAAAGAAGAAGTAACAACTGACACTGCAGAAAAAACAAAGGATCATGAGAGATTACTACAAGCAACTATATGCCAATAAAATGGACAACCTGGAAGAAATGGACAAATTCTTAGAAAAGCACAACCTTCTGAGACTGAACCAGGAAGAAATAGAAAATATAAACAGACCAATCACAAACAATGAAATTGAAACTGTGATTAAAAATCTTCCAACAAACAAAAGCCCAGGACCAGATGGCTTCACAGGTGAATTCTATCAAACATCTAGAGAAGAGCTAACACCTATCCTTCTCAAACTCTTCCAAAATAAAGCAGAGGGAGAAACACACCCAAACTCATTCCTTGAGGCTACCATCACCCTGATACCAAAACCAGACAAAGATGTCACAAAAAAAGAAAACTACAGGCCAATATCTCTAATGAACATAGATGCAAAAATCCTCAATAAAATACTAGCAAACAGAATCCAACAGCACATTAAAAGGATCATACACCATGATCAAGTGGGCTTTATCCCAGGAACTCAAGGATTCTTCAATATATGCAAATCTATGTGATAAACCATATTAACAAATGGAAGGAGAAAAACCATATGATCATCTCAATAGATGGAGAAAAAGCTTTCGACAGAATTCAACACCCGTTTATGATAAAAACCGTCCAGAAAGTAGGCATTGAGGGAACTTACCTCACCATAATAACGGCCATATATGACAAACCCACAGCCAACATCATTCTCAGTGGTGAAAAACTGAAATCATTTCCACTAAGATCAGGAACAAGACAAGGTTTCCCACTCTCACCACTATTATTCAACATAGTTTTGGAAGTTTTAGCCACAGCAATCCGAGAAGAAAAAGAAATTAAAGGAATCCAAATCGGAAAAGAAGTAGGAAAATTGTCACTGTTTGCAGATGACATGATACTATACAAAGAGAATCTTAAAGATGCTACCAGAAAACTACTAGACCTAATCAATGAATTTGGTAAAGTAGCAGGATACAAAATTAATGCACAGAAATCTCTTGCATTCCTATACACTAATGATGAAAAATCTGAAAGAGAAATTAAGGAAACACTCCCATTTACCACTGCAACAAAAAGAATAAATACCTAGGAATAAACCTACCTAAGGAGACAAAAGACCTGTATACAGAAAACTATAAGACACTGATGAAAGAAATTAAAGGTGATACAAACAGATGGAGAGATATACCACGTTCTTGGATTGGAAGAATCAACATTGTGAAAATGACTATACTACCCAAAGCAATCTACAGATTCAGTGCAATCCGTATCAAACTACCAATGGCATTTTTCACAGAACTAGAACAAAATATTTCACAATTTATGTGGAAACACAAAAGACCCTGAATAGCCAAAGCAGTCTTGAGAAAGAAAAATGGAGCTGGAGGAATCAGGCTCCCTGACTTCAGACTATACTACAAAGCTATAGTAATCAAGACCGTATGGTCCTGGCACAAGAAAAGAAATATAGACCAATGGAACAGGATAGAAATCCCAGAGAAAAACCCACGCATCTAGGGTCAACTAATCTATGACAAAGGAGGCAAGGATATACAATGTACAAAAGATAGCCTCTTCAATAAGTGGTGCTGGGAAAACTGGACAGCTACATGTAAAAGAATGAAATTAGAACACTTCCTATCACCATACACAAAAAGAAACTCAAAATGGATTAGACACCTAAATGTAAGGCCAGACACTATAAAACTCTTAGAGGAAAACCTAGGCAGAGCACTCTATGACATAAATCACAGCAAGATCCTTTTAGACCCACCTCCTAGAGAAATGGAAATAAAAACAAAAATAAACAAATGGGACCTAATGAAACTTAAAAGCTTTTGCACAGCTAAGGAAACCATAAACAAGATGAAAAGACAACCCTCAGAATGGGAGAAGGTATTTGCAAACAAAGCAAATGAAAAAGGATTAATCTCCAAAATACACAAGCAGCTCATGCAGCTCAATATCGAAAAAACAAACAACCCAATCCGAAAATGGGCAGAAGACCTAAATCAACATTTCTCCAAAGAAGATATACAGATTGCCAACAAACACATGAAAGGATGGTCAACATCACTAACCATTGGAGAAATGCAAATCAAAACTACAATGAGGTGTCACCTCACACCAGTCAGAATGGCCATCATCAAAAAATCTACAAACAATAAATGCTGGAGAGGGTGTGGAGAAAAGGGAACCCTCTTGCACTGTTGGTGTGAATGTAAATTGATACAGCCTCTATGGAGAACAGTATGGAGGTTCCTTCAAAACCTAAAAATAGAACTACCATATGACCCAGCAATCCCACTACTGGGCATATTCCCTGAGAAAGACATAATTCAAAAAGATTCATGTACCACAATGTTCACTGCAGCACTATTTACAATAGCCAGGACTTGGAAGCAACCCAAGTGTCCATCAACAGATGAATGGATAAACAAGATGTGGCACATATATACAATGGAGTATTACTCAGCCATAAAAAGAAACAAAATTGAGTTATTTGTAGTGAGGTGTACGGATCTAGAGTTGGTCATACAGAGTGAAGTAGGTCAGAAAGAGAAAAACAAATACTGTATGCTAACACATATATATGGAATCTAAAAAAAAAAAAAAAAAAAAAGGTTCTGAAGACCCTAATGACAGGACAGGAATAAAGACTCAGATGTAGAGAATGGACTTCAGGACATGGGGAGGGGGAAGGGTAAGCTGGGACGAAGTGAGAGAGTGGTATTGACATATATACACTATCGAATGTAAAATAGATAGCTAGTGGGAAGCAGCCGCATAGCTCAGGGAGATCAGCTCTGTGCTTTGTGTCCACCTAGAGGGGTGGGATAGGGAGGGTGGGAGTGAGACACAAGAGGGAGGGGATATGGTGATATATGTATACGTATAGCTGATTCACTTTGTTATAGAGCAGAAATTAACATAACATTGTAAAGCAATTATACTCCAATAAAGATGTTAAAAAAAAGACTTTAAAAAAAGGACTGAGCATGGTCGCTGTGGGCACAAGGGCCTGCCAGTTCTGTCCCTGGCAGGACACCTCCAACAGGTCATCTTCCTCTGCAACTCCCTGTTGTGTTGGCTGAGAGTTTGTCTGAAGCTCTCCCTGTTCAATCCTGCTTCCCTTCCCTTTATTTTTCACAGTGAACTTCTCAGTAAACTTCCACTTTGAACTTGATCTCATTTGCTTTTTGAAAACTCCAAACTGATAGAAAAGGCAATTTTCTTAGCCATATTCAGTACCAAATGATCATGTATGCTAATTATTGTATTTAAATATATATAATTATATTAATATATATAATAATTATACTATATACAAATTAAAACAACAAATAAGAGATTCTCAAGGGGAGATTTGGAATTTAGAAGTGTGTGTGTGTGTGTGTGTGTGTGTGTGTGTGTGTGTGTGTGTGGTGGGGGGGGTGGTTTTAGCTGTCACAGTGTCTGGGAGGTGCTAATGTTTTTAATTCTATTACTAAATCTCCCACAATGCATAAGACAGTGCCTAAAATGAAGAATTATCCTGCTAAAAATACTAACGTTGCTCTTTTAAAAAACAATCTTGGTGCTCTTCTTAGTCTAGGGAACTTAGCTTGACAAGTTCCTGTTTTATGTTACTATAATGTTTATTGTCCCTTTATATGTTTAGGCTTTAAAGCTCAGCCCCCTCCCAAGGCCTCTAGGAGCTTTCCCATAATTAGAATGCCACCCAAGGTTTTACCCTAATGACTGAAAGTCTAAACAACTTGGTTTTTTAATAAATATAGTAAGTTGAAAGTGGTTTTCAATTATGAATTTCCTAAAATAAGAAAAAAACCCTTTATTTAGATAATTAAATATAAGCAGTAAGTATCCTAATAGATATTCCTAACATATTAAATAAGGGTACCATTTAATACCTGTGTCATTAATCATTACACTACCATTCACTGCGTAATTGAATACTCTTTGGTCTAAATTCTTCTTGTACTTCATCTTTCAAACTAGATGCATTTCCTTGGACCGGCAGCATCAGCATGACCTGGAGCTGTTAGAAATGCAAAGCAGCAGGCTCCACCCCAGACCTACTTAGTCAGAACCTGCATTTTAACAAGATGCCCAGGTGCTTCATATGCACATTAAAGTTTGAACAACCCTGTGTTTGAACAACCCTGAAAAACCCTATGAACAACCCGGAGCTTCAAGGTTTAAGCCCAGTTTCAAGTAGAAGAATTTGTTAGCATTTTCAAAATCATTTCTTTCTGTTTCAGCCTGAACTGTCTTCACAAGGGAGAAGTGAAGACAGCACCTTTTCTCTGGTTTCCTGTTTCTTGATTTTGGTGCACTCTCCCACGTGGTTTCTGAGAGAGATGAACTGGAGGCTAGCAAAGCTTGTTGTCTGAGTGAAAGCCCATGGGTATCACTGTTTTTTTAACCCCCAAACGAACGTTTCTTAGTTGCTTTGAGAATCCTCTTGAAGTTTCTGTCTCTCCTCTCAGATCATTTTCTTCTTTTGCAAATAATGCTTGCCTTAGGTTTGTTCTGGACAAAATTCTATGAGAAGGAAAGAACTCATTTCTAAAAGAGCTCTCTTCCAGAACAAAACAAGGCTTATTCTAATCTTAAAAAATTAAGTAAACCTTAAACAGTTCTAGAGTGGGAAGCATGGCTGTGATGTAAATGTGGTTTCTTATTTATTCTTGGCCAATGCTGTTAAAATTCCTGTACCAATTTTCCTCTTTCTTCTTATAGTTCTGGCTCCTCCTTCCCACATCTCAAGGAGGGAATTATGAAGCTGTTCACCATCCCTCTCCTTATAAGCTTGGCAATTGAAAGGGAAGAATAAAAGCCCATGTCTAAAGATAATACAGGGACTTCCCTGGTGGTCCATTGGCTAAGAGTCCATGCTCCCAATGCAGGGGGTCTGGGTTGGATCCCTGGTCAGGGAACTAGATCCCACATGCATGCTGCAACTAAGGATCCCCCATGCCCGCGTGCCGCAACAAAGATCCGGCTTGCCGCAACTAAGACTCGATGAAGCCAAATAAATAAATATTAAAAAAATAAATAAAGATAATACACAATGTAGATAATTGAGAATTGGCTATAGACCATTTATTCCCTTGAAATTGATTGTACAGAGACAGACTTCTCATTTTTAATGTCATTAGGAAAAATTTTAATAATTACTTAATTTTGATATGAGGAAAAGAAACCTCAGGTTTTCTGGTTTCTTTCTAATTGTCTACATAGGAAAAACTATAGCACACATGCTGTAAGTGAGTGGCAAATAGTTAATAAGCTCTCTTTGAATAATTAGTGAATTTTTGAACCAGATTCTCTCTAGGCATAGGTAACAACTTTTGAGAGTTGTTGGAATTTCCTTTTCTTTTTTTTTTTTAGCATCTTTATTAGATTATAATTGCTTTACAATGTTGTGTTAGTTTCTGCTGTACAACAAAGTGAATCAGCTATATGTATACCTATATCCCCCTCCCTCTTGGGCCTCCCTCCCACCCTCCCCCGTCCCACCCCTCTAGGTTGTCACAAGGAATTTTCAAGACATTTAATCTTAAAATGTTTTCTTAAAAATAAAAATAAAAGAGCTTAACTTGGCTGTAAATGAACTTGTCTACCAAATCTTTAATTTTCGGAAGAAATGGTAACCAATCGTACAACTGGTAGACATGTCCACCATTGGCTCCACTTACCTGAACTCTGATATCGACTTGATGAGACCTTCAAACTCTTTCTCTGGTTTAGAAGTCCCCAGGGTCTGCCTAGGGCCTGAATATGAGTGTAGGGGGCATTTTAAAGACACCTCTCTTTCAGGGCCAGTAAGAGTGGCAGCAACACAGGAATTAGAGATAAGGGTGACATATCCAAAAATTACATCTGAACTGACTTCAGATTCTTATTTAAAAGGTATTTTTGTAAATTCCTATCATCATGGTAATGCTCATCCTCAACATCCACAACATCCTCACCTTTGTAATCCTGTAAAAATCAATGAAGCTAAGAAGCGGACTGAGGAGTGAAGAAAAAGACTTAAATAAGGGAAACCATGGTAAATAAATGTTAATTTTCCGTTAGGAAAACATCCTCACATGTTCAACTATATACACCTTCCAGGCTGACACTGTTTGGTGTGGCCCTAGCTTAGAAGGTCTAGCATGTTGCTTAGCAATAGAAGGGAAAGAAAGACTGAGAATCTGTAGAATGTGTCACATGCTCATGCGTATCTGATAACTGTCTTCATACTTTCTATCTGTACACCAGGTACAGAGTTGTTTTTTCAGACCTATTATTATAAGTAAACATATACCTTTTATGTCTTTTTAAATTTAATATACAATTTTTACCTTATAGACACATTGTTAAGAAACTCAGTCAAAGTCTTTGATTGTCCCAGTGCCTCTTTTTCTTCTTCCGAAAATTCTCTTGGATAGTATTGCGTAGTAGCATTTTTGGGATATGTCCTAATATATTGAAAGAAATTGAATACCAAAAGTTAGACCAAAGACAAGCAAATATAGGTCATAACAGGGCAAAGATTTTTCTCTGTGACAATATTAGGATGTTATTTTATACTTAATTCTACATATTGAATTTTTTCTTTATCCTAGACAATTGATGTTGGCTGCCATTCTAAGTATTTGTGAGTTTCTCTTTGACATAATCAACAAGCTCTTTATTGTAAAAAAAAATATTTAGCTATCATTTTAAACTTACAGAAAAGTTGTAAGAAGGGTATAAGAAATTCCCATACATTCTTTACCCAGATTCATTAATTATTAACATTTTGTCACATTTGTGTATCATTCTTTCTTCATTTCATTAAATCAGTCTTTCTCAACCAATGCGATCCTGTTCCATCTTCTCAATCCAGGAATACTTGGTAATGTCTGGAAACAATGTTGGCTGTCACAACTGGGAAGAGCTCCTGGCATCTAGAGGGTAGAGCCCAGGGATGCTAGAGTGCATAAGGCAGCTCTCCCACAACAGAGAATTATCCAACCGGTAGTGTTGAGGTTGAGAAGCTCTGCTCTAAATATACAAAACCTGGAACAAGTTACATTTTGGCAGTAATGGCAGCACCATCTCTGGGAGAAAACTTATTGCATCCAGTCCACTCTCAGTGTTCACCTCCACCCTTGAACACAACACATTGTATTGTACCTCTGGGCTTTGTGAGTCTCACCCACTAGACTGAGTGAGCTCCTTGATCTTAGGGTGTGGGGCTGTAGAAAGATCATATGGCAAGTTCTTAAGAGAGTGCACTCTGGTGACAGGCTGCCTGGCTTTGAAGCCTGGTTCTATCACTTACTAGCTATGTGACCCTGAGCTAATTATTTAACCTCTCTGTGCCTGGCTTTTCATCCCTAAAAGAAATTCTGAAAGTCCCTAGCTCACAGTGTCATTGTAAGGATTGAATGTGTTAATAGATGCAAAGCTTTTAAAACAGTGCCTAGGACATTTTAAGTGCTCAAAAAAAATTAGGTTGTATTTAACCTGTGTTGTTGAACAAATGTCAGGAAAATGTCTCTGAGAGGCAAGTATATTAATGGAGAGTAATCAAACAGAGCGGTAAAGAGAGTTTTGTTTATACTTAATTGAACAATTCATTCTTTTTTTCCCTGCCTAGATCAGTATCCATAGCAGAAGACAGAGTGATGGAAAGAAAGAATGCTGGTGCTGGAACCAGAGACTTGGGTTCAGATCTTAGCGTCACCTTTAATTTTCTATCCCACACTAGTACCCTCCAGGTAGGATTAAGTAAGAAATTATATGGTGCCTGGTGGTTTCATCAAAGTAGCAATATGACTGAGTCACTCTTACTTTTTAAAATGTGATTTGTTTTGTTGTTTCTCAGCAGATCTATTCATTATTGCTTTAAATTATGTTCTAAACATTGAGCTTTCATTTTTAACCTCTTTTTGCCTTAGTTTCCTTATTTGTAAAATGGAGATGGTGCCTACCTCAGAGGGCAGTTGTGAGGATTAATTGAGTTGATATGTGCAAAGTATTGATTCTTAGAAGAATGCCTGGTATGTGGTAAGGACACTGTAAACATTTGCTTTCATTGTCATTACTCTTTTTTTTTTTTTTTTTTTTTTTTGTGGTACGCGGGCCTCTCACTGTTGTGGCCTCTTCCGTTGAGGAGCACAGGCTCCGGACGCGCAGGCTCAGCGGCCATGGCTCACGGGCCCAGCTGCTCCGCGGCATGTGGGATCTTCCCGGACCAGGGCACGAACCCGTATCCCCTGCATCGGCAGGCGGACTCTCAACAACTGCGCCACCAGGGAAACCCTGCCATTACTCTTTGAACCTCATCTTTGATTTTGTTTTTTTACTTCTTCCATCACAATCATATATCCCATCTTTTCCACCTAATTTCTGATCTTAGTAAGTGGTACCAGCATTCTCCCAAGTCACCTGGATTTGAACCATTTGAATTCCCTTTGATTTACTCCCCCCCACCACCCCACTTTGTGGGTCAAGACCTGCCGCTATTTCTCATCTATTCCCTCCATCTACATAGAAACAACTGTTCATCATTATCAGTCAACATTCATTGAGAGCCTCATAAATCTAGAGTCCTGTGGTTAGGGTCCCTGTTGTTGGAAGTTCACTCTCCCTTTCTGAGTCTACCTCGTGAGTCTACCTTGGCTGACTCATTCTTTTCACTTTTCTGCAACCTGGTAGAAAAATAGAAATCTCTAGTTGTCTTGACTAAGAAATTTTTCTCAAAATCTAAGTTTCTTTTGTACTAATGAATCACCTCTCTCTTTCCTGTCTTACCCTTACTTCTTGGTGTTTAATGATCTTTGATGTCCTAATTCTCTGCCAAGACTTGACTACCAGTCCTTGTCTTTCTCTTCATCTCTTTTGGTTTGGCCCGTCTGTCTTCTGCCTCCCCGGTTTCTGACCCATGTCTCGTCCTGACCCCTGGTATCTAGGTACATGTGCTCTAACTTTAACATTACATTTTCATGGTTCCTGATCCTTTGGTTCACAGAGATCTGAAAAGCATGTTTTGGTCCACTATGGTCCACACTGAGGACCCACGATTCTCCTGGTCACAGCCTCTCTCACTGTATATTTCATGGCTCTTCTCTAAACATTGAACTCAAGTCAGTGACTCTGCACATTCTTCCTTAACGTGATCATTCTCCTCCTCCTTCCCTTCCTTGGTTCCTTTTCCCCCTCCATTTAATAAATATGTGCCAGGAACTGTCCTAGGAGTTGGGGATATAGAAGTAAACAAAATAGACAAAGTTCCAGTCTATGGAGCTTCAGTTCTAAGTGGTGGTGAGGCGAAGGTGAGAGAAGAAAGACAATGCTTGGTGAGTTCAAGGAACAAGGAAGCCAGTGGGGCTGGAATGGATGAACCAGGGGAATTGTGGGAAATGAGGGTAGGGGGCAGATGGAATTTAGATCACATGACTTGTAGGTTCCTTGTAGGTTCCTTCAGGATGGGAAGCCATAGGAGGGTTTTTGTCAGTGACGTGATATGACTTGCATTTTAACAGGATTAGTCTGGCTCTTCTATGAAGAACAGAATGTAGGAGGGAAAGGATGGATGGAGAAAGCCCAGTTAGGGTGCATTCCAGTAATCCAGGCAAGAGACGATCATGGCTTGAACCAAGGTGATAGCAGTGAATATGTTTTGAAGATAGACCCAAGAAAATTCAAGGTTTGGGGTCTGAGTAATTACAAGAAGATCAGTGCCATGTACTGAGATGAGGAAGATTCAGGGAGTTTGAGGTACGAAAATAGAAAATCAAAAGTTTGTTGTTGGTCATGTTAACTTTGAAACACCTATTAGATACTTAAGGAAGCAGATGAATAAATGAGTGTAGAGTTCAGGGGAGAGACTGAGGTTGAAGGTATAGATTTGGGAGCCACCAGCAAACAGATAATAGGTAACACCACAGGAATGAATAAATTCACCCGGGGATTAAGCGTAGTTAGAGAAAACATCAAAAGGAGTTAGCTTTGGGGTCCTTTAATATTTAGAAATTGGAAGGAGAAGGATCCAGTAAAAGAGACTGAGAAGCAGCTGCCAGTGAGTTAGGAGGGGTACACTGAGTATTGCCCATAAGCCAAGAAGGAGAAATAGTCAACCATGTTAAACACTGATGAGAAGCGGAGAAAGAGGGTGTCTGAAAATGGGATTAGGCGATCAGACCACTGCAGGTCTTTGGTGACCTTGTTAAGACTAGAGTGGGCTCAAGGCAGAATGGAAGAGAAGGTGCAACTAGAGAATGTGAAAAACTGCTGTGAGGAGTTTTGTTGTTAAAAAGAAAAAGGAAAAAAAAAGCAGAGAAAGTAGCTAATAGCCAGAAAGGTTGAAACAGTTTTTTGTTTGTTGGCTTTAATGATGGGAGTTACAGCATTTTGTATTTATACATGTCTCCTCTTCACCCTCTCTTCTTGGTTTGCTGACACCACCTTACTTTACCTGGTTTAGTTACAGTAGATTCCCATTTGGCCAATCTCCTCAACTCCGGGTTTTTTTTTTCCCTCTGCACTCCAATACATACTGCCTGGCTCATCTTACTTTAATAGCTTAAATCTTGCCTCTCCCTTGCTTCAGACCTTGCCAAAATTCCCTATTGTCTGCCACAGAGAATCTGCTTGTCTCTGCTGTTCCCTCCACGCTACCCAGGCTGGTCTCCTTGTGGCCCCATGCAGACTCTGTTCATCCCACCCCCTAGATGTTCAGGTCATTTAAAAAAATCTGGGATGTTTTCCCTTCCTCTATGTCTCCAAATCATATTCAACATCTGTAGCTTATCTTTTATAGATCTAAAATTATTTCAAAATAACTTTTTTTAATCCTAAAATATATGCATAGATTAGCTAAATATGTCTTCAGATTTATACAACATTCAAAGCCGAGCTCAAATCTCCAAAGCATTCCCTCAGCAATCAATTTTACATCAATTCATTCACTGGATAAATTTTAATTAAATTACAAATTTAATTAATCACTTGTAGTCTCAAAGTGCTCAGGATCTAAGGCAGACAGGTGAGCAGATGAATAAAATATGGGTCATCAGTGCTACAATAAAGATACCTCTAAGCTGTAGTGGGAACCCAGAGGAGAGAGTGATCAGCTCTACCTGGAGTTTCTAGGAAATCACAGAGGAGGGGGTACTGAACTGGAACTTAAAGGGTGAAGAGGGGTGGGTAAGGTAGTGAAGGGCATTTTATGCAGAGGAATAGCAAGGGCAAAGGCAGGAAAACATGGGAGAGCAGGTATTCTGGGAGCTGGAAGTAGCTCATAGGCTAGAGCACAGAGGGCTTGCTTGGGAACAGGGCTGGACAGGCAGACAGTGCCTTGTCATGAAGGAAGGAGGACCTTATATGTCATCCTAACGGCTCTGGATGAGATGGGGAGACATGGAAGAGATGTGGGCAGTAGTGAAGTAAAACAATCTGATTTGGTACATAAGAATTATCACTTAGGCAGTAGAATAGACAAGTTAGAAGGCAATGGTCATATTTCAGATGAGATGACCAGGTCCCCTTCTCTGAGAGAAGTACTATAGTTATTAACAGCATTGCTCATTTTCCCACTTCATAATCTTTACAGTCTTATATACTTGTATTTCATTTTCCTAGTAAGATTGTTAAAAGGCACTGTTGCTATAATTAGATCTTGAGCTGAATTACTCTGTGGAGATCAGGCATCACTGTCAATGCATTTCTATTATACAGATCTCTCAAAGTAATCATGGATGTTGCTGGATTTTACCACAATTGCCTTTGAAAATACATATAAATTCATCGCATACTTACCATCTTGTTTGAGTACTTGTGTCCTTGATTTTGGGGACTACTTGCATGCCAACATCTCTCTCAAGTTGCTTAAGGGTAAAATTTTTATCTGGGTAGGCTGTACATTCAATATAGGCATCTTTTACGCTGGAAGCATTCTGGTCACTGAACTTAACAGGGGCACCAAATTCACTTCGTTTTCGAGAAATCATATATGTAATCTGCAACACATGTAAGCGGTACAGGAAACAATCGAGTCTCTGGAGAAAAATGATGTGTGGCCGATAACACTGGTGCTCTGCCCACATCCTCTTGGACCCCTTTGTGTACTTTCTGTGCACCTTTCCAGGTCCTTTTGCTCTCTGTCCCCACAGCCACCATCCACCTACCTCTCTTCTGCGCAGGATGCTCTAGAGCTACCAGGACCACTTTGCCTGAAGGTACAAAGAACAGGAAGTGACTGGAAGTTTATATCCAGGCCAGCAATGGACTGGTGGGAGACATATGGAAGCCCATCTCTTTTGCTTCCGTTTGGGACAACTCTGAGGTATAACTTACACTCCAGAGTTCCCTAGAGGTGCAGGCTGAAGCCTTCACTCTGCCAGACTTTTGCCTGAGAGTGCACCCTTGCAGGGCTTCTGTCTCGGTCCTGCTGCTTTCCTATTCTCTTATGGGGCCCTTTCATAATAAATCACTTGCACACGATTGCTCCTCTCAGGGGCTGATCTGGGAATGCCACTTAGTTAGTTTCCTAGGGCTGCTGTAACCACATACCACAGACTAGGTAGCTTAAAACAACAGGAATTTATTCTCTCTTGGTTGTGGAGGCTGGAAGTCTGAACTAAGGTGTTGGAGGGTTGGTTCCTTCTGAGGCGGAATCTGTTCCCTGCCTGCTCCCAGCTTCTGATGTGATGGCCAGCAATCCTAGGTGTTTCTTGGCTTGTGATACATCACTCCAATTTCTGCCTCCGTCTCCCATGGCGTCCTCCCTGTGTCTCTATGTTTTCATAGGAGCGTCTTCTTATAATGACGCCTGCCGTATTGGATAAAACTCCCCTCATTTCCTTTCTGAGGTACTGGGGTTTAGGACTTCAACTTATCTTTTGGAGGGAGACACAGTCCAGCCCATAACACCCCCCTAAGACAGTGACCATTCTTCTATCAAAAAAAGCCATATCCCTGCAGCAAACACAGCAAATCACACTGATCCCTCAGGGATACGTGTTGCTCAGCTATAGGGAGGTGACGGCTAGACATCATATTCAAGCTGCTTACCTCTTTTGTGGATTTTTTAACCGATTCTTCCTCAATTTCTTTTTCACTGCCCAGAGAAACCCATGGTTTAGAGATAGGTGGCTTATAAATATACGTATCTTCAGGAATATGCTCTTTACATTCTTCTTGCTCTTCTGGAACTTCTGGAGGCTGCAATAAAATAAATAGGATTCTAAAATATATTACCAGGGCTTCCCTGGTGGCGCAGTGGTGAAGAATCTGCCTGCCAATGCAGGGGACACAGGTTCGAGCCCTGGGCTGGGGAGATCCCACGTGTCGCGGAGCAACTAAGCCCATGCGCCACAACTACTGGGCCTGCGCTCTAGAGCCTGTGAGCCACAACTGAAGCCCGCACGCCTAGAGCCCATGCTCCACAACAAGAGAAGCCACTGCAATGAGAAGCCCGTGCACCGCAACAAAGTGTAGGCCCCGCTCACCCCAACTAGAGAAAGCCCTCGCACAGCAACAAAGACCCAACGCAGCCAAAAATAAATAAATAAAATAAATAATAATAAAAGTTTTAAAAATAATATATTAAAAAATAAAATAAAATATATTACCAGAAAAAAACCTATGGCTGCCAAAGGGAAAGGGGGGAGGAATAAATTAGGAGGTGGGATTAACATATACACACTACTGTATATAAGATAGATTACCAACAAGGACCTACTGTATAGCACAGGGAACTCTACTCAGTATTTTGTAATAACCTATAAGGGAAAAGAATCTGAAAAAGAATATATATATACATATATACACATATGTATATAAAACTGAATCACATTGCTGTACACCTGAAACTAACACAACATTGTAAATCAACTACACTTCAATTAATAAAAAAGAGATAAGTTCAGCAAATATATATACATATTACCAAATTTAGGTTATAATTACACATGTATATTTTGCAATAAACTTTGCTTTTATATAAATTTGTTAAGCTCTTATTATTTTTCTTCTTTGTTGGTTCATGCTTTTCAACTATGAGAGGGAAACTATGTAAAAAAATAAAAAGGAAGAATGACAAAAAAGAAAGAGATCAAGGGTCTATCTATCTATCTATCTATCTATCTATCTATATATATATATAAAGAAGATGAAAGAATCAAGAGGGGAGAGGAAAAAAAGGAAAAGATGTGTGGTAAGAAAAAAGCATTTACTGTATGCCTTTAAGAATATGGAATGCTAAAACCTGATAAAATATAAAACTAATTTTCTCTGATTTAATGAAATGTTTTTCTGATGACAGGATTATATGTATGAATAAATATGATATCCATTAAATTATAAAGAGCAAATGTTTTTTAAACCAAGATGTCCACAAGAAGATATACAGACAGATAAAGATATAGATACAGGTACATATATAGATATATAGATGTTCACTGCTACTTTATTCATAATAGTGAAAAAATGGGCAACCAAATGAATATCAATAGGGAAAAGGGTTGATACATTTTGGTATAGTCAGAAGATAAAAATCTCATAAAACAGTTGCAATGAACAAACTCAATCTACATGTATATGATTTTAAACATATCAACATGAATAGATCCTAGAATTTTACAATTTGGTGAAAAACAAAAGTTGCAAAACAAGTTGTATAATATAATTTTATATAAAATTTAAATGAATAAAACAATAAAATGTATTATTTGTGGAGCATACATGCATGGTAACAGTATGAAACCATGGACAGAAGACTATATAACAACCTTAGAATAATAGTTCCTTATAGAGAGAAGTTAGAAAAATTGAATTAAGGAGGATGTAAGAGGCAGTGAAACATTATCTCTTATATTTTCTTTCCTTTCAAAAGAATTTGAAGTAAATATGATAAAATATTGACATTTGTTAATTCTGAGTGGTGACTGTATAGATATTTGTTTCATCATCTGTGCTTTTCTATACACTTGAAATATTTCACCATAATAAAAAAATTAAAACACAGAATAAAGCAATCATAAAAATAAAACTGAAAATATTAAGGCTAACTGAGAAATTATTTCAAATGTAAAAAGTGTTCGATATTTTAAAATTCTACGGCTTTCCTTTATTTTTCTTGCTTATTGGACAACCACACAAACCCCTCTGTCTCCCTCAGTTTGACCAAACCTCCCCATGAGGATGCCAGACCGGAAGGCAAGTGTCAGAAACCTGTTGCCTTTCATGACCACTTTGAACGCAACATCCCGAAGGTGAACTGACTTCCTTTCCTTGGAAACTACCATTCTTTTATATTCTGCTTATCTTTGACACCCTGTTCCCCTCAATTGCCCATTGACCAAGTTGTCCTTTAAAAATTTTGCTTTTAAATAATCATAGCAAAAATTTATGGAGCACTTAGCTTTGTGCCAGGCACTATACAAAGGGCTTTACCTGCATCAGCCCATTTAATCTTCACAACAGCCCTATTGGTGCCACCGTTTTGCAGATGAGAGGTTCAGTAGCTTACCCAAAGTCATGGTGATGGCAAGAGAAGAAGCAGGAATGTGGGCCAAAGAATGGCCGAGAGCAGTGGTACTCCAGATTTGTTGTTTCCAGTCCCACTGGGTAAATGAAGGGCAAATAAGTAGAGTATCTGCTACCCTGAGTTGTCTGAGTTAGCTCACCCTTAGCCCACCTACTCTAGGCCCCGGAATCAGAGCTGAACAAGAATAATCATGACCATGTCTGGGGTTCCCCCAGAGGTACTGCTTCCTTCTGACAATCAACAGATTGCTTAGGGTGTGCTTACATTTAAATAGTTTTCCTTGCCCTCTTCAGTTCCAATAAGATAAAAGTTAAGTCCATATTTGAAGTCTTTGTCGTAAACAAGGAGAAGCTCATCTCCAGGATATTCCTACAAAAATATAATCAAAAAAGAAGGTTAATGTTCAGTAGTCATTCAGTTTATTCAGATTTGACACAAATTAATATTTCTTTAATCAATCATAGAAGATAACCATAGTGCTAACCTATGGTTAATAACCCCAAATTGCAAAGTTATTTTATTAACTTACAAATGCTCTTAAAACACAATCCGTCCAGGGAAACTTACCATGCAATTTTATTTCTAACAGGAAAAAAAGGAAGCATTCCTTTTATTTGGTATTGTGCTCTGTAGCATGTTTGTGGACAAATCAGGACTAAAATTATGAATTAAACAATTAAAGCAGTATGGGAAAATAAGGGTAGGTTCCCTTTCTAGCTAAAATTGGGCAAGGATGAGCTTTTCTGGGTGTGGAGTAAGACAAAATGTCACAGATAGGAGTTCGCTTTTCACAAAAGGTCATCAAGAAGGATTCCCAAGGAGGGATGGGCAAGCTAGCATTTGCCCAAAGTAATGGGAAATGCCAGATTTGAACTCAGAAATCTCTCCAACTTTTGTGATTATGTATCAGGAACCTCTTGAGGTAGGACTGAAAAATAAAGAGGGATACTGTACTTACCTGAATAATTTTTTTGACTGGGTAGAAATCAGATACTGCAGCTCTGTTTTCAAAGTCTGAAAAAATATCTTCTTTTCTGATAAGTTTATAAGGTTGTTCATCTGTGACATCTTCATCTATTCTGCAGTTAAATATCTCCTGGGTCTTGTTAGTTAACACTAAAGGATAAATTTCTGGATGACCTGGGAAAGGCAAAGTGGAATTTGGACATTAAATATAACCATTTAAAATATTAACACTAGGAAACATGCAATTGTTTGCTTTAAATAATTGCCTTGGTTAAAATTTTAAAAGACTTTAAAATCATTGTTCATATTTTTAAAGTAAGTTTATCCATTATAAAAAATGTCAACAAATGAACTTATTTACAAAACAGAAACAGACTCACAGACTTAGGAAACAAACGTATCGTTACAAAAGGGGAAATGTGGCAGCAGGGAGGGATAAACTGGGAGTTTGGAATTGACATATACACACTACTATACTTAAAATAGATAACCAACAAGGACCTACTGTATAGCACAGGGAACTGTGCTCAATATTCTATAATAACCTCAATGGGAAAAAAATCTGAAGAAGAATAGATATATGTATAACTGAATCACTTTGCTGTACACCTGAAACTAACACAGCATTGTAAATCAATTATACTCCAATATAAAATAAAATTTTTTTAATGTCAAAAAGATAAAAAGATGAAAATAACAATTCCCCATAATTCTATCTCTCAAGAGAGAACCTCTATTAATCGTTTGCTCTATTTCCTTCCAGTCACTCCATATATAGTATGTTAAATGAAATTCTAAATCCTGCCTTTCATACTTACTATTATGTCACTAGAATTTTACTATGACATTATATAATTTTTCTAACGCATCATTTTAAATTAATGTAATTCTATAGCATAATTTTTAACTATTCTGTTGTTGGTAAGCATTACATTTTTTCTCATTTGTTTCTAGTGATTATAAATAACTCTACAAACAAATATATAGTTTATAAACTTTTATTACATTTCAAATTATTTTCTTAGGTTTAAAAAAATTTTTTTGTTTGTGGTTTAACATTATATTTTAAATCTGAAAGAAGACAAAGGTCAAATTCTCAAAACTAATACTTAAGATCTAATGAATAACAAAAGTATAAGAACCAAGACAGTTATATATGATGAGAATGTACAGAAATGGCCTGAATGACAGTTGAAATAGTAGTTCATATTTTTTTTCAGTTATACATATACATGTATCTGTTCTTTTTCAAATTATTTTCCCAGGATAGGTTTTAAAAGTGAAATTATTGGCTCAAAGGTATTATCACCACCTTAGGCTCTATCAAACCTGTATTGCTCTCCTAAAACACCTCCTCCCTCACCCTGCTCTCTCTCACCAGGTGACCCTGCTTCCTCTCACAGAGGATTCTGTGTCTGTACAGCAAAGAATCCTGAGGTCCCGCAGCCCTGCCCACCAGCTCATCAGCACAGGCCCCGTCTTTCTGCCCTTCCCTCCAGTTCGAAGACCTGCCTGCCCCTCTCCACCCTTCTCAGCCCATCAACTCTTCCTCTCCCGTCAACCTTTCCTACCTCAGCATGTTTGATTTGCTCAATGGTCTCCCATTTTAAAGAAACCTTCCCTTGACCCTAGATAGGTACCTCTGCTCCCTAGGGCTCTTTTTCAGTCAAACTTGTTATTCAGTTCTTCACACTTTTTAAAAAAAATTAATTTATTTTATTTATTTATTTTTGCCTGCGTTGGATCTTCGTTGCTGCGCGCGGGCTTTCTCTAGTTGCGGCGAGCGGGGGCTACTCTTCATTGCGGTGCGCGGGCTTCTCATTGCGGTGGCTTCTCTTGCTGAGGAGCACGGCCTCTAGGGCGAGCGGGCTTCAGTAGTTGTGGTGCATGAGCTTAGTGGCTCCGCGGCACGTGGGATCATTCTGGACCAGATCTCGAACCCGTGTCCCCTGCATTGCCAGGCGGATTCTTTTTTTTTGTGGTACGCGGGCCTCTCACTGTTGTGGCCTCTCCCGTTGCGGAGCACAGGCTTCGGACGCGCAGGCTCAGCGGCCATGGCTCACGGACCCAGCCGCTCCGTGGCATGTGGGATCTTCCTGGACCGGGGCACGAACCCGTGTGCCCTGCATCGGCAGGTGGACTCTCAACCACTGCACCACCAGGGAAGCCCTGCCAGGTGGATTCTTAATCACTGCGCCACCAGGGAAGCCCTAGTTCTTCACACTTTTAAGCTACTGACTTTCCAATTAGGTTGTATTAGTAAACCTGGAACTGGGGAGGAAGGTGAGGTAGGGAATCCCTCTTCCCTCCTCTGGTTCCCCAGTCCCAGAATTGCCCTCAAAAGAGGAGGGAGGGGAGGTTCAACAGGCTTCCATTCCTGTTCGTCCTGTCCCTTTGCCCCCCACCCCAGGTCAGTCCTGGGCAGCAGCAAGCCCTGGGACAGCAGATGGAAGAAGACAAGGTATCGTTTTGCCTCAGTCTTCTCTCTCTCGACCCTACTTCTCATTTTCTTATCCTTTTTTATCACCATCAGCTTCTACCACCCCAGGTTCAGTTCTGCATTTATCCCCAGAACTCCCTCCCCCAACTCTATGCTCCAGGGTCCCCAGAACCCACTCGCATCCTCTCCAGGCCCCCCACACCTGGATGTCCCAACGTCCTCCCTCCCACTGCTCAACAGGTGCGTCATCGAGGGGAAAAGTGCATGCAGCCTCTCAAGTAGGAATTTTGAGCTTATTTTCCCACAGAAACATTGACCCCTCACCCTGGAAGCTCTATGATATGATTATTCAGGTGATTACTAGTGACTCTATGCATAACACTGATTATGTATGGAAATATATTCCAAATTGCAATCAGTTGGCATAATAAACAAACATTTGGAATACAAGCGGTTCATAAATTAGGGACAAATTGCCCATTTTTATCTCTCCTTAAAATATTAACCCTAACACCTGCATGTAGAGGATGCTCAAAGGCAACTGTTTTTTTTTGTTGTTGTTGTTTGTTTGTTTGCATCAGATCATATTTATTGTGGGGTTAGGGGTGGGGATCTTGGGGTTAGAGTGCAGCAACTGTGGCTGGTGGGATAAGCCGCTCTCGATGTGCCTGCGGGAGCTGTCCGGGTGTCAGGGACGGGATGGTCCAGGGCCAGAGGGCACGCAGGATCCCGGGGGTGCTTATGACAGGAGGCAGTGTGCTGGCGTCTGGGATGCAGGTCTCCAGAGCTTCACACACAGTAGGCCCCCAGCACGTCCTCTGGGGGGACCTCAGGGCCCAGATCCTGGTTGCTGGTGAGGCGGAGGTGACGAGGCAGGGCAGTCACAGCCTCGGGGTCTGCCTCAAAACAGCTGTTGACTTGATTCACAGGCAAGTTATCCTTTAAAATCACACTGCCAGCCGTAATTTGTAGTGTCCGATGCATAACAGCCCTTGGAGTTTTGTCTTGGAAAACCACTAGGTGGAACTGTGAGACCCACACTGAGCTGAAGCCAAAAAGGAGGTGGCCGCCCTTCATAAACAGAGGTGCTCACAAAGACCAGAAAGCTTCCTACCCTCCACGAAACTGGAAGGACACTGACAAAGATGGTGTTCTATGTCACCTGCTCCCACTAAACATACTTCAAATCCTACTGGCTGGATATTTGTCAAAAAAATAATACTTTTACACTAATTGGGCTTTTTCAAGGCAACTTTAATAGAGGATCTAACATTCCTTTATCTAGGAGTTAGCAGTAGTAGTAGCCTGTTTCTGGCTGGGGTCAGGAATCGGTAATAACTGCAGGCAACTAGTAGCCTATAGACTACACAGAACGCCTAGAGTCTAGTACCTCCGTGCCCTACCTGAACAATGGTCAAACTAAATAGAGCAAGGCCTGACGCTACTGGCCACCCCAAGGGTCTCTGGCTAAATTCAGTGTAAGAATTGTTGTTATTTAGGCTTTGAGGCCTGCACTGAAGATAGCACTGTAGGTATATAACAATGAGGCTCTGGTGATTAGCGATGAGATGGGCTCTGGGCTCAGTTGTGCCTCCAGCAGAGTGGTCCAGGAGGGTGAGAAAGATGTTGGAGCAGAGGAGAAGGGCTGCAGGGCCTCCTGAAGCTTACAGAGGTCAGGAGTGCCTGCCATGAGTGCAAGACCTACTGGATAGGGGGCCAGGCCAGTGCAGTAAGTGAATAACAGTGTGAGTAAATAACAGCATGTTAAATATAGTAGCTTCTGTGAAGCACCTACTGCCAGACGCTATTCTAAGCACATTACATGGATTATTAATTCATTTACTCTTCATAACAACATTCAGACGCCGCTCCTGTAATTGTCTCCTTTTTTTTTTTTGCGGTACGCGGGCCTCTCACTCTTGTAGCCTCTCCCGTTGCGGAGCACAGGCTCCGGAGGCGCAGGCTCAGCAGCCATGACTCACGGGCCCAGCCGCTCCGCGGCATGTGGGATCTTCCCGGACCGGGGCACGAACCCGTGTCCCCTGCATCGGCAGGCGGACTCCCAACCACTGCGCCACCAGGAAGGCCCTGTCTCCATTTTTTGGCTGAGAAAACTGAGGCCCACAGAGTCCAAGTAAGGTATCCAAGGTTGGGGGCTGGGAGTTAGAAATACGGGAGCTAGGATCCAAACCAAGGTCCCTGCACTGTAACTAGCAGGCCACACTTTCTCTCAAAAGTGTGAACACAGGGTGAACACAGGGCTTCCCTGGTGGCGCAGTGGTTGAGAGTCCGCCTGCCGATGCAGGGGACACGGGTTCGTGCCCCGGTCCGGGAAGATCCCACATGCCGCGGAGCGGCTGGGCCCGTGAGCCATGGCCGCTGAGCCTGCGCGTCCGGAGCCTGTGCTCCGCAACGGGAGAGGCCACAACAGTGAGAGGCCCGCGTACCGCAAAAAAAAAAAAACGTGAACACAGCAGAGGACAGGAGATGGTCCTCCTCCACCTTCACAGATAGTCAGGGAGGTAAGAGAGATACACTGTATAGGATGCAGTGAATGACAGTTATTCACTTGGTAGAGCAGGAACCAAAGACAGACTCAAGCTCCACACAACTAACTAGCTCGGAATCTTGCTGTGCGCGCAAGGAAGAGGCCGGTGCAATATAAATCATAGGTCACACATCAGTTGTCCTGCATATTGAACCAGAGTATGTAAATAAGCCCCGTGCATTTCATCTTTTAGCATTTTGGTTGTTGTTTACTTTAAAAAAAAAAGTTTTATTGAGATATAATTGATAAATAATAAACTGTATATATTTAAAGTGTACAATTTGATAAACATATGCATTTACCCATGAAACCATCATCACAATAGAGATGAAGAACAAATCTATAATCCCCAAAAGTTTCCTCCTGCCCCTTCTCCCAGCACCCCTCCTCACTCCCAGGTAACCACTGCTCTGCTTTCTATTGCTATAGATAAGTAGTTTGTTTTTTATGGAATAGTTATAAAACTCACGTCTCTGGGCATCTCTTTCCTCATCTGAGGAATGAAGTAGTGATACCTACCGCATGAGCTTGTGGCAGAAGTTAAATTAGGTAGTCCATGCACATTTCCTTAAAAATTGCACAACACTTTTTGTTTGTTTGTCTTCTTTTGCTCAGCACAATTATTTTGAGATTCACTCATGTTGCTGCACGTAGCAGTAGCTCATTCCTTTATATTTCTGACTAGTATTTCATAAAAGAAAAAATGAATTAGGCAAAGATTTCTTAAGAGTTACAGTTTGGGGTGTTGTATCTCAGAAATCTTTGCTAATCCAAGGTTACAAAAATTTTTCTCCTATGTTTTCTTCTAGAAGTTTTACAATATTTGGTTTTATATTTAGGTCTATGATCCATTTTGAGATAATATTCGTATATAATGTGCGATATGGATTGAGGTTCACTTTTTTGCATGTAAATATCCAACTGTTCCAGCATCATTTGTTGAAAAGACTATCTCTTCTCCACTGAACTGCCTTTGTACTTACTTTTGTTGAAAATCAATCGACCATATATACGTGAATATAGTTTTGGACTCCTTATTCTCATTCACTGATCTATTTCTCTATCTTTTTTTTTGGCCGTGCCGTGCAGCTTGTGGGATCTTAGTACCCTGACCAGGGAATGAACCCGGGCCCTTGGCCGTGAAAGTGCGGAGTCCTAACCACTGGACCGCAGGGGAATTCCCTATTTCTCTATCTTTATAGTATTTTGTTTTTATACTAACAACAGTAAAATGCAAACCTTCTTTGAGACAGCCCTCTGTAAGGAAATGTGCAGGTACTACCTAATTTAACTTCTGCAACAAGCTCATGAGGTAGGTATCACTACCTCATCCTTCAGATGAGGAAGCAGAGGCCCAGAGAGGTGAAGTTGTTTGTGGTCACACAGTCATTAAGTGGCAGAATTATGATTCAAACCACATCTGTTTAATTCCAAAAACTGTGCTATTAACCACTTGTGGTAAACAGAATAATGTCCCCCCAAAGATATCCATGTCCTAATTTCTGAAACCTGTGAATATGTTGCCTTACATGCCAAAAGGGACTTGCAGGTGTGATTAAGTTCAGGATCTTGAGATGGGAAGATTACTGGGCTCCTGAGATGGGTCCAATGTAATCACAAGGGTCCTTATAAGAGAAAGGCAGGAGGGTCAATGCCAAGGAAGGACATGTGACACGGAGGCAGAGGTCTACGCCGGAGAAAGATTAGAAGATGCTATGCTGCTGGCTTTGAAGACAGAGGAAGGGGCCAAGAGTCAATGGACACAGGGAGCCATTAGGTGAAAAAGGTAAAAAAACAGATTATCCCTTCCGAGCCTCCAGAAGGAACCAGCACTGCCAACACCTTGACTTTACCCCAGTGAAAGTAATTTCAGACTCCTGATTTCTAAAATTGTATGATAATAAATTTGTGGTAATTTGTTATAGCAGCAATAGACCATTAATACACCACAGATACTCTAACCTGTATTAAAGTGTGACTTATAATTTGGGTAAATTATTTAACTTTTGGGAGTCACAGCACCTCCATCTTGTAATGGCCACAGCAATGTTACTTTCTAGAGCTGAAGGGATGAGAGGAGTATGCCGGGCACAAAGCTGTTGCTCCATAAATGTTAACTACATGTAAAAATCATACCTCTTCTCTAGAAACCTCCAGACGTTGCCTTAATTAGGAGACAGTTTTTAGCTAGTCTATTGCTCCCTTGGTTCCTTGGTAGGAAAGGGAAACCTAGTCCCCTGCAGCATAACAGCCACAAGTCCTGAGTGACAGCTGACAATGTCAGACCCCACATCAAGGAAGTCAGAGGGTCCTGGTGTTGCCTGAGGGGAGTCTGGGAGTAGAGAGAGAGGCTGTAAAATAAGGGGATGCTAAGTCAAAACCTACCCTCAAGTCTCACTACAAAGTGCTAAGATTTCTTTCTCTTTTTTTTTTTCTCCTTAAAGAAACATACTCACATCTATTTTTCAGCCCATTTACTTTCAGCTGAAACCTCTCCACCATGCCCCATTCTCAGGTCCATGGATTTAATTACCAGTTAATTATTTAGTCAGGAAATATTTACTACGCAGCTACTATGTGAAAAGCATGGTGCTAGTGCCAGGGTATACAATCTAGAGGGGGAGACAGACATTAAATAGATAAATACACTCAGAAATACATAAGGACATAAGGTGACAAGTGCTATCTAGGAGAAAACAGGGTGAGAGATAGAACATAGAACTAAGGAGGGTGGTAGTGCTGGTGGTCTGTCTAAACAGGAAGAACAGGGAAAGCAATTCATTCATTTATTCAATCAATCAATCAACAAATATTTATTGAGTGCTTATTCTGTATCAAGATAGGCATTGGGGTAGAGGGGTGAACAAGAGTTTCTGTTCCCCTGAAGCTTGTGTGTGTGAAAAAAAGAGAGAGAGAAAGAAAGAGAGAGAGCGCACACACAAGGGAGGGCCAGCATGGGTATGTATGTAAACAGCTACGTGTTATAAATGCATAAACAAATAAATATGCTCCATCCTCATTCATAAATTTTATATTTGCAAATTCACTTGCTAAAATGTATTTGTAATCCCAAGATCGATAGTTGTGGCACTTTCACGTTCATTAGTGGGCATGCTTAAAGTGACAAAAAATGTGAATTGCCTGATGTGCACATTGCCAGGTAAGGTCAAACAAGATGATGCTCTACCATCTTCCATGTGCTCTCATACTGCAAACAGTGTCTTTCCACTGTCTATATAGTACCACATTTTTCACATTTTTGTGCTTTGTATTGGTGATTTGCCTATTTAAAATGGTCCCCAAGCTTACTGCTAAAGTGCTCTCTAGTGTTCCTAAGTGCAAGAAGGCTGTGATATGTTTTACAAGAAAACATGTGTATTAGATAAGCATCAGTCAGGCATGAATTATAGTGCTGTTGGCTGTGAGTTCAATGTTAATGAATCAGCAATATATATTAAATAAGTCATCTTTAAAGAGAAACACACATAAAACAAGGTTATGTATTAATTGGTTAATGAAATGTTGTGACCAGAGGCTTGGAGGAACCTAATCCTGTATTTTCCCTAGGAGCAATGGTTCAGTATCTGCTAATTCAGCGTTTGCAGCAACTGTATAGAACTTCCATGAATAATGAGAATTGACTGTACTTTAACTTCAGAATTATAAGTGCTATGAAGGCAATAAAATAGGGTACTAGGTGAAAGAAATGCCTTCAAGGAAGGCCTCTTGCAGAGATTAGATTGGAGTCTGCATCTGAATGATGAGAAGGAGGTAGGTGGATGGAAGGCTTATCCAGGCATTGGGAACAGCAAGAGCAAAGGTCCTGAGGCAGGAACAAATTCACTATGTTTTGTGCTAAGTAAGGCTGATGAGCTGTAGATGGAGGTGAAGGATAGAGAGACAAGGTCAGAGAGGAAGGTGGAGCCAGGACCACTATAAGGACAAAGAAAAGCCATGGGAGAGATTAAGCAGGAAAGAGGCAAGTCAGAGGGTTTCTGTGTGCAGAATGCATTGAAGGAGGCTGAGTGGAAGCAGGGATACTGGTTAGGGATTAAGGATCTAATCTAAGTGAGGGATGTGGAGGCTAAGGTTGCTGATGTGGAGATTATGTGAATTGAATGGGTTTGAGATATGTTTTAGGTGTTGAATTGACAGGACTTGGTATGGTTTAGATGCAAGTGAGGAGGTGTTGACGGGAAGAAAGGGGTCAAAGATAACTCCCAAGTTTCTGGGTGGTGCATTCATTAAACATTTGTTGGGCAGCACACCCAGTTCCAATGCTATTTATTGTTAGCTAACATCCTCCCACCACCTCCCTGCCTTCACACACCACACCTGCAACCCCTTTGCTCCCTTGGCCTGGCCACCATCATCTCTTTCCTAGATTGTTGCAATAGCTTCCTAACTAGTCTCTGCCTCTGTCTTTGCCCCTGCAATTCCCAAAAGAGTAGCCAGGGTGGCCCTTTAAAAACATAAGTCAGTTGTTTTTGGATAGAATGTCCTATAAATATCAATTAAGTCCACCTTGTTTAATGTATCATTTAAAGCTTGTGGTTCCTTATTTATTTTCATTTTGGATGATCTGTCCATTGGTGAAAATGGGGTGTTAAAGTCCCCTACTATGATTGTGTTACTGTCGATTTCCCCTTTTCTGGCTGTTAGTATTTGCCTTATGTATTGAGGTGCTCCTATGTTGGGTGCATAAATAGTTACAATTGTTATATCTTTTTCTTGGATTGATCCCTTGATCATTATGTAGTGTCCTTCTTTGTCTCTTGTAATAGTCCTTGTTTTAAAGTCTATTTTGTTTGATATGAGAATTGCTACTCCAGCTTTCTTTTGATTTCCATTTGTATGGAGTATCTTTTTCCATCCCCTCACTTTCAGTCTGTGTGTGTCCCTAGGTCTGAAGTGGGTCTCTTGTAGACAGCATATATACGGGTCTTGTCTTTGTATCCATTCAGCCAGTCTATGTCTTTTGGTTGGAGCATTTAATCCATTTACATTTAAGGTAATTATTGATATGTATGTTTCTATTACCATTTTCTTAGCTGTTTTGGGTTTGTTATTATAGGTCTTCTCCTTCTCTTGTGTTTCTTGCCTAGAGAAGTTCCTTTAGCATTTGTTGTAAAGCTGGTTTGGTGGTGCTGAATTCTCTTAGCGTTTGCTTGTCTGTAAAGGTTTTAATTTCTTCATGAAATCTGAATGAGATCCTTGAAAGAAATTAAAGATGATACAATAGATGGAGAGATATACTATGTTCTTGGATTGGAAGAATCGACATTGTGAAAATGCCTATACTACTCAAAGCAATCTACAGATTCAACGCAATCCCTATCAAACTACCACTGGCATTTTTCACAGAACTAGAACAAAAAAAAATCACAGTTTGTATGGAAATACAAAGGACCCCAAATAGCCAAAGCAAACTTGAGAAAGAAAAACAGAGCTGGAGGAATCAGGCCCCCTGTCTTCAGACTATACCACAAAGGTACAGTAATCAAGACAGTATGGTACTGGCACAAAAACAGAAATATAGATCAATGGAACAGGATAGAAAGCCCAGAGACAAACCCATGCATATATGTTCACCTTATCTTTGATAAAGGAGGCAAGAATATACAGTGGAGAAAAGACAGCCTGTTCAATAAGTGGTGCTGGGAAAACTGGCCAGCTACATGTAAAAGAATGAAATTAGAACATTCCCTAACACCATACACAAAAATAAACTCAAAATGGATTAAAGACCTAAATGTAAGGTCAGACACTATAAAACTCTTAGAGGAAAACATAGGCAGAACACTCTATGACATAAATCACAGCAAGATCCTTTTTGACCCACCTCCTAGAGAGATGGAAATAAAAACAAAAATAAACAAATGGGACCTAATGAAGCTTAAAAGCTTTTGCACAGCAAAGGAAACCATAAATAAGATGAAAAGATAACCCTCAGAATGGGAGAAAATATTTGCAAATGAAGCAACTGACAAAGGATTAATTTCCAAAATTTACAGGCAGCTCATGCAGCTCAATATCAAACAAACAAACAACCCAATCCAAAAATGGGCAGAAGACCTAAATAGACATTTCCCCAAAGAAGATATAGAGATTGCCAACAAACACATGAAAGAATGCTCAACATCATTAATCATTAGAGAAATGCAAATCAAAACTACAATGAAATATCATCTCACACTGGTCAGAATGGCCATCATCAAAAAATCTACAAACAATAAATGCTGGAGACAGTGTGGAGAAAAGGGAACCCTCTTGCAGTGTTGGTGGGAATGTAAATTGATTCAACCACTATGGAGAACAGTATGGAGGTTCCTTAAAAAACTAAAAATAGAACTACCATATGACCCAGCAATCCCACTACTGGGCATATACCCTGAGAAAACCATAATTGAAAAAGAGTCATGTACCACAATGTTCATTGCAGCTCTATTTACAATAGCCAGGACATGGAAGCAACCTAAGTGTCCATCGACAGATGAATGGATAAAGAAGACGTGGCACATATATATAATGGAATATTACTCTGCCATAAAAAGAAACGAAATTGAGTTATTTTTAGCGAGGTGGATGTACCTAGAGTCTGTCATACAGAGTGAAGTAAGTCAGAAAGAGAAAAACAAATACCGTATGCTAACACATATATATGGAATCTAAAAAAAGCGGTCATGAAGAACCTAGGGGCAAGATGGGAATAAAGACACAGACCTACTAGAGAGTGGACTTGAGGATATGGGGAGGGGGAAGGGTAAGCTGGGACAAAGTGAGAGCGTGGCATGGACATATATACACTACCAAACGTAAAATAGATAGCTAGTGGGAAGCAGCCGCATAGCACAGGGAGATCAGCTCGGTGCTTTGTGACCACCTAGAGGGGTGGGATAGGGAGGGTGGGAGGGAGACACAAGAGGGAAGAGATATGGGGACATATGTATATGTATAACTGATTCACTTTGTTATAAAGCAGAAACTAACACACCATTGTAAAGCAATTATACTCCAATAAAGATGTTAAATAAATTAAAAAAAAAGTAAGTCAGATCATGTTACCTCTCTGCTTAAATACCAACAGCTCCCCATCCTAAAAGCCAAAATCTTTACAATGACCAGCAAGGCTTTTAGAGATTCTTCCTCCCCACCCTCACTGTTTCCCCTCTGTTTCTAAATATGAAGTGTATCATCTAAGGCAACTCTGAGAAAAAGTTTCAACAACAACAACAAAAATAAAAGTTGTTGGAATAAGATTATATAACCTCTAAATGTAGGAACCATATTAGTTCGGTTGTTTAAGTTCTAGTTTATTTGCTTAAAAATCAGCCTCTTTCCTTGAAATAGCGGAACCCCACCGTAGCGTACAGATAAATATTGCCCATGATCAGAGTTTGAAAAATACTATTATAATAAAAGTAATGACTTGCTGACAACACCCTTTACAGTTATAAAAGGTCTCTCAATAATCATACAATGTTGGATTTTTAAGGGACTGCTTGGTCCAAGTCTATTTCTCAGTTTGAAATTCTCTCTTCCACTCTTGCTTTTTATTTTTTCTTTAAAAAATTTATTTTATATTCCAAATGACATGATGTAACTTTAGTCCATGCACATTTTGATCAATCATTTCAATCTGTAATATTCTCCCTTGCTTATTGCATATTAAAATGTTGTAGAACGGGGGACGTAAATTCTAAATTGTATTTCCACTTACCCATGCTCTCCATATTCACAGGTTCTGCTTCTTCACTAACTAGAATATAATAAAATGATGTCAAATTTACATTTTTGAGTCGAATATGTATCTTAGTTTACTACAATCTTCTACCAAGGCTTAAAACATAAAACATAAGGCAAATACACAGTGAAGACTTAAGCTATTTTGTGAATAATTAAATAGAAACTGAATAATTGTCTTTCTTACAGAATTATCTCATAGTGATATATTTGCTATGACATTTATTATATGACATTTAATTGATATTGTAATGAAATGAATAAAAATAATAATAAATCCCCGTGTTTTGAATTCCACTTGTGTTTGACTTTATGACAGCAAAAACATTTATTTGAGACATAAAACCATGATCGTTTTGGCTGCTAATATACATACGAATACTAAATCCATAAAAATCCCATTGATGAAAAAGCAGTCCTACCAGGTAACGTTATTTTGGTTTTGCCACGTTTTGAGCGCTTTTGTTTTTGACGTTTTGGAGCCATGGCTCTAACTTAGGCTGCATAAAGAGAGAATATCATTAGTAAATTCTGGTTTACAGTTCCAAATAGTAAGCATTATCATTTAGTAAACATAAGAATATGTTTTCTAAGTTTTGCCCTCAGCTAAATCAACATGTATCTTCACAGAATGGGTGTTCTGTGACCACAGGTTTATTGCAACAACAATCTTCCTAATGAGATCTTGCCATTCCAGCAGAGCCATTCAACTGAAGCACAAGGAGGTGACCTGCCAACACTTCAAGGTTTCCGCCACAGGCCCTGCCATGGAACCACAAGAGAGGATACTGGATCCCCTGCCTCTTGCTCCTGTTTCCATTTCAGGGAGCTGTTTTGCACTGTCCTGTGCCTAGCTCCCTGTCAGGTGACCCAGCTAAAAACACAGGCTTAAAGTCCATGGGCAGACACAGACTCACCATGTGCACATACATACATTTAAATGACATAATTTAAATAGTACTTTTGTCCTAGCATATGTACATGTAACCACTGTGTCCTAATTTGCACTGTCAGAGAATACCTCCAAAGGTTTGCTATGGAATTACTCATCAATTCTGACAGGACATAGTATGGCCAAGATCACTGCCGTGACACTAAATCCTTGTCATCTCCTCAATGCTCACCTGTGTCCCATCTTGTTAAATGATTAGGAGTGTGATTTCAGGAGTCTGACCAGCAGGGTTTAAAAACAGACTCTACTTTTATTTAATATACATTTTTTTAAATTGGGGTATGGTGGTTTTACAATGTTGTGTTAGTTTCTGCTGTACAATGAAGTGAATCAACTATATGTATACATATATCCCCATATCCCCTCCCTCTTGGACCTCCCTCCCACGCTCCACCCCCCCAACCCACCCACCTAGATCACCAGAGCACCAAGCTGACCTCCCTGTGCTATACAGCAGGTTCCCACTAGCTATGTATTTTACACATAGTAGCGTATATACGTCAATCCTAATCTCTCAATTCATCCCCCTCCCCCTCCCGCTCTGTGTCCACACATTCATTTTCTATGTCTGCATCTCCATTCCTGCTCTGCAAATTGGTTTATCTGTATCATTTTTCTAGATTCCACATATATGTTTTAATATATTTGTTTTCTCTTTCTGACTTACTTCACTATGTATAACAGGCTCTAGGTCCATCCACATCTCTACAAATGACCCAATTTCATTCCTTTTCATGGCTGAGTAATATTCCATTGTATATATGTACCACATCTTCTTTATCCATTCATCTGTCGATGGACATTTAGGTTGCTTCCATGTCCTGGCTATTGTAAACAGTGCTGCAATTAACACTGGGGTACATGTGTCTTTTTGAATTATGGTTTTCTCAGGGTATATGCCCAGAAGTGGGATTGCTGGGTCATATGGTAGTTCTATTTGTAGTTTTTTAAGGAAACTCCGTATTGTTCTCCACAGTGGCTGTATCAATTTACATTCCCACCAACAGTGCAAGAGGGTTCCCTTTCTCCACATCCTCTCCAGCATTTATTGTGTGTAGATTTTTTGATGGCCATTCTGACCCGTGTGAGGTGATATCTCATTGTAGTTTTGATTTGCATTTCTCTAATCATTAGTGATGCTGAGCATCTTTTCATGTGCCTCTTGGCCATCTGTATGTCTTCTTTGGAGAAGTGTTTATTTAGGTCCTCTGCCCATTTTCTGATCGGGTTGTTTTTTTGGATATTGAGCTGCATGAGCTAAAAACAGACTCTACTTTTTACCAGCTTAGTGACCCTAGGCAAATTATTTACCTTCTAAGCCTCAGTGGATTCATCTGTCTAATGGGGATAATAATAAAACCTACCTCACAGGGTAGGGTGTTAGGAATTGAGAAAAATTTGCATCATCAACTCAGTCATCTGAGACTGGTTTGCCTCATTATAATAAGCCAACCCCAGGTAGAATATTATTTCATAGCCCACAGTCAAAATATCACACGTATTGCTTTATACCTAGTCCTTTGATTACTAAATCTTGACTAAAGTGTGGGTGCGTGTGTCTGTGTATATACACTTTTCCCTTCAGATTTTTCACATGTATTTTTTCAAATGGCAATAATGATTTTAGTAATAATATTCTCGTGTTTATTGAATACTGCTATGTGCCTGGCACAGCTCTAACTACTTTACCTGCATTCTTTATTTAATTTTAACCACTCTTTTAGATAGGCATTTTATTAATACTATGATATTCATGCTCATTTTATGATGTGAAAACAGAGGACCCAAGAGGTCAGGTAACTTGCCTGAGGGTATGTGCAAACTGCGGATGGTGGAGTCAGGGTGTGATCCCAAGCAGTCTGGTTCCAGTGTCCATGCTCTTAACCTTTGTATGAGACTATCCCTTGGATTTCAGTGATAAATAGTTACTGTGTTTCATTACAAATGAAGCTACTTAAAAGTATTGTCTTTACCTAGAAAGGTATGATTTTATTATTTAATCAGCATTTTACGATTCTGACAATTAAGGAATTTCTACTTTTTAAACGTTGTGCAATGGACAGCTCTGATCCAACATTTCAGCCTCTCAAGTGTCCTTCATCCCACTTCCCAGACTTAGTGTAATTTCAAACCTTGAAACTAATCTGTTTTCTCAGAAGGTTCTTTATCAATGTACCCATCTCCATATTCTATTTCAGCTGTATTTGACTTAAAATACACAAAAACACTGTGAAGCTCACCCAAACCCACCCTACATGTGCGCGCACACACACACAGTCACCCCCCCGCCACTATTTATTCCACAAATATTTATTGAGTGACTATAATGTGCCAGATGATTTCCTAGGGGTTAGGAATACAGCTGTGAAAAAATAGGCAAAACCCCTGCCCTGATAGAGCTTATGTCCTAGTGGGGAGAGAGCAAAGAAAGAAGCAAAATAATTGGTACTTCAGGTGGTGATAACTATTAAGGAGAAAAATCAAGTAGGAAGGGAGAGGGAGTGTAGGAGTGGGGAGGTCACAATCAGGGAAGACCTCACTTAAGTAACGTTGGAGCAAAGACCTAAGAGAAGGGAGAGAGCCAGAAATACAGATATCTAGGGAAAAAAAGGGTATTTCCAGGCAGAGGGAATGGTAAGTGTAAAGGTTCTGGGGCGAGTATGCTTGGCACTTTTAAAAAAACACGAGATGGCTGGAGTGGAGTGATTGAGGGGAACACTAGGAGGTAAAGTTGATCAGAGAGGTAAAGGGGTATGTATTACAGTAAGTCCCCGACATACGAACGAGTTCTGTCCCAAGAGCGCATTCTTAAGTCCCATTTTGTTCGTAAGTCCAACAGAGTTAGCCTAGGTACCCAACTAACACAATCGGCTATATAGTACTGTACTGTAATAGGTTTATAATACTTTTCACACAAATAATACATAAAAAACAAACACACACAAAAACCATTGTTAATCTTACAGTACAGTACCTTGAAAAGTACAGTAGTCCAGTACTACAGCTGGCATACAGGGGCACGTTCGCATCTTTGAAAGTTTGCAACCCGAAGGTTCATATGTAGGGGGCTCACTGCAGTCAGCTTTGCTGTAGTAACAGATGCCCTTTAACTCTCAGTAACATGCAACAGCAAACATTTATTTCTTCCCATGTTCTGCATTACGGCTGTGGGTGAGTTGTTCCTTCAAGTCTTATTCTGGGACACAGGTTGAAGGAGCAATGCCTATCTGACACACACTACTTTCATGGCAGAAGAAAAAGTGAGAACTAATAGAACCGTGTGATGCTTTCTGAATCTTCTCCTTGGCACTGGCACACTGTCTTTTTATCTGCTCACATTCCATTGGCTCAAGCAACTCATACAGCCAATCCTGATAATGGGAGAAGAATGTATACTTGCATAGGAATGGGTCGGAATGTGTGATCCTCTTAAAAGGAAGGTTAGGTAATAAGGGCAATTATGTAATATACCACAAGGGAGCTATGTCCTGGATAAGGACTTTGGGTTTTACTCTGAACGAGGTGGGGAGCTTTGGATGGTTTTGAGCTGGGGAGTTACTTTACTTGACCTGACTCACATTTTAAGGATCACTATGGCTGCTGTGTCTCGAAGACTGTAGCAAGGAAAGGGCTGAAGCAGAAAATCCAATTAAGAGACAAGTCAATAATCCAAGAGAGAGATGATGGCAGTTTAGATAAGGGAGGTGAGAGTGGGATGGAAAAAGTGATTGGATTCAGGGTATATTTTGTAAGTAGAGCCAACAGGATTTGCTGATGACATGGATGTAGGGTCTGAGAGAAAGAAAGAGATCAAGGATGACTTCAGTGAGTTTTGCTTAAGGAAATGAAAGTATGGGGTTGCTGTTTATTGAGATGGGGATCCCCTGGGAAGAACAGATTTGAGAGGGAAGATCAGGGGTTCAATTTGGGGCATGTTAAATTAGACCATAAACTGGACTATAAACTCTGGAAGGATGGGGGTTGTGTTTTCTTTCCTATTATTATAACCTCTGTACCTGACAAATGTATCAATACATACTGAGAAAAATTGTTAACTTAATGATTCCCTGGTCCTCCCTTCCCCCTTCCCCTCTTAGTTAGTGAATTTCCAGTCTGAACAAGAGGCTTTTGCCTAATGGCCTGTGGAATAACCTGTATGCATGCTTTATTAGTTTTCTATTGCTGCTGTAACAAATTATCACAAACTTAGTGTCTTAAAACAACACAAATTTATTATCTTATAGTTCTGTCTGGCATGGATCTCAGTGGGCTAAAATCAACATGTCAGGGCTTCCCTGATGGCGCAGTGGTTAAGAATCAGCCTGCCAATGAAGGGGACATGGGTTCGAGCCCTGGTCTGGGAAGATCCCACATGCCGCAGAGCAAGTAAGCCCGTGCGCCACAACTACTGAGCCTGCACTCTACAGCCTGCGAGCCATAACTACTGAGCGCATGTGCCACAACTACTGAGCCTGCGCTCTACGGCCTGCGAGCCACAACTACTGAGCCCGTGCACCACAGCTACTGAGCCTGCGCTCTAGAGCCCGCCAGCCACAACTACTGAAGCCCGTGTGCCTAGAGCCCATGCTCCACACCAGAGAAGCCACCGCAATGAGAAGCCCATGCACCCCAATGAAGAGTAGACCCCGCTCGCCGCAACTAGAGAAAGCCTGCGTGCAGCAATGAAGACACAACACAGCCAAAAATAAAGATAAATAAATTAAAAAATAAATCAAATCAAAACAACGTGTCAACAAGGCTACATTCCATTCTTTTTAGAGGCTTTAAGGGAGAATCTTGCCTTGTCTCCTTGCCTTTTCCTACTTCTGGAGGCCCCCAGCATTTCTCGGCTTGTAGGTCCTCTTCCTACATCTTCAAAGCCAGCAACGGTGGGTTAATTCCTTCTCACATAGGGTACTCAGATCTTCACTTCTTCCACCCTCCTCCACTTTTTTTTTTTTTTTTTGTGGTACACGGGCCTCTCACTGTTGTGGCCTCTCCCGTTGCAGAGCACAGGTTCCGGACGCGCAGGCTCAGTGGCCATGGCTCACGGGCCCAGCCACTCCGCGGCCTGTGGGAACTTCCTGGACCGGGGCACGAACCCGTGTCCCCTGCATCGGCAGGCGGACTCTCAACCACTGCGCCACTAGGGAAGCCCCCCTCCTCCACTTTTAAGAACACTTGTGATTACCTTGGACTCACCTCGATAATAAAGGATAAGCTCTCTATTTTAAGGTCAGCTAATTAGCAATTTTAATGTCATTTGCAACCTTAACTCTTCTTTGCCATGTGTAGTAAAATATTCACAGGTTCAGGGATTACCAGGTGCTGCTTGAATATATAGGTATCAGTTTAACACAATCATCCCAAGAAATAGTCAAAATAATCACATGTGTCCAGTTCTTTTCAAATGTTGCTATTAAATGATGTGGGTAATTTGGTTATTTCCAATTTTGGGGGAAAACAAAGTTAATTTTCCAGCAGTATATCAGGTGACAAAATTGGAACAAACATTAAATGTGTGGTGCCTTACCAGAACAGTTCATTTACTACTTTCACAAATATTAACTCCCGTGTCTAAAATATTGACTAGTGACCAAGGAAAAGGGAAGATCAGGTTGTTCTACAGGTTCTTAGAGGTTCTAATCCTTCTTAATTAAAAAGCACAATATCTAAGTTGCTAGGTAGATGGAAAAATTCATTAGCTGAGGTCAGCCTGGGAAAAACAGTCTAAACTAAAAGAAAATGGCTAGCTTGGGAGTACCTACCTTATACTGTATTTGTGTTTCAGGCAAAATTTTATAGTTTATTTTAGTAACTGCACATAACAAAAGCCCTGCCAACATTGTGTCTAGAAAATAAATCACTTTTAATTACAAATATCAAAATCAAATGAATAGGGCTTCCCTGGTGGCGCAGTGGTTGAGAATCCACCTGCCAATGCAGGGGACACGGGTTCGAGCCCTGGTCCAGGAACATCCCACATGCCGCGGAGCAACTAAGCCCATGAGCCACAACTACTGAGCCTGCACTCTAGAGCCATCGAGGCACAACTACTGAGGTCCGCGTGCCTAGAGCCCGTGCTCTGCAACAAGAGAAGCCACCGCAATGAGAAGCCCACGCACTGCAACGAAGAGTAGCCCCTGCTCGCCTCGCCACAACTAGAGAGAAGCCCACATGCAGCAACGAAGACCCAACGCAGCCAAAAATAGAAATAAATCAATAAATAAATTTATTTTAAAAAATCAAATGAATAATGTAGTCCTGCATTAATTTCAATAAACACACTTAACTATTCAAGGTTTATTTTTTTGTGCAGATTTTCCTTTTAAAAACGAATCCCAAATAAAAGATTTGAAATTACAGCAGGTCTTACTAAATTTTTTTCATAAAACTAATGGCATACTTCATGCAGTGAATGTGCTATATTTTCCAAAATTTTCCCATTAAATTGACTGCTAAAAGGTCATGAAAGATTTTCAGGGAATTCCCTGGTAGTCCAGTCTTTAGGACTCCGTGCTTTCACTGCGGAGGGCCCGGGTTCTATCCCTGGTCGGGGAACTAAGATCCCACAAGTTGTGTGGCACAGCCAAAAATAAATTGTTTTTAATACAGATATCACTTTACTAAGATTACTCTGAAATGCTCATTTTTCCTTTTCCAAACTGAAGTAAATTCATTATGATTAACAGTAGCAGAAGAGATACTTCATGTATTCTTAAAATAAAGGTTATGCCTACTACAGGGGATTGTACTACAATTGGTTTTCAAAGCCACCATAGCTGATTGAATTTCAAAACAGAATTTATGAAAGATAATACTTACAAATATTTAAGCATTCCATTTAAATATTGTTGATATTAAAACCGTCTATTTTCTTTGCAAATTAACTCACCCATTCCAGAATACCTTTTTTGCTAGCAGTGTACCAAAGGACACATTTTTTACCTTCCACACTAATAGCAAAAGACGTTAGGGGGGTAACAAAAGAAATGAGTTCAGTGGGCCCTCCTCCACATCTGCGGGTTCCACAGTCTTGGATTCAACCCACCTTGGATCAAAAATATTGAGAAAAAAATTCCAGAAAGTTCCAAAATGCAAAACTTGAATTTGCCATGCACTGACAATTATTTACATATAATTTACATTGTATTAGGTATTATAAGTAATCTAGAGATGATTTAAAGTATGCAGGAGGGTGTGCGTAGGTTATGCAAATACTACACCATTTTATATAAGCATCCTCAGATTTTGGTATCTACGGGGGTCCTGAAAGCAATCCCATCCCCGGGGATAATAAGGGACACCTGTACTGGGTAAATGCTCTGTGTAACAGTTCAAAACCTGTAATGCCACTCCACTGACTAAGAGGGACATTGCATTCAGAGCTGTCCATGACCTGGTTCCAAACTAACTTTCAAGACTTGCTTGTGACTGTGTTTTCTTACGAGGCTTCTATTATTCAGGAGGATAACTACTGCAGATGAAGGGACAAGTGATGCGAATTATAACTGACATAAAGCAGTGAATTAAACAGTTATTAGCTTCCTCTCTTCACTTTTCTGCTGTATTGCACACGCCTGTTTACACGTTCCCATTTGTTACCCGTATGCGTGTGTGGCTTACTCCTAGCCACGAGATCTTTAATTCTAAGACCTGTAGCACTGGTACCTTATCTTCACCTAACAACTTCCTAAGAAAGTATTACTTCCTTGAGTCTTCTTCAATTAGCTGACCTTGTCTAGGTGGCCATCATCCTTTTTATCTTCCCAAAGTATTTGTAAGCTCATCATGTTTGCCTCCCATCTTTTTTTTTTTTTTTTTAAACAAAGATTTAAAATAAGATCCAAGACTAACATCTTGGGATTCTTGTAAGAATGTCTCCAAGAACTGCTGCTTCTTGGTCAATCTCCACCAAGACCCTGATTAAGCTTCAAGGTTCTCCTGGGTTCTTCCGCCATCTTCTGAGAAGTACACGACACCCACCCTCCAGAGATAACTGTTCCTACAATATTTGTTAGTCTTCTCTTCTTGTTTCTCCCCTTATAACCTACTCCCATTCTTTTTTAAGATTAGATATTTACTCATTTAAGTAGATGCTAAATCATCACTTTTCTCTTTGAAATATCCCCTAAATTCCAAGCTCTCTTCTCCCATAGCATCCTCTGGCTTAGGCCTTCAACATGTTATTCTATACCAGGAGTTCCTAACTATTTTGTGCCATGAACCCCTTTGGCAGCCTGGTGAAGCCCATGCATCAAATAAAAGCATGGGATTACAAGGGAGACAGATGACATTGAAATACAATTATCAAACTGTTTTAAAAATTATGAAATAATAATTTATGTGCTTCTTTATTAGTAAATTAAATAAGATATAGCAGTGGTTCTAATTACTGCCTTAATTTTGAAGAAGTGATGAGCATAAATAATATATCTGTAACATCCATGATATATGAAAAGAGTTATAATTTCTTTTGGTGACAAAGTCACAGGTTCCGCTAATACTACTGTGGTTTGTTACCAAATGCGTACATTTCAATTAGCAGTTAGTAAAAATAAACATGTAAGTTTTTTCTAACCACAGATTTCTCTCCCCCTACCCTTTGACAAGATCATGAACATTTAGCTTACCTTCCTGCCTCTGTTCCAACCAGAACAGTCACCCACAGGGCATGCCTTCAGAGTTCTCTTTCTAAAATGCAGATCTTAACAAGTCACTTTCCTGTATACTAGGGAATACAATGTGGGTCCCTATCATCCATAGAGGCATTCTCCTGCAGTAGTACAGAAATGGAATTCATTTGAAATGCAAATTTCCTGGACTTCCACTGCAATTGTGCAGATCTGGGTGAGCCTGGAACACTGCATTTTAAAAATCACTCTGAGGAAGTCTTGCACTAGTGGTCCACAGACCAGACTTTGCAAAACAGGATAGAGTCCAACCTTGTAAGCATCACCTTTAACAGCCTTCACACTCTGCCTCGCCACACCTACCCTTCCAGTTCTACTCCGGCCTCACAGAATTACTATGCATTCTCCAAACCGAGGGGGAGAATGTCCTTCCTTCCCCACCCCTCCTGCTTCACACGATGCACGCATTTCTCTGCTTGCTTAAACCTTGCTCGTTCTTAAAGGCTCAACTCCAATATGACTTTCTCTCTGAAGCCTCTGCAACTTTCTCACTCAGGCTGATACAATCTTGTTTTCCCTGACAATTTCTAATCATGCTGCACTGTAGTAAATTATGCCAGGCTTCTGCAAAGGCAGAGGGCCCCAAACTCAGAGCTGCCTGAAAGATAGTTGTGCATCATTTAGCACTCAGCATACACGTGGAGGAGAGAGAAATTACTGAGCAGCAATCAAGTCCTGCAGGTCAATAAAGGAATAACACAAGTCCTTACTTTCAAAGAGCTAATGTTCCTCTGTTTATCTTTTTCACTCTTCATATACTCCAGCCCTTTCTTAAGTCCTGAAGTCATCTAATTACTTCAGCTCACATTAATCATTTCTTCTTTGATGTCCTGTATCAGGATCATACTGTTTTCCTTTTCATCCCTCCCTCCATCCATCCATCCACCCATCCATCCATCCAGTATTTATTGAGTTTCTACTATGTGTCAGGCAATGTGATAGGCACTGGGAATGTAAAACCTGTGAACAGGTACCTGCCCTCAAAGCTCTTAGAGTGTCAACTGCTCTCTCGTTGATATTTTTGTCTCCTGGCTAGGCTGGAAGTTCTTTGAAGTCAGAGAGAGTTTTGTACATTTTTGTAGTCTTCACTGCATCTAGTACCTCGCTGGCACAGCGAGCGTTGCAAACGCCTTTGAAAGATTAAGTGAAATACTTGTTTTCCAAGCCTCCTTTCCCACTCAGAGCTCCCCTTACCTGATACTGCTAAACTGAGGCGAAAAGAAGCCTCTTTGCAATACCCTGGAGAAAAATTCCTTCGGGAGCTGGAGATGGGATTTTTATTCTCCTCTCACAGAAAAACAAGTCCCAAGAACACAAACTGCAGTTCCCCCGGCAGACTGTTGCCGTGACGCATCCGTTGCTAAGAGAAAAGAGGCTAGTCCTCTGCTGAGATTGACAAAGCAGCCTCACCAATAAAATGCCCGCTTCCTAACAGTCTCTTCCAGAGCAGGCTTGTGATTGGTTGCTATGATGCTGACACGAACTTGAACTAAGTCCCCAGTTTCCCCCTAGCAAGGGAGTTGTATCGAGGGCTGCAGCCTGGCCTGACTCCAGGGCCGTCAGGCTTGGTCCATGCTTCGCACCGAGAGCAACCGTAATCAAAGGAAAACCCTTCTAGGGTGTGGTCTCCAGCAGCAGAGAGTGAGGGCGAGATAAAGATTTAGGGCTGCTGCTCTGTTTACCCCAGCTACTACCCGGGGCCGTCCCAGGAGCCTGCCCTAGACTCCCGTCTGAGAGAAAATCCGGCCTGATTGGGTGTCGTGATATCCTAGAACTTTTAATGTGTTACATTTTTTTCTTGCTAATATAACTTTTGTATAGAGTTTGAGACAAACTGGCAGTATGAATCTCAGGTAAGAAGATTAAATCCCTCAGCAAAACAAAAATTAATTTTATCTATGATTATGGGTCCTATGGGATTCTTACAGTCAAGTTCATCTCCCTCCCCTCCTTTACAAAATAAGTAAAACTGCCTAATTTGTAATCTGGAAGAATTTAATAAAGTAATTCAATTGACTGCTGTAATTGGTCTCAATTAATTTTTTACACCCAATTTAAACGAAAATATTTGGCAATAGGCTTATAGATTCATAACATATCTGAAATTTAATGACCCTAAATAAGATGATTTTACATGGTGTGTAGGAAGATCATGTACATTCTTTCAAATATCTGAAGAATTTGTGCTTGCAAAATACTAATAAATTTTACTAAAGAAATCATTAAAAAAATAAAACTGGGAGGAGGATTTATTATTGTGACATTGTGAAAACCTTTTCCCAGGCTCTTCCACTTTCTGACACTGAAAGGTTTTCCCCTGGCCTCAGCCCTGAAGTCTTCTTTTCTTACTCTTTGCACTCTCCTGGTGGCATCATAGCTATTCCCCTTAGCTTTAACCATCCTCCAAACAGATCGGAGACTTCCATTTCTATACTCTCAGCCTAGTACATCTCTTAAGTTCCAGTCTTGAAATTCCACTGAATTTCTTGGATATATCCAAACATGTCTAGCTTAGTTCATGGTGTTTAGTAGTTGCTAAGTAAAGATATTGAGTGAATAAGTGAATAAAGATACTGAATGAATAATTACTATCCCAGAGGTATCACAGTTTCGCAGAAGCAAAAATCAACTTATTATCTTTCACGTGTCTTTCAGGTATCTTTTGGAAACTTTTTTAACTTCTTTGTTTTCTACCTTAGGTAATAGTATCCACTGTCCATTATTTTGCAAAGCAAGAAATCTGAGTCATCCATGATTCCTACCACCCACAGTCAACATGTTACTAAATCCTGTCATTTTCCTTTTCTAAATTCTATCTCAAATAATTCATTTCTTCTTAGCGATCTTCACTGCCTCTGACTTATTTTAGTTGGTAATAATGGTCTCCTGACTTGTTCTGCCTCTTCCTCTCTAATTTATTTGCTACGGTGCCATGGAGTGTTCTGAAACAGAGATTCAATCCTGTTATCACCCTGTTTACATATTTCAATCTGGCATATGAAACCCTGTACAAATAGGGTTCTGAAGGATACCTTAAAGACATCTGGAAGATAATGAGTTATGTTTCTAACCTCACTTCCCGCCTCTCGCCTCAACTCAACCCACGTTTTAGCGTGGTGTTTCTCAACTGAACCCCTTAAGAGCCGAGAGGCATGAAACCATAGGGGCTGGCGGTTCATAATAGGCTGATAGTAAGAGGGGTTACAGCTTGAAATAGACTTCTGCAACTGAGATATATTTGTTTCATACAAAGAATTCATGAGGTTTTTGTATTCTGCTCCACAATGTGTTCACGTTTGTTTTCATTTTTTAATATGTCTAAAATCCTTATTCAATTATATCTCAATAAACTGGGGAAAAATGTCTAAAATTACTATTAACTAAAATTGACATAAAATTGAATAAACTCAAAGAAGTCCCAGGCAGCTGTGACATGCTCATCCTGTGACTTTCCACAGCTCCTGGCATTCTGCTGCACAGGCCCAGGAGTTTGAGTGTCCCAGGATGAGAGGTGGTGGAGCTCTGGTTATGCAGAGCCCTTGACTGCTCCTTAAAGATGCCTTGCCCTTTAACAGCTGTGCATCTACTTCTACGTCTACCTCAACCTCTAATGCCTTCCTTCATCTTCATTATTTGGTGAGCTCCTATTTATTTTTCAAGACCCAACTCAAATATCATCCTCTCTGAAAGCCATCCAGACACCCAACAGAATTAGTCATTTTTTTCTCTGTTTTTCCATTATAGCAAGTATTACACTGTATTGCAATGGCTTGTTGATATGGAGGTCCCCCCCACTGGATTTTAGGGCAGGGATGGTGTCTCATTCCTTTCTAACTCCATTGTTTAGCACAGTATCTGACATGGGTATTTAATATATGTTGAATCATTTAATTGATTGACTGTTCTTGATAGCAAATCTAGAAAAAGCTCTCTAAAAAAATTTTCTTTGTATTCTTCCAAAGAATTTCCTTTTCTTAAAAAGATTCATAATCCATTGCAGTCAGATTTAAGGAAGTAATATTATGCCCTTGTGATCTGGATGACAAACCAAATCATCCTTACAGACACAACAAAGGGATGTCCATTTGGAGGAATGAGTCATAAATCCCGATACCAAGAAAGTTAGAAATCAAATGGAAAATGTTTAGTAATTTCTTCATTTTAAAAATTCAAATTATAAATGAATGACCCAACATCTGTTCTTTCACGGGAGTGGTCAGAAACAAAACATCCCCATGGTGGGTAGTGAACACTTCTATGCTCTTCCAGGGGATGCTGAGTTAAATTTGCCTGAAATTTGAAGATATTTTAAAATTATTTTTAGTTTTATTAGTTGGGTGAAAATGTAATGAGTCAAGAAGCTGTTACTGAAGATACTTCTCTGATGATTTAAGGACATCTTGATAAGTTTTAGATTGGGTTTACAGAAGGGTAATCTGACAAATTAAATATGAGACGGCTTTTTACTATTTATTACTTTAGTGCTTGACTCCCTCACCCCTTTTAAGAATTTTTTTTAATAAGAGTTCAGAAACTAGGGCTTGAGGACCCTGAATAGGAGTCTTCATGCCTTTTGTTTGTCTGCAACAGTATGCCTGGGAGCGAGAGAGGGTGGGAGAGAAGGAAGTGTCTCTGTTTGAGCCCCAAGTTGCTGGGATTATGACATGTTTGCACAGTGCTTAGGGAAACTATCATAATCTACTACATGAGGAACTGAGGAGCATCCCAGAAGAGAACTCAGCTTCAGAAATGAGAAAATAGACAAAAAAGTCTGACCTGGGAACAAAGCGTTAGCTATTGGAGGAGAGGACCAATTGTGGCAATTCTAGAAAAAAACATGAACTAAAACTTCAATAAGAAATGGCGGGGGGGGGGGAGGCTTCCCTGGTGGCGCAGTGGTTGAGAGTCTGCTTGCCGATGCAGGGCACACGGGTTCGTGTCCCGGTCCGGGACGATCCCACATGTCGTGGAGCGGCTAGGCCCGTGAGCCATGGCCACTGAGCCTGCGTGTCTGGAGCCTGTGCTCCGCAACGGGAGAGGCCACAACAGTGAAAGGCCCGCGTACCGCAAAAAAAAAAAAAAAAAAAAAAAAAAGAAATGGGGGGACTTCCCTGGTGGCGCAGTGGTTAAGAATTCGCCTGCCAATGCAGGGGACACGGCTTCGAGCCCTGGTCCGGGAAGATCTCACATGCTGTGGAGCAACTAAGCCCGTGTGCCACAGCTACTGAGCCTGCACTCTAGAGCCCGTGAGCCACAACTACTGAGCCCACACACCACAACTACTGAAGCCCGTGTGCTTAGAGCCCGTGCTTCGCAACAAGAGAAGCCACCACAATGAGAAGACTGCACGCCACAACGAAGAGTAGCCTCCGAGGGCTCGCCTCAACTGCAGAAAGCCTGCACAGAGCAACGAAGATCCAATGCAGCCAAAAGTAAATAAATAATTAATTAATTAAGTGATACATATTTAAAAAAAAAAAAGAGCCAGTGAAATATCAGTTCTACATGTATAATGATTATTACCATTAGGACACTTTAAATAATACTGTCCTTAAAGTTAGAAAATTATGTTGGAGCCTAAATTTGTCACTTTCTGGATAAGTAACATCAGACAAGCTGTTAAACTCTCTATACCTCTGTTTTACATCTGCAAAATCTGGGATAATAATGCTTCCCTCAGAGGCAAGTCAATAAAGGGCAACCACACTGCTGCCGTAAATGGCATTCTTCAAAAGAGATGAAACTTCACCGTAGTGAATTGGAAATACGTTGTCAATTAGTTCAGGTTTCCACAGGGGACTTTGTACATACCAGGAGAGAGATAAAATTGATGCTTCCCTCAACCAAGTAGCCAGTTTCAGATTTGAAATAAAATGTATGTTGAATATTTTTGCCATATGGGGGTACAAATTACAAGGTTTAAAACAAAAGGCAATGTTGCCACCCCTGAGTTCAGCCAGTTTTAATATTTAAATTTTGAACAGTTCAATATGTTCCCAATAACAATTTATTTAGAAATAACTAGTTTAGAAAATTGTGTTTAATACGTTATTCCAAATGTACAGAAAGAGTATACATCTTTGTTAGCGGAAATCAGTTTTTCCCTATTTCCACTAGATATATGGTAAAATAAAATTTTAAAGAATATTAGTATGAAGGGATGCCAGATTATTAGCCTATCCAGACTACCCACGGATCTTAATCTGTTCCTTCCCCACAGTACTGCCATTAAAAAGGCCAGCACAGTGCCTCAAACATGGTACATGCTCAATGAACAGTTGTTGAATTAACATTATCTGAAATTCTGCTCAAAGTGAATGATAGACATTGCCTCCGCCATTTGGTGACAGTTAAAGATAGGTTTGAATACTCAACTGTCTGCTAGACATTTCCACTCAGATGTCTAACACAGAGTTATCCAAAGTGTGCCCCTCAGATCAGAACCAGCCAGGAAATATTTGTTACTAGTTTACCCCTCCACGAAATGTTTGCTACTTGTCTACAACAAAAGAAGTACAGAAATTGAAAACGCTTAAAGACTTTCTAGCATTTTTAATAGAGTAACTGTTTTATGTTACATATGAACAAAACTGGTTTGTATTCTAAATGTCTTTATTGCATTTTCTAGCAATTTATTTGTACTGTATTTCACATAAGCATCAGTCTGTGAGAGAAATGGAAACAAAACCAAATCAAGTCGCCTCCAACGGACAGTCCGCGAAGCACTTAATAGACATCTCAAACACATGTTCAAAACTGAACTCCTGATTCTCTCCACTTACCTGCTCATCCTGCTGTCTTCACCTGAATTGATGGCCACTCCATTTTTATGGTTACTCAGGCAAAAACCCAAGAGTCATCCTTTGACTCCTTTGCTTCCATCTTTCATCCTTTTGGGATATATTTTCGACACTGCAATCAGAGGGATACACTCGTAAAACATAAGTCAAATCATGCCAATCATCTGTTCAAAACCCTCCAAAGGCTCCCATTTCACTCTGTGTAAAAGCCAAAGTCCAAAGTCCTTGCAATGGCCTACAAGATCCAGCTTAACCTGGCCTCTGTTACTAGGCTCATTTCCTACCACTCTTGCCTGTGGCTCACACCTCTGCAGGCACACTGGCCTCCTTGGGTTACTCGAATACACTAGGCAGGCTCCTGATCTGCACTGGCTGTTCCCTCTGCCTGGAACACTTAAACCAGATCTCCTTCATGTTTTTGCTAAAACGTTAACTTCTCAGTGAGGCCTACCGCCACCATATTTAAAATGGCAACTTCTCCTCATCCCCTTTTCTCTGGTTGATTTTTTTCTGATAGTATTTATCACCTTCTAAAACACTCTATAATTTACTCATTATAGTCATTGATTGTTTTTGCCCGCTAAACTCTAAACACTACAAGGTCAGAAGTTTCTTTCTTTTTCATTGCTGCATCCCCAGTGCCTAAATCTATGTTTGCCATATAGAAGGTGCACCATGTACTGTTCATTAAATAATTTGGAACAAGCACTTTGGGGAGTAATTTAGCAGTAGCTATTAAAACTGAAAATGTATATATCCTATAATCCAGCAATTCTACTCCTGGATATTTACCCTAGAGGAACACTTACACATGTGCGTGAGGAAATGGTTCACAGATGTTCACTACAGAATGTTTTTGTAATGGCAAAAGATGGAAACAACCTAAATGTCCATTAGTAGGGAAATGGATAGAATGCTATGGTGTAGTCAATAAATTGCCATAAAAGTGCTAAAATAAATAAACTTGAATGGATATAGCTCAGAACCAAAATAGTGAGGTAAATGTTGAAGACTGTGCAGAGCAGTGCCATCTTTGTGAACAAAAACATGCATAAACTATTTCTGTTTATTATGGGTACACGTATGTAAGAAAAATATTACAAATGAACTATTGAGATGATTCATACCAATTCGTGACAGAAGGTTCCATTAGGGGAGGGATTGTTAATTTTACAATGTTTTATTTCTTATAAGATAAAAAGACTGGAAACAAAATAAAATGTAAAATTTGTTGCATTTGAGGATATTGAGTGAGATTAATATTTTTTTTGTACTTTTCTGTATTTGAAATTTTCTCAGTTAAAAAAAACTGTCTTCTAGACTTCAAGATCTTTAAGAGCCAGAAGTGTGTTTTATTCATATTCCTATCCATAGTACCTAATACTCTTACTAGAATTTAGGAGGTCCTCAAGAAATACTTGAATATATACGTATTGAAAAGAGGAGGAATTAAGGGGTAAAGAAGATGAGTGGCACAGATGTAAAAAGAAAGGTAAGAAATATTTTGGATTGACACAAGCATGACTTAATACTCATGCTACCTAAGACTCTCAGCTGCCCTATGTTACTTTGAAACAGACAGGATTTTTGAGATGGCAAGAAGATAAAGATGTGAAAAAAGCTCTCTTCCATCCATCAGTTACCAAGAATGCTGTAGGGATTCATTGGTTATTGTAGTAGTGTTTCCAAATTCCCAAAAGAAATCAATCTTTGAGATTCAGGAACAAAAAGAAAAAAAAAAGGAATTCCTGAAATAATAACTTATTTTGCATTTTTCATAACTTTTTTTACATGTTTTTAAAATATAATGAGTAAACATAATAAGCAATTTATTATTATTATAGGGTTATACTAAAAGTTCCAGAAGTTTCTTTCTGTTTTAAAAAATATAATAATAAAAGTGTCTTTTATTATTTTTATGAACCAATATATTGGACAAGATGGTATATTTCAGTTATATGCTACCTGTTATAGATATTTCATAATAAAAATCATTAAAAGAGGGAAGCATTAATGCAAAATAAATTCTAAATAAAAATCAATTTTAAAGATAAAATGTAAAAATATTTAATATTTTAAAAGTTATTCTTCAAATGACTATTTTTATTTTATTTGTTTTAGGATCATTCTTTTTTATTTAAATAAATTTATTTATTTTTGGCCGTGTTGGGTCTTCGTTGCTACGTACGGGCTTTTCTCTAGTTGTGGCGAGCAGGGGCTTCTCTTCGTTGCGGTGTGTGGGCTTCTCATTGCGGTGGCCTCTCCCGTTGTGGAGCATGGGCTCTAGGCGCGCAGGCTTCAGTAGTTGTGGCTCACGGACTCTAGAGCGCAGGCCCAGTAGTTGTGGCGCACGGGCTTAGCTGCTCTGTGGCATGTGGGATCTTCCCGGACCAGGGCTCGAACAAGTGTCCCCTGCATTGGCAGGTGGATTCTCAACCCCTGCGCCACCAGGGAAGCCCAAATGACAATTTAAAACACATAAAACATTAATAGTCTTATCCAATAGATTTGATCTTTGTTTTGTGACAAATGAGAGAAAATTCCTCTTATTCTGTATTTGATGTTGGTTCAGCTGTTAAAAGTGCTTCCAAAAGTATTATCAGATTGGGCATTAGGGCATATGTTGCTTTTTATAAGCTCATTTACTGTTTTCACAATGAAAATATTTGGTCTGTTTTACAAAGAACTATATACTTCAGTGATCTGGAAAATGCAGCACACAGGATTAGATAATATTCAAACAATGTAACGCTTGGATCTCCTAGCAAGATCAATAGTGTTACATAGAAATATGTTGAAATCACCAATTTATGAAGCTATTTTGCTTGCAAAATGTCATTTCTTGAAATACCATCCACAAGATTAGCACAACGTATTCTATTTATATAATTATTAATCATATACATATATACTAAAATTAATTATATAAGTATATATTAAACATATTACTATTTATGTTATTAGTAAAAGTACTCAATAACACAATTTATAACATGACAAAAAATACAAGCAAGATGGACTGCTTAGATATTGACTGTTTCTAATATGTTCCTGTCATGATTCCAGAAATGTTGACCTTAATTTTTGACTCTGCATGTCAAGGTTTCCTGTCTTTCTTTTGACTTGATGTCAGTATATTGCTTTGAGCCAATAATATCATTATGTTGATTGTTAAGGTTTAATTTTCCCCTTTATATTGTTTTGGCACCTTTGTCAAAAATCAATTGACTGTATATATGTAGGAATCTATTTCTGGACCCGCTAGTCTGTTCCATTCCATTTTATTTTTATATGTCTCTTTTCATAAACACCAAGCTGTCATGCTTAAAGAGCTTTATAATAAGTCTTGAAATCAGGTAGGGTAAGTCCTCCAATTTTGTCCTTATTTTTATATTTATTTATTTAATTAACTTATTTATTTGGTTGTGCCAGGTCTTAGTTGCAGCAGGTAGGTTCCTTAGTGGCGGCTCGCTGGCCCCTTAGTTGTGGCTCACTGGCTCCTTAGTTGGCGGCACGTATGTGGGATCTAGTTCCCTGATCAGGGATCGAACCCAGGTCCCCTGCATTGGGAGCATGGAGTCTTAAACACTGCGCCACCAAGGAAGTCTCCTGCTCTTATTTTTAAAAATTGCTTTGGTTATTCTAGGTTCTTTGCATTTCCATAGAAATTTAGAATTAGCTTGTCAATATGTATAAAGCAGCTTGCTGGAATTTTGATTGAGATTGGGTTGAATCTATAAATGAACTTGGTGAGGACTGACATCTTAATAATACTGAGTCTTGCAATCCATGAACACGGTTGATTTTTTCATTAATTTAGATTTTCCAAAAATATGCCAGGCATAGTAATGGGGGCTTTACATGCATCCAATTAATTAAAATTCATCTTTCCTTTTTTTAGGCAAATTATACCCGGAAGGAAACGGGAAGGTGGAGAGGTTAAGTAATTCCCTGAGGTCAGGCAGTAGGTGTCATAGAAGAGAATGTGGGCCCCCAGCTGTCTGACGCCTGGCTTTTTCTATTCACCAGTCTACTTAACTCAGCTCTAACTAGGGCCATCACTTATGCCTGCAAACCTTTCTAAAGTTCAGATTGTTCCTTAACAATCAAGCATTACAAACTCCCACCATCACTGTTATAGTAAGGAGATAGTATTAAATCATGTGGAGGCATATGGGCATAAGAGATTAAATTACATTTTCCAAATTGCACCTGAGGTTTGAATGTGCCAATTATACACTTTTGACTACCTTGTTCACAGCACTTGGAATTCAGGTTTATGAACAGCATAAGATTCTTGTACCCCATTGCAAGAAAAGATATTCCCATTTATAAAGTAGCCACACCAATTATCCTGGCTTAGGATTTGGAAAAGGTTTTGTAAAATATCTAAAAGCTCTTGATATAATTTGAGAAATTACCTGTTATGGAAATTCAGTGACCTTTACAAACTTGCCCATGGCCAAAAAAGAAAGAAAGAAGGAAATCAATGAAAACAAATCCAAATTGGTTGTCATTAAAAGTAATCAAAGTTCCTGATCTATTCCTGATGAGTTTAATTTTAAAAAAAAAGAGAATTTATGAAAAAAAAGTTATGGTTGGAGATCTACTCTTAAATAAATATTCAATGACACTTATTAAAGTGGCCATTCTGATAGTTATAAGGACCGCTGCCATGGGATTTTACAGTGGAGGAGAGAGATGGGGCTCAACCCCTAATATAGCATGGGCAAGTGAGAATTTGCAGGGTAGGGGTCAATGGATGGAAAATTACTCAAAGAACACAATAGGGCTAAGGGGAGTTTTGGCTACACTGACCTTGCAGGATTCTTGCTGAAAAAGGGCCAGGATGATCAGACATCACCTGGGGAGTGGTGAAGGATGAGGAACCTGATCACATCTTGGAGGGGTGGGAGGGGCGTGGAGTGGTTCTAGTTAGACTGACTTAGCAGGGTTCTTGCCAAAAGCGGATTTTACAAGAAAGTACACATGTGAGCCTAAGAGAAAGTTTCAGGAGCCTGACCGAAGTCTGGCCAAGCAAAGAAACTTTACTTCGAGTGTTTCCAGTCACATTTGTTTTAAGAGCTTTCCCAGGGCTTTTTCAGATCCGGGATCCAGTCTAGAAGAGTCTAGTCAACAGTCCACTAATTTCATAGCAATTCTCCCAAACTGGAAGGCCTAGAGAGGGTACAAGGCTCATGCTTGAAAAATTTTACCCTTCCTGATTTCTTTGTATACAAAACTTAGAATAGGGCTTCCCTGGTGGCACAGTGGATAAGAATCTGCCTGCCAATGCAGTGGACACGGGTTCGATGCCTGGTCTGGGAAGATCCCACATGCCGCGGAGCAATTAAGCCCATGCGCCACAGCTACTGAGACTGCGCTCTAGAGCCCGCGAGCCACAACTACTGAAGCCTGCGTGCCTAGAGCCCGTGCTCTGCAACAAGAGAAGCCACTACAATGAGAAGCCCGTGCACTGCAACAAAGAGTAGCCCCCGCTCACCGCAACTAGAGAAAGCCCGCGTGCAGCAACGAAGACCCAACACAGCCCCCCCCAATAATAATAAATAAATAAAAATTAAAAAAAAACAAAAAACTTAGAATAGAAAGCTGAAGGAGAGGACTGCGCGCTCACCCGCTTCCAGGCACTTTACCTCCAGCCTGTCTCTTTTACCCCCGCGAGCAGAGAGTGGAAGCCGGGAACCCACGCACTCGCACCTCCCGGGTCCGCAGCTCCCGGCCAGCCCGAGAAACCCGAGGAGGGTGGAGCGGGTCACCTTACTGATACAGGGAGGGGAGTGAAGGGAGAGGAGCCCAGAGAACGGTGACACCGCCGGGCTCCTTCAGGTGGCCTTCTTCGCCGCAAGTCCTAAAAGACGGCTCCAGAAAGGGCGTGGAAGGGAGCGGAGCGCTGCGGCGGAGGGTCACGGGTTCAATCGGCCGGAGGAGGGAGGATGCCAAAGGCGGCGTCTCCTGACCACCGGGCTCACGTCGGGCCCCAGGATGAGCTGAGCCTCAGAGGCTTCTAGGGCTGCTCACCGGCCGCGGACAGAAGGCCGCCCCCACGCTCACTAGCCGGCGCCCCGCTTCCCGCTCCGCGCGCCGCGGCCGCAGGTGAACCGAGCCCCGAAGCGCCCGGAGGCATCAGGTGTCGTGGGAACGGCGCCCGCGGCGCGAAGGGAGAGCCCGCGACGTCTCAAGCCGTCGGTGAGACACGGCGGGAGGGTCGGGCCCCGGACGGCGGCGCCATGGAGGGGACACAGGTGGGAGCGGGGTGCGAGCTGCGGCGGTTCGGCCCCGCGCCCCCTCGGCCGCCCGCCCAAGGTCAGTGGCGGCGCCCCCCGCCCGGAGTAGCCGGTACTCAAGCTGCGGCGCCGGGAGACCCTGACGCGCCACCATCCCCCCAACCCCGGGAAGCCACCTGTGGGCGGGGCCTCGCCTGGGAGGCCTGGGAAAGGGGCGGCCGGGGGCCGCGGGAGGGGGGGAAGCTCGGAGACACTCTGCAGCTTGCACAGCCAGACTGTGCAAGCCAGACTTGACTCAGTGTCCCTTTATTAGAGGGTAGGGGGAAGATGGACTTGGGGCCCAAAGCCGGCGTCCCTGCGCTGGGCGAAAGCAGCTTCCAGCCGGGCTCGGGTCGTGTAAGGAGCTCGCGTCCCTGTCGTCAACTGTGAGGCTTTTACTCTTTACACATATTCCTCGGTTTTCTTTAGTTTTCTGCAGTTCATTCCAGTTAAGCCCCTCCTCGCCGTGAATAAGGAACCTCGGTGTGTTTGTAGATTCTAAGACCAGATATAGTATCGCGGAGAGACTTTCCTGACCCGCGTCTCCACCGACCCTGCATCCAGCGCTGCCCCCCGGGTGGGTGTGCAGGAGTGTTGGGCGACACTCTGTCAGCGGCTAGGGGTCTGGACAGTCTCAGTTTTTAAAGTGCACCTTCAGAAGGCCTTCTCTGACGGTAAACTAAGGTTTGCAGAGAGTTTAGCGGTCAGTCCTTGTGAATGAAACATCTTATGGTTCGGGACAGCTTGATGCGATGTGCTAAATAAATTAATTGTGGTTGGCTCTTTTTCTCTTTGTTCCTGTGGGTTACTGTTACACGGCGTGTGGCTAGTTTGTTTACAGTTTAATTTTACCTGTATCAAAATACAAAGGGCCGAATGTGACCTCAAATCTGTCATTCACCAACATGCTGTATTATTAAGAGCTTCATTATTATGTTACTGTTCATATGCGAGTTTCCATGAACTCACGTGAATCATCTTCCTTATAAATCTCATAGGTAAAGTCTCCTTAAATGCTGGTGAAAAATGTACCTTTTTGAAGAAGGCAATAAAATGTTCTTGAGTGAAAATCCTAAGGGATTAACTTTTTTCTCTCCCTATGTCTTTGTCTATGAGTTATTGTACTCGGACTTTGACAGGCATTTTAACACCCACGCCAGCCGTACTTTAATGAGTTCTATTATAATTATTTCATTTTGAAGGTACTGCATATGCTACTGTAAATACGTTTCATGCTCTATTGACTCAGCAATATCCTTCTTTCTTTCTTTTCTTTTCTTTTTTCTTTTTTTTTTGTCTGCGAGGCATGCGGGATCTTAGTTCCCCCACCTGGGATCAACCTGAGCCCACTGCAGTGGAAGCACGGAGTCTTAACCACTGGACTGCCAGGGAAGTCCCCTATCCTTATTAACCTTTTCATTCATCAAGAATTTTAAAACCTTCCCCATGGATAGTTTTTATAGCCAATATCTATTGTTTGGAGATGTTGGGTTTGCTAAGAATGTTTGATTTCAGAACCAGATGTCGGATTCTAGACTTGGAAAGCACCTAAACAGTGACTTGTTAGATATTGTGTTAGTACAGTTTGAATCCTCCCCCCACCCCATCCCAGTCTCTGAGTAGAAGTTATAGTAAAAATATCAAACAGAGCCAGCCTTACTATTCTATAAAAAGAACTCTCCTCTCCATGGTGGTTTGGGGTATTTCATTTTGAAAAAGTTTCCATAATATCAATATTAATCTGAGGGAAAATCCAAGACAATTTCCAGTTTCTGGAGTAACTTCTTTATCACTTTGGATAAGCTGACTATGAAGACAATAAAACCAACCCTATCCTCTGCAAAGGGATTTAAAAAAAAAAGTATGAAGAGCTTTGAAAAGTAAAATGTGCTACATAACTCTAAGGCCTTCAATAAAAAGCTAATACAAGTGATGTTGCTGATCGGGACTTGGACTTAAATTGAGATTCTGAGTTCTCCTTTTCAGACCTCCTTTGTAAGTCCCCTGAAGCTCACACTGTCTCTTAAGAACCTTGTTGGCTGTTTAGGAAGCTGCTCTGTCTGCTGGGGCTGTAGGGAAAGTGAGGCTGCTTGTTTAGTGTTAGACCCTATGCAAGGGTTTTATTTGCATTTTCTCACTAGAAACACATGAGGGTAGATATTCTTATTCCCATTTTGCAGAAGAGAAAACTGAGGCTCAGACAGGCTGAGTGACTTGCCTAAGGTCACAGAAGTGTCACATTGTAGAACCAGGATTAGAAACCAAACAGGATCTGGTTCTCTACATCAGCGGTCCCCAACCTTTTTGGCACCAGGGACCAGTTTCGTGGAAGACAATTCTTCCATGGACTGGGGGGGAGGGGGAGATGGTTCAGGCTGTAACGTAAGCAATGGGGAGCAGCAGATGAAGCTTCCATTGCTTGCTCGCCGCTCATCTCCTGCTGTGTGGCCCAGGTTCCTAACAGGTCCCCGGAGCTTGGGGACCCCTGCTCTTCATCACATCTTTTACCTTTAACTCAATGGTTTAAACATTTTTTTTTGATAATCTGATGAAACGGTAAGTATCTCCCCAGGAAAAGTGGCCATATCCATATATCTACAAAATTTTGCATATAATTTCTGAGTCCAGCCTACTCTCTGACACCTTACCAGTGCTTTCAGGACACCCTGCTCTAACTGTACCTGTTACTGAATGAGGCAGAAAGCATATAACATTCTCTATATAGGTACATATAGTCTTTTATTAATAGCAGCCCTTGAATTTGGTAGTTTTCAACTGGGTAAAAATTCACTCAGTAACTGAAACAAAAAGAAAAATGACGTGCTATGTTCTAATTGATGTTGTAAGCATCAAAAGCGCAGTTTATTTTTTTGTAATTGTAACCACATTCTTTTTATTTATTTATTTAAACCCCACATTTGTTTATTTATTTTTGGCTATGTTGGGTCTTCGTTTCTGTGCGAGGGCTTTCTCTAGTTGTGGCAAGCGGGGGCCACTCTTCATCGCGGTGTGCGGGCCTCTCACTATCGTGGCCTCTCGTTGCGGAGCACAGGCTCCAGACGCGCAGGCTCAGTAGTTGTGGCTCACGGGCCTAGTTGCTCCGTGGCATGTGGGATCTTCCCAGACCAGGGCTCGAACCCATGTCCCCTGTATTAGCAGGCAGATTCTCAACCACTGCGCCACCAGGGAAGCCCCCTCTTTTTATTTAAAAAACTTTTGTTTTATATTGGAGTATAGTTGATTTACAATGTTGTGTTAGTTCCAGGTGCACAGCAAAGTGATTCAGTCATACATATACCTATATCTATTCTTTTTCAAATTCTTTTCCCCTATATGTTATTACAGAATATTGAGTAGAGTTCCCTGTGCTATACAGTAGGTCCTTGTTGATTATCTATTTTGTATATAGTAGTGTGTATATGTTAATCCCAACCTCCTAGTTTCTCTCTCTCTCCCACCTTTCCCCTTTGGTAACCCTAAGTTTGTTTTCTATGTCTGTGAGTCTGTTTCTGTTTTGTAAATAAGTTCATTTTATCATTTTTTTTAGACTCCACATATAACTGATACCACATGATATTTGTCTTTCTTTGTCTGACTTCATTTAGTATGATAATCTGTAGGTCCATCCATGTTGCTGCAAATGACATTATTTCATTCTTTTTTATGACCGAGTAATATTCCATCATGTATATGTACCATATCTTCTTAATCCATTCATCTGTCAATGGATGTTTAGGTTGCTTCCACGTCTTGGCTATTGTAAACAGCACTACAGTGAACATTGGGGTGCATGTACCCTTTCTAACCATGTTTTTCTCAGGATATATACCCAGGAGTGGGATTGCTGGATCATATGGTAGCTCTATTTTTAGTTTTTTAAGGAACCTCCATACTGTTCTCCATAGTGGCTGTACCAAATTACATTCCCACCAGCAGTGCAGGAGGGTTCTCTTTTCTCCACAGCCGGCATTTATTGTTTGTAGATTTTTCAATGATGGCCATTCTGACTGATGTGAGGTGATATCTCATTATAGTTTTTATTTGCATTTCACTAATAATTAGCAATGTTGAGCATCTTTTCGTGTGCCTCTTGGCCATCTGTATGTCTTTGGAGAAATGTCTATTTAGGTCTTTTGTCCATTTTTTGATTCAGTTGTTTGCTTTTTTTAATATTGAGCTACATGAGCTGTTTGTAAATTTTGGAGACTAATCCCTTGTCGGTCACATCCTTTGCAAATATTTTCTCCCATTCTGTGGGTTGTCTTTTCATCTTGTTTAGGGTTTCCTTTGCTGTGTAAAAGCTTTTGAGTTTAATTAGGTCCCATTTGTTTATTTTTGGTTTTATTTCCATTACTCTAGGAGACATTGAAAAAGATGTTGCTGTGATTTATGTCAAAGAGTGTTCTGCTTATGTTTTCCTCCAAGAATTCTATAGTTTCCAGCCTTACATTTAGGTCTTTAATCCATTTATTTGTGTGTGGTGTTAGAGAATGTTCTAATTTCATTCTTTTACATGTAGCTGTCCGGTTTTCGCAGCACCACTTATTGAAGAGACTGTCTTTCCTCCATTGTATATTCTTGCCTCCTTTTTCATAGACTAATTGACCATAGGTGTGTCAGGTTTATTTCTGGGCTTTCTATCCTGTGCCATTGATCTTCAAAGGTGCAGTTTAGAACAATGGTGCTTATTTGAAAGCTGATCTTTTGTCTGGACTTCATCAACTATCCTGCAATAGCAAAGAACATAGATGTTGCCTTCATTTACAGTTTTTTTTTTTTTTTCCTCCTAGAGATGGCAAATCCTGAGGCTGTTATAAGTAGCTGCAGCTCTCATGAAGAAGAAAATCGCTGCACTTTTAACCAGCATACATCTCCCTCTGAGGAGCTTCTATTAGAAGACCAGATGAGGCGAAAACTCAAATTTTTTTTCATGAATCCTTGTGAGAAGTTCTGGGCTCGAGGTAGAAAACCGTGGAAACTTGCCATACAAATTCTAAAAATGGCAATGGTAACCATCCAGGTAACGATCTCAGATCATGAGATTAGCGAAGTCTTCTTTTACTAACAAAGAGAACTATGGACAGTTTTGTTTTATTTTTTATAACTTTTAACTGTATGCATAATAAAGAACAATAATTAAGGAGATATGCAATCTTAAACCCTCCCACTTCAATATTTGTGAAAGAAAACTTTGATTTTTTTGTTTTCTCTAACTCTTTTCCTTCTCATCTTTCATGAAGTTATAATTTTACTCACATAATGTAATTGGTTTGCAGGAAAAGAAAATTTTAATATTTGGCTTCCAATCAAGAAGCTTAGCTGAAGGTTTCTAAATCAACTGTGGAAACTAGCTATTGCCCAACCAGAGGATTCTTTTTTTTCCCCTAGTTAGTTTCCTGAGAATTTCTGTCTCTTCAGAAACTTCAGGATTTTTGTTAAGAGTGTTTGGACTCTCACATCCCTGTGATCATGGGAGCCCTGAAGTAGAAGAATGTGGAGTTGATTAAAAGGAGTAGCATAGGTAGTGAAATATGAGACTTCATTTCAGGAGATGCTGAATCTCATTTCCTTGCCTTCTCTTAACATTTTAGCCCAAATATAGGAAATTATATTTTGTGATTCTTTATATATACTTATGATTTACTCTTGTGAAGGTATGTTTTCCTGCTGGTGAGAGTAACTATCTCTTGTTGAAAGCAAAGGGGCAAAAATAAAAGATTTTAATAGGAAAAATAGATGTGATACATTTATTTTTATTAATACTTTCTCGTAATTTGGTGAAAAATGCATAAGTACATAAACAACTGGTATTCGAGGAGAATTTTTTTAACTCCGAAATTGCTAATCTTAACTGATAATTGAGAACAAATGCTTAAGGTGTTAGAAGCTAAGGCTATTTCTACAGTCATATGAAGTTGGTGAAATTCTTGCCTACGTTTCTGATGCTAGGTGTTATGTAAAGGAAACTGACATTTGAGTGATTACTTTGTTCCAGGACATTATTTCATTTAATTTCAACAGTACTTCTATTGGATAAATACTGGAATCCTTTGGTTTACAGAATAAGGAACTGATATTTATAGAGCCACATGATCAGTACTGACTAGTACTGCCACTGGTGGAATCAAGACTTTAGAGGCACGTGTTCTCTCCCTCTAACATATCAACATAAAAATGGATGTTCAGTTCTCAGTATATTTGGCGAGCTGGAATTGAAATTCTTAACTTCCAGCTGATAATGTGGTGTGTCACAAAAGTGAAAATATTTATCTGTGTTATTTCTGATAAGTTGGAGGGAAAGCCTGTGTCAGTTGAACATGAATATTTTCTACTTAGAATGATAGGTACCACTTGTGTGTTTACTGTGTTTCGGCCTAAACATTTTATATCATCACATTCAATTCTTAAAACAGATCAGAGTTAGGTAGTAGTGTCCCCGTTACACAGATGAAAACACTGAGGCTTAGAGAAGTAAAATAACCTGTCATAGTCAGGAAACTAGAAGAATAGAACTGAGATTCAAATTCAGATTCTATTCCCTCTAAGACTTATGTTCTTTTTTTTTAAAAATTTTTAAACATCTTTATTGGAGTATAATTGCTTTACAATGGTGTGTTAGTTTCTGCTTTATAACAAAGTGAATTATTTATACATATACATATGTCCCCATATCTCTTCCCTCTTGTGTCTCCCTCGCTCCCACCCTCCCTATCCCACCCCTCTAGGTGGTCACAAAGTACCAAGCTGATCTCCCTGTGCTATGCGGCTGCTTCCCACTAGCTATCTATTTTACGTTTGGTAGTGTATATATGTCCATGCCACTCTCTCACTTTGTCCCAGCTTACCCTTCCACCTCCCCATATCCTCAAGTCCTAAAAGATTTAGGAAGCTCATCTAACTTTCCTGTGTTTCCTAGGGTGGTCAAGAGGAAAATTGACTAACAGTTTAAGATGTTAAGCCTGTTAGTAATAAGCATATAAAAGGCATTTAGGTAAGTTTTTTTAGTAACTGAGGGCTTTTCTTAACTGTGATGTTTCCTTAATCTACATTGGAAGAATCAAACAAATATTACATAAAGGCTTTGTAATTGAGCAAATGAGGGTGACTTGATGACAGATATCCTCTTTTCAGGGAAAAGACAGTGGTATTTCTGTTAAGTTGGAGATTTTGTGTCTGCAGCGGCAAAAGAAAGATGACTATGATGATAGGCACCCTACTAAAAGTTTCCCTTTCACACTGCCTGGCTCAGTCTCTGAATTATAGCAGTTCTCTCTGCCAGTCGTACTCTTGTCTGCCCCTAGGCCCTTGAGGGCAGGAACTGTGTCTTCTAGCTCGGTGCTGGCTTGTGAAGGTATTCATATATTTGAATGAATCGGTAAAAATATCTTTGGGAATTCTCTGGAGGCTTTTTGATCATCAGCTTCGATAGATGTAAAATCCCTGGAATATCAAGCTATCATCTTACTGAGATTTAAATAGGACACAGCTTAAAGAGGCTCTTTAGAAATGAGAGTCGAGTTAGGTAGCGAGTGATGATATGTGTGGGATACCGGGCAGACATCACAAGGGGAGGTGAGAGGCGAAAAGACTGGTCTACTGTCTCTATTTTTCCCTGATCAGACCCTGGATACTTTGTGTAACATGAGCTTGGATAGTTAGAGCTTGGATTTAGTCTGTTAGACTTGGGTTAGAATTTTGACTATATACTTGCTACCGATACTTGTAAAAATTATTTAACTTCTCTGAGTCTTCATGTATGCATCTGTAAAATGGGTGTATTAGGAACTATGCTGTGGTATTAGTATGAAGAAATTTCCTGCGATAGTGTATGGAACATAGGTTTTCAGTGTTGTTCCCCTTTTCCATATAAAATATACGTTGCCCCCTTACTCTGCTATCTAAGTCAAAATATATGTTCTAAACTTACAGCGTGCACACACGTGTGTGTGTATGTGTGTGTGTGTATGGGAGAGAGAGAGCAAGAGGACAACTGAGTTTCATGTAAAACTCTGGGGTCAATCCTGCATGAATGTTAAGGATATGTTATGTTAATATACTTTAATTTAGAGATTAGTTGAAAGAATATTTTTATTTTTGGCCTTATTTGTCACAGTTTTGGTAATTAGACCTAGGAATATAGTTTGATTATAGGGCTTAAACTTATGTAAGATATTTCTTAGGTTGTATTGTACACCTGCTTCAAGACCTTTTCGTTCTACAGAATTCATTTTGAACTCTTCTATTTGCCATTCAAGCCCCTGCACCATCTGACTCCAGTCTTTCTCTTCACATTTTTTCTCACTATTTCTCTCATTGAATTATGCTGGTGTCCTCAATGTCCCCCCAAAGTGCTAAGTTCAACTCGACCTTCTTGGCCTTTCCTCCGTGTTCCTCAAATGTCCCCTGACCAAGTTATGCACATATTTCAGGGTTTCTATTATTCTTTCTTCCTTAGAGAAACCTTCCAACTTCCTTAGTTACCTTGCTTCTCTGAGCTAAAGAACTCCTAAAGGGCTTCTCTGAACTCCTAAAGCTTTTGTTGGTAGGGAAAATGTCATAAGTGGGATCATACATGAAAATAAATGTTGAAAGTATGCAAAATCGCTTTCTTTTATTTTAAAGCTAGAAACCCACCTTATCTTTAAGGGCAAATTAATTCACAGCTGCCAAACTTTTAATTTCTATTGAATATATTCAGGATTAATTAGGCATTGAATCTTGAATAGATGAATTGATCATTTTATAGAGAACTTTTATTTCATTACTTTTTGACCCTCTTACTTTTTCTTTTTTCTTTTAAGCTGATCTTTTTTGGGCTAAGTAACCAGATGGTGGTAGCTTTCAAGGAAGAGAACACTATAGCATTCAAACACCTCTTCCTAAAAGGATATATAGACCGAATGGATGACACATATGCAGTGTATACACAAAGTGATGTATACGATCAGATCATCTTCGCAGTGAACCAGGTAAATCAAACACATGCATTCTTCACTTGGGAAAAAGATTAGACTGGAAAATTGTTAGCAATGTACATAATAGAAACTGACATTCAGTTGTACAAGGGTGAACATTTTTTAATGAAATATGTAAATGACATGTATGAAACAGTTAAATTTTTTTTAATGTTGCCAACAAACTTTAACAGAACTAGAAGTTGAGAAAAGCTTTTCTTTAGTAACAGAAAGACAGAAATTTTAAAGACTTAATTAAAAGAGTCAGAGCTAGGGCTTGGCATGAGAACCTCAAAGGTTTAAAATGATTAACCATGACCTTGGCTGTAAGTAGTCATTAAGTCTTCAGAGCTTATACTTTCAGGGACCCTTAACAAATAATGAGAATATTAACTTTGCAGAGTGTGTATAGTAACCAAGACCTGAAATTTCATTTAAAAAATAAGTAAGGCCTTTATGTCATACATGACAATGATTTTATTGTAATATTGATTAACTGCCTCAAAAAGGAAGCTTGTTTTTCATACAGATGATTCAAGTTTCTATTCAGAGCTTCTGATCAATTTGTTTTTGCTACAAATAGTACTTTCTCAAGTCCAAAATCTCCTATTTTGTGGGAATCATTGGAAGCTTTCTTGAAGTCAGTATTTCTAACCTGAGTTAGTCTGTAGATAACATTTCAAAAACATTACAACTCTTCTTCAAAAAATTATTATAGTCCAATTATGGCTCTCCTTATCCTGGAGACAAACTATGCACAGTGAGATAAAATACGTATTTGTGACACTAAGGCTTTCTGATCGCATTCAGATTACAAAAATTGGCCAGAAATCTATAGTAATAGAAGTAAGCTGCATATGTTGTTAAATAGAAATATGCCCTACAATTTGTAAGGTAAAAAATAGTAAAATGCTGGAGATATTCAGCTTTGAGATTCTTGTTTTAAGATTATTAAGTTCATCTAAAGCTACGCTGAACGAAATTGGTAGTTTGGTTTTTGGCGGGAGGGGCGGGTAGAGGCAAGATGTAAACAGTTCATTAAATTCCTCCTAAAACATTTTTACCTTTTTTATATAGTAAGCCTAAGAGCAGTCTTAAAAATATAATATTTGGCAGTCAGACCATTCTGTTTATCAGATTTCCATGTTCTTTACAGAATTGCATGTAGATTCCTTGTGCTAGTATATAGGTAGATAATATTAATTGGGGTGGGGTTTACTTAGGGCAAGTGACTCCCTACCATCTTCTGGGCGCTATCAGGCATTTTATTTTATTTTTTTTGAATTTTATTTTATTTTATTTTATACAGCAGGTTCTTATTAGTTATCTATTTTATACATATTAGTGTATATATGTCGATCCCGATCTCCCAGTTCATCCCACCACCACCACCCCCAGCCCCACTTTGCCCCCTTAGTGTCCATACATTTGTTCTCTACATCACTATCAGGCATTTTAAACTAAAGGTAAAAAGTATCTTGAGGGCTTCCCTGGTGGCGCAGTGGTTGAGAGTCTGCCTGCTGATGTAGGGGACGCGGGTTCGTGCCCCGGTCCGGGAAGATCCCACATGCCGCAGAGCGGCTGGGCCCGTGAGCCATGGCCGCTGAGCCTGCGCGTCTGGAGCCTGTGCTCCACAAAGGGAGAAGCCACAACAGTGAGAGGCCTGTGTACCGCAAAAAAAAAGTATCTTGATCACAATATTCATAAATAAAGTTTTAGTTGTTAATGAGGTCAGTTATTCTACACGATTCCAGAGAACTGAATAGAGAAAATATAGACTGATATGAAAGAAAGATCTTTGTTTTCTGTAAGGAAATCTCTTGATAATTGCGGTGATAGTTACCAAGGAGAATGAACAGATAAGACAGTAGCTTCTCAGTCCTTAGAGCTAGTTCCATGACGAATTAGTTTTCCTGAACAGTAGAGCCCTAAAATGCCATCTAACTGCATAACCTCTAGGGTTCATCCTGACCCAACACTGGTTATAACAGCATCACTTTGGTTTAGTATATATGTTTATGTATTTGAATATCAAAGACCTAGTTATTTTTATACTATGTCCTGGCTCTTAGCAATCAGTCATGTTTGGGCCATCTTTACTGGGTTCCTTCTTTCATCCGCCCCTTCAATTAAGGCTGTCCTCAAAGGTTTGTCCTTTTCCTACAGAATTTCCTCCTCTACACAGCCTCAGCCACTGCCAGGAGAGGTGACCCTGAACCATTTGCTCACACTGCTGCATGCAGACAGCTCACGAGCACCTCAGAACCACTCCGGCCAAAACGGGTTCCTGTTCTCTTCCCACCTGCTCCACAGACATGTTTCTCTTTCTGATCACTTGCTTAGATTTAAAGGTCTCAGGGTCTTGGAACCATTTATTCTTGCAGCTCAAACATAGTCTGTATATCCCTACTTCTGGTTGGCTTCCCTCCTTCCCCTCCCTACCGTTTCTTGACTGTTTTCTAAAGGATTCATCTAAAATCACAGATTTGATTGCATAATACTCCTCATTTTATACATATAACAGTGTTAAGTGCCACATATTAATATATTTATTCCGGGAAGGTGGAGGTACATCCCAGGCACTCAGATGTTTGTGAATGAATGAAAGAGCTCAAAAGATTCATGTGTTGAGATCAGGTGATCACAGAGGGGCCACAAAAAATCCATCTATAATCAAGGAGCAATCGGTTTTAATCTGCTTCACTTTGGGTGCCACATTACTCAGGTAAGGATCTTTAATGTGTTTTTATATTGTCTTCCAAAGGGTGACCCGGGGCCCATGGATCTGCGTGAAAAACTACTTCCCTCAAGGCAGAGCTGCAGAGGCAAGTAGGGACAGATGTCCAGCCTGATTAATGCCCCACAGAGGCCATAGCCAGTTAGGTGCCCCATCAGTCAGTCCTACAGGTCACCTGCCTTTCAGCGATAGTCCCACACCACATTCCGGTCCCAGAGTCCTCTGACTCAGGCTCCAGAGCTGCCCTTTAGCTGGACATGGTCCTGCCACTTGCCCCTGAACGGAAAAAAATGCATAACCTAAAAGCTGAGAACTATGTTTTATTCAAGGACATCGCTGCAGACTACAGCCCGGGAAGATGGCCTCTCAGATAGCTCTGAGGGACTGTTCCAAAGAGGGCTTTTGCTGAAACAAAACAAAACAAACAAACAAACAAAAACCCATGTAATGAAACATCAAAAGATTACTGCTAATCATAAAAAAACCCCAGATGTCTCAAATTAATGATTTTAGTGCCTTTCTATGTATGGGAAGATGCAAGAGCCTGGGCTCATGGCAGTTATTCCTTTGATACGCATCTTAACTATCCAGGACCAGTAATCTGTTTTTCTCCATCCTGAGTTCCCCTCAGAGCACACCCGTGATGCCACTGCAGTGGCTGAAGGCTTGATGGCAGGCAACACTTGTTGTTTATTGGAGTGGCAGGCAACACTCTTTGCCTACAACATCCATCTCCTGCAGGTGCTCAGACCTCCATGAGGAGCCTTATTAAGATAGCAAGGAAGTCTGGCTGTAGCATCACTTATAACGTTAGCATGTACCTGAAGCCCTGCACTTTGGATCTTTTGTGTCTCGAGGTCTTACAAGGTTTAAGACACAAGTTTCTAAGGTAGGAGGTTCAGATCTTTAAGTAAGTCCTGTGGGGACTGCCTCACAAGGATCGCGTGCTCAGAAGGGCTACAGGGCCCCATGTAGGTGCGACTGCTTCATGACCCCTGCTTGCCTTTCTGGCTTTACCTCTCGGTACACATCCCCTATTCCAGGCACCCTGGTACTTTACCGCATTCAATATCTTTTACGTCTTTTTTCATTTAATGTACTGTTTACCTCTTACTCCCCGACACCCCGATGTAAAACTACCAGTTTGGCTCAGAGTAGCTTTATAAAGATTTAAGACATTTATTTCCTTGTATGGAAAACAAACAGCTCAAAACTGAATATCTCCAGCATTATACTATTTCCCCCTATATGTAGGACATAATGCTATTTAATGAGTTATGCAGCTTAATTATATCACTGTAGATTTCTGGCTCATTTTCACAATCCCAATGCTAGCAGAAAGGTTGGTGCCATAATCACAAATCCTATCCTAGCAACTTGCCACCTTGGTGTGCATAGATTAGCTCTAGCGAACAAAGATCCACTATCACAGTGGTCCCTAACCTTTTTGGCACCAGGGACCGGTTTCTTGGAAGACAGTTTTTCTACGGACCAGTGGTGTTGGGGATGGTTCGGGCGGTAATGGGAGCAATGGGGAGCGGCAGATGAAGCTTTGCTCACTTGCTGCTCACCTCCTGCTGTGCAGCCTGATTCCTAACAGGTTGCGGACCGGGGGTTGGGGACCCCTGCACTATCACGTTATAGTGATTTTCACCTCACTGTTAATTTGACTGTGTCTCATACTGTTACCTGAAAACTGGGTTTGCCTCTTGGTGGATGTCACACCAAAAGATACAACCGAGCCAAAGGTCAGGAGACGGAAGGATTTATTACTTGCAGCAAGCAAGGAGAACACCAGGGATCTTTCCCAAAGCAGTGTCTCCTCAAACAGCAAAATTGGGGAAGTTTTAAGCTAAGGGTACGTGTATAATCATGAAGGGGCTTGGGCGGTCAACAGAGTCCAAGTTTTAGTTGATTGAAGTCACGAGGGTCAGAAAAGGTTAACATCATCATCCCTTAGATTTCAGTTGACCTGGCAGTTAAGTGTTTTGGGCTAATCTTTACCATTGAAACAGAACTGAGAATCTTTACAATTGATGTATTATCTTTGCTGTTGTTACTTCTCTTGCCTGTTTCTGCATTCTATTGTTCCCTTAATATTATTAATTACTGAGACCTGTTCAAGGACCAGCATTAGATCACAAAAAGGCTTAGGCCAAAAATGGCTTCTCTTATGTCAAGAAAGGCATGCCTGTTCTCTTTCTCCAGGGACCTTCCCTGCCCTATCTACCTACAATACTGTTCTAAGTGCTGGGGTTAGAGCAGTGGGCTTGATAAATTCCTTGCCCTGTGGAACTTACATTCTAATGGAGGAGATGGATTTTAAACAAGTTTAGCCAAAATCAGTTGATTTCCAACAGTGATGAGTGCTATGAAAAAAAAAATCAAGTGACATAAAATATTAACAATGGACTCAGGATGGTCAGAAAAGACCTCTCTGGGGACTTGAAGTCTGGGGAAGAATATTTCAGGCTGAAGGAATGGCAACAGCAAAGGCCCTAGAGGCTAGAAAACATTTAGTATGTTTAAGGCAAGTAGTAAGGAGTAAGGAGTAAGGGAAGGGCCAGGGATAGGGCTATAAGGTCTCTCAGGGCTTAACAGGCCCTGGAAAAGAGCTGTGAAGTTTATTTTGAGAGACAGGAAGCCATGGGAGGGCTTTCAGTAAGAGAAAATTGCTATAAAAGTGACCAAGCTGTGTTCTTACAAAGATAAAGATTTTAAAAATACATTATTTTTAGACAAAGTTTTGCTGGTTACCCTGGAACAATTTTTATCCCATTTCCTATATTATAGTAAAGCAGAACTCTGACTTTATAGGAAATAGTTCAAAGATAAATAAAATTTATATTCACATTAAATGTAAAAGTCAGCTCCTAAACATAGTTCTTTAAAGGAGGAAAGAACCTGAGAATTTATTTAAGGTTAAATTAAGCCTTTAATTTTGCAGATAAGAAAGCAGCAGCTCATAAAGTCTATGACTTGCTCAAGGTCACAGAAATGAGACCTGAACCCAGAACTCTAATTAATTCAAGAGTGCTCTTTGCCCTCTGCGGTCCTGGTGCACAGTAGCATGTTAATTACTCTGCATATTAGCATGCAAGTCTCCACATGGACAGGAGGTGGGAACCTGCCGTTTCAAAGGCAGGGAGGAAGGGGAATCATGGCTTCACTTGCACCTGTCTGGATGTTCCCCTTTTTCTGTTTCTCTTTTTCGTTGAAGTACTTGCAGCTACGCAACATCTCAGTTGGGAATCACGCTTATGAGAACAAGGGCACGGAGCAGTCAGCCATGGCCATCTGTCAGCACTTCTACAAGCAAGGAAACATCTGTCCTGGAAATGATACCTTTGACATTGATCCAGAAATTGAAACTGGTGATGTTCTTCTATAAGCTAGAACTTCCATTTTTAACTCCTTGATTTATACTTATTTATAAATCAATTTATACTTATTTATACTAATTTCATCTCTGAAAACATTGATTTGGCCTGTGCTATTAGGTCATAGTAAGAACTTTATCAGAGTTGTGTCAGGTACTTCACTATAACTCATGATTCTTAAAACAAACAAACAAAACCCCCCACAAAAACCAACGAGGCAAGTTTATTATCATCCTTGTTTTATAGAAGACTGAAGTGTGGCTCAGAAGGTTAAGTGATCTGCTCATGATGGAGCTAGTAAGAGGCAGTGCTGAAATTTGACCCAGGCCATGCCCTTAGCCACTTTATTCCACAGCCTCTCTGCTGGATAAGCCAGTTAAATAGACAGATATTGTCCTTATAAAACAGTATGCTTGCACATTCTTGATGTATATAAAACTCTCTCTGCTCAACAGCACTTCACTATTCAGTGTCTTTGGGGTAGGCTGGGCCTGGGGGGCCGGGCAGGGAATGAAAACCAGAGCTTAGAATAGCACAGCTTATTCTTATTAGCAAAGTTCTATTTGCAGTTTGTATCTAAAACGTTAGCTTAGGTCATCGAGTCAAAAAGTAAGTACTTTTAACAATAGCCACTGGGACTTTTTCTTTGAGAAGAATAGTAAAGGGTATAGTGCTGACTAGTGAAAACCTTCTAATATGCTATCTTCCTTTTTTAAAACAGTGTTTATTGAGGAAAAATTGTCAACATAATATTTTTTTAAAAAGATCCTTTAAACGTAGAAAATTTTATCTTAGACGCTACAGATTCTTCAAACATATGCTTAGGATACAAAAAGGAAGAAGGGCCTCAAAGTTTAGGCTTAAAAGGACAGAAAGGAAGATGGCATTCTATAGAAGACTAGTGAGATAGAGTTCAGATCTTTCTCTACCCCCATCCACTCTAGAAATGTTATAGTCACGTATTAAAAACAAATAAATCACTGTAACCACGTGGTAAGGATGTTTAGCTTTAAAAATCTTAATTTACAAAAATACCAGAATCTGAATATCTAGTTTTAAACATATGATCCTTTCAAGATGCAGTTTTCTATATTTATTTTAGGCGCTATATTATGGTTTGTTCCTTTCTATGGCAGAATGTTTCTTTGTGGCACCAGATGAACCTTTTCACGTTGGAACACTAGAAGAAAAACTCAAGTTACTGCTGGACTTTCACAGGTGAGGGAACAGATGGGAGTGTAACTCATGTTTGTGTGTATACGTTTTCACTGCACTGAAGTCTCCTGTCTTCTAGACTCATAACAGTGGAGCTGCAGTTTAAATTGAAGGCCATTAATCTGCAGACTATTCGTCATCACGAGCTCCCGGATTGTTACGACTTTACTCTGACTGTAAGTGTGGGCTGGGCTGAATTTGATTCCTATCTGGAGAAAAATAGTTTTATCTAGTTACAGGCTTATTTACTTGTATTAAGGGGTGATCAAATGTATAGGATGTTCCCATTCCACTTGGATGTGCACAGGGGAAGCATTGGTTCAGCTAGCTCTATTTGGTTATGATGTAGTCCCTTCTTATCTGCGGTTTTGCTTTCTGAGGTAAGTTACCCTAGGTCAACCTCGGTCTGAAAATATTACGTGGAAAATGCCAGAAATAAATTTTAAGTTGTATGTCATTCTGAGTAGCATAATGAAAAATTTCTGACCCTCCCCAGATATGAATCATCCTTCGGTCCAGTGTATCCCACCCGTGAGTCACTTAGTAGCCGTCTCAGTTATCAGATCAGTTGTCCCAGTATCACAGTGCTTGTGTTCAAGTAACCCTTATTTTACTCAATAATGGCCCCAAAGGGCAAGAGTAGTGATGCTGGCAATTCTGACATGCTAAAAGATTCCTTTAAATGAAAAAGTGAAAGCTCTCAACTTAATAAAGAAAGAAAAAAAATGTATGCTAAGGTTGCTAAATCTACAGGAAGAAGAAATCTTCTATCCATTGTGAAGACGGAAAAAGAAATCCATGCTAGTTTTGCTGTTGCACCCCAAACTGCAAAAATTATGTCCAAAGTGTGTGATAAGTGCGTGGTTAAGATGGAAAAAGGCATTTAATTTGTACAAGATATTTTGAGAGAGAGACCACATTCACATAAATTTTATTATAGTATATGTTATAATTGCTCTATTTTATTACTAGTTATTGTTGTTACTCTCTTACTGTGCCTAGTTTATAAATTAAACTTTATCATAGGTATGTATGTATAGGAAAAATACATTGTATATAAGGTTTGGTATTATCTGCGGTTCCAGGCATCCACTAGGGGTCTTGGAATATATCCCCTATGGATAAGGGGTGGCTACTGTACTAACTTGTTTACTTGTTAATTATCTGTCTTCTGTACCTCATTGTAAGTTCTCCGAGGGCAGGGACCTTGTCTTGTTCACTGCTGTGTCTTTAGTACCAAGATCAGTGCCTGGCACAGAGTAGGTGTTCAAATACAAAAGGAACAGAGGTTTGTAGGCTCTGTATGGTCAGCTCTCAGCAGTCGGTGGCAGTCTGCTTAAGGTCATTGCCAAGGGTTCTTGCTACCGAGTTTCCTCACTGTGGATGTTTGTAGCCTTTGGGTTTTGCTCACAGTGCCTCCCTTGTGCTGCCTCTAATGCTCTGGTTAGCTTCCTCGCCTTCAGCCTATCCTATCACATCTATGTTCTCTGTCTTCCAGTTGCAGATGGAGCTTTTGATGCTCTCTAGGCAGCACAAGATGCCCCTCATGTGAGTTCATCACTTCACGAGGATCTGAGTCAGTAGTAACACAATGCTGTATCGGCATATGCAGGACAGCATTTGATAACAGCTTGCCTTCATGTGGTCCAAATTTCTATTACTTCAGCAGTAGTTTGTATCAAAAGTTATGTCCATGATACTCAACTGATTGGCTGTAAGAAATCAAGTTTTCAGAAATGGAGGTTAAAAATATTTTCAGAATATAGGACAATGTAATAATTATGCATATTACTTAATAAGAAAAAGCACTAATTCTATAAGACTGTTTTTATTTGGGCTACAGATTTTGATCTTAATATTAACCAGCAAGTTATGAATTTTCAAAATTACTTGATTTTTAAAAAATTGAGCTATTATACACAGTCCTCTCTCTTCTCTCTCTGTATCTCTGTCTGTCTGTCTGCCTCTCTCTTTCTCTCTGTCTCTCATGGAAAATGATACTTTTCAGAAGTCTTATAATCCTTAAAGGCTTTGGTCAACTGACAGCTCCTTCATGGACCCTTTTGTGATTCCTCAGTTAGCAATACATTCTGTGTTCTGAACTCCCAGATTTCGTTTTCATTTTTGTATTTTGTATGTCTTACCGCCTTCTCCTTTGTTTTAGAATTTTGTAGGTCTTTTATCATCAACTCTGCTAGACTGAAAGCTCCCTGAAGGCAGAACCATTTTATCTTTTCATCCCTCAGAGAACATAGTAGGTGACTCAAATATTTGTTGATTGAGTAAACAAAACACTAGATCCTTTGTCATGACTCACTACATCAGTAAAAGCAACTTGGCCTTTAGCCACATGCAAATGTCATATTTTTGCCATTCTTGTAGAATTATCCCAAGCTATATCTGTGCAGTGTGGATTTAGCAGTGCATCTCACAGAACTGTGGTGGAACTTATATCCTATCAGGTAGTTTGATAATAAAAGCCATTAGTGCAACTTCATTGCCGTAAGTAAACATGAACTGGGACAGCATGCCTGATATAAAATGCAAGGTCTTTGGAGTCAGACAAGCCTAGATTTTAATGTCAGCTCACCAGTAAGTAGCTATGTAACTTTAGGCAAATTACTTAATTGGTTTGAGCCTCAGTTTTCTCATTTGTCAAACAGAATTAATGCCTACCTACCTGACAAAATTGTTGTTGAGATAGAAGATAACATATATGAAGGACCTACCAAAGTATATGGTATGTAGTAGATATTTGATTCATTCAACAGCTGTTTATTAAGCCTATCCTGTGTGTGCCCAGCTGGATTTATAATGTAAAAGTAGTGCACTAGCATTCATTCATAGTAGTTTGATAAATTCTTTCATCCTGTGTTTTGAAGCTCTTTATTGGGTGTATAAACATCTAGGATTCTGTGTTCACTTGAGCTGACTCTTTTATCATTGTGAAATGGCACTCATTAACCCTAGTCATATTCTTTGCTCAAACATTTACTTTGTCTGATGTTAATATAGCCATTCCAGCTTTCTTTTGATTAGTGTTAGTATGGCATATCTTTTTCCACCCTTTTAAACTTATTTGTGTCACATTTAAAGTTGTTTTCTTGTTAGGCAGCATATAGTTGAGTCTTGCTTTTTTTTATCCAACCTAAAAATCTCTACCTTTTAATTAAGGTGCTTATTACATCATTTAAATTTCATATGATTTTTAATATGATTCCTCTCTTTTTCTGCCTTCTTTTGGATTGAGTATTTTTTAGGATTCCATTCTATCTCATATGTTATCTTATTAACTATAACTCTTTGTTTTATTATTTTAGGGTTTCTAGTACACATATGTAACTTATTACAGCCTACCTTCAAGTGATGGTATACCACTACATGTATAGCATAAAAACCTGACAGTATATTTCCATTTCTCCCATCTTGGCCTTTGCGTTATTGTTGTCATACAATTTACTTCCAGATATAAACTGGAACAATACATTGTTGTTATTTTCACTTTAAACAGTCAGTTATCTTTTAAAGCAACTTAAATAATTAAAAGTCTTTATATTTGCCCATGTAGTTATCATTTCAAGTGCTTCATTCCTTTGTGTAGTTCCAGGTTTCCATCTGGTATCATTTTCCTTCTGCATGAAGGGCTTCCTTTAACATTTCTTATAATGCAGATCTGCTGGTAATAAGTTCTTTCAGCTTCTGTATGTCTGAAAAAAGTATTTCACCTTCATTTTTTAAGGATAGTGTCACTAGGTATAGAACTCTAGTTTGACTGTTTTTTCCCCAGTACTTTAAAGATGTTGCTCTTTTACAAACTAAAAATACAAACAATACAAACTGTTGTCACTGCTAAGAAATCTGCTGTCTTCTTCATCTTTGTTCTTCTGTATGGGATGTTTTTTGCCCCCTCTGGCTGCTTTAAAATTTTTCTCTTCATCTCTGATTTTAACAATTTGATTCTGATATGCCTTGATGTAGTTTTCTTCATGTTTTTTGTATTTGGGGTTCATTGAGTATCTTGGATCTATGGGTTTATAGTTTTCATTATATTTGACATTTACTCAGTGTTATTTCTTCAAATATTTTTCTGTCTCTTTCCCCCCACTCTTCCGAGATTCCAATAATACGTATATTTGGGCACTTGAAGTTGTCCCACAGCTCTCTTTCTTTCTTTTTTTTTTTCAGTCTTTTTTTCTCTTTCTTTCATTTTGAATAGTTTTATTGCTGTGTTTTCAAATTCACCAATCTTTTATTTTTCTGTACTATCTAATCTGTTGTTATTACACCCAGTATTTTTTCTTCTTCATTGAAAGAATTCAGCTTCTTCTAAACCTTACTTAGATGTGATTGACATTAAGCCAAAATTTATTTAATAAGCACCTACTATTTGTAAGACCCTGAGGCTTTTTGTGTGGGAAAAGCATGTTTTTTCCTTGGCAAGGATTTCTGACTCATTCAAATAATACTGAGCATCTTCCTTATGAGAGGCTGTGGGCTGGTTCCCTCAGCAGCTATGGAGATGGGCAGACACTAGCAATGTCCTTGGTTGCTTGTCAGGGGAAGAAACTTAGAGTCCAACATGAGGAGAAACAGAGTAACTAAACTCTGAAGTGGTATCTGATTACCCCACACGAAGATTTTCAATAAAACTCATTTAAATGAGAGACTTTAAAAGAACTTTTCTTTTTCTTTAGGACTTGAGAGAAGAGGCACCCAAAACAAAAACAAAACCCCCAAACCAGACTAATTTCCTTAGCTTGCCTTCTTGGTGTATGCAAGGGGAAAGTGGAAGGAGCTAGAAGGGGAAGACAATGGAAGAACTATGAAAGGTGTTCTGGCATGGCTTTGTCCCCTTTGGTGCCTGGTGTCCCAAAATGCTTATCATTGAAGCCAGACATGCTGTTGGTTCCCTGTGACCACACCTTTTGTAATACATATGGTTCTATAGTGATGAAGAAATCTGGTCCTAGAAGGAAAATCAAAAAACTCCATTTGAAATGTTTCAAGACAGAAATAATGAGCATCTGTGTTAGTAAGAATTACAACCACATTAAAAATCTATCCCTAGCTGAGGCCCTGCTGGAAGGCGGAGGAAAACATACTTGTACTCGCTCTTGCCCATTGTAAGAGGGCATCTAGAGGCGCTTAGAATGGGAAGGAGGGGGAAATTCTTTTGTTTTATAAGGGGTTCAGGGCTTGAATACTGTCCTGGAAGCAGGATTGTAGAGACTAAATGTTCTCTATGGAAGATCTAGTTCAACTTTCTCAGCTCACAGAGAAATAAAAAGAACTTCCCAAGGTTGAGCAGAGTTAGCGACAGGTCAAAGATGAGAGTCTGGGTCTCCTGTAACTTTGGAAGAATTGTTTCCTAATTAATGCATAGAGGCATCTTGGCTTTAAAAACTATAGGTATGGGCTTCCCTGGTGGTGCAGTGATTGAGAGTCCGCCTGCCGATGCAGGGGACACGGGTTCGTGCCCCGGTCCGGGAAGATCCCACATGCCGCGGAGCGGCTAGGCCCGTGAGCCATAGCCGCTGAGCCTGCGCGCCCGGAGCCTGTGCTCCGCAACGGGAGAGGCCACAACAGTGAGAGGCCTGCGTACAGCAAAATAAAAAATAAAAACAAACAAACAAAAAACTATAGGTATGTTTTTTACCCTTTTCCTGTTCTTCACAGATAACATTTGACAACAAAGCCCACAGTGGAAGAATTAAGATAAGTTTAGATAATGACATTTCCATCAGAGAATGTAAAGACTGGCACGTATCTGGATCAAGTAAGTGATGAATTTTACTAGTTTTAAAGGTGGTTATTAAATAATATTAAATGGTTATTAAATGACTTGTCCCAAGGATGTGTGGAACATTAAATGAAAGAATTGGACCATACCCAAGTCCCTAATTCTCTGCAAGTAGATCAATTCATTGTAGTTGTCTGACGTTCCAAGTAATTCCCAAGTTATTAGTAATCACAATGGCTTTTCCTGCCTTCTCCATGTGCCCTCACTGGCCCACTCCTTACCAAAAAGAAAAAAATGCTTATAATCCCCCCAGCAAAAAGAAAATCACATATACTCAAACCAATGTTTATCGAGTGCTTATTGCATAAGTATAATACTTCCACCTACATCTTCCTCACTTCAATATTTTAAAATATCTTTGAGATAGGTAACATCCCTATTTTTACAGATGAAGAAACTAAGGCTCAGTGAATTTTGGTGTGCATGGGGTCATACAGCCAGGGAGAAGTCAGGTAGGATTTGACCCTGAAGTATCCCACACCTTGTAATTATCTTCTATCTAGGTCAAAAAAGTAGACGAAATAAGGAAAGGGTGCATTCCTAGAAATATGGACACAAACTCAGGTATAAACTGAGTATCACTGAGAATTTTGGAGCTGAACTGGATAAATCTGCCTGGGAAGAATTGATCTAATTTCCTAGTCCCTTGTATTGATATGTCGTGGTGTGTTGTACTAGACTTTAATGATGAGGTCAGAGGGTCTCAGATTCTATTGAAAAGAAGCATCATTCTAAGTACCCGCTAAGATGCAGTTTCTCCAGCTTCATACAAGACCGTCTGTAGGTCTGGGGTTGAGACCCAGGAATGTGCAGGGAATCCTTATTCAGACCATACTTGTATAATAATTGCTTTAGGGTTTCCTACTAATGGATTCACGAAGTTCAGATGTAGTAATGAGATAGCATGAGTAAATTAAATAAAATAAAATTTCTTCATTCTAGTATTCTTTTCACTAATAGGTAACTTCAAATATATGAAGATCTTGAATCACAAACTTTTATTTCAATCACAAAGTTGTTTATTTGAAACACAAGCCTGTTTTGTCATCTGTAAACATTGTAATACTTCTCCACAAACTTGAGAATAGGGAAAATGAGAGCATATGAAGGTGCCTGGAACATAGGCTTTCTCTCAAATGTTTGGTTCTTGAATTTTAAGTTTTTCTGAAGTAGATTTAGCCCTTCGTGTAACAATTAGATGCCTCTTGACAAAATTACGGGATGCTTCATTTCAGAATAGTCTTGAGTTCTTTCTATCAGCACAGAGCAGAACAACTTGTTAAGTAAAGACACGCTCTGTAAGAGAGCATGTGACGGTCAGCCCTCTGCCTACCTCTCTTCACCTGGCTCTGCTCATGCTGGGAGGACTGATTCCCAGAATCTCTGCATGGGTGGCTCTGCCTTGTCACTCAGGCCTCAGCTAAAACCCGCTGCCTCTTTGGTGAGGCCTTCCTTCATTGTGCGGTATAAGTGAAACTTTCTTTTCCCCATTCCCCCACCCAAAGCTCCCTCAGCAACGGTGGTCAAAATTTAGTGTTACCTAGAGAGCTTAGGAAAACACAGTTTCTGATTCACTTGGTCTAGGGTAAGGCAGGAGAATGTGCATTCCTAACAAGTCCCCAAGGGATGCTAAGAGCCACTAACACAGAGTGATGGATGCTGGAGACAGACTGCAAAGGTTTGAATCCTGACTTTGCCACTTACTGGCCGTGGAACCTTGGGCAAGTTCTGTGACCTCTCTGTGCTTCAGTTCTCACCTGCAAAGTGGGATAATCACATCTACCTCGTGGGTGTTGCTGTGAGGTGCAAGTGAGTTAAAACCTATAAAATTCTTAGAACTATGCCGGGCAGGAAATGCACTCAATACATGTTAGCTATTTGGATTTACTTTATTCATATCTCTTACTCCTGTCAGAAAATAATTAGTTCATTTACTTGTTCACTTTTTTCTCTTATATCACTGGAGTAGAATAGAAGTTCCACAAGGTCAGGGGCTTTGTCTGTCTTGTTCACCCATTATACTCTCAGCATGTAGAAACACACCTGATGCTTAATAAGTATTTTATACCTAGATAAGTCTATTTAAATAGGATATGCAGGAACCCTAACGGTATTAAGAACAAAAGACTACAAGTTGATAAAGATCTTTGATGGATGGTTGTGATGATTTTTAAAAGAAGGACTTTTAGTCTCCTTTAAATACTCATGGAAGAATCTGTATCAGAGCCTTTTCTCTTTGTTGTCTTTGTGCCAAGAATGCTTGAATTATTTAAATTATTCTAAACATGAGTGTGAAGGATCCGTATAAAACTTGAAAATGCTTCTGAAGGATGCAGAAAGAAGACTTAAATCAATTAAAAGGCACACTATGTTTTTGGACAAGTGATTCAACATGATGAATATGTCAAGTCTTCTTAAATTGATCTATAAATTCAACGTGACTCCCCCCAAAATTACCTGTAGGATTTTTATTGGAATTTGACAATCTGGCCCTGAAGAATATATGGAAATATAACAAGCAAGACTAGCCAGCAGAAATTCTAGGAAAGAGTAATGAGAGGTATTTTTCTTAGGCGTTACAACACACGAAAACGTCAGAAGGGTAAGATATGGTACTTGAATACAAACGGCCATGTGGTACATGGTAAAGACGGCATTTCAAATCATTTGCTCTTTTAATTGGCAAAAATTAAAGAATATGGAGCAGGTGTGGAGGTATGTGTAGGTATGTAAACTTTCATGATCTTTTTGGAGAACAATTTCTTAGATCTTCTTTTAGAAAGATGCATATGCCTTACCCCAACAATTCCATCTTTAGATATTCATCCACTTAAAGGATCACTTGCATCTGTGCACAAAGAGGACCTGGAGAATGGTTTGTAGCAGGGAAGACCAGATTCCAATCCAAGTGTCTTTACAAATACGGTATTGTACATCTATACTGAAGTATGCAATGCAGCCGTTAAAATAAATGAGGCTAAAAATGAAAAGAAAAAAAAGAAGTATATGTCACCATATTAATGTTTCACTGCATCAGCAAGTAATCCACTTTCTTTCCAGTTCAGAAGAACACTCATTACATGATGATCTTTGATGCCTTCGTTATTCTGATATGCCTGGCTTCGTTAATCCTGTGTGTTCGATCTGTGGTGAAAGGACTTCAGCTTCAGCAGGTAGGGATCTCTGCTTTCTAGGAATGTGATGGACATTTTTATTGATAGAGAAATTCACGGTGCCTCCCTTCTTTTCCCGAAAGGAATTTGTCAATTTTTTCCTCCTCCATTATAAGAAGGAAGTTTCTGTTTCTGATCGAATGGAATTCGTCAATGGATGGTATATTATGATTATTATTAGTGACATATTAACCATTACTGGATCAATTCTGAAAATGGAAATCCAAGCTAAGGTAAAATTTTTTCCTATTTATGTCATTGTTAGTATCAGATTTGCATTAATGATCATTTATTTTTTCCAAAACGTTAAGAATTCACAGAGTAAATTATTTCTTTCAAACATTTTATTGAGTAAACCTGAAATAACAGTAACTTGTAAAATTATAGTCCAGAAACCTTTTAGGCTGAGTTTTCCAAAGTGTGATTCACAGTCCTCTGCATCAGGATCATTTGGGTAGTTGGTAAATACGCCACGTTAGACCTACTGAATGTGAACTCTGGGGGTGGGGCCTGTGAATTCTTACACACACCAAAAGTCATACACACTCCAAGGTAACTAAAGTAAAAGGTGTTTTTTGTTGTTCTTATAAGAAATACCAGAATCTTCAGAAAAAGAGTTGGCTGGGGGTAGGTGGAGGGAAGTGAGGCCAAACTACTATTGTGTGAGTCCTTGCAGTTGTTCCCTTTGTCCATTTAAATTGAGAATATTCCCATTTTCCTACTTTTCCTATTTATGTACTACAAGGTTTTCCATTTTAAGTTAGGACTAATCCAGCCTGGATATCAACCCTCCCCCAAAACAAAAATCAAAAACAAGACAAAACAAAACGAATACTGTTCAAACTAATCTTCTTCAAATTTATATTTTTCTAGCCTGACTACAACTAAATATGAGTATGATCCATGTGGGGAGCCTCTTATGGTTCAGATTCCTGGGCAGAGACCCCAAATGCAATGGCTCAGTTAAGACAGGAGTTTATTTCTCCCTCATGTAATAGTCAGGGTGGATTTTACGTGCTGGCAAGTTGCTCAGCTCCACACCATTCAGGAATCCAAGTTTGTCCCATCTTTTTCTCTGCCGACCATTAAGGGCTCACCCAGACTGCATGATTGATGCTGGGTTGCCTCACAAACAGATTGCAACCGATGGAAGGGAAAACCTGGTATGGTAGTAGGTCTCTCACAGTCTTATAACCTGGTTCAGAATGGCAGCCTTCATTTCTGTTCAGTCCTACTGGATAGAATTTAGTCACATCTAACTGCAAGGGAACTGGGGGAGATAGCCCAGGCATGTACCTCAGAAAGAGAGAATGGGTTTAGGAGGCCATGGAGCAGCTGTCACTATATGTCAATGTAGTATATATCATTAGAATAGATGTTTAAGTGTAGGGACCAAAAAAGGAGGAGTAGGGGGAGATTTGCAGCAAATCTTTATTTTTACCAACCTCACCTACCATTAACTTCAACGAACCTTTAATGGTGTCCAACAATCTTTCTGCATTTTTCTAAGCTATTCATTCCCCCTGTCTTCTAGCTGATCATTTCATATTTCTTCTCTTTTGAAGCTTGTAATACTCCCTGCCCCATCCTCACTCTGAGCTGATGACCTCACTTCTTATTTCACAAAATAATGGAAACAAAGTAGGAATTCCACAAATTCCCACTTCACTTATATACCTGCCAGCATCAGTGCCCATATGCTTTGCTTTTTCTCTGCTACTGTAGATATATTATTTAGGTTACTATCCAAGGCCAACTTCTCCACCTCCTGCCTTTCAGATGCCGTCCCTGCTTGCTTACTCCAGGGCATGGGTCCAGCTATTCTTCCTCCTTTTCTCATGCATCCTCAATTTCTCATTCTCTACCACGACATTTCCATCAGCATGTTTTTTTTTTTTTCTCCTTTCTAAAAAGGCAAAATCTCAACCTATTCTCCTTCCAGCCACTTCCCCATTTCTCTGCTTCCCTTTATACAGCAAAAGACCTCAAAAGAGTATTTAATCCTGTTTCTGACTCTGTGCTTCCCATTCCCTCTTGTATCTGTTCCAGTCAGGCTGCCCTGCCACTCCAGGGCAATGTTCCAATGACCTCTCATGTTGCTACATTCAATAATCAATTATTTATCCTCATTTTGACCAATCAGCAGCTTTTAGCACTGCAAGCACGCCCTCTTTGTTGATGAACTTTTTCACTGGCTGTCACTTACCTGGTTTTCCTCCTAAATCACTGGCTGGTCTTCTGACTTTCCATTGTTGGTTCCTTCTCATCTCACCAACCTATGAAAGTGACAGTATTTCAAGGCCCGGTGCTTGGACACCTTCTTTTTCTGCCACTGTCTTGGTGATCTCATCCTGTCCCATTGTGTTAAATAGTGTCTATTTTCCAGTGATTTTCAAATCTCTATCTCCAGCTTGGAATTATTCCCTGAACTCCAGTCTCAAATATCCAACTGTGTATTCCACATCTTCACTTGGATGTCTACCTGGCCTCACAAATTTAACATACCTGAAACAGAACTCCTGAAATCTCCACCTCCACAGTCCAAACCTGCTTCTCCGTGGCCTTTCTAAGTTCAGTTAATGGCAACTCTTTTCCGTTGCTCAAGACAAAAGCCTCAACTCCTCATCCTCAACTCCTCTCTTTCACTAATCCCCTCTCCTCCACTAATCCCCTCTCCTTCATATCTCATCCAAGAGGAAATCCTATTTGTCTCCCTTAAAACAATCACCTCATCACCTTCACTGTTGCCATCCTGGTCCAAGGCACCGTCAGCTCTCATCTGCATTATTGCAGTAACCGTCTCACTCTTCCAACAATCTGCTCCCAACATATCACTCCTGTTCAGAGCCTCAATCTCCCCAGTCTATTCAGAATAAAAGGTAAAGTTTTTAAATTACACTCGTGAGGCCCTAAACTACCTGCCCCTTCACCTCTGTGCCTGCACACTCTCCCCCATAGCTCACTCCAGCCAGCCTCACTATGTTGCGAGGCGCCCTCCTGCTTTGGGGCCTCTGCCCTTACAGGTCCCTGTGCCTGGAAGTCTTCCACAAGATGTTTGCTTGGCTTGCTCCCTCACTCCCTTCATGTCTTTACTCAAAGGCCACCTGTTCAGTGATCAGTCCACGCTATTTGAAATGCAACATACAGCCTTCCCTTATCCCCTCCCCTGAATTGTCTCCTCAGCACTTACCATCAGCTAATGTACTGAGGGTTTTGCTAATTTATTTCTATCGTCTCTCTCTCCACCCTAGAATATAAGCTTCACGAGGGCAGGGAATTTTGTTTGTTCACTGCTTTGTCCTTAGCATCTAGAACAGTGCCGACTCATTGCTACTCAACAAATAATTTTTGCCCCAAATGAATTTCTGCTACATAACTGATTATTTTTTTCCACTCTGTTTTAGAGTCTGACAAGTTATGATGTCTGTAGCATACTTCTTGGTACCTCTACCATGCTGGTGTGGCTAGGAGTCATCCGATACCTTGGTTTCTTTCAGAAATACAATGTAAGGAATTCCACGGTTCTCCAAGCTTCTGGTATTTCTCTTTCAAAGTTATTGCACTGCTTTGTCTAAAGGACAAAGGGAATCTAATGACGTCTCTTACTTTCCCAGCTCCTAATTCTCACCCTTCAGGCAGCGCTGCCCAACGTCATCAGGTTCTGCTGCTGTGCAGCTATGATTTATTTAGGCTATTGCTTCTGTGGATGGATTGTGCTGGGGCCTTACCACGATAAGGTACTGAGAAACAATTTTTTTTTCCTGTTGTTATTAAGCTCTCAGAGTAGTGCCAGTGGCTTGTTATCCTTTTAAAATAAGCTCCTTTTACTTTGTGGCTCAGCCTTAAAATGTTGTAGGTAATGTATCTATTGCCAAGTTTATAAATTGGTAAGGTAAGACCACCTTGAGAGGATAACTGATTCACTTGACTGCCTCAACTCCTTTTGTGGGATATGTCAGATAATTAAGTCTTTCTTACCGTCAGCGAAGTCAAACTTGCCAACTTGATTCATCGATATATACTAGAGTGGGCTATTTAGTTAAGTCTTATTGAAATTTGACTTTATTTTAAAAAGTAGTATAGGGAGAAACTTGAAGAAATATTGAATATTTTGTTCACCAGAGTTATAGTCTTGAGTGTAATGCCATCATCTTAAATGGCATGAACTTTAAAATGAGAAGCATGAGTATGCATGGTTGGGACCTGTGTTTCTCACAGAAGCATTTCAAGGATCTCTTTCTACCAAGGTAAATGGGAGGGTAAAGCTTGACTCAGAAAAGCACTGAAGGTGCAAACCAGCTCTCCTAACTTCAGTTCAGGCTGCTCCTATTAAAAGGAGCGTCTGAAGGAGCTGCTTGTTCCAAGAAAAACAGTAGGCATGTACATGTTACGTACATCACAAGACAAATGCCTGGAGGAATGACTCCATTTTCCTGGGTGTCTCCAATGTGTACATGTTATCAAACTTTGGTGTGATTTTCTCTTGTTAAAAAAAAATGCTTGTGGTTACCCCAGGTTATTTGTTTGAAGGGGTAACTTGAGATATCTAGTCCCACTATTTTTAATATGGTGTCATGATCAAAGTCTCCAATGGGAAGGAACACCTAGTAAAGTGAACTTTTCTTTTTTGTTTTTCCAGTTCCGTTCTCTGAACATGGTCTCTGAGTGCCTTTTCTCGCTGATAAATGGAGATGATATGTTTGCCACATTTGCAAACATGCAGCAGAAGAGTTACTTGGTCTGGCTCTTTAGCAGGATTTACCTCTACTCATTCATCAGCCTCTTTATATACATGATTTTAAGTCTTTTTATTGCACTGATCACTGATACGTATGAAACAATTAAGGTAGGTTCATCAAGAACAAGGAGGAGCAGCATTTTCCTAGAACTTGCAGAGTGGCAATAAAATACAGTACCTGGGGCTTCCCTGGTGGCACAGTGGTTGAGAGTCCGCCTGCCGATGCAGGGGACACGGGTTCGTGCCCCGGTCTGGGAAGATCCCACATGCCGCGGAGCGGCTGGGCCCGTGAGCCATGGCCGCTGAGCCTGCGCGTCCGGAGCCTGTGCTCTGCGACGGGAGAGGCCACAACAGTGAGAGGCCCGCGTACCGCAAAAAAAAAAAAAAAAAAAATACAGTACCTGAGGGGGAGGGGATCAAAGGAATGGTAATTTCTTCAGGGTAGAGAAGAAGGATCTCAATTTTAGATACTAAAAACAGAAATGAAAGAGAAATAGAATTTCTAGAATGTTGAAAGTTTTGTCTCTGAGTAATTGTGCTTTTTCAGACAGGGTTTCAAATCATTTATTAGAATTATAAGGATCAGTAGATACTGAGTGAGTGAAACAACAGTCAAAATTTTGTGGGAGCTTTTAAAATCCACTTTTCATAAAGAAAAATTGACCTCTTCATTTGGAATGAACCCCTGCATGGGACTACCCCAGAGGCCTGGTCTCCAGGACAGTCAGGGGATTAATGTGTCAAGTACGAGCCATGTGTGTGTTACACAGTCAGGAGCATGATTTGAAAAGCTGTTATCATTCATACTGTCACTCCACATTGAATATTTAAAAATCAGTTTGAGCCCTTTGAAATATGGAAAGGCAGAGTAAATATCCATATGTATTTAAATTTCTAATAACTTTATACTGTTAGGTATACTATTGGCATAGACACTTCCACTTGGGGACTTTTCTTTCTGAGCATGAAAGGGGTAATGAAACATGATGCCATGCGAATGGATAAGGAGAAAGGCCATCAGGAGTTGATGGATTATGTATTGATAATTACAAATACCTTGCTCACAAAGCCAGGGTTCTGACTTCATTCTTACCGAAGCAGATGTCAGGAACCGACTGTCCTCAATACTTGCTTGGCAGACTTGCTTAGAGTCACCAAGGAGACTGGGAAAGAATGTAGTTGTACCTGTACAAATCCCTTTCCATGGTGCTCTAAAAATTCACTACCTTCAACTCTGCATGCAGAGAGCTATATATATATATTATTAGAGGGTGACATCTGAGGTCTCAAAGAATAACAAGAGTTGACAGCTCTGGATGACACAAGCCTAAAACTCGTAGTTTAGATGTTAACCTGCTTCCATGGTCTCAGAGCACTTGTCAGATGGGCGAGTCCTTTCTGATCCTTGCTGGTCAGGGCCCATTCTAGAGATCTTAGACCCCCAAGCTGATATAAATATTAGGCCTTTAAATAAATCTGTCTGTCTGGAAGACAGACTCCATAAGGGTGTGCAGGCTGGATTTTACCTGGAAGGAGCTCTCAGATTCAACATGCCCATTTGGGGTTGAATCAGACCCACAAAAGAGAGCCCAGGAAGGCACTGCAGAATCCTAGACCCACTTTTCCTTAGCCAAACCTAAGACTGGCTCTAGAGGCTACATCCCCATGAAAATACTTGGAAGCAAGTAAACTATCCCTTTAGAAAAATCCCCACCTGTGTAGCCAAATGATCTACTTTGAATTTGAAATAAAGGTGTTTTCAAGGGACTTATTAATGAAAACTTTTTTTTATTATTCTGTACAGCATTACCAACAAGATGGCTTCCCTGAGACTGAACTTCGTATATTTATATCAGAGTGCAAAGATCTGCCCAATTCTGGAAAGTACAGATTAGAAGAAGACCCTGCAGTATCTATATTCTGCTGTTGTAAAAAGTAGCTATTAGGCTAATCTATGACCTGGAGGGAACTATAATGTGTAGCTGAGTTGGGAGACAAAATGGATATTTTAAGATCAGATGTAGTATGTTTGAAGACTATTATTTTGAGCAAATTGATGGCTGTAATTCATCAAGAACTGTGTTTATATTTTAAAGCATAATGTCTTTGCAGCTTTAGGCTGGGCTTATTTTTATTTTTTAAACCTAACTTTGATGAGGGAAACTGTTGGATTCTTGTCCTGTTTATTTTTGCCATAGCTTTAGAATGTGTTTTCCATACCCTTCTCTACTCTTGCTTCCAGTTATTCTAACTGTGCTGACTGTGTCATCAGTGGAAACAATGCCTGATCTGACCTCAGACAACTCACCAACCCTGGCCTGGACCATTCTCAGGGGCTGTCCTTGAGAGAGAGGATGATTGCTATATATCCAGTAATCATTGCATTTTAAAATCTCTTAAAGGAAAGAATAAGAAAGAAAAAACCATCACCAGCTAACAGTCTTGTATTTGGCTATGAAGGACAACTGTTATTTGATACTGCTTTTAGTTCTGGAGAAGATCAGGTTTTTTAGTATAAGTTTTCTCTTTTCCTTTAGTGTTAAAGGACAAAGTTGAAGGAGTATTCTATACACCTATGAAAATTAAACTGCATACCAAATGCATATTCGATCCCACAAGGATTGTTTTATTAGTACTTGCACAGCCTTGTGAAAAGTGCATGATGTGCTGCGCCCCTCCTAGGCACATTCAGTCTCACAGAAAAGGGTAGCATTTTTTTCCTCCACATAAACTTCCCTGTGAATATTGTTCTTGTCTGCCTATCCCAGAAAATTGTTGCATTTTTACTATTAGCCTGTCTCATGTTTTCTAGACTACTTAAAAAAATCCCCTTTAACATCGTAAATCAGTGAAAGTTTTATATGAAGGCAACCTGCTAGAGAAATTCAAGAAAAAGGTTTGTAAGTTTAAACTTCCATGTTAGAGTACATTATTGAGCAAAAGATTCTTCTGTTATTTGGTTATTGGTCATTATAAATGTGAATCAGGGTACAGAACTCTTTGTACTGTCATATACAGAACAGAACATAGACATTTGAAAGGAACAAAGCACAGCACAAAACAATGACTATTACCACCCAGTGAGAAATGAGCCAGGATCTTTGACATAAACAAATGATTTTTTGAAAGTGAGAAACATAATACCTATTGTGAATTAATTTACTAATTTAGAATTGTTAGATTTGGTGCCTAGAAACTGTAATTCATATCTTAGTATGTGTGATATTCACAAATTTCAACGATCTGACTTCAACTATCCTTAAGTCTCATACTCCTCCCCTCTTCCCCATCCCCAGTTCCCTCAAACATGCAGGTGAAATCTTTCCTAGAGCCTTGCTATTTAAAGAGTGGTGAGTGGACCAGCAGTACCGGCAACATCTTCTAGTTAGAAATGAAAGCCCTCAAGTCCCATTCCAGACCCACTGAATCAGAGTCCGTTTCAATACCATCCCCTGGCGTTTCATGTGCACATTCAAATCTGAGATACTTGGAGCTGCCTTTTACAACTATTTCTCCCTCTATAGTGTTTTATAAGAACTTACCTACGGTTTATTTTTTAAATGATACTTTTATGTCTATCAATAATATATGCATCACCAATTACAGTTATTTATGTACACGTATCTCTTCTCTACTTTGCAAAACTAGTTGTAGATTATTACAGATGTGAAAATGTTTACAGAAAATGCTCCAAATTAAGACAGCTACTGAAGTGTAGCAGTGGTTAGTCATGTCTTAGCAGTGTAGTGGTGTGGTGAGAATAAAGGTTTAGGAGACTGAAAGATTGAATACAAATCTAGGACCTACTACATATTCTATGGGTGACCTCAGGGAAGTAACTTAAACATCTCTGAACCCATGTCCTCATTTTGATAGGGAGATGACAGTACACAGAACGCTGAGCATTCAGTGAGATAACGTATAAATCAACCTTGGTACCTAGTGGGGCTCAGGGTTTCTTCTGGCCCCTTTGAAGCACAGGGCCCTTGTACATGGTAGATGTTCTTAATAAATGCAACGTTGACAATGGATTTTCCTTTTAACTACCCACTGGTAAGTTATTCAGTAGAATTGCCCTGCCTTTAAAAAACACTTATAACGAGAAGTTTGCTGATACAAAAAGATGTTATCCCAGTTTACAATCCCCTTCTAAAGGGACTGTGGTCCCTAGTGGAGTCCTAGTATTTTGAAGTTAAGGGTTGTCCCTTTATAGTGGCTTTTCTTTGAATTAAAAAGGCTTAAAAATTCTTTAGCACAAAAATTGTATATATAGATACTATATATATAATATATATAGTATCTATATATACTATATGTATAAATATAATATTTCTTATACTTCCTCCAACACTCTCCAATGAAGTCACAGTTTGCCTCTTTACACCAGAGTCTACATCCTTCCCACAAGAACAGTGCTGTAACATTTCCTCTCCTTTTCTTCTAAAAAGGAGCCATGCCACCGTGGCACCCACCTGCAGGGACTGTGACTACACAAACGGGAACTTCCAAGCCTGTCTGTACCCAGTGGGCATCTCTGATGAAATGGACTCTAAAATAAGGCATTTGCCTAATAGCCTACTGGAAGTGACTTTCAAAAGGGGGCGTAAAGAAAAAATATGTTGGGACTTCCCAGGTGGTCCAGTGGGTAAGGCTCCACGCTTCCAATGCAGGGGGCCAGGGTTTGATTGTTGGTCAGGGAACTAGATCGCGCATGCATGCAACTAAGAAGTCCACATGCCGCAACTAAAAAGATCCTGCATGTGGCAACGAAGACCCAGCACAGCCAAAATAAATAAATTAATTAAAAAAATAAATCTTAAAAAAAGAAAAGAAAAAAATGTTGCCTGCCATTTCAGTTTTACAAGGATCAAGCCATTAGCCACTACAGTGGCCCATGGACAGTGGCCCCTGAGGGGAATTCAGGATGGAGAAAACTAGGGAGCATTCTGGGCTTTGTATACACCTAGATAGTTAAGATGCATATCTAAGGGAAAATTTCAGTGACCCCAGATTCTTTTCATACATAGAAAAGCACTAAAATCATTAACTTGAGATGTCTGTTCTTTGTGATTAGCAGTAATCTTTGGATGTTCCAGGACATGTTTTTGTTTTGTTTTGTTTTTTCCCACAGCAAAAAAATTCAGGCATATCCTGGCTCCTCCCTTACCTCGCATCAGCTACTCGGAGCTATCTGATGGACTGTTTGCAGGGCTTTAGTCCTCAGTAAGGTCCTTGAATAAAACTTAACTCACAACTTTTGAGTCGTGTGTTTGTCTTTCAGTGGACAGGGGTGTCAGTTATGTATGCTTTTATATATCTTATGTATTTCCAACTGCTTCTACCTGGAGATGCATATTAAAATAATTACCTGGCAGAATATTCTTTGCCTTGTTAAACCCAGAGACCTTTTAAACATTTGCTGATTGAAACAGCCTGGAACTCGCGGACTTTGCTGCTGCTGCCGCCACCAATAGGAATAGGCCTCCCTGGAAAAGAGGCTATTGGCTCGTCGGAACTTCCAAGTCAACATCACCCACAGCTGAAAGTGGCATTTGGGTAAGTGACCGCGACCCTCATCTCTAAGATTCATGTCCCGTTTCCGACAGGCGTCTTCCTTTGAAGACGGGAAGGGAGGGAAGAGCAGCAGTGGCTGCAGACCAGCACGTGGGCTTACCGAGTCCCAAGGCTCGGGTCTTGCAGGTCTGCGCCGTCCCTCTGTGCCCGCCCCGGCCACGTGGACACTCACTCCCCGCGCAGGAGGCCAGCTTCCCCGCGCGAGCTAACAGCGATTCGTTTCTCTTTCCCTTGTGCGCCCGTAGCACTTTTAACATCTCCGAAGCATGACCCTTGTCACAGAGTTTTGTGATCGTGCACTTCAGAATAAAAACACGTCAAAATGAATGAACTTTTCACTTAACGTGAAGTCCTGGAGGGAAAGGATCTGGTCTTTCTTATCTCGGTGCCCACAGTACTCAGCCCTAGGCTTGGCATTCAGTGAATATGGCCTGTGTCTTGAACGCATCAAAATACAAATGACTTTTAAAATGGGCAAAGGAATGGATGTAGGAAACAAGAAAAGAATGCCGAAATCAAGGAAAGAATGTAGAGTCAGGAGCCCCGCAGGGCAGGGAGTGCACAGCCCGGCCGCCCGGGGGCGGTGTGGAGGGCGCACCGGCAGCCCAGTGTTCCACCGCGTGGGCCCCTTTTGAAGGCGCTTCTACCCGGCCCTACAGCCCGGCCGCCACCCAGGAGGCCTCCTTCCTCCGTCGCTCCGGGCAGCACCATGGCTCGTGGTGTGGAGGCGCTGGACCTGCAGGTGTGGAGCAGAGCCTCAGGTCCGTCCCGGGGGCCTCAGTGCAGGTCAGTACCCCAGGGGCGATCGCCGTGGGGCCCCCCCTCCATCTCACGGCCGTTCCTCTGGCGCCCACCGCCACCCCCTTCCCGGGCTGCTTTCCTCCACGGGTCTCCTGACGTGCGCACCTCTGCTCTATCTCCCACCGCCCGCCCCCTTCCACCTGCCTCCCGGGGCTCACAGAGGCCAGCTCGCTGACTCGAGGAAAAAGTGCCCCAGGGCACCAAGTTGAGACGCTCTCCTCAGGCTCCTCAGCCCGGGCGGGAGGCGACTGGGGGGACGTGGGGACTCGGGGCGGGGCGGGAACGCCCGGCCACGAGCCCCTTCCTCGCCGGCGCGCAACGACCCGCCCGGCAGCCCGCCGCCGCCGCCGCCCGAGGGGGGCCAGTCGCCCCCGCGACTCGCCGCGCCTGCCAGAGGGCCGGGGTCTGCGCGCCCCTGGCGGCTGGTAGGAAGGGTAAGAGAGAGGCACTAAGAGGAGGGGGGCCCGCCTAGGAGGGATCAGACTTCAGGGGAGGCGTTCCCGGCAAGGCTGAAACGCGTGCAGTGAACGGTTTCTCCTGCTCCGAATCCCGAGAGCCGTGGAAAGTTTTGAAGGCGCAGGCGTGGCCCGGCAGCCCCGTCCTTTTCCCCAGGCCAGGAAGCAGAGGAAAGACCAGGTGATTTCAGGTTAACTGTCAGATGAGGCGCCTGAGCTGTGTCTTTCTGGGTATTGGACTCTGGAGAAACCCTCATCAAGTGGATGGCTTTCCTGTTCTAGACTAGAGCTTTCTTGCTGCCTTGCTTATAGTAACTGCTTGCAGTTAGTTAAATCAGGCTGGGCTTTGCCTTCCGGAACAAACAGGCCTTTTCCTCAGGTGGGAGGGTGATAGCGTGTTTAACCCCAATTCCTCTGCCTTTATGAAAAGGCGTACAGTTCAGCCCGGTGGCGCTGCCAGTGGGCCCCAACTTCTTGGTCAAAGCTCCAACCACCCAGCCGTGCAGCTGAGCTGGGGGCGGGTAGTGCGTACAAACAGGCCTTCGCTCCCCTCTTAAAGCTTGCAAAACAAATACAGTGGTGGGTGGTTAAACTTTCTTAAAATAGCGTGGAGACTTTCCTGCATAGCTCTCTCGATATTAAATACAAATGAACTTAACGCTAGCAAGGAAAGCCAGAATTCAAGAGGAGGATTTATTTGATCTCTGATCACTGTCCAGATAAGTATTTAATGAATACTTATATGTTTTTTGTGGTATATGTTTTTTAGACTTTTGACAGACCAATTTTGAATTAGAAGACAAAACTTTGGTGCAGCTTTTTTGGACAACTGGATACCTGTGAATGTCACATCAAAATGACTGGGTATCGTGTAATTTATAAAGCATCTCTCTTAATGCTAAGTGTTTATTTTTAATGGAGCAGAGGGGTAGAAGTTATACACTGCTTCCATCTACCGTAGCCCTAAAATCACTGTCCTAAAAGGTAGGGAGCAAATTGACCCTGGGTTTATTTACTATCTTTTGCTTGGACTGATAAACAGGCTTGTGCTTATGGTAGGTATGGTGTGTATAAACTTTTTTTTTTTTAACTTGAATTTAGGTTTTTTCTTAGCACATTTCCTCAGGACTTAAATGGTTTTATCATGTCCAGTGAGTATCTTCAGAAGCTACCATTCTTAGAGTAGAGGAAACACACTTGGGTGTGCACATAAGTAGGTTTTGAACGGATTCTAATTTTAAATATACATATGTCCGGTTGTACAGTACCAGTGGGAGACAGGATTTTGTTTCGTCACACACTGAGAATGGAATAAGTCCATAAGAAAGAGGTAGGAGAGGTTGCCTATGGATGTTAGGATGCAAATTCTGATACGTAATGTTGAGGGAATCAACTATATGGTTCTCCCAGACGTGGGATGTGGACTTCACACTTCAGGACCCGCTCACCATCTCTGTGATGCAGTAACCACACAGCACAAGTTTGGGGGAATCTGGTAGCTTCTTCCTGTTGAGTCAGCATTCTCGAGATTTTAGCTCATCTTCCTCTAGATACTTTAAGGTGAGTTAAACTCCCATTACTGTGAACTCTCCCTTCTTCTTTAGCAAACCTTCTGTAAAGCAGGTTCTGTGGCTTGGATCCTTTAAAAACAGGCACATTTCCCACACGTCTCCTGACCATTTCCATGCAGAGGTCATTGTAATAGTGCCAATTGTATGTAGTCTCCTGCACATAAAAACGGGTAAATCCTGATGAAGTGTTTGAGGGGGCCATGTTCTTTTCTTCCAAGGAGGAGCATATAAAATGTGTTGTTTTTAACAATAAAATAGTGCATATAACATGTCTTAATGAAGCAAGTAGGAAGAGTAGGGAGACAAATTTTATACAGAATGGCAGAGAATACAGAACTGAAAGTCAGGGATGATTGTATATGGCAGCTAATCACTTTGGCTAGGTCTCAGTGAAGTGAAACCCAGAATAAGACAATTTTTGAAACTTAATGAAAAAACAGGTGTCTTCCTGTGGCTACAGTTTTTAAAGTGGCCAAAATTGTGGCCAAAGAAAGCTTTTTTGGCTATGAAAATTAAATGTGGAGTCTTCTCTGAGGCTGGGCTGTTCTCTCTAGCTGAGGCCTGGAGTCCAAGCCCCACCAGTCAGTTCCCAAGAATGAGATCACCCTTCAGTGAGCTCTTACATCATGTGTTCTGGGCTTCATAGAGAAAAGTAATCTTATTTCCAGACCTCATTTTCTTTATCAAACTGCAATATTCTTTTCAGTATCAAATGCGTAAAGCCATGTTTTGGTCTGTTTACATATTTGTTTGCTTTGGCAATCTTCTGGGGTTTTTCCTTCCCACTTTCCTCAGCCTAACCCTAGCTGAGCTTTCTACTCTGTTTTGAGCTTGGACACCATTTTCTCTTCCCTGATGTGAGGAGAGAGCTTTCGGGGTATGTTGCCCATAGATATTTCTTTCTCCTCAGTTGGGGGGACTGCTTCCTTTTTTCTCCTTTGAAGGTTGTATTTTGTTATCTCCCCTTGAATACATCTAGTGGTTTCAGCTTAAAAAATCCTGTCAGGCAAGAATTGGTGACTAGTGAGGCTAAAGATTCTGGAAAATTGTCCTTGGTACAATTCCAGAAGACCCACAATTTAAGGGGTGAGCTTTAAAAAAATCCTGTCACCTATAGCAACTAGAGGGAATTGCTAGAGATAGTGTGCATCTAGGGGTTCCCCAACTGGCAATGAGGTGGGCTTGTCCAAAGATAAGTTAAACTCATCCAATGGTTTGAGGAAAAATGATTAATTATAACTTTAGTTATCATTTTATAACTTTTTCTTATGTTCCAATAAACCTTGTTTACAAAAGCAGTCTACTGGCTACATTTGACCCTTGGTCCATAGGCTTTATACCTTCTTTTAATTTTACTTTTCCTTAGGGAGAGTCATCAGTATTATTGAAAAATCGAGCACTTATTGAAATTGAGCACTCACTGAAAGTGTTAGAGAAAGCAAAATGTAAGGAATGCCATAATTCCAGTCATCTTCTCCAGATTTAACTGCATTTGGAATCCTGTATTGCTTAGAAATGGAGTTTTGCTTTACTTTCCTCTCTGATTCAGGGAGCTGATGCTTCAGGATATGTTTTCATAGGAGGTATGGCTTGTTCAGAACGAGCACTTTAAAGATGTCAAGTCCTAGTTCTGCTTTTCTGCTGGCCTGAGGCAGCAAAGTGGTGATGAGAGATGATTTTATAGGAACTTGGTGGCACAGTTGTCTTTAGGGAAATTCCTGAAAGTTGTAGCATGCTCATCTTTTAAGGGTGGCTCCACAGGAAAATGAAAAGCCCCTACAGTCTTTTTCTGGGTATTTCTCAGAATTAGAATGACCATGTCATTTATGTTCTGAGAGCTGTGCTGAGAAGGTAACTAAGGTTTCTTTCTTTGACCTTTTTTTTCTTCTCTTTAACTTCCTTTAACTGGGGCCCAACTACCCAGAGCCTGAGCTATCTGAACATTTTTTTCTCTCTCGTGAGATTAGCAAACCATGAGAAAATCAGTTCATTGTAGGAACTGGAGTGAAAAGAAAAAACAAAGAAAAAACCCATGTGGGAGTTTGGGATTGGGCTAAAATCTTCCATCTGCCAGATTGCCTTGGGACATTCACCCTACGTGATTATTGCTGTAGAAACACCGAATTTTAGTCTCTGAATTTACTTCCCCTGACTCTCCACTTCCCATCTACCACACACAAACTAAGGACAAGGAAATATTTGATTACCTGATATGTATTATTAGACTCTGTGAAATAGCTTATTTTAACTCATAATGATAACTCAAGAATTTGTTAATCATCCAAAATCAAGAAAATATGGAAAACTTGAAGAAGAAAATTAAGATTACCTATGATACTACTTCACAGAGATTACCAAAAATTTTTTTTCTGGATTATGTACTTCTAGACTTTTAAATTATCTACATATAGAAATCAATGTCCACATTTTTGGAAAAATGAGATCTCAAGGTGTTTATTTTGTAACTTTGAAAAAATTTAACAATATGTCATAGACATGTTTGAGTCAACACAGAGTTACAAATAGGTTTGCAATGAACATTTTTGTAACCATCCTTTTGTCTGGTTATTTAAACACTTGTAAGATAAATCCATAGACATTTGATTCCTAGATCACACACAGGTACTCTTCTGATCTCATTCTCTTCTACTGCCAAGTGCCCTTCAAAAATTTACATTTCCCTTCAATAGAGGTGTTTTTTTTTTTTGCGTTATTGATAAATAAAATTTAAGATAAGTAGATTTTCACCATTCTGACTGTTAGTAAATTTGTTGTTAAATGTTCATTGGCCTCTTTGGGTCCTTTATATATAACAGGATAAATATTCAGTTGACTTTCTCTTATTAATAATTTGGAACTCTCTACAGGTAATGGATAGTAAACTTTTGCCTGCTTAAATATATTGTAGACATTTTTTCCCAGTCTGTCTTTTAACTTTTTGAAGTCTTAATTTTTGTTAAGATCTGTCAGTTATTTTCATTGGCTTCTGAATTTTCTCATGCTTAGAAAGGCATGTTAAATTATGTTTTTAAAAATTCTAAATCTTATGCGTCTATCAATTTTATTTTTTAAATGTGTCTAAGTTTTATTTTTGCATTTGTTTTCAAGGAGGGCTCTAACTTTCTCTCTCCCCAGTGGATTGCAAATTTTCATAACAATTCATTGAATAATTCATTCTTTGGAAAGACTTCAGGAATATTAATTGAAACAAAATAGGGTTTTTATCAGCAAACCAAGCAACTAAATTACCTAAAACCCTCTAATGTATCTTGGCTAAGCAAGACTTTTCAGTATATTTTTAACATAATTTTTCATGTCAATTATTTTAGATTTTCTATTGTTTTGTTGTTTTTATTATATTTGTTGTTTTATTATTATAATTTGATCTCAATGGGTACTGGCTAAGGAAAAGTTCACATAGTTAGGGTTGTCATCTTTTTCACTGACTCATTTCTTTTTTCCAAAAAATTATTCACTGAACACCTATTATGTGTTAGGCAGTCTGCTTTATGCTGGGGATATAGTCATAAGTGAGACCAGGCCTTCATGGAGTTCCCTTGTAGGGAAGACCAGCAAAGATTGCAGTCTCAGTTATGAAGGAAATTGATGAGAGAGGCTGTGGGAAAGGCCTCTTTTAATAGAGTGATCAAGGAGCCTGCTCTAAAGAGGTGCCACTTGAGCTGAGACGTGACGGTGAGAAGGATCCAGACATGCAGAGCTGGGGGAGTAGCAGTGGGGTAGATGAAACAGCAAGTGCACATGCTCAGAGCCAGGAAGGAGGTGTAGTGGGGTAGTGAGGAAGGGGAAGAGAGGGTATGGGAAGGAGTGGGCAGGAAACTTTCAGGCCATGGTAAGAGGATTGGATTTTAGTCTAAGAGCAGGGGGAAGCCATACAGGGTAGGGAAGTGATGTCTGTCTTAACACTTTTAGAATTACCCCTCCGGCTACTATGTGGAGAATTAGGAAACTGTTGCAGTTGTCTGGTGAGAGTTGATGCTGCTGCTGGGACCAAGAAGGCTGCAGATGTAGAGAGAAGGGGACCACTCCATGTTGTGTTTTGGAGGAAGACTTGATTGAGTGGGTGTGAGGGTTGAGGAAAAGGGGAAATCAAAGCATGGCTCTGGAGCAAAAGTTCCTGTACTTTGCTGCACATTAGAATCACCTGGAAAACTTATCAAAATCTCAATGCTCAGGGCTTCCCTGGCGGCGCAGTGGTTGGGAGTCCGCCTGGCGATGCAGGCAACATGGGTTCGTGTCCCGGTCCGGGAGGATCCCACATGCCGCGGAGCGGCTGGGCCGGTGAGCCATGGCCGCTGAGCCTGTGCGTCCGGAGCCTGTGCTCCGCAACGGAAAAAAAATCTCAATGCCCAGCTTATACCTAGGCATCAATTAAATCAGAATGTCTAGGGTTGGAAGCCAGACACTGAAACCTTTAAAAAAATTCCCGGGTGACGACTATGCAGCCAATGTGGAGGACCATTGACAGAATGAGGGATTGCAGCTGAAACATGTAGATAAGAGTGTGTGATCAGGCGTTGAGCAGATGTGCAGAGAAGAGGGTGGAGGGTTGGTATGAGAAACCTATTAGTCATGTGGGTGGCGTTTCAAAGAAGAGGTCGGATAAGGGAGTCTTCAAGAGAGAGATTTGCCAGAGGTGCAAATGTGGAAGTCCACATCCTGTGGATAGTATTTAAAGCCACAGAACTCCATGAACTCTTCTAGAAGGGAGGATAGAGGATAGAAGTGCCCTGGACAGTCCTGAGGCACTCTGGCATCTGGAAGTCAGATGGAAGAGGAGCCAGTAAAGGAGAGCCAGAGAAGCCCAGTGAGGCAGGAAGCAAACTAGGTGAGTGGGATATCCTAGAAGTGGAGAGATGAGGTTGTTCCAGGGACGTTGTGGGTAGCTGGATCAAGTGCTGCCAAGCCACCAAGCCGAGACCTGAGAAATGGCCGCTGGAATCTGCAGCCGGCGATGGTTTCCTCTGAGCGGGTTTAGAACGGAAACCCAGTGTTTGCTGTGGAGAATCTGAAGAACAAAAGTACCTCGAGGAAGTTAAATGCTGGATTCATTCCATCATGGCTTTACTTGCTTTTTCCTTTTCCTTTCAGTAACATTTAGAAGTCTCCTGAATTTATGGACTAGGATGCTGTGGTCTGCCAAAGTATCACACTGTTTTAAATAAGAGAAATTATGTTGGAAACATTAGTTTATTTGAATGTAACATTTTTTCCCTTCATTCGTGACCATCTTACAGGCCAATGCCCTTTAAGAAATATTAATTCAGGGATCAGAAGGAACACTGGACAAGGATTCTTACTGGATTCTTGGATCCAATTCTTATTCTAAATTGGATCCTTATGGTTGGGGGCAAGTCGCAACCTCAGGGCACCTTAGTTGCCTCGTTTGTAAAATGAGGAGGTAGGAACAAGTAATCTCTAAGGTAAGGATTTCAAACTGGATGCACGTTAGAATCACCTGGGGAGCTTTTTAAATACCCCCATGCCCAGACTGCACCCATACCAATCAGGCCAGAATCTCTGAGGGGAGAAGCAGGGCATCAGTACTTTTGAGGCGCCCCCGGTGACGTGGTGTGCAATCAGGTGTGAAAACAATGATCTGAGTTCTTGTCTAGCTCTAATACTTTGAGTTATTCTGTCCTGGGTATAAATACGTTCCTGGGGCTTCCCTGGTGGCGCAGTGGTTGAGAGTCCACCTGCCCATGCAGGGGACACGGGTTCGTGCCCCGGTCCGGGAAGATCCCACATGCCGCGGAGCGGCTGGGCCCGTGAGCCATGGCCGCTGAGCCTGCGCGTCCGGAGCCTGTGCTCCGCAACGGGAGAGGCCACAACAGTGAGAGGCCCGCGTACCGCAAAAAAAAAAAAAAAAAAAAAAGTACGTTCCTGCCTTAGACAAAATCAGAAAGAAGGGAGGAATGAATAGACACTGGGTGGCAGCTAGCAGTGTCTGTCATGGGAGGTCTCAAAATTTACCTTCCAGACTTCCTCTCACAGGAAGGGATTGAAGGATACTCTCCACAAAAATGAGGGAGTAAAGAAAGAGGTGGAAATGGGATCCAGGAAATGCTTCTACTTCTAGGGCTGCTACATCAATACATGATACCTATATGGGCCTGATAGGAGAATGCAGAATCCAATTTAGGAAGGAGGTGAAGGGAATTCCCAAACTGATGGCCTTGAATAAGGATTAGAAAGCAACCCATGTAGTTGGAACAGGAGGATGAGGGCTCCAGGAATGATGTCCCTGGGAGAAGGGAGTTGACAGGATGCCCAGCTTGGTTGACTGTACTGAAAGGAGCTGCCAGATTCAGCTGGAGTTTCGTGATAAAGTCCTGGTTGGTATATGGAAAACCAAGCAAATGGAGAAAAAGGTAATTAACTCCAGAAAAACATTTTTATAAGAGAGAATATAAAATCATAGTGTACTGGGGGCTTCCCTGATGGCGCAGTGGTTAAGAATCCACCTGCCAATGCAGGAGACACGGGTTCGAGCCCTGGTCCGGGAAGATCCCACATGCCGCAGAGCAACTAAGCCCGTGCACCACAACTACTGAGCCTGTGCTCTAGAGACTGTGAGCCACGACTACTGAGCCCGCGTGCCACGACTGCTGAAGCCTGTGCGCCTAGAGCCCATGCTCCGCAACAAGGGAGGCCACCGTAGTGAGAGGCCCGTGCACAGCAACGAAGACCCAATGCAGCCAAAAATAAATAAATAAAATAAATTTATTAAAAAATATGTATATAAATAAAAATAAAATCATAGTTGTACTAATAGCTCAACTCTGAAGAGTATTTGCATATTCACTTCATAAGTTCTGAATGTTAATTTATCTGAATGTTTATTTATTATCAAATTTTTATTAAAACTTTGTTGGGACAATGAGTGGGGAGGTGAAATGTGTGTGTTGGCTGGGGAGGGCAGCTGTAAGAGCTACATTCCTATTTTCCATAGGAGGATATAAATTGATAATATACTAAAGAGGAAAAAATAGTGAAATGGTATTATTTAGAAATGTTAAATAACAACAACATCAACAAAGCAGATAAAATTGGTTGCCCCTAAGGGGCAGAAATCAGAAGAGGGGTTCATTATAGTCCATTTAAAATGAAGTACACCCTTAAGTTTGGGGGGGAAATGACAGTGGGACCAGGTCATGCAGAGCTACACAGATGTCGGTTCCGAGAAGGCAGCCTGGTGGTACTGTTCACTGTGATGAGGATACAGGAAGAAGGACAGATGTGGGAACTGGTTCACCCTGCTTCCCCTGCCCCATCCTCTGTGACTAGGAAGTGCTAGTTGTGGATTAGAAAAAACCTACTTCTAGTGCTACTACATCAGTACATGATACCTATACAGGCCTGATAGGAGAAGGGTTGCCTATCAAGATTATTTTCCATTTATTTGTTGGAGCTGGGGGAACAGACACCAATTTCTCTCTAGCTAAGGAGTTTATAATACTAGCTGGGATAACAAAAGAGAAACCACATCTCAGGTGTGGCTGCAGTTCTGAAACAGTAGAGAATTAGTCCCAAATATTTTTGATAACTTATCCCCACCAGTTAAAAGAACATCTACTCTCTCTGAATGGATATTTATTTGTATACTGTATGTAAAACCATATATACAATAGAACAGGTAAAATGAACATTTTAAGGGCTGAGATAGATGAGGATGTTAAGAAAAAAATGCTAAATGCAGTGACTTCATAGTATCATTATGACTTCACAGTATCATTATCAGTATCATTACTTATCATCACTTACATTACTTACATGCATCTTAGGCGCAATATATACACTTAGGGCAAGGTTCAACAGTAGTAGATTTAGTCAATACTGTAAGTACTTTCTTGATAAATCTGGGTTTTTTTCCTTTTGGATCAGATTTGCTTTTCATCTCTTTAACTCATGGCCAACAAAAGTTGTATTAGGGTAGTATTAGCTCTCCCATTTTCTTGATGTTAATTTAGGCTTACGTTAGTTTTACAAGGAGTCTAATGATTTGCAAGAATCTTTATGTCCATTTTGTGAGGGTTAGCTAAAGTGGATAATATACTCTAACAAATGCTTAAATGGGCCTATGTAAACCCTAAGTGGTGGGAATCTGCTGAAAAACAATGAGGGCACCATACTTCGGGAACTTGCACTCTTCCCCCAGATTGCCTTGTGCACCTAATCGAAATACAGGCATCTGGCTTTCTGACCACATGAGGGTATGTTAGGTGTATAATTCATACATTGAAACTTGTAAATCTTAACTTACTTTTGCTTGGTTAATACAATTAGAAGCCCTAGCCCTGTCTTCTCACATCCCATTGGATGGTCTTGCATACCCGACTTGTGTGCACACACCCCACTTTGGAGGCCACTGCAGTAGAAAACAAACTTTCATCCCTCTTTTTGAGTAGGGTAAGGGTCATACAAGCTGAAAATCAGTAGCAGTCTGAGTTGGTTAGCTTATTTGCTAAATAGATCGTGCTAATGGGAACAAGGTACCATCACTGAAACTGATGTGTGCATTTATCTGAGGCAAAGGTCAAAAACCTTCACAAGTTCCTTGAGGTTAAGAATTTTCAGTAATTTGTTCAGTTTTTCTTTTTTCAAAACTTCAAGCTTCCATAGACTCTTTTGGTCATTGATTTGATAAAGCTGGAGTTGCCCTTTGGTCATATGATAGGCTTAAAATTAGCTGACATCACACAGTCCTGATTATCTAGGCAAAGAGTAGATTTTCTTAATAACTGATGGTAGCTCTGATGGGCTTCCTTCCTGACTTCTCCCCACAGTACCAGTGTCAGGCTTCCTTCCTAAGTCCAGCTTCTCTAGCTTTTATTTAGCCCACTGTGTGGATGACTTTGCATTCTATTCCAGGTCTTGTTTTTACTCTTACAAATACTGTGTTTTTTTTCCTTTGATATTTGGGTACTTGTGCCATTTATTAAGCTGATACAAATCTATGTTTCCTATGGTTTCGTGAAACAAAAATAATCCATAAGAGTCGTGATTGCTCTTATTTATTTCCTGCAGTTTCAGGTGCGTGACTGCCCTGCAATTGATGGATCAGTGTAACTGAGACCTTCATGGATTTCTGTTCCATAACTGTTTTTATGGTGTAGTCACTTCTCCTGGTTGTGTTCCCACCACTTAGCAACTCTCTGTCCTTCTCTAAACCTGTTGGTGATTTTCATCGTTTTTGATGGAAGTTGCAATATTCCTCCTGCTGATCTAATTCTTGCTTACCAAGTTGTGATTGCAGCTTTCAAGCCTCGTGTACCAAACATCCAGCCCGGTGCTCAGCCCTAGAGGGTGTTGGATAAGTATGTGTCAAATGCAGGAATGTTTTAATGTTTTGGTCTTATGATATTGTCCTGTCTCTCTTTTGTTTTTTAGTGTTCCCTCTTTTCACTTGGCACTTTTTTTTTTTTCGGCACTGTTGTATTTTTGATATAGTGATAAGATGTGTGGTTGTGTGTGCACCTGTGCATGCCCATGTTTAATACCCTTCATCTACTGGGGAACTAGGGAAAACCCACAAATTGAGAAGAGTGGGGCAGTAAAGTGCCTTCAGAAATGTAGAGTTTAGAAAGCTTACACATTTGCATTTTCCTTAAGATACTAGAATTTTTGAACCAAAATATCATTAATATTTTTTCTGTATTTTTATCATTGTATCATCGGTTGATCACATTTGACTAGTACCATCCTATATTTCAACGATTGGCTCCTGCACGCTTGAGGGGAAAGGTTTTCATGCTAGCCTTTTCATTTTTCTTTTTATTCTTCACAGTGGTATGAGTACTGCAGCTGTTCTCTAAACACCTAAGTGAACAACTTTGGGAGGTTTTTAAATAATTAATGTAAATAATTTAATACAGTGAGTGATCCCCATGTGCATTATCTGCTACTTTGCCTTTTCTTTTCTTGGTCGAGACTTACCTTCCTAATCAGGTTTCTTAGGGTAATATTAAGAGCAGTTATCATTTCCTGATCATTGAGTGGCCATATTAGTTGAGGAAACCAGCAGCTGGAAGAATTACTTGAAGCCTCTTGGAGCAATTGGGCTGCATCAATTCCCTTCTCTTTGTTCCAGGGCCCTCAAAGAATACTTCAATTATATCACTTGACACATTTTATTATACTTTTATCTCTTCACATCTCCTCTTCCACTGGACTGAGCTCCTGGAAGGCAGGAAAATGTCTCTGTCAGAGCTTGGCTCACAAGGTGTTCACCAAGCACTTGACCTACTACCCTGTGTTTCACACCACTGTTTTCCAGGGAACAACTTCCTCTTTCTTCAGTACAGTGTTTCTCACACTAGAGGCCGAGGGTATGTTGTGGGGAGGAGTTTCCATGCCTTTATTCTGAGGGTTCTATCACAACTTTTCAGATGCCCTTTTTATTTTACTAAATGAAAAGACATTGTGAATCACCAGGATGAATAAATTAGCAACCCAGATCCACTGAGGTGATGGTGGTTAACGCTGAATTTGGTATCACTCAAACATGCCCGCGAAGCTTCCACAGGCATGTTCTCAGGGGTCTGAAGGTTCATATTGGAGGATGTGGCTCTTAGGCACAGATAAGATGCCACCTTCTTGGAAATGCCTCCTTTGATCAATGCTCTTCATCAAGTGCTCCGTAGCACCTGCCACTCCGTGTATTAGGACATGTTACGGGATTCCCCCTCTGGCTCTGAACCTGTCTCCCCAGAAGCAGACCCTTGCTTCCATAATACTTTATATACTTATGGTACAGCAGACACTGAGCTATTTGATAACTTGTGAATTTGCACTCACAAGTCTGTCTCTCCTACTGGATGCTGAGCATCTATTCAGCTTTGTGGCCCGAGCACCCAGCAAAATCGCTCAGCACAGGAAGTGTTCAGTAAGTTGGTTAGATCAAATCAGGAGGTAACTATAGCAGCTGCAGGGCAAACACATTTAAAAAGTCTTCTTATTCTTTTGAAATGAGACTCATTTTGGTCATTGATTTTACATTTTTTTTGTTTTTCCCAAGGTTTTCTTATAGATATTTTTACCTATATGTCTTTAAATATGGTAAGTATGGTTGTTTTCTAATCTGCGTCTGATTCTGATATGCTTGGCCCTGTTTCTGAAATTAGTTGACTGCTTCATGCTACTTGGTTTCCTCGTGGGCCTGGTATGTATTAGTACCTGTTAGTCAACGTGTTTTACAAGTTATTTGTTAGAGCTCCCCAAGTCCTAGGATGAGCGTCTGGAGAGGTCTGCATGTGTTTGCTAGGAGACGAGGGCAATTCCAGTCTGGAGTCCCCTGAACCCAAGCAAGCTCACAGTGTAACATTCCCTGGCTCACCCAGGCAAGAGGCTCAAAGGGCTGGGTTGTGACCATCATTTTTCAGTATGGGTCCTTCCCTTCCTTTCCCTCTCCCTCCCCTCCCTCCCTACCTCCTTCCTTCCCTCCCTTCTTCTTTCCAGCAAAATAACCTGGCCTACTAATTCTGGAAATAGGAGGTCTAAATATTAACTTAAAAATAGAAAATCATTAACAACTGAGTATAAGGCTGAAAAAGTCTTAAAATGAGCCTTAATATAGTCTCTCTATTTTTACTTTTCCTTTGAGCTTCTTTTAAATTTGTTAGTCAAGCTAAATAACATAGGTCCTAAGTCAATATAAAAATGTCATTAAGATATTTTAGGTGAAAACCCCCCATTATAAAAACTTTCTAAGAAATGAGTAACTTGAATGATCCGCTAAACTTAATAGAGTTTATTCATTAAACTTACCATCAAGATGCTTCCTGTTTCAAGAAATAGAAATCAAACTTAAACAGGCTTAAGGTCCAAAGAGTGTTTATTGGCTCAACTTGAAAGTCTTGGAATCATGGCTTCAGGCACAGCTAGCTCCAGGAACTCAAACATTGTCATTAGGCAATCTTAACTGTTCTGTGTTAGCTCCACTTTTTGGCAAGCTCTCCTATGCTGGCTTCCAGGTGAGATGGTGAGATGACTTCCAGGAATTCTAGACTCAGCCTATGCTTTAAGTCTGTGATCCCCAAACTTTGCTGTTTATGCATTCAACAGTAAAAGTTAAGCACATATCCCCAATGTGTATATATTATTTATAAATTATATGCTACTATATACCACTGTTATTTTATATGTTATATTATTAGCAGAGCTTGTTTTTCTGTTTGTTTGTTTTTAAGATAAAGAGTAAAGTGGAAGTACTAATATTTTCTATTCTCCTAGTGGATTGTTTTGCACACCCCATTTTGGGGGCTACTTAGTGGAAAGACCACATCTCTTCCATTGGTTATAATTACAGTCTTGTGACCACATTTCATTGGTTCTTTTTGGCCTAGCTTGAGTCATGTGCCCATTTCTGAGTCCAGAGTCCTTGAAATAGTAAAAGCAAAATTTTGCTAATATATAGGATGACACAATTATATGATTGGGCATAAATAGAGAGATGCTATTTTAACTTTAAAGATATTTATAATTTGGGATCTATAATCACTGATATATCACGCAAAAAAAAAGAGACATAATCCTTCTTTCAAGGATTATAGAACAGAGAGTTATAGAACAGAGATTCTCTATTTCCATAACAACTTAATTCCATTAGTCTGTACTAAATTTCTGTGATTTCACACCTAGCATATCACCAAAGTATCCCACCTAGTTTTTGTTAATACTCCAGTGACAAGTGAATGCTATCTGTTAGGATGTAGGAATTGACAAGTCTTGCAAACAAAATCCTATTTTTATAATTTTGATAATGGCCACTTGGAACAAGATGGGTAGCTATACGTAAAGGCAGGTGATAGAAGGTCCTGAATCATTTTCAGATTTCTAAAGTGAAAAGGACATCGCTGGCTGGAGAGAGTTTTGCTTGTAAGAATGGGTAAAGCATGTGAATGGAAAGTATTAATCAGGAGCTTTCTGATGGACAGGCTCTTTTGTGTATTTAAAAATTAATCTTCTTTGGCAGAGATGCAATGGCTCATCTTGATTCTGAGGTGACAGAAGAATGTCTGAGAGAAGACCTGAAGTTTTACTTCATGAACCCTTGTGAAAAATTCCGAGCCAGACAACAGATTCCGTGGAAAATGGGTTTGCAGATTTTGAAGATAGTCATGGTCACCACACAGGTAAATTATATTATCAGTTCATTTGTTCTTTTTCTTATCCCAGGATGAAACTGTTTTCCCATGTTCTGCCACTTGACTTTTGTCCTGAAAAGGCCACACTCATGTTCATAAACCTGTAAAATTATATTGATTCTGGAGGGCAGGTGGTAGGTCGAAGTTCAGTTTAGATGCCGACTTTGTTTTAATGAGGGACTCTGAGGTCATCTCTCACAGATTCTGTAAATATAGATAATACTAGACCTGAAGGGGGTGTGGGGTTTCTATATCTGAATGAGGCACAGGGCTCATGAAGGCTGCCCAGTCCAAAGTGATCTGTGTTCTTGAAATCTTTTATCTTTATTCAAATACATCTTATATAAATACACTTTGGAAATCTGCATTTTGGACTGTTTTGATTTTGGATTTATGGAATGCTAAGTTTTCTTTTCATCAGTAGCTAAGTGCTTAAGTAAACACTCCCCCACCTTACCTATGCCCTGTCCCTTTTCCCAGGCACTATAAGGAGTGTCTAAAGACTACACTGGGACCTTTTGCTTAAATTCATACTGTTAAGCACTTTATTATCAGTTGTCATCTAGTTTTTGGGCCTGTGCTACTGAACCAGTTTTAGGGAGGCTTCTCTGTAGGTAACTACATTTGAAACACGCGTCCTTTTAAAAACAGTACTGATTTGGGATATTAGGCTCCATGGGAAAATAATTATTCTGTCATCAGTGTAACAACTGTTTGTAAAGATGTGATTTCTGGAACACAAAAGTAAATACCTTTCTAAAAATCACTTCCATATAGTTTTAGAAACGAGAGAGGCGGCTCCTGCCATAACTGAAGTTGCATCTTTATCCTGTGTTCATAAAGAGGTCTTGTCACTGCATGACATGCTGTACCAGCTCGTCACGTTTTAGGGTAAACAAGTTACTTCCAAAGAGACAAAGATGAGAGGCAGGGCCAGTGTTAAATGTATATGCTTAGCTATTTTCTTTTTTTTTTTTTTTTGCGGTACGCGGGCCTCTCGCTGTTGTGGCCTCTCGCGCTGCGGAGCACAGGCTCCAGACGCGCAGGCTCAGTGGGCACGGCTCATGGGCCCAGCCGCTCCGCGGCATGTGGGATCTTCCCGGACCGGGGCACGAACCCGTGTCCCCTGCATCGGCAGGCGGACTCTCAACCACTGCACCACCAGGGAAGCCTATTTTCTTTGAAAATTTTTTTCATTTTAATTCTTGGTTTTGAAGTTTTAATTTTTGCAACCTACCTATAAAGTAGGTGCATTGCTAGTATTGTTTGGAAGAAGGAGAAATAATGTCCCCTTTTGCTATTTGGTTAATTTTAATTTTTCCCCTATTATTTCTTTTGCCAAACCAGCTGTCATTTCAAGTTTTTGATCTATTAATGTTATTAAAATTGTAACTTACCTAGGCATAAAATACCATCACCCTCTTTGACTTACCTTTTTTGTCCTGCTAACTACTAAATCCCATGGAGTCTTCCTTCAAAACTGTATCTCTATGTTTTGCCATATTCACTATCTCCTCTCTAGCACAAACTCTTACATTGTTAGTTAATTAAAAATGTGTCTGAAGCACCTCATATGCTCTGCATTGTCTTGGGAGTATAAGCTGTGAATGTGTTACCACTGCTGACAGCTCACATGTAGCCTAGCCGTTCCATGTGCCAGGCACAGTAAGTGCTTCATGTGTGTTAGCTCATTCCATCCTCACTGGAATCCATGAGGTAGGTTCAGTTTTTACCCGCTCTGTATGGATGAGGAAACTGAACCAAAAAGAGCTGAGTAATTTGCCTATGGGCATTCAGCCAGGAAGTGGCAGAGCCGGGATCTGAGCTCTGGCAGTCTGGCTCCAGAGTCTGCACTCTTATTCAAATACTGTTTCTTTCTAGATGTTGATCTTCAGAGTTTGCACTCGAGGAATACACATAAGTTAACTAGGCTGCTTCTGGAACTCATCTTAGGCCTACCTTTTTTATCTCCATATGCACCAGTCCATTCAATACACGTCAGATTAATTTTTTCTTAGAATGCTTTTATTGTGTCTCTCCTGCTCAGAAACTTCTGTAGAGCCCTATTTTCCACAGAACAAAATTTTGACTCTGTGGCCTGAAATTCACAGATTTCCACAGTCTCCTTCAACTTGCCTTTCCAGCAGCTTTTCATCTCCTGTTTCCTCCCCACATCCCAGACAGATGGACCCACCCAGTGATTCTCATCCCTGCCCTGTTGTTTCTCCAAGTCCAGAGGGATTCTTTTTCTCCCTCATCATGCAGGTGCTATTTGAAGTCCACCTCCCCTGCAAGCCTTGCCTGATCACTCAACGTGTAGTTTTTTCTGGGTTCACTACTACCCCTTGCTGGCCACATCACTGATTTCACTTTTAATAGAATATTTCTGGGAATCGATCACTTACTTTTTTGTGTAACTGTACCCGGCCTCCCCTAACAAAATTTTGGTGGATTAAACTTGTGTTCCCCTGTAGGGTCCTTCTAATAAGTTTTGCTACTTGGGTGATATGTAATTGGAACAGATTTCTCAAATATCTTTCTTTCCTTCAAATCCCACTTTTCCCTCCTCCTCTTTTTCTGTCGCTTTTAGCACTCCATCCTCAAGTCTAATGGGATGGGTTCTGTTTTATCACGGTTGATGGGAAGGAAACTTTTTCTTTTAGACATTCCTACCCTGCATTCTGCAGTGATTTATAATCTTGAGAGAGGTGTCTACATTCTTTTGCTAGATCTGCTCTTTCTCTCCCATATTCTTTGTATATTATTAGAGTGGTATCTTGTTTTTACCTGGTACAGAATATTTTCTCCTCCATTGATTTCATAATCAGGTCTTAAATTCACAATCTTTGCCAGGCTGCACTTAATGTGTAATTATTTTTCTGTCTTATAACCTCAGCAAATCTTAAGATCTAGTTAGTGGGGCTAGAATGCACTTTTCTGTCACCCCTTTGTTTTTTTTTTGGACGCTATTCCTTAAGCTAGAATCCTCCTCCTGTGTCTACCAGGGAACCGTTTCCCTCCCTCCTTCCTTTTTTTTTTTTTTTTTTTTTGCGGTACGCGGGCCTCTCACTGCTGTGGCCTCTCCCGTTGCGGAGCACAGGCTCCGGACGCGCAGGCCCAGTGGCCGTGGCTCACGCGCCCAGCCGCTCCGCGGCATGCGGGATCTTCCCGGACCGGGGCATGAACCCACGTCCCCTGCATCGGCAGGCGGAGTCTCAACCACTGCGCCACCAGGGAAGCCCCTGTCAGCCCCTTTTAAAAAATGAAATTATTTGACCAATCCTCCATCATCTCTTCACTCTTGCTCTGTAGGGGGTGTTTCGTTCTGCCATCGCAGGAAGGGGACCTCATGATCTCCCCCTCCAGAGTTTCTCTCCTCTACTGAGAGTTGCTTGGAAAGTCCTACCCCTGACCTGATTTGGGGCCATACATGTGGATCTTTGCTTGTTCTGTGAACAACAGGATGGAGAACATTTCCTGTTCTTGATGCCAGATGGAGGTGGTTCCAAGCAGAGGTTATACCTCCATGTTCTCTCATTCCCAAAATTGAGGTAATGAGCTTTGAGTCTACATAAGGGGGTAGCTTAAAATAGCAGCAAATTGAATGCTGCTGTCTTGGTCGAGTTATTCACTCCCCATTCACTTTTTGGGTTTCTTTAGCTTAGCTAGGAGCGTGGGAAGAGTGGCTCTAATATTCCCCACTTCTAGAGTTAAGTTGGCAGCATTTCAGTTTGAGAGGTTGTAGGCCATGTGGTCAAGAGAACAGGTGAGTCAAACAAACCTGGTTTGGATCCCCGCTCTCACACTTTTCTTTTCTGTTTCAACCTGGATAAAGTATCTGACTTCAGGTTGCAGGTGTATAAAATGGGATGGACAGATTCGGTATTTGACTCTGACATTGTGATGGCCACTACTCCAGTTCCTGAGCCCCTAGTAGTGGAAAAAAGAAAAGAAAAATCCCTGTCCTTGTGGAGTCTAGTGTAATATCTCCCTCAGAGGGTATTGGCAAATTAAGTGAGAAATAAAAGTTATAAATTTTAGGCACAGTGCCTGGCACTCAGGACATAAGAGCTGTTATTCAGCACTATGCAGTGTCAACCTTGTCTACTTTATATCCCTGCTTGGCACAGAATAAGCACTCAGTAAACTTCGACTGAAGAACTTGATTCATGTGTGTGTACCAGTTTTTTTTTTCATTTGTATGTCAGTATTTAATAAAACCCCCAAACAATCATGTGTGTATTGTTTCCCTGGTTTACTTTTTTAGCTTTTGAAAAGCAACGTGACCTTTCCTTTTCTGGCAGTTCCTACAGGCACCATTGATAGACATCACATACTTGAAAGAATCTTTAGCCTTTGGTTGCTTAGCTTTCAGCACAGGTTGGATGTTGTGGGACTTCTTATCTGATATTTTCCTTAGAATAGCTGGGCTAAGCAATGGCTCAGTCCTTTGACTTGGTATTTGAGGAATGTGATCTGGTGAGGCTCAGATGCTAAAGAGTGTCATCTATGTACATTCTCAAACAATAGTTGCAGGTCTGGAAAGCTGGCACGTAAATTCTTTAACAGGAGTCCTAAAGTCAGATTTTTCAGCAGGTGGAACTCCTGTAACATAATAAAAATGACTTTGGATTTAGGCCTGGCTTTCATTCTAGTTAGGTGTCTTGGGCAGTGTAATGAGACTAAATCCCAGTTTCCACATATGTAAAGTGGGGTTAACAGTATTAACATTTTCATAAGATTGTTGTGTTATTAAGGGAGATAGTGCGTGTAAAGCAGTTAGTACAGTGCCTGCAGTGTGATAATTGCTGAAAACTGGTAACTATTTTTAATTATTTAGCCTGTTTAAAAAGTCGGGCAAAATTTAAAAGATAAAAAAATACAGGGACTTCCCTGGTGACGCAGTGGTTAAGAATCTGCCTGCCAATGCAGGGGACAAGGGTTTGATCCCTGGTCCGGGAAGATCCCACATGCTGCAGAGCAACTAAGCCCGTGTGCCACAACTACTGAGCCTGCGCTCTAGAGCCCGTGCTCCTCAACAAGAGAAGCCATTGCAATGAGAAGGCTGCACACCACAACGAAGAGTATCCCCCGCTCGCCGCAACTAGAGAAAGCCCGCATGCAGCAACGAAGACCCAACCCAGCCAAAAATAAAAATAAATGAAATAAATTAAAAAAAAAAATACAAATCACTAAAAAAATTATGTAAGTTTGCAGGTGCAAATTAACATTTGTTTCATCTGAAAGGTCTGGTAGTTGAACCATGGAGTGACAGCAGGTAACACAAATGTCAAGGTCATCTTGTTGAACTTGCTGGTTTCACACATGATAGCAGAGTCCCAAATTGTTTTGGTGACTTAGCATGGTGAAGGTTTGGGTTACGTTTTCTGGACTCTCATTGTCTAATAAAGCAGATGAGGAGATAAAGTGGGCAGATGGGGAAGGGTGTGTGGGACAGGGTTCATAAGGGTCTGACTTCTGCCATGGCATGTGTGTGTCTGTATTTGTGTTGATGTGAGAAGGAGAGAGAACGACAGCAGCAGAGCACATGTGAGGGTGTACGTGTGAGACAGGGTGTGTGAGAGTGAGTGTGAAAGAGCATGTGACAGAGTGTGAGTTTGAGTGTGAGTGGAGAGAGAGGTTGTTTGTGTATGGAATTTCCTGGGTTTGGGGGGTAGACATTTAGTGCCCGCTAATTTTCCCTACTTGTTGGATTCCAAGAAGAAAACTTAAGGGCAGAAAGAATACATTCACTCCTGGTGAAGAGAGCCCTTGGCATCTAACCCTGTATAAGGAGGAATAAGTAGGAGTTTTATCACAAGAAGGTGGGTGCGTGGTGACAGTGTTTGGGTCGACATCATGGAGGTGGAGTGACCCCTGTTATCCTTTGTGGTGCTTTGATGCTGTAGATCTTGGAGACAGGAACTCTTAGGTGTAAATCTCATACGAGTTCTTGCAGAGCTAGAGGAATTGAATTCCTTTGACGACAATTACCTCTTAGCTGGAGGAAGTACTATACAGGCCACTTTTCAAAAACGTTCTTCACAAGCCACGTGCAAAACACTGTTATGAGTTTTTAAAATACTTACAATTTCTGAATGTGAAATCATCTAGATTTAACTGTCCAATAGTAGTCAAGCACGTGAATTAGTGGCTTACTAAGCACAGTTGACCCTTGAACATAGCAGGTTGGAACCACACAGGTTCACTTATACGAGGATGTATTTCCGTAGTAAATACTACAATGCTACATGATCCACGATCCATGGTCGGTTGAATCCTCGAATTCGCAGGTCGGACTATAAATTATACTTGGATTAACTCCCGCATTGTTCAAGGCTCAAATGTCCATCAGTTTTGAAAACAATAAATTTGAAATACAAGTGTAAGAAAAAGAGATTCAAATTAGATAACCAACCAGGACCTACTGAATAGCACAGGGAACTGCGCTCAGTATCTTGTAATAACCCGCAATGGAAGAGGATATAAAAAAGAATATATATATATATATATAATTGAATCACTTTGCCATACGTCTGAAGCTATCGCAACATTGTAAATCAACTATATTTCAAAAAAGTTTTTTTGAAAAGAAAAAAATAGCAGAACTATAAAAAAAGAAAAAGGAAAATGGATTCAGACATAACTGACTTGGATTCCTCCTTCCTCTTCTCCTTCTCCATCATTAAAGGCCAGTAAGGGTGTTAGTCTCTAGGAGTGCTCATTTCTTCTAATTTTATGCTATTTTGAATTGCTGATTTAGCTTGGTGAGGTTATTTCTGGGGGGAAAGACTTCCTTTTTGACATTGATATGATTAGTAAAAGCCAAAGCAGTGAGATTTTTCTGGCTGATGTTTATAGGTGAGGATTCACGATAATAAGAAGGCATTTGCCTCCCCTGGTAAATGGTAAAATTCATATACTTCTGTTTGATTTTCTTTCCTAGCTTGTTCGTTTTGGTTTAAGTAACCAGCTGGTGGTTGCTTTCAAAGAAGAAAACACTGTTGCTTTTAAGCACTTGTTTTTGAAAGGATATTCCGGTGTAGATGAAGATGAATATAGTTGCAGTGTATATACTCAAGAGGACACCTATGAGAGCATCTTTTTTGCTATTAGTCAGGCAAGTATTTTGTTGTGACTTACCTATACTTTGAGAATATGTTGATCCTTGACCTTGCTGTCTTAGCAAAGAAAAAAATTATACATATATTAACATATTCTGATTTAAGTTTTGCATAGTCTGCCAAAAGTTTATTGCTTTTTCCGTAGCTACATTTCCACACAATAGATTTTGCCTATTTTAAGTTTTTCTTTAAGATTTATGTTTGTATTTATCCCTTCCCACCCGCTACTATTGGGAGATTACCGCAGATCAAATAGCCAAATAGCTAAAAGTAGGCTTATAATCTCAGAAGGTTTGATGAATGAGAGACCAAATCTAAGATTCTAGCATCTCAATTTTGATGTCTTAGTATTAATAAGCCTAGCTGAACTTTAAGAATATGGAGTAGGATATGATAATATTTGTGTCTAGGTAGTATTGAGAAACCAGATTGGTAGGCCTGAAGAAAATATTTAAAGGAGAGAAATTCTTATTCTTTCTTATTCATTCATTCATTCATTTACTCATTCAGTAAATATTTGGGTACCGAGTATGTACCAGGTACTGTTCTAGACATTGGGGATATAGCATGAATAAAACAGACAAAACTCCTGTCCTTATAGAGCTTAATTCTAGAGGGGAGAGCCAGACAAATGAAAAGAAGTAAAAAATAAAGTACAGAATGCTGACTCCTTGAAAACACCACCAAAACAAACAAACAAACAAACAAAAAAACGCATGTTGGGAAGCAAGACTGAGCTCACTGCTAACAGTGGTAGCAGAGATGGTCCCTTGACCATTCTCCATAGGTTGTAGAGTGCAAAGTCTGGCTATAGATTTTGAAGTCTGGTTTAAGGCATGTCTTTCAGTGTGAGGGGAGCTGGATAAGAACTGAGTAAAGATCATCCTATAATAGTTTAGGATTGGTGGGCATAACAAGATGAGGGTTTTGGTGGGGGATGTTCAGAGAGTCTTGGGAGTTATTAGACTACATCTTCAAAATGATCATCTATTTAAATGAGGTTTTGGGATGTTCCTGAAGTAAACAATACACTTATTTGCAATTTTTATGTTCCTGGGCAAAAGTTTCCTGGAATAATAAATTCATATTAATGAAGATAGGGGCCAGTAAAGCCCTGGTAGTACAGATAGGCAGATGGTAAAGCTGTGTTAATGTAAGCGGTGGGTGTGGATGGCTTGGGTCCTCAGAGGTATGTTGAAAATGATAACTGGAATGAAGCGGGGAGGAGACTGGACTGCCTGGTGGTGCCTGTGCACTGGAGATGGATGTTTGCAGTTTTCTTTGGGTGGTAAGGAAAGGCCTCATGGAGGCGGTAATATTTGAGTCAAGGTCTGAAGACGTGAACCTTGCAGGTAGATACCTGGGCTTCTAGGCAGAGGGAACAGCAAAGACCCCAGGCAGGAGTGTGCCTAGAGAGCTCCAGAACTGCCTGGAGGTCAGTGTGGCTTTGGAGGTGGGTGTGTGGAGCCAGTGGCCAGTAGTGGGCTGGGAGTTCAGAGAGATAGGCAGGACCTTGACTTTGGCTCTGAGTGGGTGGGAGCCTCTGGCTGCACTTTAGTTTCGAGTTCTGTGATGCCGTGTGTTTCTGCTCAACCCAAGAAAATTACCTTGTGGTGTTTTACATTGGGGAGTTCTACTGAGGGATATGAGACAAACAATAAAAAATAGCTAAAAGTATATTCCATGTGCTATAACTTCTGATGAAACTTGTTAAGCTCATAAATGTCTTTATTTAATTATTTTTAATAGTTTCATCAGCTAAGGAATTTATCTCTGGGGACCCTTGGTTATGGAGAAAATGAAGACAACAGAATTGGATTAAAAGTCTGTAAGCAGCATTACAAGAAAGGGACCATGTTTCCTTCTAATGAGACGCTAAATATTGACAGCGACATTGAAATAGGTAATACAGTGATAATTTCATTATATTTCTTTATCATCTTCTGTGGTAAGAGCAAAAAACACCCTCGTGCGCCGGGAGCCCAAATGAAACAACTTCGCTTTTGTGACGGCTGACCTATCTGAGGCTTTAACGTTTGCCTGCAAAGAGCTTTGGCTCAGCAAACTATGGCTCTGCTGTGACAGGACCAGGAACATTTGTGCATCTCTTTGGTGCAACTCAAGATTTTTGGTTTTGGGGAGTAAATGCACAGGTGTTTCCTGTTTGTTTAATTTTTTCCCTCCGTGAGGGGGTGATTAGGCTTTTTGAAAAAAAATGAGACTGTATTTGCTAAATGAAATAATGTGAGTGAAAATGCTGGGTACTCTTGCTTTTATCATTTGTTAAATATATTAATGCTCTTCAGAGGTGAATTGTGATTAATAACTCATTTTCTCTGTTTGGAGATTGGCAAAAAGTTAACATCTAATCAAGTAGAATTGTTTTGCGACATTCTGTTAAGAATTTAAAAGCATACCATATATAAATGCAAAGTATCTGACCTGAGGCTCGGGAGGTTTTGTCTTTCATTCAACAAACCTTTGGTGTACAGTTATCACGCCTAAAGCACTCCCTGTTTTATGAACTGGGGTTGCAGAGATTAACCAGTCATGGCTCCTCAAGTAGCTAACAGGTCAGAAACCCGGGTCCTAGTAGCAGTGTAAATTTGGAGTGGTTTTATTAAAAAGAGAGCTCCAGAGTTCATTTGACCATATTTCCTATAACCCGATTTTAAGGTGCCTTGGTAATACAATAGAAGAACATCCCTGTAAAACAAAGGTTCTAATTCATTTCCCACAGGCTACCTGTTTAGAATCTTTTCAAAAGTCAATGTGTCCTACCCTCTTGACTCTAAAAGAAACAGCCCATGAGCCAGCACTTGTCAGGGTCCCCAGGTTGCTTCCAGAGACCCATCAGTAGCTTGGTTCTGTGGCCAGCAGCCTTGAAATGTCCCTTATCTTATTGCCCTGCAGGCTCTGCTATCCTGAGATCTGTGTGGTAGTCAGTCTGCAGGGGCTGATCCAGTTTCACCCTGCATGTTTCTCCTGCGCTGTCAGCTGTGCTCCCCGCCGTGGGCAGTTCCTGTAACTGGGAGTACTGAGAGGTGGAGCTGAAAGCTTGTGCAGTGACCCTCTGCTCCAAATGAGCCATGGCCACTTGTCCTCTTAAAAATGTGAGCCTTAATTGGATGAATCACACGACTATTTTCCAGTGATTCATACGTTGTTTCCCTCAACTGATTTTTCTTGGAAAATTGATTAAAGAAATGTGGCCAAAGTCAGTATCAGTGGCTAGGCGAGACAGAGCAGAAAGCAGGATTTATTCCCTGACCATTGGACAGTGGTGTCCTTGGTCATTTCCTTTCCATCGTATGGAATATTTTTAACCAAATGGAGAGAAGTTGACTATTAATTTGACTTTATATTAAGAGAGACTGTTGAAGCAAGCTAATTATATTTTTTGACTTATTAAATTAAATATAACTTATCAAAGAGAACTTTTTGATGTATCTATTCAAAAGGTGTAAAAAATAATCTTAAAAATGCTTGAAACTGGATTTTAGACGTTCTTGTCTTGGACACATTGGAGAAAGCCTGCAGACGGTATAAATAGGGATTGAGTTTGACTTCATTGGTGTGGCATTATAATTTTAATTAGCAGAAGCTGTTCTAGATTACCTATTTATGAATTTTGCAGTATCTTTATGATTAAGAGAAGCATCCTTCAGTGTGCTCAGCGCAGAGATCTGCCTGTGTGCTGCTTTCCTGGTGGGTTATGTTTAGCTGCACGACTGATTGTACAGTTCAAGCTAAGGGTTTCCCCTAATTCATCCCTCTGTCCCTGCCTCTAGACCTATAGCTTTACAGTTCAGCTTCACTGGGGGTACTGTAATGAATCTTGTTAAAAAAATTTCTTTTTACAACATTTAGATGGATATCATTCTAATACAGTGTTTCACTTTCTATAATGCAGATTTTGAATTTCTTATCTTCTCCTTTCCACGTATGCTTAGCATGAAACATTATGACCATTTCATCATTTTACCTGTCATTTTAAGAACATATTGAATCCACCCTCCCTTTGTCTCTGAGAGGGTTGTTATTTCATTTGCTGGAGTGTTCTGCCTTGTAAATGAGATTCATCTGAGTGATGAGGCTGCTACTCCAATATCAGTTTGTTCTGTTTGAAGTTTGATGTTTTACTCAGGGCTTTTGCCATTCTTTAAAAAAAAATCTCAGTTCTTAGGTTTTGCTGCCACCAAGTGCTTGGTGGCCTCATTAGCAATGACTGTAGCATGAGGTATGGCAGACTCCAGAGAGTTCTGAATGTGTATGTAGCTAAAGTGTAGTTCTCCTATTACAATTACAGAATCTGAATAATCAAATAGACTTTTATAAGGCAAATTTTACAGATAGTGTAACATTAACTAACATGTGCTGTCATATTTCTCTGAATCCGTCATCAATTTTTTAAAAACACACCTGTTTTATAAACATTTGAAAGTGCAGAAACTTAATGTCTTTTTTCAGTTTTAAAAAAATTTTTATTGGCGTATAGTTGCTTTACCATATTGTGTTAGTTTATACTGTACAGCGAAGTGAATTCATGTCTTAGAATGAATGAAATACAGGAGAAGAAGACCTAGGACAGTATCTGGCACACAGATTTTTTTTTTTTTTTGTGGTACGCGGGCCTCTCACTGTTGTGGCCTCTCTCATTGCGGAGCAACAGGCTCCGGACGCGCAGGCTCAGCGGCCATGGCTCACGGGCGCAGCCACTCCACGGCATGTGGGATCTTCCCGGACCGGGGCACGAACCCGTGTCCCCTGCATCGGCAGGCGGACTCTCAACCACTGCGCCACCAGGGAAGCCCTGGCACACAGATTTTTAACATAGTCCTCCTTCTTTCAGAATACAGTCATTTGCCCAGATAAGTTTAATTTAAATATTATTTTTTCCTTTTCCTTTACTTTAGAATAAGAATGTTGAAGGTAGAAGGGCCTTAAATAGCGTCAGTTTGGCCTTCACTTTACATTTGAGGAAACTGATGTTCAGTCAAGCTTGGTGACTAGGCCAAGGTCATGCAGCGATTTAGTGACTGCGGGTCTTTGCTACTCTAAACCCGGTAACATGGGCATCACCCAGGAGCTTGTGAAACATGCAGAATCCAAATTTGCATCTTAACGAGATCCCTGAATGACATATACGCACATGAAGCTTGGGAAGCGCCGGCTCAGTACTCTGCAGCTGCGGTCTTTGACTTCGCACAGACCTCTCTCTCTTTTACCAGCTTCACACATTTTATACTGTCCATCACCATCAGCCTTCAGTGCCCCCTGTACCAGCTTGGACACCTCTGTCCATCAGTATCACTCCCTTACAGAAGCGGTTCGGGCACTTGCGTCTCCCTTCTTTCTCACCTGGATCCTGCCAGCCGTCACCAGGGCCGAGCCCCGTTGCCCCAGCTGCTGATACCTCCTGGAGAAACGGGCCAGAGCAGAACACGCTCACACTGCCACACATCTGCAAACCTCCGCACACAGCACCTCCAGCAGGCTTCCCGTCAGCCCGGTGCTGCAGAGGCGAGGCCGCGGCCAAAGGCCTCCCACAGCACCAGGGCCCACCCCCTTCAGCTCTGCGAAGTCGCCTCCCTCTCTCTGCACCCAAATTCGCATCTCTGAGCTCAGTTCCTCCCTGAGTTCCAGACTCCTCCTCCATTCAGCCGGCTGCTTGACAAGCCACTTGACAACCCCTGCTGTGACTCTAATAGGGATTTCAAACCCGCTGTGTCCAAAACAGAACATCTCAAGCCTCCTCCACCCCCTACCCCTGGCTCAACCTGTTTCTTTCTACTCTTGCCCATCTCGGAAAACGAAACCAACATTTTCCCATCATGCCATCATATTCCCAGTTGCTCAATCCCCAAACTTGAATGTGTTGGTTTCTCCATTTCCATTGCCACCTCTGTAGTCCAAGCCGCTGCCACTCTTGCTTGGACTGGTCTCCACCCGCTGCCCTGCCCCTCAGCAACCAGAATGATATTTTTTAAAAAATTGGCTAAATTGGGACATCTCATTCCCTGGCCTAAAAACCACGAGTGGCTTCCCATCTTTTTAGAATAAAACCCACAAGTCCCTGTAGGACCGGCCACCCGCCTGCCTCTCCAAGCCCCTGCTTCCCTGGTCCTGCCTCCTTGCTGTTTGTTGAACAAGTCAGGCTCTTTCTTGCCTGGGACTTAGTGCTCACTTTTGTCCTGCCCGGAGTGCTCCCCCTGGATCTGTGCTCAGCTGGGTCTCCTTCCTCCCTCAGGTGTTGGTTTAAACAGCCCCAGTGCCTCAGAGCCCTTCCCAACAGTTCTCCTCAGGTAGGGCCTCCCCACCCACTTAACCTCCATCACTTCACTGTGTCTTGGCAGTACTGTGCACACCGTGAAATTGTCCTGTGTATATTTTTTCACTCTTGGTTTATCTCCCCCACTACAGTGTGAGCTCCATACAGACCTCGTCTGTCTCGTTCATCGCTCTACCTTCAGTGCCTGGCACAATGCCTGGCCCCTGAAAGCTTTCAGTAAATATTTACTGAATAAGTGAATGAGTCAGGTAGGGAGCCTGGGCCTTTTGAGTTTCCGAAATAGGTGCTCAGAGGTCAGCCTCATCAGTGTACTGGTGAAGAGCTCAGGCTCTGGAACTGAGCACATGTGGATTTAAATTCTGGTTGCTTAGGGGCTTCTTCCTGGTGGCACAGTGGTTGAGAGTCCGCTTGCTGATGCCGGGGACACGGGTTCGTGCCCCGGTCCGGGAAGATCCCACATGCTGCGGAGCGGCTAGGCCCGTGAGCCATGGCCGCTGAGCCTGTGCGTCCGGAGCCTGTGCTCTGCAACGGGAGAGGCCACAACAGTGAGAGGCCCGTGTACCGCAAAAAAAAAAAAAAAAAAAAAATTCTGGTTGGCCACCAGCTAGCTGTGTGACCTTGAGGAAGTTTCTTGGCCTCTCTGTGCCTTGGTTTGTCCATCTGTAAAATGGCAACAATAGCGTATCTCTCACAAGGTTGCTTCAGGGGGTTAAACAGGATGATGCATTAAATGAGAGAACCTAGAAAGCCCCGAGCACAGTGCCTGGCAGAGAGTAAGTCCCTTTATGTTTTTGCTATCTGTATCATCCTATCTTTAGTTTCCTATAAAAAAAGCTTCTTTTGATCAACTGCCCTCACTGTATCAATCAAGGCCCAGTCAGGAAAACCAACATTGAATTGTTTCTTGATACTCATGGTCCATTTGCCAAACACAGGGAGGCACCCCCTCTGACACCTGCCTCTCTTAAATATTGTGGCTGTTGAGCTGTCCATTCAGCGCCGTGTCCTTGTTTTTGGCCCAGGATGCCTGATTGTCATAAAATGTAAGTGTGTCCTCCATATTTTGAGTGTCCTATATACTAGGCAATGGGTGTTCAACGGCCACAGCAGTTGTGCCCTTGCTCTCAAGGACCTTATCTTCTAGTTGAGGAGACAGATAAGCAAATAAAGAGTCAAATTGTGACAGAAGATTCTCAGAGAACAAGCCATAGGGGCTACCCGGGTTCTCAAGCACCTACTGAGGGTCGGGCACTGCAGGAGGCCCTGACTTTTCCATTCTTGAGGCAGCACAAAGGGGGCAGCAGCAGCCCAGGTGAGAGTCAGCCAGGCTGGTTCACACCAGTTCTGGCATCAGGGCTGAGTGACCTTGAAGGGCGTTGACCGTGAAAGGTGTTCATTGTCTCCAGACCTCCTCGGTTTCCTGTTAAGGTGTTAGGCTACACAATAATGAGACTAATTTTTATGTGTGGCTCTTGGAATCATTCTTTTATAGTTTACAGCTCATAATTTATTTTTATTTGAATACAATCTAAGTTCCTTTCTTTCTCTTATTATTTTTTTTTTTTTGGAAAAGTATCGGACTAAACAGAAAAGTTGCCAAATAGCACAAAGATGTCCTTGTATACCTTTCAGCTAACTTTTCCAAATGCTAACATTTTACCACATTTGCTTTATCATTCTTCCTACATAAAAAAAATTTCTCCTGAAATCTATGAGACTAAGGTGCAGACACAAGGCCCCTACCTCTAAATACTTGTGTGCGTCTCCCCAAACAAGAACGTGCTCCTCATAACCACCGAACAGTGCTCAAAAGCATGAGTTAACGTGGATGTGATACTATAATCTACAGATCCTATTCATATTTCATCAATTGTCCTAACATTATCTACAGCAAAAGCCATGCCTAACCCCCCTGGTCCAAAATCACATATTGCATTTAGTTGTCATGTATCTTTAGTCTCCTATAATCTGGAGAAAAATTGAGTTCTTGGGTTTTTTTTTTTTTTTTAATGACCTTGACATTTTTAAAGAGTAGAATGTCCCTCCCTTGAGTTTTCCTGTTTTTTGCTGTACGCGGGCCTCTCACTGTTGAGGCCCCTCCCGTTGCGGAGCACCGGCTTTGGACGCGCAGGCTCAGCGGGCCATGGCCCACGGGCCCAGCCGCTCCGCGGCATGTGGGATTTTCCCAGACCAGGGCACGAACCCGCGTCCCCTGCATCGGCAGGCGGACTCCCAACCACCGCGCCACCAGGGAAGCCCTGTTGTTTTTTTTTTAATTAATTAATTTATTTTTGGCTGTGCTGGGTCTTCGTTGCTGCACGTGGGCTTTCTCTAGTTGGCGGCGAGCGGGGGCTACTCTTCGTTGCGGTGCGCGGGCTTCTCATTGCCGTGGCTTCTCTTTTCTGCGGAGCACGGGCTCTAGGCATGCAGGCTTCAGTAGTTGTGGCGCACGGGCTTAGTTGCTCCATGGCATGTGGGATCTTCCCAGACCAGGGGTCGAACCCGTGTCGCCTACATTGGCAGGCGGATTCTTAACCACTAGCGCCACCAGGGAAGCTCCTAGTTTTCCCGTTTCTTTGGCCTAGATTGAGGTTACGCATTTGGGGCAGAAATACCACACAAATGGTACGTTATTTCAGGAGGCACATGATGTCTCTTTATCTCAATCCTGGTGATGTTAACTTTGATCACGTGGCTAGGGTGGGATCTGCCAGGTTCCCCACTGTAAGGTTACTGGTCTCCCTGTTGTGATTAATAAGTATTCTGTGGAGAGATGCTTTGGAACTTGTTGAGTCTTCTGCTCTCACCACACTTCGGCCCACTGGTTTTAGCATCTGATTCTTGCCTGACAGTCACTGTGGTTTTTTCATGGCCCTAGACTGCATTCACCTAGACCTCCAGACCCTCTCCAAGAACCCTCAGGACTGGAAGAACTCATCATTCTTCAGACTGGCATTTTATCGGTAAATATGCTTTCGAGTCTCATTGCCCAGGAGACGCAGATGGGGAAAGGAGAGTAGGGGAGGAAGACTGTGGCAATTTATACCTTGTAATATTTTCCATTCAGCCTCTTGCAAGTTGAAATCTCCTTTCATCTCAAAGGCATTGACCTGCAGACGATTCATTCCCGAGAGCTACCAGACTGTTACATCTTTCAGAATACGGCAAGTGTCTATTTTACTAAGCCATTTTATCATTTTTCTCTACTCCTTTTGTAGGTGCAGGGTGCAAAGCACCTCCGCCTATAGATGTGTTTGATGCAGTTGTGTTTAAAACAGTTTTAATGCCACTTTATAGCATCGTTAGTCCAGAGGCCGTGACTTCTAAAAATGATACAAGCCCATTCCAACTTTTTAAAACTAGATTTTGGGGTTGAGAAGACTTTTCAAAGTGGACTTTGACTTCCTACTCTCCGAATACATTTTTAAAAATAGCTTATGACCTGTGTTTTAAGTGCCTATAATGTTTTTCCCACCTTCGAAGGAAGGTCTTTGCAAATGTTGTAGCAAATGTTTTCAAACCTCAAGGCAGAAAGTGCCCCCTTGGTCTGAAGGCTAATCTGCAAAGGATCAATTGTTGCAGCTTTTATTTTGGGAGGGGCAGGCATGTGCCATGGACTTCCTTCCTCCCTCCCTTTCTTCCTTCCTTCCTTCCTTCCTCCCTCCCTCCCTCCCTCCCTCCCTCCCTCACTCCCTTCTCTCCCTCTCTTCCTTCTTTCATGTTTCTTGATGGGCAGAACTGAATGCTCAGCTGGACGTTATGTGTAGCTGTTGTTTTAGCAATTCAGAAGCATGCTTCATTCAACAACAATCGCTGAATGCTCAATGAGTCCCTATGAGGCAGCAGGCAAATTGCCATGCTCTAGAGGTACCATGGCCCTCAGGAAGCTTACAGCCTAGTGGAAGAGATAGAAAAACAAGTCAACAAAAAAATTAATTATAAATTGTGACATGTAGTAAGGAAGAATGTCTCCCCCAGAGAGTAGCATGATTAATCTCCCTGGGGTGACCCACACATTACAAAACGCATTATGAAATCCAAGGCAAGCCAAAGCTTGGAGAGCTGAACGTGTATGTGATCTATGATTAAACCCACAGGTGCCTGAACATCTTTGAGCACAAGCCACGTGCACATTACACATTCTCAGTGTAATCTAAGAATATCGTTATGACCAAACCAGAGATTCGAGAATTAAGCTATACAGACCTCATTTCTATACCTATGAGCTAGGACCAAACTTCACTAGCCCTGGCATTCAAGGCCTCATTTTCCCCCAGGAAAGCCCCTAAAATACGCTGCATCTTTCACTTATAAACTTTAAATGCTTGAAACATAATGTGGAAGATTGAGGGCATTTGGAAATCTTAAATTCAACCATAACCCTGGAGCAATCTTTGCCACTTCTGAAAGCACATGTAGCACTTCTGAAAACCTATATATAGCGTTTGAAGCAAATAGAAAAATAATTTCTAGCCTAGTGAAAATCTAGAGTTTCATACCCAAAGGACTAAATTAAGGCAAATGCTTGTAAATTCCATTCAGTGTAATAAATGAGGTCTTTGTGTTCTCTTGTCAAAAATTAGTGGTGAATTCTCATTTTTGTTCTTTGGACTGGTTGGCTGTTTTGCTTTAGAATTTCTCTGAATCCAAATGTGCTTTTAGTAGAATTTCATGTATTCCCCCTTTGGACCACATTTTTTCATTAATAATAGGAAGTTGTGAAGGAATCATGTGATGAGGACATTTTCATCAGTCTAACTCTCTTTGGATCGGCACGCTATCTGGATGCCATTGATATTTTAAGCAGAATTGATCTAACCAGTCATACTTTCTGCTGGGCCGTAACCTCTTCATCAATTTGTGTCTCCAGATTATCTTTGACAATAAAGCTCACAGTGGCAAAATCAAAATCTACTTTGACAGTGACGCTAACATCGAGGAATGTAAAGACTTGAACATCTCCGGATCTAGTAAGTATGTTATATGCTTGCCCATGGTGGATTATGGAAGATTTTTATCACTTCATTTTGGGACTTGGGATATATAAATGTTTTATTTGGATGATGATAAGAATAAAGGGCTCCAAAACACCATATTTTGAGCATTCGCTTCTGTTAAGCATACCCCGAAGCTTTGCATTTTTGTTCAATACAGCAAATGTTGATTACAGACCTTGTAGGAGAGGTCGTGTGGCCCAGCGGTTAAGAGCAGTTTCTGGAGCCAGACTACCTGGGTTCGAGTTTCGGTTCTGTTTCCTGTGCTTGTGATCTTGGACACATTGCTTAACCTCTCTGTGTCTCAGGGTCCTTCTCCGCAAAATGAAGGTAATAATAGTACTTACCTTCCAGCATGTTGAGTATTAAATGAGTATGTAAAGCAGAGCACCGAGAACAGCAGTTGGCACACAGTATTTGTAGGCGCTCTGGAAAAGAAAGAAAACGCCTTCGTGAGGGGCACTGGCATGCTTATAAAATCTCTAGCGTGTCCTGACTAGGAGTAAGTGGTGGAGGCACAGAAGATATGAGGATCAAGAAAGCGAAAGGTTCGTTTTGATGGGGACAGAGTGAGACATAGAGTCCAGCAATGCTTCTTGGAGAAGGTATGATTTGATCTGAGCCTGTGACAGTGGACTGGGATCAAGGCCTTCAGAGCCCAGAGAGCAGCCTGGACAAACCTGGGTCATTTACTCAGTCATTACTCAGGAAATACCTCCTGATCCACAGACTAAAATGGGCTACTCAGACCCCATTCTCACTGCGGGGGTTGGGATGATGTTAATGATGGATGATCAGTATTCTTTCATTTACAAGTTTTGTTTAACTGAACCTGCCTTTGACCAGATTATCAGAACAAAATAAAATGTAAAACACCTGGGGTTCCTAACTGTTTTATATTAGTTTTAAATTAGACTCAATTTGTGGCCTGTTGCTTTTCGGTTGCCTAATATGTCCTGATGATTTTGAAGTTTTGGCTTCTTTTTTTTTTTTTTTTTTTTTTTGGTACGCGGGCCTCTCACTGTTGTGGCTTCTCCCACTGCGGAGCACAGGCTCCGGATGCGCAGGCTCCGGATGCGCAGGCTCAGCGGCCATGGCTCACGGGCCCAGCCGCTCCGCGGCATGTGGGATTTTCCGTGACCGGGGCACGAATCTGTGTCCCCTGCATAGGCAGGCGGACTCTCAACCACTGCACCACCAGGGAAGACCCCTGAAGTTTTGTCTCTTTAGTCCCATTAGCTGACTCCAGCCTCTCATCAGAGTACACAGTTTTAGTTTCTGTTTAAAAGTGGGTATTCTTCCGCAGCAGACACACTCTCCCCAGCAGAAACGCGCAGTCAGACACGTGTCTTCCAAGTCCGAGTGTAGGCTGCAGCCATTTTATGTGATAAAAGCTAACCCTTGTCAAATAGGAAATGTGGTTTGGTATAGTCATTTGACCAAATAAGTTAGTCAGTCAAACACGTTTGCCAAGACAAGGTTTCCTTCCTCTCCACGGGCGTCCTTATAATATTGGGGATCTGTCCTCGCTTTTGCTCAGAAGAGAGGCGCTCTGGCTCCCTCCTGTGGCCAGTGAGGAGAAACACAATCTCACAGCTAGAAGCACTGACATTTATAGATGCTTCTCCCAGGGCTGCGCCATCACTAGGAGAGCACAAATTTAAGATGATGTGACAAGTCTTAAAAAGCTGAAGTTTGGGGCTTCCCTGGTGGCGCAGCGGTTGGGGGTCCGCCTGCCGATGCAGGGGGCTCGGGTTCGTGCCCCGGTCCGGGAAGATCCCACATGCCGCGGAGCGGCTAGGCCCGTGAGCCATGGCCGCTGAGCCTGCGCGTCCGGAGCCTGTGCTCCGCAACAGGAGCGGCCACAACAGTGAGAGGCCTGCGTACCGCAAAAAAAAACAAAAAAACACACACACACACACACACACACAAAAAGCTGAAGTTTGGAAACCAGCTTAGGAAATGGATTTCTTTTTTCTTGTATAGGAAGCTGTCTGGTGGATTGATTGCCCTGGCTCTGGGGGGGAGTAGAACAAAGGCAAGGGTGACAGCTGGTGGGATCCTTGTGCTATTTGCAAAACATTCTGAGGTTCATTCACATCCATGTGCTTACCTTGAAGCTTCTCTCTCCTTCTTGTCATTACCTATGTTATCTCAAGCTGAAATATAAGGGAGTGCGCATTTTTACATACAAACTTGAAGTTGCGTTTTCTGACTTCTAATACCCATGCCCAGTGTGCCACTAATCTTCACATTAACTTGATTTTATAAATGTAGCCATTTGGGCATGGGAGCTGGAGGAGGTAGATACTGATGGACAGGACTGCCCACTGATGGGTGATGTAAACGTATGTCCCAGGGAAATGGGGTTTAGTAAGTGTGGGAAGCCCTGGTTAGGGTCACACAGGCGGCAGTGATGGTGTGTGTGTGACTTCTCAGGCCCCTGGAAGGACTGGGTGGGGTAGGATTTTCTTAACCACATTTCCAGAGGCATCTCTCTGGACTAGTGTTATACAAATCCAGGTTTAGGAACTGTTCCTGTGAGAATAACATAATTTCAGTAGAAGAAGAAAGCAATTATGATGTTTATAAGATACTTTTTGTAGCCACATCAAACTAGTCTTCTCAATAAATCAAATTGAAACAATACAATACTGATTTCTCTGTTAGGAGGGACGGTTTATCTTCCTAGTTCTGGGCCTCAGTTTTCCCATCTGTAAATAAGGCTCAATTCAAGTAATCTTAGAAATTTTGTTCTAGTTATAGGTCAGAAAGGAAGGTACTCGAGGCTGTTCTTGCATTTTTTTAAGATTGCGGTCCCATCTTCCCAAGAACTGCCCCTCTTCCCTCTGCCTCATTCCATGGCTCCTCCCCCCAAAAATGGTCTTGGGTTTTGGTCAGGTTGTTTTCTTACCTACCCATTAGATGGTATCTCCAGATAACTTAAACTTGTGAAGGATAAAATGGCCAAAGGTGGAGGTAAGTGCTCCGTACGAGGCACTGACCAGCGCTCAACAGGGATTGTTTGACCTGATTTCCTGACAGCGCGTGAAGCTGGTACAGCTATGCTCCCATTTGGTACCTGAGGCATCTGAAGCTTAGCAAGGCTAAATAACTCGCTCAGTGAATTACATTTACTTGCTGGCCATGATCCTAACCCACTTAGCGTTAGGATGAGCTGCCCTCAGACACCCGTGCCATGGTCACTCACGCCGCTGTTTTTTCTAAATCCATGGACACACTCCCATCTTTCTCTTAAATGCCTTCTCTGTGGAGGTGTCGCTGTGGAACACCCTGACTTTAGACTCTCCTGAAGGTTGCCTGTCCCCAGCGCTGCTTCCTTCTCCCCTGGCCTTTTGCCATCTGGTTCCTGAGTGCATCTCCTCTCCTAATTCCCAAACATTGCCACCCCCGCCTTCCCATCCTTCCTAGTGTGCATTCTGCTCTGTCATCTCTCTGAGTGGCTGTGTCCACACCCATGGTTTCAGCTGCCACCAAGTTGTCTGCTCTTGTCATGAATGTCCAGACTGAGCTCAGTTGACCCAAGACAGAAAGGAGTCATTCTTGGTCAGTCCTTCCTTACTCCCTAAGTCCCATTAAAGACCAGGTCGAGTCTCTCTTTTTCATCTTTCGCCACTTTGTGCCTCATCTTTGTGTGCCTTCTCTGCCTCTAACTTCGCTCAGACCTTCACGAGTTCTGACTTAGATTATTCAGTGGTCTTCCTGTGCTCTGCTGGGGTCTCTGCACTTACCTGTAGGTGTACTGAAGCATTATGGGGACACACATAAGCACAGGCACTGTCACGCTGAATAAAACACACCCGGTCCCTGCCTCCCAGAGCCAATCATGTCCGGGAGGAGATGGACATTGAATGATATGATAACCACTGAGTTTGCTGTTCTTGTGTGCATGGGGCTGCTCCAAGTGCTTTCATGTGTGAACTTATTTAACCCTCACGACAGCCCTATAATATAGGTATTCTTTTCATTCTACCCATTTTTTTGGATGAGGAAACTGAGGCAACTTCCCCAAGGCTCCACAGCTTCTGAGTGCAGGCTGGAGATTCAGACCCAGGTCTCAAGCTCCAGAGACCACGTCCTTTTTCATTTCACACTGTCTCTGTGCTGTCTTTGAAAACACAACTATAAGTTCAGTGACCATAAAGCAGAGGGGAGTAAATGGAGATGTAGGTGTGTACACTTATGGACAGGGCTACGATAGGGTATTGGGGGGAGGGCTGATGGGGATGGGAATTTAGAGAATTGTCCTGTTCTGTTCTGGGGAGGAAGATACTCAGTCTGAAACCCAAGGCTGAATAATCCCCATGTGTGATGGGGAGGGGTGCTGTTCCAGGCAGAGGGATCAGCATGTGCAAAGTCCCTGAGGCAAGAAAGAGAGAGAGGAGAGAGGGAGGGAGAGAGCTCCAGTGCCTGGTAGGAGCGGGGCAGGAGGAAGACAGTGGCCTCAGGGTGGGGAAGGTGGGGGCCGGGAGAAAGCAGCAGGCGGTAGTTGATGAGGCCACGGGGGGTGAGCAGGGGCCGGGCAGGGAGAGCCGTGGTTGGGATTTGGGACAATACCGTGAAGTCTGAGAGAAGCGAAGGTTACAGTTTCATCTTCTTCCAGTACCTTCCCTGTGTTACTGTGTTCCCAGGCAAAAATCTGATTACTGCTCCCCTTACTTTCATTCTGAGAAGTGATTTTTCCCACATGCAGAAAAAGCGTATTGAATTGGCACTCTTTGCTGAGAAAGTACAGAGTAAGGTTGAGAAGCAGAAATGGGGATTCTGAGTGGTGGGACTTTAAAACGTGTGTTCCCCCATTAATGGAGAACTCGATGTTTGTTTTTATGTGAAAGAACTCAGAGTATGTCAGTAGTTTTGCCTCTTTTGAATGGAGCCCAAATGGACCACCTTCTACCGAATTCCACTCTATAGTAAATATTTATGAATACACTTTAGTACATCTCTTAAGAATTTATATGTTTTTAAATGTATAACTCGACATCAGGGAATGATTACCTTGTTTGTGAACCTCTGAATGAGTGCAGTGTGATTTGTTTCTGATGCTGAAGCATTTATCCTTTGATCTTATTTTCCAGCTGCCATCTTGTTTGTAAATTATTCCCAAGTAAGGTGTGTTTGACATTTGAATTCTGTTTTCGTTTCTCAGTTCAGAAAAATACTCAGTATGTCCTGGTGTTTGATGCATTTGTCATTGTGATTTGCTTGGCATCTCTTATTCTGTGCACAAGATCCATTGTTCTGGGTCTAAGGTTACGAAAGGTAAGTGTGTGTCGGAATTTCCTCCCTCCCTTCCTGACCTCCCCCTGCAGTTTGTCCGAATAGTGGGGCCTTGACATTGGGTCATCCTGCCCTTTCTGGGGCCCTTGACTGAACTGGACTCCTTTGAGTGACTGTCCCACTACGAGGCATTATCAACCTGGGGTGTAGAGAGTGAGTCAAAGCTCCCGGCATGTCACGTGGAATCAGACAATTATACTGCTTAAACCTGAGCTAATAAGCACAGATACACAGTGGTGAATGGTCAAGCTTTTGAATGCTTCTAGAATAAATGAGACCCTTTTAAATTCAGGAGTGATCTTAAGAACAGAGTAATAACATGTGTGGGTTTCATCTTTTGTCTTCAAATCAGAGTTCATTCTAACAGGGAGGCGTGGTAAATGGGTTATAATGAAGCATAAAAGACTTTATTCTATTATTTAAACTAGTTTAAAACTTCTTCCCTGAGTTTCATTTTACCTTTTTACCCTTTAGGGCTCTTGTGAATATATACTCTAGCTCACCACAAATCTTATTCTGGTGTGTGGCATGTACGTGAATACAGACTGGGGTCAGTGGACATAGGAAGTCATCAGAACACCATATGTAGAGGAAAGCCCTATTTTTCCAGGGCTTGGCCTGTGACGATTTGTTTTGTAAATATCCACTTCTCTTAGCCACCCTCCCGCACCCCACAAGCCGCTTGACATTCTGAATCCAAAGCCAGGGTCTGGGTTCTGCCGATGCGAGGGTGGCACATTGGGAGCACACGCTCAGGGGCCGGACTGCCTACACTCAAGTCCTGGCTTGGCCGCCCCGTGTCTCAGTTGCCTCCTCTGGAAAGAAGTGTCCATGGTGCCTAGTTTGTAGGGCTGTCATCTGGTTGAATGCGTTGAGAATATGTAAAGTGTTTGGAATGTGCTCTGCGTTAGCTATTTCAACAAGAGTCTGTTGGAGTGAGAGCACGGCATTGAGTGTTTGAGTCACTTAGTTAACTGGAATGCTCACCTCTAGCTGGGGTGGATGGTAGAGGAAGGTGTAGGCTGTAATCTCCACCCTCCAGGTGAGGATCCATCATGTTGGAAAAGGCAATGCCGTGTCTTTGGACAGGGGAGAGCACTGTTTTGCGCTTTTCTCCTTCCAGAGGGCAGTGTGGTTTGTAAGAAATGCTTTTTAAAATGTTTGCCGCAGAGATTCTTAAATTTCTTCCTGGAGAAGTACAAGCGATGTGTGTGTAATGCCGACCAATGGGAGTTCATCAACAGATGGTATATCCTGGTGATTATCAGCGACCTAATGTCAATAATTGGATCCATATTAAAAATGGAAATTAAAGCCAAGGTAAGCGGCAACCCATTGTAAATCTTCCTTCTGTTCTTCTGGATGGTCTCAAATACTGTAAGATATGCAGTGCCTCCTCTGACTTGGTTTCTCATGAAGGGAAAATGAAGAAGTGGATGTTCTGTGGAAGGTGATACTCCTACGAGTAGCCTCTAGGAAACTTGACAGCATCTTCAGAATAGGAACTGAAGTTTGAGAAGACTGGTTGTTTGGGCGGGCTTTGTTTTTGTTTAAGTTGCAAAAGCAGCAGCTGGCCCCTGAACCAATCACGTCAAGAGCCGAGGTGCCCATCCATGAGTGATGGGGGCTCTGATGGGTGGCGCAAGGGCAGGAATATTTGAGTGCCTCTAGGCGCCTGGCTCTTTGGGTAACTTAGTCGATGTAGTCTCCTGAGTCTTGACTTCTCTCCTCCGTGCTCTGCCGTCAGCTAGCAAATCTTACCAGCTTTCCCTCCTGACCTCGAGGTACCTCCGTCTTGTCCACCCTGACTGCTTCGGCTTCCTTCAGGCCGTCTTCCTCTCTGACCCCGATCGCAGCAGATGCCTCATTGCCTTCCCCTCCCGCCCTCGCTCTCCCTGACCCTTCAGTGCCGCCCCTCTGGCCCGTCTTGCGGGCTCTCAGCACTGGGCCCTGTTCAGCCTCTCTCCGTTTGCTTGCAAGACTCCCCTAGCCTGTCCTCCAGGCCCACCCAGCACTGCTCTGGGGTCACGCTCTCGGGAAGCCCTCCATGACAAGCCCGGCATTGTGTCTCTCACTGCACACAGCGTATTGTATTAGAATTACGCTTGTGTGTGCGTCTCCTCAGTTAGAGTCCTTGAGAGCAGGAACTGTTGGCAAATCACGCTGGAGCGTTCTTTCAAAAGTAGCTGAAAGGTATTGTTTGATATTTAACAAACACCATTAGTTTATGTGCTTTAGTGCCTAGGTCAGTGGTAGCTGCAATTTCTATTTCAGGATATTATTTGACCAAGAATTCAGTTCAACCAATCTTAATACTAAAAGGAAATGAGGAACACATTTGGAATTTGTGCTCTCTATTATTTCCTTCTTCAATGTAAAAACTCTCAGAATCACTGTAGAGAGGCAGGCGGTCCATTCTTGTCAGTTTAAAGTGAGATTCATAAGCTGAGTGGAGTAGAATATTTTACTCATGCCTGTTTTTTCATTCCCTAGAACCTCACAAATTACGATCTGTGCAGCATTTTGCTTGGAACATCTACGCTCTTTGTCTGGGTTGGTGTCATCAGATACTTGGGTTACTTCCAAGCATATAATGTAAGGATGTGGCTGTTGGGTAGCACCACTGGGGTTGAGGTCCATTTCTTTGGGCTCTAGTAGCTACTTTTTAATTCGCCCCCCCATTGTGCTGATTTTTTTCAGGTGCTCATTTTAACAATGCAAGCCTCACTGCCAAAAGTTCTTCGCTTCTGCGCGTGTGCCGGTATGATCTATCTGGGTTACACCTTCTGCGGCTGGATTGTCTTAGGACCATATCATGACAAGGTGTGTAGCCTCATTCTTCCTTCTACACGTGAAGCACTTGAGACCCTTAAATGTGGGTTTCCAGCACTGACCTTCATCCCACTTTTCTCCAGCACATAACCTGGACATCAGTAAGCATGTATCTTTGCATCGGTTTTCTTTTTCTTTCCCTTTTCCGGATATTGAAGTGGCTTCGGGATATTGAAACAAGAACTGCAGGGAACCAGAAAGCACGTTTCATGGTTGTCTGGGTCTGGCTTAAGGGATCACATATGAACCCAGCCAGTCACCAAGTAAGAAGTGTTTGGACGTGAGATCACTGTAATAAAAATGAAAATTAAATGAGGAAAAGTATTACAAAATCTTTCTAATTCAAAGTATTAAGGTTTTCATCCAAATTAACTGAGGAGACTGGAGGAGGATAAAGACTGGCCAGAATGACCACGTTAGGTTTATGATTAAAATGATAACACATCTTGCCTTTGCAGGTGGTTTTGATTTCAGTGTCCTCTTAGTGCCTTATTAAAGGTCAGTATCTGAATTCTAAACTATTGCTGGACTTCAGTCAGTATCATAAGCTCAAGGACATCAAAGTTATGTTCAGCTGTTCTTGTTTTAAAATGATAAATTTGATTCAAAGATATAGCAGGAAATGAAATGAGGTAGGCCTTGTTTTCAAACCAAAAAAAGTAAAAGCAATGACTGCATCTCACAGTTTTTCTTCCATGGGCCTCTGGCAGTCAGAACAACAAAAATAAAACTAATAGCAGCTAACACTTGATGCTATACTAAGCATTTCTCTCTTCTCTCTCATTTAATCTCGTCAATAGCCCAGAGTACTGTTATCTTGGCTTAGGTGCTCTACCAGGAGAGAAGTAAAAATATAATGATGCTGGTATAACAGCTCGGCCTTAAGTTTTGACCTTGATCGTTGCATTAAACAAAACACGGTCGAATCTAGTTTACAAACTCTTCACAAAAATCGAGCGGTCCACAAAACTCAAACGTTCGGTATTGTCCTACTAAAGTAAATCTTAGTAACTTGGCATCCACCCAGGCTTGCTCCTCTTTAAGTGTTTCATTTAATACGTCCAAAGAGAATTACCGTTTTCCTACCTGGGAAACTGTATAATCAACAAAGGGCCCATCTCTGGGTTAATAGTAAATCTTGGTAATCTTATTGCTTTCCAGTTCCATCCCACTGCTTTAAAGGTGACTCATGAGTAAAAATTGTTCTTCGATGTTATCTCTCTGATCCGGAGAACTGTCTTAGTGCCCAGGAAAATTTACATTTTTCTTCCTCGCTTGTTTTATGGTCTGGATGCTTTGCCACATTTTTGCCACTAGAGGGCAGTGTTGCGCCACGCGGCATAAATACTGAGCCTCCGAGGCCAGTGAATCAAGTGGTCCTATCTCCGCTGCCCTCCGCCTTCCCTACGCCATCATTATTTTGGAGGGGGCTCAGAAAATGTTGCTTGAATTTCACTAAACTAGCTACCATTCTGAAGTGCTGTGTGCTAGACAGGTATGGTGCCCATGTTCTTTACCTCCCTTGCTAGGTTAACCCTTCCAGTAGCCCTGTGGGGAAATATCCTTTGACAGAAAATAGCGATCTTAATATGTTAATTTTCCTGAGGTTGTATAGTTAGTGAATGGCAGAGATAGGACGCACACCCAGGTCTGCCTGACCCTAATACACGTGCTTTGAGCAATACCCTGTAGGGCTTTTCTTCTTTTCTTGGTATTATCTAAAACAGACCATTACAAGAGAGCATTCAGTCTGACTCAAGGGTAGATCAGCCATGAGAGGAAGGCCAAGTAATCAGTCTTATTTCTTTGCATCAAGGTTACCTTGTGAACAATGATGTTGTTTGCTTTGTGAGTCTGACTGCATTTTCATATGTTCAGTTCTGTCCGAGCCATGTCTATCCTTGTAAATTTTCTAGTAGTCACGTTAAAAAATTTTTTTAAAGAAACAAATGAAATTGATTTTCATTATATATTTTATTTAACCCAGTATAATTAAAGTATTACTTCAGCCTGTATGCAATATAAAACATTGAGATATTTTACATTCCTTGTTTTAGGTACTTAGTCTTTGAGATGTGGTGTGTATTTTATCCCGACAGCATATCTCACTTTGGACTGGCTGCAAATCAGATGCTCCATAGGCACCTGTAGTTGGTGGCTGCCATATTGGACATTTCACCTCTTGACTTGTGTCTCTTACTTAATGCCAGCCTTTCACTTCTCCCCCCGAGGAGTAGAGAGATAAGAACTGTATCTCTGGGGTTGTCTAGCAGGTCTGTTTATGGCTTCTGTCTCCCAGCTCTAGCCAGGCTGATATATTGCGGAAATGCAGAGTTGAGTTAATTCAGTGAATGCACTCGTCAGTAGGATGAGAAAACCTTCAGTCTGGATCTGGACTTATGTGCTTTTCTTCTCTGTGTTACTTCTTCTTTGAGTCTGAAGTTAGAAATGTTTACTGCCCCTGCACGTCCCTCTCCAAATTAACCCAACTTGTCGGAATTTTCAGGTTCTGCCAGTCAGTCAGTATCTGTTGAATCAGAAGACCTTCAGGATTGCCTGGAGCCTTGAAAAAAAGCACCATAGTGAGCATTTTCTAGAATTTCTAGAACCACAGCTAGCTTGGGTGTGGAAGCTAACTCTTTCTTTAAAAAAACAAACAAAAAACTCTAAAGAGGAGGTATCGGGAAAACTAGAATTTCACCCTCTGCTGTTTGTATAGCAGCAGGAATCTCACATTTCAGCTTCGAATTTTCCGGTTAGACATCGGATTTCAATGGTTCAACTGAAAGAGTATAAAAATACAAGAAGTGTCCCACCAATGTTGACTCCAGCACTAATGGGTGTTGGCACAGCGCCCTTTCAAAATGTCTGGGCACGGCGGGCTGGAGACTGTTGATGTTTAATAATTCAAGATGAGGAAAGGAGGAACATTACTCTCATGTGGCTTTGACGTTTCCCCGAGGACTTTCCGAGGAATAAATCATTGTCTTGCGTTCATTGTCCCCATTTTACAGATGAGAAGGCAAAGCACTGAAAAATCGTTGGACTTGGCTGATGCCCTCGGTAAAAGTTCAGCAGCACCCGTGTTACATTTGTCCTTTCAAGGCCTCTGCTTTTAGCCAAGCACCTCTCTTATTCAAAACAACTATTGGCTGGTTAAAACGTTTTATCTGAAGGCTGCATGAGGTTCTTAGCACCAGCTCTTGAAGCAAATTTTTATGTCATTCTCTGACATAAGCCATTGCAGGTTATGTTTTCATTCAAATGAAAGTTCTTTTTGGCTCAACTGCAAAATTATCATTTGTGGAACAAATGCTTGGGTTCTCACTGTGTTCCTCTGGAACCTGGGAGGACCCTTTATGGAGATATTCATTTAATATTTATTAAATGTCTACTGTGCACCAAATTCTGTCGGGTTCTTCTAGCCCAGGTTCTTGGAGGGCAGGGACCATGGATTATTGCTCTTTGTATTGCCCGTGTTGAGTGTGGTGCATAGAGCATGGTAAGGACTCAGCAAGTTTGCTGAATGAACCAGAAACAGAGACACAACAGTATCTGCTTTCCAAGGACTTACAAGCTTGTAAGAACCAAAAAACAATTTCCTATGAATGCAGTCCTTCTAGACCAGAAGTGCATTAGGACCTTATTTCTCCTTACCTTGGGTATTTTTTTTTAGTCTCTAATTTTTGTTATTGAAGTATAGTTGATTACAGTGTTTCAAGTGTACAGCAAAGTGATTCAGTTACACACACACACACACACACACACACACGTATTCTTTTTCATATTCTTTTCCATTATACATTATTATAAGATATTGAATATAGTTCTCTGTGCTATACAGTAGGTCCTTATTGTTTATCTGGTTTATATATAGTAGCATGTATCTGTTAATTCCAAATTTCTAATTTCTCCCCCCCCACCACCAGCCTTTCCCCTTTGGTAACTATTAGTTTGTTTTCTGTGTCTGTGAATCTATTTCTGTTTTGTAAATGAGTTCATTTGTATCACATTTTAGATTCCACATATAAGTGATATCATATAGTATTTGTCTTTCTCTGTCTGACTTACTTCACTTAGTACAATGATCTCTAGGTCCATCCATGTTGCTGCAAGTGGCATTATTTCATTCTTTTTTATGGCTGAGTAATATTTCATTGTATATATATATACACCACATCTTCTTTATCCATTCATCTGTTGATGGCACTTAGGTTGCTTACATGTCCTGGCTATTGTAAATAGAGCTGCTATGAACATTGGAGTGCACGTGTCTTTTCAAATTAGAGTTTTCTCGGGATATATGCCCAGTAGTGGGATTGCTGGATCATATGGTAACTCTATTTTTAGTTTTTTAAGGAATCTCCATACTGTTCTCCACCTTGGGTATTTTAAAAGTTGATTTCTATTATGGATTTTGGCCACTGGAACTGGCTCACAGCCACTTCTTGTGGGACGAAATGATAAGAGTATGTTCCAATTACTTACCTTATTGGGTCTCTGTTTAACTTTTTGGTGGGTTAAAATAAATCTCACATGCCCAGAGAAGAGGGAGGTGAATAACGTTAATGCTGAGATGGATTTTGTATCTAGACTGATTCTAAGTAACTACACAGGAAACTAAGGGATGAATTTGCTTTGTGCCCACCAACTTGCAATTCTGGAACCCGAAACACAGACTTGTAGGGGTTCTTGACACTACAGAAAGGAATTGGCCAGATTCCAAAAGAAACTCTGAGAAATATGAATTATTAATGGTGCTGTAGAGTTGTAATTGACGTCCATAGAAACCAACTTGAATTTCATTGTCTTAAAGCTAGTGGTGGGGATGGAAACTATTTAGTCTGGGAACTGGCTGTCTTACTGGTAAATTATCTGCATATTAATAAGTGATTTGCTCAGATGGATGTTCCCTCCAGAGCTCTGTAGAGAGCGACTTTAGTACTGCTGTTCAGAGTTGCTGTTGATGCAAGACCATGGGCATGATTCTTGTTTGGGGTACATTTATGTACTCTCCCTTGGTTACAGACTTTACCCCATGCATCCAGCCATGGAGTAGGGAGGGTAGGACCTGGTGTTTGCTTGTTGGTTGGGGTACAGAGAAGCGTGTAGAGAACAATCAGAAGACCAACCAGTAGTTTCCTCTGTGGTTCTTACTGACACAGAGAGCAGACTAGAGCTGCCAGGGCAGTCTGTCTTGATGCAGACTTTGAAATGGCCCTTCAACGTTGGCTTCATCGGACACAGACAACAACGAACATACCAGATGAAGAGAATAAATCCCATGATTTAAAGACAGAGAAGATGGCTGGGTGTTGTGAGAGAAGGGGGCACACACAGGATGTTAATATTGCCATGAAGGGATGGAATGAGGCCACACAAAGGAGGAACCTTACTCCAAACTTCTTGGTTTGGATTTCTGCTTTGCCTCCGCACTTTGAATATTGTTAAGCAAGAGACATGACCTTGAAGGCTATATTCTCTGAAGTTTAGATTTTACTGCAGCTTGGACTGGAAGCTGAAGAGGCTGAAGTAAAGAAGGCTTCCTTGGAGGTTTCTGTAATAAGTATGTAAGTGTTGACATCAGAGTGGAGTAGAAAGAGTGGGTCAGAGAAACATCATAGGAACGGACAGACCTTATTAGATTGTAGAGCAGGGAAGATAAATGGATTCAACGTATAGCATTTTGTTTTATAAATTCATTTATTTATTTATTTTTGGCTGTGTTGGATCTTCATTGCTGCGTGCAGGCTTTCTCTAGTTGCGGCGAGCGAGGGCTACTCTTTTTTTTAACATCTTTATTGGAGTATAATTGCTTTACAATGGTGTGTTAGTTTCTGCTTTATAACAAAGTGAATCAGCTATACATATACATATATCCCCATATCTGCTCCCTCTTGTGTCTCCTTTCCACTCTCACCATCCCACCCCTCTAGGTGGTCACAAAGCACCGAGCTGATCTCCCTGTGCTATGCGGCTGCTTCCCACTAGCTATCTGTTTTACATTTGGTAGTGTGTATAAGTCCATGCCAGCGGTGGCTACTCTTCATTGCAGTGCACAGGCTTCTCATTGCGGTGGCTTCTCTTGTTGCAGAGCACGGTCTCTAGGCACACGGGCTTCAGTAGTTGTGGCTCATGGGCTCTAGAGCGCAGGCTCAGTAGTTGTGGCACATGGGCTTGGTTGTTCCACGGCATTTGGGATCTTCTCGGACTAAGGCTTGAACCCGTGTCCCCTGCATTAGCAGGCGGATTCTTAACCACTGTGCCACCAGGGAAGTCCCTTTTTTTTTTTTTTTTTTTTTATGGAGTAGAAAGAGTGGGTCAGAGAAGCATCATAGGAATAGACAGAGCTTATTGGATTGTAGAGCAGCGAAGATAAATGGATTCAACACACAGTTTTGTGTTTTTTAAATTGAAATATAGTTGATTTGCAATATTGTGTTAATCTCTGCTGTACAGCAAAGTGATTCAGTTATACATATATATATATATATATATATACATTCTTTTTTCAATATTCTTTTCCACTATGGTTTATCACAGCATAATGAATATAGTTCTCTGTGCTATATAGCAGGACCTTTTTGTTTATCCATTCTCTATATAGTAGCTTACATCTGCTAACCCAAACCCCCTACTCCATCCCTCCCCCTTGGCAACCACAAGTCTTTTCTCTATGTCCATGAGTCTGCTTTGTAGATAGGTTCCTTTGTGTCATATTCTAGATTCCACATATAAGCGACACACAGTTTTAAGCACTTGATTATTTTGGAGTAATTTTTCTTTGGTAGGAGACTGGAATCACTGACAGAAATAGGGAAATTTGGAAGGACAGCACGTTTTCTGGGTTCAGGTGGTAGGAGGTTTTATTGTGTTGCATGTGAACTAGTAGCACGACTGCCAACTGGAAATGTCCCAGAGACATTCATGAGGGACTTGGCTGCCCCCAAAGCCACACTTACTGACCTGATGGATGTATAGCCCCCCACCACTAAGGACAGAATTTGTTCATAACTCTACAGTAACTTGTTGCATCTGCGTTTCTGAAAACTATATTGCCTTTTGCCTATTAAGTCATTATCATTCTTTACATAGAAGTTTTTCGCATTCATCTAATATTTAACCCTCTGACCCCAGAGATGTTCATTCATTAAGCACCTGCTGTTTGCTTTTAGTCGATGTGGCAGTCATTTGTCAACCACGTAAGCCAGATGGGGGCTGAGGGATTCCGGGGACATTCCACACCGGCCCCTGCTCAGCTCTGCCCCTCAGGGCTGTCACGTGTTCAGTCAGCCTCCAGCTAACTACCTCATGTCACCGCTTCTACCTGGCCCCTCAAACTCGCCTCGTCTAGAACTGAGTCCAGCAGAGATCCCTCCCCCGCCCCCTCCTGGACTTACTTTCTCTCCAGTTTCCTCCTCAGTTTCCTGTGGATTCCTTGCAGTCCTGGGCCCCTGCACTCACCCTCACTGGCGTCCAGGCCCTGGGCTGTTCTCATTCTAGATCTTCACAAGCCGTGGTTACCATTTGGAAACCCAGATTAGATACTGTCCCTTGTCTTTTTGTTGTTGTTGTTCTGGAATTTATTTTTAGTTTTTATTTTTTTAACATCTTTATTACCGTATAAGTGCTTTACAATGGTGTGTTAGTTTCTGCTTTATAACAAAGTGAATCGGTTATACATATACATATGTCCCCATATCTCTTCCCTCTTGCGTCTCCCTCCCTCCCCCCCTCCCTATCCCACCCCTCTAGGCGGTCACAAAGCACCCAGCTGATCTCCCTGTGCTATGCGGCTGCTTCCCACTAGCTATCTATTTTACGTTTGGTAGCGTATATATGTCCATGCCACTCTCTCACATTGTCCCATCTTACCCTTCCCCCTCCCCGTACCCTCAAGTCCATTCTCTAGTAGGTCTGTGTCTTTATTCCCATCTTGCCCCTAGGTTCTTCATGACATTTTTGTTTTTGTTTTAGATTCCATATATATGTGTTAGCATACGGTATTAGGTTTTCTCTTTCTGACTTACTTCACTCTGTATGACAGACTCTAGGTCCATCCACCTCACTACAAATAACTCAGTTTCGTTCCTTTGTATGGCTGAGTAATATTCCATTGTATATATGTGCCACATCTTCTTTATCCATTCATCTGTTGATGGACACTTAGGTTGCTTCCATGTCCTGGCTATTGTAAATAGAGCTGCAATGAACATTTCGGTACATGACTCTTTTTGAATTATGGTTTTCTCAGGGTATATGCCCAGTAGTGGGATTGCTGGGTCGTATGGTAGTTCTATTTGTAGTCTTTTAAGGAACCTCCATACCGTTCTCCATAGTGGCTGTATCAATTTACATTCCCACCAACAGTGCAAGAGGGTTCCCTTTTCTCCACACCCTCTCCAGCATTTATTGTTTGTAGATTATTTGATGATGGCCATTCTGAACGGTGTGAGATGATATCTCAGTGTAGTTTTGATTTGCATTTCTCTAAAGATTCATGATGTTGAGAATTCTTTCATGTGCCTGTTGGTGATCTGTATATCTTCTTATGAGAAATGTCTATTTAGGTCTTCTGCCCATTATTGGATTCGGCTGTTTGCTTTTTCAATGTTGAGCTGCATGAGCTGCTTGTAGTTTTTGGAGGTTAATCCTTTGTCAGTTGCTTCATTGCAAATATTTTCTCACATTCTGTGGGCTGTCTTTTCGTCTTATTTATGGTTTCCTTTGCTGTGCAAAAACTTTTCAGTTTCATTAGGTCCCATTTGTTTATTTTTGTTTTTATTTCCATTTCTCTAGGAGGTGGGTCAAAGAGGATCTTGCTGTGATTTATGTCATAGAGTGTTCTGCCTATGTTTTCCTCTAAGAGTTTGATAGTTTCTGGCCTTACATTTAGGTCTTTAACCCATTTTGAGCTTATTTTTGTGTATGGTGTTAGGGAGTGATCTAATCTCATACTTTTACGTGTACCTGTCCAGTTTTCCCAGCACCACTTATTGAAGAGGCTGTCCTTTCTCCACCATACATTCCTGCCTCCTTTATCAAAGATAAGGTGACCATATGTGTGTGGGTTTATCTCTGGGCTTTCTATGCTCTTCCACTGATCTATCTTTCTGTTTTTGTGCCAGTACCATACTGTCTTGATTACTGTAGCTTTGTAGTATAGTCTGAAGTCAGGGAGCCTGATTCCTCCAGCTCCGTTTTTCATTCTCAAGATTGCTTTGGTTATTCGGGGTCTTTTGTGTTTCCATACAAATTGTGAACTTTTTTGTTCTAGTTCTGTGAAAAACGCCAGTGGTAGTTTGATAGGGATTGCATTGAATCTGTAGATTGCTTTGGGTAGTAGAGTCATTTTCACAATGTTGATTCTTCCAATCCAAGAACATGGTATATCTCTCCATCTATTTGTATCATCTTTGATATCTTTCATCAGTGTCTTATAATTTTCTGCATACAGGTCTTTTCTCTCCGTAGGTAGGTTTATTCCTAGATATTTTATCCTTTTTGTTGCAGTGGTAAATGGGAGTGTTTTCTTGATTTTACTTTCAGATTTTTCATCATTAGTATACAGGAATGCCAGAGATTTCTGTGCATTAATTTTGTATCCTGCTACTTTACCAAATTCATTGATTAGTTCTAGTAGTTTTCTGGTAACATCTTTAGGATTCTCTATGTATAGTATCATGTCATCTGCAAACAGTGACAGCTTTACTTCTTCTTTTCCAATTTGGATTCCTTTTATTTCCTTTTGTTCTCTGATTGCTGTAGCTAAAACTTCCAAAACTATGTTAAATAAGAGTGGTGAGAGTGGGCAACCTTGTATTGTTCCTGATCTTAGTGGAAATGCTTTCAGTTTTTCACCATTGAGGATGATGTTGGCTGTGGGCTTGTCATATATGGCCTTTATTATGTTGAGGAAAGTTCCCTCTATGCCTACTTTCTGCAGGGTTTTTATCATAAATGGGTGTTGAATTTTGTCAAAAGCTTTCTCTGCACCTATTGAGATGATCATATGGTTTTTCTCCTTCAATTTGTTAATATGGTTTATCACATTGATAGATTTGCGTATATTGAAGAATCCTTGCATTCCTGGAATAAACCCCACTTGATCATGGTGTATGATCCTTTTAATGTGCTGTTGGATTCTGTGTGCTAGTATTTTGTTGAGGATTTTTGCATCTATGTTCATCAGTGATATTGGCCTGTAGTTTTCTTTCTTTGTGACATCCTTGTCTGGTTTTGGTATCAAGGTGATGGTGGCCTCATAGAAGGAATTTGGGAGTGTTCCTCCCTCTGCTGTATTTTGGAAGAGTTTGAGAAGGATAGGTGTTATCTCTTCTCTAAATGTTTGATAGAATTCTCCTGTGAAGCCCTCTGGTCCTGGGCTTTTGTTTGTTGGAAGATTTTTAATCACAGTTTCACTTTCAGTGCTTGTGTTTGGTCTGTTCATATTTTCTATTTCTTCCTGGTTCAGTCTTGGAAGGTTGTGCATTTCTAAAAATGTGTCCATTTCTTTCAGGTTGTCCATTTTATTGGCACACAGTTGCTTGTAGTGATCTCTGATGATCCTTTGTATTTCTGCTGTGTCAGTTGTTACTTCTCCTTTTTCATTTCTAATTCTATTGATTTGAGTCTTCTCCCTTTTTATCTTGATGAGTCTGGCTAATGGTTTAACAATTTTGTTTATCCTCTCAAAGAACCAGCTTTTAGTTTTATTGATCTTTGCTATCGTTTCCTTCATTTCTTTTTCATTTATTTCTGATCTGATCTTTATGATTTCTTTCCTTCCGCTAACTTTGGGGCATTTTTGTTCTTCTTTCTCTAATTGCTTGAGGTGTAAGGTTAGGTTGTTTATTTGTGATGTTTCTTGTTTCTTAAGGTGGGATTGTATCGCTATAAATTTCCCTCTGAAAACTGCTTTTGCTGCATCCCATAGGTTTTGGGTCGTCGTGTTTTCATTGTCATATGTTTCTAGGTATTTTTTGATTTCCTCTTTGATTTCTTCAGTGAGCTCTTGGTTATTAAGTAGTGTGTTGTTTGGCCTCCATGTGTTTTTGTTTTTTACAGATCTTTTCCTGTAATTGATATCTAGTCTCGTAGCGTTGTGGTCAGAAAAGATACTTGATACGATTTCAATTTTCTTAAATTTACCAAGGCTTGGTTTGTGACCCAAGGTATGATCTATCCTGGAGAATGTTCCATGAGCACTTGAGAAGAATGTGTATTCTGTTGTTTTTGATGGAATGTCCTATAAATATCAATTAAGTCCATCCTGTTTAATGTATCATTTAAAGCTTGTGTTTCCTTATTATTTTCATCTTGGATGATCTGTCCATTGGTGAAAGTGGGGTGTTAAAGTCCCCTACTATGATTGTGTTACTGTTGATTTCCCCTTTTATGGCTGTTAGTATTTGCCTTATGTATTGAGTTGCTCCTATGTTGGGTGCCTAAATATTTACCATTGTTATATCTTCTTGTTGGATTGATCCCTTGATCACTATGTAGTGTCCTTCTTTGTCTCTTGTAATAGTCTTTGTTTTAAAGTCTATTTTGTCTGATATGAGAATTGCTACTCCAGCCTTCTTTTCATTTCCATTTGCATGGAATATCTTTTTCCATCCCCTCACTTTCAGTCTATATGTGTCCCTAGGTCTGAAGTGGGTCTCTGGTAGACAGCATATATATGCGTCTTGTTTTTGTATCCATTCAGCCAATCTATGTCTTTTGGTTGGAGCATTTAATCCATTTACATTTAAGGTAATTATTGATATATATGTTCCTATTCCCATTTTCTTAATTGTTTGGGGTTTGCTATTGTAGGTCTTTTCCTTCTCTTGTTTTTCCTGCCTAGAGAAGTTCCTTTAGCATTTGTTGTAAAGCTGGTTTGATGGTTCTGAGTTCTCTTAACTTTTGCTTGTCTGTAAAGGTTTTAATTTCTCCATCAGATATGAATGAGATCCTTGCTGGGTAGAGTAATCTTGGTTGTAGGTTTTTCTCCTTCATCACTTTAAATATGTCCTGTGACTCCCTTCTGGCTTGCAGAGTTTCTGCTGAAAGATCAGCTGTTAACTTTATGGGGATTCCCTTATGAGTTATTTGTTGTTTTTCCCTTGCTGCTTTTTTTTTTTTTTTTTTGCGGTACACGGGCCTCTCACTGTTGTGGCCTCTCCCGTTGCAGAGAACAGGCTCCGGACGCACAGGCTCAGCGGCCGTGGCCCACGGGCCCAGCCACTCCACGGCCTGCAGGATCTTCCCCGACCGGGGCATGAACCCGTGTCCCCTGCATCGGCAGGCAGACTCTCAACCACTGTGTCACCAGGGAAGCCCTCCCTTGCTGCTTTTAATATTTGTTCTTTGTATTTAATTTTTGATAGTTTGATTAATATGTCTCTTGGCGTGTTTCTCCTTGGATTTATCCTGTATGGGACTCTCTGTTCTTCCTGGACTTGATTAACTATTTCCTTTCCCATATTAGGGAAGTTTTCCACTTTAATCTCCTCAAATATTTTCTCAGTCCCTTTCTTTTTCTCTTCTTCTTCTGGGAACCCTATAATTCGAATGTTGGTGCATTTAATGTTGTCCCAGAGGTCTCTGAGACTGTCCTCAATTCTTTTCATTCTTTTTTCTGCTCTGCAGTAGTTATTTCCACGATTTTATTTTCCAGGTCACTTATCCATTCTTCTGCCTCAGTTATTCTGCTATTGATCCCTTCTAGAGAATTTTTAATTTCATTTATTGTATTGTTCATCCCTGTTTGTTTGCTCTTTATTCTTCTAGGTCCTTGTTAAACATTTCTTGTATTTTCTCCATTCTATTTCCAAGATTTTGGATCATGTTTACTATCATTACTCTGAATTCTTTTTCAGGTAGACTGCCTATTTCCTCTTCATTTGTTAGGTCTGGTGGGTTTTTATCTTGCTCCTTCATCTGCTCTGTGTTTCTCTGTCTTCTCATTTTGCTTAACTTGCTGTGTTTGGGGTCTCCTTTTTGCAGGCTGCAGGTTTGTAGTTCCCGTTGTTTTTGGTGTCTGTCCCCAATGGCTAAGGTTGGTTCAGTGGGTTGTGTAGGCTTCCTGGTGGAGGGGACTGGTACCTGTGTTCTGGTGGATGAGGCTGGATCTTGTCTTTCTATTGGGCAGGTCCACGTCTGGTGGTGTGTTTTGGGGTGTCTGTGGCCTTATTATGATTTTAGGCAGCCTCTGTGCTAATGGGTGGGGCTGTGTTCCTGTCTCGCTAGTTGTTTGGCATAGGGTGTCCAGCACTGTAGCTTGCTGATCGTTGAGTGGAGCTGGGTCTTGGCGTTGAGATGGAGATCTCTGGGAGATTTCCGCCGTTTAATATTACGTGGAGCTGGGAGGTCTCTTGTTGACCAGTGACCTGAACTTGGCTCTCCCACCTCAGTGGCACAGCCTTGATGCCTGGCTGGAGCACCAAGAGCCTGTCCTCCACATGGCTCAGAATAAAAGGGAGGAAAAAAAGAAAGAAAGAAAGAAGATAAAATAAAATAATTAAAATAAAATATAAAAAATAATTATTAAGAAAAAAAATTTTTAAGTAATAAAAGAAAGAAAAAAAAAACAAATGGACAGACAGAACCCTAGGACAAATGGTAAAACTAAAGCTATACAGACAAAATCACACACAGAAGCAAACACATACACACTCACAAAAAGAGAAAATGGGAAATATATATATATATATATATATATATATATATATATATATATCTCATTGCCCCCAAAGTCCACATCCTCAGTTTGGGATGATTCGTTGTCTATTCAGGTATTCCACAGATGCAGGGTACATCAAGTTGATTGTGGAGATTTAATCCGCTGCTCCTGAGGCTGCTGGGAGAGATTTCCCTTTCTCTTCTATGTTCGCACAGCTCTCGGGGTTCAGCTTTGGATTTGACCCTGCCTCTGCATGTAGTTCACCTGAGGGCATCTGGTCTTCGCTCAGACAGGACAGGGTTAAAGGAGCAGCTGATTCGGGAAAGCCTGCAACTAGAGAAAGCCTGTATGCATCAACGAAGACCCAACGCAGCCAAAAAAAAAAAAAAGAAAGAAAAAGTTAATTGCTTAGACCCAGTAATAGGAAAAAAACATTGTGCTAAGAAACGTGCATTGCATTGCTCTTTATAATAGCAAACATGATTGGCATGTCGACAGGGAAATAGTTAAATTTGACATTTCCAAGGAGTGGTTCCATTATCTAACAAATGCTAAGTATGAATAACATAAGACTATGTTAAATAGAAAAGAAAGAAGAATCTGGATCCAGAATTGTTAGATGATATGACCACAAATATATAAAAAGTGCAAAGGAAGAAAACTGAGGGAAGTGTCAAGAGATGATCTTTGTGAGTGTGGAGGAAAGTTTTGAGTAACGCTTTCCTACGCGTGGTATTCCAGATTCCCTAAAGTGAATGTTAATAACAATGGCAGCAACATCTTTAACAAAACCAGCTAACTAGATACTTCTCTGCTTCTTTGGCTAATATGTCTCAAAACCTACTTTTGGTCTCCCCCGCACAGTTTGAAAATCTGAACACAGTTGCTGAGTGTTTGTTTTCTCTGGTCAACGGTGATGACATGTATGCGACCTTTGCTCACATCCAGCAGAAGAGCCTCTTGGTGTGGCTGTTCAGTCGCCTGTATTTATATTCCTTCATCAGTCTTTTCATATATATGATTCTCAGCCTTTTCATTGCAATTATTACAGATTCTTATGACACCATTAAGGTAAGCAGTTATTATTTCCTGCCAAAAAACGATTGCAAATTCTGTATAGATCAGAACATGGGAAAATACTATAATATTTTACTTTCTTAAAATACTGTAGTTTTACTTAGATTTTGAGGTTTTGTAGAAAAGAAACTTTTTAGATGCTGGAGGTTAATTTAAATATGCATTTAGGACATTGTCCCTGGTGCCCAGTGGATTGGTTTGGAGGTGTGGTGGGAAAGAGAAAGGAAATGGGTAAAGACGGGCTGAGTTTGGTAAATCAAGTAGTTGGGCTGTTGGTCTTGGCACTGACAGGTGTACCTGCCTGTCCCGGAACTTAGACTTTGAGTAGTAAGTTTCAGTGCTAAGGGGTGACCGTCATCCTGACAAATGTCCAGATATTGGCATACCTCATCACTGGATGCCGCTCGTGTGGTGCAGGTTTCCTTTACATTTTAAAAGCCAAGGCTTTTGTGGCTGTTTAGCCTCCTGCCTTCCTAAGCCACCTGGTGGGTTGTGTGTCCTTTCAGACTAGATCCATTTAACTTATGTGTAGCATGAAGGAAGCTCTGCTGCCTCGGGGGCAGTGGTGTCTCCGCAGCAGATGGTCATGCTCAGAAAATCCTGTTTCGGGGCCAGCATCTGAGCAACCAGGGGTCCCATGTCTTGGGGTGTTGTCCTCTTCTTGAACCCTTCTCAGACTATCTCAGAAGAAGCCAGTCCATTGAAAATACTTCTGAGCACTTTGTGCGCAAGGAGATGCGTGTTCCTGTGGGAATGGGTGGTTGGCTCCACAGCGGGGCTGGCCATGGGGAGATGAGCAGTGCCCTGCTCACCGTGGGAGCCTGTCCCTGATGCGGCCGTGTCCCCGTGAGTGCGCCAAGCCTCGGTGACCTGGTGGATGACCTCACTAAGTGTGAGGGGAGGGGTCTCTCAGGGTCTTTATGTCTGCTTGGAGGGACCTACTGCCTTCTACCTCACTAAGTGACCAACTTCTACAAAAGTAGAGGAAATAGGGATTACTTCCCAGCCAGACTCTATGGGCAGTGTGGGGAAGAGGAGGTCTTACCTGGTCTTGCAATTAACATGAAAGCTTTAGACTTCTATTTCCTTCACTCCTTTAATTAACACACCTCTCCCCTGCCCCACCATGGCTTGATTTCTGGAGTTTTCCTCTGGATGGCTCTCTGTTCCCATGGCTCTCTGTTCAAGCCATGGTGACCCTGGCTTGGCTTTCAAGGGACTGATAGATTGATTGATGATTGATCATTGTTAATGTCAGTTCTTGGATCTGTGCTAGCAACGTGGGAGAGTTTTATTTTAGCAGAGATGGATTTGGTTTGTTGACAAGAAGCAATTTCTCTCAGTGTAACTAAGGTAACAACACTGTGTACTTTTTAAAGAAATACCAACAGAATGGGTTTCCTGTCACGGATCTTCAGGAATTCCTGAAGGAGTGTGGTAGCAAAGAGAAGTGTCAGAAAGAGTCATCAGCCTTCCTGTCCTGCATCTGCTGTCTGAGGAGGTCAGTACTGTGTTCAGTCGGGTCTCTGTGCTCCCGGGATGAGACGCCCTGCTGCCTTAACAAAGGGTCCTCCCAGGTCAAATGCTACACTCAGGAATCAGCTGACTGGGGGAAATAATGCATCCCTCCTTGCTTTCCTCCCACTGTAATTGACTTTAGAAATGAATTGTTTCTTATAGAACAAGGTAGAAAGGTACATGACATGGTTGAAATCTCTTGGGAATATTATGAGAGTGTTTTGAGAAGGCATGAGCTATGTCCCTGAAGTCGAGAGGCTGAGCTGGCCAAAGGAAGAGGTCAAAGCCCTTCTTTTTAGAGATGGAGTTCTGGGAACGTCAAAGGTGTTTTCCCCTTTTCTCAATCTGTAGTACAAATAACCTTCCTTGAGCAGAGCAGGAAACCTGCTTGAGAGGAAGCCATACGTGTCCTTGGCTGCAAACACAAATCAGCTGATCACCTGCTGTTTGCTCGCCATTCATCAGTGCACGTGCAAAAATAGCCTGGACCTCAGTGGCAAAGCCTCCACATAGTGGCTTGGGGACTAGAAAGGGGGTCAGATGAGGATAATTTTCTTAATTATGCCCATGTTTGTTTTTGTCTGAAGTCAGGAGTAGGGGTTGTTAACTGCAAGTACCCCCTACTCATGTGTTTCGAGAAGGATTCTCTAAACCAGATTCCTGAAGGAAGATGGGAGAACATAATTGCTACTTAAAATCGCAGGATGTATTTTCCGTTAATCAATTCATACTGCAACTTGGGATTTGAAATGGTATGTTGGAGCATTTCCAAAGAATGTCTGGTAAATATGAAATGAGGTCTTCTGAGAAGAGTTAAGTTTTTACAATCACAGTTTATCCTCTCAGAGCATTGAAGTGTTGCCATGGAAGCAAGGATAAAGGGAAATTACTTTTCTTTATAGGCAGCTGCCTCCTAGGAGGCACCTTGTATTATAAGGAAAGTCTCTCAAAGTTGCTTTTCTAATATGTAGTTAACTGTAAAGAAAAAAAAAAAAAAAAGCATTTGAGAATGTAGTTGTGAATTCTAGAAAGTAATGGATAGGTTTTGGTGTTTGATTTTTGGGCCTCACAAAAAGCCCTGGGAGGTTGTTAAATGGTTTCTTTGCAGCCATATGGGATGAGTGAAAGATTTAAGGAGTGAACTTGGAAGACTGAGTGATAAGATCGGACCTGAGTGGTGAGAAGAACAGAGCAACGTCAGTAGACAGTCTTCCCTAAGACATGCTAAGGGTTGTAGAGAGGGTGCCTGGTGCGGAGGCAGGTCTGCCCATCGTGAGGAATGAAAGGATTAAATGGAACAAAGAGTCCACCAAAGGAAATCAGCTGAAGAACTAAGATGCTGAAAGTTTTGAAAAAAGAGGATATCAAAAATAAAAACAGAAGTGGCTGAAGGTGGTCATGGGTGAAGTCAGCTAGATCAGTTTTAGCTGAATAATCAGATCAAAGCCTGGAACCTAGGGTGGTCTGGATGGACCCTGCAGAGAGTCAATGAGGTTCATAGGACCTGATGAAGGAAATGGGTTGTACTGGGGCCTTGGAACAAGTGATGGCTTTGAAATCACCAAAAATTAAATACACCTGGATGTGTTTAACAGCCGGAAACCTAAGAATGGAATAAAATTGAGGAAGGCTATGAATGGAGAGTACGTATTGGAGACAGACCTCACTGAGGGAACCTGGGGAATAAGGGCATCATAGGACTTGGTGCCTGGGCCCCTCTCCAGTGCCCATGACATACAACCCAGCTATCACAGCTCCACCTACTCTGGAGTGTGGCCGGGTTGCTCTTTTTCAACCAAGCAGTCCAGCAACCACCACAGATTCAATCTCCCACAGACTGATTCTCCCTTGAATAGTTGACTGAGCCCCTAGCCTGATGGTCAGAACACCTGAGTTTTCGTTTTGAACCCTGCCAATTACTGAATGTGTCCCCTGACCTTTCCTAAACCTCTTGGTTCCTCCAGTGTCATCAGAGTGGAACAGGTAGCCTCTGCAACCTCTTCTAGTTCTAATGTGATCTGGTTCTTGGGAGAGATGTGCTTGGTTGAGCAGATGCAGAGTTAACCTTTGTCCTCTACCACAAGGAGGAAAATCTGCGGTCCTAGCCATTGAGAAGCTTTGTCAAAGGGAGATGGAGGGTAGACAGCTCCTCAAAATTACCAAAAGCGTCTAGTCAAACCCCCAATAATGTAAATTGTCCTTCTTAAGTTTTCTTCCTCTTAAATGTCACACTCAGCATGTCAATAACCTATGTATGCCTACATGATAGAGTATGTATTCCTGTTCCGTCTCAAAGATTTTCAAGCCGTTGTTCTCTTTTCTCTTTCCTTGTCTTCCTTTCTATTACAGGAATGGAAGCGATGACCACTTGATGCTTATTAACTAAAATTCTCCTGCTGAAGATAATCGAGTTCAGGTCTCCGTATCGAGTGACAATGAAGAGGGACCCCAAATGGCTTGGACCAGCACTTCCAAAAATACTGATTGCGGAGTGGGAAAGAGGACTGGCTCTGAGCTGTCTGAATAGAACTGAAGTTTCAAAATTCCTTTTTATAAACTTGGATGATGAAGAATAGACCACAGTCAACTACTGGGCATTGGTGTAACAGAGCAGTGCTGGTGAAATTCTGTATTAGTCTTTTAATTTATGACATCGCAATGTTGGGATGGAAAAAAATCACATTTCAGAGTGTGCAAAACAATGGTGTTTAAAGCCATGCATTTGAAGATATGAGTTTATCATCAAATACGGGTTTGTCTTAAAAGTGATTCTTGGGTTAGAAGACATTTGTTAATTCATGGTCTGCACAAAACTGAAATTGGTTGCAATAACAATTTAGGCACTCAAAGCTGGAGAACTGTTAAGCCTTGTAAAGATTACACTTAAATCAACAAAAAGACCTCTTGCAGTGGACATCTCTTGGCTTATTTTCCTGTGGTCTTCTTCTCAGCATGATATGAAACTATTGGCAAAGTCAGTGGGATAAACTGGAAACAGTCATTTGGACACCTTGTTACAACTTGTGCTAATTGTTGATTGTACACACATGACATGTGGACATTATAGTACAGCAGTGGCCACTCATTTTAACAACCAAACTCCACCGTGGTGGGGATTTACCCTTGTCAAGCAAGGGAGATGGTATTTTTTCCCAAATAAATTAAATTAACTTTTATCATAACATATGGAACTCCTACTACTTTTTAAAAATGTATTGTCTCTTAACATCTACTCAGTGAAAAATTCGGATCACATCTCTATCAGCTATCTGGTCTCCAAAAGGGATTTCCCACTTTCTTAAAAGCAGTGAAGGAGATATAGGGGCTAGTTATTCAAGAAATATTTATGAGAATGACTTCAGATTAAGATCACTTCATGCATAGATTTAGTTCATACCTGAGCTATTTTAGGGGTCAACTATTTTAAATTTACTGGTGAAGAGTAGGGTTTGAATTAAGTAGGACCCTCATCCCAGGGCTCTCCCTCTTTTTATCCTCCTCCCCACCAAGCCCCTGCCAGAGTCCCTCTGGTGCCCCACTCCTCTCTCCATGCCCCCATACTTTCTTCATGTGCCCACACCAAATCTAGGCCAGGAAAGTCTTCCAGTTAAGGCCATTAAAGTCTGTAGGTGGGTGACTCAGGTCTATACACAAAACACTTTGCTAAAATTATCATTTTAGTTATAAACTACTTACCAAAAATGTCAAGAATTATATTCAATTTTTTTTTTTTTTTTTTTTTTTTTGCGGTACACGGGCCTCTCACTGTTGTGGCCTCTTCCGTTGCAGAGCACAGGCTCCGGATGCGCAGGCTCAACGGCCATGGTTCACGGGCCCAGCCCCTCCACGGCATGTGGGATCTTCCCGGACCGGGGCACGAACCCCTCCATCGGCAGGCGGACTCTCAACCACTGCGCCACCAGGGAAGCCCTCAATTTTTAAATTAAGAACCATTTAACCCGTGGTTCTAGGGTCATTCCCATGACTCCAAAATCAGTGTGCAGTTAGATCACTTATTCACCTCTGAGTATACCCCCAGTACATCGTTTATCTCTGAATAGAATTGCTATTAATGCCTTTTATGTAATCGTGAGGCCGCTGTGACTACCATTTGAAGTGAAGATTAATGACGGTCTTCTATGCTTATATTTTTCTTTTATTGGCTTTCATGTTTCCTTTTATTTCTTCTCCCTCCAGGTGGACAAAACCCTTTCAGGAAGAAAAATCTTTTTTCAAGTTTACCCTGTATCTGTGGAAACATTGTTTTCTCTCTTTTTAATAATTTTAAACAATTGTCACCTTGCCAACTGTATTATCTATTTGGATTTTATTGAACAATGTTTTCTCATAACTCTGCTAATAGACACATCTGGGACAATCCACTTTCTCTCCTTCCCTAGGCCTCCACTTGGAGAGTTCACTGTGAAAGTTAGGAGACACATTCTTTCTGCCTATTGGTTTCATTATGGGATCTCCTGTTCTTTTCGAACATACCTCCTTGGCTTGCAGTGACTTGCTGAAAGCCAGATGCAGCATCCTTAAGCCTGTTGACTTGGGGTGGTAGAAAAGATCATGGGCGTGGAGGACATCTAGACAGACTTGAGTCAAAATCCCAGTTTATCCTGTAGCTTTGGGGCCCTGGGCAAATTACTTTCTGCTTCTAAGTGATGATGACAAACCTTAAACTGTGGGATTGGCATTTAAGTCAGGTAACTCATGCAAAGCCTGGCACTGAATTGAAACTTGAGCCATTCTTTTCTTTTGATTTTCTGCCATGTTTGTAAGTAGGTTCCATGGGATCGTGGAGGAGTGAAGATGTTAAGACATTTAGTCTGCCTGGGTACCTGTCCTCCTACTATTCAAGTCTCCTTGGACAGGTCATACCAGCCTCAGTTTTCTCATCTGTAAAGTGGGGCTTGCAAGGATTAAATGAGTCAAATTTAAAGTGAGTAGAGCAGGGCATGACTTATAAGTGCTCGGTGAATGTTAGATCTTCAAAAAGCTTTTCTTTCACGGTCTACAAATGTACAAATCTATCACCTGGGCCAGCCAGGAAGATCTTTGCTTTGAAGTGAGCTCATCACACACTTTTAGTGGACTTTGTTAGGACTCTGAGTGTGTAGACACCCATATCCAGCCCTGTCCTGGAGGCAGTGATCAATTCAGTGTCTAAAGTTCACGCAGTTGTACAGGAGCCTGTGGACATGAACAGCCTAAATGCCCTGCCTTCAGGGGCAAAGCTGTCAGTCCTGATGAGAGGGTAAAATTCCCCAAGGTGTACAAGTGTCACGAATCCCCAGTCCTTCACCTTGGGTGAGACCCTCTGTCCTCAGCTAGGAGCCCACTGTCTCAACCAAATTTGTCAGAATGTGTGAAGTACAGGTCAGGTACAGGTGCTGATCTGAGGTAGCAAATGTGAAAAGGTGAGAAAGGGTATTTAGGAAAAGGTCTTCAAGAGATTCCAGTCACCGTCCCCAACCCCTGCTGAAGGCTCACATCATAACAATCGTGGGAGGGTTGCCTGACCCACCCTCCTGCCCGAGGAGGCCTAGGCTTAGCATCTAAGGTTTATGAAAAGCACAGTGATCCAGCCTCTTGATTTAGAGGTTACTAGCTAGTCACCCTATAGTGCCCGAGGGCCTCCCTGTAAAAATAGCCCAGCACTATCATTGAGGTTCAGGGACCCTAGAGTCATTGGGAAATTATGTTTCCCGACCTGCTACTATGGTCTTGGCCATGGATTGCTCCTGACGATATAAAGAGCCGTGATGCTTAGAGATACGATTCCGGTTATCTGTATCACTCATGTGTGTTGGCCACTTATTCCAATAACATTGAATAACTAGACCCCATTTTACTACTCACTGGTTCACCTTTATTTTCATGTAACTTGAGCAAATCTTGTTTTGCTACCCCTGACTTGAAGTTTGAACATCTCGACCACGGTATTCCAGTGACGTAGAGTCTTCCTCTGACAAAGATCTAGAATTTCACATAACTGTAGAACATGCACGAAGTCGCTCTTGTGTGACAGGATGATTGAGGACCTCACAGGCGAAACCCCGAGCGCAGCATCCGGATCTTAGGCGCTTTAGGAAGGACAGTGAATGATGGCCTGGGAGCTGGTGCTGGAGCTCGTGCTGAACACCTCTGCCTCCCCTCCTTGTTTTTTTCTAATTGAGAGGTTCCGAGCTCTCAGTACTGATAAAAGGCAGCTTCGTGGCTGTGTGACCTGTGCATCTGAAAAGGTTTAATGCTCTGCCCTCAGAGTCTTGAAATTCTCAATATTTTTTTAACAGAGAGCCTCACAAGTGATGTAGCAAATTCTGATGATGGGACTGTATAACTCAGCGACTTACAAAATGATTAAAGCATGGCCTTTTAGGAAAAGACTAGGATCCCAGCCTTGTACATTTTCTTTAAAACAATTGAAATGTAACAAAAGGAAAGAGTGAAGCTGAGTGGGGATACTTTTTAACAGACTTTTGGGTGCACCATTTTTCTCAGTTTCTATTCTCGCAAGTAAGTGGCTGTGGGGCTTCTTCTCATCTCACATCTTTGTTTCACAGATTAAACTACTGTAGTTGGTGATATTGGCCAATATCATTTCCATGTCATGCTGGCAGGTTGGAGCTGGGCTGCTCACCTTTACCCCCTTCCCTGTGCACCACCCTGCCCCCTACCCCCCATCAATGAAGAGCCTCATTTTCCGAATTTCCACTTCATGTTTCTCCCTTGACAGAGAATCAGCTTAGGGTGGTTCTTCTAAACTCGAGCATGTTTGCCTAGTTGCCATATGACCTTCCACCTTGCTCAGCAAAGTCCTTTGGGACCTGCTCCACCCACTGGATAGTCAAGCCCTCGCTCCAAGGTCTTTGCAGTCGTTTGCTTTTAGAACGAAGGACCCATCTTTGAATGGGAAGCGTTAGAATTGTTCAGCATGCTGTGTATTGGAGAAAATAACATAGTAGCACTGGGAAGATTTCAAGATGAACCAAATCTCAAAACAGACACTCAAGTTGTTAGGGAAAACCATACAACTCACGGCAATTCTACCATAGGCTCATTTACAGCAAATGAGGCTGCAAACCAGAGGATGAAACTGATGGCCAATGTTTCTCTTGCCATCTGTCTCTGCCAGAGAACCAGGGAGTGAATGAGAAGATAAATGGGTACACATGAACATTTCCACACCACCTTTTGTAATAAGGACAGCAAAATTCTGACTTCTTAAAGCTCTCTGGGAGCTATCAGCTGTGGTGGATGGAAAAGACAATTTGTTAGCGTGACATATGTTCCTTAGTTTCTAATGATACATAAATTATCCCACGAGCCATGATACATATGGTCTACAGAGAATTTTAAATGAAAGCAGTTCTTTTTTTCTAGCAACACTAATTGCCTAGCAGCAGTAAATTACTCATCCCCCGCTTCCTGTGGGCTACAGTCATTACTCTCTCCTGGCGGTTGAGCCCATGTCCCCCAAGAGAAATGTTTGCTTTGACAAAGTGAATTTACATCCTCACTTGTGAGCCTGCCATGCCGGGTCTACAGAAGGAGAGGGTATTAATAATGCCTGATTTCAGACCTAGCACCGAGTGTTTGTGTTATCCTGCACGTGTTATCTATGAAAACAGGACAGTGTGTTGGGTCTTAGCTCTTGGCTGCCTTTGGAGAAAAATCAGGGAGCTGCTATTAACATTTAATCTTTTCTAGCTTGGGGGTTTAAAAGGTAGACTTAGATAAGAAACATGGACATTTCCAGGATGACAAGTTAAGCAAGGGAATTGAGAAGCACCATTAATTTTGGGAAATATTAGATAATGACGTGTGTAGATGGAAAATGGTGATGCTATTAAGGACTGTAATTCAGTACATATTTGTTGATTTCCAACATTGTGCTGGGAACTTAGGAAGTAAGGAATGAATGACACGATCCCTGCCCTCACGAAGTTTGGTGTCTAGTGGGAGGGACAACCATGTACCAAGCAAGGATAGTACAAGGTCACCCACAGTACTAAATGAGAGCAGAATGGCAGTAGCTCCTGCCTGCCTGGAGTATAAATGAAGGTCTCTGAAGGAGAAGTAGACAATGCTAGCACTGAGACTTGAATAACACATTTTATTCGACTAGATGGCCATGGTGTAGGGTTGGGGGGTAGGGCTTTCTGGCTAAAAGGAACGGTGTGGCAATGGCTTGGACATCTGAGAGAGAACCCAGCCAGTTAGGGAAACTATGTTTTGGGGTGGTCAGAATATAGGTCACATGCTGGGGAAAATTACAGAAGACAAAACTCGAGAAATGGCAAAGGAGGGCTTTGGACCTGGGAGGTACATGACCAGAGAAGGCAGAACCGGGAAGGATGGATCAGGGTGGTAGGAGATAAGCAAGGAAATCAGTTACAAAGTGGCTGCAATCATTCAAATTAAAGAAAAGAAAAGAAAGTGATGCTATTACCCTGTAATTAAACTCAAAAACAAACACAATGAGAAACTTTGCCTGAAAACTGTCTCTGAGGAATATACCAGCTCTCACATATATGTGTTATCTATCTGTATGTATATTTTTTCTTTCTTAAAAGGTTTCTCTGCTAAATACCCTGTCATTTCCCTGAGAGTTTGTGCTTTTAGACTATGCATTTAGAGGGAGGGTCTCTTTTCATAACTTCTATTATTGAGAAATGTATTTATTAGGATGAATGTGTTGAATGCATATTTCTATCACATGGTATTTCTCCTTCCCACATATTTAAAAAGAAGCTTAGGGCTTCCCTGGTGGCGCAGTGGTTGAGAGTCCGCCTGCCGATGCAGGGGACACGGGTTCGTGCCCTGGTCCGGGAAGATCCCACATGCCGCGGAGGGGCTGGGCCCGTGAGCCATGGACGCTGAGCTTGCGCGCCCGGAGCCTGTGCTCCGCCACGGGAGAGGCCACAACAGTGAGAGGCCCGCATACCACAAAAAAAAAAAAAGAAGCTTATCTAAGACTGTCTCCACATCATCCCTCCCCATCTATCCTACACACACACACACACACATACACACACACACACACACACATACACACACATCACTCTGCAGCACCCTGAACTTGACCAGCCACAGTTTGTGTCTGTAAAGGTGGCGAGACTTGTAGGTGTGACCGCTTACAAAGCCAGCCTGACATCTATAGTCTGAAGTTTACGGGTGGCACACAGACTTTTGGAAGTTTCCATCTCCCTGCCCCCTACCCAGGACAACCATCAAGATCACAAAGGTCAGACTGAGTGTGGCCACCTGGGAAAGCGGTGTCACTGGGAAGTGCTGGGAGGTGCTGTGCCTTGATGCCTCCTTAGGCTGGGAAAGCGTGACAGAGGGGTGTGGAGAGGTTGAGGGTTAGCGGACAGTGGGGTGAACTGATTAAAGGACTCTGAGAAGAGACTGTGTGATTTGGAGGTCTGTAGTGAACGTGGTCATGTTAGAGGAATATTCCTGGGCTCAAGTAGCCTGAGACTGGGAGGAGAGCCAGGGCGGAGCGGGTGGCATAGCTTCCATCTCACAAATGTAGAAAACCTGGCATGTACAAGTGCCCAGGTGCACTCTTTCCTTCCAGACCCCTGCAGAGAAGGTCAGCAGTTTGTGCTGAGACCAACCCCAGTCATTCCTCCTTTCAAGTTCTACCTGCTCCAGTGAACTCACCTCATGACGACTAGAGGTGGGAGACTCTTAACACTTCCTTAATTCATGGAATGGGTGAGGGGCAGGGAGTGGGAACCCTATCAGGGGTTTCCTCACCTCTCAAAGTAGGAGGTCAGGGAAGCCAGGCTGGGCGTTTGTGGTGAGAGAGAACTCTCGAAGCTCTGCAGGCTGAGCGTCCTGAGGGGCACAGTGGGCAGCCTGGCTTGGCCGCTGGAGGTGCACCCTCTCAGCATGCCCAGAGGGCCAAACCGTGATCTTCAGGCACTCTACACCAGCACTGTGACCCTGGGTGACCAGCAAGACGCTATGCGGGCAAACTATCTTGTCCACAACTGTTCCTGGACAGTGAGGCTGCCCAGCCCGAGTCTGATCTCTGGGGAAAATGCATTGGAGTTTCCAGGCAGACTAACTCGGAGACTGTTTCCTGTATCTTTTCTCAGGAAAGTCAAGTTCCTGGAACAGTACTTAAGGAACCATAGTAATGGACTGAGGAAGGGATGGGTGGATCAGTGATGATTCTTCTACTAGACTTTTCTCTCCCTTGCATAAATGGCCCCAGAGTCCATCTGGGAAAGATGAGCGCATGGGAAGAGATGACAGGCAGGTGAGGGAAGTTTGCGTGCAGGCATGGTTATGGCTAATGGGTGATGATGGGGCTTGATCTCTCCCACACTTTTCTCTGGGCTTCAGGAAGCCCTAACCTTTAGCCCTTATGCAAAATATTCTGTCACAGTTTTCACATGCATATGATTGAGACAAAAGAGTTGACATTTGTTATTCTGCATTAAAAATGAAGCAACTAAATGGGATAAACCCCGTAGATATATATTTCTACCCCATGGGCCTTTTCCAAGAAGGGCAATTCACGTTCACAGCAGGCAGTTCAGACAGTAAGTTATTGAGATATAAATGCGTACAAGCCAAATGAGCTAGTCTCATCAACCAGCATCATCAGGAGTGTGTCTTAAAAAAAGATAACCTTGCAACCATGTAGCCAAATAAACTCTGGATGGATTAAAGATTTAAACATGAAAAATTAAGCCTGTAAAAAACTAGAAAGAAATATAGATGAATATTGATCTGACCCAAGAAGTAGAGAAGGGCTTTCTGAGTTTAAAGCTGCCAATAAACCATAAGAAAAAAATCAGACAGATTTACTACACAAAAAGGGGAAATTCCTGAGAATTAAGAATGTAAACAAAAATTGTCAAGTGCCCTGGGAAAAAAGAATTGCAGCATATATGACTGGCTTAGTATCCTTTCTCAGAGAAGAAACATTACAAATTTCTGGAGGGTGAGCCCCAAAGGTAAGGACTAAATTTTTTGTGTTTCTGTATTTCATGTGTATAGCATTTTTGCTGACGAGTAACAAGCACACACAAAAAAGTATAGTTTTGAAAAGCTATATTCAACTGGATGCCTACTATGTACACCTATTATTGCTACTCATCCCAACAAACTTACAGCTTATGTATCAGGATTTCCACTTTACTGAAGAGAAAACTTCAGATTAGGTGACAGAGCCTGGCTTCAAATCCAAAGCCTCTGACTCCAAAGCTCTCTCTCATCTCCCCTTTCTTCTGCCTGCTTTCTAAATAATGCTTGCTGAATAGAACTGAATGGCAGGAAAAAAATGTTTATCCTCCTTAATGAGAAATGTGACTTCTATTTTCAAACAACACCCTGTTAAGCAACATTCCTTGAACTCACACAATGCTGGTGCTAGTGGAAACTAACCCATATCTTTGTAGGAGAGTTAAAAGCTCCATAGAAGTTCCCAGTTCTTACATTAAGTTGCCAAGTGATTTAAACAAGTTGTCAGGATGCTCAAAACCTGAGAATCCTTATCTTTAATACAGAGATAATAAAATTGAGACTACAGAGAGGTCAAGTAACTTGTGCAAGGTCACACAGCAGTAATCACCAGAGCTGGGACTCAGACCCAGGCAGTCCATCGTTAGAGCTGGCTAGCTCACAAAGTTGATGTAATGTCTAGGAGATAAGGGATGTCAGCAAGGTTTGAAAAGGATAAACTGGACACACTGGGTGAACGGAGATAAAAATTAAAGTAATAAACCTGTTTTTTGTGTGTGCAAGAATTGTGAAAATAAGAGCTTGATAGGGACATCTCAGATGTCTGGGTGTGTCCTTCTTGACCTAGTATCTATTTTAAAATTTCTACAGCTTAAAATGTACACTGGCAGTCTGATCATCCCCTCTCTCCCATCCCCTTTATATAAACCAGTATGGCAGTACTGATTAATGGATTAAAGACAACAGGCCCACACTTAGAATTGTACCCAACTAGCTTTTTCAAAAGAAAAAAGAAAATGAAAATAAAAACAGATAATTGCATCCACTGGGGTGGAGTTTCTGGCATGTGCAATGATGAATCACCATATAGTTGTGATTGAGAAAAGATAACCACCCCATAAAACCTCGACTCAGCACTTCTTTCATCTCACTGGCGGGAAGCCAGGAGAGTCAGTGTTAAAACCTGTTTTAATATCGCTCATGTACTTTTCATGCCTCCGTGCAGTACTTGATCATTGACGAAGTCAGCAGTTGTATGTGCATCTCAGTCAACGTACCTTTCGGAAAACGCCCTTCATATTCTGTCTCTCTAATTTATATGATTTATTTTTCTAAACCATTTGAGAGATAGTTGTATATATTATGTCCCTTTATGCCTTAAGGCTTCAGTGTGTATTGCCTAAGATCAAGAATAGCCTCTTATATACAAGGATATATTGTACAACACAGGGAATATAGCCAATATTTTATAATAACTATAAATGAAGTATAACCTTTAAAAATTGTGAATCATTATGTTGTACACCTGAAATTTATATATATTGTACATCAACTATACCTCAATTAAAAAGCAAACAAAAAACAAAAAGAATAGCCTCTTATATAATCATAGTACAATAATTAAATTCAGGAAATTTAACATTGATACAATGCTTTTATCAAATCTACAATCCATATTCCAGTTTTATCAATTGTCCCAGTGATATTCTTCATAACATTCTTTCCCCTCCAGCACAGAATCCAATCCAGAGTCTCTATTGAATTTAGTTGTCATATCTCCTTAGTTCCCTTTCATCTAGAACACTTTCTCAGACTTTGTCTTTCATGACACTGAGATTTTTGAAGAATACTGGTCATTATTTTACATACAGCCCCTTAATTTGGATTTGTTGATGTTTCTTCATGATTACATATAGGTTATATATTTTTGGTAGGAATACCACGGAAGCATTGTGGTGTCCTCCTCACGGTATCATATCTAGAAGCACATGACATTGGTGTGCTCCTCATGGGTGATATCTATTTTGATCACCCTGTCAAGATGTTGTCCGGTTTCTCCATCATTATAGTGGCCATAAAAATGCACAACTCAGAACTCCCAGCGTGAGAAGCCTAACTGATGACTGTCCCGGCTGCTGTGCACAGAATCCATCTGTGTGGAGATCCCACTTTCCACTGACTGCTCTGGCCAATGAGTGAACACAGCAACAATCATAAGGCAGGCCCTTTCCTGCCAGACGGGGACCCCTCTGATGGGCTCCCAGCAGCCTGGCTGAATTCCTCTTCGGACTGGGTTGCATCCAAGACTCTCCTACCCGGCACTTCATCTTCTCCTCCCTCCCTCGTGAGGTCAGACTGGCATTGTCTGCCAGCCATCCCTGCCTCCTGTGGCTCACTCCCCTTTTTCCCTCACAGCCTCTCCCTCTCCCTGCAAATTCCTTTGCATTTCCCGGCAACTGCCTCTTGGAGGGTCTGAATTAACAGAAATTGATACAGAAAGAGGTGGTTGAAAACAAGTGTTAAGATGGAGATTTGGGACTGGTTAACTCATCCCTGGTGGGTGAAGAGGATACCTTCCTGAGTGGAACGTGGGGCACACATAGTCTCTGATACAAGGTGGTGGCCCAGTTGCCAAAGATTTCACTACCGGTGACCTGGGAATGCGTCCCTGTGGTCAGAAATGCCACTGCAGCTGCCATGATTCAGGATGACTCAGTCATTTTGAAGATATGGGGAGAAGAATGCTTACAAAGACAGTAGAGTTGGCTGATTACTTCTAAGTTGACTGGCCCTCTGCAGAAAGGTGAGAAACTAAGGCTGGGAAGTAGTTAAAGGCCTAGTGTGAGAGCCAGAGGTCTTGGTGGTAGCTTACAAAGAGCACTTGATCTCCTGAAGTGCAAAAGCAGACAGACTGAGCTGTGGATTGAAGACCCTGTTTAGTAGACTTTCTTATCCTTATTTTATATATGGGAAAATGGAGGCTCAGAGACATGGAGTGACTTGCCTCTATTCACCCAGCTCCCAGCTTTTTGACAGGTCAGCGCACCTACTCTTTCTGCAGATATGTTTGTGTGAATCCACAGGCTTCACAGAAAGAGAAGGCGGCCACTGCTTTTGGAGGGAACACTGCTATATCATATCCACTGCATATTCCATCTCACCCCCTCTTCACTACTATTTTCACCACATATTTTTTTTTTTGCCAGACTCATGTCTCCACCTCAAAAATTCAGGGTCACCTAAATAAGAATGATGGGTTAGATGTTCTAACCAAACTTACAAGAGCTACAAAACCAACCACTAAGAAAAAACACTTCTTTACACTAAACACTGAAACAAGTTTTCTTTCTCTTTGGCATACATGTAACTCCAATGTATGCATTTCTAGTGAGAGAGAGATGAACGGTGAGAATTGTTTTACTGGGCCATGATTTGCTTATATTTGTGTATCTGTATGAATGGGAGTAGTTTTACTCTTAAACATTAGACAAAGCACAATAACAGATAATTGAGATTTTACAGGCATGTTCAAGAAATGGTGAGTAAAGCTAATACTAACAATCCATCCTAGGACCGTGGATTCATAATAACATCTTACATTCAATAGTAAATACTAAAAGGTTCGCAAAGGGCTGTCACATGTATCATTTAGTTTTATTCTGACAATAACTTTGCACTAGGTAGAGCAAGTTTTATTATCCCTATTTTATATATGGAGAAATTATATTCTTTCACAAATAGAAAAACTAAATAAAGAAAGTTAATTGAAATGCCCATGCATTACAAGAAATGCATCTGAAACCTGGCAAAAGAGGAACTCAGTTTCTGAAACTACCTACTGTTCTGCCTGGAAACTTTCATTTCTTCTATAATTTTTAATATTTAATATAATTGCTGATACACTATAGTCAGTGTTCCCAACTTGCAGAGAACCCTCACTTAAACCTATAATTCCTTTTGCTGCTCTTTGTAATCAGGATTTAATGAATAAAATAATACGAGCACTCAACATGATTTCCTTTTCTTTTGACATTGCTGAAAATTGCAAGCAGCTTAAAACCTTTTAAATTGCCATGGAGTTAATTTAAAAAGAAAGATAAAAGAACTAAACTTAGCAATTTCTAGATCTAATTTATTTGGGAGGTGGGATGGAAAGGGGTTATTATTATTTTTTTTTTCCAGTAGAAATACTTCTCTGAAGGTTGCAAGGGAAGTTAGGAAAAAAACAGTTTTATAGCCAAAACTGTGCTTTTTTTTTTTTTTTAACATCTTTATTGGAGTATAATTGCTTTACAATGGTGTGTTAGTTTCTGCTTTATAACAAAGTGAATCAAAACTGTGCTTTTTTTATTTAGCAAAGTAGTTTCTTGGAGAATAATTTATGTATGTGAGGATTCTCTTCATCTCAAATACTTTTTGCCTTAAGGTCTCATTTGTTGGATATTGATAGAGTTACAGAGGCTTCCTTTTTTTTTTTTTTTTTGCGATACGCGGGCCTCTCTCACTGTTGTGGCCTCTCCCGTTGCGGAGCACAGGCTCCGGACGCACAGGCTCAGCGGCCATGGCTCACGGGTGCAGCCGCTCCGCGGCATGTGGGATCTTCCCGGACCGGGGCACAAACCCGTGTCCCCTGCATTGGCAAGCGGACTCTCAACCACTGTGCCACCAGGGAAGCCCCAGAGGCTTTCTTTTGGTTAATCTTTGCTTAGTATATATTTCTTATCATTATGACTTAAATATATCTCATTCAAATAGCATGTAGCTGGATTCGTTAGCTCAATCAAAGCATCTATATTTAAACTGGATAGTTTATTTTGTTTACGCTGCAGTGACAACAGACATATTTGGACGTATTTCTACAATCCTAAGTTTTATTTTTCATAAATTATGCTTTTTTTTTCTCGTTTATTTCCCCCTCCTTTCCTTCTGTTAGATTAGTGGAGCTTTTCTTTATTCCCTTCTATTTCTTTTCTTTTAGTATTTACTCTTAACTTTTGAACCTTTTACCTGACTTAGAAAAGTCTCAAGTTAATAAAATAAATTTTTAAAAAAATATTCATTGGGCTGCACTGGATCTTAGTTTTATGTCACGTGGGCTCTTAGTTGCATCACGCAGCCTCTAGTTCCCTGACCAGGAATCGAGCCCTGGTCCCCTGCATTGGGAGCATGGAGTCTTAACCACTGGACCACCAGGGAAGTTCTTCAAGTTAATCAAAATTTTAATATTACTCTTTAATTGCATAAGAACCTTGGTCTTTTGCCTCAGGTCACCCTCATTTTCCATTTACTGTCTGTCTTACATGATTTTCTTGTCTAGTAATTTACTTCCTTTTTCTATCTCCTTTCCCTCATTAATTGTTATTTTTACTTATTGTCTGGTACAGGCAATGTTTATTCAGATTTACTCATAGTTTTACCACTTGCCTTAGTAAAAATGCTTTTTGCAAACCACTTCCTTTTTCTGGGTTTAATTTCCTTTTTTCTTTAGTAGGTCTTTTATCGAGTCTGTCTTCATTTGAAAAACATCTTTATTTCACAGTCGGTTGTCAATATGTAACTCTTTAGCTGGAAATTAAATTAAATGGTAGTGGTATTCCACTGCCCTGGTCTCTTGCTGTTGAGCAATGTTATCAGTCTAAGTAAACTGTCTTTTCTCACTGGTTGCTTTTAAGATTTACTCATCTTTAATACTTCAGCGTGTGTGTGTGTGTGTGTGTGTGTGTGTATTTTTAAAATTTACTTGTTTGAGGTAGTCGTGGTTCTTGAATCAGAAAATGTATGTCTTTCTTCAATTCTGAAGAATACTGAGTCAGTAGTTTAAAAAAATAGTATTTCTGGGCTTCCCTGGTGGCGCAGTGGTTGAGAGTTCACCTGCTGATGCAGGGCACACGGGTTCGTGCCCCGGTCCGGGAAGATCCCACATGCCGTGGAGCGGCTGGGCCCGTGACCCATGGCCGCTGAGCCTGCGCGTCCGGAGCCTGTGCTCCGCAACGGGAGAGGCCACAACGGTGACAGAGGCCCACGTATCACAAAAAAAAAAAAAAAAAAAAAAGAGTATTTCTTTCTGCCCATTCTTTCTTATCTGGCTTCCTGAAACTCTGATTATAAACCTATTGAACCTTCTCTTTTTGGTATCTCCTAATCTTTCTTTCATATTTTAATCCCCCCTTTTTCTTTCTGCTACAGTGTAACGAATTTCTTTAGGTAATATCTTTCAGTTCATTAATTCTCTCTTCAGAGGTTTTAAAATTTTTGTTCAAGTGGTTCATTGAATTTTTTTGAAATTCAAATGACTCAATTTTTCATTTCTAGAAGTTCTTTTTGGTTCTCTTTTTTTACTGTCCTATTTTCTTTTAAAAGTGTCTTGCTATATTTTCAACTTCTTGTATGAGCAGGACTCATAAGATATAAACAGATTATAATTGTAATCTTTCCCCAAATTCCCATTTAAGCCTGCTGTACGACCAGGCCTTTTCCCTGCCTTTTAGGTGAAGTCATAGGCAAGTCTTATAAATGTCCTGCCTTTTATTAGATAATTGGGCATCCTGTGATTACTTTTAGACACAAGAGTGATGATAAAAAGACAATTTTAAAGTGGGCAAAATACTTGAACAGACACTTCAAGAATATAAATGAATGCTAATAAGCACATGAAAAGATGATCAAAAGTCACCAGGGAAACACAAATTAAAACTGCCATGAGATACCACTTCACACACACTATAATGACTAAAATTAGAAAGACTAAGGATACCAAATGTTGGCAAAAAGTGAACCAACTGGGAGTCTCATATATTGCCAAGAAGAGTATAAAATGGTACAACCTTTTGAAAACCTATTTAGCCATTACTTATACATTTAAACATACACCTGCTCCATGACTCAGCAATTCCACTTACAGTTATTTACTTAAGAGAAATGAGAACATATGTCCACAAAAAGACTTGTATAGCAGTATTCACAGCAGTCTTATTTGTAGTAGCTAAAAACTGGAAATAACACAAATGTCCATTAACAGATAAATGAATACATTTTAAAATATCCATACAATAGAATACTACTCAACAAAGACAACAATAAGTAATGAACTACTAATACAACAACAACTGGGGTAAATTTCAAAAGCATTAAGTTGAGTGAAAGAAGCCAGATATCGTATATGATTCTATATATGAAGTTCTAGAACAAAGAAAGCTAAGATATAGTGATAGAAATCAGAGGGTCAGCGATTCACTGGAAGGGGCTCCAAGAGAACTTCTGCTCTTCTTTTTCTAGCTTTTTAAGGTAGAAGTTTAGGTCATTGATTTTTAAACTTTATTTCCTTCTATTATCAGTAATTAAAGCTATAAACATCCCTCTAAATACAGTCTTGGCAGCAGCCCATAAATTTTGATATGTAATGTTTTCACTATCATTCAGTTGAAAATATTTTCTAAATTCTCTTGTGATTGCTTCTTTGACCAACAGGTTATTCTTCTATATGTGGCTTAATTTACAGATATTTGAGGATTTTCTAGATATCTTTTTGCTATTGGCTTCTAATTTATTACCATTTTGGCCAGAGAATAATTTCAGTCCTCTTAGACTTATTGAAACCTGTTTTATGATTCAGAATATGGTCTGTGACTGTTACATGTGTACTTAAAAATATATGTATTTTGTAGTTGATGGGTCTAATGTTTAATAAATGCCAACTAGGTCAAGTTGCTCAATACTGTTGTTCAAGTAATCCATAATGTAATTTTTTTGCCTACCTATCCCGTAAATTACTGAGAAACAGATGTTAAAATCTCCAACTATGACTCCCTCTTGTGAAAGCACCGGAATCACAACTAACTGCTGAACAATCATCGACAGGAAGACACTGGAACTCAGCAAAAAAGATACCCCACATCCAAAGACAAAGGAGAAGCCACAATGAGACGGTAGGAGGGGTGCAATCACAGTAAAATCAATTCCCATAACTGCTGGGTTGGTGACGCACAAACTGGAGAAGACTTACACCACAGAAGTCCACCCACTAGAGTGAAGGTTCTGAGCCTCAAGTCAGGCTTCCCAACCTGGGGGTCCGGCAATGGGAGGAGGAATTCCTAGAAAATCAGACTTTGAAAGCTAGCGGGATTTGACTGCAGGACTTCGACAGGACTGAGGGAAACAGAGATTCCACTCTTGGAGGGAAAACACAAAGTAGTGTGTGCATCGGGACCCAGGGGAAGGAGCGGTGACCCCATAGGAGACTGAAGCAGACCTACCTGCTAGTGTTGGAGGGTCTCCTGAAGAGGTAGAGGGTGGCTGTGGCTCACTGTGACGACAAGGACACTGGCAGCAGAAGTTCTGGGAAGTACTCCTTTCCGTGAGCCCTCCCAGAGTCCGCCATTAACCCCACCAAAGAGCCGGGTAGGCTCCAGTGTTGGGTCGCCTCAGGCCAAACAACCAACAGGGAGGGAACCCAGCCCCACCCATCAACAGACAAGTGGATTAAAGTTTTACTGAGCTCTTCCCACCAGAGCAACAGCCAGCTCTACCCACCACCAGTCCCTCCCATCAGGAAACTTGCACAAGCCTCTTAGATAGCCTCATCCACCAGAGGGAAGACAGCAGAAGCAAGAACTACAATCCTGCAGCCTGTGGAACAAAACCCACATTCACAGAAAGAGAGACAAGATGAAAAGGCAGAGGGCTATGTACCAGATGAAGGAAACAGCTAAATCAAGTGGAGATAGGAAATATTCCAGAAAAAGAATTCAGAAAAATTATAGTGAAGATGATCCAGGGTCTTGGAAAAAGAATGGAGGCAAAGATTGAGAAGATGCAAGAAATGTTTAACAAAGACCTAGAAGAATTAAAGAACAAACACCTAGAAGAATGAAAGAACAAACAACAAAGATGAACAATACAATAACTGAAATGAAAAATACACTAGAAGGAATCAATAGCAGAATAACTGAGGCAGAAGTACAGATAAGTGACCTGGAAGACAGAATGGTGGGATTCACTGCCATGGAACAGAATAAAGAAAAAAGAATGAAAAGAAAGGAAGACAGTCTAAGGGACCTCTGGGACAACACTGAACTCAACAACGTTCACATTATAGGGGTCCCAGAGGAGAAGAGAGAGAGAAAGGACCCGAGAAAATATTTGAAGAGATTATAGTCTAAAAGTTCCCTAACATGGGAAAGGAAATAGCCACTCAGGTCCAGGAAGCATAGAGAGTCCCAGGCAGGATAAAACCAAGGAGAAATACGCCGAGACACATAGTAATCAAATTGACAAAAATTAAAGACAAAGAAAAAATATTGAAAGCAACAGGGAAAAATGACAAATAACAGACAAGGTAACTCCAATAAGTTTAACAGCTGATTTCTCAGCAGAAACTCTACAAGCCAGAAGGGAGTGACATGATATATTTAAAGTGATGAAAGGGAAGGACCTACAGCGAAGGTTACTCTACCCGGCAAGGATCTAATTCAGATTCGAAGGAGAAGTCAAAAGTTTTACAGACAAGCAAAAGCTAAGAGAATTCAACACCACCAAACCAGCTCTAAAACAAATGCTAAAGAAACTTCTCTAAGTGGGAAACACAAGAGAAGAAAAGGACCTACAAAAACAAACACAAAACAATTAAGAAAATGGTAATAGGAACATACATATTGATAATTACCTTAAACGTGAAAGAATTAAATGCTCCAACCAAAAGACACAGGCTTGCTGAATGGATACAAAACCAAGACCCATATATATGCTGTCTACAAGAGACTCACATCAGACCTAGGGACACATATAGACTGAAAGGGAGGGGATGGAAAAAGATATTCCATGCAAATGGAAATCAAAAGAAAGCTGGAGTAGCAATACTCATATCAGATAAAATAGACTTTAAAATAAAGAATGTTACAAGAGACAAGGAAGGACATTACATAATGATCAAGGGATCAATCCAAGAAGAAGATAAAATAATTATAAATATATATGCACCCAACATAGGAGCACCTCAATACATAAGGCAACTACTAAGAGCTATAAAAGAGGAAACCGACAGTAACACAATAATAGTGTGGGACTTTAACACTTCACTTAAACCAATGGACAGATCATCCAAACAGAAAATTAATAAGGAAACACAAGCTTTAAATGACACAATAGACCAGATAGATTTAATTGATTTTTATGGGACATTCTATCTAAAACGAGCAGATTACACTTTCTTCTCAAGTGTGCATGGAACATTCTCCAGGATAGATCACATCTTGGGTCACAAATCAAGCCTCGGTAAATTTAAGAAAATTGAAATGATATCAAGCATCTTTTCTGACCACAATACTATGAGATTAAAAGTCAATTACAGGGAAAAAAATCATAAAAAAACACAAACACATGGAGGCTAAACAATACGTTTTAAAATAGCCAAGAGATCACTGAAGAAATCAAAGAGGAAATTAAAAAATACCTAGAGACAAATTACAACGAAAACATGACGATCCAAAACCTATGGGATGCAGCAAAAGAAGTTCTAAGAGGGAAGCTTATAACAGTACAAGCCGACCTCAAGAAACAAGAGAAATCTCAAATAAACAATCTAACCTTACACCTAAAGGAACTAGAGAAAGAAGAACCAACAAATCCCAAAGGTAGTACAAGGAAAGAAATCATAAAGATCAGAGCAGAAATAAATGAAATAGAAACAAAGAAAACAATAGCAAACATCAGTAAAATTAAAGCTGGTTCTTTGAGAATAATAAACAAAATTGATAAACCATTAGCCAGACTCATTAAGAAAAAGAGGGAGAGGACTCAAATCAATAAAATTAGAAATGAAAAAGGAGAAGTTACAACAGACACCGCAGAAATACAAAGCATCCTAAGAGACTACTATAAGCAACTCTATGCCAATAAAATGGACAACCTGGGAGAAACGGACAAATTCTTAGAAAGGTATAACCTTCCAAGACTGAACCAGGAAGAAATAGAAAATATGAACAGACCAATCACAAGTAATGAAATTGAAACTGTGATTAAAAATCTTCCAACAAACAAAAGTCCAGGACCAGATGGCTTCACAGGTGAATTCTATCAAACATTTAGAGAAGAGCCAACACCCATCCTTCTCAAACTCTTCCAAAAAATTGCAGAGGAAGGAACACTCCCAAACACATTCTACGAGGCCACCATCACCCTGATACCAAAAACAGACAAAGGTACTACAAAGAAAGAAAATTACAGACCAATATCACTGATGAATATAGATGCAAAAATCCTCAACAAAATACTAGCAAACAGAATCCAACAACACGTTAAAAGGATCATACACTATGATCCAGTGGGATTTACACCAGGGATGCAAGGATTCTGCAATATACGCAAATCAATCAATGTGATACACCATATTAACAAATTGAAGAAGAAAAAACATATGATCCTCTCAATAGATGCAGAAAAAGCTTTTGACAAAATTCAACACCCATTTATGATAAAAACACTCCAGAAAGTGGGCATAGAGGGAACCTACCTCAACATAATAAAGGCCACATATGACAAACGCACAGCAAACATCATCCTCAATGGTGAAAAACTGAGAGCATTTCCTCTAAGATCAGGAACAAGACAAGGATGTCCACTCTGGCCACTATTATTCAACATAGTTTTGGAAGTCCTACCATGGCAATCAGAGAAGAAAAAGAAATAAAAGGAATACAAACTGGAAGAGAAGAAGTAGAACTGTCACTGTTTGTAGATGACATGATACTATACATAGAGAATCCTAAAGAGACCACCAGAAAACTACTGGAGCTAATCAATGAATCTGATAAAGTTGCAGGATACAAAATTAATGCACAGGAATCTCTTGCATTCCTATACACTAATGATGAAAAATCTGAAAGAGAAATTAAGGAAACACTCTCATTTTACCATTGCAACAAAAAGAATAAAATACCTAGGAATAAACCTACTTAGGGAGACAAAGGACCTGTATGCAGAAAACTATAAGGCACTGAGGAAAGAAATTAAAGATGATACAAACAGATGGAGAGATTTACCACGTTCCTGGATTGGAAGAATCAATATTGTGAAAATGACTATACTACCCAAAGCAATCTACAGATTCAATGCAATCCCTATCAAATTACCACTGGCATTTTTTACAGGACTAGAACAAAAAAATCTTAAAATTTGTATGGAGACACAAAAGAACTCGGATAGCCAAAGCAGTCTTGAGGGAAAAAAACGGAGCTGGAGGAATCAGGCTCCCTGACTTCAGACTATACTACCAAGCTACAGTAATGAAGACAATATGGTACTGGCACTAAAACAGGAATGTAGATCAGTGGAACAGGATAGAATGCCCAGAGATAAACCCATGCACCTATGGTCAACTAATGTATGACAAAGGAGGCAAGGATATAAAATGGAGAAAAGACAGTGTCTTCAATAAGTGGTGCTGGGAAAACTGGACAACTACATGTAAAAGAATGCAATTAGAACACTCCCTAACACCATACACAAAAATAAACTCAAAATGGATTAGAGACCTAAATGTAAGACCGGACACTGTAAACCTCTTAGAGGAAAACATAGGAAGAACACTCTTTGATATAAATCACAGAAAGATCTTTTTTGATCCACCTCTTAGAGTAATGGAAATAAAAACAAAAATAAATAAATGGGACCTAATGAAACTTAAAAGCCTTTGCAAAGAAAACTACACACAAGATGAAAAGACAACCGTTAGAATGGGAGAAAATATTTGCAAATGAATCAACGGACTAAGGATTAGTCTCCAAAATATATAAACAGCTCATGCAGTGCAATATTAAAAAAACAAACAACCCAATCCAAAAATGGGCAGAAGACCTAAATAGACATTCCTCCAAAGAAGACATAATACAGATGGCCAAGAAGCACATGAAAAGCTGCTCCACATCACTAATCATTTGAGAAGTGCAAATCAAAACTACAGTGAGGTATCACCTCACACCAGTTAGAATGGGCATCCTCAGAAAATCTACAAACAACAAATGCTGGAGAGGGTGTGGAGAAAAGGGAACCCTCTTGCACTGTTGGTGGGAATGTGAATTGGCACAGCCACTATGGAGAACAGTATGGAGGTTCCTTTAAAAACTAAAAATAGAATTAACATATGACCCAGCAATCCCACTACTGGGCATATACCCAGAGAAAACCATAATTCAAAAAGTCACATGCACCCCAGTGTTCATTGCAGCACTATTTACAATAGCCAGGTCATGGAAGCAACCTAAGTGTCCATCGACAGACGAACGAAAAAAGAAGATGTGGTACATGTATACAATGGAATATTACTCAGCCATAAAAAGGAAAGAAATTGGGTCATTTGTAGAGACATGGATGGATCTAGAGACTGTCATACAGAGTGAAGTGAGTCAGAAAGAGAAAAACAAATATCATGTATTAATGCATATATGTGGAACCTAGAAAAATGGTACAGATAAACCAGTTTGCAGGGCAGAAATTGAGATGCAGACGTAGAGAACAAACGTATGGACACCAAGGGGGGGAAAGTGGCTGGGGAAGTGGTGGTGGTGTGATGAATTGGGAGATTGGGATTGTCATGTATACACTAATATGTATAAAATGGATAACTAATAAGAACCTGCTGTATAAAAAAATAAATAAAATTCTAAAATTCAAAAAAAAAAAAAAAACAGCTCCCAAGGCCTGAAACAGGATCAAATTGCTGGAAGTTACATATGGAGACAGATCTGGCCCTACATGAAGAAAATTTTTCTAACATTACATCTGTTCTTAAATTGGATGTCCTGACTTATCATGTCAGGAACTTTCCAAGTTCTGGTCACCTTCAACCGGATACTTGAGGCCTAGAATCATCCTTCAGGAAGAATTTCTGTCCTGGGTGGGAGGTTGGAATAAAAGTCACCGCCTAACTCTTAAAAAAAAAAAAGAAATCTCCAACTATGGTATGGATTTGTCTATTTCTCCTTTTAGTTCTGTTAATTTTTATTTCATACATTTTGAAGGTCTGTTATTTGATGAATTGACCCTTTTAACATCATGAAATAACCCTGTTTTATTTTTCTAGTAATAATCTCATCTTTAAAAAAATTACTATAGTCTAATATTTCTTGTTAATTCTCACTGCAGTTTGAGGTAGGTACATTATTACATTTATAGTTTTAAAGACTGAGTGAAACTGGCCAAGATTATATAACTAGTGAATATGGTAGAGTATGCTAAAGTTTTTGAACTTGACAGCAAGTCTCAGAAGTTATAGGTACTTTAATTCAAACAATCTTCTATGATAAAGTCCTATAACATGTCTTTTAAAAATTTTTTGGTTTTCACAATATTTATTTATTTAATATTTATTCCTACACACGAGTCAGTATTCTTCTTACTAATATTCATGCTTCTTTCATTGTTCTTTGCCTCCACTATGTTCATTCCCACCATAACACAACATAATCAAAGTAAGCCATGACCCAGAAATTAAAAGGAGCTGAGAATTGAGCCTTCTAAAAAAATCTTCAATTATAGCAAAATAATGTATCATGACGTATTTTCTTGTTTGTAAGAAAGAAATATTCATTAATGATTGTAAAGTCAAGTATAAAATTATGTGATGTAGTTATTACAATGTGCTTCTTTCATAAAATCACAGAACCTGATTTTATTTTATATTTTTTGGTTTCAAAGTTTACTACATTAAAAAAAAAAGAATGAAAACTTCTCTTGATCTTCTATTTTGAATGAATCAATCCTCTGTTTTAAATTGAGTAAAGGTTAATAGCTCAGATTGTTTTTATAGTCTACTCATGTCTCAGTCTTCTGTATTATTATTCAAATTATACAAAAAACATTAAATATTAACCCAAAATCCAATTGAAACTATCAATCCCTGAGATGAGAACGTTAGGGTCATATTACAGCTTTCCTTTGCAAAACAAGGAAAAAAAGTTTAGTGCATGGAATGCAGAAAATCCTGACAAGATTTATTTACAACTATTTGCTTTTTCTTTTTCAGGTTACCAGAATAAATATTTGTGCAGCTGAAAGTGTTGCTAGTAGCAGGTTCTTGATGGCTTCTCAGACAGGGCAAATATCTAGTCATAGCTTGAGTGTCAGGTTTGGGAGCAAAAACTGGCCTATTATATAAAGTGTTCTCATTGTCCATGCATGGCTTTAGCTTTGCCGGCCTAGACTCTCAGCACCCCATAGTGGTTGAATATATGCAACATCCACGATGTGTTCTTTTTTTTTTTTTTTTTTTTGCGGTACGCCGGCCTCTCACTGTTGTGGCCTCTCCCGTTGCGGAGCACAGGCTCCGGACGCGCAGGCTCAGCGGCCATGGCTCACGGGTGCAGCCGCTCCGCGGCATGTGGGATCTTCCCGGACCGGGGCACGAACCCGCGTCCTCTGCATCGGCAGGCGGACTCTCAACCACTGTGCCACTAGGGAAGCCCCATGATGTATTCTTAAAGTATCTTGGTGTAGTATGTACACATTTCTCAGGCTGCAAACTGAGGCAGGCAAACATATAACTATTTTTCTAAAAGTGGATTTAAATTCTATCTTGAACCTCCTATTTCTATCACTGACAGGCAAATTCAGCAGCCTTGGTCATTTGAAGTTTATACTTAGGCTTCTGCTCCTCGCATTTTCTCCCTGTTGTGACATCTGAGACCTGAATGGACTTATTAGTATTCAGGTGTTGGGGTTGAATGGGTGGGTAATGAACACAAAGTATACATTCTTTTAAGAGGTGAGTCTTTGGATTCTGGCTCTATCCCTGGTGCACCCACTGCCAGTATATGTCCCTTTAGGTACTTTTCCATACAGAACTGACTTCAGTGTTTTTCTGCCTCAGTCTGGGGCCCACAGAAAACTTAGACAGTGGTTTCAGTTCCTCCTACGTCTAACTATGCCGTGTCACCACTTCAATATTGCTGTTCCCTTATCACCATAGCATGGAGCACACATGCAAGAAAAGTTTCCTACCCAAGTCTCAGATGGACAGCAGGGCACAGTATGTCTCTACTTGTATTAATGAGGATAAGTTAGATTATGATGTGGTGACAAATGCTCCCCAAATCTCAGTGGCTTAAAAGGACAAAGGTTTATTTCTCACTTGTGTGTCATTCCTGGGTCAGTCATGGTACTGCTGGTCCATGCCCCCTTTACTCCTGGATCCAGTAACTGGATGATGGAACTGTCTCTGTCTGGGACATTGCTGATATCAGCATAGAGGAAGAGAGAACAGGAGGAACTTTGTTCTGGCTAGTAGTCCAGCTCACACTTTATTGACCAAAGAAATCAAATGGATAAGCAGAGAAGTATAATTCTTCCCCAGGGAGGGGTAGCTTATGTTTTTAAATAATACACTCTACCACACTATTCCTGGGTTCATAACTTAAGGGAAGGATCTATGTTTCTCTGATAATTTAGCTTGAGGACTGGTGAGGAGTCAGCTACTTCATGCTCAAGGCTATCAGTGTTGCTTCTTCTCCAGCTCAGTTCTCCTCTCCAGTAAGGGAGAACATTATCTAGTCTCCAGGGAGGCTGGTCTTGTTCTTCATCTGCTTTCTTTTAGTTGATTGTTTATGGGGAAAAAAAAGTTTATGTTCAGCTTCTTTCAGCATTTAGCCCTTTGAAGCTCAAGAGCAGCCATCTTTTGCAAATCACAGATCTGGGTCCCAGGACATCTTAGTTATGTTTTTATAATGTATTTTCATATCTGCTAAAGCAATATCCCCATCATGACTTTTATTTTCAAAATTGGTCACTCTTTTTGCAAACATAAAACTACGCAGAATTAAGTAGTGATGGGATGAATATTTAAGAAGTATTTTTGAATGATTCACACATGTCATATGAGATGGTTTGCTCAATTTAAATGAAGTTTAAGTTGATGTTGAATTTTGGTATTTGGGGACTATTACTGGGATTTTCAATACGGCTTTCCACTTGAAGTTACATGCAGTTGAGAGATACTCTACATGGCCATCACCTTGCTTGTGCCATCTCTCTTTTCCTTTGGTTTCTTTAGAGTTAACCTTTTGCTCAGGCTTTCCTCAGAACCTTCTAGCTAACTGTTATTTTGAGTACCACTCACATCTCACTTTACAGCTGCCATTCCACTTCCTCATACCATTCACCTGCTGTAAGCATCCTCATTGCTAATTAGTACAGATGAGCAAAACTGAACAGTGATTCAGTTCATATACTTCCCAAAGATAAGAAGAACAAATCTGTGAGCTCCTGCCCTTACACTTGGAGGTCCCAGCTGAGTTGGGGGCAGAAGAACATGAACCTCTTTTCATAAATCCTGAGAGGGAGAAGTTGTGCCTCTGTCCCACATTGCTTCTCACTGTGGCAGGTGGCTGGCCTGTTTTTAGTTTTATTTGCTTATTTATTTATTTTGCAGCATTTATTCCCTGCCAAGGAAATGCTGGCTGACACAAGTTCTCCAAGGCCATAATTGTTCCTTCAGCCATCGCTATTCCTTTCTATCAAGCACTGTAGAATTCCAGCCCCCCTTCCCCTTATAGAAACAATGTTATAAATCTTCACATCTCCAGGAACACAAAATACAACACTTTGTATACAGGAAGCTGATCAGCAAATGTTTGTTGAAAAAGTTTTGAATGATTTTCCAGCCAGTGCTCTTTAAGGCAAAGTATACCCTCAGGCTTTGTGTTCACCATTTTTTGATGTTAATTTTAATTTGGTTTTACTGATTTAAAAAAAAATTTGGTAGAGAAGTGAGACACTGTAGAGCCTATGAGGACTTAAAGAAAGTTCTGGTGGATAATCCCTGAGTTTCTTCCTAAAAACCAGAATTGGGGGCCACATCTTTCTCTTTACTTTGCCTCTTGTCTTCTTTTTCCTGTTCCTGACTGTAGGTCAATAAACTGGATGTTCTCTCTGCCCCCTCCCCTCTGCATCTCTTTCCTACATCACTTCCTTGTCTTGTGCTCAGATCTGAGCCACATTTGTTGAAAACCATCTAGTTAGAATGTCTTCTTCCTTTTGCAACACAGCTCACCATGTTTCCTTATCCTTTCTTCCTTTTTAAGGATTCATACATTAAAGGTAATCGCATCTGGCTCTACAGAATCCAGTTCAGGAAGTTCTCAAGTTACAACATAATGTGTTGCCAAAGTGCCTTTGCTAATAAGTTGTTTGGAACTTGGAACAAATTTCCCAGCAAAAAGTAGGCTTTAAGTGGTACTTAACAGTTCCCAGTCCAGCCTACAACAAGTTACTCACTCAATATACTACATATCTGTTGAGTCAAGCATTTGCTACGTGCTGGTGGTTGAGAATTTTTGTGTTCATTACATTGCCCTTCAGCACTGTGCTATTTGAGTTGAGCTGTTCACTCCCCTGGCCTCATTCTCATCTGCAAGAATTTTGCTTGTGCGGGTAAACATGATCGTTCTTTAGCGTTAACATTGTTAAGTTGTACCTCTCTCTACGCAGTTCATCTGTAAGACAACAGAGTCATTTTCTGCACACCCAGGTGAAGCAACAATAATTTGGGCACATGTTGATCAAAATATAGCCTCCCTGTGAAGGTTTGAGGCACACCATGCTGTCATGGCCTATGGGATGAGATCCACTGCACAAGGAATAAAGCATTATAAAAACATTATTTTCAGAGAGAGTGGAATTTCTTTGATGGTAAAAGGCAGGTCCAGATTGTTTCCTGGGATATGGTTCCTAGTTGGCATACAGAAAGACCTAATATCAATACTGAATGATGAATGAACGAACGAATGAATGGCAAAGGGCTACAGGAAGACATGTCCCGCATATGCTCTCAGTTTTCCCCAAGGTTTTAAAGAATGAGGAGGAAGGACTCACAATATTTCCCTCCTGAGGTCACCGGGAGAACCCAACTCTGCACGCCTGTGCCCTCTTTTTGCTTTGCAGAGCTCAGAGAGAACAAAGTCTTCACGACAAACATTGTTTTACTTTGCACCTTTCTTCTTTACCAAATGCGGGTCAGTGGAGGTTTTATGTTTCAGCTTTGAAAAACAAAGTATCCAAGAGTATTGACCCCAAGAGGCCCAGATTTCTCTTACAAGAACTTAAAATATCTTTTGTTTCCTGTTTCAATAAAAAGGGGCCCAGGAAGGGTCCCAAGCCAAATGTCTGTGAACACCTGTGACCTCTGGGGGCTGCCTGCTCCCTCAGATAGCTTTGGAGCTGGAGTTTTAGAGCAAGCGGTCAGCCTGGCGGTGAGCTTGCCTCACACGTGGGCTGTACTTCCCTGAAGCCACTTCAAACAAATCTCTCGTCGCAGTGTGAGGAGAGTGAGGAGAGGGACAGGAGGACAGTGATTTAATACGGGGCTCCGAGGTACGGCCCTGTAGGGCCTGTGGGTGCTAGCGGTCCTTGAGTGGGCGCCATCTCCCCCTGGAGGCCGGCCACACTCCTGGGGACCAGTCCCGGGCAGAAGGGCATCAGCAGAAGAGCCCCCGAGCGCCGATCCGTGCCTCGCCAGTGGGGGGCGCTCTCCCGTGGGAAAGGTCGGGCAGGGCGGGGAGGGGCAGGGCGGGACTCGGCCCCTCCGCCCCCTTGGCGCCACCCCTCGCTCTGCCAAACTTTCCTCGGGTTCCGGGCGGGTCTCAGCGTCCGCTGGAGAGGAGGCGCGCCGCCGCCTGCCCGCTCGCCGCGTCGCCCTCGGCTGCTCGCGCCCGGCCCCCGGTCTCCCTGTCGCGCTCGGCCCCGAGGGCATGCGGCAGCAGCAGGGGTCTCCGCTCCCGGGCTCCGCGGCGCGGGCGAGCGTGAGCGGTGAGTGGGTTTCCGGAGCGGCGGCCGGCCGGGGCGCGTGGGGAGGCTTTTCGGGGTTGCCTGGCGTCCAGCCCGGGCCCCAGACCCATTCCGAGTACCTGGGACAGCCTTCTTTGGGCGGTGTGTGGCGCATCTTGCCCTTTCCGCCTTCTTTAAAATTTTTTTTTTATTTTAGGGGGGAGAAGCAGTCGGGATGCAGAATCCGCGTAGCGCCCGCCCCAGCTGTGGGCTGGTGGGCTGGGCGCAGAGGAGCGCAGAGCGGGGCGCAGGCTCCGCTCTGCTTTTGCACAGGTGCTTCTTTTCCAAACTCGGTTTTACAGCCGTCGATGGTGAACTGAGGTTCTCTCGTGGAGCCTAGGGATATAACATTTTCCAGCCTTCAGTTACTCCCTAGCCCGTGGTGTGTTAGGCAACAGCTCGAACCAAGCAAGGCATCCAAAGATTCGGGAAATGGTTATTACGAACTAACTAGTGACACTGTTGGGGGTTGTGCTTTGAGAGTAAGTGACGGTCCCCGCGGTCCCCCTCTCACCATCGGCAGACAAAAGTGCTTTGTTCTGTAGCAGCGTTACTTTATTGCTTTCCTTCAACAAGTTGCGACTACCTAAAATGGCTTAGAAATTTCTCAAGCAAGTACTTTGAGGAGTGACTGTGAGTATTGGAAACAATTTAGTCTTATTACGGTCATCATTTAAACTGCCCTCAAAAGCATTTTTAAACTGAGTATTTTCCACGAAGTGTGTTCCTGGTGCTTCGTTACTGTCATTGTTGTACACTTCGCCCTCCTCACTTCTTTGCTGCCCTGAGTATTACCTGGCCTTGGAACGTTACTTTAGAAGTTAAGGGCCTCTTAGCTTCTCAAGGTTCCTACTTGCTTTTTGTAAGTCGGAGAATAAAGTAATTGCCAAACGGGTGATCTCTTTACAAGTCGCGTATTATTTCATGCACTGCACAGCATGTCATTAATGCATGAACTTTTGTGTTGCTAAGGAGAGTTGCTGGGTTTTCCAGTGAACTACCTCTCAGCGGTTGCTAGCCCAGCTTACAGTGAGGAATTGCATCCAGCTTTGTGTGGTCTGAGTCCTGGGAATAGAGTTTTCCTCTTTTTTGAACAGAAGTGATACAGTTAAAAACACACAACCTTGGCTCTATTAACACCATGCTAGTCTAAACAAACTGAGCCATTCTAAAAAGACCAGCAAGCAAACCCTACCAGTGGGGTTTATGTACTTGAGATAAGCTTCTGGACTTGTTTCTTGTGCCATGAGACTGTATGACTGTATCATGTAGGGACTGGACATCCAATCATCTGGATGTAACTTATATTGATCGTTACTACCAGGTAACTAGGACAATAGATTATTTTGGCACATTTTCAGGTTTTCTTTTGTCTTTAGAGTTCAAAACTTTGTAGCTTCGATTAAACGAGAAATAACACATTTCTTTTCTAAATCTGACAAATGCATAAATAGTAGTTACCAGCCTCTTTATATTGTTAGATCAGATCTATTTTAGGTATCTGGCTGTTTTACAAGATGTTTGATAGAACAGATCTGCATATGTTTTCTCTGAATGAAGACTGAAATGAAAACATTCCAATATGGGATTATTTTCATGTATGTCCATCAGAGCCTACTTGAAAATCTACATGCTGATTCTCTCTCAGTTTTCCAAAATACACAGGCACAGAGGAACCACTGCACACACAGCATTGTAGCCAGGCAGCAATCAAGGTACACATTCTCAAAGTGGTGCACACATGCCCAAGGCTGGCTGCCTCTCCCCCAAGTTTTTCATCTTGGAGCAGAAATCCACCATAACTTAAGCCCAGCGTCTTATTTCTTTGGGCCGCGGCAGGGGGAATCACTGTAACTTGAATGGGAATTACTATAACTCGAATTACCCATTAACCATTCTCCTTGGACTGTACATTAGTTCAAAATGCTCTGTAGCCTGTGATTATAACCAGCATAGTGGTTAAGTCTGATTGCAAGGTTCTAAGTGGCAGAGCCCAGGCCTAAGGTATTATTAATGTGGTGTAAAGAGAAGAGCAGGGCTTTGCAGAGAGACCGGGCTTTGTTCCAGGCCAGGCTTCGTAACCTTGTATACTTTGCTTCACCTCTAAGCCTTAATTTCCTTGTCTGTAAAAATGAAGATTATATCCACCTCCCAAGATGAAAAGAGAAAACACTTAGCAGGGTCTCTGATATACAGGAAGTATTCCTTATATGTTGGTTGCCCTCTTTTCCTCCTAGGTAAAGTATTGACATTTCTATAAACATGGTGCAAATGTACATTGCACTGGTGAGAGTGCAAAGGTAGATTCCCAAGTCCTGGGTGATTTAGAGATGTTCTGCTCGCGTTCCTTACTTGCTTTCCTCCTCCCTTGCCATGGTCCTTTTGCTCTTCCCTCCATCATTTCTCCTGCAGGTACTGAGCTGCCTCCTGTCTGGCCTTGCTGATCCTTTGTCCCTCATCCTGGATTCTGTGTTTATGTGGAGGAGACCCCTGGAACTTAGTTCTACCATGGATGGGAGAGATGGAGGTGAGGGGTTTAGAGCTGTCTGCAGAAGCCCTGAGAGTTTGTGCTTTCACAGTGCTGGGTTAGAGAGGCAATTTGGAGTACAGGGGTCTGGGTTCTAATCCCAGCCCCACTCCTGTGACCTTGAATAAATCACTTATCATCTCTGAATCAGTTTTCTCATTCACACGATGGGGATAATAATTCCTTTTCTAGCTACCTGCATGGGTTGTGTTGGGTCCCATTAAGTCAGGCATGTGAAAAAGCTTTGTACCTGGTGAGGGCCACATAAATGTTGGATAAAGAGACAGGGCCTCCAGATGTGGGACACCCCAGGCAGGCTGTAGGGGGTGGGAGGATCTCCATGTGGGTGTTGGACGTGCTAAGTGGTCATTGCTGCCGTCTCTCCACACCCCTCTTTCCTGCCTTCTGATGGCAAATCCTTCTGATTTCAAGGAGGAAATCCTGCCAAAGTTTGAGAAACTGCTCTGTGGGAAATATGAAAGGAAGAGAAATTTCAGGGCTGAGATTACCTAACATTGTGTGATCGAAGGCACAGGGCAAAAGGTCCAAAGAAGTTTTAATTCCCTCTTAGAACTACCTGTACTGTCTGCTCATCTCAGTTCTTAGTGGACAGAAACATAGGGTTAACTAATCAGCCAGTGAGATGGAGGAGAGTGGTACTGGAGATCATCAGACGTTGAATTGGGGTGCCCTGTGCCATCCTCACTGGCCTGTGCCTTCTTGCTAACTTAAGTCTCTGAGGTTCACTCTGCAAAGCACTAAACTGACTCAAGGCATCCCCCCACCCCCCCACACAAACAACTAAGCTAATTATTTAATTCAATCTGAGAGGTGTGTCTTGCTCTCTGCCTGACCTGCCTCGTGAGCCAGGAGAGTAGTGCCCAGTGAGAGGAAGATCTGACTTCCTGGATTGTCCCCGCCCCCTCTTTCCTCCCCAGACTGATGCCAATCATCCTTATTCCTCTTCATCTCCTGGCCTGGCCTCTGCGGCCCCTGACCCCTAGCCTCTTGTCCTGTCTGCCTACTTCCTTGAACTCCATTGCCTGTGCCCCTCCCTGCTCCCATGGACCTTGCTTCCCCTCCTCAGATGTGAATCATTCATATACCTTAGTCCAGGCCAGACTGGGTGTCGCTCTGGAAAACAGCCTGCCCAGTATAGCCTGCCTCACCCCTTCCAAACAATGTTAGTCAGCCCCGTAATTACTCATTAGCTAGTCCTATGTCTTTATTGTTCCCTGGGACATTAAGCTGCAGGACCTACTAGCCCTGGTTTTGTTTTGTTTTGTATTTTACGCAGGCCTCTCACTGTTGTGGCCTCTCCCTTTGCGGAGCACAGGCTCAGCGACCATGGCTCACGGGACCAGCCGCTCTGCGGCATGTGGGATCTTCCTGGACTGGGGCACGAACCCGTGTCCCCTGCATCGGCAGGCAGACTCTCAACCACTGTGCCACCAGGGAAGCCCTAGCCCTGGTTTTGATGCAGCCGTGTGCAGATTCAGTGGTATCATCAAGGGTGGCTTGGCAGGTGCCGGGGGTGGGTCGGACGGCACTTTAGCCTCCCCCATAAGTGCCACTAGTTTGCCCAAAGGCTCTGCAAACAAACATGCAGTCTAAATAAAAGCAGCGTGCTTGCTTTGCAAATGCAGCTTTAAGGCAAGCCCCCTTTCAGTCAGTCTGCCCCCAAACCCCTCCTCTTCAGAAACTCTGGAGCTGTCTCCAGATGGACTCAGACCATGTAAATCAGAGGTGGTCAGTGGAGTCAGTCAGAGGCATTCACTTCCCAAGGAGAGCTAGAAATTTAACGTTAAGGCTCAGAGCCCTTGAGAGTAACTAGTTATTGAAGCTCAAAGCAAGGCATCAGGTATAGAACATCACTGAATCATTTGCCTCCTGCCCTGTTTGATTTTAATAGGCCAGTCCTTTAAATGGGAGCCCTTTCCCTGAACTAAACTGTCACATGGGTCTGGCAAAGAGAAAATACATATAATTTTTTTCTATAAAAATGGCCTTAGGATTAGCGTTCTCCAAAGGGATGGAACCAATAGGACATATATAGCTGTTTATAAGTGGAGGTTTATTATAAGAATTGGCTCATGGGATCATGGAGGCTGAGAAGTCCTGCGGTCTTGCCATCTGCAAGCCGAAGAACCAGGAAAGCTGGTAGTGTAGTCCAGTCTGAGTCTGAAGGCCTGGGAACAGGAGCTCTGATGTCTGAGGGCAGGAGGAGATGTACATCCCAGCTCAAGCAACCAGGCAAATTTGCTGTTCTTCTGCCTTTTTGCTCTATTCCGTCTCTCAGGGGATTGGATGAAACCCAGCCACATTGGTGAGGCTCATCTTCTTTACTCAATCTACAGATCCAAATGCTAATCTCTTCTGGAAACACCCTCATGGACACACCCAGATAATGATTTACCAGCTACCTGGGCATCCCTTAACCCAGTCAAGTTGGCCCATAAAATTAATTCTTGCACCACCAAACCAGGAAGTTGACGTGGGTACAACACTACCGTCCACAGAGCCCATCCATATATCATCAGTACTTCCCCAAGTGTCTATTTTTCCTGTCTGATCTAGGATCCATGTTAAATTTATTTGTCATGTCTTTTGTAAAATAGTTCCTCAGACTTTTCCCTGTTCCTAAAGTCCTTGCAGTTGTACAGGTCTTAACATTTTGTAGATGACTCTCAACCTGGGTCTAGCAGGTGTTTCTTCAGAACCAGACTTAGGTCATATGTTCTTGGCAGGGTACTCTGCTCTTCTCAGCACATCACATTAGAAGGTACACAATGTCAGCTTGTCCACCACTGGAATATTGGCCTTAATCACCTGGTTATGTTGGTGTTTGCCAGATCTCCCCACCTTAAATTCACCATTTTTCCCTTTGAAACTTACTGGTATTTGTGGGGAGGTGTTCTGAGGTTATGCTAATAGCCTGTTTCTCATTAAACATCCACCTACAGCCTTATCATTCACTGATGACCTCTGCCTGAATCAGCCACTTCTCTGAAGGTTGCCAAATGGTGATTCTTTATTTCCATCACTCCTTCCACATTTGTTAGTTGGCATTCTGCTATTAGGAAGAACTTTCTTTCTCCTTCATGCATTTATTCATTTATATTAGGAAGTATTCATGGATTCCTTTTGTATACAATATGTTGAGATCTCTTACTATAATTACTTATTTTGATGCTCAAATTGTTCTCAGTTTGGCCGGTGAGAGTCTCTTTGAACTGGCTCCTTTGTCCTTTTGACATCCTTATCATCCATTGAACATTTAAAAATTTTCTGTCACCACAAGGCATCCCAGGCTCATCTTGTACTTTCCCTCTCCTGGTTAGTCATCCTTTTCGGTAGAGAATGGTATTTAGAAACCAAGATACAGAAGGTTGATTGTGTCCATTTTTACTGGGGTATCTTAGATCTCTCAAAGGACAGAGCTAGGAAATATATGTATATATGTATTTACACATACACATTTATATATTTTCTACATTAGGCCATATATTGTAAAATCATGAGTTCATACTAATACCTCCAATTCCAGTCCAACACCCAAGGACCTTTCTAGTCTTATCCCTTTATATCTTTTTACATATCTTCTCTGGCAGTTAGAAACTTGACTCTCATTACCTTCAATATTTTTACTTATTTGCTCAGAGTAGCCCGCCTCTCAGCCACAAAGGCCATCCTGCCTCTGTCCATCTCTCTTCCCACTGCTGCTCATCTTTGGTGCCAGGCCTGCTAACCCGTGTGTCTATGCAACTTTATTATCAGCCTCCAGTCCCTCCAGCTCACTACTCTGTGTGGCTCCCCAGCCACAGCCCATGCTTCTGTGCAACTCCCCAAACTCTCTCCATCATGCTGCGTTCTCAGCCACATGCTGACCCCTCAGTTCTGGGGAGGGAAGAAAAGAGAAGGCAGAGGAAGAGAGAAGAAGATGGGAATGAAAGAAATCAAAGATAGAAACAGCATATACATTTTTAAAGGTTTCCATGGATTGCTACTAGGTCATTACTAGCCTTTCTCATTTAATTTCCAGCCTAATTTCTATAGTCAGATAATTGATGTCTGTGGCCTAGTTCAACTGGTAGTCTCTATTTTGTTGATGGAGAAAGTAAAATGCTTTAGGAGAAACTGTTTCTTACGTTATATCGTTCAATATGTTAGAAGTAAACTGGGTTGCTTGCTCTTCTGAGCTTTCTCTGAAGCAGGCAAACTGACTAATCATCGCTATTTTCTATCGTGTATTTAGAGTTTTATTCAGTCCTTTTCATTTGATTATGGATTTTTCCCATAAACTCTTGTCAACAATTCTAAGTAGAGATACATTTACAAATTTTTATTGACATTTACCACAACCACATTATATTACGTCTAGAATCACTAAATATTTGCAAAAGGCATTAATGTCATTATGGAGAACAAATCTGCATTTTTATTTCTCTTGGGGTTAGAGGATTAACTAACGAAAAAAGGCTCCAGTGGTCAGGGTGGTGAAAAGAGCCCTGGGCTAGAAGGATGAGAGCTGGTCAAAGTGAATCAGTGTCTCCCAGTTTTAATTTTCTTCTCTGTAAGATGGAGAAAGCTACACTGCCCATCTCACCATGGGATCAAATGGCAAAAGAGACATGAACTCACTTTGAAAACTGTTCAGTGGTATATTAGTGAATATATATATATATATATATATATATTTTTCCCTTTTCTCCACATCCTTGGATGTTTATTTATTTATTTTTATTTATTTTTAACATCTTTATTGGGGTACAATTGCTTTACAATGGTGTGTTAGTTTCTGCTCTATAACAAAGTGAATCAGTTTTATATATATACATATGTTCCCATATGTCCTCCCTCTTGCATCTCGCTCCCTGCCACTATCCCTATCCCACCCCTCCAGGCTGTCACAAAGCACCGAGCTAATATCCCTGTGCCATGCGGCTGCTTCCCACTAGCTATCTACCTTACTACGTTTGTTAGTGTGTGTATGTCCATGACTCTCTCTCGCCTGTCAAAGCTCACCCTTCCCCCTCCCCATATCCTCAAGTCCGTTCTCCAGTAGGTCTGCGTCTCTATTCCCGTCCCACCCCTAGGTTCTTCATGACATCCTTTTTTTTCTTAAATCCCATATATATGTGTTAGCATACGGTATTTGTCTTTTTCTTTCTGACTTACTTCACTCTGTATGACAGACTCTAGGTCTATCCATCTCATTACAAATAACTCAATTTCGTTTCTTTTTAAGGCTGAGTAATATTCCATTGTATATATGTGCCACATCTTCTTTATCCATTCATCCGATGATGGGCACTTAGCTTGTTTCCATCTCCGGGCTATTGTAAATAGAGCTGCAATGAACATTTTGGTACATGACTCTTTTTGAATTTTGGTTTTCTCAGGGTATATGCCCAGTAGTGGGATTGCTGGGTCATATGGTAATTCTATTTGTAGTTTTTTAAGGAACCTCCATACTGTTCTCCATAGTGGCTGAACCAATTCACATTCCCACCAGCAGTGCAAGAGTGTTCCCTTTTCTCCACACCCTCTCCAGCATTTATTGTTTCTAGATTTTTTGTTGATGGCCATTCTGACTGGTGTGAGATGATATCTCATTGTAGTTTTGATTTGCGTTTCTCTAATGATTAATGATGTTGAGCATTCTTTCATGTGTTTGTTGGCATTCTGTATATCTTCTTTGGAGAAATGTCTATTTAGGTCTTCTGCCCATTTTTGGATTGGGTTGTTTGTTTTTTTGTTATTGAGCTGCATGAGCTGCTTGTAAATTTTGGAGATTAATCCTTTGTCAGTTGCTTCACTTGCAAATATTTTCTCCCATTCTGAGGGCTGTCTTTTGGTCTTGTTTATGGTTTCCTTTGCTGTGCAAAAGCTTTGAAGTTTCATTAGGTCCCATTTATTTATTTTTGTTTTTATTTCCATTACTCTAGGAGGTGGGTCAGAAAGGATCTTGCTCTGATTTATGTCATAGAGTGTTCTGCCTATGTTTTCCTCTAAGAGTTTGATAGTTTCTGGCCTTACATTTAGGTCTTTAATCCATTTTGAGCTTATTTTTGTGTATGGTGTTAGGGAGTGATCTAATCTCATACTTTTACATGTACCTGTCCAGTTTTCCCAGCACCATTTATTGAAGAGGCTGTCCTTTCTCCACTGTACATTCCTGCCACCTTTATCAAAGATAAGGTGTCCATATGTGCGTGGGTTTATCTCTGGGCTTTCTATCCTGTTCCATTGATCTATCTTTCTGTTTTTGTGCCAGTACCATACTGTCTTGATTACTGTAGCTTTGTAGTATAGTCTGAAGTCAGGGAGCCTGATTCCTCCAGCTCCTTTTTTCGTTCTCAAGATTGCTTTGGCTATTCGGGGTCTTTTGTGTTTCCATACAAATTGCGAAATTTTTTGTTCTAGTTCTGTGAAAAATGCCAGTGGTAGTTTGATAGGGATTGCATTGAATCTGTAGATTGCTTTGGGTAGTAGAGTCATTTTCACAATGTTGATTCTTCCAATCCAAGAACATGGTATATCTCTCCATCTATTTGTATCATCTTTAATTTCTTTCATCAGTGCCTTATAATTTTCTGCATACAGGTCTTTTGTCTCCTTAGGTAGGTTTATTCCTAGATGTTTTATTCTTTTTGTTGCAATGGTAAATGGGAGTGTTTTCTTGATTTCACTTTCAGATTTTTCATCATTAGTATATAGGAATGCCAGAGATTTCTGTGCATTAATTTTGTACCCTGCTACTTTACCAAATTCATTGATTAGCTCCAGTAGTTTTCTGGTGGTCTCTTTAGGATTCTCTATGTATAGTATCATGTCATCTGCAAACAGTGACAGCTTTACTTCTTCTTTTCCAATTTGGATTCCTTTTATTTCCTTTTGTTCTCTGATTGCTGTGGCTAAAACTTCCAAAACTATGTTGAATAATAGTGGCCAGAGTGGACATCCTTGTCTTGTTCCTGATCTTAGTGGAAATGCTTTCAATTTTTCATCATTGAGGATGATGTTTGCTGTGGGCTTGTCATATATGGCCTTTATTATGTTGAGGAAAGTTCCCTCTATGCCTACTTTCTGCAGGGTTTTTATCATAAATGGGTGTTGAATTTTGTCAAAAGCTTTCTCTGCATCTATTGAGATGATCATATGGTTTTTCTCCTTCAATTTGTTAATATGGTTTATCACATTGATAGATTTGCGTATATTGAAGAATCCTTGCATTCCTGGAATAAACCCCACTTGATCATGGTGTATGATCCTTTTAATGTGCTGTTGGATTCTGTTTGCTAGTATTTTGTTGAGGATTTTTGCATCTATGTTCATCAGTGATATTGGCCTGTAGTTTTCTTTCTTTGTGACATCCTTGTCTGGTTTTGGTATCAAGGTGATGGTGGCCTCGTAGAAGGAATTTGGGAGTGTTCCTCCCTCTGCTATATTTTGGAAGAGTTTGAGAAGGACAGGTGTTAGCTCTTCTCTAAACGTTTGATAGAATTCACCTGTGAAGCCATCTGGTCCTGGGCTTTTGTTTGTTGGAAGATTTTTAATCACAGTTTCACTTTCAGTGCTTGTGATTGGTCTGTTCATATTTTCTATTTCTTCCTGATTCAGTCTTGGCACGTTGTGCATTTCTAAGAATTTGTCCATTTCTTCCAGATTGTCCATTTTATTGGCATAGAGTTGCTTGTAGTAATCTCTCATGATTTTTTTTATTTCTGCAGTGTCAGTTGTTACTTCTCCTTTTTCATTTCTAATTCTGTTGATTTGAGTCTTCTCCCTTTTTTTCTTGATGAGTCTGGCTAGTGGTTTATCTATTTTGTTTATCTTCTCAAAGAACCAGCTTTTAGTTTTATTGATCTTTGCTATTGTTTCCTTCATTTCTTTTTCATTTATTTCTGATCTGATTTTTATGATTTCTTTCCTTCTGCTAGCTTTGGGGTTTTTTTTGTTCTTCTTTCTCTAATTGCTTGAGGTGCAAGGTTAGGTTGTTTATTCGAGATGTTTCCTGCTTCCTAAGGTGGGCTTGTATTGCTATAAACTTCCCCCTTAGAACTGCTTTTGCTGCATCCCATAGGTTTTGGGTCGTTGTGTCTCCACTATCATTTGTTTCTAGGTATTTTTTTATTTCTTCTTTGATTTCTTCAGTGATCACTTCATTATTAAGTAGTGTATTGTTTAGCCTCCATGTGTTTGTATTTTTTACAGATCTTTTCCTGTAATTGATATCTAGTCTCATGGCGTTGTGGTCAGAAAAGATACTTGATACAATTTCAATTTTCTTAAATTTACCAAGGCTTGATTTGTGACCCAAGATATGATCTATCCTGGAGAATGTTCCATGAGCACTTGAGAAAAATGTGTATTCTGTTGTTTTTGGATGGAGTGTCCTATAAATATCAATTAAGTCCATCTTGTTTAATGTATCATTTAAAACTTGTGTTTCCTTATTTATTTTCATTTTGGATGATCTGTCCATGGGTGAAAGTGGGGTGTTAAAGTCCCCTACTATGAATGTGTTACTGTCGATCTCCCCTTTTATGGCTGTTAGTATTTGCCTTATGTATTGAGGTGCTCCTATGTTGGGTGCATAAATATTTACTATTGTTATATCTTCTTCTTGGATCGATCCCTTGATCATTATGTAGTGTCCTTCTTTGTCTCTATTAATAGTCCTTATTTTAAAGTCTATTTTGTCTGATATGAGAATTGCTACTCCAGCTTTCTTTTGGTTTCCATTTGCATGGAATATCTTTTTCCATCCCCTCACTTTCAGTCTGTATGTGTCTCTAGGTCTGAAGTGGGTCTTTTGTAGACAGCATATATAAGGGTCTTGTTTTTGTATCCATTCAGCCAATCTGTGTCTTTTGGTGGGAGCATTTAGTCCATTTACATTTAAGGTAATTATCGATATGTATGTTCCTATTCCCATTTTCTAAATTGTTTTGGGTTCATTATTATAGGTCTTTTCCTTCTCTTGTGTTTCTTGTCTAGAGAAGTTCCTTTAGCATTTGTTGTAAAGCTCTTTGGTGGTGCTGAACTCTCTCAGCTTTTGCTTGTCTGTAAAGGTTTTAATTTCTCCATCAAATCTGAATGAGATCCTTGCTGGGTAGAGTAGTCTTGGTTGCAGGTTTTTCTCCTTCATCACTTTCAGTATGTCCTGCCACTCCCTTCTGGCTTGTAGGGTTTCTGCTGAGAGATCAGCTGTTAACCTTATGGGGATTCCCTTGTGTGTTATTTGTTGTTTTTCCCTTGCTGCTTTTAATATGCTTTCTTTGTATTTAATTTTTGACAGTTTGATTAATATGTGTCTTGGCGTATTTCTCCTTGTATTTATCCTGTATGGGACTCTCTGTGCTTCCTGGACTTGATTAACTATTTCCTTTCCCATATTAGGGAAGTTTTCAACTATAATCTCTTCAAATATTTTCTCAGTCCCTTTCTTTTTCTCTTCTTCTTCTGGAACCCCTATAATTCGAATGTTGGTGCGTTTAATGTTGTCCCAGAGGTCTCTGAGACTGTCCTCAGTTCTTTTCATTCTTTTTTCTTTATTCTGCTCTGCAGTAGTTATTTCCACTACTTTATCTTCCAGGTCACTTATCCGTTCTTCTGCCTCAGTTATTCTGCTATTGATCCCTTCTAGAGTATTTTTAATTTCATTTATTGCGTTGTTCATCGTTGCTTGTTTCATCTTTATTTCTTCTAGGTCCTTGTTAACTGTTTCTTGCATTTTGTCCATTCTATTTCCAAGATTTCGGATCATCCTTACTATCATTATTTTGAATTCTTTTTCAGGTAGACTGCCTATTTCCTCTTCATTTGTTAGGTCTGGTGGGTTTTTATCTTGCTCCTTCATCTGCTGTGTGTTTTTCTGTCTTCTCATTTTGCTTATCTTACTGTGTTTGGAGTCTCCTTTTTGCAGGCTGCAGGTTTGTAGTTCCCGTTGTTTTTGATGTCTGTCTCCAGTGGCTAAGGTTGTTTCAGTGGGTTGTGTAGGCTTCCTGGTGGAGGGGACTAGTGCCTGTGTTGTGGTGGATGAGGCTGGACCTTGTCTCTCTAGTGGGCAGGTTCACATCTTGTGGTGTGTTTTGGGGTGTCTGTGGCCTTATTATGATTTTAGGCAGCCTCTCTGCTAATGGGTGGGGTTGTGTTCCTGTTTTGCTAGTTGTTTGGCATAGGTTGTCCAGCACTGTGGCTTGCTGGTCGTTGAGTGAAGCTGGGTGCTGGTGTTAAGATGGAGGTCTCTGGGAGATTTCCGCCGTTTAATATTATGTGGAGCTGGGAGGTCTCTTGTTGACCAGTGACCTGAAGTTGGCTCTCCTACCTCAGAGGCAGAGCCCTGACTCCTGGCTGGAGCACCAAGAGCCTTTCATCCACACGGCTCAGAATAAAAGGGAGAAAAAGTAGAGAGAATTAGTAGAAGTATGAGGAAAGAAAGAAGGAAAGGAGGAAAGGAAGGAAGGAAGAAAGAAGGAAATAAGGGAGGGAGGGAGGGAGGGAGGAAGGAAGGAAGGAGGGAAAGAAGGAAAAAAGACAGAAAGAAAGAAGATACAGTAAAAATAAAATAAAGTATAATATAGTAATTGAATTAAAAAATATTTAGAAAAAAAAAAAGGGACGGATAGAACCTTAGGACAAATGTTGGAAGCAAAGCTATACAGAGAAAATCTTACACAGAAGCATACACATACACCCTCACAAAAAGAGGTAAAGGGGGGAAAATCATAAATCTTGCTCTCAGAGACCACCTCCTCAATTTGGGGTGATTCGTTGTCTAAAGGAGGGAAGGAAGGAAGGAAAGAAAGAAAGAACGAAGGTAAAGTATAAAAAAGTTATTACAATTAAAATTAATTATTAAGAAAAAAATTTTTTTAAAAAACCATGGACGGATAGAGCCCTAGGACAAATGGTGGAACCAAGACTATACAGACAAGATCTCACACAGAAGCATACACGTACCCATTCAGAAAAAGAGGAAAAGGGAAAAAAATCATAGATCTCGCTCCTAAAGTCCACCTCTTCAATTTGGGATCATTCCTTGTCTATTCAGGTATTCCACAGATGCAGGGTATATCAAGTTGATTGTGGAGCTTTAATCCGCTGCTTCTGAGGCTGCTGGGAGAGATTTCCCTTTCTCTTCTTTGTTCTCACAGCTCACAGGAGCTCAGCTTTGGATTTGGCCCTGCCTCTGCGTGTAGGTCGCTGGAGGGCGTCTGTTTTTTGCTCAGACAGGACGGGGTTAAAGGAGCCGCTGATTCGGGGGCTCCGGCTCACTCAGGCCGGGGGTGGGGGGGGAGGGAGGGGCACTGCGTGCGGGGCGGGCCTGCGGCGGCAGAGGCCAGCGTGACGTTGCTCCAACCTGAGTCGCGCCGTGCGTTCTCCTGGGGAAGTTGTCCCTGGATCCCGGGAACCTGGCAGTGGCGGGCTGCACAGGCTCCGCGGAAGAGGGGTGTGGAGAGTGACCTGTGCTCGCACACAGGCCCCTTGGTGGCGGCAGCAGCAGCCTTAGCGTCTCCCGCCCGTCTCTGGGGTTCGCGCTTTTAGCCGCGGCTCGCGCCCGTCTCTGGAGTTCCTTTAAGCAGCGCTCTTAAACCCCTCTCCTCGGGCACCAGGAAACAAAGAGGGAAGAAAAAGTCTCTTGCCTCTTCGGCAGGTGCAGACTTTTCCCGGACTTCCTCCCGGCCAGCCGTGGTGCACTAATCCCTTCAGGCTATGTGCAAGCCGCCAACCCCAGTCCTCTCCCTGCGCTCCGTCCGAAACCGAAACCCGAGCCTCAGCTCGCAGCCCCGCCCGCCCCGGCGGGTGAGCAGACAAGCCTCTCGGGCTGGTGAGTGCCGGTCGGCACCCATCCTCTGTGCGGGAATCTCCCCGCTTTGCCCTCCGCACCCGTTGCTGTGCTCTCCTCCGCGGTGCCGAAGCTCCCCCCTCCGCCTCCCGCAGTCTCCGCCCGCGAAGGGGCTTCCTAGTGTGTGGAAACTTTCCCTCCTTCACAGCTCCCTCCCACTGGTGCAGGTGCCGTCCTTATTCTTTTGTCTCTGTTTATTCTTTTTTCTTTTGCCCTACCCAGGTACGTGGGGAGTTTCTTGCCTTTTGGGAGGTCTGAGATCTTCTGCCAGCCTTCAGTAGGTGTTCTGTAGGAGTTGTTCCACGTGTAGATGTATTTCTGGTGTATCCGTGGGGAGGAAGGCGATCTCTGCGTCCTACTCTTCCGCCATCTTCAAGCCGTCCTCCAGTGAATATATTTTGATGGATTACTCTACGATCCAGATAGAGTAGTCTAGAGGAAGCATGGTAATATGATTAGAAGGTTAAACATCAGGTTTCCAACCCCGCTGGCTAAACTCCTTTTATACTTATTCTCTGGGACTAAGTAGTTTCAACTGATAGTGAAAAACACCAGTTAGTGACCCTGGACAGGGTGGTAAAGGGGAGAAGTTCTTGGGGTTGTAATGCCGATGACCCACCCTGTCTGAGGGAGGGATTGCCTCCTTTGACCTCCCCTCCCTGGTAATCTCTCTTGGGATCCCCCTCCCCAACCTATTGGGAACAGACTTACCCTGTTGCTTTACTGGACTTGTCTCACTCCTCTGGACCTGGACTTTACATTGGCTATTTCATTCACTTTGCCCCAGTAACCCAGTAACCTGACAAGTTAGATCTTGTCTCCCTTTTGTAACAGAGGAAATTGAGGCTCAGAGAGGTTAAGTAACTATCCTCAGGCCCCACTGATAATAACAGTAATGAAATTAACACTCTGTGTCAGAGGCTATTCTAAGCACCTTATTTAAATCTCCCTATAGTCTTAGGAAGAAGGTGCTGTTGTTATCCCCATTTTATAGATGACAGAATTAAGGCACAGAGAGGTTAACTAACTTGCTGGTACGTAAGGCTTCACACTCAGGCCAGTTACCTCCAGAGGCCATGCTCTTTTGCTCTTTTGATATCCAGTTTCCCCAACACCATTTGTTGAAGAGACCGTCTTTTCCCCATTGTATATTCTTGGCACCTTTGCCAAAGATCAATTGATCATATATGCATGGGTTGATTCCTAGGCTCTCTATTCTGTTCCATTGATCTATATGTCAGTCTTTATGTCAGAACCATACTTTTTTGATTACTGTAACTTTGTATTACTATTGCTTTGTAGTATATTTTGAAACCAGGAAGTATGAGGCCTCTAGATTTGTTCTTTCTCAAGACGGTTATGGCTGTTTGGAATCCTTTGTGCTTTCATGTGAATTTTAGGATTTCTTTTCTATTTCTGTAAAAAAAAAAAAGATGCTGCTGAGATTTTGATAGGAATTGTTCTGAATCTGTAAATTACCTTGAGTTGTATAGCCATCTTAACAATATTAGATTCTAATCCATGAACACAGCATGTCTTTCCATTTATTTATGTCTTCTTTAATTTCTTCCATCATTGTGTTGTAGTTTTGAGTATACAAGTCTTTTGCCTTCTTGGTTATGTTTATTCTTAAGTATTTTATTCAGTGTGATACTATTGTAAATGGGATTGTTTTCTTAATTTCCAAAAAGCTTGCTCGTTGTTAGCGTGTAGAAATGCAGCTGATTTTTGTATGTTGATTTTGTATCGTACAACGTTACTGAATTCATCGATTAGTTCTAACAGTTATTTTTTGTGGGATCTTTAGGGTTTTCTACATATAAGATCATATCATCTACAAACATGATTTTACTCCTTCCTTTCCGATATAGATACCTTTTATATCCTTGTCTTGTCTGGCTAGGACTTGAGATACTTTGTTGAATAGAAGTGGCCAGAGTGGGTCTCCTTGCCTTATTTCTGGTCTTAAAGGAAAAGCTTTCAGTTTTTCACTGTTGAGTATGATGTTCATTCTGGGGGTCATGCTCTTTAACCACTCTGCTTACCTGCTTATCTGCTGATATTTGAACGCAGAACCTGAAGCCTGTGTTCTTCTGCCACACCACATTGTCTCTCCTCTGCTTCCTCACCCACTTCTACACTCCTGCCTCCCTGCTTTGTTTCACGCAGCAGAAGAGGGAAGTGGCAGTCTCTTAAGCCTAGTCACTGTGGCTCTAGGCCCATACTCTTAGGCAGGAGAAGAGTCTTTCCTGGACTGTGGTTATTTTAGTGTAAGTATAGGATGCCTTTGTTATTGGTCCTTGTTAAATTGAAGTGTTAGAGCATGAACAGTTAAAATTCCAGAATGCCAGTTGTATATTCTATTGAGTTTTGGGGAAATTTTGAGTTAACTTTCTTGGGAGGTACTATCTACCATTTATTGAGTATACCCTATGTCCTAAGCATCTTGCTACACACTTTATATACATTGCTTTAATTATCCTTTCAACAATCCTATATAGTTGTTGTAGTTATTATGTTGTAGTTATTTTTAGAGAGGAAGGAAAAGTCTCTGGCCAGATCGGCAGTATGCCAGGTTAGAGCCATCGCTGAAAGCGGTGAGCCTACATCTGACCCAGGTTCAGCTGATGCCAAAGCTTCTGCTCCTTTCCCCCCCGCTACCTGGCCCTCCTATGTGTCACAGCCTGCCACGCTCTCCTTGAAAGTGTTTAGGTGACCAGAGCTCCACGGGTCTGGCCTTCCATCCTCTAAACCCTGTTTTAAATACCCATGCTAAAATGTCCATTTCTTTATTTATTCTGACCAACGAACGTCCATTATGCACTGGAGGAATAGAAATAAGCAAACCACAGCAAAACAAAACAAAGCTCCCATTCAGAAGAAAGGGAGACATGCAGCAGACATGATGGAACCCCGCTGGGCAGCAATTAAGACTTCCCTGCCCTGGTCCCTTCCTCTGCTGTATGTGAGAGGCTTCCTGGTGGTCCTGACTTTGACTCTGTTCCCTGGGAAGTTCTTCCTTGTCCATTACCCTCTGTGGCCATATCTGAAATGGGTGTTGGAAAGTGTGAGCTCCAGGCCACTCTGTGGCTTCCACAGCAGTATAATTCCTTAAAAAGTTTATAGGCTTCTGGTCTGTTTGCTTCTAGTCAGTTCCATATACCAGTTACCACATCCAAATTCTATTTTGGATCAAGGTCTTAGGCATTTCTTTCTTCCCAACTTCTATGCTGGGCCCATCTCTCTTTTCCTCTCCTTAGTGGTTTCTGCCCTGAAGTCCTCTAAAACATGGACTTGGGCAGGAGAATGCACGCTTACTCTTTACCGTCGGCCTGACTTCTTTGTTCCAATGCCATGTTTTATTGAGAGGCCTTTGAGAAAGGCTGTGAGCAGTGATACTGTTTTCTGCTCTATGGGGTCGCAGAAGCAGTTCACTTTTCTAACCTTCCAAGGCCTCCAGCTTCTGGTTGCTGACCATTCTTTTCCACCTTTGCTTACAGACGATCCTTGCCTGAGCTCATCTCTTTCTGGGAATGCCTTGCTAAAAGCTGCGAGAAGCAGCCAGTGCCTGCACCTAGAGCTGCCGGCTTCTTAGGCAGAGAGGCCTCCAAATACAGTGATTTGAAGACAACAGTTTATTTTTCTCTCTTGTTAACAGTCCTGAGGTGAGTGGTTTGAGTTTGAAGGGCTTCTTTTATCTTGTTTTTCCACTATCCACCAGGGCAGTGTTTCTCAAACTCCCTTTGTTTCAAGACTGGATTTTTTTTATTGCCAGTGTGCCGAAGACCAATACTTTTGGTTTATACTCCACTGATCACGCACTTGTATTTCACAGCAGTGTCAAATTGTCGCAAACATTTCTAGGTGTTTATTCACAGTGTCTGTACTTATCTCCTCATTAATGGAAACTTGTCCCTGGACTACTCGGAGTTGTGCTTCTAGGGCTTTGCCCTGGTCTGAATGTTCAGTGCTGATCACAGGGCTGCTTGAGCTCCAGCTTGCAGGAAGGTGAAAGAACTCGGAGGCACACACGCTATTTCAGGGCTAACCTGGAAGCAGCGTACTTCATTCGTGCCAGTCCATTGGCAAGAAGTTAGTCACATGCCTCCCTGTAAGGAGGCTGGGAAATAGAGTTTTTTACTCTATAAGAAAAGGAAAACATGGTTTAACACTTTGTGCCGTAGACCATAAAGCTAAACAATGATAAAAGAAATATTTATGAGAGAAATCGCAGGGCAGCAGACAATCATGGGCAAATGAGTTAGAAGAACTTTTGTGAGTTCAGTGCCTTGTCACTCAGGACAGGGCCTCTCGGAAATAGAGTCTGGGGTCCTGCTGGCCTTTTCACGCAACCAGGGGGTCAGAGGCTGGTTGTGCAGTGAGGTTAACAAGAGGGAAGTTCATGCGAGAAGAGGCTGAGAACCATTCTCAGGAGGAAATCTAGAAATCAAATACCCAGGTTTGGAGCTGGAATCCACAAGGTGGTATTCAGAGCGCTGGGGCAGGGGCAGATCTGAAGGCTTAGGACACTGCAGCAGTCAGGATCAGTGGGCATCAGGAAAGGGGTTCCAATAGTCTACCGTGAGCCCAAGCAAAGCACCGGAGGAGGGAGGACAAAAGGTCCTGGCCAGTGTGAGCCGGACGAAGCCTCTCCAATCCCAAACCTCTCTGCCAGCTTGCAAATGCTATGCTACAAACAGCTAGTGAAGCCCGAGGCCACCATTGTTTTAGCCCCTGCATTAAAACCAGGTGCTTAAACCTCAAACTTTATTCCTGTCCCGACAGCTGAACTGAGGGAGGTTTCATGTCCCAGCCTGCATACATGCTACCCTTATGGTGACTTTCTTCTTGTTTATCTTGAAGGCGGTTTGGGAGCTTAGCATGAGGGAGAGAGAACATGAGCGGTGTCAGGGCTTGAGCTAGTTCAGGAGTCATGCACATAGAGGAAAAAACTTGAGCAATCATAGATCTTGTGGAAGAAAGTTTAAAGGGAAAAGAAGAGGGGGCTGAGAGCCAAGTCTAGGAGTACGTACACTTCAAGGCTGAAGAACAGCCTTGAAGAACAGGAGACAGAAATACTGAGGACAGTGGGAAAAGAACCAGGAAAAAGTAAGGTCACAGAGGCTTGGGAGGGGAGTTACAAAAAGAGAATAACTCTCTCAGCGTTCACAGTGAAACCAAAGAAAAAGAGGACTAGAAACAAAGGAATTGTTATTGAATTATTCAATAAAATTGAACATATTTTTATTATGTGCTGATTACAGGCAAGGTTCTGTGTTTGTGCCTCAGAGAACAGGGAGACAGAAGGATACTAGCTCTGCTTCCAACAGGTTTGGAAGTGAGGCTAAGACGAATCAATATTTAATATGCTGTGCTGAATGCCACAGGAGAGCTACCAAGTATTTGTCAGCCAAATTTCTTGGAAGAATAGCCTATACTTTCTTTCCACTTCCATATCACCCGAGCATTATTCAATACAGTGTGATCAAGTTTCTGTCTCTTCTGCTTTCAACCAGTGAACTAAAACTAACCAACACGTGAACCAGACACGCGTTGTCCATGCACCTATATTGGGCATCAGGTGCACAGACATGAGTAAGAAACTGTGGTGGCCCTTCAGAAGCTCACAGTATGGTAGTAAAGGCTGACACTGAGGCAGAGGCTGCTTCTACAGTGCAGTATCAGGGGAGTCCCCCTCCAGTGGCTAAAAGACAGTCCGAATTTAGTAAATAAAAAGTCACCTTAGGAGAATGAATATACACATGTCCGAAAGTTCCATGTATATAGATGTGTACAGGTTCCAGAGTCAAGGACCACCTCTGGTCTCCCCCAAGTGCGTTTGTATTAATTTACAAAGAGTAGAGGTGAAGAACGCTAGAATAAGATGAGACTGTTGATGGAATAGAAATGAGTTTATTCCTGACCTCCCTCCCCCCAGCGCCTTGAGCCCCCATGCTTCTTTGTCTACTCAGTGACTAAGTCTAGCTTGTGTCCCCAGGGTCTAAAGGTCATCTGCCATTATAGCATCTCCACCTAGGTTGCAGCCTGCAGAGCTTCTTGGAGAGTAGCACTTATCCAGCATCTCCCACGGCTGGCCCTGCCACTGGAAATGCCACTGTGGAGGATGGATCAGTAGTGCCACCAAAAGGCAGTCCTCGTAGTGATGGCTGCATGGCCTTGCATCGGGCTGCAGTGTCCCCTTTGGCTCAGGTTGTCATTACCCTGACCCCCTCTGCCCTGCTCTCCTCACAGCACCTTAAGGAAAACTCTACTGCTTCTTTCTCTGCAGTGTCTAGATTCAAACCAGGCTAACCTTAGGTCCCAATAAACACTTCAACCCATGTCATTTATTTCCATGGTATACAAGAACACAGAGTTGGAACTGATCGTTGATTACACTGGAGGACATCTGTGAGGTAGACTTCAACATGCAGGGATCTGTTGGAATCCAGTGCAATCATCTTTATTGTATATAATGCCTCTAACTATGGGCAAATCACTCATTGACTGAATCACTTACTGTGTGTAGTGAAATTTACTAGGGTTCTGGTACTCTAAGGGGACATAGGGGGCATCCAAAGAATTGTGATACTGGCCCATGCCTTTGGGAATACGGTTTATTCCTCTTTCCTTCTCTGAGGGTTGTTACACTTATAGCCAGGAAATATTATGTGTACTATATCTTACTAAAAGATTTAAGAAAAATCTATAACATATTAACACCTTACAAATAACACTGTTGTATTACAATGTCCTTGAAGATATCTGTATTGCTCAGAGTTCCACAGGAAACATGATATCGTTAATTTGGTATCTGGAGCGGGGGATGGTAACTTGGTAACTGGGGGAGGGCAGAATTCATGGAAACCAAGAGATGGTACAATGACCCAGAGCTAGAAACAGCAAGGAGCTTTTGACACCCCTCAACCTGGAAGCCAAGGGGAGGGAGAAGGAGAGGCTGCCTGCCAGGTACTAACCCAGCCAACCCATAGCGACCTGGCAGGGAGGGAGCAGGGGCATCAATGTCTCAGCCTTGCCCCACCCACTCCTCCTCACCTCTCGCTGTACCTCTGAGGGCAGAAGCTGGAGGGCAAGGAAGCCAGTTGATTCAGTCCTGCAGGGCAAAGAGCAAGTGGAGGAGGTTGGAGAGGGAGCTGGAGGGACCAATGGATGAGATCAGGCACAGCGTTCAAATGCCTTTTATATGCATTTCCGTGACCTGGTTACCTTCATACAGATGTGCTGTTTTACTACGAGACATGCATAGGGTGGGAGAGGGGGGCAGGATGGGAATGGCTATGAGTTCCTTGCTTTAGTGATGAAACAGCAGTACCCTCCTTTGGAGCCTCTGAAGCCTTCATTAAAACAACCATTTCCCACTATAGCCACATGCTTTGAAAATATGACTGTCCTTTCTGTATAGAGTTTCAGAATTCAGTCAGGCACTAACCTGAGCTGGTGTGCTTTCCAGAAGCAAGGAGGGGTCACTGCAGATCACTATTCACCTATTGCTGGGAACAGCGGGGGATTATTTAGAAGAAGAGGCTGTTGAATATCCTTCTCAGGACTGGTGGCAGGAGACTGAGTCACGAAATGGAGAGTGAGCCAGGGAATGAATGCAGTTCATGGTTAAGTCAGGACAAACAGTTTGGACCAAAATTTTCTCTGTTGTGAATTTTATAATGTAAAGAAATCTAATTTTCTTCTTATGGGAAGTCATTGGCTGTAAGTAGGAACTTTGAAATTTCTCAAAATATATTTTCACAGAATGACGAAGTTCTTTGTACAAGAAGAATATCTCTTTCAGAGATGAATGTCCACACTTTAAATTTTGGCATTCTCTCCTCCTTCAAACATGTGATTACATGATGATCTAAGGATTATTTGGTATATAATAGAACATATGGGGTTATATTATATATAAATATTATTCATTTTAAGCATTTTGATTAGTGTCTTTACTTTTAAGAGGGTCAAAGGACAAAATGTTGTCTGTCATCTTTCCAGCCTAATGAATTAGATGAGATTAAAATCATATACAATTGGTAAAGTAAACACAATTAAAGATTTACATTACATTTGGATAAGCTGAGTCAGGGAGTTTGCTGATCGTATAAAATCCCTGTCTCACCTCGTTTATTTGGTTTAGTTCTGTATGTTTTCAAGTTTGCCTTCCTGTTTAACCAAGAGGTTTAAGAGGTCTTCAGTCATCAGTGACATCTGAGGAACAATACATTTGATTATAGTTGTTTATTAAACAAGTCCTAGGGTAGCAGCTGTTTGTATATACCGTGGCCTTTTGTAAATCCACCCACTCAATGGAGAGAGAGAAAGCAGTGGTTGAAACAGCTGACATGCAACAGACAGTCCTCCCTACCTACAGGACTCAGAAACGTGCCCTGGCACAAGAACCTGTTTATCCTGCTGAGCTCTGACTGCATTTGCCCCTGTGTGTCATTGAGCTGAAGATGACTTGAGGCATGGAAGTTTCTCATTTCCCAAGCGCACTGGGTGTGTGCCTGCTTCTCCTCTGTGGCTGCTGTCTTGGGAACTTTACAACCAGTAGAAGCACTCGGTGTGCCGTGGGATCTTGTTGCTCTGTGGAGAGCAGGGGGTCACAATCAGAACAGTTTTATGTGCGTGAGTTTACCATTCGTTCTTAAGAAACAGAGTAATGAAACTTTAACAAAGTTGAGTTCAGCTTTCTTAAGAGAAATGGTCTAGTGTATTAAGATAGGGTAGCAGATCTGTAAAAGCCCTACACTTAACAGGTACCCCTAAAGTAAACGTATTAGCTTTACCCAAGAATATCGAGGATCTCAATACCCTGTCATAGATAATATCTGTTTAAGTTGAATCTCCAATAGGTGGCTACTCCTTTGTGTTATTTTACCACAGCAAAGAGTAAAATAACTGCTTATGAAACCTGCAGGCTTTATTTATCTTGAAATTACTGTGGTATAGTAGAATTGATAACATCCTCTCCCCTCTCTCTTTTTAAAATCTATTTTTAATATTTATTTATTTATAAGACCGTTTTATATTTACAGAAAAATTGAGCAGATAGAATAGAGAGTTCCCATGTTATACTGCCACTCCTACACACGGTTTCCCCTCCTATTATTAACATCTTGCAGTAATATGGTACATTTGTTACAGTTAATGAACTGATATAGATTCATCACTATTAAGTCCCACTTTATTCAGATTTTCTTACTTTCTACATAATGTTCCTTCTCTGTTCCAGGATCTGAGATACACATTATATTCAGATGTTATGTCTCCTTAGGTTCCTCTTAGCTGTGACAGTTTCTCAGATTTTCTTTGTTTTTGATGACCTTGATGGTTTTTGAGAATGTCTCCCAACTGGGATGTGTCTGAGGTTTTTCTCAGATTAGGCTGGGGTTATGGGTTTTGGGAAGGAAGATTACAGAGTAAAGTGCCATTCTTAACATATTTTATCAAGGTTACAGACTAGCAACATGACTTATCACTGTTGATGTTGACCTTGATCACCTGGCCGAAGTCATGTTTGTCAAGTTTCTCCACTGAAAAGTGAGCCCCGCCCCCTTTCATACTCTCCTCTTTGGGAGGCAGTCACCATGCACAGTCCACACTTATGGAGTGGGAGATATGTTCCCCTCCTTTAGAGTGGAATATCTACATAATTTATTTGGAATTTTTCTGTATGGGAGATATGTCTCTTCTTTTTCATTTATTATTTTTTTCAGTCATTTACTTCCAACAATATGGACTAATAGATTTTTTAAAATGCATTGGGTTATATAGTCCAATCCTACTTTATTTATTTTGTTGCTCAAATTGTTCTACCTTGGCCATTGGGTCTCCCTTTCTTTGGAAGTTATGTTCAAAGAGAAGTCATAATTTCTGATGTCCATACAGACAGGGGGTTGGGGGGTCTCTACGGTGGGACCGCCCTTCAGACCACCCTGTCTTGTCTGCTCTGGTAAAGCCTCTGTTCAAGGGTGGCAAACACCACTCCTCACACTTCTCAGCCAGCAGGGCTTGGAGCCAAGTCTACAGAAGAAAATGAAAGAGTTCTGAGACCTAAATTAGAGAGTATGCAGCAGTAGAAGAAAGTAAGAATGCTCAGTTTGGGTAGGGGGCACGTGTGCCCAAGGATACTTAATTTAATTCTACATCTAACTAGTATTTACTGAGTGCCTACTGCGTGCTGGGCATTGTTCCATGTGCTGTGGATGTGCTACAACAGCGCAAAGGCCCTGACTTCCTAAGCACATGGGGGGGACAGACCATAACCCCAAGCAGATGGTGTCAGGTAGTGAGAAATGCTGTAAAGAAAAATAAAGCAGAGGAAAGGGCGATAGTGCCGTGAGGGCAGGGGTTTGGGTGAGGTGCTTTTTTTTACAAAGGGGCAGGGAAGAGAATCTCTGGTGAAGTGACATTTGGGCTGGAATGAGGTGGCAAAGTGAGCCCTGAAGGTATCTGGGGGAAGAGGCTCCTGGCAGGAGGAGCAGTTTAAGGGCCTTGAAACTAATGGCTAGAATGAACCTCGAGGATCATATGTGGACTTAAATCTCCCATGCTCTCCTAATTTTTCCATTAACATGAATTATTAAAAGAATTCAGTGAGCAAACGTGATTGCTTAGAAGGAGTGGTCTCTTTTCTGGTCGTTAGCGTACCAACTAACCTAATCTCCAACTCCCATCTGGCTGGAGTTTCCAGAGAGGGGAGGATAGTTCTACATTTGTAGACCACAGGAAAGGAAAATGTGCACAGCACCAAATGATCTTGTTTCGATGCACCCTGTTTCGTCCTAAGGGGAAAAAGAAAGTGTTATTGAAAGTCAACTAAAAGGCCAGCAGTAACTTGTCTCGTAAGATGTAGCTCGAAATAAGCTGCTGGAGTGGTTTTCACATGTCTTAATTTTCATAATTGTTTCCACATTATGGGCTGGCTGGACAGTTTTTCAGAGAATCAAGTTTGGGAGAGCCTAAATGAAAGCTTTGCTCCTGAAGTTTTCATTTGGATTCCACATATAGACTTTCTAAACCATCATTTTATGAAGTCTTAAATTACTGAAGTTTGAAGTTGTGGTAATACCTCCAAAGTTTAACATCTTTGTTTCTGGGTCAGAACTATTCAAACCCTCTAAACCTTAAGTATAAAAAAAGAAAAAGAAAAAAGAAAACAGCTTGCGATTTGGCAGAATTAAAGTTTAGCAACGTTAGTCTTGAAATTGTATTGTGTGCCCTGCTTACTGTAAAATTTGAAAACATATTTTCAGAAAAAAATGCCTTTTCTGTACTGCTCAGGGCTTTTAAAACAAAATAAAAAAACCCGAAGTGTATTTAGAATGCCCAACTTTTTTTATAGTGCAAGACAGTCTTTGTACGTGATTTGATGGGATCAGTCTATTTTGGTAATCCCATGGTTGTTGTTAAGTATGACTATAGTTCTTGTTCTGTCTGGTGTTTCATTTGTCTGTAGAGAGAAAATGTAGTGTTGTAGAGAAGCACATAAGCCTGGGAGCAGAGCTGCCTGAAGAGAAGCCAGGATCTTCCACTTACTAGTTGTGCAACCTTAGGCAAGGTTGCTTCAGTTTCCTCACCTGCAAAATGGATATGCTAGTGGTATCTACAACACTGTGGGGAGGGTTAAATGAGATGACGTACATAAAATGCATAGCCCAACACCAGGCACAAAGTAATCACTCAAATATTAGCAATTAAAAATAGTAATGAAGTCAAGATATTAAGTAACTAACCCAAGAACACATAGTTAATTAGTGAAGTTCTCTAATTCGCATATTTAATGGGTGATGTGTAAGTTATCAAAGGCATTTAACTGAACCTCTTCATTTTAGTGGGGGAAGAGATAGTGTCGGGTGCAGATTCATTTTTTTCCTTCCACACATGCTGATGCTATAGACATGAGCATAAAAGGCAAGGTCCCTGCTCTGCTGGAGCGAAGTGGTCTAGCAGTGGGGGGTGAATAATAAAGGCAAACACACACAAAAAATACGTCACAACTGGTAGAGAAAATGAGGCTCTCTGATAGCGAGACCTGGGGGTTACTTTCGATTGGTCAGAGAGGGGTATCTCTGTGGAGGGGATGTTTAGGCTTAGATAATAGAATCATACTTTAAGGTTTGAGAGAGGTCGAGAAACTATGTCGATAATTTGTTATAAGCTCACTAAAGTTTTTGGTAATTTCCAGCTAAGAGAATATGGTGATCTGTAGTTAATATGTACTGGGGACTGTCAACAAGCTTGATAGCATATGGCAGAGAGAAAAAATCAAAAGTACTAATTCAGAAACTTCTAGTTATTCATATTTGGGGCTCTGGAGCAATTGTGTTAGGAAATGTTTTATAAGAGAGTTGGGAAAAGTGACGTCTTGATTTGATCAGTTGTCAGCATATAAGGTTTTGTGGTTACATGAAGTTTTAAGTAGAAAACCATTTTATTTTCATTAACACTGGAAAATGCTAAAGTGCGCTGTGCTGGTAAGAGTAGTAATAATGAACATAAGTGAATCCTTGAGGCTTTTCCTTTGAGCATTAATTTTGATTTTTCATTGTCGTAGTTGTCAAAGAAAGGTAGATTAAGTAGAATGTGTGCTCCTAAGACAGAATTTGTAGACTAGCATTTAAAAGTCTATTTATTTATTTATTATAGAAAATGTGGAAAATAGAAAAAACTGGAAAGAATTTTTAAAAAATGACCCGCAATTCTACCATTCTTAATTAACCATTTACACTTTGAGTTTTTTTCCTTATTTTCTTTTTATATCTTTTAAAAATCGTTAAGACATACAAACACAAGCACATTTGTCTGTGTTTATATGTATGTTATATATGTATGTATACCTAAATACCTGTATATGTATACATACGTATATATTTATAATTAAAATAATGGAATATGCTTTTCCTCATATCACTACAACTTCATAGTAAACATGGTTTTCAATGGCTGTATAATATTCCATCCTGTGGAATCTTTTTCATCAATTCCCTACATGAACTTTTAATATTCTCATTGTCTATTTCTCCCAAAAGTAGAATTTGAGGCTTGGAGGTAGGGAACTGTGTGGTGGGAGTTCGGGTTAATCATGGTTTTCCTGTGGTTTTCAACTTTGGAAGACAAAACTGCTTCTCATTCTCAGGATGAATTTTGCTAAAGTGTGTCGAAGAACATGCCATTTTGGTTTTGATGGGGGAACGTTGAACTTGCAGGTTTTTGAAGTAGAATCATTGAGGTTTTAGGGCATCATCTGATTACAAATGCAACCAAATTTATGAACCAAAATAAATGTTAAGACCCCTTTAAAAGGAAATTAGGATCCATAAACAAGACGAAAAGACAACCCTCAGAATGGGAGAAAATATTTGCAAATGAAGCAACTGACAAAGGATTAATCTCCAAAATTTACAAGCAGCTCATGCAGCTCAATACCAAAAAAACAAACAACCCAATCCAAAAATGGGCAGAAGACCTAAGTCGACATTTCTTCAAAGAAGATATACAGATTGCCAACAAACACATGAAAGAATGCTCAACATCATGAATCATTAGAGAAATGCAAATCAAAACTACAATGAGATATCATCTCACACCAGTCAGAATGGCCATCATCAAAAAATCTAGAAACAATAAATGCTGGAGAGGGTGTGGAGAAAAGGGTACCCTCTTGCACTGCTGGTGGGAATGTAAATTGATACAGCCATTATGGAGAACAGTATGGAGGTTCCTTAAAAAACTAAAAATAGAACTACCATATGACCCAGCAATCCCACTACTGGGCATATACACTGAGAAAACCATAATTCAAAAAGAGTCATGTACCACAATGTTCACTGCAGCTCTATTTACAATAGCCAGGACATGGAAGCAACCTAAGTGTCCATCAACAGATGAATGGATAATGAAGATGTGGCACATATATACAATGCAATATTACTCAGTCATGAAAGGGAACAAAATTGAGTTATTTGTAGTGAGGTGGATGCACCTAGAGTCTGTCATACAGAGTGAAGTAAGTCAGAAAGAGAAAACCTAATACCATATGCTAACACATATACATGGAATCTAAAAAAAGAAAAAGGTCATGAAGAACCTAGGGGCAGGACGGGAATAAAGACAGAGACCTACTAGAGAATAGACTTGAGGACACGGGGAGGGGTAAGGGTAAGCTGGGACAAAGTGAGAGAGTGGCATCGGCATATATACACTACCAAATGTAAAACTGATAGCTAGTGAGAAGCAGCCGCATAGCACAGGGAGATCAGCTCCATGCTTTGTGACCACCTAGAGGGGTGGGACAGGGAGGGTGGCAGGGAGGGAGACACAAGAGGGAAGAGATATGGAGATATATGTATATGTATAGCTGATTCACTTTGTTATAAAGCAGAAACTAACACACCATTGTAAAGCAATTATACTCCAATAAAGATGTCTTAAAAAAAAAGGAAATTAGGAAAATTTAAAGTTTTTTGGTAGTATGTTAATTCCTACATCTTTCTGACAATTTAATCTTGATTAAACTGATGAGTTAATCAAGAATAATATAATTTTAAAATTAGAAATGTGCTTCTCTTAGCTGTCTAAAGCATATAGCAAAATAAAAAGGGTTTTTCATTTTTGATAGGACACATAATAATTGCATACATAGGGACTTCCCTGGTGGCGCAGTGGTTAAGAATCCATCTACCAATGCAGGGGATATGGGTTCGAGCCCTGGCCCGGGAAGATCCCACATGCCGCGGAGCACATAAGCCCGTGTGCCACAGATACTGAGCCGGCGCTCTTATGCCGATGAGCCACAATTACTGAGCCTACGTGCTGCAACTACTGAAACCTGCAAACCTAGAGCCCATGCTCCGCAACAAGAGAAGCCATTGCAGTAGGAAGACCGCGCACCGCAACGAAGAGTAGCCCCCACTCGCTGCAACCAGAGGAAGCCTGTGCGCAGCAACGAAGACCCAATGCAGCCAAAAATAAATAAATTTATTTATTAAAAAAAATTGCACACATAAGAAGACACATAATCATTAAAATTTCTTATGTGGTTTTTGGATTTTTTTGTCTTGAATTTCTGTGTACTTTCAATACTGTTGAAAGCTACATTTTCCCCTTGGATATTAAAATTGAATTTCACTAGATTAGTATCTGCTATTCAACTCTTATATGTGCTGGTGGGATTAGAAATATGATCTGTCTCAAGGGCAGTTCAACAACATGTATCAGAAATCTTTAAATAAATTTATATTCTTTACTTCATCAACTTGAAACCCATGGATTAATCCTAAGGAAATAATTGGCCAAGTGTGTAAAGATTAATGCATAAGAATGTAGCCTTGCTTGTAAAAGTGAAATATTGGAAACAACCTAAATATGTAACAGTTAGGGATTAGTTAAGTAAAGTGTGGTATGTTCATACTGGAATATTATGAAGCTATTAAAATTATCATGTAGATCTATAGTTTTAATTTGGGAAAATTATCATGATGTAGTGTAGATATATTGCCCTGCTGTATCTTTGTTTTGTCCTTATTAAAATTGAATCCCCCTTCCTTGTAATTGAAAGGCACTAGAACCATTTGTCTCTTGACACCACTCCCGTTTTGTTTATTTTAAGCATATAAAATGATATTTTGCCTTTCATTATTTACAGCAGGGATGCATATATCTAATTCATTAAAAATATCATAATATCACTAGAATATGAATATATGAAAAGAAGACTGTCTATGATAAATTTCTATTTTGTACTACTTCAAGCTGATATTTGATCCACTTGTCCTGATTCTGGATGTGGTATTGGACTGTAGAATTTATAGGAGCCTTAAGAGCTGGGGATTTCTAGTAAGCGTTTACTGTTAGAGCCACTTCATTCCCGCCAGTGGACCGCTCAGTGCCTGGGCCTTCTGGATCTCCAGCTTTCCAGCAAAAAAGTTGTAGCCTTGTTTCTTGAGAGAGAGCCCGTGGTCATTCTCCCCAGAAGCTAGATTTTCTGGCCTTCAACCCCGGTTTCCATTGATTGGACACTTCATGGCTATAGCCAGACTACTGTGAGGCAGAACACCTGGTCTTCCTAATAAGCGTAGATGGATGGGCATTGTTTGAGTCCTTGCCCAGCCCCTCCTTGGCCAGAATCCCTCACTTTGGGGCTGCAAGAGATCTTGTCCTGAGATTAGTGTCTTGCCTGTCTGTTTGATACCCCATTTTGGGGTCTACTTTCAGACATGTGTCTGGAGGACTTGCCCCTCCTTGGCAGGAGTGTTCTCACACCCTTGGACTCCAGATCCTAGTCTTACCCATGGAGGCCTGGTCTTCTACTACCATCAGTGTTGAAGAGAGCCCAGGGAAGGAAACTGACTTGAAGTGATTGAGGTGGAAAATCCAATATGCAAACTCACACTGGTACAATTTGGATTAGGAGAATAAGAAAGAAGTGAACAAAAAGGTAAGGAAGGAGGATTGAGGCCAAAGTCGCCAGCCCTGCACCACATGCTTAACAAGTGTTGTCATTGTAGTTTGAAACTAAAATATGGCAAAAGCAGATCGGGATTGGAATCAGAAGTGGTAGAAAATTAATCTCTTGGGGAAGCCATTTGGTCATGTGAAGAGTAACTCAACACCTGTTATCTGGGCAAGAATGTGCCTGGCATTACCAACCTGCCCTTGATTAATGAACAGAACCTATAAGTAAGAAATGAGCTGGAAACCACCAGGAGAAGCCTTAACGTGCTATGCTATAATTGTTACCAGTGCGGGGGGGGATTATTGCAAGGCTCAGAATATTTGACCTATTCCTGCCTCCATGACCATTCATTCATTCAGCCAACCAGCCAGCCAGCCATTCAGCAAATACCTGTCTTGAGGCAGCCAGGGCAGATGGGTCCTGGGGTTATCATGGTGAACAAAATAGACACAGACCCTCCCTCCCTGCACTTGCACCTAACCTGGGAAACAGACAACGATGACTGATATGAGATAAATGCTGTGATAGGTGGTCGGGGGCCAGGGTCCTGGAGCAAAGGACATTTACACTGAGATTTGAAGGATGAACAGGGGTTGACTAGAACAAGGGGCTTAGCAATGGCACTTGGTGGTTTAGTGATTGACTTTTCCAAAGAGTGATATTTGTTTCTTCTTTAAATTTCTTTCTAGGATGTTCAGTTCTTCTCCACAATGAATGAGTGCTACTATGATAAGCAGATGGACTTTTTTTATAATAGGAGCAACACTGACACTGCCGATGAGTGGACAGGAACGAAGCTTGTAATTGTTTTGTGTGTTGGAACATTTTTCTGCCTGTTTATCTTTTTTTCTAATTCTCTGGTCATCGCAGCAGTAATCAAAAACAGAAAGTTTCATTTCCCCTTCTACTACCTGTTGGCTAACCTAGCTGCTGCAGATTTCTTTGCTGGAATTGCCTATGTATACCTGATGTTTAACACTGGCCCAGTTTCAAAAACTCTGACTGTCAACCGCTGGTTTCTCCGCCAGGGGCTTCTGGACACTAGCTTAACAGCCTCCCTGACCAATCTGTTGGTTATTGCCGTGGAGAGGCACATGTCAATCATGAGGATGCGAGTCCACAGCAACCTGACCAAAAAGAGAGTGACGCTGCTCATCTTGTTCGTCTGGGCCATTGCCATCTTTATGGGGGCTGTCCCCACATTGGGCTGGAATTGCCTCTGTGACATCTCGGCCTGCTCTTCCCTGGCCCCCATTTATAGCAGGAGTTACCTCATTTTCTGGAGTGTGTCCAACCTCATGGCCTTCTTCATTATGGTCGTGGTGTACCTGCGGATCTACATGTACGTAAAGAGGAAAACCAACGTCTTATCTCCGCACACAAGTGGGTCTATCAGCCACCGGAGGACACCCATGAAGCTAATGAAGACGGTGATGACTGTCTTAGGTAAGAGGAACCAAGTCAGCCATTATTCCCCTTCATTCAGCAAATATTTGTTGAGCACCTGCTGTATACAAGGCACTTACTAGGTAGTAGGAATGCAGCAGTGAACATGAACAGACCTAAACCCTCACCTGTCTGGAGCTTATACTCGAATAGGGGAAGACAATATAAGTATCCTAATGGGGACAAACAAAATAATTTTATAGTATATTTTATTACAAAATTTGTAAAATAAGATGTTGAGTGGTCTAATGGGGAAAAATAAAGCAGGGAAGAGAGATAAGGAGTGTGCTAAGCTGTTATAGTTTGCAATTTTAAAAAGTGTTGTGAGGGACAGCCTCACCTAGCAGGTGACGTTTTAGCCAAGATGGGAAAGTGATGAGGGAGTGAACCATGTGGGTGTGGGGGGAAGGGTGTTCCAGGCAGGAGATGCAGTGAGCGTAGGAGGCTGAACAGCAAGGGGGCCAGTGTGGCTGGAGTGGAGTGGAGGGAGGGTGGGAGGTGATGAGGTCAGAGAGTTGAGGTGGTATAGGTGGAGTGACTCAGATTCAGTCAGGCTGCACAGTTAATCACAAAGCCTTTGCTTTTCTGAGGGAGAGGAGGAGAAGCCATTGGAAGGTTTTGAACGAGGGAGTGACGTGATCTGACTTGAATTTTTTTTTTTTTAACATCTTTACTGGAGTATAATTGCTTTACAATGGTGTGTTAGTTTCTGCTTTATAACAAAGTGAATCAGCTATACGTATACATATATCCCCATATCTCTTCCCTCTTGCGTCTCCCTCCCTCCCACCCTCCTTATCCCACCCCTCTAGGTGGTCACAAAGCACCGAGCTGATCTTGTGCTATGCGGCTGCTTCCCATGACTTGAATTTTAATGGCATCTCTTTGGCTGCTGTTTTGAGGAAGTACTGTAGTGGGGCAAGGGTAAAAACAGAACTGCTTAAGAGGGTATTTCAGTACTCAAGAGAGATGGAAATGACTAGGACCAGAGGGCAGTCTAGAGGTGATGCAACAAGGTTGCATTCTGAATTTTTTTTTTTTTTTTTTGCGGTACGCGGGCCCTGTTGCGGAGCACAGGCTCCGGATGCGCAGGCTCAGCAGCCATGGCTCACGGGCCCAGGCGCTCCGCGGCATGTGGGATCTTCCCGGACCGGGGCACCAACCCGCGTCCCCTGAATCGGCAGGCGGACTCTCAACCACTTCGCCACCAGGGAAGCCCCTGAAACTTTTTTACATGGTAGAGTCAATAGGATTTGCTGAGCAGTAAGGTATGAAGAAAGGCGGGAGGAGGAGGGGAGGGTGGAGCACGTCATTTGTGGAGATGCGGAAGACAGAAGAGGAGATTTGGAGGGAAAGTTGGGAGTCTGACTTTGGACTAGCTAAGTTTAGGATTTTATTAGACAGTGAATTGAATTTCTCCTATTGAATTGATCCTATTGAATCAAGAGTTGAGGATTTAGGTCTGGGCTGGAGATCTCTATTTGAGAGTCGTTTGGGGAAAAAAATGGTATTTTAAACCACAAGACTGGATGAGCCCACCATGGAGGTGAGTGTGGATGGAAGAGAGAAGAGGACTGAGGAACAAGTCCTAGGGTACTCCAACGTAGGGAGGGTGGGAAGGCAGGAAGCAATGTCACGAGAGCCCAGGAAAAGGAGAAGCCTGAAAACCCAGGAGAATACGGTGGCCTGGAAGCTGTGAGAAGGAAAGGGTGTATCAGCAATGTTAATACTCCTGAGAGGTGGAGCCAGATGCAGTCTTAGCAGAGTGGTAGTTGTTTGGTGACCTTGAAAAGATCAAAACTAGTGTAGCCAAGAGCCTGATGAGAAGGAAATGAAGAAACGGAGGGAGGAGAGTCTTTAAGACAGAGTTTAAACAGCTCTGAGGGGTTTTGCTCTCCACTGTGAGCCCTGGACCAAGAAGACACTTTTGGGGCAAAGAATTTTCCCTTCATTTTGTTTTCTCTATGGCAGGTAGCCAGTTGTGCCCCAATTCCAGTCCCGGGTTACAGGTAGAATTTGTGATATGTGGGCAAACAAGAACTTCTGTGGCTTCACAGGCCTTGTGTTCTATGTTAGAGAGGTCATTTTCTCACCTTGTGTGGTGGCTGCAGCCATGGGGACCATTATTGAGAGAGAGCCAGGAGTATATTCCTTTTAATTCCCAATGTGAAGGAACTATAAAATGAATTCTTGGGAAACAATTCATAACGGAGGATGCAGGGTATATATGGTGTGGTATGGGAGCCATCGTGATGTCTGTAGGTCCTGAAACTGCTAATAAGATTTGGAGGTCAGCAGACACATAGTGTGATAGTTAAAATAATTTCAAACTGAGGATTTATTTTCATTAACAAATATTTATGTAGGGTTTAATATGTGTCAAACATTGTCCTAAGTGTTTTACAGATATTAACTTATTTAATTCCCATGGCAACCCTGTGAGATAGGTGCTACTGTCATCCCCCTACCAGATGAAGAAACTGAGTGGAGAGTTTAAGCAAGTATGCCCAAGGTCATTTGTTGTTAATGGTGGAAGCAAGACTGACCAGTTGGCCTTTGGAGTCCACATGTTTATTACCACACTCTGTAGCTAGTTTTGCTTTATTTGGACATTTTACTGGCCTCCTCTTTGTCCTGTCTTCTGCTTTGACCGCCTCATTCTCGTTTTAGTGTCTTGACAGGAACATAGACAACAGTAAGAAAAAGAGTAATCACATTAATCCATTTTTCCACTCTTGAGCTAGAGCTGTTGATGTTTTGGGTATTTATTGGTAGCGTCAGCAACTCTGCTGCTTTCCCTGCTTAACTTGCAAGCATAATCATTTGCTTGGCTATGTATCTTGAGAAACTACCTGCCTAATTAAAGAGAAAACCTTTTTTCCAGCATGTTCTGTATTATATACAGCACGAGATGGCAAAAAAACTTCTGTCATCCCAGGTAGGACTTTTTGTGAGATGGTCATCACGGTCACCAGCTTCAGTGTCATATGTAACTTCGTCTGGAATGTATGGAAGGGCCTAAAACAGCTGTGTGGTTTGGGCGGGTGTGGTGTTGGATAAGGGCAAAACCAGAAGAAACAGTGAAATTGCCGAGTAGGTTAAGAGAAGTCAGGGCATCAAGATGAAACAACACTGGGGAATTGGTTAACATCAGGAAGACAGTTTGGTGTGGAGGACCTGGGGAAGTTCCTCAGTGGTGAGACAGAGGGATCTGGTGGAAGACAAGAAGTTTGGGGATGGGGGAAATGAAACCGAAGAGCTGGGTGGTATGAGGTTTTTAGGCTTCCAGCTCCTGACTTCTTCAGATAACAGATTTGGGTTTTAGCCCCACCTCTGGGATTTTCTACAGGGGTGATCTGAAGCACATTAGCTCACCTTTTCTTGGTTAAATTTCCTCATCTGAGGTTGAATAGGTAAACTTTAAATTCTTTCCAAGTTATGAAATTCAGTAATCCTACCATGACAGTAAGTAGCCAAAGCCAACACAGAGTTCGTGGATTGACTGTGTATCAAAGCACAGAGTCCCCTTCCATGAGAGCATCTTTCATGGTGCTCCTTAGGAAGGAAGCCCCTTAGTTGCTCTATCTGGTACATGTAAGAATTTGTTTGCCTAATACAGGTGTCTCTCATATGATAGTATATGCATTAGAAAAATCAACAGGACTGGCAGGACCTACCATCACTGTAGTCATTGGTTCTGAGTATATGGAAATTAATAGCTTAATACTTATTTCATTAATGATTACCTGATTTAAATATCTTCATGATAAAATGCTAAACCTTTCTATTTACTCCTTGATATATATTTTGTAGGAAAGGTTAATTTAAGATTAAAGATTCTTATATATGTAACTTCTTTTAAGTCTTAGAAAGTTAATCAATAAATATATATCAACTGTCTGTTAAATAGCATCTAAGAGACAAAGGGCTGCATGTATTCAGTTAGCTTAATCTCATTTCAGAGAAGGAAGAATGGATAATTAGGGGCGGTAGAGTTTGGGGAAGGCTTCTTAGGGAGCTTGGGGTGTGATCTGGAAGGATGGGTGGGATTTGTATTGGCAGGAGGGAAAGAATTCTATGTAGGAGAAACAGTGTAATCAGAAGTGTGATGGCAGAGACATGTAAAGCTTGTGCAGTAACACAAGGAAGGCCCCGTGGACTCAGATGCATGTTGAGGTATGAGGGGAAATAACTCAGCTATGAGCCAGAAAAGTTTAGTTGGCCATGGTCTTTGGAAGGAGAGCGGTAGACCAGATGACCTTTGTGTTTCTTTCTGGCTTTGGGATTTTGGTTGAACACAAAAAGCACACAGAGCCAGATGGGTCGTAGTGATGATGGTGGGGTGGATTTTAAATCTGTGAGTGACTGGAAAGGCATCTAGGCATTGTGTTCCCATTTCAGCAGCCCTGAGGCAGAATGCTGCTCACTTCTGGGTTATAATGTGTGATGGGCCTTTTACGTGAAAGAAGTTGCTTATTTTTTAATTTAATTAATTAATTTATTTATTGACTGCGTTGGGTCTTTGTTGCTGCGCGCAGGCTTTCTCCAGTTGCAGCAAGCTGGGGCCACTTTTCGCTGCGGTGAGCAGGCCTCCCATTGCGGTGGCCTCTCTCATTGCGGAGCACGGGCTCCAGGAGTGTGGGCCTCAGCAGTTGCAGTACACGGGCTCAGCAGCTGTGGCTCACGGACTCCAGAGCTCCAGCTCAGCAGCTGTGGCGCACAGGCCCAGCTGCTCCGAGGCATGTGGGATCTTCCCGGACCAGGGCTCGAACCCATGTCCCCTGCATTGGCAGGCGGACTCCCAACGACTGCACCACCAGTTGCTTGTTGAATGTTCTCATCGAAAAGACATTGGAGACATATGATCCTACTTTCCACAGGGCACCAAGGCCCTGCCAAGAGAGACTCCTGTATTTTGAAATCTTACTTGTCAGCCAGCCTAATCGGTCACAGCAACCCCAACACACAAGATCCCCCGTGTGGAAACCTCTTATTTATTGTCAAACAACATACGATGTGAACGGTGCACACATGGATGTTGTATTTTCCAGGAAATGGGCTGGGCTTTCTTTTATTCTGCAGTATCTTGAAATGCAAAAGAAAAGAAAGAGTCAAAGGATTTGTGAACCATACTTTTGAAATCTTTCATAAACCTTCCTGTCTCTTAGGATGGTGATTTTCAAATTGCAAGTTGTGACCTACTAGCAAGTAGTGAACTCAATTAGGAGATTGTTACTGACACTTTTAAAAAATGACATAAAGTAGAAAAGAAGAGAAAATATCAGAGTGCATTGCATATAGTAGGTATAAGTGTATTTCATAATGTTTGTGTGAGACTGGATTATGGTGTGTGTGTGTGTATATATATATATATATATATATATATATATATATATATATCTTACTATGGGTTATAGTGAAGAACATTTGAAAAGCCATGGTCTTAGGGTCCAGGTTACTTTTTTGGCCAATAAGGATAGAGCTTTTCAAAAATATGAGCAACATTACAGTTAAGGGACTTTGAAAAGGTTTGTGGTCATCGAAACAAAGAGCTGGAATTTTTTATTTCTCCCTTCTACTTTTCCACTCCGATCAATGCTGAATCCACCTTGCCTTCTCTCAGGGGAGAGGCGAGGGAGACAAAGTGGTGGTAAGAGAATAAACAGTACCAGGAGTTCTCATGCTAGGAAATGGGTGACAATTTAGTGCCATATAAGCCTTGCTGGAGTACTGCTAACAATCATACATGACATTTCTGCGACACTATACCTTTTTCAGTGTTTTAATACATTATTCTCATTTGGTCTCATGGAAATTCTGTATGGTAAGTGGGGAAGATAGCATTATCCTATTTTCTTCCTACTCCCCTAAATGCACCCTCTACTCAGCTATAAGTAATTATTTACAGTTTTTCACTTTACGTTGCTAGGCCTTTGCTTCAGCTGGAATACCTTTCCTCTTGTTTTGCCTGGGAAACTTGCATTCATCTTGTAAGATTCAACTCAAGGGCTTATCTTTTCTGAATCTTGCCTAGATGAATCTGATCCTACCTCCTTTGGGCCACTCTCTATCTTGTTCATACCTCAATCAGTGTACTTCATTTGTTTACATGCCTTTATCTTGAACTAGGGTGTACATTCTTTGAAGTTGAGGGTGTACATTCTTTGAAGTTTACATGCCTTTATCTTGAACTAGGGTGTACATTCTTTGAAGTTGAGGTCTGTACCTTATTTATCTACCTTTGCATATCTAACATGTAGCACGCTGTCTGGAACACACTTGTTGAGGTTATAACAGAAGGAATAAGTGAGGAAATCAAGGCTTAGAGGAGTGGCTTTTCAAAAGCGGAAATAAAAGTAGAACCCAGGTTTCCTCATGTGCAGCCTGACCTTTGGCAGGCTCTGGCTGTGACATGCCTGTGAGGTAAACAATGGCATGAGAGGAGTGAGTGGGTATCCCATTTCATAGGGTGGGAAACAGAGGTCTCTCTTGGGAAGAGGAAAACAAATGAACATTTGTTGATTGCTTACTATGAGGAGGTCTGCATCTTACACTCTTTTAGGATTTTATTTCATTTAACCCTCATAACAACTCCCTGGAGATCTGTTTAATAGATGAGGAAACTCGGATGGACTTAAGTATCTTCCCCATAGACCCATACTGGAAAAAATAATAATAGTTAATATTCACTGTGTGCAATACATGGTTTCTGAGACACATTTTATTGCATTTAATCTTCATGACAACGCTATGAGGGAGGTTCTGTTATTATTACCAGGAAACTGAGGCCCAGAGAGGTTCAGTGTCTTGCCCAAGATTAGTAGCAGAGCTGAGATTCAAATCCAAGCAGATTGGCTCCAGGAACCAATTTTTCAAGGTTAATTAGCAGCCTCTTGAAAGTGATAGGGCTAGAACAACATCTACCCACGTAATGACATTTATAACTTGTATCTCCCTTAATTTCTAGTTAAGTTTATTTCAGTAAAGGTACTTGATCTCTCGATGTTTACCTTGCTCTTGATTTGTTTTAAAGATTCTGCAGCTTGGTGACAGTTATGACAACATCTCCCAGGGAATGACAGCTCCACATTCTTCAAACTTTATGTTCATTAAAGTATATTGAACATAAAGTATATACACTAAAGAGTAGGGGCTTTGGAATAGGGAGGGAACCAGATTTAAATCCTGGCTTTGCAGCTTCCAAGTTGCATAACCCTGAGCAATTCACCTGACCTCCCTGTGACTTAGTTTTCCCATCTGTAAAATGGGGATAATATCAGTACCCCTGGCATGGCAAGTTTTTATGGAAACAATGAGACAATGCACTTAAAATACCTAGTGTAGTGCTTGACACATAGAAAGTACTGAACAATTTACATAGTAAGTACTAAGAAGAGTTAGGTAATCTGAAGAGCCTTGCCCTGTATTCAAGCAGAGTGCGCTTGTTCCCCAGTAATGTCACAGGTACTGTGGAGAGGGGGACTAGGGACCTACCGTTGGCGCCGTCATAACGGCAGGTTTTGTATTGTGGACAAGTAGCCAGGAGGAAGCTAACTGGATGTGCTTTGCAAAGGCTATCCGACAGCAGACAAATGGCACCAGTTAAGTTCCTGGAGACCCAGGCCAATCTGAAAACACGGTCACCACAGATCTGAAAAGCTCTGTGCTTGCGTTGCTAGTCCCTATAAACCATCTTCTACCACCCCCCCCACCCCACCGCCCCCAGTGCCGGTGAAATTCTGTTAATGATTCCTATCTCTGCCAAATGATCTTTGCATTAATAATTCATTTTGCTTTTGCAACATTTATGAATAAAACATGATAAGTGAGACCCTGACCATCAAGTGTTAGCTTAATAAGAATCCTGTAATATAGCACCAACATCTTGTGTGTGGATCTATAAAACATTCCTCATGAGAAACTGTCCCCATCTTGCTAATGAATCCTACCAGGATTCCTAGTTAACCAAGTACTATTACCACCTTTACTAGGATTGGGAAATTTGCCCTTTGTCTGAAAAGAATTGGGAACACACACACGCACGCACGCACGCACACACACAGAAACTAGGAGTGAAGAGAAACTAACTGTGGTCCCCAGGAATTCTGAAACGTTTGTTTTTAGCTTCTGTGACCTTGTAGTGGCTTCTACATCACAGAAGCCTGCTTTCAATGTTTGCTGCCTTGCATGCCTTTGTAATCAAGTATCTGTTAAAAAAAAAAAAAGTTAAAGCTTTGCTTTAAGAAACACTGAGTGAAACGATCAGATTTTTGGCACTCAAGAGTTTGCTTGTTGCTGTGCAGTCATATCAGAATGACTAATTCTTTTCAGAGTCAAGCCACCCAGGCACCACTACTCAGTACGTTTTGTCCAGGGGTGTTTGTACTTTTGTCTTGAAAACAGCTAATCAAAGGAGCACCTTTGTGGCAGACGCTTTTCCTCTGGGCTTCATGTCATTGCAGCAGGGGCCTTCGGGAGAGGGACCTTTGCTTCCAGGCAAGCTGTAAATGAATGAGGGCAAAAATGTAATCGCTCCCCAGGTGCTGCCCCCAACAATACAGTGTGACAGACCCCTCCATTCGGAGGAGGAACGTGGTGATTGAGAAAACCTCAACGTCTGATGTTAGAGGGAAGATAGCTGCAAATTTTAAAAAAATCCGTCACTGTATGCCTCTCCATCCCACCTTTTCAAATTGGCTGCGCTTCTTGATATCTTTTCTTAACCCCACATTTTTAGGAGTCTGTTCCTCCCCTTCTGCCTCTGCTGTACGTAGCCCTTTGTTATCTCGAGTCTGGCTTTTGGTTCTTTTATTTTTTTCCTGCTTTACTGTTTCAGATGCCTTCCTTTGCAGTCAGTTCAAAAGTCATTTTACCAGATCTTTGTCGTCGTTTCCGGTGTAATGACTGTTTTGCCTTCTTCCTGCTTCTGTTTCCTCCATATACCCCTTCAGCTCTGTTCTTCTGAATCCATTCAGCTTCTTTTATTTCCCTATCACACTCCCTCCTTCAGAACTCTTTTTTTTTTCTGGTTTTTCATCTTTTCAGAAACCTGAAACCTTCCTCTTCAGCCGGAACAATTATTGAATATTTCCTGAGTACAAGGTACAGGAACACTTCTCAAGTTCTACCTCTTTGTTTGTTTTCCCCCCAACTTTATTGAGGAATAATTGTCAAATATAATTGTATATTTTTAAAGTACACAACATGATGATTTGATAGACATACACATTGAGGAATGATTACCAAGATCAAGATAATTAACACATCTCATCTGTCACATAGTTAACTCTGTTCCCTTTTTGTGGTGAGAATGCTTAAGAGACACTCTCAGAAACTTTCAAGTAAACAGTACTGTATTATTAACTACAGTCATCATGCTATACATTAGATCCTCAGAACTTACACTTTCTAACTGAAAATTTGTACCTTTGACCTACATCTCTCATTCCTCCTCCCCCTGCCTCTGGTACCCACCATTCTGTTTCATTTCTGTGAACTCAGCCTTTTGTTTTTTTTTTAATAAAGATTCCACATATATGTGGTGTGTACAGCATTTGTCTTTCTCTGTCTGACTTATTTCACTTAACAGAGAAGTTTCATTACCCAACTACATCCAACTCTCCTGCACCCAGCCTCCTGGAAGGGTTAGAGTGCCAGAACTCAGTCAGGCCCTCTCTCAGGGCCTTGACTTCTGCCAAAGGAGAATGTCACATCACTTGACTAACTTAACACCTGGAACAGCATGGTATATGTTGATCCATGGTAGAATTTTTACCAAATCCGTGTTAACATTGTTTGTACTTTTAAAATTTCCACTGGGGACTGCATTCACTGTGTAGCTAAAGCAAACATTTTGGGGAGGAATTAGGAGTAAAGGGTGTTTGCTGGAATCATAGCCTGTCACAGACCTAGGGGTCAGCATGGAAGCTGGGATAAAGGGTGGGCAAACCAGGCAGTATTGGTGGGGGTATACCAGGTGGGCAGCCCTTCCCCCTGCTGTAGTCCAGGTACCTGCTCTTTCTCCCTCCTCACCAGACTGGTATCATAGCTCTGCAGAGTGTGAGAAGGAAAGATCCCATTACCTAGAAAATCAATATCTGTTGAGAGATTTATCCAAGTTCATCTTGTAAATCATTGCTAGTGTTGGGGCCAGAGCTCCAGATTTCCTAGTTTCTGCTTCTTCTTGTGGGTCTCTCTTCTTGCTTTGGTGAAAGACAACTGTGCTTGGGTACCTGAGTGGCAGTGATAAACAATAAGTTGTTTATTTCCATCAAGTCAGAGAGTTTACAGTGGGCCTATTTTATCCTTTACATTTTCTTAACAAGAAGAGATTTCTGCTTTTTTATTGAGTACCTACTTGATTTTAGGCAGTATACTAGCTATAAGACATGGCCTCTGTCCTGAAGGCTACGAATCTGTGCTGCTCTGAAGTTTTATGGTTGTCGGGAGATAGCCATGGTTTGAGTCAACGGTTGGGTTACGTATGAGATAAATTACACAACGGCAGATCTGCTCTATGTGGCTTTTTGGGCGAATGACTTATAGGGAACCCTATTTATAGGCTTATCTGAGGAATGAAGAAGCTTACCAAAAAAAAGATCAAAAGAAATATAGGAAAAAGAAATATAGATGAAGAGAAACAAAGAAATATATACAAGAGCCAAGTGAAGGGTCCAGGCAAATAGTGCTGTGGGTTTGGATGGTCTTTGGAGGCCTCCTTGAAGAGAGGGGATATGAGTGGATCTCAGTGTGACAAGTGGAGAGGAGAGGGTAAGGCCTTACCGATAGGGGGAAAGATAGGGTAGGAGACAGGCATACATACATCTAGGGAGACCATGCCAGGGCCGGGACAGGGAGGAGGGGGGAAACAGGGCAGAGGCAGGTTTCTGGAATAAGGGCCTTGCCTGGTTTGAGAAGTGACTGGACCAGAGATTGGAAGGCCTTGAATCCTGAGATTGTGTGGACTTTATTGTCAAGTGTCTACAGAGACTGAGTAGAATACCTTGGTGTGTGGATTGGGCCTAGGGTAGGAATAAGGCACTAGGGAGGGGTGGCACCTGTGGCTAACGGGACAGTTCAACTTTTGTTAAAAGCCCTGCAGGCGAAGTTAAGTAGGTCTGTGGCCAGTCATAAGCCCATAGCTAAGTTGCCTCATCTGGCAGCGGAGAGCCCCTGTAGGATCTTGGGGTATTGGTGGGTTGAGAAGAAGGTGGGAGCTGCGAGGTGGGCTGGAGAGGGAGAGATCACTTAGGGGACTGCTGGGATTGGCCCAGGGCTCTGTGGGCGGTAGGTAGCTCAGATGCCCGAGAGAGACAGAGCTGGCTCGTCATAGTAGGTGCTGCGGGAAAGTACATCTGTCACCAGCAGGCCCAGTCTACACGGGGAGGGAGGAGCAGCCAGGGAGGACCAACGGGGACTGCAGGGGAGCAGAAGGGGAGCATGAGCTTGTGGAAATCTGGTAGGAGACAAAGGTGGAATAAGCAGGTGGCCAAGGTCAGAGAGATCTGGAAGCAGGAATCCATCATGGGAACTGAACTAGGATTCAGGGCCAGGGGACTGGCAAAAACAAGATTGGACCTAATCAAGCTTTTCCCACTTTGCTTAAGGCTTTTCAGCTTTGCCCTTCCCCCTCCCAGCTGACCTCTCCTTCCTTGCTTCCTTCTAACCAAGAAGATAGAAGTTACCTGGCATGAATTCCCCTAATTTCCCTCCCTTCACCGACTTAGCCAACCTACAAAGGCCCCCTCTGTAACCTTCTAGCTTTTCTGTGAGAATCGTTTCCCACCTCCCCAGGGGCCTCATCCTTATTCTTGCTCTCCTGTGCTCTAGTTTTGGTCATTAAGAAATATAACCCTTGATCTTACCTCCCTTTTCTAACTACTGCTCTGTGTCCTTCCATTTATTATCCTGTTTTCTTAATACCTTAAACCATGATAAGCTAGCTCTGACCCTGCCACTCTACTAAGACCGTGCTGATGAAGCCATTCTGTTGCTTAACATTGAGTCTGTCTGGATTCCTTCCTCCCTGTTTTCCCTACCCCAGGCCTTCCTCCATACCACCAGCTGAGGGATCTTCCTAAAAAGCACAATTAACTCTGATCTTTTCTCGCTCCTCCTACATATTACATAAAACTCAAATGCCTTAGCTGGAATTGCAAGCCCCCTTTCACAGCTCTGTTCCCAGTCTTCTTTTCCAAATGCCTCTTCACCGCCCCCACCCCGCCCCAGCCCATGCTTCCGCTGTGTCAGACTTCTCACCACCACTCTGGAGGAATGCAGGGACGGCTTGATACTTGTGGTTTTTCTTAGCAGGGCAAACTCCTATCCATCTTTCAGGATCCTTCTCTGTGATATTGTCTGACTCTCTCAGGCAGAGTTAATTATGCAGTGCTTCTATAGCACACTATTTATATGCATAAAAGTATTTAGCTCACTTTATTACAATTTATTTGCTAAATGCTCTTACCTCTTACAAGACTGGGAGCTTGTCAAAGTCAGGACTGTGTCTATCTTCATTCTGCAGTGCCTGGCACACAGTAGGTACTCAACAAACGTTTATATAATGAACGAACAAACATATTTACTGGATGGGTCACTGGGAGGCAGCTGCCCCAGCCTCCATCCTTATCCTTGTCATAACCACAGGGATGGTCCTACTGCCACTCAGGATCCTTCTTACTAACCCTAGGGTATCTTAACATGATTTCCTGGAATGCAGGCCCCCTATGTCCTGCTTCTCACCAGTGGTCTTGTTTTGAGCTGGGGGAAATTTGAAGAGGGTAGCAAGTAAAGCTGGGATGGGAATTGACTTGTGTGAGGAGTGACCCTAAGGCATCAAAGGAGATTTCTTTGGGAGGCATGGGACTAGAGATTGAGGGAGCTCCAGAAAACACCTGGAGTTTATGTTACTTGGGAAGCAATTACATCAGGGCTGCTGACAGGTCCAGCTACATAATTTGTGGACCTCTTGTCAAAAAGGCAGGAAAGGGGAGGATTGAGAGTTTAGGGTTAGCAGATGCAACCTATTATATATAAACTGGATAAACAGCAAGGTCCTACTGTATAGCACAGGGAACTATATTCAATATCCTGTGATAAGCCATCATGGAAAAGAATATAAAAAAGAATGTACACATATGTATAACTGAATCACTTTGCTGTACAGCAGAAATTAACACAACATTGTAAATCAACTATACTTCAAAAAAAATTTTTTTTTTAATTATAACAAAAAGGCAGGGGAAAGAAGTGCTACTTTCCTTCCTTCTGCACATCTCCTCTACTCACACTCATGCTCATCGTCCCGTCAAACTTTACTTACAAAAATATAAGTTCAAAGGTACACTTAGGATTTCAAGGCGGCCACAGCAGAGCTTTAAGCCAGGCGCAGGGCCCTTGTGAGTGACTTGTGACTGCACAGGCTTCATGCCCACGAGGCTGGCCCTGGCTGCTGAGTTTGACCCCTTGACCTTAACTAGCCCAGGAGCCAGCTACTGTGATGCACAGCACTTTGAACGACTTAGGTCTCATTGAATTTGCTCCTTCAGTTTTATGAGGACCAGCCATGTGTGTCGTTTCATGATGTCTCCTCGATTGCGAGAGAGGTGTTTTCTTAGAGGCTTCCTTGTCTTCACTAGGGCCTGTGCCTGTTTCCAGGGTCCTGTTTCAAGGGTGATGCTCCTTATCACCAGGCTTGAGTACTGATGGGAGGTAGAGTGGGGCTGTGTGACTGAGACAGGCCCAGGGCTTTCAGATCTGGACTCACCCATGAGTCAGGGAACGGTCTGTTCCTGCTCTGTATCTGCTCTGAGTTGCCTGTCTGGGTCCAGGGCAAGGCTTCTGAGATAAGTGCTGTATTCAGAGCACTCCACCTCATGACTGGGTCACCTCAAGAGCCCTGCAAATGGACCTTGTGCGAAAGGTCAGGACTTGTCACTCGAACAATTCCTCCTTTGAGAGGTCCATGTTTTCCTCCCCAGGATACGTTCCAAGCTCCTCGATCCTGGGGCTCCTCATTGCTAGGTCTGACGTTCTGTGGAAGGCTCTGGGTTCCAAAGGAGTTGTAATGAGTTTATTCCTGAGGGTCCAGATGCTGGAAAGCATGTAGCCAAGTTCCTAGGATCTGCATGGCCGCTTAGGTATCTTGCTGTTTCTCCAGAGACACATGGCAAGCCTTTTTGTTTAGGCTTACAAACACACATTTATTTTCTCACAGTTTGGAGGCTGGAAGTCTAAGATCAAGCAGGGCTGGTTTTTACTGAGACCTGTCTCCTTGGCTTGTAGATGGATGTCTCCTTGCTGTGTCCTCACATGGCCTCTTCTCTAACCATGACATGGCAGACTTTTGAAAGCCATCTCCGAGTGGAGTTCAGTGCTGTCACCGAGACTAGGGAACATAAGGATGTTGAAGTGGCACAGTAGAGCTGAGTGGTTCTGGGCGCTCCATTGACTCTCTGTGCAGCTTGGAAGCTGAAAGTGTGTCTCTTCAGTAGCATGGAATGGACCCTCAGAAGGACATTGAAGTGGTCCTACAAGAGGTTAATGCTAATTTATGGGGTAATAACTGGACTCTCCTCATTTGGAGGGGAAACCCTTTTCCTCTGCTTTAAGGCAACCTGCAGTTCAGAGACGGCAGCACTGGCATGAGCCTGGAGAATCTTTAGGATTCCTGATTCTTCTTTGTTGACCTCTGTATAACAAGGGGCCATGTAGACCCTCCTGACTCAGGGAGTCTTCGCTGAATGCAGTCCCCAGGGACAATGCCAAGAACCAACCCCTGAATTCTGGATTTCTGTCATTTGGGAGAAATATTGGCCAGCCTGGGGGCCCTGCAGGGACAGTCTGGAAGTTCTTAAGTTGAGGGCTTTCTTGGATTCCCTCAATCTCAGGAATGACGTAACATAGGAGACTTCACTGTTAGGTGGGAGAGTTAGGCCTAAACCTCCCCAGATGGAAAAGTGATGCTTGGGCTCAGCCTGGGGGTGGTCTCAGTGATTATAGAGTGGAGGAGCCGTGGCCTTCAGGATCTGGCAAAGAAGGATGGGGATCTCTAAACCGAGGAGTTCCCTGGGATCTGGCTCTGCAGCCCCTCTGAAGCCCCTAGGGTTAGGCTCCGGGAAGCTGGGATTTCAGGGCAGCTTCAAGAAGCTTCAGACTCTCAGGAGAGAGTGGCCTCCTTGGATCGTTTAGAGGCACTGGCCATTCAGAGAACACAGCCAAGCCAGAGCTCATCAGCCAGAGGCAGCCCTGGACAATGGAAAAGAGAGTAGGCTAGGGTCCGAGGGTTCTGTAGGAGAGGCCTCATTCTCTTAAGGTCCCTTGAAGACTTTCTGGAGCACAGCAATGCCTGTTCCACGTTTGTAGGTCAAGGGCATAGGCTGAGATCACCCTTCCTATGCTGAGCAAGGAAGGCTAGGTGCAAATCTCGCTGGAGTCATGTATCCATGGGAGATAAAGTTCCCTAGCAGCTGTGGGCTCCTCTGGAGTTTCCTAGGGAGCTCTCTGGGCATTCCCTTGGCATGGGAAGTGGATGCCTGGAGACCTGAGAGGGCAGATGTCCCCCTGCAGTCCTGTGGCCACCTAGGTGGAGCTTTTCCCCCCGCACTTCCAGACCAGGATAGGGTCACAGAGTGATGGCAGGAGCCCCATGTAGGGTTGAGGAAGTAGTGCAGGTGGGGGCTGGCCACGTTCAGGAGGAGAGCACTGTTCCCTTCAAGCTGCCACTGTCCGATCTCTGTAGCAGGTGCAGGCTGGGGTGGCTGGCAGGCGGGGGCTGGGCTGTAGGGGTCATAGTGGAGGGAGGGAGCTGACTCTGGGCCTGTGCCTGCTGTTAAAGGAGGTACTGAGGGAGTGCCACAGAGTAAAGTGTAAAGTGGCAGGTCCTCAATGGCAGCACGGGCCCGAGAATAGTGCCCAGGAGCCACCAAGGAAGGGTTTGGGATCCAGCCAGGAGAGCTGGCGACAACAGATGCCACTTCCTGCAGCAGCCAGGTACAGGCAGCCCTCTTGGGAGCAGCAGCTGGAAGTCAGGGTCAGGGAAACCTGGCTGTGCATAACGGGAACCTGATCATCGACCCAGACCCGGCTGGGATCACCATGGGTGGATGGATGCATGATGGGCGGGGGGCCGGAAGGTCCCTGACAGGAGTTGGGGAGAGGCCCAGCCTCAGCAGACCTTGAGTGTCAGGTCACCATGGAGACCTAATTAGTGGGGCAGGGATATAAGGCTGACGCCACGGTTAAGGCTGAACTGAGGCTTGGGGCTCTTCAGATTCCTCCTGATCAGAGATAGGCTCTAACTGGTTCCAAGTGCTTGGTTTGGAGGGTTGAGGAAAGAGGACCCAGACAATTCATTACAGAATGTGGTGGTACTTTGCATCAAGATCCCCCGGGCAACATTTTCCACATATGCGGAGCTCTCTCTCCCCTCCTACACACACACACCAGTTGCTACTTCAGTGGTCTGCTGGCACATGTTTTGAAAAAACTACCAGGGTGTTCTGAATGCCCTCATCCCATGCATAAACACTTCAGAGGCAAGAGTTCCTGTGATGGCAGTGAGAAAAGAAAAGGAAAGATGGAATTAAAAGACATTAAAATGATAGATGCCTCAGAAGGTGGAGACATATCGACATGAGGGGAGCAGCAAAAGGATGATTTCAGCTTCAGAATTTTACATTTGGATGACTGAAAGAACAAAGAAAATGCTGGTTTAGAGATGGGAGAAGTTCAGTGAAATAGAGGGACCCAAACCCAAATCTCTGATAGAAAATATCATTTCTTTAAAAACCTTTAGAAAATACGTGCTCCCCCAAGCCCAATCTCTAGAATGACCTGCAGGGTAGACCCTCACAACTTCCAGATACCACATCAAAGCTGCATCATTTGCTCTGATAGGACCCATCTGTTTAATACATTTCTTCCCTTCTGCCTCTATATCATGGAGACTTAACACATTTTTTGTCCTTGTCTTGTTCTTTTCTCTATAGGAATAAACTATTTCGTTAGGTTGAAATTAGCCAGCATGAATTTGTGTCAGATCTCATTTGCCCTGACACAAATAACCCCTTTGTGGGTAATGAAAACAATTTAATGGTGTGGTCCAAAGGAGAAGACAATATTACTCAAGCGATTAACACCAGGGGACTTCTCGCTGACCTCTCACGATGACCTGCAAACTGTGCTTCCAGTATTATTGCACTCTTGAGGGAGCATGGAGTGAAAGCTTGCCCCCAGATATTTTAGAGAATGCTTTATGTGGAAAAAGTCATAAAATACAGGCAGAGAAAGATAAGTAGCTATAAGTGAGAGGGGAGAAGGGACTTCGGGAATTAACCTGATGACAAGGTCGACTTGTTTGGAGCAGCACGTCTTCAACACCAGTATGTCTGAATTGGGCACAGGACCCCGTTGCTATAGCATCTTGAAGACAAAAATTGCACGGGGTTCTGCAATATTGCGTTTTGCGATTCTCTAATAAGACTGCAACTTTCAAGGAAGTGCAAATTAGGCCTAGCATCTCTAGCCTTAATTATTCTTTTTTCTTTTAATATTTCTTTATTTTATTTCTTCATTTTCTTTAGTTTTTTGGCTGCATCGGGTCTTAGTTGTGGCACATGGGATCTTTCATTGCAGCGTGGGTTTCACTGCTCTCCATTGTGGCATGTGGGCTTCTCTCTAGTTGTGGCGTGAGGGCTTAGTTGCTCCGCCGCATGTGGGATCCTAGTTCCACCACCAAGTATCGAACCCGCATCCTCTGCATTGGAAGGTGGATTCTTTACCACTGGACCACCAGGGACGTCCCTAGCCTTAATTCTGAGTGTCGGATGAATGCCTTTGAGGCAGGGAGTGGTGCCTCCATTTGTTCATCTTTATATTGTACTATGAACTACACACAGTTGGGCTCAAGAAATGTTTGTTGATTTGAATTATCCAAGCAAAGAAATCTTTAAGAAGACAGTCTTTTCCTGCCTTGAGACATGGATGATACTCCCAAGGAAGAGAGGAATAATAATTATTATTTAAAACTAATGTCTAGGAGCAGTGTAATTAGTAGTTGTTTACTGTTTAGTTATATAGCTGAAACATCTTTAAAATGCCTGTTTTAACACTTAGGAAAATTTATCTGGGAAGTCTTTTTGACAGTCTTTTATGATCAATAAACATACTATCTCAAATTTGGTTTTTAGGCCCATAGTAGTGGGAAATTGATAAAACTTTGTAACACTGATTAAAATTTGCTTGCTTAGGCAGAAATAGAGATACAGATGTAGATAACAAACGTATGGACACCAAGGGGGAAAAGCGCAATGGGGGGTGGGATGAATTGGGAGATTGGGATTGACATATATACACTAATATGTATAAAATAGATAACTAATAAGAACCTGCTGTATGAAAAAAATTCAAAAAAAAAAGAAAAAGCAGAAAATCTGAATATACCAATAACCATGTAATAAATTGAAACACTTGTAAAAGAGGTATTCTCTGAAAAGGTATGACGCTCAGATGGTTTTAGCGAGAAGTTCTTCCCAATTCTGAGAAGGAATGATATTTTTGTCCTGTTTAAACTGTTATAAAGCATGGAAGACGTGCAAAATGTCACAGTTCATGTTATCAAATTATGTTGCTGTTCTTTATAACTACTCTTCCCCACAGCCCACTCAGCCCCAAGCTTTATGATTTGTAATTTGCTGCCTCAAGGATTTTTGAACAGTTATCGCTCCTCTTTTGCAAAAACTCCATTGAAGAGATCAGTTTAAGTATTTTCATGGTGGAGACCAGTTTTTCCTTAGAGGAAAGCCACGAAGACGTTCCCTTGAACTGGTAAGAAAGAAAGATTTATAATTCCCGAAAACATCAGGGACCTGTACTGTGTGCTCTGGCATATTCTAGAAAGCAGTAAAACCTCTGGGGAAAATGGCAGCACACGGATCTAGGACTGAATAAGAGGTGGCTTGGGAGCAACTGAGGAGCAGAGGTGACTGATGACAAGGGTTTCCTCCAATGCCTTGGTACTTTGTAAGACCCCAGAAGCTTTATACTACCTCAGTAATAGGAAGGGGACTCAAGGATAACTAACTGAATTTCCTGCCAACCTAGGGGCATATGTGCTTGAAGTTGGAAGCAAATTGACTTAAAAGTAATAAAAACTGTGATATTTCTGTAACAATTGAGTTTGTACATTAAGATCATACCTACTACATACAGATTAAAAAATTTTTAATATATTTCTGGTGAATTAAATCTGGGAGAATAATTTAAAAAATCACACTGGGATAATTCTACAAATATAAGAATGTTTAAATATTGAAAAAAAAATTGCTTGATGGAGGGAATTCCCTGGAAGTCCTGTGGTAAGGACTCCACACTTTCACTGCTGTGGGCCCGGGTTCAATCCCTGGTCAGGGAACTAAGATCCCACAAGCCTCACGGCACAGACAAAAAAAAAAAAAAAAAAAAAAATGCTTGCTTGAAGCTGAGGGAATTGGAGCCCACACACCTTATTTAGAAGTGAGCCCTCTTATTTGTTGAAGCCTTGGCAAGAGTTATAACTTACGGGACGATGGCTGGGTGGGACAAGTAGGACATGTCCCGCCCACTTGTTTGTACACCGTTTGTATATAAGGTAGCAGTGCCACAACAAGCAAACCTTCAGAAACTTCCCAGTGACTGAAGTATCCCTTTCTGCAATTTGGTGGAATCAGTGTCCCTGCTTTTTTCTAAGTCTTATTTTTCCTCCAGGTAAGTGCATGTTTGAATCAAGACCTACATTTTCTTCCTTTTTAAAATCCTGAGTATTTATTCTGAAGAAATTTTCCTAAACTGCTCTGGTTTTAGGTGCATAAAAACATTTATTTGAGCATAATTCAAAAGGTTAATTGGCCTTGGTGAAGATGGACCAACACACTTTGCAGGAAAAGAAACATACGGAGTTTTTTTCGCTGCAGTTGTATTTTATTTTATAGTTCCAAAGGTGCTTATTACTGCTCCTGACTAGACCCAGCCCCTTTCACGTTGGAGGGAATCATAGTCTACAGAGTCTATTCACCTACGTTCTCTCTGAGTAATGCATGGGATGAAGCGGGGGTTTAACCTCAGAGCATTTGATTCTAGTTCTGCAATCTACGGGAGAAATTTAATTTCTCTCCGCCCAAATTTCTTCACCTGGAAAAGTCATAACACAGATCCTTCCTAGAGTGTATCCTTAGGAATAAATGATAGCATGCTAACAAGAAGCTTAAACAATATACATAATGGCTTCTTGGAATTTAAAATGTTTTTAAAACTCATGCCATCATTTTGATTTAGCTACCCAATAACCCTGAGCAGTAGCCTCATTTTATGGGTCAGGAATAAATAAAGCCTAGAGAGGTGATAGAATTTGTTAATCTGAATGTTGGCGACGAGAGCTCAGAATGTAAATAATTTTATAAATATTAAAGTGTTCCAGCTCCAGAATTTAAATGATGTTTAAAACCTTTATTATTTTTGTTATTAGGAATGTGGCATTTGCTTGTTGCTAAAATGTACACATGACATAAATGTATTATATTTAGAAAGTGAAAGTCCCACTCAGCCCTCTCTTTAGAGCAGTCAGGACCACTGTTAACAGTTTGATGTGTCGTCTTGGAGACATTTTCCCTGCAAATAAGTGTGTGATACACACATATAGTGATTTTTGTACAGAAAGGTGTTCTTTTTTTTTTTTTTCTTGCGGTACACTGTTGTGGCCTCTCCCGTTGCGGAGCACAGGCTCCGGACGCACAGGCTCAGCGGCCATGGCTCACGGGCCCAGCCGCTCCGCGGCATGTGGGACCTTCCCGGACCGGGGCATGAACCCGTGTCCCCTGCATCTGCAGGCAGACTCTCAACCACTGCACCACCAGGGAAGCCCCCAGAAAGGTGTTCTTGATACTCATAATAGTTCTCTAGCTTGCTTTGTTCCCTTGACTATAATATCTTGGATTTGTTTTTTGTTTTTTGGGGGGTTTTGGGGTCATGTCAGTATCAACATATGTGTCTAATTCTCTTTGGTGACTATATAAGATTACATTGTATTCCATGCTGAATTGTTGATAATTTACGGGCTACTTCTAATTTTTCACCCTTATCAATAATGCTGCAGTGAACACCTTGTATATACATCTCCGAGGATTTGTGGGACTATTTTGTGGACTATATTATTTGAGAATTAACAGGTCAAGAAAATACCTGTTTCAAATTTTGTTAGATATTTCTAAATTGTCCTCCAATGGATCATATCAAACCTCACTCCCACAAACCGTGCGGTATTCTTTCTTCTCATGCTTTCCATCAGTACCAGGTTTATATAATTCACATACCTTTAAATGAAGTGTTCCTGCTTTAGCACAAGACGTGTGAAAGGGTGAGAGCTATCCATCTCCCAACTCCTGTCAGCAAACCAAGGGCAGAAAGCACAGAGTAAATCAAAGCTGACAGGGAGCTAGAAATGGAGAGACTTGGCTTCCATTCCCATTCATTCATTCAAATAGTCTTTATTGAGGGCCGTTATGGGCCAGGCCCTATTTAGGCCTCAGGAATAGAGTGATAAAAGACAAAGTACCTACTTTCGTGAACTTACATTCTAGTGGACGTGAACCATAAATAAATTAGAATATTATCTCAAATAGTGTGAAGCTCTCTGATGAAAAATAAAGCAGGGGAAGGGATAAAGAGTGTCAGGGAAGGGATAAAGTGTGGCAGGGCAGAGGCGGGCGGAGGGGAGGGGGGTGGTCCTGGAAGTTTCTCTGCTGATGTGACACCTGAATAGAACCCCCAATGCAGTGAGGGCTGAGCCCAGCGCTTATCAGAGAGGGTCCACCCAGACAGAGCTGGCAGCAGCAAGAGAAAAAGCCCGAGAAAGGAGCAGTTTGGTGGGTTCCAGAAATAGCCCTAAAGCTTCACTGACTCTTGATCTTCCAGAAGAGGATAATTGAGCTACTTACTTTCTTTATAGAAGGCCATGTTCAGGTGAAGGAACTTGGAAATGCTTATGTCTCTTTAGTAAAGCAATGCTCTTAGTGTAGACTGGGATTCTAACCGCTAAAATCCACCAGCAAGTCTCTGCCAGGGTCCAGCAGATGCGGAGTTTTCACACAGTCTCTCTCCCTAGCAGTAAGACTACCTGTGTTGAAACATAAAAGTGTAAAACGGACCCACTGCCCCTCCAGCCTGGAGAAGGTTAGACCAACACACTTTTATGACTGACATAGCCTTCCTCCCGCTTTCTTGCTTCCTAAGAACCCAGTTCTTTGTTAAAGTGTTTTAACACCACCAGAGAGAAGAAATCACAATCAAAAACCAAGTTTGTTTGGAAGATGGTTGCAGAAAGAAGCTTCCACTCTCCAGGCCTAGGAAGTTACTCCTGTGTCTAAGGGTGGGTCACCCCCGCCCCCCCTCCTCTGACTCAGGCAAAGGCTGAGGGCAGCAGCCAGGAGACTGAGGGGTAGCTGTGTGGGGCGTGAAAGAGGATGTGCTGAAAGCAAAAAGGCAGCTTTAAATGTGAGGATGAAAGCAGATTAAGAAGAGCCTCCATAGGCACTGAACTTCTGGCTCACCCCTGACACACACTCTAGGCTTGAGTTCCTTTTAGTGATGTGAAGACTGAGACAGGAGTTTACTTCCTCGTCAGCACTTGGTCCCCTCCTGTTAGAGCTCATCTTTTAAGGAAAGGATGAAGCTGCCTGGCCATAAGGCTTATAGAGGCCAAAGCCTTGCTTATTGGATGGTTTATGTTGCCTGCGTACCAGCTCCTCTATGTCTCAACATGTGGCGAATCTTTTTTTTTTTTTTCTTTGTCCTTCTCCAAGAGCCTTACGTAAGAAGGCTCAAACAAGAAAAACCTCCCTGTGAACAAAGCAGCACCGCTGGAAGATTTTGATATTCATGCCAAATGTGATACTGAACTTGAAATTCAAACATAGGACTGTTATTATTATCTTCTACTTCTAAAAGGAACTCCCAAGTCTACCCTCATTTACCTGCATGAAGAAAAAATGTGCTTACTCAGAAGTGCTTTAACAGATAATTTTTTTAAATGACAAGTTTGTAAGAGTGCTATGAATAAACAGACTGATGAGGTTTAAAATCTGCACGAATACCTTGCATTTTATAGAAATGAAAACTAATCTACTTAAGTGCATTTCTTTACTACATCTCTTCAAAGCTCTAACTTATGAAGCTAAAGGAAATGTAGGAAAATAATTTCTGCAAGTTTATTTACATCATTAAAACCACTTGTGTGGCCATACAGTATGTTCCCCCCATCCCAAACTCTTTGGGAACTTTTTGGCTTTTGACCAATGACTGAACTCCTTTTGTCTGCGACTCCAAAATTACAGCGAATGATTGATCTGATTGTGGTGGTTATGAAATATCTGGAAGAAACTATATATTTCAGTTTCTGGCCCTATGCTTAAATTTAGAGTTCCATTCATTTATTAACTATCCTCTTAATTGCAAAAACAGGGACCAACTCATGTCAGCTGAAGTGAAAAAGAGAGGAACAGCAGTGCCATAGAACCAAGAATGTGTAGGTCACCAGACCTAAAGAATGGCCTGGAACCAAGTCTTGGAAAGCCCTGTGTTCTCCAGGAAATTCTATTCCCTTTTCATCTGAGTTTCTCCTATGTGCTTATTTTATTCTTATCTCCTTCTGCAAACTGCTTTTTATTGTTCAGCTACTTCTATCTAGATTGTGCAAAATATAGCAGCCAGTAGCTCCTGTGTGTGTATATCAAGGTCTCTCTCTCCTATTGACATATTCTCTGGGATGGGACTCAACTGGCCCAGCCTGAAATCAGATGCTAAACCTTAGACCGTTCACATCTGGCCAGAAGCTGGCGTCTGTGGATGGGATTTTGATTGGTCCAGTCTGAGTCAGGTGTTTCAAAGGAACCAATTTTGGTCAGGAGTAGAATCAGGTATGCCAGGAACCTCACCTGTGTAACCATGTGGATGGAGTGTGTGAAGGAGAGCGAGAAAGAGAGAATGACAGAGCGAGACAGAGACAGAGAGGGATAAGGGATGTGATACTTAATTACTACAGATCTGAGACACAGACAGAGAGATTGAGAGGGGTATGCAGTCACCAGAGAAGAGGGAATCTTTGACTTGTAGGTGTCCATTTTAATCCCAAAACATGATGCCTTACACACTGCATAACTTGAAAGTGTAGAGGTGGGTACTTGGAGAATGACAGAAGAGCCACTGAGAATTTCCTAGAATCTTATGCGGGGAGGGGGTGGTCTTCCATTTTTCTTTACCACTAAAGGACAAACTCCACTTCAGTGAAATCTAAGGACTCTCCAGATTTTTAGTTGTAGTGGGGTTTTATTGTTACAAAAATTTTTTATTAAATTAATGAATAAAACAAACATTATCTGTCCTAAGGCACCATTGGTTGTTCTTCCAAACCTCTCAGGCAAATAAAGAATTTCATGATTATGCTACATTTTAAGTAGGATTTAATCTCCATCACAAAAATGGGAAATGGAGTTTCAGGAATTCATTTTTGACTTGGGATCTAGAAAGAAAAGATAGGAACCTCAGTGAATGCTGTATTATTTTCATTGCCAAGCATTGGCAAAGAATGGATCATTGTTGAGAACTGAAGGATAACGTTTATAGTAAAAGTTCTGGTTGCTGTTTCTTCACAGGGAAATTCCAGTGAGTATTTAAATGGGTCACAGACGTGAAGACCAAGGCTTTGGATTGCTGAGCAGAGGGTCTACTCCGAATGAAACTTTTCTCTATTTATGTGTCTCTTTTGGTGAAAACCAGCCACTGTTTCAGCAAACGGGGTCTCCATTCCAGTATTCTCTAAGCAAAGACACTGCCCCTAACAAGGGATGCAATACTCAGTTATTCCACAAAATCCTGGCACAGTGTCTATTCCTTTGGTTATATCTTTTCTTAGATCAAATTATTGTTTTAATAAGACATCTGCTTTGTTTTTAAGAGCAAACAATTAAATCCCTGTTGAGATCTGAGGATTAAAGTTTTTTCACTGTCAGTGAGTAAATTGTTCAGGAAATTTTCCCCGTAAAATGGAATTTCTTTGGTCCTAACCATTCTCACAAATCTGAGCTTGTCCTATTAGTTAGTCTTAGGAAACATTTCCCAAAAGCTTTCTTATAAATTTGTTCCTCATATGTAGGAGTTTATCTTTTATGTAAGTAAGTGGTGTGTCTGAAACTTCTAGATCATTTCCTCTTTAGAGTTGGTTAGAGCCAACTCATTCATCTGCTGTTTTTGTTAGTTAGTTGTTTTTGTTGTTTTTTAAAAGGTCTACTGATGAGATTATTTTGTAAGGAATCCATCCTTAAGCTGTTTCCTTGATGCTTTGTAACAAGTATTTGGGCAGTGATGTTTAATTCTAGGACGAGCATACTTTTGAGGTTTGTCACTTTATCTTTCTCTTGCCTGTAAAGTTGAACTAATGATATTCATTCCATTTTATAAGTGCTTTTAGTTTCTTCCTTAACGTGAATGCTAATAATAGCAAACACTTGTATAGTCCTTCTGTGTTCCAGGAACTCATCTAAGCACTCTACAGCTATCAACTTATTTAACTCTTACCTGAACTGTGTATTATCATTATCCCCATTCTAGGCAGAGAAGTTAAGTAACTTGCTCAAGGTTACACAGTTAGTCATTGGAAGAGCTGAGATCTGAATGCAGATTGCTCCTGGCATGTGCTTCTAACCCTGTACCATATTGCCAAGCTCTGTCATCGCTTATTAATTCAGCAGTCACTCACCGAGCGTCATCTAGGAGACCACCAAAAATCAGACATGTCTTTCCTTCGGGACCTGCAGTCTGTGGTGCAGAAGATTGGGGAAATTGATAATTGTAAGTTTTATGATAAACACAGGGGGCTCTGGGAGCACTTAGAAGAGGCACATAACCCAGCTTTGAGAGATCATGGGATCTCATCTCTAAAAGGGGAACATGATAATCCCTACCTCAAAGGGTTGTTGAGAGGACTCAATGACTGGATGCATAAAAATGCCTTGAACAGAACCACTCATATTAAGTGGAAGCTACTGTTTTTATTAAACTGAGCACTGGAAGCTGTGGAGTTGTGTGAGGAACTGGCCCATGGATCTTTAAAGTGTGTTGGAAGCAGAGGGAGCTGTAGGGACAGAGACCCAGAAACGAAAGACAACATGGCCTGTTCAGGGCACTGCCAGTAACACAGAAGGTAGGAACAAGGGGTGAGGGGAGCAAGGATGCTGGTGGGTCAGTCCGGGAGAGGTCATCAGGGACCTGCTGGTCGGGCTGTAGACTTTGGACTTGTCCTGAAGATGTCCTAAACAAGGAGGCAGCTTTGTCACACTTGACTCATATAGAGATCTCTGACCACACTTTGCAGAACGTAGAGGCAGGAGGGCCATTTGGAAAGCTATTAAATTAACGCAGGCTTGGGATGATGGTGAGCCGATCTAAGGGAAGCATAGGATGGTTGGAAAGAAACAAATGCATTAGAGAGATGTTAATGAGGTAGAATTGACAGTACTTGGTGATTGTTTGCATGCGAAGGTGGGAGAAGGGAAAAGTCCTTTGGGATGACACCCAAATTCTGGCCTGGACAACTGAGTGGACAGTGGTCCTATTGCCTGGAACTCATGGCATGTAACCCATATATGAGTGCAGTTTCTGGTAGCATTGAGAAAGGAACCATGAGAGATGGTAGAGTACACAGTGAAAGAGGATGACCTATGAAAGAATCCACGATGGATCTGTCATCAATACAGGGTGGCACAGATTTCTTAACATTTGTACAGAGAGGCTAATAACCAGACTGTTGGCAACAGTGATCCTCACCCTCAGATACCTTTTGCTCTGAGGATCCCCACTGGCCCCCTAGCCTCCAGAGCCTGCCCTAGCAGGAGATGAATGCAACTTGTTTCTCAAGGAGTTGGCCTCATGCTCTTTATGCCCCAATACATGTTAGACCTGTGTTTTACAGAGCACTGGTGTCCTAGGGGGAATTTTAAAATCACATGCTATTATGCCAGGAGGGACCTCAAAGTCCATCTAGTTCAACCATCCCTGGAGGATATTTCACAAGCAGATGTGATAATACTGAATTACGTGTATTGTAAGGATACCATTCCTGAATCACACCATTTTTCTTCCAGCTCCAAATAAGATTGTTTTCACCCTAGTTTTTGTGTCAATAAGAACATATCTCTCCCCAGCCTCACTACCCTCCTGTTTCTGTATCTTGTTACCTCCATTAGATTTCAGCCTTTCTTTTCAGTGGCAACAAACTGATATGAATAGTATTTGTGTGTCATATATATATATATATATATATATGTATATATACCAAATTTCCATGTTTTATGATGAGAAACTCCTGCCTAAGTTTGGCATTTCATATACCCTCTGTTAATTCCATCAGAGTTGATGTCACTTGGGTTTTTTCTAGAATAGGAAAGGACCCCAGATTCTCCTAACTGGCCCCAACCTAGCTCAGAACCTGCAGGAAAGCGTATCTGCTGACCATGTAGAGTCAACCTGGGGGAAGTTTCTGTCTTTCTTTAAATAAAGTGCTATGTTCATATCAAGGGAGTTTTTAAATAAATAAGTGATAAAGTAAATGTTTTTCTTTCAGGGATAGAATTATTTTTTTCCTTAAGAATATAGGGCTTTTAATCTGTTAAATAGATCAGCCTTAATTGTATGATTCGCTAGTAAGATTTACTAACCCCTCTGTGTCTCAGTTTCCTCACCTATGAAGTGAAGCAATTAGAAAGCACAGAAATGACTGTTTATTTTGAGACCTGTGGTTTTAAGATTTTGTTCTAATTTTCTAAATAAAGTCCCAAATGAGCAATTATGGCTGACTGTAAATGAAATGTTATTCTTCTTCCCTAGGATGCGGTGTATACGTGGGAAAAACAACAGTTTTGAACTTTAAAATTTTAAATTTCATTTTCTGACCACCTTTACAAGATCTTTGAGTATTTTACAAAGATGAGCAGTTTTGTATGAAGTCAGAAGCTAAGTCATGAATTCATATTGCATAACTAACTACCTTAATGTTTGATGAAGAGTCTTACATGCTCAGCAAAATTGTAGAATAGATTTTTAACTAAAAAAATAAGAAGTGGTGCTCGAAAAACACCACATAAATTAAATAACGGATTAGCTCAGTTTATAATTTGTGATAAGGTTGCTAGGAGAGTAGATAAGAGCATGCTATAGATAGTATGTATATGTGGATGTCAAGAAGCCCTTTGTTAATTGGATGTCGTATTCTGGTGATCAAGAGGAACTGTGGGCAGGATGATAGAATAGTCAGAAGATTCACCAGTACCTGAACAGGTACCCCTGAGCCCTGGTGATTAGGGACAGGCTTGATGTCAACCTAGCAAGAATCTCAAGGATGCCAGAGAACTCTGCGCTTGGTCTGTATTTCCCCAGCAGAGCAGCAACGACTTAGAGAAGATGGAAGAAACATTACTTGCAGGTGTCAAAATATGTAGGTAGCAAAAAGAGAGAAGAATAGCTAATATGTTAGGTAGGAGGTTCCTTATTCAAACAACTGTCAACAGAGTAGAATGATCTGCCAAAGCAAGCGAGAACAGCACTTTATAAGAATAGATATGGTCGTTAGGTTTAGACAAAACACACACACACACACGTGCACACGCACACACACGCACACACACACACACACACTGCAGTTATACAACCAAAAAATAAGGAAGATCTTAAAAACAATATATGTATATACGTTTGGGGGAAAAAAAGAACTAAGGGTTGTTTTGTTTTTTTTTTTTTTCGCGGTACGCGGGCCTCTCACTGTTGTGGTCTCTCGCATTGCAGAGCACAGGCTCCGGACGCGCAGGCTCAGCGGCCATGGCTCACGAGCCTAGCCGCTCTGCGGCATGTGGGATCTTCCCAGACCGGGGCATGAACCCGTGTCCCCTGCATCAGCAGGCGGACTCTCAACCACTGTGCCACCAGGGAAGCACGAACTAAGGGTTTTTACTGACCAGAAGTGCTGTCGTGTAGAGGACATCACACTGTACGACTGTCCCAAAGGGGAGTGTGGTCATAGGCATGTTCATGGAATATGAAGGATCTATGCTTAGGAAAGAAAGTGTGCTGCTTTCTCTGGATACAAGGACGTCCACAGTGGTACCGTAGGGCCAGATCTGGACATCACATTTTGAGAGGAATATTGTCAGTGTAGTCAGTACCTACTGGAGAGTGACTGGGGTTTGAAAGGATCCAGAACAGATGAAGGAACTGGAATTGTCACCAAAGAAGAGAAGAAATGAGGACATAACAGTTATTTTAAAACATTATGTGTTCAAACAAAGGAATTATATTTTAGAAGTTTGGAAGTTAAAGCTAGGATTAAGGGGTAGAAATTAGAGAAAGAATATTTTAACTCATTATCAGAAGAATTTTGTAAAAATTAGAGCTGTTCTCCAATGGAGCTGGCTGCCTAGTGATACGGGTGGGCTTCCCCTTGCTGGAGGTGCTGGGTAACTGATAGATGACTCTCATGTGTAGTGCTACTTAGGGATTCTTACACAACGTGGGAGGATAGATGGACAAACTGTAAGAACGCTTGTGAATCTCAGAGTCTATGACTCTATAAAAAATGTTTGTTAGATTTATTGATAACATTTTTGTGCAGGTATGGGAAGACGACCTGATCTTATTTGAACTGGGAGCAAGCATTAAATACTTTAGTTGGTTGGGTGTATATCATCTACATAAAGCAAAACAATCTTGCCAAAGCCCTCATGCAGTACATTAGCTCTGGCTGGGCTAATTAGAATTGCCAAGCAAATGAGAGGATTCATAATAAAACCTCTACACGGTGAAAACTAGGTTCTGTGAAATTGAGGTTCCAGGGTATAGACGTCACTCCTGTTCATTTATCTTCTCGTTTGCTGTTGGCTCCTACCTGGTGATGCCAGAGTCAGATTCTGCTCTGATAGGATGAAAAGATCTTCTTGTACTTGGACAAATATCTACATATATCTTTAGACCCTTCTTCAATTCACTCATTTGATCACTCACTCATTAATAAGTATTGGTTAAGTGTCTGCTTTATGTCAGGCACTCTGCTAAGAACTGGGAATGCAAAAGTAAATTGGCTGTATCTAGTCGTAATCCTTGAGGTACATAGGGTCTAGTAGAGAAAACAGGCATGAAAATGAAAAATATTTGCAGCATTGCTAGTGCTGTAACAGAGACGTGCTGAATGGATGGGACTCCACAGGCTACTTCTGTCGCTCAGGTCTTTTCACTTAGTTCCTCCTATACAGCTATGTTCTAAAAGACTTAATTTTAAAAAATAAAGACTAAATATATTGAAAAAAGTCATTATCCTATGGGATTACTTAGGAAATAGCAGCTAGTTACTGCATCTCAAATAACTCCAGTTTCTTAGTATTTTTCCGCATCTTCCCACTCTGGAGTTTGATTCTGACCATCTTTAAACCTGGAAAGCAGGGTCAACAGCAAGAATGACTAACACATCATGTCTCACTCAGTGCTGAGCAATGATCTGGGTATTTTATGTATAATCAGTGATGTAGCCCTTACAGCAATCCCAGGAGGTGGGCGTCCTTATTATCTCCATGTTACAGATAAGGTAACTGAGGTACAGGTGGGTTAAATAGGTTAAATAAGAATCACCCAAGGGTACCCCAAAGCAAGCGTACCTCTGGGATTTGAGCCCAGTAGTTTGGCGCTAGGAGCCGAGCTGTTAACATGCTCCTCTGCCCAATGCTGTTTTAGGTTTTCCAAATATCAGATCACAGAAGGAGTACACATAAGAGATGCTGATCACGATGATGTCTTTGTGCTAAATGCTGCACTGAAGGGCCTTATATCTATTCTCCCAACTGGGCCTCACCAACCCCACGAGGGGAATTTTAGTGTCTGTTTTACAGATGAGGAAACAAGGCTTAGCAAGTTTAAGTAAATGACCCGAGTTTACCTAACTAGTAAATCCTTCAGTGTATGTATATCATTAGGTTAAAAGATCAAATTACTCATTGTACCCAATAATAAATAAACACATTTGCTTCAGGAAAATAAAAAGGTATATGTTGAAAGAGGAAGTGTTTAATGTTTTCCTGTGGGGGAGGGGCTAAAGGATAAGATGAGCTTTCTGTTATTTGAGTAGCACGATGTCTTTAGTTCCACAGTTTCAGTGAGACAGTATCTCAGACGTTATTTATTTGCCCTTTATTGAACTTAGGGTATTTGATGTACCCAATATCCCGGACCAAGGTAAATAGATAGTCTCTAGTTCAAAGGTAGACTCCTTTAAACTTTGAACCATCTTTCTCAGCATCTATATTTATGTGATTTGGATGTTTCGTCTTCACTGATTAACAATGTATAAACTATTTATTGTCATTTACACATTTTGACTTATTAATATCACTTGATTAATAGGATAGTAAAAGTAACCTTTTAAACACAGAGTTCTTTCAAGCTATGATACAATAGGGCTTAAATGTGTTTGATTAACCCAAATGTGGAAACACTTGGACTGTAAGAAGAACCTCAGACTCTTCTGTTCTAGATTATAATAAACCATCCCAAATCAGAAGAGGAGTCCTTGGTTTCCCAGGTACCTATGATAACATGGTTTATAGTTTCTCTGAGAGAAAAATGCACGGGGGGTTGTCCGAGCTTGCTGGTATTGCAGCACCAAGGTACAGTGCCTGATCTCAAAGGTATTGGTATATTTATATGTCATGTGTGTGGTCAGTAGGTTAGGGACATTTCAGCTTTCCTTTCCTGCTTCCTTGAAAACTGAGCAACTACTAAGCATCCAGCCCCAATCAGGTGTCAGGAATCCAAGGTGAGTATGGCAGCATCTCTGCCCTTCAGGTGCTCTCAACCCAGCTGGCCGGATGGAGGGATAATCCACTAATGGTGTCTGATTTGACAGTAAGTATGTGGAGAGCCTGTGGAAATGTGGGATGGGGACACTTGGCTCAGCCTGGGAGGAGTGTCTGAGGAAAGCTGCACATAGGAGGTAACAAGGGAGCTGCTTTCAAATGAGGAAGAGGAGACCATCAGGCCATCAGGTGGCAGAGGGGAGAATGTGAATCAAGCATGGCACCACAACCGGTTTGCCTCCTTCCTTCCTCCCTTTGGCCTGCCCTCTCTCTGGATTGGGTGTGTGTGTGTGTGTGTGTGTGTGTGTGTGTGTGTGATTAACTAGAATGCCATCGTATTTATTTGGATGGAGGAAATAAAATTACCAAGAGGTTTAGATACTCAATACCTGGCAAATCAAGTTACCATTAGATGTTTTTTTGTACAGAATCAGAAAATAGAGACATCCCAGGCATGAGAAAGGCTGACCTTGACCAAGAACTCTTCTCCCTCTCAATTACATACAGTTGTTCTAGACATCCCTGGCTCTGATGACATTCTTTCTTCTGAGATGTTAGTGCCTTTCAGTCAGATTTCAGAAAAGGTGTTGCAGGTCTGGGAACTATAATGTCTCTTTAAGATGACTTTGGTATAGGGCTGAACTTAAAAAAAACACCTTTTTCCTCTCATTTCCAGGTTCTTACAGGATACTTTGTTGGCATCTCCTTGTACTTGGCACTCCTGGCAGGTGTACTCCTGGCACTCCTTGTTTGCAGTGTCCATAGTCTCTTTCACTGTTACCTGTTATACATATTCTATTTATGTCCTCCAACCTTACTTTGCTTTCTTATCCTTTCATCCTTACTGTATACTTAAGCCACCCATTCCCTCATATTCCTTCTATCAAGCTTTGAAAGTTTGTTCAATGCAAACTGAGAATATGCTTCCAAATAATGTTTTTTTTTCTTTTTCTGATTACAGAGTTTGTTCATTAAGTTATTAAGCAGGTTGTGCTTTACCAATAATTTTCTTTTTCTTGAATATGAACCTGATGGAGAATGGCTTTTCTTAAATTCCTGTAGACCTACACCATTCACTGTCACCAAATTACATTTCACAGAGGAGTGCACAGAGTATATCAAAATCGAAGACTTTTCCTTTTCAGTGGAAGGATCCCCAAGTGGGATGTAAGCAGATATGGTCATCAAACTTTTAAGACCTAGGTTTGTATAAACTCCAGCACTTCACACATTCACCCTGAGCATGAGACTCCCTTGGGGCATCTGTTAAACATTCAGATTCTTGGGCCCCACTCCAGGCTCCTGGAATCAGAACCTCCAGAAGGGAACTAGAAGGGCTGTATACAAGAAAGGTGTTTGTAGGTGAGTTAAATGGACAAAGTCCTCATTTTCATGTTTTCTGTCCAACTGGGATGATGGGCAATTAGTAAATGAAGCAACCAACCAGTCAACGAATAAACAAGGTAAGTGCAGAGAGTGACATAAAGAAATCAAACAGAATAATATTTTAGGGAATGGCTGGGCTGGGCTACTTTATATGGCACAAAGGAAAGGCTCTCCAAAGGGTATACCTGGAGCTAAACTATGAGAAGGAGCCAGTGAAATCAGGAACTGAGAAAGAGCTAGTATGTCTCACCTTATTTACCTGTGTCCTGGGTAATTGACACAATTATTGGCACCTCTTGGGGCTCAATGAATTTTCGTTGGTTGATGCCTGCAGTCCTGGGATAGCAATGCTTATATCACAAATAGGATACAAGCACAATTCCTGAAGAAAAAGAGAAAATGAAGCAAAGTAGATAAAGGAGAGCATCTGGGATGAATAGGACATGGCTGGGGGTTGGGGAGGGTGGCAGCAGGGCAGCTAAGGAGTTGAGAAATAAAGAAAATTAGAAAACAAGGCTATGTTTGCACCTCTAGCATCACTGTATTGCTAATTAAAAGGTTAATCAGTAATTATTGCCATATTCTTGGGATTTGAGCACTGTGCTCTGACTAGCCTTGTCTTTAGAAAACAAAGACGGTGTCACATTACATTCCTTTAAAGCAAATTATGGTAAATACCAATTCCAACAAGCTTAGGGACAAGTTACATGTGATCAAAAGTAGCAAGTTAAAGGTGTTTTGACAGATTCTGAATGGCGCTCTGATTCATACACCTGGCAAGTTGAAACTGTAGATGTTTGTCACTTGGATTCTTTTTCTTCCCCATTTGGTAGTGGAAAGCATAACAAATGCAAAATGAGTTATTGGAGAAGCTGGCTACTTCAGAACTAGTGGGGTGGATTTACAGCAGACCATCTACACATCTGCATGTGGAGAAGGAAGCTGTAGGTGAAACTCAGAATCAGCCAGCGTAGGAGCCAGAAGGAAACTTACAGGTCATTATGGTCCAGATCCCTTAATATACAGATGAAGAAACTGGAGGCAGAGACGTAGAATGACATTTTCAAATTACTCTAGTCCAAGGTCTGGATTTGAATCAAGATCCCTTACTTCTTCGTTTAATAAGCTTCTATTAAGTACCTATTATATGTATGGCACATGGCCAAGCACTGTGTATCCCAAGCTGAAGAAGGTGCAAAAGGGATCTCCTCTGAGGATGTCAGTGTAGCAGGGTAGCCAAAATAGGATAGAGTGTAATTGTGTGTGTGTGTGTGTGTGCGCGCGCACACATACACACAGGTGTGGGCCTACGACAGCGACCAAAGCTTTCACACTTCAGCAAGCTTTCACATGACAGCAACACACCAGATGTGTTCATAAATTGCCTGAGGAAGCACAGCAGGGGAAGTGTCCGACACCATCTGGGCAGTCACAATGAACATTTTCTGAGTGTCTTCTGTGTTAGGCACTCTCCACCCATTATCGCAGTAAATCTCCCAAAAAAATCCTGTCAGGTCAGTTTCCTTCATGCTCATTCCATAGCTAAGAAGTGGAGGGAGGCTCAGGAAGGTGAACTGATTTGCCTGTGGGCATAAACCAGGATTTCAACTCTGGGTCTGCTTGATCTTTAGCCTATGGTCTTTTTTTTTTTTTTTTTTTTTACCATAATAGGGATGGTAAGTGGATGTCATCTCAAGGGCAAATTCCAGCTGATTGCTAGAGGCTGAGCACTGTGCTGTGAAGGCTTCCAGGCCATATCTGGGCTCAGAAGCGCATGGTGGATTAGTGATGGCGGCCATGGGAGTAGGACGGAAAGGGGTAGCCCTGAGTCAGGACTTTGTACTTCCTGAGCTATACCATACCGTCACTCTTCCAGGCCCAACTCTCTCTAAGTCAAGTCTCCTACATCCTGTTCCCTTCCTCTGAGCTCAAGATGGTATTTTGTGCCATCTGGGTGTCTAGAATCTTGTCTCCTTATCAGGTCAGCTCCCCTGTACATTGTCCCATGCTGCAACCCTTTTCAAAATTTTCAACCCCATCAAAGATACCCCTTTTGCATTGCCTCACAACCCTGCTCCGTGATGATGACAGCTTATGTGATATGTAGATTATTACATGCCTACAGCTTAATATGTTCGTGTCTAGGTAAGGTGCAGGCCTTCCTAATTCAAAGGAGTGACTCCAGCAGAAAGAAGTTCAGATCCTTGGGCAGGCTAGCTGGGATCTGTCAGTCTTTAAGATTATACCAGGCAAATAGCTGCTGACCTCACGCCTTTTCTTAGATGCTGTAGAGCCCTTGATATAATAGTTAGTGAGGTACTGAGGTACTGTAGGTCCACGCATACGGTGCTTAAAGAGGAATCTGGAGGTGGAGATGGTGTTTTCTTACTATTGCAGTTTATGATTTCCAGCTGTAGCCCTGAGTTAGACACTACAATTAGGTCTAGGCTGTGGTTCTAGCTAGTACGCCTCTGCTTTAAATTTTATCTCATAACTCCTTGGCAGCAAAGAATTTCAACTTTCCAAAGCTGGCCACAAATTTGAAACAAGTGTCTAAAAGCAGTTGTTAGAGTCAAAAGATACAGCAGTAGCAACAACTGTGTTAAATGAATCATTTGTGGAATGCTTAACTGCTCATCATCTATTTGAAGTTTCTCAGTGTTTCTTGTTTTCTGCAGTAAAAATAAGTCAGGTTTACTCAAGGTATATATTTTCATTCCTTTCACATATGTGACAATCTATTTTCTGAATTATTGGACTTCTAAAACACTGTGGGTAAATAAGTATGAATTTGAATGCAAACCACATCTGGAGGTGTTATTTTTAAATTATTGAATAAATTCTTTAGTATCATAAGAGCATTTTCACTTGAGTATTCTATTAATATGTAACTTACACATTGTAATACTTCTAACCAAGAATAGCTATTAACTTTAAAATTTTACTTTTAAAATTCTTTTCAAATAAGAAGACAGCTTCCATAGGATGAGGTTCCTAGCCTGACTTTTATGTAGAGTTGTAATTTTCTATTTTAGTAAAACAGACAGCCCTGTGGCTTAGTAGGTTAGCATTATTGCTGGTGCCCTGCTATTTTTTTCCTGGATTAAAAACAAAGAATAACAGAGTTAACATATTTAAAATATATCCTCTTGTTTGATGAAATGAGTAGCCCGTGTGCCAAAGTGAGACCATTCTGTGTGAGTGATTGCTTTTATCACTATGGATGTTTTATTTATGTGCCACTCACATGTCAAGTTTTCATTTTAATTGTATGTGTGAATTTTTAAACAGAGGAAAATAAGGCTAACTAGATGGAATGGAAAAGTATGAGTCCTAAAGAACAGGAGTCAAACAACTTGAGGTCTGAATCTTCTTTACATCTTGTCTGTCACCTAAACCCCAAGAACTATCTTAAATATATTGCAGTGAGGGGCCCTTCTCCCATATGGACTGGTGTTCTTTCCTATAATGTGTATATCTTCTTTCATATAATGTAGCCATGAGGTGTTAACCAGAGTATTGTTTGAAATATTTTGAAAACTTCCAAATAAGGGGGATGGTGGTTGTAGATTATTTCAGCCTAATATTGACTAGGGAGTTTGAAAGATTTTTGATTTCACTTGTCACCAATATTTTCAGTTGTAATTGTCTCTTCTAAAGTGTTAGACATTCCTTAACTTGATGTTTCTGATTACCTTAAATTGCAGTCATTAAATATCATTTCAGTACTTAATTGAATATTCTAGTGTATGATTCACTAGACTTTAGAAACTTGTATTGAATTCATGATACTGGTTTTTGAGTACAGCACTGAAACTCGTTGAATTACTAGAGGAAAGCTCAGTGGTAATCTAATTGGACTATTAGTGAGTCTCTTAAACAGGTACTGAAAGAACATAGAATATCATTAAAATAAAAAAACACAATTGCTTCTTATCAACATAACTGACCTGTCACGTGGCACTAGAAGGATGTTATATTTGTTATTCAAATGTAATCATCTGGAAGGCATTCACTCTTAGTGGCTGACACATGGCAGGTGGTTGCCTAGTAAGTATTTATTAATGAAAGAACATATGGCTTCAGTTCCACCTACTGCCGATGACTCCCAGGTTAACATTTCAATTTGGAGCTCTCAGAGCTCTGACCCACATTTCTGGCTGCCTTCTACTCTTCTATGCCTGGAGGAGCCACAGATATTCTAAGTGCCCAGTGCCTAAAACTGAACCACCATCTCTTCCTTCTAAGCCTGTCCCTCTTCTCTCTCCCGCTTGGTTATCAGAATCCCACTACCCAGTCATCCTGGATTCTTTCCTCTCCCTCACTTCCTAGATCCAGTTGTTTATACATCAAGTCTTACAGGTTTTCCTCCTTACCACCTTGCTGACCTGGCTACATCTCACCAACTCCATCAGATCCTTAGACTTTCCACCTGAATTTTAGCTGGTCTTCAGAGGAGTCTCCATGCCTAGGTCAGTGGTCCTATACTTCACCCTACTAAAGCATTCCCCAGGGAGCTCGTTAAAACCGGAGATGCCCAGATCATACCTACATCAGTTTCTCATTTGGTAGGTCTGGGTGGGACCCAGAAATCTGAATTTCAAGCAGTCAGCCCAGGTGATTGTGATGCACGGGGAGCGTCACATACCTCCATTCCATCCTGAGCACTCAGACACAGCTTTGCTTTAAAATATAAGACTTATCCATGCTCTGGACTAAAAATCTTCAAAGAACTACCATTCTACAGCGGTCATTTTCAAACCTAGGTCAGCGAGGTTCCCAGGGGTTCCTCAGAGGTGCCTCAGTGTATGTATGTGTAGGGGGGGTGGGGGGAGCACTGTAGTGTGAAGATGGGAGTAAATTCTCCAGGAAGATCTTTAGTCAACTCCCCCCACCATCTCCTTCTTTAGTCAGAGCAGCTCTGATATTGAAGTTTAACAAGAGATTTTCTTTGGGGAGTCATCCTCTACTTAAAAAAAAAATAATGATCTATAGAAGTAGGTTTCAATTTTTTTTTTTTTTTTTTTTCGGTACACGGGCCTCTCACTGTTGCGGCCTCTCCCGTTGCGGAGCGCAGGCTCAGCGGCCATGGCTCACGGGCCCAGCCGCTCCGTGGCATGTGGGATCTTCCCGGACCAGGGCACGAACCCGTATCCCCTGCATCGGCAGGCGGACTCTCAACCACTGTGCCACCAGGGAAGCCCTCAATTTTTATTTTTTAATCAGAACCCCACAGTGAGAAATAATGTACATTCTCTATCATGGCCCAATACATACACGTATTTTTCTGTGTAATTGAAACAAGTTTCATGAAACATACCGTTACTATACTTGATGTATCCTGATATTTTCTGTTCTATTTTATTTTTTAGAAAAAAGCTGGTTGCAACCTACTAAACTGATTTCACAAGCCACTGATGAGTTGCAACTGAGCCTGAAAAACCTCAGCTCTTAACCTTTCTCATTAGGTTTCCTTTGTGAACCGTGGAACCTAGAAATATTTTCTTAATCCTCCCATGATGGTGTATGACTCATACCATTCTAGGTGCTTGGGAGAGGTTAATTCATTACATACCATGGATACCTGAGGGCATTCACCTGATGAACTCCTGGCTGAAAAAGACTTATGGGTGTGATCTATGCAATAAATCCAAACTCCTGAGAACTGCCCAAAGCGCCCTTCCGGGTCTGACCCATGTTCATCTTTCAGACTTCATCTTACTTCCCTAGTCACCTTCCTGGGTTAAAACCATCCTAAACTTTGGAATTCCCCAAGTACATCATTGGTATTTCTCACCTCTGCACAGTCATTCTTGAGCTTCAATACTCAGCTCAACTGAGTGTCACCTCACCTGACACCTTCCTGGACAGTAATCAGAATCATCACATCCTGGTCCCCTGCCTGTCAGTGCCCGAAGGGCAGGACAGCACTGTCTGCGTCAGCAAGCGCTGCAGCTAATGCGTTACCTGGCCCCATGTGGGCTCTTCATAAACTTCAGTTATGTTCAATGGGCTCACCTTCTCGGCTACTGAGTATGGAGCTCTATCCTTCATTCTGAGGACACAGACAGGTATGAGGCACAGCCTACACGCTTAGGAAGCTTGCAATGGGCCCAAGAGACAGGACGTATATATTAAAAACTACCTCAGAATAGCACAACGCTCAAGAGTTTGCGTGGGGGAATCAGGCCTGGGTTCAAATTCTGACTCTTCTATTTGTTGGCTTCTGACTAAACCCAGGACAAACTCTGGAGCTGTTCTGAAGTTCAGATTCATCATACGTGAGACTGAAAATAAGAGTGGCAACTTCACAGGGCCATGAGTTTTAAACAATGGGTGTATGTAAAGCTCTAAGCACACTGCCCAGCCCAGAGCTCTTGGGAAATGTTAGAGTGGAATTAAGCAGGTAATATGCCCAGTGCCATGTGGATGTTGTAGGTGGAAAATGCCACAGGAGTTGAGAGGAGGGAATGGTCACTGTGGGTTGGACGTATGGGAAAGGTCCAGTGGAGGAGCTAAGCTTAGAATGAAAAGTAGACCTTAGATTAGGAGCCAGGAAGGCATTCCTGGCAGGGCGAACCAGAGCGCCAACCAAGGCCAGTGGAGGACAGTATATGCCTTGCCTGTAGACTAGTTTCCCTGCTAGTGTTTGTACATTTCATTTATGCATAAGACGTACTCAAACATTCTTTCCAAATAGAAGCTGAAGGTATTGATCTGAAGGTGATTTTCTTGTTCTAAAGAATTCTGCCCCCTTTCTCTTTTCCATGACTTTTTGCCAAGTGTGTATGGAATCTACAGTTTTGCTGACAGTATCAGCTTGATTAAACCATTTTGGTCAGCATAGAAAAACGGTTTGTAAAACTGGCCATGCATCATAATCACCCAGGAAACTTTTTAGTCCTACAGATTTCCATGTACCACCCCAGAGAGTCTGACCATTGGCTCTGATCTAGGACCAGGGGATCTGCATTATTAAAAAGCTCCCCTGGGAATTTGATGGCCTGCCAGCTTTGGGAACTAGTAGCTCAGAGAATTCATCTTAATCAGTTTTTAGCCATACTGTCTGATAATGGTGTCTGGGAAACCAATACGTCGAATTTGTTTGAATTTTATGGGGAGTTGAAACTCATAGTTTGTAGAATTTAGCAGTTTTCTACTTGGAAAAGAGTTCGGAAGCCACTTAACCCTCTCTCTCTCATTTAGGAAAAATCTCTTCCCTTTGTACATCTCAGGATGATCTGGGCAAAGTAAATACCCTGGCCGAGGGAGGCTCTCTGTCTGCCGAACAACAAATTCCTCTCCTAATAGCTTCATTTTCTTAAAAAGAAGTCTTACCTTCAAATTCTGCCTTTTGGTACTTTTCCGCTTGTCTCAGGGTGACCTTCAAGATAAGTCATGCTTCTCTCTATGTGATGGCCCTTCAGGTCTTTGGGGATAGTTAACATAATGTGGTTTTCCTTTGCCTTTTCTTTTCCAAGAGAAACATGCTTGATTTCTTCTATCAGTTCCCGGATAGATACCTTTAGATCTGCTCTTACTTGTTAATGCCTGATTTAGGGGGGAGGGGGGAAGATCCGGGCTTGGCACGTGTCTCTTTGAAAGCCTTGTTTGGTCCCAGCTGTCTTGGTCTGAGCATTGAGTTTAAGTACTCAAAAAACATTCATCTTAGTTTTTTCCTCTATAATTTTTTGGAAATTGATAAGGGACTGACTGATATCTATTTCTCAGGATGTACCCTCTGCCCCTGTTTTAAGAACTGGGACAGACAGAAACATTTGTATGTTTCTGACATCTTCCACATTCTCCAAGAATTCTCCAAAAAGACGGATTCCCAAGGCCAAAACCATTCCTGACATTTTCTTCTCTTTTAAATGTTTTTGGGGACCTCATATCTGCTGCTGCTGACATACAGTAAAAATCCCCAATGAATGAGCTGTTTAGATAAGCTGTGCCCCCGCTCTGAGATGTGTTTGGAGGTAGAGCTTGGCCGCTGGTGGAGGAGTTGGGGAGCTGCAGTTTCCCAGGGTTCCTGCTTGGAGTGCAATCATCACTTCAGACAGCACCGCTGAAGTACCCATGAGCAGCGCAGTGTGTGGCGGCTGTTCTGTCAGAGACTTGCCTTTTGTTGTTCTTGGAAACGGTGTAAAGAAAAGGTCAGCAGATTTTTTTTTTAAATAAATTTTATTTATTTTTGGCTGCGTTGGGTCTTCGTTGCTGCGCGCGGGCTTTCTCTAGTTGCGGCGAGGGGGGGCTGCTCTTCATTGCGGTGCGGAGGCTTCTCATTGCGGTGGCTTCTTTTGTTGCGGAGCGCGGGCTCTAGGCACGCGGGCTTCCATAGTTGTGGCACGTGGGCTCAGAAGTTGTGGCCCGCGGGCTCTAGAGCGCAGACTCAGTAGTTGTGCTGCACTGGCTTAGTTGCTCTGTGGCACGTGGGATCTTCCCGGACCAGGGCTCGAACCCTTGTCCCCTGCATTGGCAGGCAGATTCTTAACCACTGCGCCACCAGGGAAGCCCCAGGTCAGCAGACTTTTGTTGCTCTTCTTACCTGTATTTTTGTTGAAATTCTTTCGCCTTTCTTTCCTCCCCTTCCCTTCCTTCCTTCTTTCCTTCTTCATCGTTTTCGCTTCCTCCCTCCCTCCCTCCCTCCCTTCCTTCCTTTGCCAGAAATTCTTTCTGTTAGCAAAGCAGAGAATGACTTGGTTGTGATATACTGTATGCAGTTTCACAGTCAGGTATGATATTCTATGAACGGGACTTTAAAGGTCAGAAGTAGCCTCCCCCCTTCCCCATCACTTACTTTAGAAATAATATCCTTTGCAGCTCACTGCTGAGCAGCCTAGCATGTGAACAGGAGCACAAGCCCTGGGGCCAGGCTGCCTGTTCAAATCCTGGCCCTTCCACTTATCGTGGCTTTGAGCAGGTTACCAATTTCTCTGTGGTTCACTTTCCTCAGGTTTAAAATGAGGGTTTTATATATATATATATATTTATATATACCTATTTCCAAGGGTTGCTATGAGGATTAAATGGTTAATTCATATAAAATGCTTACAGCAGTGCCTGGTGTATAACCATTGCTCAGTGAAAAGTGTGTCAGTGTTGACTGAATGAATTATTTTATGAAATTCAATGCAAAAGGAAAGTGTATGTGAAGTACCACATTATGACAAACAGGGCATCAATTTGAAGATTTATTTACAGTGTTTAGGTCCCCTGATTAATCCAAACTAGAGTTTTATGCTAGGGAAAAAAGCTTTAATGATTTTTAAAAATCCAATTTTAAAAACAGTCTTTAGGAAAACATATTGGCAATTTACTTTTATCCTTTTTTCTGATGCGTGTGTGTGAAATATATCGTTCAAACAAAATTATATAAGATATATGTACAGTTTAAAGAATAACACTTAAAAGAGTATTAAAAATTTAAAACACCTGTGTACTTGCCACCCAATTTAATAGAACATTTTCAGTGTCTTTAGAACCTCCTTTGTGCCCTATCCTGGTGGCCCCCTCTCTTGTAGAAATAGCCATATTATAAATTTCATGTTAATCATCTTGCTTTTCTTCATGGTTTTATCACATATGGTTATAATGTTAGACATCAAATTATTTAGATTCTCTTTTTTAGCTATACAATTAACATTGATTTTGTTTATTAGTATACCGTTGACCCTTGAACAACAGGGGTTTGAACTGAGCGGGTCCATTTATGTGCAGATTTTTTTCAGTAAATACATGCTACAGTGCTACATAATCTGATCTGAGGTTGGTTGTATCTACAGATGTGGAATCATAGATACGAGGGCCAAATGTAAAGTTACATACGGATTTTCGACTGTGCAGGGGTCAGCACCCCTAACCCCTGTGTTGTTCAAGGATCAACTTATCTGGATTCATTTCCAGCATCTTAATTTTTTCTTTATCCCATTTTTCTATGTTTCCCTCCTTTCTTACGCATTGAGACTTTTTTTTTTCCTTTTCTTTACCTGCATCCTTCCCCCTCCATTGGTTTGGAAGTTATATACACTATTAAATTTTTTTTTTTTTATTTTTTTTTGTTTTTTGTTTTTTTTTGTGGTACGCGGGCCTCTCACTGTTGTGGCCTCTCCCATTGCGGAGCACAGGCTCCGGACGCGCAGGCTCAGCGGCCATGGCTCACGGGCCCAGCCGCTCCACGGCATCACTATTAAATTTTGACATGCGTATTTAACTAAGTATAAAGTTTATCAATATTTCTCCCTCCTACCCATTAACACAAAAACCTTGGAACACTCCCACTAGGATTTCTTTGGAATTCTGCAATCTCACACAGAAAGGACTCTTCACATCAAAGTTGGTAGCTACAGCTTTTGATGTCTGCTTTGTTTAGTTCTTCCCTCCTGACAACATAGTAACCCTGTCTCAGAAATGGCAGAGAGAACAAAAGTGTTACTTCTATGGGAAATACAGACCGCTGGAGCTGGATGCAGCCTTAAAGGTTATCTAAATTAGTGTTTTTCAAACTTTTTGACTAATCCCAACAGTCAAAAATAATATTTTATTTTATAAAAAATGCACACATAAATATAGTATATAAAACTGAAACAAAAGTTTCATGAAACAATACTTCTCTTGGTCTGTGTAATATACTCTGAGCTATTCCATTCCATTTGCATTTCCATTCTTTCATTAAAAAAATAAAAGGAAACTTTTCCAAATTCATTAAATTGATTGCATACTCACTAAGGTGCCTTGGCCCACAGTTTGAAAAACCCAGAACTTGCCTAACATTCTCAATTTACAGTTTAGGAAGATGAAGCCCAGACCGATGACATGGATCTCCCAGAGTTGTACAGTAAGTGAAGAATTAGGACCCAAATCCCTGATATTTTATCTCTAAGTTCACTTCTTTCTTCACGTATGTCAGCCAAACCAAAAATAATACAGGATGGAGAAAAAAGGGAGCCATTGGAGAGCTGTAGTTCTGAAATGGGAAGCGAAACCCCCTGAGAACTCCTGCACGTCTACTTTTGGCATATGTCTTTGACAAACATCTCATGATAACCACTGCTGAGTGAACCCAACACGGTATTAGACACCACTTTTCATTACCTCTGACTCTTAACAACCACTTCATAAGTCGGGATCATTATCCTTATTAAACAAGGGAATGACGGCTCAGAAGAGTAATTTGCCTCACTAGCAGCGTGTAAGGTGAGGGGCTGGGCGTAGCTGTCTGACCCCATAGCTCTCGGAGTTTCACGGCCTCATACTGCCTCTTTATAATTCTTGACCTGCTTATTATTATATCTCTCAGAAGGAAGATAAAGCACCACGAGGAATACTGTCCAGGTCTGACTCTAACCAGGAAGAGTAACTAGTTGGTGATACGGTTCACCGACTTGCTTGTTCGTTCTATCTCTCCCATTAGCCCTTTTGTTCCCGCACCGCATGGTCTTCACCTCATTCACTGTCTAGTACAGTTCTTGGCACATTGAAACCTCACAATGACTATTTTGTTCAGTGGATAAGTAAGGGCCTTCAGAAATCAGAAGGAGTTTGGCAGAAAGAAACCACGTCCCAGTATGGAGGCAGGTCCCATAGTGGCCCAGTGTACAGCCTGTGGAGGAAGACTGCCTAGGTTCAAACTTCAACGTCCCTTACAAGCTATTGGCCTGTAAGCAAGTTACTGAACTTCTCTTGTGCCTCAGTTTCCTGAGGATGATAATGATGTCTATTTCAGAGTGTGGTTCTATGAGTTAATAAAGGGAAGCGTTGATGTGTTAGCTGTCATTGTTATCTGTTGTTTTGATGACTAAGTAGGGAAATTGAACATGTGTCTCATATTTTAGGAAAAACATACCAGAAAGTTTGAGGTAAGCTAAGTATGATCATTGTGGGTAGAGACTCAGAACAGACCCCCCCTTCATGTGCCATTGGTGCTAACATTATGCTAAATAAATAAATGTGCTAATAAAATGCACATTGATATCTCATCGTGAAAGAGAAAGATGTATTTCTGACAAAAATATCTCAGCCTAGAACAGATTATTAAGCAGATGGCCTATGACTATGTCAAAAAGAATTTAGTGCTTACTCGGCAGCAACATGGATTTGTAAAGAATACAGTTTTTGAGCAGGTGAGTTGATTAAAAGACTAGGAGACTCCCATAGATGCAATGCATCTTATTTTCAGGAGAGCATTTGGAACGTCTGATTTGGAGAACAGCAGAGTGCAGGGTTAAGTGTGTGAGGCTTCCCCACATAGACCCTGGGATTTGGCCTCAGTTTTCTCACCTGCAGAGTGTGGATAATGACTGCACAGCCTCCTAGTGTGATTCGGAGAACAAACAGAAATAAGGTCCGTGTTGTGCTCAAGAAGTAAGAGATAAGTGTAAGCCCCTAATTACGGTACCTGGGTAAGCAGATAAGAAGGTGAAGTGGAACGTGGTTAAGAGTCTGTTTGCTTCTAAGAAGCCCAGTCTCAAATGCTCAGAGGAAGGCTGGAAGTTCGCTTTGCAGTTGTCAGAACAAATCCTCAAGGTCCCTTGACACCACTGACCGAAGACCGGGCGAGAAGAAACCCAAATAATTAGCCTGAGGTCTGAGTGGCTGTTGCTTCCTCTCTCTCCCTCCAGGGGCCTTTGTCGTGTGCTGGACACCAGGTCTGGTGGTTCTGCTGCTCGATGGCCTGAACTGCACGTGGTGCAACGTGCAGCATGTGAAAAGGTGGTTCCTGCTGCTGGCGCTGCTTAACTCCGTCATGAACCCCATCATCTACTCCTACAAGGATGAGGACATGTACAGCACCATGAAGAGGATGCTCTGCTGCTTCTCGCAGGAGAAGAACCCAGAGAGGCAGCCCTCCCACATCCCCTCCGTGGTCCTCAGCCAGAGCGACACGGGGGGCAGCCAGTATATGGAGGATAATAGCAACCGAGGCCAGGTCTGCAACAAGAGCAGCTCCTAGGCTTCAGTGCCCCTCTGCCTGGCCCAGCCTTCGTCTGGGAGAACTGTTCAGAATGGTTACCTGTCTCCAACTAAGCCCACGTACAGTGTTATTTGAGCTCTGAATGAATCATTGGGAAATTTTTTTTTAAATTGTTTTTCATCATTTGAAAGCATGGGCAGGAAAGAGAGGATACAACGCATTTAGAGAAAATGCACAGAAAGAGGGAAGGCAGCACGGTGGATTCCTGCCTGACATCCTGTGAACCCCTTGGAGCATCGCCCACCAGGCCATGCATCCTGGGCTCTGCCACCATCTTGTAGCCATTCCCTTTGTGTTTCCAAAGGATGCTGTTAAAGGGCTTAGGCCAAAATAAATAAAAATGTTACTTGAGCCACCTTATGTAGCTGCTTGGAAAGCCTATGTAGTTCTTTCTGCATGCATTTGAAATTTTAAAAAATTCTTCAGCAGTGATGTTTTTCTCCTCAAACAAATCATGGCCAGTAGCTAGGTGTTCAATAGGAATCTCAGAATAACAAATCAGTCAGGGCTCCAGATTAATTTACTTGATTTTTAACTGAAAGAACATTCTGAGGAAAAAGATTTACTTTGAAGTAATAACAAAAAAGGTAAACGTTAAAAACTCTTCTTGCAGGAAAAAGAAAAAGAGGCTTTGATGTGGTCCTCTCAGTGTGCGTGCGTGTGTATACACACCTGTATATTTACACACTTCGAGTTTGTATTTAAAGACATCACAGACAGTGATGGTGAAATAAATTCACTGACCACCCAGACTTTCCAGTCTAGGACTACAGTTGTAGAAATGACCTGTTGTGCTCTAAAATAGAAAGAGGTGATTTGTTTGAAAACAGACATTCAGCAGTGTAAAAAAGTATATTAGCATGCGGGCTGAGTTCCTTGCATATAGGATCAAATTTGAGCTTAAATGAGTCTTTCCAGTTCCTTCCATGCCACTGGTGACTTGTCAGATTTAGTATTTAAAATAATTTTCACACCTCATATTTTATCCACAATTATTGACATGTTTCCACTACTTGTTTTACTTGTGGATTGAAGTTTGATCTGGGTTCTATTTAAAAGTTTTCTCCTTCAAAGACCTAAGTAGGCAACATGAAAGGCAAGTCAGTAAGAAAAAGAAAACAATTTATATACATAGGCTACTGACCAGAGTTTTCTATGTAAAGCATATAGAGTATCTTCTGATTCTAAAATGAGAATAACTTCAAGGCAGATATTATAGTATTTATGTAGTTTGCAAAAGAAGTTTACATTTTTTTTTTGCTATTGTGGTGTAACATTTACGTGCAAGAACTACTTGTAATAAAAGGATTTGAGAAGTCATGCTTTTAGATATAATGGCCTAAAATAGAGAGTAGTATGATTTGAAGGTATAGATTTCACAAACTGTGTAATAAGTGGGTCTATCTGAAGCTTATACCAAAGCTACCTATAAAATAAAATAAAAAAAGAGGATCTGTTTTCTATTGTTGGAGGTGCATTATTACCTTGTGTATTTTCTAAGTAAAAATATGGTTTGCGGTAACTATAGCACATGCGTCTATTGCAGAAGAAAAATCAGATTTGCCAGGAAGTACATACTCTCAGTGTTTCATGTAAGCATTTTGAATCTACAGCTGGGCAAAGGGTGGAGAATTGAGATTGAATTCCCATCCCTGAGTAGCTACTAAGGGATCTTTAAAGGTTTTATTTTGAGCAAAGCACCATTTTTAGTACCCTGCAACAGAGTGTCATGTTCAGAATGGTGTCTGGAGGGGCTCCAACTATGGAGACTCGGGGTGGAAATATATAGCTTTTGTTTTTATGCACACACGTATCTTAGCACTGGTGCAAGAGTAGAGGAGTCATGTATATTTGCAGATGACAAGTGCCAGCCATCACAGGGCTCACCAAGAACACAGCAAACCCATCTCTTAGTTGGGGAAAAAAAACAAGGAAAGAATGTTCCTATTCAAATCCTAGGACCCCGAGTTTATCTGCAAGTCATTGTGATGATGGTTCTAAAAATTTGATCTAGACCTTTCCAGACCAGCCCTTGACTCAAAGCATGGGCTACTCCCGAGCCAAGCAAGATTTCATTTTCTCCTTAGATTTGTAGCACTGTCCAAGGTGTTCTGTTAAATCTATATGGGTGAGAGTGTTTAGTCCTTCGTGAAGACTGCCTGCTTGGAAAGAAATAATTTTTTGGAAGTAAACTGAAGTTTCTTGGTGACATTTTTTTTTAAGTGACTGGTAGACTTGAGGCCATAATGTAACTTTTAGAAGCCCTAAGCACTGAAATGATTATGCCTCCATTTGTGTAATTCCAAATAAAAACCATACTTAACCATAGAACAAATGTAAGCCTTGAAAAAAACTCTAGTTTCCTTCACAGTTAGCACTTTGATGCTTTATATAAATGTTGATAATCAAAATTTAGCAATTTCGATGCCCCTGCTGCCCTGGCACCCTGAGTTTGGATGGCCCAGGATCCGGGCCTGAGAGAGCCCAGCAGCAGCAGCATCAGGCAGTGGGGGGACCAGGGAGGCATGGGGGGTGCAGCTCTTTTCATTTGGCGCTGCCCCACATGGACTACAAGGCATGCCATGCCCCGTGCTTGTAGACTAACTGTGGGAGGTTGAGAGTGTTTTGTTCTTATTAGCTCATCAATTCCCTAATCATTCAGGGAGTGGGGGCAATAAGAATGCTTGACCCTCTTTTAATTGATTGACTAGGCATAATGAAGGCAAGCCCCATGAAGACATTCATGAAGGTGACTTAACGACAAACACAAGCCCTGTTAGAACTTGGAGTGAAAATAACCAGAGCGTTGTTCTACACGATGATGCAACTCATGGCATACTACAAAGAATTTAAACACACACAAAAACAGATCTGTTTTCTGGGATGTTTACCAGAGAATTCTATCCCCTTGGTGGACCACTAAATGTGAGCTTAAATTGGAAACTCCTAGAGCTCCTTCCAACCTTACACACTGTCTTTCAGGCATAGGAGTTGGGGTTAGAATCACTTAAAGACATGAAGGAGGTTTAAGAGAAGATGCATTTTGTGAGGGATGCTCTCCTGAACACGTCACATAATTTACAATACTCATAATGTAAGACTGGTTTTCACAGAGGAGTAAACATTAGGATGGGAGATGCTGTTGCTGTAGGGTTTTTTTTTTTTCTTTTCTTTTTGGCCCTAATCCTCTATCTATTTTTACATCATTCTCTCTAGTGCCTTTTAGAGTGTGCTCTCTCCTAAATTAATAGATGGTAAAGTTTTAATGGCAGTGGTTATGGGTTCAGAGTATTTTATTATATATAACTTCTGAGCTAAAGGTTTATGGTGCAAACAATAGGACAATGGTCACTAAAATCACAGGGGGAGATTCCTGTACACGTGAATAAGAGGGTGGGTCATGTTATCTATATAATGCAGTACCTCTGCCTGTCAATCCATGAACATGGTTTGCAATTTACTGGGTCAGCCAATTTTGGAATTTGCAGTTCTTGCCAGCTTTTTAGAGAGTTGCAACTTTATAAAAAATTTTCTGTATTAGCAGCTTCAAGTTTACATAATTCAAATTTCCAAAAACCTCATCTGTATTGTATTTGTTACTGAGATTAGCACTTACACATTCTTTGTTAGTCGTAAGGTCGTATTGAAGAAAAGGGGGTGGCACCTGTCAGAAGTCCATGTTACATCTTTGTGCATATTAGAAAACACTGTCCCTTCCTCAAGACACTTTACCTGCATCTATTGGAAAGCATCTAATACATTTTGTATTAGAACTTTTGTTAGAACTTTACTACTACTTGTCAGACAACTTCCTAACACATATGCACATTCACAGTATGACTGGCACACATAGAGTCGTTCAGTTCACCACTCACCCAAATGTTATGACAACCACCTTAAAGAAAGCACAAGATTGAAATTCAGAATACCTAGGTTCTGAGTTCTGTTCTGTTCTGTCCTAAACTATCTATGAAATTCTAGAATTCATAGATTTCTGATCTCCTAAATGATAAGCTTAAATGATCTGTAAGGATCTTTTCAGCTCCAAAATTCTGTCATTCTATACATCACCTCCCAGATGTGAATCATGGAAAGCGCCCCAAGTCTTTGGATTCGTTGGGTTTTACTCCTTGCATAGGGATTTCAAATAAAATGAGCTCTGTTTCTATTTATTGCAGTGGTTCTCAAGCTTTAGTGTACGTAAGGATCACCTAGGGGAGACCATATAAAATCTATGAGATTGAGGCCGGTATGAAATGTGTAACTGTAAACCCATCATCAATAAGAGAAGGAATTTCTGGAATACAATGGAACTGCTAATCAAAATGGAGAACCTAAGAGACTTGAAGATGTGCTTATGTGTGCTAAAGTGAACTTAAATTCAAAGTGTGTGAGTCGATGTTTACTCCATCAAGGCAAATGGGAGCCCACAAATTTACTTTTACATGTAATTTAACCAAAATCTTTGAATAGTCCCTAGGTGCTAGGGAACAAACAAGCAAAAAGTCCCTGCCGTTAAAAGAATGAACAAAACCATAAATCAAACATACACACAAGTAATTGAAGGGAAATGAAATGAAAGGGAGCTGAAAATATTAAGGATGGACATATGTGGAGGTAGCCATCCTTCAGATATCACTTGGAACATTGTTTGATATTGGTGGTGTATTTTTTAGATCCGGCCTCTGTAATATAATTCTTAATATAGAATTCTCCAAGACCTAGGGGAAGAAAAAGAAATCACATAAAGGGGCTACTCTGGGAGTTAAAATCAGTTTACAATTTATGAGTTGGGGATCTGGTACTGATCATCTAAACTAGACTTGTCTTTTTCTTAAGTGGACACCTGACCACAGGTTTATATAAATTAGGAGATGGGATATTTAAGTCTTCAGTTCGAAAAACAGAAACCACTCTGGGTACTTGAAGCAGGAAGTATTTAAAATAGGCAATTAGATGCTTATAAAATAGTTGGAAAGGCTAGAGGAGCAAAGGTGAGGGAAGCCCATTGTTAGCTGTCAGGTTTGCAGCTAACCTGTAGGGAATTATTGCCACACAGGTCAGGAACTTGTGGAAGCTGCTTCCTGAGGGATACTCAGAGGCCACTGCAAAATCTAACATCTGCTACTAGGGGAAGAATATGGCTCCTGCTTCCCTTCTGTCCTCCTCATATCTTGTCTTTGGCACTGGCAGAATCTAAACTGGGATATTTGCTGGCTTTGTACTCTGAGAAATAGAATTCCCAGGCTTCCAACCTTTCAGATTCAGTGGAGAGCAGAGAAAGGACCAGCAATCCAGCTGACTGCTGACAGACAATACAGCAGATGGAAAAAGAAAAAAGGAAGGGAGTGGGTCATCTTGGCTTCTGAGACTTTTGCCTTGCGGAGATATGGGTCCTATTAGTTTATCTTGACTGTGGGTAGAAGATAATATAACTAGTTCTAGAGTAAGGGATGAAAACTCTCTAAAAAGTAAAGTGTTGGTATGTGTAACTTATGGGTTCCCCCTTACAGTATATGGGTCTTCTGAAGGCTGAATGGGTAAATAAGACAAAAAAGAGCATAAGAGCATGGTTTACTTATTGGCTATTCATTATCCAAACCCTGTGATATCAAAACTGAGATTAGAGCACGAGAAATAAAACGTGTGGTCACAGTTGATATACAGCCGTGGCAAATTTAGTACTACTTAATCTTTCCTTTAGGTTTCCAGATGATGAGAAGAGGACCTTGAAACAATAATGAGTGAGCCAAGGTAGGTGTAAAATACAGATGTGCAAAGTTATTTGAAAGTCAGAACTGTGTGTTCCATGGCCTTAAAAGAGGCAATGGATCAAGCCTTTTCTAGAGTTGAATGGTAATAGATCTAAGTTTCAGAGTTTGTGGTTTTTTTGGGGCAAGTAACACTAAAGTTTCTTCTTTTGATGGAAATAAGGGCCTGATTTATGCATCGTTGTGAGGAAGTTGTAATGTAGGGATTATCTTGATTTTACAAATGAGGAAACTGAAGACCACGAGATTGAATGAGTACTTAAGTGACTGAGCCAGGATCAAACTTAGCTAGCTAGGTTCTTCTTCAGAGGTTTTTCTCTATTAAGAAAAAGTTTCCTACCACTGTATATAGCTTCAGATTTCAAAGAGCCAATGTTTACTAATAATAGGTTAGCCATTTCAGGGACTGAGAACGTTTACGCTCATTGAGCAATTGAACTTCTAAGAATGTATGCTAAAGAAATGACTCTAAATTAAGAAAAGGTTTATTACACAAAGGTGATCAAAACAACATGATTTATAACACTGGAAACTTCTAAACAATGTAAATATTCAAGCATGTGACAAATGTAAGGCATTGTAGTCAAGCACATGGACTCTGGAATCAAATTGCATGCATTCATGTCTCAGCCATTTCACTTACTAGCTCTGTGACTTTGGGCAATTCCTCTGTGCATTAAGTATCTCACCTATAAAGTGGGGATCAAGAGTCTACCTCCCTCACAGAGTTGTAGATTCAGTAAATTATATGTCAAGCACTTAGAACAATGCTGGGCACTGTGTACTTATTGTTATTGATGGAATGCTATTTGGCAATTTTAAGTTATGGGTATGGATAATCTAATAACATTGAAAAATGTGTATGATGTAGGATATGCCAATGGAGTGGATATGGCAACAAGAGATTTGTCTTAAGACAACTTCAAGTATTTTGATCCAAACCACTACAAAAATGGGATTTCTTTTTACGATGGAGAAGGTGGTAGGAGCAGCAGATTCGGGGATGGGCAGGAATCAGGAATTCAGCTTCAGTGTGATACTAGATGTTGCAGAGGTACATGCAGGTGGAGATGTCGAGAAGACAACTGGAGAAACAAGTCTGCTGCTCGGGGGGAGAGGTCCAGGCTGGAGATATTAATCTTGGAGCCACCAGTGTATGAATAGTATTTATAACCACGAGGCTGGACTAAATCACACGGAGAGTAAGTGTAGATGGATTAACAGATTTGAGAACTGACCTGTGGGCATTTGCAATGTTGGAGGTCAGGGAAATGAGGAGTCAGTTGAGGAGACAGGAGGAGCAGCCAGTGGTGTAGGGAGAGAACCAAGAGTCAGTGAGACCCGGGAGTGATCAACTGTATCAAATACTGGGCTTGAGGCTTGAGAAGTGACTGCTGATTTGGCCTTGGAGGTGTTTGGTGACCTGACAAAGCTGTTTCAGTACCGTGGTGGTGAAAGCCCAATTGGAGGGGGTTCAAGAGAGATTGGGAGGAAAGGATAGGAGACCAGTGAGGACTGTTTTTTTTTCTGGCCACGCCACGCAGTATGCAGGGTCTTAGTTCCCTGACCAGGGATCAAACCCGTGCCCACTGCAGTGGAAGCACGGAGTCTTAACCACTGGACCGCCAGGGAAGTCCCAGGACTAGTTATTTTTAAATTACTGTTTTTATTTTCCTAAAAAGGCACCAGAGAAATGGGGCAGTAGCCAGAGAGGTATGTGAGGTTGGGGGGGTCAGGAGTGGGATTTATTTTCAGGTGGGAATTATTACAGCTTATTAGCTGCTGGCGAGAATGCTCCAGGAAAGAGGGAGTAAGTGATGATTCGGGAGAGTCATGGTGGTAATTGCTGAAAGGAATGGGCTCCAGGATATAAGTGGAAGTTTTGGCCTTTGACAACAGTGGGGACATTCCATTCATAGTCAGAGGGGGGAAGGCAAGGTATGCACACAGGGAGCTGGAAGATATGTCGATGGGGGTGTGTTCACTTTTTTTTCCTATCTTGTCAATGAGTGAAGGCTTCACATCCTTAGCAGAGAATAAAGATAAGGCAAGAGGAGTTGGAGGTTTGAGTAGAGAAGAGGAGGTGAGAAATCACTGTCCAAGGGAGTAGGCCGGTGAATGGGCCAGGGGATTTAGTAGGGCTGCTGGACCAAGGCCCACCCAGTGAGATTTAAGACCATTCAGAAAGTTCACGTGTTTCCCTTCAGCCTGACTAGTTACCTGGTTGCAGTCGTGGTGCAGACAGAGAGTCGAATTGTTTGTCAAGTCATGTCTGGGCTCCATCCTAACCAATTAGATCAGAATCTCTGGGACTTGGCCCAAGCTGTGGGTACATCCAAAGGGATTGCCATGTGTAGCCAGAGTTCAGATCCATGGATTAAAGCAAGAAGGTGAAGGGACGGTTCACAGAAGAGCCTGAGATCCAGTACATCCTGCTGTGAAAAAATTCAGTGTCTGTTTAATAACCTAATTGTGGGCTGAAATTTTAACTGAGAAAAGAAGGCGAGATAGGGGAAATTAACACTGATGGAGTACCCATTATGAGTTAGGAATTGTGTTGTGCCCTATATACTTAGTACCCGGAATCAGATAAGAATTAGATAAGAATCTTGGAGATAAGACTTTTAACCTCTACTCTATAGTAAATAAGCTGAGATTTAGACAGGTGATGTGAGTTGCCCTCAGCTCCACTGCTAATAAGTCGTCAGGCCAGGATTTAGATCCGGAACCAATTTACTCTAAAGTTTTGTGTAAGATTTTGTGGAAGATGTGAGACTTGAGCTGTGTGCTAAAGGAGGAGTATGGTTTTGATTTTGGAGAGGCAAGAAGGCTTCCCAGCTAGAGGGATACTGTGAGAAAAAAGGGCATGGAGTCAAGAAAGAACGTGATGATTACATGGAAAATTCAGGAAGAAAGGCGCCTCCCACGGCCAGGTGGGTTGAAGTAAATGAAGGAACAAATGATTCAACCAACCAACCAAGTGAGGGAGTGTCTGCTGTAAGTGGCCAGACAGCTGGGCAGCCTGCCAGCATACTTAGGGCCCCAGGAAGTTGCATTGCAGAACTGCTAAGCAAACGTTCCCTGCATTGTTTGTACAATTCATTATTTTTAAGAAATGTTAGCTGTTGGGCTCCATTGAGATAAAAGATGGCCTCTGAGTATAATCTCATTATCATCTCTCACCCTGGCTGGGGAGATTTATGTGTCTGCAGAATCTTAGAATCTATACTTCTCTAGCTTTAATCTCAGGGTCGATATCCCAACACAGCACTGCTCATAATAAATAGCTAGTAGTAAATGATGAAGTAGGCTACTGTGTTTTATTTTATTTGGCATGCAAGCCAATCAATTTTATAGCTGTCTGTTTGAGTGCTGAAAAAGAATTCTGGAGACAGCAAAGAATCATATGAAAAACTAGAACACACTGACAAAAAGAATCTTTATCTCCCCCGCCTCCCCCATGGAAAGAGGCCCTAGATAGACTGTTGATTATGCATCTAATAAGGCAGCTGCGCACGGAAATGGCCCTTTTGATTGGTTTGCAGAGTAACTATTTTATGCCCCTTTGGCCAGTAATACAGCTTCTCGTAGGCACCTGCGTGGTGTACTTGGCGACGACATTGGTTTGCTTGCCTTCCCATAGAGATTTTTTACTTTGAGGATATGGAAAATCATAATTCCTGAAGTGGTAGCAAGAGAAAAAAAGAGATACGAAAAATAAAATAGCATCTGTCCTCAATAGTAGTGCTGATTAGAAAGCTGAATTTCTCCTCTCTCTGCCTAGTTATTGCTTTTGGAAATACATGTGGTTCAGATAAGGTGGAAAGTAGTTTGCCTGCCCTGCGGTAGAAACAAAAGTATAAATGATCCCATCAAAAAGTATGCAATAAATTCAACATAAAAGGCCACATTTAAGTATACTTGTTATGCTCGTCTGACTTTCAGTTTCTGACCAAAATAGTTTTTTTTATTTCAAGTCATTCATTAATGCAACATGCTCTCACTATTCATTCATTCACTGAGCATACTTTCAGAGAATCCACCTTAAAGCAGACAGTGTGCTGGGTACTGAGAAAGATACCGAGGAAAATGAGGTTGACTCTAAGCTCAAAAAGAGCTTACATTAGTGACTAAGCCTCTTCCAGTAGATATTCATGGGGCAAGAAAGGGGCTAAAATCGGTGGTTGCCCACACTGTCCAAAATGTATCGCCAGAGTTATACCCAGAAGTGCTGTATGCATTGCCATTGCACAACTTACAGGCTATGGCATAAAATTCACTGTTGTTATGGAACTAACTGGAATTTTCCTAAGAACCAGTGACTGCAAGGGCATTTGCAATGTGATGTGCACATTTTATATAGATTATGTGAACAAGTTATAGGCATACTTTAAAAAAATTATTATTGCTATTCCAAGGTGTATCTCTTGATTTTCATTTCCTTTATTATTTTTAAATTATTAAAACCCATTTGATTTCCCCTACAGAAGTCTATGCAGAAAGTCGACAGATGTCTATCTAGAGAGGAAGAGTTAGGGGAAACTGGGAGGGCTACGACAGATGTCACATGGACTGTTAAGGGGCTCACTGTCATCGAGTGGAGGGCATTTCAAGTTAAATACAGACTCTAGCACCGTTGAGGATCAGCCCCTTGCTTCCACGACACCAAGTCTCTTGGTTGCCCCTTCTCAGTCTCTTTTGCTTGTTTCACTCTTCTCCCTGGCTCCGCAATGCTGATGGGCTCTGCCACTGGTCCAGTTCTCTTTTCTATCCACCTCCACTGTGTTGGTCATCTCATCTAGTCACGTGGCTCTAAATACCATACATATGCCGACAGCTCCGAAATTTTTATCTGTAGCCAAGACCTCTCTGTCTCTCTCTCAAACTCTAAACTCATATAGAAAATTCTCCCTCCCTGAGGGAGAGATAAATTAGGAGTTTGGGAAACATATACACACTACTATGTATAAAATAGGTAAACAACAACCTACTGTATAACACAGGGAATTATACTGTACTTAACATCTTATAATAACCTATAATAGAAAAGAATCTGAAAAAGATATATATATATATATATATGTACAACTGAATCACTTTGCTGTGCACTTGAAACTAACACAACATTGTAAATCAACTATGCTTCAATTTTTAAAAATTGGGAGAAAAAGGAAAATTCCTGGGACTTCCCTAGTGGCGCAGTGGTTAAGAATCTGCCTGCCAATGCAGAGGACACGGGTTTGAGTCCTGGTCCGGGAAGGTCCCACATGCCGTGGAGCAACTAAGCCCATGCACCACAACTACTGAGCCTGCAAGCCACAAATACTGAAGTCCACACACCGAGAGCCTGTGCTCCGCAACAAGAGAAGCCACCACAATAAGAAGCCCGTGCACTGCAACAAAGAGTAGCCCCTGCTTGCCGCAACTGGAGAAAACCCCCAGGCATCAACGAAGACCCAACACAGCCAAAAATAAATAAATTAATTAAAAAATTTTAAAAAAGAAAATTCCCCTTTGAATGTCTAGTATACATTCACTCCCACCCCACACCTGATCTACTCACAGCCCACCCTGTCTCAGTTGATGGTAACACGATTCTTCAGGTTGCTCAGGTCAGCAATCTTAGTGCCCTCCTTCACTTCTTTTTCCTTCACATCCCACATCCAATATGTCAACAAATTGCCTAAGCTCTTTTTATCATAAAAGCAGAATTTGCCCACTTTTCACCACCTCCAGTGCTACCTCCTGGTCTGAGCTACCTTTGTCTCTTGCCTAGATTCCTACATAGCCTCTGATTGGTCTCCCTGCTTCTACCCTTCCCTTCCTCCCATCTATTCTCCACACTGTAGCCAGAGTGATCATTTTAAAATTCAGATTAAATCATGTCATCCCTCTGCTCTTAACCTTGCAATGGCCTCCCATCTTATTAGAGAGATGCTAATGACCTTCAAGATCTAGCCCTGTCACCTCTCTACCTCTTTCCCGTGTACTCTCCCCCTCGCTTACACCACTCCAGTTACACCATCTCTTGCTTGTCCTTGAACATGTCAGGAATGCTTCCACCTCAGGACCTTTGCACTGTTGGTTTCTCTGCCTGAAATGGTGTCTCCCCATATATCTGCATATCCCTCACCTCCTTCAAATCCTTACTCAAATGTCTCCTTCTTCATGAGGTCTGCCCTGACCAGCGTATCTAACGTGCAGCCCACCCCACGCCCGGCACTGTTCTCCCTGCTTCCTCCACTGCATTTTTTTGGTGGTACTTATCCCCTTCAGTAAGGCTCCTTCCACTAGAACTTAAGCTCCATGAGGCAGGGATTGGTGCCTGTTTTGTTCAGTGATCCATCCCAAGCACTTAGAATAGTGCCTGGCAGATAGTAGATGCTCAATAAATATTTGAACATAAATAAAGATGAATGAATGTATTATATGCAGGAGGAAACCTCCTTTTAGGGACTATCTCTATCTACCACAATTTGTGTTCATATAGTCCTAAGGGAACATAGGGACACTCTTCTGAACATCTGCTAGACACACAAATTCTAGTATTCCAAACACTAACATTTTTTTGCGTGTTTGTTATAAACTGGGCACCGTGGGAAGTACTCTACATGCACTTCTCTTTTAATCCTCACAACCCAGTGAAGAAACTTGGAATGATGTTACCTCCACTTTACAGAGAGGGGTACACCATCTCAGAAAGACTAAGTAATTTTCTCAAGCCACACAGCTTATACATATAGAATAGTTTCTTAACCACTCTACAAATCCACCTCCTTTAAGTAAAGACCTACTGTCAGAATTCGCTCTTTGAGATTCATTTTTCAATGATTTGTTTAAAGTCCTAAGAGAATTCCTACCCAGCTGTTTGAAACTGGCAGTGGAAAGACCTTAGAAGTGGGACCAACGAGTCAGGCAAAACTGTAACAAGAATGCCAGAATTCAAATGGGTACCATTTTAATCACTAACCCTAAGAGTTGATGAGCCTAACAGATTGAAAGGATATGAAAAGAATCCAGGATTCTGAAGTTCAAATGTCTTTAGAGATAACCAGAAAATATATTTTTATATGTTGAGTTAATAAATGCAAAACCTCATCAAGTGAAGTGTGTAGTCCATGTGGGAGGAGGGTTGGTGCAGACTTCTGTGAGAAGTTAAACAAATTCAGTAAAACAGAATGTAAACTCAGGGCTCGATTATGAGACAGCCTCATCCAAAGGGCATTGATAGCAATGCTATAAATAGAACTACTCCCAGCAGTGTTGCGACCAGAAAGGCACCCTTTGACCACCTCTGGGCATTACCACATGATTCACTGGAATGACAGCTCCTTTGTGCAGATGGTGGGTTGAATGGTGGTCCCCAGAGAGACATGTCCATGTCCAAATCCCTGGAATGTGTGCATGTTACCTTATGTGGGAAAAGTCTCTTTGCAGATGTAATAAAATTAAGGATCTTGAAATGAGATCATCCTGGCTGGACTACCTGAGTGGGCCCTAAATCCAGTTGCAAGAGTCCTTATAAGAGACAGAAGAGGAGACACACAGAGAAGGTTATGTGAAGATGGAGGCAAAGATTGGAATGATGTGGCCTCAAGCCAAGGAATGCCTGGAGTCACCAAAGTTGCAAGAGGTGAGGAAGGATGCTCCTCTCCAGCCTCCAGAGAGAGCAGGGCCCCGCTGACACCTTGATTTCAGACTCTGAGCTTCCAGAACTGGGAGAAAATAAATGTCTGTTGTTTTAAGCCACCCAGTTTGTGATCATTTGTTACAGCAGCCCTAAGAAAGCAATACAGACCTTAAGCATCACTCAACCACAGGCTGGTTTAGATTTAAGTATGGATGTGTTTAAGGAGATCAGCCTGTGGTATATTAATATTTTGTGTGAAGGAAAAGCATATATTTGGTATTTAATGTGCCTGCAGTGTTTAACACAATTTGGCCTAATTTTAAAATTACCAGATATTAAATTCCAATTTATAATGTGTGAATAGGGGCTTCCCTTGTGGCGCAGTGGTTGGGAATCTGCCTGCTAATGCAGGGGACACGGGTTCGAGCCCTGGTCTGGGAGGATCCCACATGCTGCGGAGCGACTAGGCCCATGAGCCACAACTACTGAGCCTGCGCGTCTGGATCTTGTGCTCCGCAATAAGAGAGGCCGCGATAGTGAGAGGCCTGTGCACCGTGATGAAGAGTGGCCCCCGCTTGCCACAACTAGAGGAAGCCCTCGCACAGAAACGAAGACCCAACACAGCAAAAATAAATTAATTATAATGTGTGAATAATTGCTTTCAATTTTGTTATAATTTTGCTAAGTTTATACACAGTATTGAAATATTAAAAGAAGTTAAGGTCACCCTTATTTATAAGTTTGAATTATGATGATTCCTTGTTATTTGAATACTCAGGAAGGTTGTGTTAGTTCAATCAAAACATGGAAATAATAATTTAAAAAAGAAATAGAATACATTGATTTATAAATGCAATTTAAAATGCTTGAAGGTGTTAGTTTAGCTAAGCTTAGAAACAGGATCATATATTATTCAAAGGCCTTTGACATAGTTTTAAAATATATGACAGGCTGTATGTAGTATACAATGAACAATAATATTTGATGCAGAACTTAAAAGCTTCAGAAAAAATAGTTTTTTTAATCTGTAACTTCAATAAATTGCACGTTAATTTTTAAAAGCAACATTAACCTCTGAGTAGTTTTTACTGCCTCAAAACCACTCGAGGGCACCTAAAAGCTCACATTTAATAGAAGCGGCATAAAAGAAACTTTCCAACTATGGCATCGTTCAGTAGCAGGGCCCGAGGAGGTAGTCAGCGGAGTCAGTCAGTGTCTGGACAGTGTGAAGGTGATCTTTGCTGTGGGGGGAGCAGCAGAAGGCCGTGAACTTCGCCTTTGTTCTGGTGGGCGCCTTTGTTCTGAGTGAAAGCGTTCCTCGGAACACAGAGGAACAGCGGGTCCAAAGGCCTCTAGTGACTGAACAGATAACGTGAGCTCCATCAAAGCTCAGCTCCACTCATTCCGGCTTCTCCTCCCCAAGAGAGCACGGTGGATGTGGCATGCAGGCAAGTGTTTGATTTCTGTTTCTTTATTAGCTTAATTTGAGGAACCAACTCTGTCTCCACAAAGAAAACCACAGAACGATCATTTTGAAGTGGTGGCCATTTCTGGCTTTAGTCTTTTAATTCCCATCACTGCTGCATGTATCATTGGTTCCCTCATGTGTGACTGCTGGTCCTAAAATTTCCAAGTTGGCCCCTTGGTCAGGTCTGGGTGAGAGAGCCCTGGGCAGATGCTGCCATGACCTGGGATATTGAGCGTTGGTCTTAACTTTACCATTATCAGTCCTTAAAAGAACCACAGTAAATGACTTAAGGCCTGTAACATGGAAACCATAAAGAAACTCTAAAGAAGCAGAAATGATTTTATATGAAGAAAAACCTGAAAGGAGAGTTGCTAATGATCTTAAAATGTGTAACCAGTTTTAAGACTGTCCTTAGTTCTGTCCACCTCTCTATTTACTTTACTTTAATTTTCTCAGCATGCTCCAGGGGCTGGGGGTAGAGCAGTGCGAGAAGCAAGGTGGTGGAGAGGAGCTTGAGGCCGGCACGCCGAGATGGCATCGCTCAGCAAGGCCTGCAGAGAGGTGCATCCCAGAGCTGCATTCTGTCCAGACTTGGACTGCAGGAAGCTCAGTACCCTTTCTCTGCTCTGGGCCCTACTTGCCAGGTCCAGAAAAATAGGCAACATCCCACTTGCTACTTCCCACTACCTCCTTAAGAGAACAAAGACTCTGGTTTTTACTGGGTTGAATGAACAGGATGTTTTTGTGTTTATCTCCATGGAGATTGTTTGGTAGGAAACTAAAGCACAGTATACCAAAATTTTTATTATTATATCTCCTTAGAAATTGTTCCTGAGGGACTTTCCTGGTGGTGCAGTGGTTGAGACTCCACGCTCCAGTGCAGGGGGCCCAGGTTCAATCCCTGGCCAGGGAACTAGATCCCACATGCATGCTGCAACTAAGAGTTCGCATGCCACAACTAAGGATCCTGCATGCCACAACTAAGGAGCGGGCAAGCCATAACTAATGAGCCCCTGAGCCTCAGCTAAGGAGCCTGCCTGCCGCAACTAAGACCTGGCACAACCAAATGAATAAATAAATTTTAAAAAGAAGAAATTGTTCCTGAAATCTCTTTAAGGAAGTTGAGTGTCCATCTGTAGCTGAGAAATAAGGAGGAGCATCCAGGTGCCTTCTCTGAGAAGTCTTCCCCAGGCTACCCCATGTGAGCCAGCTGTGCTCCCTTCTTCTTCCCATTTATTTGACAAACGCTTGTTTGGCACTTGCTATTACTGGGGATCTAGCAGTCTCTGACTTCAAGGAGCTTTCAGTAAAGAGAGAGAAAAGTAAACAGATACTCACAATGCAGTGTTAGAAACACTATGATGGAAGTGGCAGGCCTGCTGTGTGTGGTTACGTAGGTTGTGTGCTACACAACTCCAGGTGGGGGCAGGGTGCCTTTCACATTGCAGCCAGGGGAATGCACAGCCACATGTGGCAGCCTTGGTAGCTCTGGAGGCAGATAGGAGGGACAGTTAATCTGGTCAGATGAAGAAGAGCACAGGGTGGTAAATTTTAAAGTGGTTTCTGTGCTTCCAATCTCCCATATTCACATCTTTCTGTCACCCCTTCCCCCTAGAGTGTGGCCAGATCTGTGACTTTATTTTAACTAATATAATATGGAAAAGGTGATAGGTTGTTGCTTCTGGATTTTGTTGTATAAGAATGTAACATCTCTCTTTCTAGGGGACCCTCTCCTTTGCTGGCTTTGAAGAAGCAGGCCGCCATGTGAGCTTCCCTATGGAGAGGGCAACATGGCAAGGAACTGAGAGCAGCTGACAGCCAGCAAGAAACTGAGGCCCTCAAACCCACAAGGAACTGAACGCTGTCAACAACTATAAAAGCTTAGAAGTGTATCCTTCCCCAGTCAGACCTTCAGATGAGTACCCAGCCCTGGCTGATACCTTGACTGCAGCCATTTGGGAGAGGATCTAGCCTTGAAGCAGAGGATCTAGCTATCATGCCTGGATTCCTGATTCCACAGATATTGTAAGAAAACAAATGTGTGTTGTTTTAAGTTACTAATTGTGTTGTAATATTGTTTTGCAGCAATACCTAACTAATACAGGTGTTTCGGGAAGCATCTCAGGTCACATATACACTATGTTCCCATGGCACTTTGGAAAATCCTCAGAACAGCATATTGCAAATGCCCATCTCCTCTCTCGAAGCCGTTGACCATGTCTTATTCACCTCTGAATTTCCTCATCTGTAAAATAGGTTAATAATAGTATCTACTGCTTAGAGCTGCAAATTAGATAATTCAAGCAATGTGCTTTACACTGTGCCTGACTTAGTAAGTGCTCATTAAATACTACCTCTAAATCTCCAGGGTATAACACAGTACCTGGCATATGTGTTATACATGTTTGTTGAATAAATGGTTAAATGCAAGAATTGATGGAGAAGTCCAGTGTATCTCAACCTTATGGCAAAATGAAAAGTGTCAGAATTTTGGCCATGATCCCTCAAGGTCTGCCAGAAGAAACCAAGGATGTATTCAACAGTGATGCTAGGATGACTAAGCAAACACCGGCAGAAGCAGGCCCAATTACGATGGCATCTATTAGAAGCTGCTTCTTTGGTTCTGCCCACTCTGGACACCAGGTTCTTGACTGAAATTGATATGTGGTTTCACCCAGGGGTTCTTTTAATTCAGGCTTTATGAACCCACATTTTTTATTGAGAAAAATAAACAGTTTACATACCAATATACAACGCAGTATATAATAGATTGAGCAGATTGTGACTTTTTAATTCCTCCTTTCTAAGGATCTGATATAGCCTTTAATCCTCCCTTTGCTACTTCTTTCATTCATTATGCGTTTATGCGTTCCACGCACAAATATTTACTGAGGATAACTCTATGCTGGTCAGTGGGTTAAGCACTGGGACTACACAGTGAGCAGAACAGAGCTGCTTGCAGTCCTGGGGCTTATTAGTTGCACATCTGGTTGGAATCTCTTCTGTATATCCTGTCAGCCCCCATACTACTCCCTTGCTGTTTGTGCTATGCTGGAAGGTCCTACTCTTGTTTTAGTGGTCTCAGTATTCTTTGTAGTCTTTACCCATTGCTTATGCACTTGCTTCAAGAAGAGTCTTTAGATATTGAGTCTTCATCAATTAAATTTTATGGAAGGCTTTCTTCCCTCCGGTAAGCTCCTTCCCATGGGACTAGACAAGTGATTTTGCAACTAATAGCCTCTTTAATCTGAATGTTCTTTGTGATCTCTTTTCTGTGTTTTCTCTGAGGAGCAGGGGAGATTGGAGGGCCCTTTGATGGTTAGAAAATCTTATGGCTTGGAACATGAGCTTAAAGTGGATCCTGCCTTGAGTAACACCCAGACACTATGAAAGCAAGATGGTGGGATGCCCTATCTAACCGACTCTAATAGCTGCTACTTAGCTGTGCAATGCGGTGCAGTAATCACCAACAGAAGCACAGCGAGAGCAGCAAGGAGAAAGCCCAGCCACAAGCAATTTGGCGCATCCCTAGGAGTCCAGGAAGGATTAGCACCTGATGCCCCCGCCCAGCCTACAGCTGCTGCTGATTTTTTAGCCAAAGTTTTGGGTCCACCAGGTAGAATTATAAATCATGACAGACTTGCTTTAAAGTTTGTTTGATTTTTAAAAGTAAAACAATAAAATGAGCAGTCATGAACCTATCACCCAACTTAAGAAATAGAATGTTATAAATATCATTGAAACTCCCTGTTTCAACCCTGAGTAGGGTTGCCAGATTTAGCTAAAAACAAACAATAGTGAAAAAGGACACCTAATTAACGTTCTTTTTTTTCTCTAATTAACTTTAAATTTCAGATAAGCAATAGATAATTTTTAGTGTAAGTACACCCCATGCAATATCTGGGATATACTTATACTAAAAACATTATTCATTGTCTAAATTCAAAGTTATTTGGGCCCCTATGTTTTAATCCGGTAACACTACCTGTGTTTAGTTGACCCCATTGTATCACAGATTTGCCAACACTTAAAATTGTCAGACTTTAAATTTGTACCACTCTAGTAGGTGTAAAAATATCTCTCATGATTTTATCTTGCTTTTCCTTGATTAGTAATAGAATTAAACTACATCTTGTGTATTGGTTGGCCCTTCCTGTTTCCTCTTCTGTGAGAAGCCTTTTCATCCCTGTTCCTCATTTTCTATTGGGTTGTTTTTAATTTTTCTTACTGATTTTTAGGAGTTCTTCATGGATTCTGTTAATTATATGCATGGAAAATATGCCCTCTCAATTTTGGCTTGTCTTTTCACTCTCTTTATGTTGTCTTTCATTAAAAAGAAATTCATAATTTGAGTTTTTTAATTTCTCAATCTTTTCCTTTATGATTTGTATTTTCTACATCTTGTTTAGAAAATACTTCCTTACCCAAGGTCATAAAACATTCTTCTATGTTGATATATAAAATTTTTTTAAGTTTTTCTTTTACATTGAAAGTTTTCTTTATTTTACCTGGACTTTATTTTGTATATGATGTGAGGGAGGAGTCCAGAATCATCTTTTTTTCCAATATGGATAAACACTTGTTCCCACACTATTTATTAAAGAGTCATTTCCACCACCCCCACCCCCAATACACACTGCTCAGCAGTGCCAGTGAATCAGTCTTTATATATTTATGGATCCACTTCTAGGCTCACTATTCTTTCCTTTGGTCTATTTGTCTATCCGTGTTCCAATACCACACTGCCTGATGTACATAGATGTATGAATCTTGCTATTGACATTTGCCAGGGTAACCCTCATCCCCATTCCATCACACACACACCCTTGTTCTTATTCCTCAAAAGTATCTTGACTGTTTGTGAGCCTTAGCTCTTCGGTGTAAAATTTAGAATCAGATTAATAATGTCTGTAATAAACTATTGAGATATTGGTTGGAATTGCATTAAATTTGGAGAGAGTTGACATATTTATGATATTGAGTTTTCCTACCTATGGACATGGTATATCTCTTTATCAGTTTAGGTCTTCTTTAATGTTTTTCAATAAAATTTTTCTTCATAAAGGTCTTGTCTATATAGTTTTATTTCTATTGTAATGGTATCTTTCTTTTTTACTTTGGCTGCACTGGGTCTTCGTTGCTGTGCACAGGCATTCTCTAGTTGCAGTGAGCGGGGGCTACTCTTCATTGTGGTGCACGGGCTTCTCATTGCAGTGGCTACTCTTGTTGTGGAGCATGAGCTCTAGGGCACACGGGCTTCAGTAGATGTGGTGCGTGGGCTCAGTAGTTGTGGCTCGCAAGCTCTAGAGTGCAGCCTCAGTAGTTGTAGCGCACAGGCTTAGTTGCTCTGGCATGTGGGAGCTTCCGGACCAGGGATAGAACCCAGGTCCCCTGCATTGGCAGGAGGATTCTTAACCACTGTGCCACCAAGGAAGTCCCTGTAATGTTATCTTTTAAAAGTTATATTACTATAATTCTTATGGCTGCTGTATGGAAAGGCAATTGGTTTTTGTTTACTCAGCCACTTTGCTAAATTCTCTTCTTAATCCTAATAACTAGACAATAGATTCTTTTGGATGTTCTCTATAGGCAGTAATAGCATCTGCTTAATGATGGTACAATCTTATAATGATTATTTTATTTCTTCTTTGCAATTTGAATACCTTTCATTTATTTTCCCTTTAAAATTTTACTAATGAATCAAGAGAATAATGTTGAATAGAATGATAGCATCTTCAGTTTGTTCCTGATTTTAAAGGGAAAGCTTATAAATTTTACCATGAAGAATGATATTTTCCATGTCTTTTGTTTTAGCTTTTAATTAAGAAGTAACCTTCTTACTTATAATTTTCAGGGTTTCTATCACAAATTAGGTTGCTTCTTCTCAAATGCTTTTTCTGCATCTTTTGAGATGATCAAATGGTTTTCCTTCTCTAATGTGTTAATATAATGAATTACGTTATTTTTATGATGTTAACCCAACTTTGCATTTCTGGTATAAACCCAGCTTAGTATGATGGAGTGTCTTTCACATTCTTCTGGATTTGGTTGGTAATAGTTTGTTTGAATAGTTTGCTTTTGCAACTTTGGTTATGAGTAAGAGTGACCTATAAAGTTTTCTTTCCAGTCATATTTTATTTGATTTTAGGATCAATCTTATACCAATCTCACAGGATGGATTGGAAGAATTTAAGATTGGTGCAAGAGGATGCTCAACTAAGTTTCAATTGAAGCACCAAGATTCAAAAGATATAAATTTCCAAAGTGAGATGATAGGCCAGGAGAGCCTTTTCAAAAGAAATAGCTGGGAATTAGTTCCTTGACATCAACCCCTCATCCTCTGAAGCATGTAAATGACTTGAGAGAGTGGAGTTTGATGGAGATGTCTCTATAAGATTTTCCAATTTTTTCCTTTGGAAAGTGTTACTGGTATGAATTGAGCCAATTGAGAAGGGATTCAATAGTTCCCCTTGGAGAACTCCATATGAGTCCTCTGCAGCTAGGCAGGTCCAGTGGACTTGTCTGGCTCCTACCTAGAACACGGAAGGCAAGATCAGAGCTGGCTAGAGTGAAAGAAAGGTGCTGCTGGGCTTGAATCAGCTTGCATTCCCCAAATTTGCCTGGGCAAAGAATGCATGAGTCTTTCCTTGGCTATATACAGCCAGGTATGCACAAAAGAGCTGGCACGGGGTCCTCCCAGACTGTTTCAAATAGAGCCAGGTCAGCTGGAAGGTGAACAGGTTTCATTACAGGGGAAGCTGGAGGTGGATGCTGGGGTAGGGAGATTTGGGGCATTAAATGGGTGTTAATAAGCAACTTCTAGAATGCAATGCATTCGTTCAGATCAAACGAAATCAGCAGTGGTGTGGTAAGAAAATAGGTTCTCCACAGTTCACAGGAAAGCGCTCCATGAGAGAAAGAACCAGCTTCGAATACCCAGCAGGTCCAGAGGGAGCAGAACACTCTAATAACAGTACCAGTCCAGTAAAGACTTTCTCTTCCCCTTCCTTCTCCATCTTCCAAAACTGGACAGGATCAAAAACAATGCTGAGTGAATGCGCGGTGCATTGGGGGGCGGTGGGGGGAGGGTGTCAGTTCTTAAGTTATTCTCCTTCAGCTCCAAGCCCACCCTTTCATCCTCTGCTCTGTGATGCTGGGGCTGCAGCCCTGCAAAACACACCTGTGCTTTACCAGTTTGTTCCCTGTTGGATTCTGCCAATCAGGGTGCTAGAGGGAGACTGGAAGGCTGGAGGAACAGAAGAGACGTGCCCTCCCTGCTTCTCTCCTGTGGACTTCTGTCGGCTTGTGGTCCTTGTGAGTGTCGCTCCAGCACCACTTCTTCACCCCTGCAGTGGCAGTTCCTTCCACAGCACCAGACAATCCCATCTGCACTTTCTACAAAACTTGCAGGACCAGACTCGTCATATCCACTCCTTCACTCTGAAACATGACTGCGTCTTGGCCACCTCCTCTTCGGAGTCTGGGTTCTGACCTCATGGGCTCCTTCCTCTGAGCTCAGAGACACCAGCACCAGCCAAGCATCACTTCCTCCTCAGGAGCCAGAGTTTCAGCTCTGCAGGGTCCCTTGTCTATGCTTTGAAGCCTTAAGAATATTAACCTCATCCTTTTATTCCTTCAACCCTGGAGATGGTAGCTGCTTCTTGAAATTACTACATTTATGATACCTTAGAATTCTCTTCTTGTCTCTTCAGTTGCCTGGTTAGTAACTTTACATTTAGTTAATGACTCTTTATATTAACTTCTTTCTCAAATAACTGGTATGTTTTTTGTCTCCTTGATTGGACCCTGACTGATGAGGGAGGGATGATTGAGAAGGTGGAAGAGAGAAAGAGAAGACTCTGACTCCATCTCCTGCCCCCCCAGATAGGTCCTGGTCAGCCAGCCACAGCCCCTAGCTCGGGGAAAAGAATGGAGTGAAGTCTTAACTTTTTAATTGAAAGTCTAGCTTATTATATTGTACTGGGCATTTTAAGTTACTAATTTGATTCAGGGTTTATGTCTAAAAGTAAATATAAGCATTTCTACTATTCAATAATAACCACAAAAGTCTGAGTTTTCATCCAATGGCAGGGTGAGAAGATTTAAAGGGACAGTAGGAGGCAACAATATGATCACTTTCTTAATTACATCCCGTGCATCCTGCATATTTAACATACTGGTTGTATTCTGAGGCTGTAATTAAAATGTCTCCTAGAACTCACAAATAGAACTCTGGAAACCTAAGATTTCTTTTGTGGGAAGATTCTTTACTAGTGATTATGCTTTCTAGTTCTTATTTCATCAACTTTGGTAAGTTATATTTTTCTAGGATTTTTTCCATTTGAAATGCACATTTTCCAACTTACTGGCATAAGGTTTTCTATCTTATATTTCTATTATCCTTTTGATCTTTGTGTGTTCTCCTTTTTCATTCCTAATATTAGTTGTACCTTCTCTCTCTGTATTTTTAAAATTTCCTTAATCAGTCTTTCCAGGGGTTAATCTCTTCAAAGAGCCAGTCCTTGGCTTTGTTGATCACCTTAATTCTATCTATTATCTGTTTCTTTCGTTTAAGATTGTTTCCTTCTTTTTACTTTCTTTGGGAATATTCTGTTGTTTTGTTTCTCCCTTCTCACGGTTGATGCTTCGCTTATTAATTTTAAGCCATTCTTCTTTTACCAAATAAACATTTAAAGCTGTTTTCTTTCATGTGTACTTTGGAGAACCCATCGTCATCCTCTGTCATGGCCGCTTTTCAGTGATCTGAGTGAATTCACTACATACCATAAATTTTGAGTGCAGTGTCATGCGATTCTTGCTCTTTACACTTTTTGATTTCATGTTGACCCCCAAGTTAGTAAGTAATGTGTTTTTGCTTTTTTAAAACTCTTTCTTGAAGCATAATAATAGAAGTTATAAACATATATTCATATAGCACAGAAAAGCACACACATAATAGCTTGAAAAAGTTTCAGAAACGGTACACACCCATGTTTCCACAGATTAGGATTTAAACAGAGATAACGAGCACTTCTTTACTGAGGTGGGAATTCACATAACACATTAGCCATATTGAAGTGTACAATTCGGTACATTCACAAGGTTGTACAACCACTAGCTCTATCGAGTTCCAACACATTTTCATTACCCCAAAGAAAACCCTATCCCCATTAAGCAGCCACTCCCCATTCCTCTCTCCTCTCAGGCCCGGCAACCACGATCTGCTTTCTGTCTCTGGATCTTTAAGTGATGTGCTTTTAAGTGTCTAAATGTATGGAGGTTTTAAGTTGTAATTTTTTTCTGCTTTCTAACTTAATGATGGTACAGTCTTTTTTTTTTTTTTTTTTTTGTGGTACGCGGGCCTCTCACTGTTGTGGCCTATCCTGTTGCAGAGCACAGGCTCCAGACACGCAGGCTCAGTGGCCATGGCTCACGGGCCTAGCCGCTCCGTGGCATGTGGGATCTTCCCGGACCGGAGCACGAACCCGTGTCCCCCGCATGGGCAGGCGGACTCAACAACTGTGCCACCAGGGAAGCCCCGGTACAGTCTTATAATACTGATTCTTTAAACTTTTTTGAGATTTGATATTTGCTTTAAGCCTTAATTCAACATCAGTTTTCGTAAATGTAATGTGTGATTTGGAAAGAATATATACTTACCAGTGGTTGAGTGCAGTGCTTTGTATAAGTTCTTTACATCAAACTTGTTAATCATGTTGTTCAAAATCTTTTTAACTTGACTGAATGTTTTTGGCTGTTTGATCTATCAATTACTAAGGAAAAAGTGTTAAATCTCCCACTCTGATCATGGATTTGTCAATTACTCCTTGAAATACTGTCAGTTTTTGCTTTAGTGATAGACTTTTCAGAGAACACAGAGAGGCATGAATCAAAGCAGAAACTTCAAATGTGCTACATTTGCAAAGAGATTATCAGCTGGCTCAGTCTTTTCTGCCATATTAACCCAATTTAGTCAGTCTTTCCAGAATAAGGTGGCCCTTGCTCTATCTCCTGCCCCCTCTCTTTTCTCTCCTCCCATTCCAACAATACGTACACTTAAAATCCAAAGAATGGTCTAAGGAGATGTGGAATAAAAATACTTCTAGACCAAGTATCTCAAGATTAGATATCCAGCTATCCAATAAGGGAATTCCTTATTTCATTTAGCAATACAGCTGAAAATATCTTTAAAATTATTGTTTCACTAACTACCATACAACCTTATAGTTTTTCGTTTTCTGCAAGGGTCACTGGGCACCAGGACAGTATTGGGCTGCGGGTAGACCAAGCACTATTGGCATCTCGTGTCTGTGTGGTCTCCAGTGTTGTGCTGCTTCTTCATCCGGCAGTGAAGGATGAATGGTGATTCGGTCCACTAGCAGGGAAAGCCTCTATCATCCCACCGCTGAATTCACTCTGTGTTTATTTGCTACCTTAGCCAGGACAGGAAAGAGAAGCATAGGTAGTGAATGGTCGGGCCGGGTCCAGCATCTTTATTCCTTGTTACCTTCTACATCTAATACAATTGCTGACGGAAATAATTACTGTCTTTACCTGCTGGCGACATTCTATTTTGCTTATGAGACAGGCTGACAGATGTGCTTTGAAAAAAGCAGCAAACGCCTTGCACTGAGCTTGGATTCGTTTCCCTTAGCAGGTGATTTCAGTAACTTCATGTCATTTTTCACCTGGCAGGTCAAGGAAAGCCAAGTTTTGAGAGAAATAAAGCTTGTTCCTTGGAGTGGAGCAATGCCACGGAAGGTGAAACAACTTCATTTTTCCATGCAGATGTGGGTGCCCTTCTAGTTTTTGCAGGGAGAGGTGCCTGGATTTGCTCCGATCAACTTGTGGTGCTCATACTAATTGGTTGTTTGAAATGGGCTGCCCAGCTGGCAGCTGTATGAGCCGCCAGAATGGCCCTGGGGTGGCTGAGTCATTTCTCTCCCGAAGACTGAATGGCCTATTATTTGAAAGGGAAGATGGAGCCAAACCAGTTTGTCCCAACTTGCTGTGGGTGACCTAGGGAGGGGGCCGCCTCTCCTGGCTCTTGAACTCTGAAGAAACCATTTGCATCTTAGCACAAGAAACAGCCTGGGGAGCTGGTGCTACCTCTGGTTCCCTGGAGCCTGGAGGGCAGAGAAGGTCATCAATTCTGCTGGGCCAGTGTACAGTGTGAGAAAGAGACCCGGAGATGAGTCATGGTGTGCAAACCAGGCAGCTGGCGTGGCTTATAATATTTGGGGTTCTTTACTCTACCCCAGGACCCTTGTCTTGATCATCTTTTCTGAGCTGAGAAGTAATGGCAAAGAAAAGGACTGTGGAGCAGATAATGACTTGTGGTGATGAACACTCTAATATTCACTTATAGAGCCCTGTATGTAGCTAGTCCATGTACATGTATTTATTGAACATCTATTATGTGCCAGGAATGGTACTGAGTGCTGTGAGGGATATAAAAACAGAAGCCCAACAAGATCTCTGCCCTCAAACTCCTTATAGTCTAATCAGGGGCCCAAGACATAAATACAAAACATTAAAGAACAATACAATAGTTAAATGAGGCCAGAGTCATCAACATTAAAAAAAAAAGCCAAACTCACTTCTCACAGTTGATAAATTTCTCTCAACCCCCAGAGGTGGACAAATGACTTGAATCTTCAGCAGAACTGCCTGTGTGAATAATAATGAACAGAGGCAACATTCTTGAGGGCTTACTATAGATAGAACATTTCTAATCCCCTTACCATGATTTTATTTAATCTTCAGAAAAATCACTAAAATGTAACAAAAATCTTAAAGAGTGAGGCACGATTCAGGTTTAAAACTAGATACTGCAGTAAACACCACTCCTTTGAATTTCAGCCTTGGCCCGATTTGTGTCAAAGCCTGGAACAAAAATTCTTTATGCTGTCACACGTTGCATCTGAGAAGTTGATCCAGGTCCAGGCTGTAATATTGTGATATAGACTCATAAGTGTACAAACAAGCCCGTGACACTGCGTCATAGGGGTTAAGGGCAGGAGGCACGAACAAACCTTGGTTAATAGGACAGCTTTGTGGAGGAGAAAAAGCCTTTCAATACTGTTCAGATGTTCTATTTACAGATTAGGAACTAAGGTAGAGATTGAAAGTTTCAACCTATGAACTTTCAACCAAGCATCTCAAGATTAGATATCCAGCTATCAAATTGTTTAACAAAGGAGCAACTTGGTTCTCATATGGCTGGGGAACAACTCCTTAGGATACCAGAGTGTAAAACTGTGATCTTTTACAGCCTCACTCTTCAGCGTTCTCAGGGGACTTCCTCTGGGGTAGCGGAATACTGCGTGAATAAGATGTAATACCAACCTTAAGCGCCTGGCACTTAAGGCCCTGCTCAGATTCAGGGCTTTAGCCCCTCTTCAGCGCCATCTTCCAGTGGGACACAGAGTTCACGCTCTGACAGCATCCATTGGCTTTTGCCACCTTGCCATCAGCCAGCTCAGTGGGCATGCAGAGCATCTACTGTGGGTCACGCACTGTGCTCACCTTGGTCGCAGATGCCATGATGTCCCCTGCCCGTGTCTGGAATGCCCACCCACTGCCCATTGCCTGGGCCCTGCTATGTGTCCTTGATGACCAAGCCTACGTTGCATCCCCTCCAGGGAGCCTAGGTTGGGTGACATATTCTCCTCTGTGCTCTCATTTATTGGTGTTGTGTCTCTGGGTGTGGCTTAATCCCTAGACTGTATGTTCCTTAAGGGTAGAGACTCATCCATGTTGTATCCCTAGCACTTGTCATCGAGCTTGGTGCATAGTAGGTGCTCAATAGATGTTTGAACTTAAAAGGAAAGGCTAGTGGGGACGTATGTGAGAGTCTTATATTCAAAGTCATCGGGAGGGTAGGGTAAAATGGGGCAGTGCATGTGTTAAGTGACTGAATGATTATTTTCCCTGGGGAGGAAAAATGTGCGCAGATTCCTTGGCATTCTTTTCTGTGCAGGGGAATCTCTGCTTTCTGTGGGCTGATCATCATCTCCACTGGAGGCATGTCCTACTCTAGAGGGGAGGGTGTAGATCTCAGCCCAGCCCCTGCCCCTTGCAGTGGGGGAGGGTAAAAATGAGAGTAGGTGTTACTGACCTAACAGGATCAAAGATGAGGATGGGTACTAGGAAGGACAGAAGTTTGAGTCACAGTCCAAGATGCTATGACTGGTTATGTGATGACTTGCGTGGCAGTTATGGTCAGGAAGCCCAGTGTGGAAAACTGGAGGGACAGAGGCCCCAAATTCTGTGGCCACTCTGCCAGTGGCCACCAATAGCACAACAAGAAGAATAAACACTTGTAGAGGGCTTTACTATCAGCGAGGCATTGTTCTAAGCCCTTTCTATAGTCATGTAACAGGACTAGCTGGGGAAGAAGGGGTCCAGGTCTACAAAAGCGTCCTCTGAAATGTACTGACTTCATAGAGAATAGGGAATTGGTGCGGTTTCAAGCACCTCCTCAGAGGAGGTCAAGATCAGAGCGAGGAAGAGTACATGTAATCCTGAGGTTGGCCTTGAAGAATTAGAGAAACCACCAGCCTATGTCCCCAACCTGGCCCAGCAGCCAGGCCTCCGGTAGGGGGAGCCTTTGGGGGCCCGGCTTCCTCTCGTAGCCTTTTCGGCTGCCCATCCCGATGAGCTCAGAGCGGCCCCTTTGGAGTGGCCCTGCCACACCCTGGATGCCCCCAGACCGCCCCCTCGCCACCCCGAACCTGCCTGTCAGGATCGGGCTTCCTGCTGGGAGGAATATAAATATGGATGGAGCATGGCATCTTCAAACATCGCACAAGAGCAGAGGGACAGCCAGTTCCAAATGATAATATTTGAAAAGCCACAGGGAGCCTCTGTTGCTGTCGAGTTAGAATTGCTCGTCTTTCATGTGATTAAAGAAGCCCTCGTGTGGTTTTTTTTCTTTTCCTTAGAGACATACCAGGGTGTCTCCTCTCCTACTACAGCACTGAATGGTTTTTAAGGTTTCTAAGTAGACTGCATTTACATTTGCTACTCATTCTCTAAATGAAAGGCACGCTGAAACACATTAATGAGCATCCTGATTACTGCAGCCCTTGAGAAATTAATTAATGACAATGCAGTGTGCATGTGACATTCCCCCTGCTCCCCAAGATGAGTCAGAGAGCCCAGGAGCTGCATCCAGCCCCAACCGAGAGCCACCACACACATCTTCAGCCAAGGGTCTGCTTTTCCTGGACACATTTTGAGTTGCTTTTCCTAGAGAATGCTATTCCCTGGATAATTAAGCAATAGTGTCTTTCTCATGGCCTGGAGTTTTCCCCCTAAACTAGGTGGTCTTAGCTGGAAGAGCCTTTAGTTTGTCTTGTTTCTTTTCCTTCTTCTTGTTTTTTGTTTATTTTTGTTTTTATGTTTGTTTTTAGAAACCAGTATTAAGCACCAGCTCTTACCTGGTCTTTCCCTTATAAAATAACCCACACTTGGGGGCTTCCCTGGTGGCGCAGTGGTTGAGAGTCCGCCTGCCGATGGAGGGGACACGGGTTCGTGCCCCGGTCCGGGAGGATCCCACGTGCCGTGGAGTGGCTGGGCCCGTGAGCCATGGCCGCTGAGCCTGCACGTCCAGAGCCTGTGCTCCGCAACGGGAGAGGCCACAACAGTGAGAGGCCCGCGTACCGCAAAAAAAAAAATAACCCACACTTAAATGGTGCTTATTTTGTCAGGGACTCTGTGTGTACACATTTATTTATTCAATCTCACAATAACTCTGGGGTAGGTGCTGTTATTATCCGTGTCTTATAAAGAGTGAAATAAAGGAACAGAGCTGTCAATTAAGTCACTTAAGGTCACACAGCTAGTAAGTGGCAGAGTCAGAATCTGAACTCAAGGGATTGGCTCAGAATCCATGCCTTAACGACTAATCACATCTACACCTACCCAAACATTTGTATTTTGGGTCAAGTTTTTAAAATCCAAAATGTGTTTATTGAGGTGGTTTCTTATTTATCTTGATTCGGTGTGCTTTCTGTGCTGCTTCTGCCCGAAGGGACATCCTTCAATGACCTTGTTTTGCCTCCCAAACTACTGTTTGAGCATGGATAAATACCGGGTAATTTTTTTTTTTTTGCGGTATGTGGGCCTCTCACTGTTGTGGCCTCTCCCGTTGCGGAGCACAGGCTCCGTACGTGCAGGCCCAGCGGCCATGGCTCACGGGCCCAGCCGATCCATGACATGTGGGATCTTCCCGGACCGGGGCATGAACCCATGTTCCCTGCATCGGCAGGCGGACTCTCAACCACTGCGCCACCAGGGAAGCCCAATACTGGGTAATTTCACAGCATCCAAACATTTCACATCCAGAGACAGGAGTTGGGCTCTGCACCAGGAGTTTTGTTTGTGTTTTTTTCTTCTCTTCTGGGGAGGGATGAAGGAGATCCTTCATAAGAAGCATATTCTCAGGCTGAAGAGGGTGGAAGGAAGTTGACATTTTTTAGATGAGGATCCAGAGGCTCAGAGAGGTCTATTATCTGCTCAGGGTCATGCAGATTGGTTTTTGTTGTTGTTGTTTTCTGTGTGTGTGTGTGTGTGTGTGTGTGTGTGTGTGTGTGTGTGTGTATGTGTGTTTTCTTGGTCTGACTCTGCAAAACTACAAACTGGCTGATTCCAAATTGCTGTTCTTTCCACCACACTGCACTGTGTCCATGCGGTTCTACTGGATGAAGCATTTGCTGAGATGGCTACGCTTTACACTTATTTCTGATCTCAGGGCTAATGTAAGAATGAAGCAACCTTACAAGTGTGAATCCCATATGCCAGGTTCTTAAAAGAGTTGTGCAACTTTTTGGCACCCCCAGGAAGCCCTGAAATAAAGCTGAGGATCAGAGTAGCATTCACGGTCATCCTGGTAGCAGTCACATTTACCTCATAAAAACAGAGAGGCTGCAAAGACTCAGCAAGACACCTCCAGAAGTAGCTTTAGTTGGCCAGTGTTTCCAGGTAAGAGAAAGAAAACAATCCTAAAAGAAAGCGATTTGCACCAAGAGCAGCACGTCTTCCAGGCAACACGCAGCCTCAGAAACCTTCTTTCCCCCGCACAAAGCCCTGTGGGCCTGGGAGCACCCTCCATGCGGTAGCACAGAGCAATGTGGCTTACAGGCTGGGAACAGGGGGGTTTGAACTCAGCCTAGACACAGGCTCAAGCCTCAGCGCTGCCATGTCCTAACTATGAGGTCTGAGGCAAACTAGGTCCTTCTTCAGCCTCTGTTTCAGTATCTATAAGCTGGGAGAGTAATTGTACCAGTGTCATAGGACTTTTGTGACCAGACAATATATGTAAGGAGCACACAAGGTGTAACATACACAATAAGCACTTAATAGTAGTAGCTATTCTTCGCGTCCATAGTGCTCGTTGCCAGATTCTCCTTTCTTCTAAGCACCCACTGCTCCCTCTGAAATGCCCTGCACTCAGGATTCTGCTCAAAGGGCAGCTCATCAGCAGACCTTCCCTGACCACGCCACCCAGGGGAGCTCGTATCCTCCCACCTTGCTTTATGCTTTTCCTGGTGTGGCTCACTATCAGATACCAGGTTACACAGCCATGTGTTTGTTTGTTGATTGGCTGTCGCCTTCCCAAGAACACTAGCGCCATGATGACAGCAACTGTGTCGGGTTCACTACTGGGTTCTTGGTGGCTAGACCAGTGTCTGCCATTTGGGGGGTACCAAGTCAGTGCTTCCTGAAGGACCTGAGTACAAGGCATCTCTTCTGAGTAGATTCTGATTCTATACAATGGCACAGCCTAAAAGTGGACGTCGGGCACAGGAGCTGTTGTGTACCTGGGACAAGCCTTGGGTTTCAGGGTGACAGCAGAGTGCCCGAGAGGCCTGACCCTCTGAGGCGCCGAGCTGTGCTCCAGGGAGCCCTACACCCCGAAGTGCCCAGCAAACACTGCCCTGGGCTGGAGGGATCCGAATCCACGCGTCGCTCTCTTTGCTGGAAAGTTATAGCCTGAAGTCACTATCGGGCGCCCCCCTCCCCTCTCTCTCAGGATTCATTATGGCTGGTGCAACTTCCTCAAGGACCAAAAAGCACGTCTTAAAAGTAATCCGTGGCAATGGATAGTTTACTGCTTTTACACTCAGGAATGATTTTTTTTAAAAGGCAGCACAGGACTTCCCTGGTGGCGCAGTGGTTGAGAGTCCGCCTGCCGATGCAGGGGACGTGGGTTCGTGCCCCGGTCCGGGAAGATCCCACATGCCGCGGAGCGGCTGGGCCCGTGAGCCATGGCCGCTGAGCCTGCGCATCCGGAGCCTGTGCTCCGCAACGGGAGAGGCCACAGCAGTGAGAGGCCCGCATACCGCAAAAAAAAAAAAAAAAAAAAAGATAGTAAAGGCGGCACATAGCTCAGATCATGATTTTCAATAAGTAAAAGCAAAAGTGAGTTTTGTTCCTGGCTGCTACTGAGATGCAGCAACCTGTGTTGGTCACACCTCCTCGGCCCCCCGGGGCTGGCACCTGGTGGGTGGGTACGAAGAGCTGCCTCCTTCCTGCTGCTGCCTGGGGAGAAGCCAGAGGAAACAAGGCTCAGCGAGCATTCTGCACCCTGACCCCAGTGCGCCCAGCCTCCTTGGCTCACACACCCCATCAAGATCCAGAGAGAGGGTGAACTGGATACAGTAACGCACCTCAGAGTCACCAGAGCCACCAGTGGGGGTTGATTTAGAGGAGCCTCTAAAGGGCATGTGGTTTCTCCAAAGTGCACAGTGCTTGTAAATTCTAAGCACTTGAGAAATCGAGCAAGAGGAAAAACTAATTAAATAATATAACAAATAGCAAAACAGAGAGCATGCTCTGTAAACTCTAGCATGACCTAGCAATTCATGCTAGAATTTAGTTAATTTAGATAATTCATGTTCGAATTTAGTTTCCTGCTGGGTAGTGAGATTGGCAAGGTAAAGAAGAAGCTGTCTCTGGTCATTAGCTGTCAATTACTGTCAATGCTGTAGGCAGTATTTCCATGTTAACACACATGTGATATAGCATCACTATGACAGTAACTCTACTGCATAAGGCCTGTGGACAGATGCAATCATGAAGAGATATAATACCTCGAATCATGCATTTGGGTGCAGGGAGAACCTGAACTGTCCCGATGATGCAGCAGGGTGGGTCCGGAAGTACGCAGGGAACATGTTTTTCCTTAGCCATTCCACGTAAAATCACAAGTCTGTGGCTCTCTGGAAAAACCTAGCTGGATTTCCTGGGCAACGTTCAGGTCTCTGGCTGTGGATGGGTTGTTTCTATTAATTATTTTCTCCCTGGCTTGGAGTGTTTCTTTGATACACACGGCTCTTATTGAAGGGAACATTTATTTGGGATTTCCTGGGCAAGGTTGTGCCAGAGAAGGAGTGGCCTCCCGCTAGGCAGGGATGCTCTCTCATCGACGTACACAGTTCCCACTGTGGAAAATTAGGATACCGACAATCTGGTGTCCTAACAATCTCCTGGGAGGCTGGAGAACTCGGTCCACACACCAGATGCTGGTCCCCACCAGACAGGGCCAGCAGATAGCCTGTGACCGTCAGGACCGCAGCCTGGCAAGCAGATCTGAGAGCCTATGAAAGAGCTCCACGTTGTAAGTTTCATCCTCAAAACAATCCAGGTGGTGGGAAGCTTTCCTGCTCTCTCCCCTCCAACTCCTGCACCTACTTTGTGCCCCCATGAAACCTGATACTTCGTTCTAACACGGCACTTGTAACATTTTGCACTGATTTTTTTCCCCATATCTGAAAGCCTCATGAGGACCCATGGGGGAGCCTGAGCCTGGCACAGTGCCTGGAACATAGCAGATAATACATGCTTGTTTGCTTATCTGTCAGAGGACCTTCCTGCTGAGCCTTGGCAGGGTGTGTATTTATGCACGGGAGCAGCCTCCGCCTTATAATCAAATGCATGATGGATCTGAACACAAAATGGGGCCAGGTGTGTAAAGAAATCCAACAAGATAGCTTGGGTCAGGAATGCTTACAAAAATTTCCTGGCCCAATCCCAAGGGCAAGGATGGCTCGAGTACCTGGGATTCAGCTTAGCCTGGTCAGTGGAATGTTCCCTCCTCTCCTGCAGGGCCCTTTGTGGAATCCTGGGAGACAGAAACTTAGCCCCAGGTCTCGGCTGATTGAAAACAAGGTCACCTTTGACAGTGACTTAAGGTCTCTCAGGACCCAAATCATATTCAGTTTCTCACCCTGTGGTGATAATCATGTTGTGGAAATCAATAATACACCCTTGTGTAGCAGACATCTGGCCTCCTGGGGTTTCTGTGATTGAGGAATGCGCACTGATGGTGGCAAAGAAAGGACTAGCCTACTTGGTTAGATCGGAGTCCTGTGGGAGCTGGGTGGGCCCTGCATGTGAACAGAGAGAAGAGGATGGAAGGGCCTTGCCCTAAGGAGTGGACTGGAAGGCTCACTGCTCCAGAAAAGATGGGCCTTTCCCCAGCCTAAAGTGGGATCCAGAGCCCCTTCTCTGCAGCTCTGAGACTTGGTTTGGTCCTTCCTCACTGTGGAGTTGCTCGCCTGTGAAGGGAGGGCATGTGTCGAGGGAACCCCATGCACACTGAGAACCAGGCCCAGGTTTCCCTGGAGAGGCTTCGTGGCCCACAGAGCTTGAGGAATTCCTTCCTAGCAGCCTGTCAACTTTACCCACTTTACCCGAGATTTTGGCAACACAGATGCTTTTTTAAAGGGTAGATTTATTTCATTGCAAACAAAAGGGCATTCAGGCCCCAGGGCCCTGGATGGGTCCCAGAGTCTCCCATGCCCACCAGGGCCCAGGCTGCCTTCTCCACCCAGACAGCATCCTCCCTCCTGGGCCAGGCCAGAGGCTCCTGCATGGGCTCAGGGGGGCTGCACTGTCTCCCAGATGAAGGTGAGAAAGATGGATGGACCGCTGCAGGCAACTAGCTCTGTGGGAACACAGAGCCCAGGCATCTGCTCGGGGCAGAAGCTCCAGGTGCCCTGTGAGAAAGCTGTCGGGGCCCTGGATGTGCAGTCAGGGGAGGCTGATGGGCCGGGTGCTGGCTGCCAGCCAGGGAACACAGAATGTTCCTTCACAGAACAGCGAGTCCATCTGGGTGGGCAGCCACTCCACAGCCAGGCTCGCCTTGGCTGTGCCTTTGCCATTTGGAAGGCCACGAGCTATCGTTGTTCTCTCAGATGCCCCTCTGCAAGGCCAAGAAGGCCGGTCCCATTGTCCCCTTGCCCTCCCCTCCGCCCTCCCACCTGCAGCCCAGATGCTCTCCCCCTGCTGCCACCTGTCTTTGTACAAGGCATGTCTTTTATTTTATTTAGTTATTGAAATTTTGAATTTTATTTTATTTATTTTTTATACAGCAGGTTCTTATTAGTTATCTATTTTATACGTATTAGTGTATTTATGTCAATCCCAATCTCCCATGTCTTTTAGAAGTCTTTCGGGACAGGTCGGGAGGAGAAGGGCATGTTTTAATGGGGACATGAGCCATTTATTAAAGTCACCCGGCCAATCTCCTGTCAAATGTTAAGCTTTTCTGCCCCGCAGAAAGGAAGAAACACATCTGTGGAGTGTACACAGAACTGCTCAGAGAGGCTAGGCAGGGAGCCTGCTGCCACAGCACCATCAATTTCATCCTCATCGTCATCAAAAAGCATCTGATTGCCCAGACATCCAATTGAGAGGGAGATTTGGGCGGGAGGCCGCTGAACTTGAAAGGAGGAGGCGTGGATTTCAATCTCTGTCCTAGCTCTGTGCCTCTGAGCATGGCATGGGAAACCAAATTGTCCACTGCTGTTGTACACACAGCCCTCGACCTCCATATATCCCCAGCCCATGCCCATGGCAGACATGGCTAACCAATCCCTCTCCCCAAGAGCCTTAGAACATGGACTCTTTCTTTCTTTTTTGGCTGCGCTGGGTCTTCATTGCTGCGCGCTGGTTTTCTCTAGTTGCAGCGAGCAGGGGCTACTCTTTGTTGCGGTGCATGGGCTTCTCATTGCGGTGGCTTCTCTTGCTGCCGAACACAGGCTCTAAGGCGCGTGAGCCTCAGTAGTTGTGCGCGGGCTCAGTAGCTGTGGCTCGCGGGCTCAGTAGCTGTGGCTCACGGGCTCAGTAGTTGTGGCTCGTGGGCTCAGTAGTTGTGGCTCGCGGGATCTAGAGAATAGGCTCAGTAGTTGTGGCACATGGGCTTAGTTACTCCACAGCATGTGGGATCGTCCCAGACCAGGGATCGAACCCGGGTCCCCTGTATTGGCAGGTGGATTCTTAACCACTGCGCCACCAGGGAAGTCCCGAGCATGAACTCTTAACACAGAGCTCCCGACAGCCAATGCCCACTGATTTGAAGGGCACTCAAGATGAAACCTAGTTGCCATCACTACCCTAGGAATTTATAACCTGGAAATGAAATTTTGTACCAAGGACAGACCAGGACATTAAAAAGAGAGAGAGAGAGAGAGAGAGAGAGAGAGAAAGATAGGAAAGAAAAGAAAAAAGCTTAAAAATCAATAAAGAAATAAATTCACCTGAACAATCTGGACTGTCCAGATGAATGATACTTAATTTTTAGGCAAGATATCTGCACTGAATCATTTTATTTGGATAGACCCAGAGTTAGAGAGATATTGAAACATACCTTAAATCAGACGTGTTCTTTCTTCATACATATGGAGTTCTAGAAGGGAAGGAACCTTAGTCCAGCCTTTTCATTTCAGAGATGAGGAAATAAAAGCCTCAGGGGTTGTGATTCCCCAGCCCACCCAGCTTGGCGGAGGCCACGACAGAAAAGAACCCAGGTTTTCTGGTTCCCATCCCAGTGCCCTCTCCTCCACTGACTACACTGTCTTGCTTGGCATGAAAAAAAAAACCCAAACAAAAAAACACAGCTATTTAAGGTACAGGCAATGAATGGTTTTCAATGGTGTTTGTGGTGAAAATTAACGAACCAATGGCCCCCTCACTGAGACCATAAAATATAAAGTACCAAACATTGCTTAATTGAACAGGGGGTCAGAACGCCTTCATTCTGGTGTCACTCCACCGCTCCCTATTTGGATACCTAGGGAGAGTCACCTAACCCGTTTTTGACCTGGGTTTTCTTGCCTATACAGTGGACACCAATACTGCTGCCTGTACTTGCCCCACCAGGATTTAGAAACAGAAAGCAAAAGATGTGGAACTTCTGGCTCCAGGAAAACAGCAGTCACCATGAGAGGGGTGATGAGCCATCTGGTAGTGTCTGTCATTCCAGGATTAGTGGCAACATTGGGCAAATGTGTGGGATAAATGCACCGCAGCTCAAGGATGACTCAGGTGCTTCAAAGGAGGGCCAGCCAGGCTTCAGAAATGGTCTTTATTTAGATGGGAATGTCAGGAAAAGGAAAAACTCAGAGGGAGCTTCCAAATGATGAAGACTTGGTCCAAGTTGGCAGGTGACCCAAGGGGTCCTTCCCTTCTCTTTCTTTGTCAGATGTCTCACGGAGGGTTCTGACATCAGGGTAAGGTCTAGGATGGAAACACTGCATCCATGCTTAATGAGTGTTAACTGAGGAACAGCTGATAGCATTAAGGACCAGCGTGTAACAAATTAGCACACAGGGGGTAACCCAAACACATTTCCCCATTGCATGTGTCAGGGCACCTCGCTGGGTGTTCCTGACATTCAGGAGCCCGGCTTTGGAACCTCATGCCCACCACACCAGAAATCACATCTATCTGGCACATCTGTACTTTTTCTGCCAAGTATTAATTCACATTTATAATAAATAAGGCATTTACACAAGTGGAGACGTTCAGAGTTCAGGATCTGTTCTGGTTTGAACTTTTCTGCCATCTCTGCCCTGTGTAACATCAGGCAATCATGTAACCTCGCTAATCCCTATACTTCTCTATGGCAAGGTCTTTGCCATAGGAAGTGGCAGTGTGTTCACACAAAATATCTTTCTAGGACGTGAATTAAACACCTGTTTCTCCCAGGTCTGGCAGTTTGCCATACTCCTGCAAAGGAAGGGCTGAACTGGCTTTATTCTCTTACTTCAATGGAGGAAAGACCTGTGAGCAGAAGGCATTTTAGGGAGAAAAAGGCTCCAAATGAGCCATTAGGTGGCGCAAGAGTTCTACCAATGAGACCACAGCTGGCCCATGGCCCTTTTAGAGAAATTCTGGAAAGGAATTTGAAGCATCCTAGAATTTCAAAGCAGGATTGGGCCTTAGAGATCACCTAGTTCAACCCTATCATTTTGAGGCCAGGTAAGTGGAGATCAGAGAGATGAAAGATCTTTCCTGGTACAAACAACCAGTTAGTGCAAAACTGGACTGAGAAACCAGGTCTCCTCCCTCTGGATTAAGCTCGTTCAGTCAGGCCACCATGTTTTCTTTCTCTCCTTAATGTGTGTCTTGGATTCTTGGCCACGACTGAAGCGAGAAGTGGCTTTGGTGTTGAGAATTAAACATAGGAAGGACAGGAAGGGAGTGGAGTTGCTAGGTCTCTTTCCCAGCAGTGTGGATGCACCTCTCAGCTGACCCAAGGGCCTGGGCTACAAGGTACAGAGAATTCAACTGTAGTCCTGCCCATCCAGGCTCAGTCTCTGCAGCCGCTGTTGTCCTGCCCCGGGCTGTAATTGATCAGATCATGATGCTCAAAGCCAAATAGGACCCAGCCTGGAGGAGGCAATGCTAGGTCCACTCTGCTCCGCGCTTGCCAAACACAAGTCACTGTCCTAAGACTTGGTTTTAGGCTTTAGTAAAGCGTTTAGGCCTTTAGGCAAAGGGAGGGTGAACTCCGCCATCAAATTTCCATCCAAAGACCACAGGGACCCAGAAAGTGAACCTGCCATGGTTTTTATTTTTCTATGTTCTTTAGTCTTTTGCATATGCCCTATCTTGTTCCAGAAAGGAATGAAAGTACAGCTGAACAGTAGGAATATTTCACAGAGACCAAGAAATATTTGATGATAATGATGATTCATTCAACAGAATCTATCCAAAAATATTTATTGGATGCCAAATTTGTTTTTATATATGTTCTGGTTGATGTTGACACTCCATCAACCAGAAATCACATCTATCTGGACATCTGTGGTTTTCCTGCCAAGTATTAATTCACGTTTATAACAAATAAGGCATCTACACTAGTGGAGAGGTTCAGAGTGCAGGATCTGTTCTGGTTTGAACTTTTCTGCCACTTCTGCCCTGTGTAACACTGGTCAATCATGTAACCTTGCTAATCCCTATACTTCTCATCTCTAAAACTGGAGTCATGTTTTGATTCTAAATTATCTTACAATGACAGGTAATGCCACCTAGTATCCAGATGTTTCCTAAATACTGTTCTCCCTTGAAAGGAACCAGAGCTCCTTTGGAAAAGTGATTGATTATCGGACTGAGGCAGGGAAAACACAGGATAAATCTGAAACATTTTGGTGGTGCCAAAAAGCAAGAAAGTACCCCCAAAAGGACAACAGCAGCATGTCAAAAGGGCACAGGACATGTCAAAAAGACAACAGCATGTCAAAAGGGCACAGAAGCTAATCTGAAAGAACTCCCAATGGCCAGAACTAGAACAATTTGAGCAGCAAAATAAATAATAATAGAATCAGATTATAATTCATAGCCTGAAATACTCCTGAGTCAATACTGATGTAAATAAATTGTCAAATTAATAAATAAATAAAAGGGGAGAGAAGGGACAACTTTACAGAAGAATTAAAATTAATAAATGAGGGAATGAGGCACATATAAAAATCACATTTAGAATACTGCAGGCAAGATCCACAGATGCATGCTAAAATCAGTGGGCAGAAGTTTGAAGGGAAACAGATTATTTGAATAGTCTGAAAGTATCTCCCTCAAGACACTTGTTAATTACAATGGGAATATAATAACTTGACAGTGGGAAAACCCATCAGACACCGCCTTAACCAAACATTCATGGTCAATATCACCAGTTATAAGACACACTGGCATCACCAACCCCTGGGTATGATGGACTGAGACAGGCACATCACTTCTATGTACTCTTTTTTTTTTTTTTTTTTTGCGGTACGCGGTCCTCTCACTGTTGCGGCCTCTCCCGTTGCAGAGCACTGGCTCCGGACGCGCAGGCTCGGCGGCCATGGCTCACGGGCCCAGCCGCTCTGCGGCATGTGGGATCTTCCCGGACCGGGGCAAGAACCCGTGTCCCCTGCATCGGCAGGCAGACTCTCAACCACTGCGCCACCAGGGAAGCCCCTTCTATGTACTCTTGATAAAGACACATACCTTTGATCTAATCATAAGAAAACATCAAACAAACCCAATTTGAGAGATAGTCTATAAAAATAACTGATGAGAATGCTTCAAAAGCATCAAAGTGATGAAAGACTAGGAAAGACAGAGGAGCTGTCACAGATTCGAGAAGACTAAAGAGAAATGACAACTAGATGGAATGTGGGGTCCTGGATTGCAGCCTGGAGCAGAATAAGGACATTAGTGTTCCTGACAGAGGGGATGGCAAGAGACGTGGACCCCTCATCCTCTGGCAGGAGGGGGCCTGAATCAGCCTCTGTTACCCCCTTGCTGTTTATCATTTTTTACATGTGCCACGATGGGAGAGAAGTTAGAGAGCACTGAGGTTGGGGACCAGACCAGTGGTGAACATTTCCACTACCCCTCCTGCTTCCGTCTTGCAGATTGGCAAAGGGCCAAGAGCTACCTCTGAAATCAGTGACCCTGACCAGGCTGGGGCTGGTGTGTTCTGGGCAGAAACTCACATCTGTGGGCTCCAGTTTGGACCTGGTTTTATTTTTAGGAGACAGACCAGAACTTACTAAAACATATAGTATACTAGGAAAAGCTCTGGGATAAAACACATCTGGGTTTAAATCCCAATCACAGTTGTGCAATTTAGGGTAACACTTAACCTCTCTGATCCTTGATTTCCTCATCTATCAAATGAGGATTAATAATGGTACTTCCCATTAAGTGTTGGTCAGAAGGATTTAATGAGACATAGCAAAGACTCAGTAATGGGTTGTTTGCCTCTTTCTACACCTGCATTTTTGGTGGTGTTGGCAAATTAAAGGCAGGTTACCTTGGAGGCATTAGGCTTCTGTTTAAAGTGAGAGGCAGCCTAGCGGGGTGAAGTCGCTCAGTCTGTTTTGGTTGAAGTGCGTCACTAACAACATCACAAATCCCCCTCCATACAGAGACTAGATAATAAACATTAAAAGTTAAATGCTGATTTAATGAAGAACCAAAACCCAAACAGATCAGAGGTCAGAACTTAGATGGACTGTTGGGGGTGAAAGAGGGAAAGGCAGAGTAAAGAAGAGGCAAACTGACTTTCTATTCAACATCCATCCTCCCAGACTTTCTTAGTAATGAACTTGAGTTGTATGCATGGTGACCACACACCAACCAAAATACCATGTTTCCCAGCTTCCCTTGCAGACAGTTGTGTCCATATGACTAATTTCCTGCCAATGAAATATAAATGGATGCTGTTCAGTGGAACTTCCAGGAAGGCTCCTTAAAGAGGAAAATGGTTGAGAAGTGTTCTTTTTCTCTTCCATCTGCTTCCTAGCTGGAAGGCAGGCTTAATGGCTGGAGTGATTGTGACCATACCTGAAGCATGAGGCAGCCTTGAGATGGAAACCACATACTAAAAGAGTGAGAGAAAACCCTGAGTTCCTGATGAGATGCAGAACCACCAACCAGGCCTGGGCTACCTGCATCCAAACTTCATAATAATGTGTTTATTACACATTATATCCAGCCCGTTAATAGTAGCCAATAGAAATTCCTACCTGAGGGACTTCGCTGCCAGTCCAGTGGTTAAGATTCTGCGCTTCCAATGCAAGCGGTGCAGGTTAGATCCCTGGTCAGAGAACTAAGATCCTACATGCCACGTTGTGTGGCCAAAAAAAAAAAAAAAAAAAAAATTCCTAGCTGATACAGGAGTATAGGAAGACATGAGATAAAATAAAATTTGATGATTGATGGTGATCATCACAGTGAGAAGGATAAATCCCTTTGGTGGCCTTGACCTATTCGTAGCCCAGGTAGACACAATCCTGGGTAGGTTGTAAAACATCATTAGTTAGGATTTAAATGAGAAGTGCCAGATCCTATGAAAGTGTGATTTTGATTTTCATTTTCTGGTGTTATACAGAACAAAAGGCTACCAGGCCTGATGCCATGCGAGAAGGGATTCTGCATAGGCTCTGAGGTTAGTTCACTTGTCCATCCATTTATCCCATCTATTTACCTATCCAACCATCAACCCACCTACGTATCCATATTCATCCATCCAACCATGTGCCCACCCACTCACCAATCCATATCCATCCATATCCATTTATCCATCTATCCCATCCAACTATCTACCCAACCATTCATATCCAATCATATCCAACCATTTATCCATCTATATCCATTCATCCATCCACCCAAGAACATCTAATCATGGCACTCTGTGCCAGGCAGGGAGCTACTGATGGATGAGACACAGCGCCTTACCTTGAAGAACTCTTGTTCCAGGAGCCCAAATAGGGGTATAAACTACTCAGCAAATGTAGTTGAGCCTACAAGACTTCACCTGATTTCCCAGCATAAACATAAATTGGTGAGCTAGCGATGTTGAAAAGAAGGAAGTTAAAAAGCAAATAATAGTAGATCCTTATTTTCCCCAGGTATTAGTAATAATTATTATAGTTTATCATTTATAGAATGATAGCTTTGTGCCAGGCACTTGACATGCACTATCTCAGTTCATCTTTACAATGATTCCCCAAGATGGAAATTTGTATCAGTTGGAATGCTCTAAGTTGCAAGAATCCAAATACTCAGTGGACAGTGGCCTAAATCGAAGAGTCATTTAATCATCTCACTTGACAGAAGGATGGATGAGCAGTTCTAGAGAGGTTCAGCCACTCAGTGATATCAGGGCACAGGCCGAACATCTCTACCTTCTTTTGGCCTCCCTTTCATGGTTGACATGGTTATGGCAGCTGCAAACATCACGTTCTCACATGACAGCATCCACAACAGAAAGAGAGGAATGTAAAAGAAAGAATCATTTCCTCCCATGCCTTTTATTATAGAGGAAAAATTTCCCCCAATTCTCCAGCAGCCTATTGGCCAGGACTGGGTCACCTCTAGCAGCAGAGGAGAATGGGAAAGCACGTGTCTGGTATTCTCCACTTCTAGCGTGAAGCAGGTGGGGAAGACAGGATTGGTCGTGTACTATTGTTATCTATTTTTATAGACAAGAAAGCTGAGACACGAGAGGTTACACATCTACTTGCCCAAGTCACACAGTCAGAAATGGCAGAATTCAGATTAAAATTCAGGAAGGCCTGATCTTGGGCTTGGACTCAATCACTGTATACGTGCCTCATCTGCTGTAGAAGACCGCAACAAATTTAACAACTTTCCCATTCATTGTATTTCTCTGTTCTTCCTATTAAACCTCCCAGTTTGTGGTAGTTTGTTACAGCAGCAATCAGAAAAGAATACAGAGGCAAATGTGGAAGCAGGCACCCACCTGAATGCCTGCAGACAAGGATGAGATGATGGTCAAGGTGAGGCAGAGGTGGGCAGGGAAGGGGGAGGGGCCTGTGTGAGGACTCAGCCTCAGCTGCCCTGTGCTTCCCCCTCCACTGTGGTCTACCTTTGTAAACTATCCTCACCACCCCAGACCCCTTCGCAAAGCAGGTGGGAGACTCCCGTTGAGAGCTGATCACCTACCTCTGGTCTCTGTGCTGGAAATACACCACATACCTTCTTTCAGGGCTGAAGGGCTGATGATCAGCCCTCGATTTCAGGGGCTCTTCCCCATTTCCTGGGCCACACTGAAGGGCTCCACTGTGTTTCTCCTCCAAAGTGTTTTTCTTGCTCTAGCTTTAAATGATCTGGCTGACGGGACTGCTCTCTCCGGCTTCCCTGGGAGTCTTGGTTCATTACATCCATTAGCACTTCCCGGGATGTTCCCAGCAGGAGCTTTTCAAAAGCACCTGTTCAAACAGGCAGCCACCTCCCTTCCATGAACTTTGGCATCCTGGCTCCATTCTGGTTTCCTCCCCCGTCCCACGGCAGTGGCGACATCCCAGGCGGCCTCTCTGCAGTGTGAGACATGTTTCTGGTTAGAGAAACTGTGCCCTTGGGTTTTACACGGATTGCATTCCTTTGCAGTAGATGTTCCCTGATTGGGAAGATAATCACTTTCAGTCTACAGAGAAAGCGAAAAAATACCCAAGTGAATAAAACCTGATTTCAACCTTAACCCAGGAGGTATCCTTGTTTTACCTGAATTGACTGTGATCACAGGGCACTGTGTGGACCACTGACTTGGGTTAGAAACCTCATTAGGGGGTGTCTGTACAAAGACAGGGAACCTGTCTCGAGCTTCAGACGCAAATTTCCTTGCTGTGGGCCCCCAGTCAAGTAAGGATGGGAAGAGGTATATTTGGTCTTTTGCAAAAGCATTTTGCTCTCCAAATTGCTGGATGAAGATCAGATTGTACTTCACTGTTAAGCCTCCAGAACACATTATTCATTGCATGTAGAAGACGGTATTGTGTGGGATCAGCTATGCAGACAAGCAGCAGTATTTGAGTCTCAGACATTGAAAACTAAGAGTCCACATAATAATAATGCCTCGATGTTGTAAAACATCAGTGGAAGGTATTTAATCCTGCTACATTTTGTTTTAAACATCTTTTTCTCATTATTTAGCCAGAGGTATGGATGATACACATGGAAGCCTCCAAGAATCTATGGGCTAAACGTGGGTATAGTCAACTTGAAGGGCAACAGACAGCTGAAAAACTGGCTCATATTGACTGAGAACATATTATTCTGACAAAATAACAACAACGAGGACTATAATATATTAACAACAACAGAAAGTATGAGCACTGTGGAAGCTTCTAGTGAAATAATGGGAAAATGGCATGCATGCTGCCACCCTCTTCCTGTGATAGTGGCAGATTTCATTAATCAACCACCATACCTCTCCTGCTAGACCAGAATGTTGCATTAAAATCCTTCTCTGCGTCATCAGAGGACAGAGTTAGCGTGCAAGATTAAACTCTAGTCTGCAAACTAGAGTCACTATTAGCAATTTCATTCAAACCCCTTCAGTTTCTGAGGATTTAGCTCACAAGAATGCCCATGTGTCTAGAACAATGTGTTAGGCACTGGGAGAAAAGCAATTCAATGGATCTCTTGTTGGGCTAAATGGAATGAATTTGTAAGATGGGGGAAATTTTCCCAGGAAAGATAATATTTGAGTAGATGGTCTCTACTCTCTCTTCTCCTCAGAGGAGCATGAATAGCCACGAGTATACAAGTACACTCCTGGGGCATCCCAGGACACAGAAGGATGAGTCTGGGGGAGAGGTTAGGAAAACAGTCATTCTGTGAAGGGCCTTGAATGCCACACTAGGAGTTTTCTGCAGCAAATGGAGAGGCGACGATAACTTGTGAAGGGTGACCCAAGGCTCTCCATGGTTTAGAAAGACCCCCCTTTCAGCAGCATGCAGGAGGTTTGCACAAGGGTGAGCCCTGAGAATGGAATCAATTATCTTAAAGGAAAAGATGTAATCCCTTCCTCTCCCTTCCTCTCTGCCACATCACAAGCCTTGTGCTCAGCTCCTTTCTGGATTGAAGGTCTTTACACTGATCTAGATGACTCTTCCTGAATGTGGGAGTCCCTCTACTGCTGCCATTCTCCCAAAAGTCTGGAGGCCTCAGTGACCTGTCCTACTCTAGGCTTGATCGCTAGATTGGAAACTCCCTGAGGGCAGGGACCAGGCAGAAGCCCTCTTGATGTCCCAGTACCAGCTTATTCCTGACCCACAGCAGGTGCCCACAAATATTTGTTGAACTAACTCTTTGTAGGATATTACTTTTTTTATTAAATATACCGCTACTGCATGTTCTGTGCCAGCTGAGCTGATCTTGATATTTTCCAAGCAGGAAAGAAAGCTTTTTCCCGGACTCCGTTCTCTAATCTCCTTCCACTTCAAGAGAAAGCCTTCTCTCCTCCCTTCTCGCAAAACCCAGTTCAAACTCATCCCTTCAAAGAAGTCTATTGTGAATAACAGGCAGACCTGCCCATCGTTTCGGAACTTGGGCTTTACAAGTCTATGGGACATGTGCTCATAATCTGCCCTGCCTCTGGGGAAAGCTTTGCTGCCCCTTTTGTCTCCAGGGGCTTTGTTAGCTCAGACTCATGAAATGTTATAGCTGGAAGCAACCGTACACAGCCAACCTTGTCGTGTTATGGTAAAGAACTGAAGCCCTCCTTTACCAGGCTTGTGAGTGGCAGAGTCAGGATTAACTCGGTCTCCTGACCTTTCCATCATCCACAAAAACCTCACAGCTGCCTCTCCTATTCACTGGGTGCATGATCCATGAATTCTCTTCAAATAGTTTTTAATGGTGATGACAGCCATATAGAGATTACTGACTTTGAAAGGGACAACTTGTTTTTCAAACAAAATCCATTTTACACTACAATGGCATGGAACATGATTTTTAGGGGATGGTGTCAAGTGCTCTAGAAGACTGGACAGTCTTGTCTCCCAGTGGATGTCACCGTATTGGCGAATGAGGTCCATACAGATTACCACTGGGGGTCAGAGTTAGTAGATAGACTGAGTGAATGAGGGAACAGTTACAAAACACCTTCCACAGGGCTGGCCCTTACTTGGGTCTCAAACTGCTTATTTTGTTGTTGTTAATGCTTCCAGATGTTACAGCTCAGGCCTGGGATGTTACCATTCACCCCTGAAGGACCCAGGAGAAAGCTGGAGCTGGGGAGGCTGGACTGATGGCTGAAGGGGAGAACTAGCATTTATTAAATCCAACTCAGGGCCAGGACCAGTGCAGGAAACTCCCATATCTCACTGATTCCTCTCAAACCCAGCACAGCAGGCGCTGTTGTTTAGGTGAACCTCATCACGCTACATACAGCAGCTCAGAATCTAGCTGTCAGTTACACGGTGCTGCCTGGAAATTGTAGGTTGTTCATTTGTTTATCTTTGAATTATGTACACTGTTTAAGAACATAAATCATTTGCATTCATAGGTTTCCTTCCTGTAAAAGGGGTTAATAATAGTTCCTACTTAACAGTGTGGTCATGCGTGTAAGATGCTCAGAATAGTGTCTGATACATGGCACCCACTCAAAGTTTCTTTGCAGACTGTAATTACTATAATGATGATAATTGATATTGTTTTGGTTTATTCAGTGTTACATGTTGTTTCCTTTTCAAAATGAAGTTAGTTTTTTTTCTAATAACAAAAGTAACACAAAAAAATCAGAAAATAGTGACTAGCAATAAATAATATTAAGCACTATTAATATCCTGGCTAGATTATTTTAGATCCTTTTTGTATACATATGCACATAATACAAGTACACACGCACACACACACACACACACACACGTATATCAATCTGTTTCCAAAATACATTTAAAAAAAAATTTTTATTATTATTCTTTTTTTCTTTTTTATTTATTTTTTTGCGGTACGCGGGCCTCTCACTGTTGTGGCCTCTCTCGTTGCGGAGCACAGGCTCCGGACGCGCAGGCTCAGCGGCCATGGCTCACGGGCCCAGCCGCTCCGCGTCATGTGGGATCTTCCCGGACCGGGGCACGAACCCACGTCCCCTGCATCAGCAGGCGGACTCTCAACCACTGCGCCACCAGGGAAGTCCTCCAAAACACATTTTAAGCTATGAGGAAATTAACCCAAATAGCAGTAATTCATTTAATCACTCACTTATCCAAAAAAATTACTGAGAGTTGATGATGTGCCAGCCCAGCTAAGACTGGATGAAGTGTTGAGCAAGGCCGTGCTGGTTTTCAAACGCATTTTAGACACTTTTCACAGCTTGAAATGAGTGACTTTGAGAAGCGTGCAGGATTTCTGTAGGAGACACAAACCTGGCTGGCTGGGGCAGAACACACCCCTGGGCTCCCTCATTTGATACTCTTTTCTCAAGTGCCTTGAGGACATTCAGACCTTGGCCCTCCCCCTCCCCCATGTACTCCCCCCAACCCTCCCCCTCCCCAATACACACATGGGCCCAGGAGGTGGGAGCACCCATCCCTCTGATTGACTTTGTGAGAAATTTTTTGGGTTGTGTGAAAACAAAGATCTTAGTTTTTACGGGGTAGCGTGATTGTTTCAGCCGAAAGCTCGTTCACTGATTCCGTATAAGAAAAGTAATAGGAGTACTATTTACTGCTGGCAAATAATCACACTTCATCCATCTGGGGCCAAGGCCAGCACTTGTACTCAGCCATGTTCGGGGAACAATTTGGGCCACTCCATGCTACTGCAAGCTCTGCCAGCAAGCTCTGCCCAGATTGCTGGGGAAGGAGTAGTGGGTGTGTATTATTTATGCTCCCGTTCAAAACAAACCCAACAAAAGAACAAAGCTCTCCTTCTGCTGGCAACGTTAGCGGCCCCGACATATGGCGCTGCCCGGTTCTTTCTGCTGAGGAATGGGCGTCCAGGTTGGGCGAAGGTGCTGCCTGCAGCCGTCTGCTGGGTGCCAGCTCTTTTCACTCGGAGCTGAATTCTAACTGTGAAACAGGGAAGGAGGGGCGGGGGAGGAGAGAGGCTGGGAGAGAAAACACGATTGATTTTGTGACAAAGGAGATGTGCCCGTCCAGATCATTACACACGTGGTCCAAGCCCATTCTCTGGGAGAAGCGTGAGATCATGTGGGGAGGGGGGTGGGAAGGTGAAGGGCAGGGGTCTAAAGAGAAGGAGGGGAGGAGAGCAGGGTACCTGGAAACCTAGACCTGCAACTGGAGCTGTTTGTAGGTTCCCGACCACAATTAACTCTAAAAGGCATTGTGAAATGCCTAGCCTCTCACAGGTGCTTATGAAAACTGTCGCAGTGAAAACACCCACAGTGGGCGAAAACTGTATTTTCAAGCATGATTTGGGTCACAACATTGATGTTTAGTAAAACGTGGCATACCATAATCTTTTGTGCTCAGGGGTTCTGAAATGAAAGACGTGGAGAATCCATGCAGGGCTGGTGGCATGAGTTAGGCCTTTTGGGGGCAGTAAACTTTGCTTCTGCGTCCCTGAAATCTGACACACACAGCAGGGCAAGAGGCAGCGGCAGATGTCAGAGCACTGAGCTGGGGTGTGTGTGCACGCACGCATGTGTGAGCATGTGAGCAAGTCCTTGCAGCAATTAAAATGACTTACAGTGTGTGCTTTTTAATGTCATGTACTGCATGCTGTTGTACCCTGAGTGACTCACCACGTCTGGGAGCACTGGTGCTGGGAAAGACAAGAACATACATAGATGCACATTTTTACCTTTGTTTTATCTATCTGTCTAGAATCTAAAAATAATACAAATGAGTCTATATACAAAACAGAAACAGACTCACAGACACAGAAAACAAACTTATGGTTACATAGATGCACATTTTAAAAACGAACTCAAAACACACATTCGTCCTTGGAGATCATGAAATCCCCCAAAGACTTGGTCTCTTGGCTCAAACTCCAAGCAGTGGAATTTATTACGTTAAGCTAAGATTAACTGGGCTGTGTCAGGGTTTATTCCCCCTTTGTTTATCCTCCTCCCAGAGACCCAGGGATCATAGTTCCGTTCCTGAAACCACACCTGGGACCGTCACAAGATGAGCCCTTTTCTTCTTGCCCCCGGGCATGCCCAGGGACCAGAGCATTTCAAGGGTTGCTAATTCCTCAGCAAAGCCAGAACAGGTGGAGATAGCATTTCTCTAAGCTAAGATTTTTTTTCCCCCCTATACTTGGAGAAAAAAAATAGGAAAAAAAGTTTAAAGAAATGTGAACACTTTTATTTTCTTAAGGGTATTTCTCTTTTAGAGTAAAAATAACATGACAGTCCCTGGCCCTTGTCTCTACTGTCTTCCCTGGAGAGACCCGGAAGGATTGTCCAGGGGTCATCGGCCCTTGTGTGAGGGATGCCCTGGAAGGTGTCCCCCCTGGCACTGATGGGAGGGGAGATCTGGGGGACTGTGACATGCCTTGCTCTTGCTGCTTGCCTGTTGGAGCTCATTGAGTTGTCTTTCTCCCCAGCCAGTGAATAAAATCTGAAAGTATAGGGCTTCCCTGGTGGCGCAGTGGTTGAGAGTCCGCCTGCTGATGCAGGGGACGCGGGTTCGTGCCCCGGTCCGGGAAGATCCCACATGTCGTGGAGCGGCTGGGCCCGTGAGCCATGGCCGTTGAGCCTGCGCGTCCGGAGCCTGTGCTCTGCAACAGGAGAGGCCACAACAGTGAGAGGCCTGCGTACCGAAAAAAAAAAAAAAAAATTCTGCAAGTATAAAATTTAGTTTGTAAGAAAGAGGAGAGAAAGGAAATCCAGTATGTGTATCTGCTAACAAGCACGGCTTAATGTTAAATCCAGGTTTGTTTCCAGAGACTGTACTGTCTCCTGCAGGGACCCTCAGCTCCACAGTGAAGCAGCTTTGCTCTAGAGTCACTTTGATTGAGGCCTCATCAGAAAATGAGGTGTGTGCAGATCCCAGGACCTCAGAGTTGGGAGACAACAACCCCTTAGAGCAGGGGTGGGCCCAGGACCAGCTAGGGGGCACTGTAGGCTTTCCAGGTTGGGAGGCAAAATTGAGCAACTGTTCTCACTGAAAAGCTAACAGATCTTCGGCCATTTACGCTTTACATTAAAACACGTAAAAACTATTCTTAGGTCTCAGGCTGCACAAAACTTGCAGCAGGCTAACCCTGAAGTTCCTTGGCAGCCCCCCCTACAAGGGGCTGTCCAGGCTTTGCTTAAATACCTCTGAGCCACAGGATACTCACCACCTCCCAAAGTTGCCAAATCCACGCAGGGGCAGCTAAAATGGCGAGAACACACTTCTTTAGACTGAGCTACAATTTGTCTCCTGCATCTTATTACTGAAGACTGACTTTAAGAACTGATTTTAATCATTTTAAGAACTGAATTAAATTTCTAGAAATGTTTTTCTGTGGAAATCATCCTCCATGACCTATTCCCCTGCCTAGCAGCCATGCTGTAACCTTTTCTGTTGAGTTAGAGCCATTATGCAAATAAATGATTGCATGATGCTGTAAGGCGAAGGAACCCTGAGGAGCTGCTGGAATTTGCAGAGCTCGGTCCTTGTGCTAAATGTCCCCGCACGGCAGTGCTCCATGAATTCTTGTTTCTTTTTTCAGTTTTGCATCCTGATCCCTTATTACAGAGATGTCACCCATGTCCTTTCTCACTTTCGTCTGCTGCCTACTGAAGCAGTTCACTCCCTCTTCTAATTAAAGGCTTCTAATCTTCCAGTGGACTAAAAACTAGCCCGCCAAGAGGGGACAGACCGCGGGACCTCTGGGGCCTTGGTACTTGACTCAAGTATTTTATCAGTGAAGTTTTTAAACCACTCAGAGGCAATGTCTTCTTTCTCTCTTCCTCTCTCCTGGGTCCCCGCTATCTTAATACCAGGTAGATTTTTTAATAAATGGTGAAAGTTTGCCCAAAGTCTTTATTACCATTTGTATAGTTTATGGTTTATAAATTCCTTGAGGGTGGTGACTTTCTTTCTCAACATGGTAACCTTAGATCTTAGCCTAGCTCTTCCTGTACAGTAAGAGCTCAGTAAGTGTTTCTGAGAGACTAAAAGAATGAGATGTTCAAGGGGCGTGTTGGGTTGATTTGTTTCAAGCTATTTTAATTTTTAGTGGAAGATTCTTTTGTTTGTTTGATTAACAGCAAGATTCGGGCTATTATATAATAGGGTTTAATAACCAACAGAAATCAACCCTTAGGGATATAATTTGATATCAATAGACATAGCCAAAAAACAACATAGGGCTTCCCTGGTGGCACTGTGGTTGAGAGTCCACCTGCCGATGCAGGGGACACGGGTTCGTGTCCCGGTCCGGGAAGATCCCACATGCCGCGGAGCGGCTGGGCCCGTGAGCCATGGCCGCTGAGCCTGCGCGTCCAAAGCCTGTGCTCCGCAACGGGAGAGGCCACCACAGTGAGAGGCCCGCGTACCGTAAAAAAAACAAAAAAAACCCCCAAAACCCCCCAGCAACCTAGTGGTTGACATGGGGCGAAGGGGGGAGATTAAGAGGTACAAACTACTATGTATAAAATAAGCTACAAGGATATATTGTACAGCACAGGGAAATATAGCCAATTTTTATAATAATACTTTAAATGGAGTATAATTATATAAATATTGAATCACTATGTTGTTCACCTGAAACCAATAAAATATTGTAAATCAACTATACTTCAATTTAGAAAAATACAGACAGCCAACTTCTAGTATGCTGTTTCCACAGAGCTGACACTGACTGTCATTTAACACGGATCTGTGGGATTTATGTAAATGTGAGCAGCTGTGTTGGCCCTGCTCCTGGAGTAAGTTCAGGGCTCTTGGCTTAGCTGCGTGGAAGTGGCTCTGTTTGTAGTTCCGGATGCTGGCAGGTAACAGTGAGCTTTAACTAATTACACCTCCCATCACCCCCAGGAGGCAGGTAATGATTATAGACGTGCTTGGCTGAAGTAACTCAGAATGTCTTAATAATCACTTAATAGAATCTTATCATGTGAAGCAAATTGCATTAAATGGGCAAATGAAGTTGATTGTGAGAAGCAGAGTTAGGAAATAAAATGCTATGGGGGGCTTTATATGGGAAAAATCCAATTAACACCTTTTAAAAAGAGTTGGCCCATGGCTTTTTCATATCCCTCTCGGTGCCTATCACAGGGTTATGCCCTGAATAAATACTTTCTCTTGATCGATGTGAAAGAAATTATAGGCAAACATAGAGAATGTGAAAGGATACATGGGGGAGGAGAAGGAGACAAATAGTAGCCATCTGATATCACAATTCCACTTAGAAGCAAAATGCCAAATGATTTGATTGTGGAGCTACTGTGACAAGCTTTACAATAAGGACACATTAAAAAAATTTTTTTTAATTGAAGTATAGTTGATTTACAATACCATGTAAGTTTCAGGTGTACAGAACACTGATTCCGTTATATATATATATATATATATATATATATATATATATATAATTTTTCTGACTCTTTTCCCATATTGGTTATTACATAATATTGAATGTAGTTCCCTGTGCTATACACAGGTTATGGACACATTTTTTTCTTATTTTATTCTTAAGCAAAATTGCTGTCATTACACAAAATGTCAACCAAATAGATTGTGTGTGGGATGGATGTGCCCTCCATTTATCCAAATCTGGGGGACCCTAGCGTTGAAAGAGCCAAGCCTGATGTTAAGGCAGCAAGGTAACAAATTTGGTGAAAAGAGAGTTCAGGAGGGGGTAGGGTACATATAAACACCGTAGGGAAGGCAGCTGGAATTTTGTATCACAAACAAAGATAAGGAGACTCCATGGAAGCCGCTGGGAGAGTCTTGTGACCGATGGTAAAGAAGGGGGTGGATTTTGCTCAGGAGAAATGGTTCTGGGAAGCATGGTGGTCAGTGTCAGAGCTGGGCTTTTAGAAAGAACCAGTAGGTGGCAGAAAGACATGGACAAAATCCGACTGCATGTCCAGGATACCCAGATCCAACATGCTAGGAGCAAGGGCATGGGAGGCCAGCACAAAGTCAGGGGGCCTGGAGAGTGGGATTCTGGGTTCAGCCAAAGCAGCACCAGACCAAGGAGGCTGTACAGGAGACCAAATTAAAGCAACAATAAAGATTGCACTCTGGACATAGCACAACAGGGTCATTGAGTCTGAAAAGTTGAATTGTACACACACATACACACACCAGAAACTACACACCAAACTGCTCCCAGAGGACTCCCTATGGAGAGGTGGGCAGAAAGGGAGTAAGAGAGATGAGAGAACTTTTATTTTTTCTCTATACAGTTTCGTGTTATTCAATTTTCTTCCCTTTAATAAGGGACATGCATTTGGGTAAAACAACTACCACCTATTTACCATTTAAAAAAATTAAGTGGGAGGTGGTGGAAGCATGTACTACTTTCCAGAAAGGGCACCAGGGCTTTGGTCTTTGCCGGGAGAACTTGCTTCCCTTTTTACTTGAAGGACAACATGGACCCTAAAGCTGTGTAATAACGTTTAAGGGGGGTGTTGGGATCTATTCTTCTCACAACGCAAATAAATTTTTACCCTCACCTTCTTCCTGGAAGCTCTGCAGCTCTGTCAGTCTTAGCAGCCTTTCTGTAACCACGGTTTGCCTGCATTTCCTTTACTTAATGCTTCCGTTTGCCTGCAGTGGTCGTGTAGACCTGCATTGCGCAGCCTCCCTAAATCATCCCCCATTCTGGGGCCTGAGTCAGGCGGGGCCCTGCCATTACCGCCTACTAGCCTGTTCTGCTGCTTGGGTCTCCTATCTGTGATGGACAGACCTCAGGGATGCATTTTAGCGTCATTCTAATTGAGCGCGGAACATTGTTCTCCTGGGTCGTAGGCGTGACTAATGAGAGAAAACAAGCAGGTGCGATGGGCAATCAGGGTCACTTTTCTCACATCCAGGGCCAGCAGCAGCGGAGACGAGGGGCAGGGAGTGAAGAGACAAAGCCAGCTTTCCAGCATCAACCTAAGACGTGAGCTGCCTGCTGCAGCTTCCAGGCCAACGCGGAATCTGTCTACAGCGGCTCAGTAGTGATACCCTAATGGGTTTTAAAACCTTGTAAGGGGTGCTCAGATGGGAATCACCGATGCTTCCAGAATGCAGTTATGTCTCTCACAGCGCAGATTCCTGCTGACTCCTTGGGGAATTTTAATAACATGTCATTTAACAAATTAGAAGGCGGAGCAAATTCAATACGGTAAATCAAAGCAAAGCTTGAGAAACAAAGTAAAAGCAAGCAGACTTTTTCCAAGTGTGCAGATTTGAAAAAGTAAGGTTTCCAAAGGATTAGCAATAAAGGAGAAAGTTACCGTAGCAACACCCAAAGCCGGCCTAGCTAGCTAGCCTCCACCTGCCTTCAAATGTCCCGCTCTGTGGAGGGGCAGAGGTGGGAGGCGTTTGAGGGAAGTTTTTGGATTTTTTTTGTGTTGGGGGGGGAAAGAAAAAAGAAAGAAAGAAGCTTAATGGATTGTGATTCACCTTTAAATACCGGGAACAGCCCTGTAATGGCAAGATTTCTGGAAAGGAGCAGATGTCTTGAGAAATGGTGACTGACCGCTTGGTGGCGCTGCTGCTCCACTGCTGCGTTCTACCGAGGCCTTTCCCTCGCTGGTAGAAGACTTCCTCCCTTTACAAGCAGGAACTCTTTTGGTGAGCCGCCCTAACATTCATTTATTCAGAAAATATATTAAGTATCTACCATGTGCTGGAAACCATGTGGGTCTCTGGGGATAGGCTGGTGAACAGAACAGTTTGTGGACAGAACAATCTAGCAAGAGAAACAATCAAGTGAAATAATGACACGTCGTAATTAGGTCTGTGAAGGGAAAGGGGCTGCTATGATAGAAGTAACCGTGGGAAGCTGTCTTTATACAAGACGGTCAGGGAAAACCTTTCTGATGAGTTTTTAGTCTGCACACCCCACCCCCTCATCCCACCAAGTGATGGAGGAAGAGTGTATCGAGCAGAGGGACTGTAGGCAGCCACACTGGCTGGGGCACAGCAAGGAAAACAGAAGTGTGAAGAGGCGAGATCATGCAGAAAGCTTTACTCATGGGAAGACCTCAGTTCACATTTTATTCTTAGGGAAAAGGGAAGCCTTTGAAGAGTTTCAGCAATAAAGTGAGATTATTCAACTTAAACAGTTTGCTTTTCACACTGTATTGTGATTTCTGTTTCATCGTCTTTAGATATATGTAGACACTTTGAAAAAAACATATTCAGTATTGTAACAATTTTACATTTTCACACAGCTGTGGTTTTTATAATACAAACTATAGGATATAAAACTTAACAAAATCTCTGCTAGTGGGGCAGAGTTTAAGAAGTTTGAGAGAAGTAAAAAAAAAATATGGTGAGAGAGGGCTGCATTATGGTGAGAGACAGCAAACTCTCCTCATAGCATTTCTCAAACTGTGTTGTCATTACTCTTCACCTTGTCTTCTGCCCCCACAAAACTCTGGGATCCTGTCTTATCTACCTCAGTAACCATAATGACTAGCATAGGAACATAATAGAATCTCAGTAAGTGTTGGCTGGGTGGACAAGGAAAGGATGAATGGATGGAGAGATGGAGGAATGGATAGAGGAATGGAGGGATGGATGGATGGATGGATGAATTGATGGAGAAATGGATGGGGAGGCAGAAGATAAGAGATGTGGAAATAACCATGCTGGATAAGTGAATCCTTAGAGAAGTTTAGTGACACTTTCCCAAAGATAAATCATTTTCAACTTCCAGGTATAAGACAAAGCATTTCCCTGACCTCCTTGTGTGCGTACCAAATATCAATTGAGCACCTACTACATGCAAGGCACCGGGCTAGACTGGGGACACAAAATGAGTAAGACATCATAACAGTCCTCAATACTTATAGCCAGTAAAGGAGATAAGACCAAATCACAACCAATACACAGTTTAGAAAGTGTTATGTACACAAAGTGAGTTGTGGATTAAGTGCTGCAGGTGTTGAGAAGAGGGACAGAGGACTTTGAACTGTTAAAGGAAAGCTTCATGAAAGTGACATTTGAGGTATGGTGGGGTGGGGTGTGCAGCCTAAAACCTCATCCTCTCAAAGGATGAGAAGTTTCCTTCTGGGGTGACATCTCTGTGAGCCTCTGCTAAGAACTAGGAGAGGTGGCTTGTTCCTGACCATGCTGTGCTAACAGGCAAAGAATGCAAAGCCCTCTCCCATCCCTACTCATTGTGTGAGTCCAGGGTGCTGTCGCCCAGCGCAGGCAGACAGCCCAGCTTCCCAGACCACGAGCTGTAGGCCACCATTGAAGAGTGCTCTCTGGGGATGAATATTCTTGACCACATCTTTCCCAAACCTCCCAAGCAGTGTTTGTGTCTTCCTGTTAAAGTCTTTAGTTTGGATACACTCCTCCTGTTTCTACTGCAGTATTTTTCCAACTACAGATCACGGTCCATTAGAGGGTCAGGTAATCAATAGAGTGAATGTGACCAGCATTTTGAAAGTTGGAATAGCATAGAATGGAAACTATTAAGGGGCATTTCATAGTAAGGGAAGTATCATCTTGTGAAAACTTTTTTCAGTTAAATGTAATGTGTGCCTGGTGGCTGTCCCACCAGGTGATCCTTTTCTTAAAGACTCTAGGGGACAAAATTCCTTGCCAGAGTCTTGCTACCCTACTTGCAGGGCAATTCCACCCTTCACAGAACCAGGAGAGAGCTCCCAGTGTAAACTTAGATCTCCTCTGGGTCCCACGAATATGTAGATTCATGCCATAATTTAGTGGAATCAGAAAACATTTTTGTACTAAACATAAACATTTTTTGAAAACAGATGTCTTTTTTGGAGTGCTACTAAAATATTCTCAATTCCCCATCTCGTGCTTGTGTGCATGTGTCCTACCGCGACTGGCCAAAGAAGCTCTGTGCCAACACTCTGAGCACCGTGTCTCATCAGGCAAGAAAATACAAGTCAAGGGACCACAAAATGCTCGAGCCAGGGAGTCAGCCAGAGCCTCATAAAGCTGTGAAGCCTCTTTTTTTTTTTCTTTTTAATGTTATTTTTCCACCAGTTTGGTTTTTTTTTTTTTGAAATTTTGAATTTTATTTTATTTATTTTTTAATACAGCAGGTTCTTATTAGTCATCCATTTAATACATATTAGTGTATACATGTCAATCCCAATCTCCCAATTCATCCACCAAAACCCCCACTACCGCTTTCCCCCCTTGGTGTCCATACGTTTGTTCTCTACATCTACGTCTGAATTTCTGCCCTGCAAACTGGTTCATCTGTACCATTTCCCTAGGTTGCACATATATGCGTTACTATATGATATTTGTTTTTCTCTGACTTACTTCACTCTGTATGACAGTCTCTAGATCCATCCACGTCTCTACAAATGACCCAAATGCGTTCCTTTTTATGGCTAATATTCCATTGTATATATGTACCACATCTTCTTTATCCATTCATCTGTCGATGGGCATTTAGGTTGCTTCCATGACCTGTCTATCGTAAATAGGGCTGCAATGAACATTGGGGTGCATGTGTCTTTTTGAATTATGGTTTTCTCTGGGTATTTGTCCACTAGTGGGATTGCTGGGTCATATGGTAATTCTATTTTTAGTTTTTTAAGGAACCTCCATACTGTTCTCCATAGTGGCTGTATCACTTTACATTCCCACCAACAGTGCAAGAGGGTTCCCTTTTCTCCACACCCTCTACAGCATTTGTTGTTTGTAGATTTTCTGAGGATGCCCATTCTAACTGGTGTGGGATGATACCTCATTGTAGTTTTGATTTGCATTTCTCTAATAATTAGTGATGTTGAACAGCTTTTCTAGTGCTTCTTGGCCATCTGTATGTCTTCTTTGGAGAAATGTCTATTTAGGTCTTCTGCCCATTTTTGGACTGGGTTGTTTGTTTTTTTAATATTGAGCTGCATGGGCTGTTTATATATTTTGGAGATTAATCCTTTGTCCGTTGATTCATTTGCAAATATTTTCTCCCATTCTGAGGGTTGTCTTTTCATCTTCTTTGTAGTTTCCTTTGATTTGCAAAAGCTTTTAAGTTTCATTAGGTCTCACTTGTTTATTTTTGTTTTTATTTCCTTAACTCTAAGAGGTGGATCAAAAAAGATCTTGCTGTGATTTATGTCAAAGGGTGTTCTTCCTATGTTTTCCTCTAAGCGTTTTATAGTGTCTGGTCTTACATTTAGGTCTCTAATCCATTTTGAGTTTATTTTTGTATATGGTGTTAGGGAGCATTCTAATTTCATTCTTTTACATGTAGCTGTCCAGTTTTCCCAGCACCACTTATTAAAGAGTCTGTTTTTTCTCCATTGTATATCCTTGCCTCGTTTGTCATAAATTAGTTGACCGTAGATGCGTGGGTTTATCACTGGGCTTTCTATCCTGTTTCATTGATCTATATTTCTGTTTTTGTGCCAGTACCATACTGTTTTGATTACTGTAGCTTTGTAGTATCGTCTGAAGTCAGGGAGTCTGATTCCTCCAGCTCTGTTTTTTTCCCTCAAGACTGCTTTGGCTATTAGGGGTCTTTTTTGTCTCCATGCAAATTTTAAGATTTTTTGTTCTAGTTCTATACAAAATGCCATTGGTAATTTGATAGGGATTGCATTGAATCTGTAGATTGCTTTGGGTACTATAGTCATTTTCACAATATTGATTCTTCCAATCCAAAAACATAGTAAATCTCTCCATCTGTTTGTATCATCTTTAATTTCTTTCCTCAGTGTCTTATAGTTTTCTGCATACGGGTCCTTTGTCTCCCTAAGTAGGTTTACTCCTAGGTATTTTATTATTTTTGTTGCAATGGTAAATGGCGTGTTTCCTTAATTTCTCTTTCAGATTTTTCATCATTAGTGTATAGGAATGCAAGAGATTCCTGTGCATTAATTTTGTATCCTGCAACTTTATCAGATTCATTGATTAGCTCTAGTAGTTTTCTGGTGGCATCTTTAGGATTCTCTATGTATAGTATCATGTCATCTGCAAACAATGACAGTTTTACTTCTTCTCTTCTAGTTTGTATAACTTTTATTTCTTTTTCTTCTCTGATTGCCGTGGTAAGACTTCCAAAACTATGTTGAATAATAGTGGCCAGAGTGGACATCCTTGTCTTGTTCCTGATCTTAGAGGAAATGCTCAGTTTTTCACCATTGAGGATGATGTTTGCTGTGCGTTTGTCACATATGGCCTTTATTATGTTAAGGTAGGTTCCTCCTTTGCCCACTTTCTGGAGTGTTTTTATCATAAATGGGTGTTGAATTTTGTCAAAAGCTTTTTCTGCATCTATTGAGAGGATCATATGGTTTCTCTTCTTCAGTTTGTTAATATGGTGTACCACATTGATTGATTTGCATATATTGCAGAATCCTTGCATCCCTGGGATAAATCCTACTTGATCATGGTGTAAGATCCTTTTAATGTGTTGTTGGATTCTGTTTGCTAGTATTTTGTTGAGGATTTTTGCATCTATATTCATCAGTGATATTGGTCTGTAATTTTCTTTCTTTGTAGTACCTTTGTCTGTTTTTGGTATCAGGGTGATGGTGGTCTCATAGAATGAGCTCGGGAGTGTTCCTTCCTCTACAAATTTTTGGAAGAGTTTGAGAAGGATGGGTGTTGGCTCTTCTCTAAATGTTTGATAGAATTCACCTGTGAAGCCATCTGGTCCTGGACTTTTGTTTGTTGGAAGATTTTTAATCACAGTTTCAACTTCATTACTTGTGATTGGTCTGTTCATATTTTCTATTTCTTCCTGGTTCAGTCTTGGATGGTTATACCTTTCTAAGAATTTGTCCATTTCCTCCAGGTTGTCCATTTTTTTGGCATAGATTTGCTTGTAGTAGTCTCTTAGGTTGCTTGTATTTCTGTGGTGTCTGTTGTAACTTCTCCTTTTTCGTTTCTAATTTTATTGATTTGAGTCTTCTCCCTCTTTTTCTTGATGAGTCTGGCTAATGGTTTATCAATTTTGTTTATCTTCTCAAAGAACCAGCTTTTAGTTTTACTGATCTTTGCTATTGCTTTCTTTGCTTCTATTTCATTTATTTCTGCTCTGATTTTTATGATTTCTTTCCTTGTACTAACTTTGGGTTTTGTTTGTTCTTCTTTCTCTAGTTCTTTTAAGTGTAAGGTTAGATTGTTTATTTGAGATTTTTCTTGTTTCTTGAGGTAGGCTTGTACTGTTATAAACTTCCCTCTTAGAACTGCTTTTGCTGCATCCCATAGGTTTTGAGTCATCGTGTTTTCCTTGTCGTTTGTCTCTAGGTATTTCTTGATTTACTCTTTGATTTCTTCAGTGATCTCTTGGTTATTTAGTAACATATTGTTTAGCCTCATGTGTTTGTGTTTTTTACATTTTTTCCCTGTAATTGATTTCTAATAACATAGCATTATGTTCAGGAAAGATGCTTGATATGATTTCAATTTTCTTAAATTTAGTGAGGCTTGATTTGTGACCCAAGATGTGATCTATCCTGGAGAATGTTCCATGCACACTCAAGAAGAAAGTGTAATCTGTTGTTTTTGTATGGAATATCTTATAAATATCTGTTAAATCTATCTTGTCTGTTGTGTCACTTAAAGCTTGTGTTTCCTTATTAATTTTCTGTTTGGATGATCTGTCCATTGGTGTAAGTGAAGTGTTAAAGTCCCCCACTATTATTGTGTTACTGTCAGTTTCCTCTTTTATAGCTGTTAGCAGTTGCCTTATGTATTGAGGTGCTCCTATGTTGGGTGCATATATATTTATAATTGTTATATCTTCTTTTTGGATTAATCCCTTGATCATTACATATGCCCTTCCTTGTCTCTTGTAGCACTGTTTATTTTAAAGTCTATTTTATCTGATATGAGTATTGCTACTCCAGCTTTCTTTTGATTTCCATTTACATGGAATATCTTTTTCCATCCCCTCACTTCAGTCTGTATGTGTCCCCAGGTCAGACGTGGGTCTATTGTAGACAGCATATATATGGGTCTTGTTTTTGTATCCATTCAGTGAGCCTGTGTCTTTTGGTTGGAGCATTTAATTCTTTCACGTTTAAGGTAATTATCAATATGTATGTTCCTATTACCATTATCTTAATTGTTATGGGTTTGTTTTTGTAGGTCCTTTTCTTCTCTTGTGTTTCTCACATAGAGAAGTTCCTTTAGTCTTTGTTGTAGAGCTGGCTTGGTGGTTCTGAATTCACTTAGCTTTTGCTTGCCTATAAAGTTTTTGATTTCTCTGTCGAATCTGAATGATATCCTTGCCAGGGAGAGTAATCTTGGTTGTAGTTGCTTCCCTTTCATCACTTTAAATATGCCATACCACTCCCTTCTAGTTTGTAGAGTTTCTGCTGAGAAATCAGCTGTTAACCTTATGGGAGTTCCCTCGTATGTTAATTGCCATTTTTCCCTTGTTGCTTTCAATAATTTTTCTTTGTCTTTTTTTGGCCAGTGTGATTACTATGTGTCTCTCCTTGGGTTTATCCTGCCCGGTACTCTGCACTTCCTGGACTTGGGTGGCCATTTCCTTTCCCATGTTAGGGAAGTTTTCTATTATAATCTCTTCAAATATTTTCTCGGGTCCTTTCTCTCTCTCTTCTCCTTCTGGGACCCCTATAACATGAACGTTGATGTGTTTAATGTTGTCCCAGAGGTCTCTTAGGCTGTCTTCATTTCTTTTCATTCTTTTTTCTATATTCTGTTCCATGGCAGTGAATTCCACCATTGTGTCTTCCAGGTCACTTATCCGTTCTTCTGCCTCAGTTATTCTGCTATTGATTCCTTCTAGTGTATTTTTCATTTCAGCTATTGTATTGTTCATCTTTGTTGTTTGTTCTTTAATTCTTCAAGGTGTTTGTCCTTTAATTCTTCTTGGTCTTTGTTAAACATTTCTTGCACCTTCTCGATCTTTGCCTTCATGCTTTTTCCAAGGTCCTGGATCATCTTCACTATCATTATTCTGACTTCTTTTTCTGGAAGGTTGCCTATCTGCACTTCATTTAGTTGTTTTTCTTGGGTTTTATCTTGTTCCTTCATCTGGTACATAGCCCTCTGCCTTTTCATCTTGTCTATATTTCTGTGAATGTGGTTTTTGTTCCACAGGCTGCAGGATTGTAGTTCTTCTTACTTCTGCTGTCTGCCCTCTGGTGGATGAGGCTATCTAAGAGGCTTGTGCAAGTTTCCTGATGGTAGGGACTGATGGTGGGTAGAGCTGGGTGTTTCTCTGGTGGGCAGATCTCAGTAAAAGTTTAATTCGCTTGACTGCTAATGGGTGGGCCTGGGTTCCCTCCCTGTTGGTTGTTTGGCCTGAGGTGACCCAATACTGGAGCCTACTCAGGCTCTTTGGTGGGGCTAATGATGGACTCTGGGAGGGCTCACAGCAAGGAGTACTTCCCAGAACTTCTGCTGCCAGTGTCCTTTTCCTCACGGTGAGATACAGCTACCCCCTGCCTCTGCAGGAGACCCTCCAACACAAGCAGGTAGGTCTGGTTCAGTGTCCTATGGGGTCACTGCCCCTTCCCCCGGGTCCTGATGTGCACACTACTTTGTGTGTGCCCTCCACGAGTGGAGTCTCTGTTTCACCCAGTCCTGTCGAAGTCTTGCAATCAAATCCCTCTAGACTTCAAAGTCTGATTCTCTAAGAATTCCTCCTCCCGTTGCCGGACCCCCAGGTTGGGAAGCCTGATGTGGGGCTCAGAACCTTCACTCTAGTGGGTGGACTTCTCTGGTATAAGTGTTCTCCAGTTTGTGAGTCACCCACCCAGCAGTTATGGGAATTTATTTTACTGTGATTGCGCCACTCCTGCTGTCTCATTGTGGCTTCTACTTTGTCTTTGGATCTGGGGCATTATTTTTGGTGAGTTTCAGTGTCTTCCTGTCGATGTCTGTTCAGCAATTAGTTGTGACTCTGGTGCTCTTGCAAGAGGGAGTGAGAGCATGTCCTTCTACTCCACCATCTTGAACCAATCTCACTGTGGAGCTTCTTAACATACCTCCATTTTGTCAGAATTCTTTGTAAATATGTGACTTCTGCCACACATTTTTTTCAGATTCCATAAACTACTGTTTTCTTCTTCATTATTGTCTCATAGAAGCCTTCCAATGCAAGTTGTGAAACCATGGAAGCACGATTAAATTTGGTTAGAACTGAGTAATGCATAGCTTGTCATTAGTTAATTAATTCTTTGATTCAGTGAACAGTTACAAGGGCCCAGTAAGGACAAAGCACTTTGGCGAGCCCATGAGAGACAGGCATGGTCACTGCCATCAGTGAGCTCAAGTCACACAGAGAATTCAGCAAGTCGCTGTAATGCTTTTCCTTTGCGGGATGGAATTATAGTGAATAATACATTTGGAAGAAAGAATGAACCTCATCCCTTCCTAAACAAATGAAGGCGTCTGAATGATTGGGTCCACTCTTCACTACACTCGACATTGCAGGTGATATCATGTGGCCATTTTAAAGTGGTTGCCCCTCTTGTATATAAGATCCAAACCAACCTCAAGAGTTAACAGGCAAAAGTACCTTATATGAAATGTACACTATATAAAAGTATATTGTACGTGAAACTCCATAGGAGAATTTGGGATGCAGGCAAGCCTCTGGCAAGTGTGTGCAGCTCAACTGCTCTCTGCTCAGCACCCCTAAAGCTCTCAAGGGCAGAGCTGACCTAGAGTTGACCACCCCTGTGTCATTGTCTCAAGTCCCCATCTGGATCCGTCCACATGGTATGTTATATGACCCCTGGTCTCGGCAGATAAGGGGACCTGACTCATTCTTTCTACACTATCTTGCATCCAAGAAGCTAGGGAGGGTGAATGTGAGCACTGAGGAAGCCTGTGTTCTCCCACCTCCTGTAAGGAAATGTTTGTGCATTCCTGATGAGTAGGATCATCTGTGTAAATATTTGGAACCAAAGCCACAGATAACTGAGTAGAGCTGACCTGCCTGACAGCTCTGTCCCTGACCATGACAAACTCACATATTCCATTATACTTATGTCAATAAAGACAAAACTTTTCTGTTACAAAGTTTAAGCTGAGTGAATAAAAACTGGATAAACAGAGGCTGGATGGATCTAAAACAACCGGATGTCTGGAGTGTGTCATGAGAGTTCATGTGTGGATTTGCACTGAACTCTTTGTTCTTAAACTTTTTATTCTATATTGGAGTATAGTGGATTAACAATGTTGTGTTAATTTCAGGTGTACAACAAAGTGATTCAGTTATACATATACACGTATCTATTCTTTTTCAAATTCTTTTCCCTTATACGTTATTACAGAATATTGAGCAGAGTTCCCTGTGCTATACAGCAGGTCCTTGTTGATCATCCATTTTAAATACAGCAGTGTGTATGTGTCAATCACAAACTCCCTGCACTGAACACTTCTTTGAAATTCGCCAGACGTTAATGGGTTAATATGTTATCTCGGGAAGTGACTGTGGGAAAGGGTGAACTCATCAAGGCCTGATTCGCTTTATTACTCGGTGGGAAAGGAGAGGTGTGTTCTGTATATGCCATCAACCTACACCATACCTTTTCCTCTTCCCTTTGTGGCGTCAGTTTTGTATAGACAAACTGGTGCTTGTGAATAACTGCGGCCTTGGCTTTAGGGACCCTGGACGTTCCCAGGGTTTCTGCTTCTTAGGGCAGTGTCCTGGCTTGGGCAATGGGTGGGCCGGGCACCTCCAGGTGGCAGCTGCTGACAGTGTCCACACCCCCAGAGGGGCTGCGGGGCTGCCTCAGACTCTTTGGAGCTGCAGGTCAAGCCAGCAGATTCCCAGGCTCCACCCAGACCTGCTGACCCTGGGGGCCCGCACTCTTGTGCCTAAGACGCCTCACAGTTGATTCTTATTCCAACGGAAATTTGAAAACCATTGTCTGATGGGAACCCAAACCTGGCTGTACCTCAAAATCATCTGAGGAGCTTTGAAAAATACAGGTACCCAGGTCCTACCACAGACCAATTGATAAAAATTCCACGGGAATTTGATAATAGCTCTCCAGGTGATTCAAATTTGCAGCCAGGGATGAAAACCAAGCAATTCATGACAACAAACAGAGTTTTCCAGGTACCTTAGGGGAGCAAGTCTGGGTGACACTACCACTCCCTGTCGTGGTTCCTCCCCTGGGCCCTGAGGCAGGTGTGGGACAGAGCCCTGGGCTCCTTGTGACACAAAGTGGGGACATGCCAGGGGTGGCAGGACAAAGCCACAGGGTTCCTTCTGGGAGCACCTGGTTTCTTCCCTGTGGTCTGAGTAAGGAAGGCTTTCCCAGCTACCAAGGGCTTTCTCACATTATGGAGGAAATGTGGCCAGGATCCTAACTTCTTCACGTGGCTGTAGAACAAGGGAACCAGTGAGAATCAAGTTCCTGGGAAGATGTATAAACTCAGTTTTAATAATGACATTGGGATGCAGAACTTGCTTTTAACCAAAGTAATTTTTTTCTTCTGCCTTGCCTGCCTGGAGTAAAACATCAGCAATCAATGCTTTCCGTATAAGGAAAATAAAAATAATCTGATTTCAAAAGTAAGTGTAAGTGGTAAACATAAAGTGTCAATCCCAAAGAGACTCATCTTTGGAATCATTACCTTTGACATTTAAAAGCCTGATATTCTATTAAGAATTCACAGAATCCAACATTGATTAGCTTACGTGAGGCGCTTCTATAATAAGGTTCCTTCAATATCTCCATGGCTATTGCCCAGCAAATACTTTTGAGCACTGACTAAATGCCAGGCACTGTGCCAGGCTAGGAGTACAAACTAGAGCATGACTAGATCTCAATCCTAAGGAGAATGGGGAGAATGGGGACTGTAAATATATACAAAGCAAGGTGATGTTAGGACTTATCATGAATAAAATATTGGATGCTACTGAAGTTGAAGGAACTATTTGTGAATGCATGTGTGAATCAGTTGATTTTAGCTGGGTTTTGAAGAATGAGTAGGAGTATTCCAAGTACACCTAACAGGGCACTCTAGACAGAGAAAGTGGTACATGCAAGAAGTGTGGATGAGGAGACTTCCCTGGTGGTGCAGTGGATGAGACTCCACGCTCCCAATGCAGGGAGGGGGCCTGGGTTTGATCCCTGGTCAGGGAACTATATCCCACATGCATGCCACAACTAAGGAGCCTGAGAGCTGCACCTAAGCAGCCTGCCTGCCGTAACTAAGACCCGGTGCAACCAAATAAATAAATAATAATTTAAAAAAATATATATATATATTTTTAGAAAAGTGTGGATGAGCAGGTCACCTTTGGAAAACTATGTGCATTTGTCTCCTATTCCTGCTATGAAAAATTACCATAAGCTTAGCAGCATAAAACATAACAGGCTGATTATTTTATAGTACTAGAGGTTAGAAATCCAACATGTGCTAAAATCAAGGTGTGTGCATCCCTTTCTGGAAGCCCAAGGGTAGAATCTGTTTCTTTGCTTTTTTCAGCTTCTAGACACTGCCATATTCTTTAGCTCATGGTCCCCTCCTTCATCTGCAATGGTAGGTCAAGTCCTTCTTACATTACATCTCTCTGACCCTTCTCCCATCATCGTATCTCTCTCTGACTGCTGCTGAAAAAAGGTTCTCTGGGTTTAATGACTCATGTGATTAGGTTGGGCTCACCTAAATAATTGAGGATAATCTTCCTATCTCAAGGTCCATAACCTCAATCACACTTGCGAAGTTTCCTTTGCCGTGTAATGTAACATATTGACAAGTTCTGTGGATTAGGGTGTGCACGTCTTTGGGGGGTTATTATTCTGCCTACCACACCATGCATCAATTTACCGAGTGACTTCTATGGGCCAGCATGATTAGAAAGGGTAAGTTGGAGCCAAAGGATAAAAGGCCCTTATGTGTCAGGTTAAAGATTATTCATTTTATCCTGTAGGGGACCAAGAGTCACTGAAGGTTTTAAGCAAAGGGTTTCCCTCTTAGACATCTCTCTGGCTGTACTGGCTGATCTTAAGTATCAATGTGTGTGGGGCAGAGCATGGGGGTGCTTGCTACTAAGAGAGACCTGCAGGCTTGGAGATTCTGATTTAGTAGGTCCAGGAAAATGTTTATGACCAGTCAGGCTAGCAATATACCACTAGAGAAGGTGATTGAGAATATAGCAAGGCTGGAGGTAGGGAGACCAGTGCGGAGTCCTTGTGAGAACTAATGAACGTGTAAACTGAGGTAGGGAACAGCCCTGCAGATGGAGCCAAGTGGGCAGATTTTAGCAATACTTAACAGGAAAATTTAGCAGAACTATTGGTGATCTATTGAATGCAGCCCTGAGTAGTGGAAAATGCATATCTTTTAGAATCAGATGGATGTGTGTTCAAATCTTGCCCCCTAGTAGCAGTTATTGAAATAATGCCCTGAAACAATGTCTCTGAACCTGAGGATCTTTGACTATTAAATGAGGACTACAATATAAATTTTGTAGAATTTGTAAGGACTAGCAATAATGTGTTCAAGGTGTCTGAAGTATAATAGACACTCAAAAATGGCAGCCACTGTTATTGTTAGGCTGGTGGCTAATGTTATTTGAATGTAAAGGGTGATGACGGGGGATGGAACAAAAAAGAGAATAAAGACGACTCCCGAAAGTTTGGACTTGGACAACCAAATGGATGGAGGGACCATTCTCCCAGATAGAAAGTGTAGGAGGAGGAGTGAGCCCAGAGTGAACGGGAGATGAGTTTTAATTTTGAACAGCTGAGCTGGAGATGAGGGTGGGACTTCTGGGTGGAGTGCCCAGAAAGCAGAAATCTACAGGTTTGGAGTCAGAAAAAAGAAAATCTGGGTAAGAGCTACAGCAGCTTTTCCATGGCTCTGAAAACTTTTAAAAGACGTCTTTGACTGTAAGCCACAAAACTGTAGGAATCAAAAGACCTACTAATTCATCAAAGGCTTTTTACTGCTTAAATCACTTTTGTACTGTAATAATGTGAAAGTCATTACAATGTTCCTGTTTAAGTAATAACACCCTGACAATTGAAAGGCATGCTTAGAGAACCGCAAAGCCCTAAACATTCATTTTGAGCCCTTGCAGAGCTGTTTGGTTTATGATTTTACAAGTTTCCTGGAAGCGGGGTCATGAGGAGGTTAATAGACTAGGCTGTAATTCATCTGGGATCTTTGGCAGAAGCCAGAGTCCAGGTCTCTGCTTCCTGCTCTATCATTTCATTCGTTTTTTTGCTTTGTTAACCCAAGGCTGGACCCTCCTTGTGAAACCATACCTGCATCCTTCGTGTGTCCTCTTTGTGGTCTGCCAGTGTGACTCTCATTCACTCTGGAGCTTTAAACATCCAGTTCCTCCTGTCCATGGACTCCTGGACTTGGGAAGCGGTCAGTGCAGTGTTTCTCACTGGCATCTGCTGCCTCTGGGTCCACTGAGTCCCCCAGACATGTTGATTCTTAGGAATTTTCTTTTCTGACCAGACCATTCCTTTCATACTCAAAGTGTCCACAGTCCATGACTCAGGATCGATCACCCAACAGATGGCCTCACTTGCTTCCCTTTCCAGTCCCTCCTGTCTGCCCCAGCAGAGCCCAGGATTGGGAGTTGGGATTCCTAGAGATTAAGTTCCTGCCCTCCCACCTTCCAGTTGGATGACCTGGGACAGGACACTTAACGTCTCTGTGCAGCAAATTCTGCTCACTCCCTGTTTTCTTTTTATTATTTTAGATACAAATCCCTTGTTCAAATGAGCTCTGAAGTGGAAGCCCAGGACAGGAAATGGGGGACAAGGCAAAGTGCTCTGGAGAAGTTCACCTACCACACAGCTTAGCTAAGCCCCGAGGTGGCCTCTGCATCTTTACAGAGTTTGCAAGAGGCGCTCATTGCTCTCGCATCGCCACTTGTGAAATTCTGCTCATTACGTCTCTGTGCTGGAACCTGTCAGTGGCTTTCCAATGGCCCAGAGATCCTGTCTAAATTCATTAATCTCTCCTTTAAGGGGTCCCACAGCCTGACTCAAACTCACCTTCTGACTTTAAAGTCTATTCTACTTGGCTACAGCAACCCTCGGGTCTAATGACTGTCTCTAAATCATACTTACATTTTCCTGTCTTTGCACTCAACTCCTCTCCCTGATTTATGCCCTATATTATTTTCCTACTGCTGCTGTAACAAATTATCATAAACTTAGTGGCTTAAAAATGTAAATTTATTATCTTACAGTTCTCAAGGTCAGAAATCCAGTGCAGGTCTCGTGGGGCTAAAATGTAGGTGTTGACAAGGGCTGCTTTCCCCTCCGGAGGCTCCAGGGGACAATCTGTTTCCTGGCCTTTTCCAGCTCCTAGAGTCGGCCCTCTTCCTCCCTCTTCAAAGCCAGCAACGTTGCTTCTCTCTGAGCCTTTCTTCTGTAGTTCCATATTCCTCTGACTGGCATCTTCTGCCTCCCTCTTCCACTTTTAAGGATCTTTGTGATTACAGCAGGTTCACCCAGAAAATCCAGGATAATCTCCCTTCCTCCATATCCTGAATTTAATCACATCTGTAGAGTCATCTAACATAATCACAGGTTCCAGGGATTAGCACAACTTTGGGGGCCATTATTCTGCCCACCACACACCCAATATCTGTTCACATGAGGGATGGTGAATTTTGCAGGGGTGGAGGGATGCTTCACTGCAACCACAGAGGCTACTTCCAACTGACTCTCAGGCGTCACGCTTCTGGCCATCCCACCACTGAGGGTGTTTCCCTGGCCCTTCCACCCAACATGGCACCCTAGCCTCATTCTACTCCTCCCTGCTGTCCTCTCACTCCTCCCTCCTTCATCTCTCCACTTTCTCCCCTTCCCACCCCGCCGCAATCCATGGATTGGCAGTGCAAGCTCCCAATTCTTCTCACCCTGTTATGCAAAACAATGAAACTTTCTCTAGCCCTGGATTCCAAACTCAGCTTCCATGGAAGGGCTGAGCTGAAAAACAAAAAACAAAACAAACAAAACAGCTTTCATTTAACAAGTGCTACCCTCCTTAGAGTATGGTTATGGTTGTAAGGATTTACGACTTGGTCACGTGATGACATGCTGATTTGTCCACAGGCATGGTGCCACCAGCCATATCAGTGCCACGTTTGTTTTGCACAGATGTTAATACTGATGTATCTTCATTTCTTCTTTAGATGAAGAGATCTCAGGAATATGTCTCAGGAACGTTCTCTGGATGGGGCAAAAGAACAGAAACTTAAGTTGATGCTTTCCCTTCTCAGGATCAAAAAGAAGAGACTGATGAGTGGTGAATCTAAGTAAAAATGTGGAATATTTAAAGATAAGTTAAAAACTGTAAGTCACATGCCTCCATGGTAGTCAAGTACTAACACTCACTAGATTGTCAGAACTTAAGGTTGGAGACCATATCTTATTGAATGTCATGTCCCCAGCGTTCTAGTATAGAATCTCCACACCCTTAATACATTTTGATGGATATAATTAATAGATACAGTGTAAAGAATCTATCATTTACAAGTATTGATGTATAGATTTCCCCCTTACAAATATAGTCCTCTTTTTTCTAACTCAAAAGGGAAGTTGCCCTCCTCCTATGCCCTGACACATGAGAAGGCGGACTGTGTTTCTTGCTGTCGGGTGAGGATTGGTGTTAAGGGAGTTGAGTAGTACAATAGACAGAAACCCTCCATGGGGGATGTTGAAACAGGACATTGGCGTAATGGAAGAGGTGTTTTAAAGCCACACATCAGTATGAACATCTGTGCAAAACAAGCTTTCAAACTGTGAACCGACAGGATTTACAGCAGACTATTAGTCTTCCTTCTGTTCTTGAGAAAGAGAGATGTTTCTTCTCAACAGTGAGTCGCTCAGAAACATGGGCTCCAAAAAGCTGCAATCTACAGACCCCAGGAAACACAGGGGAGACAACTCAAAATTAATTCTCACTGCTGTAATTAAGGATAACGTTTTCCATTTTGTTTCATACGGGTGGCAAATATAAACCTTTGTTTCTAAGCAAAATTGGAAAATTTTGTTTACGTAGCAGGGACCACCCGGAGAGGCCTTCAGTGGGAATGTGAGGGTGTTGCATGCCTTTTCCAGTAAGATATATAGGAATCAGGAGAGCACTGCTCATGATGGTCAGGAAAGCAGCAACCTTTTATACAGAGAATGAGTATCATCTTCATTCCTCAACGATCGGTTACTCATTCATTCATCCATTTGGAAAATACTCACTGTGTGCCTGCCAGCGTTGTGGTTGGTGCAGTGATGGAGAGATGTACCTGGTGATGTGAACACACAGGGGAGTAGTACTTAATCCCGGCCTGGGGTACATGGGAAAGGCATTACCTTGGGGGTGTGGCTGTTGAGTTGGGTCTTCACAGATGAGTAGAAAAGAGCTGTGAAGCAGGGGGGCAATGCCATTAGGCAGGAAAAGGAGCCAGTGGAAAGGGAGAGATCGAAATTACAGGGGACAGAGAGCAAGATGACAGATGTAACTACATCATGGAAAAGGTGGGGGGAGTTTGGGGTCAAGGACTCAGGATTATTGATTGACAATGAATGGAAGAAAGTATTTTTTTTTCTCAATCCTTTGACTCCAGCAAAGGTACCAAAAAGCAGTACAGTAAACAAAAGTAGTCCTAAGCACCGAGAGAGGGAACTGAGCTGAAGTGAAGGATGGAAGAGCCTCAGGAACTCGCGGGCCCCACAAGGAAGCAGTCTAGGCACGCTCTGCCTGCAGCAGGGGGTGGCAACACTTTGAGAGAACCAGGCATCCGGCCTACGAAGAAGGGCAGGGCCTAGCTAACAAACGCAAGCACAAAATACAGGTGTGGTTCAAACCACTGGGCCAAATAGCATCAGGGAGCAGCAACAGCAATCACCAGGAAGACCCAGCCAGGAATATGGAGCTAAGGAATCCGGATGCATTATTTGGAGCCTCTGCCTCTGCCAATCCTATTGTCCCAGCATGTTAGGTTCCTGCAGCTCCCCTCTGTCTAGTCCCTTGGGAATTCAAACAATGGGAATATTTCTGTCTCCATCCACCCCCAGCCCGGTGAGTCCCCAGCACAAGGACTCCAAGCAGGGGATCTGGTGGTCTCCGTTCCAGTCCTAGCTTCTGGCTTTCATGCTGGAGAGTATAAGTCAAAATCTGAAAATTCTCCTGGACCCAGACTCCATCAGTGACTTCAACATCTACCTCCTGTATGACCCCTCAGCTCCAAAGTGGAGCTGACTTTCTAGTGGAGAATGTTCCAGCACCAGAATATGTGGAAATTTACAGACCAGTTCATCTGCTTAAACATCCTGTGTCCCTTGGGGGAACAATGGTGAAACCCTATGACAGCTGTGTATGTCTGAGAGATTCATTCGTGTTGTTGTGTGAAGCTGTGCATTGTTCGTTTTCATTCCTGTTTAGTGTTCCACGGTGTGAATATACCAGAATGCATCCATTCTTCAGATGATGGAGGTACATTTGAGTTGTTTCAGTTTGGGGTTGTTACAAATAATGCTGCTCTGAGAATCTTTGCACCAGCTGTTTGACTTACTCCTGTCGAATATCTGTGGTGTGTCTGGGAGTAGAGTTGCTGGCTCAGGGCACGTGTATAATAAACTTTGGTAGATTCATACAGTCAGAGTTTTCTAAAGTGATTTCACCGATTTTATACTTTCATGAGCAATATATGAGGGACTCTGTACATTCCACCAACATTCAGAATTGGGAGACTTAAATTTTTGCCAATCTGGTGAATGTGTGCTTTTCACTATGGTTTTAATGTTCATTTCCCAAATGAATTGATCCCTTTTCATAAGCTTATTGGCCATCAGCATTTCCTCTTATGTGAAGTGACTATTCAAGTTTTTTGCTCATATTCCTAATTAGAATGAAGTCTTTGTGTATTTTAGATACAGTTCTTTGTTTTATGTGTTACACATATTTTCTCCCATTCTGTGGCTTGTTTTTTCACTCTTTATGGTGTCTTTCAATGAACAGAATTTCTTGATTTTAGTGTAGTCTATTTCAGTGCTTCTCAAACTATCTGTGGCACTTTTATTTATGTATTTATTTTGGTTTTTTGGTTTTTAATTTCCAATCAGTCATAGACATATTTCTGAGAAATACAATAAAAATCAACTAATATAAAAATTAAATAGAAAACAAAGACATTAAAATAGTTACAAGAGGAATAAATATTCATTTAAAAGAGGAAGAAATAGAATTAAGGAATGTAAATGCTCCCAAACCAAGTGAGTGGTTTCATGCTCTCTCAGACTTACCTTACCATGGGCACAGGCTCCCCTGGACTGGCAGTCACAGAGGTATGGCTGGATCATTGTCAGTCACTGGGAGAGCCAGTCCATGAAGGCTTTTGCACCTCCTGCCCTGGGTTAGCCCTTCTGCTGAGCTCTCCACATCAGTAACTCAGTCTTTGCCTGAACTATCAGTGGGACTGGACCTTGTGATGTAGAGTCACTCAAGCCTCCTCACCAGGGCTCCCCCTTATTTGGGCTGAGAGAACTTGTCAAACCTTGCATCCCATGACAGTTCTTGGCAGATTTTGTCTGTGTGACCATTCCAGTCTTAAGCAGGTTAGTGATTATAAATATACATCCTCCCGAGAGAAGGAAAGAACAGGAGGTTTTACTGCCTCAGAGGATCCCAGCTTTATGGCTTTCTTCCCTTCCTTCATGAGCTCCTGGTGAGAGAGTGTATTTCTCAGGCAGAGGTAAAGAGAAAATGGGAGTGTAGAGGAAATTATTGTCAGGATTAAGCCAGTCCTCTTTACTCCCTCCATTCCCCAAATATGATATAAGCACTGGCTTAGAGGACTGTAAAGCACGCAGTCATTTCCCATAACCATGACAAAGAACTACTATAAGGTCAACATTATTTGGGTTGTAAAGTAAAATTCCAGTGTGAGCATGAAGCTATAGCTTCACAGCTCAGGCAAAGAAGCTAAGGCCCAAGAGGCTTAAATAATGTCATTGAATCAGCAGTAATGTTTTATAACTTTTTATTGTGAAATAAAACAAAAATACAGAAAACCACACAAAACAAATATATAGCTTAGTGAAGTATGACCAGCCAAACACCCTTGTAATCGCCACCCAGGTGAAGACACAGAACTTTGCCAGCACTCCAGAGAGCCTTCCATGCATGTGCTCTGACATTAGCAAAGTCATAACCTCCCATGTTCCTCCAAAAATAACCACGCAGTGTTGACTGTATACTAGTAATGTCCTCATGGTTCTTCACCCAAGCGCAGGTCTTTAGACACTGTGGTTGATTTAAATTTTTTCGATATATTTCTTTTAATCTATAGGTTTTTCTTCCATTCTGTCTTTTGCTTACACTTCCTTTGAAGAACGCTGGACATTTGACCTAGAGCAGTGGTTCTCAAACATAAGCCTACATCACAATCACTTGGAGAGCTCAACAAAATACAGATTGCTGGACTCCACTTCAAGAGTTTCTTATTCAGGAGGTCAGAATGGGGCCTGAAAATTTGCATGTCTAGCAAGTTCCCAGGTAATATAGGTGTGGCTGGTCTGGGACCACACTTTAAGAAGCACTGACCTGTGAAATTTTTCACAATTATGATTTTGCTGATTGCATCCTTATGGTTCATTCAATATGTTCCACTGTCCTCTGTGTTTCTTGCAGATTGGTGCTGGATCTAGGGATTTGACCAGACTCAGATTCTATTCCTTTGGCAAGAATATAGGTTGTTTGTTCTTTCACTGGGAGGCACATAATATCTGGATGGCTCGTTTTTATGATGTTAACAGCCATTGGTGCTCATTTCTTAGGTTCATTATTCATTGGTGTTTGCAAATTAGTGATATTCAAATGTTATAATTTAATTTTCATTTATTAGCTGGAATAATTTTGTAAAGAGATGCTTTCCTTTTCTACTATTTCATTATACAATGGTAAAGTTCATATAGGAAAAGAAGGATAAATGTTTGATCCTTTCCATTTATTTACAGCATTCAAGATAGTAATATATTGCTTCCCTATTATCCTCCAAAGATGATCAATTTTTACATTTAAAAATATCATTATGAACTCACCAATCCTAATATATATTTTTAAATTTTTTAAATTTATTTTTTATTGAAGTATAGTTAATGTACAATATTGTATAAGTTACAGGTGTACAGAACAGTGATTAACAATTTTTAAAGGTTATACTCCATGTATAGTTATTATAAAATATTAGCTATATTTCCTGTGTTGTACAATATATCCTTGTAATTTATTTTATACATAGTACTTTGTACCTCTTAATTCCCTATCTTACCACTCTTCCTTCCCACTCCCTACTGGTAACCACTAGTTTGTTCTCTATATCTGTGAATCTGCTTCTTTTTTGTTATATTCACTAGTTTGTTGTATTTTTCAGATTCCACATATCAGTGATATCATACAGTATTTGTCTTTCATCTTTCTCTGTCTGACATATATCACTTAGCATAATACCCTCCAAGTCCATTCCTATTGTTGCAAATGACAAAATTTCATTCTTTTTTTATGACTGAGTAGTGTTCCATTGTGTGTGTGTGTGTGTGTGTGTATGTGTGTGTGTGTGTGTATATATATATATATATATATATATATATATTCACCACATCTTAATCCTTCATCTGCTGATGGACACTTAGGTTGCTTGCATATCTTGGCAATGGTAAATAATGTTGCTATGAACATTGGGGTGCATGTATCTTTTCAAATTTGTGTTTTATGGATATACACCCAGGTAGAATTGCTGTGTCATATGGTAGTTCCATTTTAAGTTTTTTAGGAAACTTCCATACTGTTTTACAATTCATATATATTTTATGTGTTGCAAGTCATGGTCGTTATTATCATTACTTAAGTTCAAATCATCCCATCTTTGGCCAGTGGGAACCACTTCAAGTTGGCTCCGAGTATTTTTGACATGACCCTGCAGTCTTTGAGAGCTTCCTTGTTATCTGTAATGACAAGATTGTCCAGGCTCTTTTTGTACATTTCCTACCTCACACCTGAAATCAGCCTGTTCTACAAGTAACAAGCCCTGGTTTCTTGAAATAGTATTTTAAGACCACAATCTGAGCACTAGGGTTATTCAGAGGTACCTGGGTTCATCAGTGTTTCTAGAGCTTTTCAGTGGCTAGATATAGATACACACATTTGTTTTTAAAATGTTTTATGTGTTCATACAGACATTTTCCATTCAAATATGAAGACTACAAATTTCAAGTCTCCTTTCTTTCATGTAAGAATTCTGATTCTCGAGAACACAGTGGATGATAGGATTAGACTGTCTCATAAGTATTCACTTGATTTATCCCACATTACAGTCTCAGGATAACAATGCTGACACTATCACCAACTACTATGATTACTGAAAACAGTTAAACATTTTTTTGCAAATGTTATCCTCACTCCCTTTGCTTTTAAAAAAATATAGTTGTTTTATATCTGTAGTGTCAGAGCGTATGACCCTGACATATGATGCTCTTTCCTTCTTATCCTTCCTTAAGTTTGAATTCTGTAGGCAACTGAATCTTCAGTGCTCACCACTGATCCATATGTCGATGTGTCTCAAATCAGTTTGGCTGTCTCAGGAAGGGCTCAGAGGAACAGTATCCTCTGGGTTCTTGTATTTGAAAACAGGCTGTGACTTTGATACTCTAAAGTCATTAGCTGGATATAAAATTGTTGACTCACATTTCCTTTCTCTGAGTATCTTAAATGTGTTACTCAAATTTTTTTTTAATTAATTAATTTTTTAAACATCTTTATTGGAGTATAATTGCTTTACAGTGTTGTGTTAGTTTCTGCTGTATAACAAAGTGAATCAGCTATATGCATACGTATATCCCCTTATCCCCTCCCTCTTGCGTCTCCCTCCCACCCTCCTTATCCCACCACTCTAGGTGGTTGCAAAGCACCGAGCTGATCTCCCTGTGCTATGCAGCTGCTTCCCACTAGCTATCTACTTTACATTTAGTAGTGTATATATGTCAGTGCTACTCTCTCACTTCGTCCCAGCTTACACTTCCCCCTCCCCATGTCCTCAGGTCGATTCTCTATGTCTGTGTCTTTATTCCTGTCCTGGCTGTAGGTTCATCAGAACCATTTTTATATACACCACATCTTCTTTATCCATTCGTCTGTCAATGGACACTTAGGTTGATTCCATGTCCTGGCTATTGTAAATAGTGCTGCAATGAACATTGCGGTACATGACGCTTTTTGAATTATGGTTTTCTCAGGGTATATGCCCAGTAGTGGGATTGCTGTGTCATATGGTAATTCTATTTTTAGTTTTTTAAGGAACGTCCATACTGTTCTCCATAGTGGCTGTATCAATTTACATTCCCAACAACAGTGCAAGAGGGTTGCCTTTTCTCCACACCCTCTCCAGCATTTATTGTTTGTAGATTTTTTGATGATGGCCATTCTGACTGGTGTGAGATGATATCTCATTGTAGTTTTGATTTGCATTTCTCTAATGATTAATGATGTTAAGCAATCTTTCATGTGTTTGTTGGCAATCTGTATATCTTCTTTGGAGAAATGTCTATTTAGGTCTTCTGCCCATTTTTGGATTGGGTTGTTTGTTTTTTTGATATTGAGCTGCATGAGCTGCTTGTATATTTTGGAGATTAATCTTTTGTCAGTTGCTTTGTTTGCAAATATTTTCCCCCCTTCTGAGGGTTGTCTTTTCATCTTTTTTATGGTTTCCTTTGCTGTGCAAAAGGTTTGAAGTTTCATTAGGTCCCATTTGTTTATTTTTGTTTTTATTTCCATTTCTCTAGGAGGTGGGTCAAAAAGGATCTTGCTGTGACTTATGTCATAGCGTGTTCTGCCTATGTTTTCCTCTAAGAGTTTTATAGTGTCTGACCTTACATTTAGGTCTTTAATCCATTTTGAGTTTATTTTTGCATATGGTGTTAGGGAGTGTTCTAATTTCATTATTTTACATGTAGCTGTCCAGTTTTCCCAGCACCACTTGTTGAAGAGGCTGTCTTTTCTCCACTGTATACTCTTGCCTCCTTTATCAAAGATAAGGTGAGCATATATGTGTGGGTTTATCTCTGGGATTTGTATCCTGTTCCATTGATCTATATTTCTGTTTTTGTGTCAGTACCATACTGTCCTGATTACTGTATCTTTGTAGTATAGTCTGAAGTCCAGGAGCCTGATTCCTCCAGCTCCGTTTTTCTTTCTCAAGATTGCTTTGGCTATTCGGGGTCTTTTGTGTTTCCATACAAATTGTGAATTTTTTTGTTCTAGTTCTGTAAAAAATGCCATTAGTAGTTTGATACAGATTGCACTGAATTTGTAGATTGGTTTGGGTAATATAGTCATTTCCACAAAGTTGATTCTTCCAGTCCAAGGACATAGTATATATCTCCATCTGTTTGTATCATCTCTAATTTCTTTCATCAGTGTCTTATAGTTTTCTACATACAGGTGTTCTATCTCCTTAGGTAGGTTTATTCCTAGGTATTTTATTCTTTTTGTTGCAGTGGTAAATGGTAAGGGCTTCCTTAATTTCTCTTTCAGATTTTTCATCATTAGTGTATAGGAATGAAAGAGATTTCTGTGCATTAATTTTGTATCCTGCTACTCTACCAAATTCATTGATTAGCTCTAGTAGTTTTCTGGTAGCATCTTTAGGATTCTCTATGTATAGTATCATGTCATCTACAAACAGTGACAGTTTTACTTTTCTGATTTGGATTCCTTTAATTTCTTTTTCTTCTCTGATTGCCATGGCTAAAACTTCCACAACCATGTTGAATAATAGTGGTAAGAGTGAGCAACCTTGTCTTGTTCCTGACCTTAGTGGAAATGATTTCAGTTTTTCACCATTGAGAACGATGTTGGCTGAGGGCTTGTCATATATGGCATTTATTATGTTGAGGTAAGTTCCCTCTGCCTACTTTCTGGAGGGATTTTATCATAAATGGGTGTTGAATTTTGTCAAAAGTTTTTCTGCATCTATTGAGATTATCATATGGTTTTTATCCTTCAATTTTTTAATATGATGTATCACATTGATTGATTTGCATATATTGAAGAATCCTTGCATTCCTGGTATAAATCCCACTTGATCATGGTGTATGATCCTTTTAATGTGCTGTTGGATTCTTTTTGCTAGTATTTTGTTGAGGATTTTTGCATCTATGTTCATCAGAGATATTAGCCTGTAGTTTTCTTTTTTGTGACATCTTTGTCTGGTTTTGGTATCAGGGTGATGGTGGCCTTGTAGAATGAGTTCGGGAGTGTTTCTTCCTTTGCTATATTTTGGAAGAGTTTGAGAAGGATAGATGTTAGCTCTTCTGTAAATGTTTTATAGAAGTCGCCTGTGAAGCCATCTGGTCCTTGGCTTTTGTTTGTTGGAAGATTTTTAATCACAGTCTCAATTTCAGTGATTGTGATTGGTCTGTTTATATTTTCTATTTCTTCCTGTTTCAGTCTTGGAAGGTTGTGCTTTTCTAAGAATTTGTCCATTTCTTGCATGTTGTCCATTTTATTGGCATATAGTTGCTTGCAGTAATATCTAATGATCTTTTGTATTTCTGCAGTGTCAGTTGTTACTTCTCCTTTTTCCTTTCTAATTCTGTTGATTTGAGTCTTCTCCCTTTTTTTCTTGGTGAGTCTGGCTAATGGTTTATCAATTTTATTTATCTTCTCAAAGAACCAGCTTTTAGTTTTATTGTTCTTTGCTATTGTTTCCTTCATTTCCTTTTCATTTATTTCTGATCTGATCTTTATGATTTCTTTCCTTCTGCTAACTTTGGGGTTTTTTTGTTCTTCTTTCTCTATTTGCTTTAGGTATAAGGTTAGGTTGTTAATTTGAGATTTTTCTTGTTTCTTCAGGCAGGCTGTATTGCTATAAACTTCCCTCCTAGAGCTGTTTTTGCTGCATCCCATAGGTTTTGGGTCATCATGTTATCATTGTCATTTGTCTCTAGGTATTTTTTGATTTCCTCTTTGATTTCTTCAGTGATCTGTTGGTTATTTAGTAGCATATTGTTTAGCTTCCATGTCTTTGTGTTTTTTACAGTTTTTTTCCCCTGTAATTGATATCTACTCTCATAGCGTTGTGGTCGGAAAATTTGCTTGATATAATTTCAATTTTCTTAAATTTACCAAGTCTTGGTTTGTGACCCAAGATATGGTTTATCCTGCAGAATGTTTCATGAGCACTTGAGAAGAAAGTGTATTCTGTTGTTTTAGGATGCAATGTCCTATAAATATCAATTAAGTCCATCTTGTTTGGTGTGTCATTTAAAGTTTGTGTTTCCTTATTTATTTTCATTTTGGATGATCTGTCCATTGGTGAAAGTGAGGTGTTAAAGTCCCCTACTATTATTGTGCTACTGTGGATTTCCCCTTTTATTAGGCTCTTAGCATTTGCCTTATGTATTGAGGTGCTCCTATGTTGGGTGCATAAATATTTACAGTTGTTATATCTTCTTCTTGGATTGATCCCTTGATCATTATGTAGTGTCCTTCTTTGTCTCTTGTAATAGTCTTTATTTTAAAGTCTATTTTGTCTGATATGAGAATTGCTACTCCAGCTTCCTTTTGATTTCCATTTTCATGCAATGTCTTTTCCCATCCCCTCACTTTCAGTCTGTATGTGCCCCTAGGTCTGAAATGGGTCTCTTGTGGGCAGCATATGTACAGGTGTTGTTTTTGTATCCATTCAGCAAGTCTATGTTTTTTGGTTGCAGCATTTAATCCATTTACATTTAAGGTAATTATTGATATGTATGTTCCTATTACCATTTTCTTAATTGTTTTGGGTTTGTTTTTGTAGGTCTTTTCCTTCTCTTGTGTTTCCTGCCTAGAGAAGTTCCTGTAGCATTTGTTGTAAATCTGGTTTGGTGGTGCTGAATTCTCTTAGCTTTTGCTTGTCTGTAAAGTTTTTAATATCTCCGTCAAATCTGAATGAGATCCTTGCTGGGTAGAGTAATCTTGGTTGTAGATTTTTCCCCTTCATCATTTTAAATATGTCCTGCCACTCCTTTCTGGCTTGCAGTATTTCTGCTTAAAGATCAGCTGTTAACCTTACGGGGATTCCCTTGTATGATATATGTTGCTTTTCCCTTGCTGCCTTAGTATTTTTTTCTTTGTATTTAATTTTTGATAGTTTAATATATGTCTTGGCGTGTTTCTCTTTGGGTTTATCCTGTATGGGACTCTCTGTGCTTCCTGGACTTGATCAACTATTTCCTTTCCCATATTAGGGAAGTTTTTGAATATAACTCTTCAATGATTTTCTCAGACCCTTTTTTTCTTCTTCTTCTTCTTCTGGGACCCCTATAATTCGAATGTTGGTGCATTTAATGTTGTCCCAGAGGTCTGTGAGACTGTCCTCAATTCTTTTCATTCCTTTATCTTTATCCTGCCCCCTGGTAGTTATTTCCACCATTTTATCTTCCAGCTCACTTATCCGTTCTTCTGCCTCAGTTATTCTGATATTGATTCCTTCTAGAGTATTTTTAATTTCAGTAATTGTGTTGTTCATCACTGTCTGTTTGCTCTTTAGTTCTTCTAGATCCTTTTCAAATGTTTCTTGTATTTTCTCTATTGTGTTTCCGAGATTTTGGATCATTTTTACTATCATCACTCTGAATTCTTTTTCATGTAGGTTGCCTATTTCATCCTCACTTATTTGGTCTCGAAGGTTTTTACCTTGCTCCTTCGTCTGTAACATATTTTTTTGTCTTTTCATTTTTTTTTTTTTTTGATGGGTGGTGCTGTATTCCTGTCTTACTGCTTGTTTGGCCTGAGACTTCCAGCACTGGAGTTTGCAGGCAGTTTGATAGAGTTGGGTCTTGGTGCTGAGATGAAGACCTCTGGGAGGCCTCACTCAAATTGATATTCCCTGGGGTCTGAGGTTCTCTGTTCATCCAGTGGTTTGGACTCAGAGCTCCCACCACAGGAGCTTGGTCCTGACCTCTGGCCTGGGAACCACGATCCCACAAGCTTCGTGGCACAGTAAAAAAAAAGAAAAAAAAAAGGAAGAAGAAAAAAAGGAGCAGTACAATATCAAAGAATAAAGAAAAAAATAAAATTAGAAAGATAAAAAGTATATTAGGAAAAATAAAAGTATAATTGAAACAACTGCCACAAGGTAAAATCAAACCACAACAGAAAAAAGAAAAAAAAAGGGTGGGGAGAGCAAGCCAAAAGGAGATAACAATAACAAAATATAAGGAATAAAATAAAATAAGGAAAATAAAAGATTTGTTAGGAGAAATAAAAATATAAAAGAATCAACAATAATGAATCAACAAGGTAAAACAGAACGCCAATCTAAAAGAAGAGAAAAGAAAAGAAAAAAAGAAGCCTTGGCTATGGGGGCAGAGTTTAGGCCGGGGGTGGAACTTAGGCAGGGGCAGGGTTTAGGGTGCGGGGGGACCTAGTCTCAGGACCCACCTAGCCAAAAAAGTCCCTGGGGGCGGGGCCTCTGCTTAGGACCTACGCAGAAGGGGAGCAGCAGCCTGTGGAAAGGAGGGCCTCTGGACTGTGGAGTTCAGGAGTTTGGAGGTAGGGCCCTGAATGAGGGTTTGTGGGTGGGGTTTAGGCCCAGAGCATTGGAGGGTGTCTCAGAGGGGGGTCTCTGAGTGTAAAGATAGTGCCCTGGGTGGGGGTGTAGGGGTGGGGCTTGGGCTCTGTGCAGCAGGAGGGAGGCTCTGAGGGCAGAGGATTAGACCTGGGAGCCCAACAAGCTTCCCTGTGCCTAAGTGGACAGGGAAAGCAGTGGTCACATTCCCTTCCGTTCCTTCATGCCCCTCCCCCACCATCTCCCCCAGGGTCTCCTCCATTGCTGCTGGACCCCTAAACTTGTGTAGGTCCCACTGGGTGTAGGAATCTTCCCCTTCCCCATCCACACCTCAGGGGTGCCATCCTGGAGGTCCGGACTTTAGGTTTGCTCCCCCTTCCCTCCCTCCCACTCCCTCAGGACCCGTGCAGCTGGAGGGGGCCTAGGTGGGCAGAGGATCAGTCCCGGGATCTCAGCAGGTTCCTGGGGGCCCAAGTGGGCAGTGGAAACCTGGCCACGCTCCCTTTTGATCCTCAGCCCTCCCAATGGTCCCCCAATTTACCCCTTCCCACGTGGGATCCCTTCCTCTCCCCCAGCCACCCCTCAGGGGCGCCAGTCCCATCCTGCCTCCACTTCTCCACCCCCTTCACTCCCCCCCATGCCCCGTATCCTGCCCGGTTGCTGGGGATTCCTCCCATCCCCTTAGGTGTCTGTGGCCCCCCACCGGTGCCTGGTAGGTGCCCTAGTTGTGAGGCGATGTGAATTCCATTTCCTCCTAGTCCGCCATCTTGACTCCGCCCTGTTGCTCAAATTTCTTGTGGCATGAAGTGTCATTGCTGAAAAGTCTGAAGATAATCTAATTTTCATTCCTTTATAAGGCACTTGCTCTCTTTGGCTAGATGTCCAAAGATTTTGTTTTATTCTTTTACTCTAAAATCCAGTAATTTTTAGCATATGGGTATTGGGTTGAGTTGATAGTCTCAACTGTGTGCTCTTTCTTTATATACTTTCAAATCATTTTTTATTCCAATAATATTTTTCTTGAATTACAGCTTTTAGTATTTCTTCTCTTGCACTGATTTCTTTCTTTAGTTGCTCCTATTATCTGTATAGATCTTTTTTGTCTGTTTCAAGTATTTCTACTTTCTCTTCTTCATATTTTTTTGATTTTTAACCTTTTTCTTTTTTTCACCTTCAACTTCTTTTAAGACATTATTTATTGTGTTCATATGCTTCTGTGTTCTTTCCAGTTTAGACTTCATGTCTAAAAAATTTTTTCTTTTAATCCTCATATTGAGTTCTGTCATCTCATTTTTGTGTTTTGCTACTTCTAATTTATGTTGTTCTTTCATGTATTATGTTCTGTTCTTAATGTATTTTAGCCTGTTTTGAAAAAATAGGTTACAGTTTTAATTTATTTTAAAGTCACTAAATATTTTGACTTCAAGATTTTTTCTGTTCCTTAATTCTCTTTGTACTTGGAATAACTTTGCTTAGGATTTGATCTCAAATCCTTTCTGTGGCTCATTTTTATTTAAAATTAGTTTGAAATAGCCTTTCTAACATCACAGATCTCCCTCTTCTGTTTGTTTATTATTTTTCATATAGAGTTTAGAAAATATGATGGTTTGTTTTCTGAGATCTCCTGGTTCTCTTCCCTCCACCACTGTTATCTGTACTTCTCTTTCCTTTACCTCTATTGTCCTTGTTCTTCTCAGCTTTGATTCCACTCCCAAAAGTTCCTCCTCCTATAAGCCCCTGTCCTTTTACTCCTGGTAACCTGGGACACCCTTGAAGAATTTTGAGCAAAGAAGTGACACAATCTAACGTGTTTAAAAATGATCCCTCTGGTTGTTCTCCTAAACAAAGACTGCAGGGGAGAACACTGTGGTAAACAGGGTTAGAAAACAACTTCATTGCTGGTATTGACGAATTGTATGCAGTAGGAAACTGACAAAGTTGGTTATATAACCTCTAGTCTCGCAGCTGGTAAGTGGCAGACATGACATTCGAACCCAGGCAGTTTTACTTCAGCATCTGTAGTAAACATCTGCCATTTGAGTCTCTTCAACATTTTTCAAACACCCTCTCTACATTTTGATAGGTTTTCACATTGTGAGCCCCAAAGCAACATTTCCCAGATTCCCTTGCAGCTAGAATGCAGAGGTATATAACTTAAGTTTCACTCATCAGATGCACCCTGATTTAACAAATAATAAGGATGATGCCCAATTAAGACTTTTATTGTATATTTTTTATTAAGATAAAATTCAGCTTTTTAAAGTGTGCAATGCAGTAGTTTTCAGTATATTTACAAAGTGTGACCATCACTACTATTTAATTCTAGAATATTTTCATCCCCCCCCCCAAAGAAACCTCATACCCACTAGGAATCACTCTCCATTCTCCTTTTTCTCTTGTCCCCAGCAAAACTTTTTTTTTTTTCTGTCTTCATGGGTTTCCCTATTCTGGACATTTCCTATAAATCATACAATATGCAGCCTTTTGCATTGATTTCTTTCACCTTAGTATAATGTTTTTAAAGTTCATTTATGTTATAGCATGAATCAGTACTTCCTTACTTTTTTTCTTCTTTTTTAAAATTTTTGGTTATGTGGGGTCTTCATTGCTGTGAGCAGGCTTTCTCTAGTTGCGGCGAGTGGGGGCTACTCTTCATTGCAGTGAGTGGGCTTCTCATTGTGGTGGCTTCTCTCATTGCAGAGCACAGGCTCTAGGTGCGCGGGCTTCAGTAGTTGTGGCATGCGGGCTCAGTAGTCGTGGCTCGTGGGCTCTAGAGCACAGGCTCAGTAGTTGTGGCATACTGGCTTAGTTGCTCTGCAGCATGTGGGATCTTCCTGGACCAGGGCTAAAACCCATGTACCCTGCATTGGCAGGCAGATTCTTAACCACTGCGCCACCAGGGAAGCCCCCTTCCTTACTTTTTACGGCTGATAATATTGCATTATATGGATATAGCACATTTTATTTACCATTCATCAGTTGATAGACATTTGGGTTGTTTCCATGGTTTGGCTATTAAAAATAATGCTACTATGAACATTTGTGTGCAAGTTTTTGTATGAACACATGCTTTCAATTCTCTTGAGTAAGTTAAGTTTGAATTTCAGATAAACAATGAATAATATTTTAATACAATTTTAACTCAAATATTGCATGGGACAAACATACTTAAAAACTATTTGTCATTTATCTAAAATTCAAATTTAACCTGGAATTCTGTATTTTATGTGTCAACCTTACCCAGGTGAGGCTTGGACAAAGAAGTGAGAAATATGAGGCAATGACAACAGTGAATTCTATCAAATATTTAAGGAAGAAATAATAATAATTCTATACAATGTCTACCAGAAAATAGAAGAGGAGGGAATACATTCCAACTCATTTTATAAGGCCAGCAGCATTCAGAAAAAGGCACTACAAGCAAAGAAAACTATAGACCAATATCCCTCATAAACATAGATGCAAAAATCCTCAACAAAAATAGCAAATTAAATCCAAGAATACATTAAAAGATAATAAATTATGATAAAATCCTGGATTCCTCAGACTCAGCCCTGCTTCCCCAACCAGGGTAACCCTGGAAGCATCTCCCTGGAATTCAAGAGTTTCCAGATACTTAGTTCAAACACCTCCACTTAGAGTTCAAATTTTGTCCTTAGATTAAGCTACAGAGAGCAACATACTGATATTGGGTTATTTTGCTTTTTTGTAGATTTTTTTTCAGAATTAGCATTTTAAGACATCCTATCATAAACAGTGGTGTGAAAATCATAAATGTACATATTTCAGTAGGAATATTATGAAGATATTTTATGGCTGTAGGAGTCTCAAAATCAAGGAAACTATTCTTCTGTGGAACATTTAGTTTTCCTTTTACTTTATCTCATGGAGTATTCTAAGTCTTGTAACTGATTGGATTTCTTACTTTCTTTTGACCACTAGAAATATTAGAACCAAATTTGTGGCCCATCTCTAGCAAATATATAAAAATATGTGCATAATATTTTGTGTCCTAATCTTCCCTCTGAATTTATTATCCTCCTACACTTAAGAGTCTCCTATTTTTTATTTTTTCATATATATGATGTTATTGAATATCAGAATTAATTCCACCCCTCTCAAATCTCAAGGTAATAACAGTAGAAAAAAATAACAGTCTTTTGGATTAGCCAACTCACAACATCAGGGAGCCATGTAGTCATTCAGTGGTGGAAAGGAATGAGGGGAGAGGATAATTGAGTATAGATCTGGGGAGTCAGTTATGGACAAATCCTGATTCTTGTTAGGGGAAGGGTATGACATGAAGAAGAGGAGTATGTCTGGCTCTTAAAATGAAGAGTTGGGAATTGTAGGTTTAGAACGGACTGGTTTGTAATCACTGTTGAACAATCAAGGGGTGGACTGAAGTCAACACTGTTTATGCTTGTGGTCACATAGCATCTGAACCACTCTTTCTTTGCTTGGAGAATTTCCACATTGTAAGTCCCTCTTCCTCAAGTTACTCTTCTAGCCTTCCTTGCAGCTAAGGTTTGGGCATGTGATACTGACCCAGTCCTATTCATGCAAACCTCTTATTTAGAAATGAAGAAAATATAGTTCAGATACAGTAAAGAATGGGGCTATTGGTGAGCATGGTGTTAGAAACATCCCACATTTAAACAGCAGTCATGGCAGCATTCCTTACATCTGGTCTCCATCTCTAATGGTGTGAACTCTGGCATCCTCACTGGAGAAGCCCCTATAGTGTGGTTTGAGTCTTGTTCCTGACTGCATGGCCTCTGGTATCCGATGAACTACCCAATATCCTTCAATATCCTTTTTAAAGGGATATTTCTACTTAAACTAGCCAGAATGCATTCTGTTGTTTTTACTAAGAACCCTGTCTAATTCAAGGCAAATAAATATACACAGATTATATATGTATCTACAAATACACATATAGCCATCTTTATAACTAAGTAGATTAAAAAAAAACAAACCTTGAGATTGTAAGCATGATTTACTTCTCTGAAAATGTTCCTCTCAGTTTTCAATTTGTCTTTTTTTTTTTTTTGGAAAGAGAAACCACTCCTTGTTCTAAAGATAGTTGACTTCTAAAACTATCAAGAAAACTTGAATGCTGTTTGGATAAGAAGGAGAAGTACAGTACTTTATAGGTTAACCTAAGAAACTTATTATTTTTTTTCACTTTAGGCTACTTCTAGCAACATGCAGATGGGTCAGGGCCAGGACGGGGGTTTAGACCTCTTGCCTCTGCCTGACATCTTGGCCATGGCCCATCCATCAGTTTTGCTCAGGGATGCAGGATCTGCTCCAGACATTGTTGGCTAGGCCTTTGAATTGGGGTGTGATGGGGATGGGAGAGTGAGAACCAAGATGGTTAAAACTGCCTTTGAAAACTTGAGATTGTTCCTTGAGAAAGAGTCATCTTGGCCTAGGCCTTCATGAGTTCTACAAGCCTAGCATGGAAGAAAGAGAGAGAAGGAAAGACACTTAGTCATTGCCAAGACACCACTGGCCAGGAGAATGACCAGAGATGATCCATTTGTGGCTCTGCCCCCTCCTTACCCATGGGGCCCAGTCAAACCTATCTTGGCAGGATGGCCTAAGTACCACAACCAATGTGCCTGCTCCTTTCCTTGGACTCTTCCAGCATTTCTGACTGTGATAGGGGTGAACGCTTTGTCCCCACTGCTCATGTGCTCATAGAGAGAAAGGAATTTCCATTCCGCCATCCAGAAGAAAAGAACACAGTCAACTTCTGCCCCTTCACTTCCTCCTCAGGGAAGGAGGAAGACTCACCTAATCAGTGAATTTGGTGATGGAACTGAGCATACCTCACTCAGTCTTTCTCTCCCTTTTCTTCAGAGCTGCCAACCTCTAAAAGGTGTGTCCATCTGTCGTCCTCTGTGTTATAAGTTACAGACAGGGCTTGTTCCTATTGCAGAGACTAAGGTTGCATATCTATGTCCGTGACTTGGTTGGATAAATCTTTTAGTAAAGGAAGGATTTTGGCAAGTCTGTCTTGCCACACATCTAAAGCCATTTTGGTGTCTCCTGTATCTTATTTCTTTATTCATTTGAACTTTGGCAGGGCCGAATGCAATGACAGATGTGGGGAAGGGAGAAGCAATAATTATACCACCCTCAGCAACGGATCAACTTGGCTTACTTAATCCCTCTTAACCCACACTGTTCAAACTGACTCATAAAAAAGAGACCAGGTGGCACACCGCGGCATGCCGGAGTTTGTGGAAGATAGGGGTATCTGATTACTTCCATACAGATGATGAGAAAGGAGTCTAGTTTTAACCTTCAGTTGGCCAGAATTTCTATTCCAGCCATGGAAGTTGGTTTCCTGTGCATCACCAACCCTAAAGCAGTATGAGGAAACTACGATCCAACTACACTGAGAAGATCTAGGAACTGCAGGTGATGAAGACACAACCAGGTAAGGCCATACTCATCATCAGGTGTGATATAAATGTGGATTCTGTTGCTCCATCAGTTTACAAAGATTTGGAAGACAGGGAAAGATGTACTTGGTGCATATGCTGGAAAACCAGAATGTTAAGCCTTTTCTGACTCTACAAATAGATTCAGGAGGAAGAATAAAGTCATAAGGTCTAATCCCTCTCCAATTAAGCCTGGAAACATTCAAAAGACTATTCACAGTTTATGAATTTAAACTCTATCTTAAGATCACTTTCATTAGACGTTCATAATTACTAGTGAAAAATTTGAAGAGCGTGAAGCTGGAGGCAGATTTGCTGCTTTTACAGGGAAAAAATAGCCAAGTGCAAAAGTGGAAGAAAGCCATAAATCCGAGTTAACTGGAAAAATGGAAAACAAAACAATCTATTGCATTTTACCCACTGGGTTGAAGGCTATGATTATAGTGTTTATTAATAATATTCTATATAGAGTTACCTAAATATTAACCAGTTAGACCTGCAATTAAGCCCTGGGACTGTGGCAGGTGCCTAATTTGGTGGAGAGAGGAAGACCCTGAGTCAGCAAACCCTGTGCCCTCCATCAGGCATCTGTGGTTCCACTGGTGCAGCCTGGGACACGGGTCCCCAATACTCACAAACACCATAGAGAGGAGTTTTATGGCTCCTAGTCAATGAAGATGTTTCTTTCTACATTTATACCTTTCCCTATGTAAATTTGCATAGATATAGCTTTCATCTCAAAAGTGAGGTTTGAAGAGAAGTGTGTCTATAAAATAGAGGTAATCCTTATGCTATAGTATTTGAGAAAGGGCACTTCTTGTTTTTCTTTTATATATTGAATTTTCAAAGTCACCAAACCCCAGAAGAAAGCTCACCTGAATAGCCACTTTGTTTAAATTTCCTACGGAAGTAGCTTTGACCCCGTAACTGTTTGAAAAGTAATAGCATTATGCCATGGCAAGAAGAAACCCCAGTAATTTCTATGAGGACCTTTCTTTTTAACCAATGACCTAATTCAACTGGCTATAAGCCCCATAATTATCACTAATTAATAGAAACTGAACAAAGCAAGTATCAGCCTATCATACTGGTAGAGAAAATACATGATATATAAGAAAAAAAGTAATTAATTTCTTTCAGTGAACTGGAAATTCTGGGAATATGTGAGGCTGTGAAGTAAGGTGAATACATGACCTTTTGGTCCCTTAACTGTTAGATTACAATTAGTGCTTTTTCTCTTGGTCCTTAACTTGGGTTCAAACAGATGTTTGTTTTGAGGAGGGAGCTTCTAATGGGTCCAAAGTATAATCCAGTCTGAGTGTAGGCTGGTTTTAAAGTTCCCTGGTAGTGACAGTGTTTTCAGCTATGGCAGCAGAATTTCTTTATCTTTGTTGCTCACCGGATTTGTGTTAGAATGATACTTTTAAAATTCATTAGACCAGTAATAACGCAGCGGCATTTAATCTGATACTCAGATGGCACAATACACTCCCATCACTGTGCTAATAAAGGGGCTTTTCATTCTAGTCCCTTCCTGTTCAGCTGAAAGCCACTGTTAATGTTTTCTTTTTTCTTAGTCACACGTCTCCTAACTACACATCCCTTAGCCCATAATAACTGATGTTTCTGGCCAGAACCCTGGTTTAATCGTTTTTCATATTCACAGACTGCTCAATTTGGATCAGGAAACAAAACCCAATACATACTGAAGATATGTAATCTTCCAACAACCTCAATCTAAGTTGTAACTGGGTTCCTAGCACAGTGCCTGGCACATTGATACAAATGTTACTGAATGTATGAACGAACAGATTAACAAATGAAACCACCAGCATGGCACGATTTCCAAATGTACAGCAGGATGGGATGACTCAGAACTAAAAGCACAAATTTTACTTTTACTAGCTTCTGTTTTGTTTTCAAAAAAAGGCTTTCCTGAAAACTTGAACCTTCATCTCAAATTTGAAGTGCAGCATTTGGTGAATTTCTCTGGGTTTGAGCTTGTTAGCTTTTACAAGTTCTCTTGGGATCGATTTTATATCTTTTTGGAAAATACTGAAGGGTGAAATCTCTTTTGAACCTGTAAGCCCACATTGGAGAGTTCATCTGTTTTTTGGGGGGCTGAGTCAAGGGTGACCACTCAGTATGATCCTCATTCTGGATGTTCTGAAATATAGCCAAGGCTGTCTTAACTCATTATGGGACTTTGAAAAGGTTAAGTAACTCAGCTGTGTACTTTTTCCATTCATGCATTGTTGGAATGGAAGGAAAAATAACTGACATACTTATGGACATATTCCCCCATTATTTATTTCCTTTCTCCATTTAGTCAGTTACTCTGTCATTGCCTCGGAGAGGGAAGATGATAGGAGAAAGCAGAGAAAAACACACCTTTTCCAGCACTTGAGCTTTAAAAGGGCACAAAAAATTATGTAAGGGAATACAACTGAGTAAGAGCAAGGGCTTCCCAGGCTGCAGGAGAAGGCTGTGTCAAAGAGAAATGATAGGGAAATTGTTTGGGTGGGTCTTGAATAAAGGGGGCCCTGCAACAGCTCCCTGGGCTCAGTCTGGACTGGGGAATGGTGGACGGGGATGAAGCTGGGCAAGACCCCAGCTAGGTTTGTGAGGTTCAAAAGAAGATATTAGTGTCTTGTGTCCCAGGTAGCCTCAGAAAGTAGGAAAACCCCAGAGAGGAATGGCCTTAGAGAGTCTCAGGGATGGCCCACTGTAGTGGGAGCAGCAGTATGAGTTCCAAGGACCTAGAATGGCCTGGAAGTAGATTAGAGATCCATCCAAGCCAAGGATAGAGAAAAGGGAACGCAAAGGTGAGTGGGTCACATGGGATGGTGGATATCTCAGAAGATGATAAGTGTGAATAGAACACATTAAGCTTCAGATAGACTACCCCCCGAACCCTGTGCCCACAACTCCAGAACTTGATTCTATAGATGCCTCTGCTATTTAGGTAAAATACAGGTGAAAATTTGGGAGGATCTTAGAATTGACTGAGATTTTTTTTTTCTACCACCCTAGTAGAAAGTGGGATTTAAAAAGAGATTATGGAGCTTCCCTGGTGGCGCAGTGGTTGAGGGTCCGCCTGCCGATGCAGGGGACACAGGTTCGTGCCCCTGTCCGGGAGGATCCCACATGCCACGGAGCAGCTGGGCCCGTGAGCCATGGCCGCTGAGCCTGCGCATCCGGAGCCTGTGCTCCGCAACGGGAGAGGCCACAACAGTGAGAGGCCCGCGTACCACAAAGAAAAAAAAAAAAAAAAAAAGAGAGATTATGTTCTGCTGTAGAAAAATAACACTGTTTCTTATATGCTTACAATTACAGGCTAAGATTTAGACCTCCTACATTTAAGAAAAATATTGAACACTTATCATGTACTGTATACAGCATCATTTTAAGTGCTTTATGCCTATTCATTCAGAAAAGAGCTTCTATGTTCATGAACTTTGATTGGACTTTTACAGTGTCCTTATATAATAAGAATGTGTAGAAGTACTATAGTGTATTTCTAACAAGAATAATTTTTGTTTTATTCAGATCCTGTTCATTAAAAAAAAAGTTTTATTATGGATAATTTCAAACATAAACAAAAGGAGAGAGGATAATATAAAGAATCTCCATGTACCCATCTCCCAACCTTAATAATTATTAACTATGGACAATCAATAACATTGCATATTTTGAACCAAATCCTAGACATGTCATTATATATATATATATGTATATGTATATATTCGGTATATATCTCTACAAATAAGGCTTTATTTCATCAAATGTCCAGTGTTCAAATATCCCCAATTGTCTCATAACTTCTTTTAAACATTTATTTATTTAAGGCAAGTTCCAAACAAGTTCCACACATTGCATTTGGTCGATATGTCTCATGTCTCTTTTATTCTACAGATTTCCCTTTCCTCTTTTTATTTTTTCTTCTATTTTATTTATTGGAAAATCCATGTCATATGTCCTATAGGTTTTTCCACGTTCAGGGCTTTGCTGACCTTCATCTAATCATTTAGCTTGTTCCCCTGACCACTGTTGATTCCTGCAGTTCTTGCTAATCTTTAGTCTCATTTTATGTCTGTTTATCGTTTCAGCTATACTTATACCTACACTATAATAGAGCCCTGACTAAAACTAAAACCAATAGATAATAAAAGTTTAATGGTGAGAGGAAGTCATCTTTATTTTTAGTGATTCTAAAGTTCTCACCTGTGAAATCTAAATCTCTCCTATTCTATTAAATGAACACCCCCGCCTCCACCCCATCGTCTAACTAGACATTTATTTACAGATGACTCACCACATGTCTCAAAACTCTTTATTTAAGCAAAGGTAAACATTAACACACATAAAGCATTAATTTGTCTTGGCTTTTGTGTCCAACTCCTGTGTTTCTAATTTCTTTTTGTTTATCAGACTATGCCTGGTGCTCTGGGATTCGTGATATGCTAATCTGTTCCCCATTCATTGTGGGATTGAGGTCAGCCCTCGGGGAAGAGGCCTTCATCTGAGTAGGCATATTGAATGGCTGATTTATTTCTATTCAGGCCTCTGTAGAGAAGACAGACAGTGGCCTCTCCCCTGGGAGAAGGTGAGCCTGATTCTAGACAGCATTTGATATACTCACAGCTGAGAACTCTTGAAAACAAAGAGGGAGGGAGGGAGAGTGTTGTGTTGTATTCAGAGCAGGTAGCTGGAGCTTACTAATCAGATAAGCCATCCACAAGCTGACATATTGTAGCTCCTGTGTGTGAACATTGACTGCTACGATGATTATTTTAGCTTTGGCCTTTTGGGTGATAGTAGCATTGACTTATACCATTCATTTGGCCTCAAAACTCTTTAATGAACTTTAAAGCCTCTCCAAACTCTGTTACATAAGGCATATACGTGCTACTCAGCTAAATACAGCCCTGACTATCTTTGTTATAAATAATTCCATAAACAGACTTTGTTATAAATAATTCCCAGTTGCATGTAGCTTCAGATCTATTTTATCTTTTTGGAGAGTACAGTTATTTTTATTGCATCTGAGTTCCAGTTTCTAACAAATAAATTTGCAAGCAGAAAAAAGCTTGGAGAAATAAAATCCCAGAACCATATTTCTGGAGCGCATTTTGTTTGAATGTCAGCTTTTGAAAGAAAATATTGATGTACTCAGAAGTAGAAATTGGTGAATATTGCTCGACCCACTATCTACACAGGGACATCAGAAGGCTGTCACTCAGTCTAAAACCCTTGTGAAAAGATGAGATTTGCTCTACAAGTGAAAATCAGCACGTTCCATGCCTTTAAAGATTGGAGAAGAATGGAAAGTAGGCTGCTTGGGACAAGGGGCATAATACCTAACTTTATAGACTTGGCAATTTACAAGAAAACTTACATTTTCTCATTTTAGCTTCATGACACCCTTGTGGAATGGGATATTATGCCCCTTTTTAACAGAAATAAACGGGGTAAAAGGAGATTAAATGACTTGTCCAAAATCACATAGTGAGTAAGTAATAGGATTTGAAAACAGGTCTTTGGATCCCCGCTGCAAGTCCCCTCACCAGACCCCACCACAGAGCCTACCTGCTTGCCAGCGTGAGGTTTTCCCTCCCCTGCCTTCCCGTTGGGCTCTGAGCTGCCTGATCTCGTTACTGTAAGGATACCCATCGGAAACGGCTTTTTCTCCTCACTTCCTTTGGTGTACCGCTTGATATCTATCTGCTAACTAACTAACAGGGTGTCCTGGGGATAGTTGCTTCTCCTCATTGGGCTTTATTTTCTTAATCCTTAACATTTCTTCTACTTCTTAAATGCTCTTTTTTTTTAAAATTGAAACTTGAACTTGGACTTCCCTGGTGGCGCAGGGGTTAAGAATCCACCTGCCAATGCAGGGGACACGGGTTGGAGCCCTGGTCCTGGAAGATCTCACATGCCGCGGAGCAACTAAGCCCGTGAGCCACAACTACTGAGCCTGCACTCTAGAGCCCACGTGCCACAACTACTGAAGCTCAAGCGCCTAGAGCCCGTGCTCTGCAACAAGAGAAGCCACTGCAACGAGAAGCCCGTGCACCTCAACAAGAGTAGCCCCCGCTCACCGCAACTAGAGAAAGCCCGCACCCAGCGACAAAGACCCAACGCAGCCAAAAATAAATAAATAAATGTATTAAAAAAAAACTTGAACTTTAAAGCACAATGTAAATGATAGCTACTATTTCTTGAGCACTATTTGGAATTAGGAACTGTACTGAATCTTCTATGTGTGTGGTTGCTAACTCAGTACAGCCCTGCAATATTAACTTTATTTTATGGTGAGCCTCTGAGCCACAGAGAAGATAAGCTACTCTCCCAAAGCCCAGGCACCCCCATCATCCATCTCCTGAACCACTGCAGTAACATCTTAGTTGGTCTTCTTGCCTCTGCTTTGGCATTACCACTTGCACTTTCCACACAACACGCAGAGTAATCTTGTTAAAACATATCAGAATAGGTCACTGCCTGGTGGCTTCCCATCCCACCTAGATGACCAAAGCTCACACGCCTCACCACTTTCCTCCCTCATACTCCGTTATAGTTAAAACAATGGCCCCCCCAAAGACATCCATGTTCTAATCCCTGGAACCTGTGAAACTATTGCCTTACAGGGCAAAAGGGCCTCTACATACGTGGTGAAGTTAAGGAACTTGAGGTGGGGAGTGGCCTTTTGGTTGATTATCCTGGATGATCTGAGTGGGCCTGATACAGTCACAAGGGTCCTTATAAGGAAAGGAAGGAGGCAAAGGAGGCAGTGGGGCAAGGGGCAGGTGGTGGTGACAGAGAGATTTGAAGATGCTAGGCTGCTTGCTGGCTTTGGAGATGGAGGAAGGAGCCATGTGCCAAGGAATGCAGGCAGCCTCTAGAAGCTGGAAATGGCAAAGAAAGAAATTCTCACTGAAGTCTATGGAGGGGGTGTGGTGCTGTTGACACCTCGATGTCAGCCCACGGAAACCTATGTTGGATTTCTGACCTCCAGAACTGCAAAATAATCAATGTGTGTTGTTTTACATCCCTAGGTTTCTGGTAATTTGTTACAGCAGCAATAGGAAACTAGTACATTCTCTATCACCCGTCTCCCGTGTCTCAAACGCAGCAGGCTTGTTCTGGCTTCAGGGCCTTTGTACTTTTTCCCTCTGCCTGGAGTGCTGTGCCCTGAGATTTTAGAATAATACCCCATCTGAGGCAGCCCACCTGCCCATAACTCTCTGTCACATATTTTCTTTATTTTATTAACACCATCTGAAGTCACCTAGTTGATTAATTTGTTTTCTTTTTGTCTCACCCAACAGCAAATATAAGCTCCACGGGAGAAGGGTCTCATCTGTCTTTTTTGGTGCCTTATCCCTGATGTCTAGAACATTGTCTCTCTGAAGCAATGTCCCTCTGTCTCCCTGTAGGCAGACAGTAAGTGATTTTGGAGGAAGGTTGGGAATGAAGGTAGCAGAACACATGTACAAACTCAGGTCAGTCTACTCCTAAACCTTTTCTAGGACAGTCCTATTGCTAAGCCACGTCCCCTCACTCTGTGGATGGTTTCTTCTGAAACCTTGCCAGATTTGGAAATGAGAGAGAAGTGAAATATCTTTAGAGGAATAATCTTACCATGTCTTTCCCCTCATTTTTGGCACTCTGCTAGTCACCATGGAAGACTTCCAGGAGCAGAAGAGAATGGAGCCATTTCAGAGGTCATTGATGACTGTAGCACGCTAAGACCTTTACAATATCTAGGGCATCTTTACTGTATATATAGTAAACTCAATATTTATATTCTACGTTTTAAATTAGAAAACTTGAATGTTCATCCAGCTCCTTTACAAGAGGCCAGATCCAGAGAAGAAAATTCAAGTGATTCCTTACAAATGGAGATCTGTCCATTTTTCCCCCTCCCATGAGGATTAGCAGTAATATTAATACCATGCATTTACATAGGTTAACATGTCTTCTGGGATTTATCTGGGAAACATGGAAATAAGTTCTTTCTAGATGTCAATGAATCACCCTGGGGTATCTCAAAGAGCTAGAAAATGTCAACGGGGAGCAGTGTTGCTCGGCTCTGAGGGCCTGGCCAGGAGCCTGCAAAGGCATTGCCCAATCCCAGCACCATGTTGGGTGGTTAGTGAGAGGGCGGGGGAGGTGAGGAAGAGAAGGGGGAATGGCCCTCAGCACACAGGCATATAACACTTTCACTGCCAGCATCCCAGGGGAAGGAGCACTGTCTCTTTCTCAGTCTCTCCACCCAAAATCCCACGAATGAATCTCATTGAGTTATATGTCTGTCCCTTACCAATTACTGTGGCCAAAGGGATGCAGTACTCTGCTTGGTCAAGGCGAGGTCTCATGCCCACCTTCAAATTTGGGGTCGGAATCAATGCCACTTCAATGCCTCAAGGAGAGCTGGGAAGGGGTGTTTTCTAAGGAAATCAGGATGTTGTTACCAGAAGGAGGACTCGGTGATGTCAGGCAAAAGCATCATAGGTCCTCTACCTTCTCCAATTGCTAAAGGTGGAGTTTCAGGCACCAAACCTCTTAGATAAGGGAGATATTTTTGAAGTGCTTTTTTTGGGTCCTCAGATAACACCATGTTGCCACCAGCCTACTTCAAAAGCATTAAAGAGCCATCTGGTCTGGGTTTGACTATTCTATCCATATTGCTTGCAGTTCTAGCTTTAAATCTCTTGGCTTGTAAAATCAGGTAGCAGCATTTAAATATGTCGAATTCTGAAAATGTTGGGATTATAAATAGTTCATATTTCATATATGCGAACAGCAGTTCTGAGGACTTTAGTGTCTCAAAACCTCCAGCAGGGTTTTCTTCCTGTTTTATTCTGTTTGTTTGGCTTTGTTTTGTATAGTTGAGAAAAGTGGAAATTTTATCAACAATTATCCTTACACTAAACAAATGAGATAGCAAAACTTTCTTTACAGATAAAACTTCCAATGCTTATTTTTGTTTCTTAAGGCTATTTTTGTTTGAATATCTTAAAATGTGTTCATGTTTTTTATTTCCTATTCTAGATTTGCAAAAAGTGTGTTAAATTTAAAGTGCTCTAAATTTAAAACTTTATTTCTTATGAAAATGATAAGTAAAGGATATTAATTGTCTTGCTCTGATTTGGGTGTGTCCCATGTGTTGCCAATTTGCAACATATAAGTTAGATTCTGTTTGTCTTTTCCTAAGTTTTACTTTATAGGGCCTTTGCTTAATATTAGTTTATAAAAATATTATTTTATTTTTTATTATTTATATTTTATAGATGATCTGACAAGGCATTGAAATTTATTTCACCGACTCCATTTTGATTATGGAATGAACTGTAATCTAAATTATACTGCAATCATGCTTTCTAGGATTTGTCTGCCACCCACTTTTCCAGGTTCCTGTTGCACCTTAGGAACTTTATTAGGGTATCTGTTGTTTACATTTATCCTGCATCCCTTTTTCTTTGGTAAGAGCACCAGCTCCTTAACTGCTCCTCCTTTACCCTGTGTGGTTCCAGTGGGACTGCCAATCACGGTCACGCTGCCTTTGGCAGAGGATGTTAGTAGGTGATCCAGGCTAAGCTATTTGACCACATTTCTCAGGACACAGTGATTGGTTCAAGGAGCGGGCACATCACCCACGCTGAAACAAAGTCTCCTCAGAGAATTCTCTGGAATAGATACCATTTTCATCTCTCTCTGGTAAAAAAGCAATAGTAGGTGAACACCCAACACAGCCAAAAATAAATTAATTAATTAATAAAAAAAAACATGGGCGTCCCTGGTGACACAGTGGTTAAGAATCTGCCTGCCAATGTAGGGGACACAGGTTCGAGCCCTGGTCCGGGAAGATCCCACATGCCGCGGAGCAACTAAGGCTGAGGGCCACAACTACTGAGCCTACGCTCCAGAGCTTGTGAGCCACAACTACTGAGCCCACGTGAAACAACTGCTGAAGCCCACGCACCCTAGAGCCCCTGCTCCACAACAAGAGAAGCCACCGCAATGAGAAGCCCGCACACCTCAATGAAGAGTAGCCCCCGCTTGCCGCAACTAGAGAAAGCCCGTGCACAGCAACGAAGACCCAAATCAGCCATAAATAAATAAATAAATAAATAAATTTAAAAAAATAAAAGCAATAGTAGGTAACCCAAGAGCTGCCTCTATTCATGTTCCCTACCTCATGGAGAAATCTTGTCCTCAGTAGGATAGAATGAGGTCAAATATACTGAAGGAGGCAAAAGTAAGTGCAGAGAGTAAAGAAAGAGATTTTTTATAAAACCCCTGTCTATATAAACAATTTGATCCAAAACTGTATTACAAAATTCTTGGGCCCATTCAAGGTATAGTATTTATTGCTGAAGATTTAGAATACTGGGTAGATGGATAAACAACAAGTTCCTACTGTACAGCACAGGGAACTATATTCAATATCCTGTGAAAAACCATAATAGAAAAGAATATGAAAAAGAATATATATATACATATGTATAACCGAGTCACCTTGCTGTACAGAAGAAATTAACACAACATTGTAAATCAACGATACTTCAATAAAATTTAAACAACAACAACAAAAAAACCCCTATGTTCATAGCAGCACTATTTACAATATTCAAGACATGGAAACAAATGTCCATTGACAAATGAATGGATAAAGAAGATGTGGTACATATATACAATGGAATATTACTCACCATCAAAAAGAATGAAATAATGCCATTTGCAGCAACATGGATGGACCTAGAGATTATCGTACTGAGCGAAGTAAGAAAAAGATAAATACCATATGATATCACTTATATGTGGAATCTAGAATACGACACAAATCAACATATCTATGAAACAAAAAGAGACTCACAGATATAGAGAACAGACTTGTGGTTGCCAAGGGGTGGGGGGTAGGGGAGGGAAGGATTGGGAGTTTGGGATTAGCAGAGGCAAACTATTATATATAGGCTGGATAAGCAACAATGTCCTATAGTATAGCACAGGGAACTATATTCGGTATCTTGCGACAAACCATAATGGAAAAGAATATGAAAAAGAATATAGACATACACACATATATGTCTAACTGAGTCACTTTGATGTACAGAAGAAATTAACACAACGTTGTAAATCAACTATACTTCAATAAAGCTTAAAAAAATAAAAATAAAATAGAATACTGGATAGGAAGAGGCACCTTCGTATTTGTTTTTTTGTCCAACCAGTTAATATGAAGAGTCTTTGTAGTATCCAGACACCATCTCTTCTGTTCAAGAATCTCCTCTTCAACTTTATTGTCAAATGCACTGTTCCTCAGTAATATCATAAACATTTGTAAAAATGTAGCAATATTCTTATTGCTCATACTGCCATGGCTCTTTAGAATCTCATTTATATTGAAAGAATACAGATATTCTTGAAAATTCTGTAATATCATTTATTTAATGCTGGTTTCACCATTACTCATGAGGATGCACCATCCATGGTGCCATTCATGAATACTGGCTTCCAATGATTCTCTTAGAGGTGGTTACTCTGTTTCACTGGTGATGACCACAATGCAAGCCTTATCCAGAGTGTGCAGTGATGTATCATTTGTTTTCTGTTCCGATTAAAGTTACCATTTATAATGTTATAGCATTAACATAGAACAGTATATCTTCCAACCACATCATTTATTTAATTCTTTAGGCCACAATCCCTCACAATCAATCCATTCAAAGCATGTGATCTCTTTCCATATTGACCATATCCCTACATCCACATACCTCCATCCACTGAGGGATAGGCAGTGGGCCCATGGGAGAGAAGGTAATAGTGA